>NC_091951.1:62053628-63541128 GCF_031021105.1 Erythrolamprus reginae
TTGTTATAGCCTTGCTTTGAGTTTAATGGTTATTCCCTCCCAAATCGAAACAGAAAGATTTGTCTATAAGTATCCATCTGGAAAAACACACGCGCACACATAGACAAATACATATATATGGAAATAAGAACAGACAATTCTCTTCTCTCTACTTATTTTGGGACAGATAAGAGAAATTAGGTTGATAGTGGGCCAAGGCTTTTCTTTCATATGTGTGCCCTTCCTCTTCACAATTTGGCTAATTAATGGTTCTTTGCTCCAAGATTACCAAGTAGGCAATTTACAATTTGCATTCACTTAAACTAATATATGTAAATCATTAATGACCTTTTTCATAAAGAGTAATAGGGCAGATTCGGAGATGCCCTCACCCACTAAAATATGTGGCAGAGGCAGGACAACTATGTATCAGCAGTGCTATTTCTACTTTCTACTTTGTAGCTTTTGTTGGATCGAATCTCTTAAAATTTTTGTATGTTTATGCTGTATGTTTATGCTCTTGATATTAGATGCTTTCTGTTTTCCAGAGCTAACAGCAATTCATACAGGCAAGGTCTCTATCCTAGACAGTGCTCACAAGCATATGGTATGTACATGTAGCTCAGTACCCTTGTGTGAACCTACTATTCACAATTCACACATTTTGTGCAGATTTAATATATTTTAATTCCATTGAACAGAGCTCAAATTTAGATAGGTATTTATTGTTTGTTTGTTTGTTTGTTTGTTTGTGACCAACATGGATCTCACATATAAACACCAGATTAGTTGGATGAAAGAAACCAAAGGTAAAAGAGGATAACTGATCATTTACAAACAAGCTGGCTTTAAAGCAGTGGTTCTCAACCTAGAGGTCGGGACCCCTTTGGGAGTCGAATGACCATTTCACAGGGGTCGCCTAAGATCCTGAGAAAAGACAAATTTCCCATGGTGTTAGGAACTAAAGTTTTTATTCTGGCGCCTTGGAACATATTTTTACAATTCCACCAATCAGGAGTTGACAGTGGGGGTGTCCCTCTGACCCTCCTGCCAATCAGCTTAAAGCTCTGTTGGGAGAATTGGCACTAGACTTATGGTTGGGGGTCACCACGACAAGAGGAACTGTATTAAGGGGTCACAGCATTAGAAAGATTGGGAACCACTGCTTTAAAGGGTTTTCATTTCCAACAAAACAAATAAAAATAAAAAGGCAGCCTATGATTTTTTTCTTTATTTCTATTTATATCTCACCAATCAAATACTCCAAGCGGATAACTTAATTAAAGTGAATGAATGAAAAAGTGAAGCAATGGGCATTAACAACAAGATGTGTAATGCTAGGTTTTCAAAATACAGAAGTGGAGTATTTCTTCATCTTGAAGCAATGCAGGAGAAAGCCATTTTTGGAATGTTCTCTCTACTGAGTCCATTACACACAAAATAGTCTCTTGCATTGTAACCAGGATGAAATTCAAAAATTTTCCCTACCAGCTCTGTGGGCGTGGCTTGGCAGACTTGGAAGACGAAGGATACTGCAAAATCTCCATTCCCACCCCACTCAAGGTGAAGGATCCTTTCCAATCCTGGGGGAAGGATATTGCAAAATCTTCATCCCACTCCACTCTGGGGCCAGGCAGAGGTGATATTTGCTGGTTCTCTAAACTACTCAAAATTTCCACTACCGGTTTTCCAGAACCTGTCAAAATTTGCTGAATTTCACCCCTGATTCTAATGTCCTAACTCATGGAAGCCTTAAGAGTTAGTAGTTAGCTAAGTGGAATTGAGTCAGATTGATTCTGGAGACAGCATGGACAAGAACTTGCCAACTCAACTACCTTCTGAAATAATCCATAGAAAGCCTTTCCAAGGATGTATTACATCCTCTCTGGTCTCCATCTACCTTTTCACCATCTTTTATCATCCTCCATCTTGCCAAGCATAAGGGTTTTTCTACAGTAATATATCATATACTCAAACTATATGCACCCAAATTGTTACTTTTTCCATGATGATTAGTTATTTGTTGCAGTAGTTTGCAGGCCAGCACTCAGAAAAGTAATTTAGGACAGTAAAAGGACAGAAATCCAATATTATTTCTTCATTTTAAAAATGATAACTAATACTAAAGCTATCCAAACCAAGATGATTACTCAGCACTACTGCTAACACTTAAATGCCTGTCAACATAAGCATATCTCAATGGTTTTCCAGGAAGCAACAGAGGGGATATAATGACAATATCAATCTTTGATGTTCCATGTCCATGACTTTTGGAAGGTGGAAGAGACCCTAAACAACCTCACTTTGGATGGTCATATGAGTTGAGTAGATTCCACTTCAGAGACAGAATCTCGCATGTAAAGGTGAACTTTATAGGTCTAATAGCAGTATCTTTAATTACATTTAGAAACATACTGACAAATAAGACAGCGACCATAGCATGGTTATTAGGCACTCAGTCATTTTCAAAATCATCCCAAATGCATATTGTTTTACAGTAATCTAAACACACAGTAATAAAGATGTGAGTCATGTGTCATCAGATCTTCCTTGTCTAGAAAAGGCTGCAAAAATCTCAGCAGCCCAAACTGGGGAAAAGCTCTAAGTACAGGCTTCCCTAAAATCTCAAAAAACAACAATTTGAACGAAGGAAAACATTGAATAGGGAAATAGAGAGGATTACGGTGTAAGATATAAAATATCGCAATCCAAATCTATTGAGAAATGTTGTCACAAATTTCTAGAGTCTTATGGCATGTCACTCAAACATGTTTTCTTCCTTGCCTAGTCTTCTAGGAATATGTTCCCCATTTTTTCTATAGTTGCATTTCTAACACATGTTATGGGAGACACAGAGGTAGAATATATCCCAGCACAATGAATTTTATTGACATTCTTTGTTACATTAAATGCACTAGGTGTCAAACTCGGTTTCATTGAGAGCTGTATTAGGATTGTGTTTGATCTCATGTGTGGCCAGGGTGAGCGTGGGCAGTTTAACCTCAGTTAACTATTTGACTTCTTTTACTGTTTTGTATTTATTCTTATTGTACTTATACCATTGTTGTAAGCTGCCCCGAGTCCTTCAGGATTGGACAGCATAGACGTTGAATGAACAAGCAAGCAAGCAAGCAAGCAAGCAAGCAAGCAAGCAAGCAAGCAAGCAAGCAAGCAAGCAAGCAAGCAAGCAAGCAAGCAAGCAAGCAAGCAAGCAAGCAAGCAAGCAAGCAAGCAAGCAAGCAAACAAACAAACAAACAAACAAACAAACAAACAACATCACTGGCAGAGGGCTGCAAGAGGTATTCAGATTGAAAATGGAGCCTGGGCAAGCCGCATATAGCTTCCCCAGGCTCTATTTTCATTGCCAGAGGGGTGCAGGAGGCCTTCGTGGTCAAAACCAGAGTCAAGGCAGATCATGCACGGCCTCCCTGGGCTCCATTTTTACTGGCAGAGGGCTGCAGGAGTCCATTGCAGCTGAAAATTGAATCCTGGGAGGACTGTATGTGGCCCCCTCGTGCTCCATTTTCACTGGCAGAGGCACTGCATGCCAGTCCTTCACTGTTTCCAGGGCAGCCATGCGGGCCAGATCTAAGCATTCCGTGGGCCCAATCTAGCCCATGGGCCTTGAGTTTGACACCCCTGTTCTAGGCTAGGGTAGAGGAACCTTCAGCAGCTTTGGCATATTGTTTTTAGTGTTAAGTCCTTTTCCATTTCATTTTGGATAAATGAACCTTACAAAATATTGATGGCTACTTGCATCCGGTGGGAGCAAGAGAAGCAATTGCAGATATGGGGGTAAGGGGGAGGGAATGGGACAGGATGCCCAATTAGAACAACCTGCTCTTCTTTTTAGTTGTTCATTTGGCATCTCTTGCCTCATATATATGTTTTAAGGAAAGTGTTGTGTGACAAATTTGTGCAAATGGGATTTGCATTTTCTCATGAACTTTCCTTGTTTATTATACATTGATCTTATCCAATCTTCAAGCCATGGAGCTTTCTTTCATATGTGTTGAAAATTGAACTTTTATCGCTTCAGCTGCCTTTTCTCCTGCAGCTTTAAATAGTTCAATGAGAATTTCATCTGCAGCTGGTGCTTTCCTGTTTGACAGCTGGTCTATCCTTTTTCACTTTCTAAGCGAGTGAATTCCTGAATAGGTTTTCTGTCTAGTTTTCTCCCCCAATCTTTAATGCCATTTGTAAAGAGATTCTTCCTTTAACTTAATTTGCTTCTATCAGATTACTTCTGTATTTACTCTTGAAAATTTGTACTATATACATGTACGTTTTCCTAAGATGTTTCTGATCTTTACAAAAATGTCTCTCAATTTTCTTTCCTTGTTACTGTCCCTTATTGGTTGACATTTTTCACCAAGATATCAGTTATTATTAACTTATTTCCTGCACTGCTGCCTTCAAACTGGTCAAAATAGCTTGGCAATAGAGATAAGTCTATGTGCCAATCTATGAACCAAAGAAAGGGCAGTGCAATAAAACATGAGTAACACAGTCAATTGCTCTTAAATGGCAAAGAAATACCGAGAGGTATCTATGGGATCAGTCAGCTAATTCAAAAGGAAGGAACCATCCAGATGTTACTTTTTCAGCAACATGTGTTTAAAAGGGCTTGGGGCTTGGGTTGACTGGTTGCTTTTGCCATTTTGGATGCCCGCTTTTGCAGATATCTTAGATAGGGGCTATAGGCATTTTACAATTTGCATTTACTTAAAGTAATGGATGCAAATTATTAATGACTTTTTTAATAAAGAATAATAGGGTAGAATCAGAGATAACCTCACCCACTAAAATGTGTGGCAGAAGCACGACATGCCCATGTGTAGTTTAGCGAAGGAGAAAAAAAGACTCAATACATCATGTGGTGCCACCGTGATGACATGAGTTTGACACCCCTGCCCTCGATGTAGCCAACTTTGTAAAATAAGGTTTGTAGAGAAGCGGAAAAATCAAGTTTGTAAAATGAGAAAGTTCTTCAGTATGACCACTTAGAACGGGGTGTCAAGCTCAATTTCATTGAGGGCTATGTTAGGGTTGTGTTTGACCTCAGGGGGGACAGGTGTTTGTGGCCATGGTGGGCATGGCCAGCTTGACATCACTTGTGTCAGGGGCGCCTATGGATGCCCGCATGCTCTAACAGCTTCCAAGCTCCTTTTTTTGATGGAATGGCCTCCTGCAACTCTCTGCCAGTGAAAAAGGAGATTAGGAGGGCTGCACGCAGCCTCACAATCTCCATTTTCAGGCGGAATGGTCTCCTGCAACCCTCTGCCAGTGAAAACGGAGATTTCCTCCATTCCATTCTCTCCCATACTCCATTTTTACTAGAAGAGGTGCTGCAGGCCACTCCTTTGCTTTTCTAGGACAACCCAGTGATCTAAGTACTCTGCAAGCTGAATCTGGCTCGTTGGCCTTGAGTTTGACATCCCTGACTTAGAACATTCATTAGAAAACCTGCTGCATATTCCATGCAGACCATTCAAGTAATAGTTTGGAATAAGATACCAGCTGCTGTGAAAATTAACACCATGGCTGGTGGAATAAAAAGCTAGCAAAAGATCCAGAAGGGTTATCTTATGACTGTCAGAAATGATGACACTTCTTTTTCTTTCAAGTTATCCATTCTGTAAAATTCTAGTATAAATGTTAACGCTGGAATCTTTAAAATATCTGTTTCCAACTTACTTGAGATTGGTTTCATTAAAACCAGTGGAGTCTAATTCTAAATCCATGGTTTAAGGATCACACCAATCAGTTTGGAATTCTAAAAAAGTATACCAGTAAATCATAAATAAAAGGCAGCTCGTATGTTCATATCGAATCTGATTATATTATTCTACCCTCATATTATTGCAAAGGTGTAAAGGATGTTTATTATTTATTTATTTATTATTTATTATTTGGATTTGTATGCCGCCCCTCTCCGAAGACTCGGGGCGGCTCACAACAAGTGTAAAACAAATCATAAATAATTCAATTAATTAAAATATTTAAAGATTTTAAAAAAACCCATACACTAACAGACACACACACAGGCATACCATGTATAAATTAAATGTGCCCAGGGGGAGATGTTTAGTTCCCCCATGCCTGACGGCAAAGGTGGGTTTTGAGGAGTTTACGGAAGGCAGGAAGAGTAGGGGCAGTTCTGATCTCCGGGGGGAGTTGGTTCCAGAGAGTCGGTGCCGCCACCGAGAAGGCTCTCCCCCTGGGGCCCGCCAACCGACATTGTTTAGTTGACGGGACCCGGAGGAGGCCCACTCTGTGGGACCTAATCGGTCGCTGGGATTCGTGTGGCAGAAGGCGGTCTCGGAGGTATTCTGGTCCGATGCCATGAAGGGCTTTAAAGGTCATAACCAACACTTTGAATTGTGACCGGAAACTGATCGGCAGCCAATGCAGACTGCGGAGTGATGGTGAAACATGGGCATACCTGGGTAAGCCCATGACTGCTCTCGCAGCTGCATTCTGCACGATCTGAAGTTTCCGAACACTTTTCAAAGGTAGCCCCATGTAGAGAGCATTACAGTAGTCGAACCTCGAGGTGATGAGGGCATGAGTGACTGTGAGCAATGAGTCCCGGTCCAGATAGGGCCGCAACTGGTGCACCAGGCGAACCTGGGCAAACGCCCCCCTCGCCACAGCTGAGAGATGGTTTTCTAATGTGAGCTGTGGATCGAGGAGGACGCCCAAGTTGCGGACCCTCTCTGAGGGGGTCAGTAATTCCCCCCCCCCCAGGGTAATGGACGGACAGATGGGATTGCCCTTGGGAGGCAGAACCCACAGCCACTCCGTCTTATCCGGGTTGAGTTTGAGTCTGTTGACACCCATCCAGGCCCCAACAGCCTCCAGGCACCGGCACATCACTTCCACCGCTTCGTTGACTGGGCATGGGGTGGAGATGTAAAGCTGGGTATCATCGGCATATTGATGATACCTCACCCCATGTCCTTGGATGATCTCACCCAGCGGTTTCATGTAGATGTTAAATAGCAAGGGGGAGAGGACCGACCCCTGAGGCACTCCACAAGGGAGAGACCTCGGAGCCGACCTCTGACCCCCACTAACACCGACTGTGACCGGCCAGAGAGGTAGGAGGAGAACCACTGAAGCACAGTGCCTCCCACCCCCAACCCCTCCAACCGGTGCAGAAGGATACCATGGTCGATGGTATCGAAAGCCGCTGAGAGATCGAGGAGCACCAGGACAGAGGATAAACCCCTGTCCCGGGCCCGCCAGAGATCATCCATCAACGCAACCAAAGCGGTTTCCGTGCTGTAACCGGGCCTGAAACCCGACTGCTGGGGACCTAGATAATCGGCTTCTTCCAAGGACCGCTGGAGCTGGAGTGCCACCGCCTTCTCAACAACCTTCCCCATAAAGGGAAGGTTGGAGACTGGACGATAGTTGTTAAGTACGGCTGGGTCCAGGGAAGGCTTCTTGAGGAGGGGGCGCACAAGCGCTTCTTTATAGAGTGTTGGAAAAACTCCCCTCCCCAAGGAAGCGTTGGTGATCTCCTGGGCCCAGCTCCGTGTCACCTCCCTGCTGGCCGAGACCAACCAGGAGGGACACGGATCCAGTAGACAGGTGGCGGAACTCACAGCTCCAATGACCTTGTCCACTTCATCAGGTGTCACCAGATCAAACTCTTCCCAGACAGGTGGACAAGTACGTGCCCCAGTCACCTCGACTGACTCATTGTCAGTCGACTCTGTTGTACAATTGGAGTCGAGGTCGGCCCGGATCTGAGCGACTTTATCAGCGAAAAACGTGTTAAACTCCTCGGCGCTACTCTGCAAGGGCTCCCCAACTCCCTCCTGATTAAGAAGGGAGCGGGTCACCCTAAACAGAGCAGCCGGGCGGGATTCCGCTGATGCAATCAAGGCGGCATGGTACGCGCATCTTGCCGCCTTGAGCGCCACTTTGTAAGTCTTAATAAAAGCTCTTACAAGTGTTCGATCAGATTCAGACCTACTCTTCCTCCATCGCTTCTCTAGACTTCTCTTTTGGCGTTTCAACTCCCGGAGCTCCTCGTTGAACCATGGGGCTCTACGGGGTCTAGCGCCACAGAGAGGTCGCAAAGGCGCAATCCGGTCGAGAGCCTCCGCAGCAGCCGTATTCCAGGCCTCCGCAAGAGACTCCGCCGAACTGTGGATGAGTGCCTCTGGAATAACCCCAAGCGCCGTCTGAAAGCCCTCTGGGTCCATCAGGCGTCTGGGGCGGAACATCTTCATTGGTTCCGCCTCCCTGCGGGGAAGGATTGGAGCCAGGAAGTCAAGCCGTAGTAGAAAATGGTCTGACCATGACAAAGGCAATGCTTCTAAGCCCCTTAGTCTCAGACCATTTCTCAATTGCTCGGAAAGGAATACCATGTCAGGCGCGTGCCCTCCCTCGTGAGTCGAACCCTGTACTACTTGAGTCAGGTCCATGGCTGTCATGGTGGCCATGAACTCCTGTGCCAACCCAGAGGTTTCGCCGAGTGACGGCAGGTTGAAGTCCCCCAGGACAATGAGTCCAGGGAACTCCACCGCCAACCCGGCTACCTCCTCGAGTAGCACAGGCAGGGCTTTTGACACGCAGCTGGGAGGCAGGTACGTGAGAAATAAGCCCACCTGGACCCCTAAGTCCAACTTCAACAAGAGAGACTCGCAACCCGCAATTTCTGGAGCAATGAGTCTACGCAGGCAAAGGCTCTCCCTGGCTATAATAGCCACTCCTTCCCCCCTTCCCTGGGGTCGAGGTTGATGCCATATCCGAAACCCGGCTGGGCAAATTTCAGAGAGAGGAACACCTCCCTCCGGGCCCAGCCAGGTTTCGGTAATACACGCCAGGTCGGCCTCCTCATCCAGGATCAAATCCCATATGAGGAGAGCTTTATTTACCACCGACCTGGCGTTAAGCAGCAGCAACCTGAGTCCAGGGCCAGAGTTACACTCATCACCAGTACCCAAGATTGGGCTCACAGAGCCAGAACAAGGGACCGTTATTAAGTTATTATTATGTTCCTGTTCATGCTATGAAGTTCATATTTATTTATTATCTGCCATGAATTCTAAATCTTCATTGGTACAACTTGCATTCTTCTAAGCCCAGAAGGTCAAGCTAAGATGATAAATTATCTAAATTGGAAGCACCTGTTTCACAGATATACAGTAGCTATAACTACTGGTGATTCTCTACATAGGCAGGCTCTCTATCTACATTGTCTATGGAAAAAGTAGAGTGAATAATGTCTCAGGAGAGCCATAAATACACACAGCAACATCACCTTTGAACCTTGTAGCTTAAGCCAGGATCAAAGATATTTGTGTTATTGTGTACACTCCATGCCTTCCTTTGGTGTCAACTAAATTATTTAATCAAGGTATTTCTTGTCCAACAAACTTATTTTTTTGTTTGTTTGTTTAGATTTGTAAGCCGCCCATTCCCAGAAATCTTTGGATTTTTTTTGAGGGAGGGCAGAGGCTGAGTTTGCACAGACTATATGCTTCCAGGTTCTTAAATAATGTTGAACTATTTTAGATTTGCACTCTGATTTTAGCACTTGCTTTTGCTTTTGCATCTGTATTATTTCATGAAAAAATCTGCTATTTATCAATGCTATTTTGTGCATTTGCTTTTATTTGGCATTCATTTTATGTCTTTCTTTCTATCAGTGTAATGCATTTATGTTTTCTGATTTCTTATTTTTATGCTTTCCATTTTCAAAGGAAGGCAGATGCTTGACAACATTTATGTTTCTGAAAATACATTTAGTCTTTAATATTTATTGTAAAAATACTACAGTTTGCAAGCAGTAGAGACCTATCAGCCTGACTTCAATACCCAGGAATATTCTGCAACAGATAATCAAGCAATGAATCAGTGAACACCTAGAAGCAAACAAAATAATAACCAAAAGCCAACATGGGTTTGTCGAAAACAGAACATGCTAGACTAATCTTATTTATTAATCTTATTCTTTGACAAATTTAGCGGGCCAGAGGAATGCTGTTGATATAATTTATTTGGACTTCAGTAAGGAATTTGATAAAGTAGACCATAACCTACTACTAGATAAAATAGAAAAATGTGGTTAGACAGCATCACCATCAGGTGGATTCATAACTGGCTGACCAACTGCAATCAACGTGTAGTCCTCAATAGAACTGCATCTACATGGAGGGAAATATGCATCGGGGTACCCCAAGGCTCTGTTTTAGGCCCAGTACTTTTCAACATCTTCATCAGTGATTTGGAAATATGAGAAACTTATCAAATTTGCGGATGACACCAAGCTGGCAGGAATAGCCAACACCCTGGAAGATAGCCTTAAGATACAGAAGGATTGTGACAGACTGAACACTGGGCGCTATCTAACAAAATGAAATTCAAAGGTGAAAAAAAGTAAGGTTCTACATCTAGGCAAGAAGAACAAATTGCACAGGCACAGTATATGTGGTATCTTGCTCAATAATAGTAACTGTGAAAGGGATCTTGGAGTCCTAGTGGACAATCACTTAAATATGAGCCAGCACTGTGCAGCAGTTGCCAAAAAAGCCAACACAGTTCTAGGCTTGATAAAAGAGGGATAGACTCAAAATCACATGATTAATACCATTTTTAATGCCTTGGTAAGGCCATACTTGGAATACTGCATCCAGTTTGGGTTGCCATCATATAAAAAAGATGTGGAGACTCTAGAAAGAGTGCACAGAAGAGCAACAAAGATGATTAGGGGACTGGAGGCTAAAACATATGAAGAACAGTTGCAGGAACTGGGTATGTCTAATTTAATGAAAAGAAGGACCAAGGGTAACATGATAGCAGTATTCCCACAAAGAAGTTGGAGTCAAGCTGTTCTCCAAAGCACCTGAGTGCAGGACAAGAAGCAATGGATGGAAGCTAATCAAGGAGAGAAGCAACCTAGAACTAAGGAGAAATTTCCTGACATTTAGAACAATTAATCAGTGGAACAGTTTGCCTCCAGAAGTTGTTAATGCTTCAACACTGGAAATATTTAAGATGTTGGATAACCATTTGTCTGAAGTGGTGTAGGCAGGGCCGCCGATAGGCCAGTATTACTGCTACTGGCGTCAGGGGCCTGTCCAAATTGAAAAATGGGGGGGGGGGGTGGTTTAATACATAATTGGTATGTCGCAAAATAAAGTAGTTTTAAAATGGTGGGGGGGCAGACACTTAGGCTGTATGGGGCCCCAAAATTCCTGATGGCGGCCCTGGGTGTAGAGTTTACTGTCTAGGCAGGGGGGTGAACTGGAAGACCTCCAAGGCCCCTTCCAACTCTGTTAATGAGTTAAGATTCTAGAGAGAGCTTTTTTCTTGCAATGCCTTACACCAAGCAAACCATAATGTTTGCTTGGTGTAAGGCATGTTATTAACAGACATCAATATTATTAAATATACATCGATACTCTGATCCAGAAATGTTTGCCTCGAATGTCTTTCACATTCATTTTAAAATCAATCCACTTTGTTCCTTCTGAAAAGTTGTTGGGTTGATGAGTGTGGAATGAATACCAAGAAACAATTCCAAGTATAATTAGGTTTGAATTTTAATACCATCAGCCAATGAGCATTGTTTTAGTGGTATAATTTGATGCTGGCAAAGCAATGTCTTCTGATGACTTGGCTTGGTACCCAGGACAGAATAAACTGCTTTTAATGAGACTTAAGAAATGACATAGATAGAAAATGTGGAGATTTGCTTACCAAGGCAATTGTTCAAAAGTATTATTTCAAGGCAGGAGTGGATTGATTTTAAAATGAATGAGAAAGACATTTGAGGCAAACATTTCTGGATCAGAGTATCAATGTATTATTTACTGAATCTGCTAATAATATCAGGAGCTCTTATTATGGTTTGCTTGGTGTAAGACATTGCATGTACTGGCCAAGGAAATTTCTCTTGGTCTCTGCTGGGGAATTACAGAGTTCAGACTCTGGGATTACTAGATTAAAATAGAATAGAATAGAATAGAATAGAATTTTATTGGCCAAATATGATTGGGCACTCAAGGAATTTGTCTTGGTGCATATGCTCTCAGTGTACATGAAAGATAAGATACATTCATCAGGAATCATAAGGTACAATACTTAATAATAATCTGGGTACAAATAAGCAATCAAATCCTATTAGGAACCATTTAATATAAATTGTAAGGATACAAGCAACAGTCATGCAGTCATTTGTGGGATTTATTCCTTTATTCCTTTATTCCTTTATTCCTTCTTCTCTCCCTCCCTCCCTCCCTCCTTCCTTCCGTCCGTCCGTCCGTCCGTCCGTCCGTCCGTCAGTCAGTCAGTCAGTCAGTCAGTCAGTCAGTCAGTCAGTCAGTCAGTCAGTTAAGTATAACATAGCTTATATACATAAGATGGATACTGATAAGAGGTAATAATTGGACAGAGATGGTAGGCATGCTAGTACGCTTATGCACACTGACCTCTTAGGAATCAGGTGAGGTCAACAATGGTCAGTCTAAATGTAAAGTTTTGGGGGTTTGGTGACAAAACTGCAGAGACAGTGCGTTCCAGGCATTAACCACTCAACCTGAGAGTAGGATAAGAAGCAATGGGTGGAAGATCATTAAATAGAAACCCAACCTAGAACTAAGGAGAAATTTTCTGTCAGAAAGAACAATGAATTAGTGTACGGGTATTAAACTTGTGGTGTCACATTGCTGTCACATGACATTTTATGATATTTCCTCCCTTCACAGAGCTGGGATGGGTGTGGCCTGTGTGTGACATATCTGACCCATGGGTCACCTGTTTGACACCCCTGAATTAGTAGAATGGCCTACCATTGACAATTGTGGATTATTATTATTATTATTATTATTATTATTATTATTATTATTATTATTATTATTTATTGGATTTGTATGCCGCCCCTCTCCGCAGATTCGGGGCGGCTAACAACAATGATAAAAAAACAACATGTAACAATCCAATTTAATAAAACAACTAAAAACCCTTATTATAAAAAAACAAACATACACACAAACATACCATACATAACTTGTAATGGCCTAGGGGAAGGAATATCCTAACTCCCCTATGCCTGGCGACAAAGGTGGGTCTTGAATAATTTGCGAAAGACAAGGAGGGTGAGGGCGGTTCTAATCTCTGGGGGGAGTTGATTCCAGAGGGCCGGGGCCACCACAGAGAAGGCTCTTCCCCTGGGTCCCGCCAAACGACATTGTTTGGTCGACGGGACCCGGAGGAGGCCAACTCTGTGCGACCTTATCGGCCGCTGGATTTCATGCGGTAGCAAGCAGTTCCGGATGTATTCTGGCCCAATGCCCATCACTGGAGGTTTTCAAGAAAAGAATGCACAGCTGTTTGTCCAGAATTGGTCGTGAGACAGGGGGTTTGACTAGAAGACCTCAAAGGTCCCTTCAACCTTATTGTTCTATGTTTTATGAGATCAACATAGGTGAAGAGAATGGAAGCATATACATTCAATGAATATAAATCAACAAATGATCAAAGGACAGATTTAAACTGCACTGTGCAAGCACATTGTTGGTGAGTGGCATGAAATTGAAATGAAACAACAACAACAATAGATTCCAGGGGTGAAAAATATCTATTGAAGGTTGAAAAATCTCTGATATAATTTCAGAATGGAGAAGATATATATCTTATTTAATTTTGAAGGGAAGAAAACCTGCCTAGGAGAAAATTCATAGCATGTTAATGCAATATCATCTAAGGCTTAGGATTTCTTTCATATGGAGCTGCTTTTCTAGAACTGAATACTGTATTGTTCAGAAGGAGTGTTTGTAATTATGAATTCATATTGCAATGGCAGGAGAGAATGAAGAGGTACAACAGCAGACATTCAGTAAGCCATTTGCTGTGCTGCATTGGCTGAAATAAATTTGTGCCAGTTTATTTTTAGTAAATAAATGACCATGCCATTTTTATTACCCTCTAATTAAAATAAAAATGGCTTGTTTATGACATAAGGTGGATAATCTATACCCAATGCCTCTTTTTTAGAATAAATACATACCTGCTTACAAAGAAACATATGGAAAAATTATATTGCATTCTAAATATAAAATGTACATGCCTCCCTGTCATAGGTAACATTTTGATGACAAAAACATTTCAGGATGGTGCTTATTGGAATCAGAGCCAGCAATGTATTTAATATCTTAGTCTACAAAGCAGTATGAGTTCATGCTGAAACAGGGAGACTTAGATATACTATGCTTAGGGTGGATCTTGCCCTTTGGAGAGATGTTGTCATATCCAATTAAATATGATTAATAAACACTGAATACTTAGCAAGCTTAATGAGACTAGATAATTTCCTCTTTGTGAGCTACTCCTAGAAGATTTTAGGAAAGAGATACCTTGTACTGAATGAGGTATAGCCCCTTGTTATACAGCATCTGGTTTTGCTTCAGTTTTTAATTGTTTTTTTAGCTTATTTGTGGAAGGAGAGGAATGCCATGTTCATTGCACTTAATTACTAAATGCAAAGAATTGCATACTAACTCACTCTCAAATTCCTTAAAATTGTCTGTTTTAAATGATTAAACAGTCCGTTGTATAAATTATTTATTTTCCTTCCTTCCTTCCTCCCTCCCTCCATTCCCCTTCACTTGTTTATGTGACAACTAATCCCATTATGACCTAGTACAGTGATGACGGACCTTTTTTGCCTCGAGTGCCGAAAGTGCATGCACACACACTATCACGCCTGCCCACACCCATAATTCAATGCATGGGGAAGGCGAAAATTGCCTCCCCAGCCACCCCCAGAAACCCTCTGGAGGCCAGAAACAGCCCATTTCCCAACTTCTGGTGGGCCCAGTAGGCCCGTTTTTCAGCCTCCCCAGGCTCCAGAGGCTTTGGAAGCTGAAAATGCCCTCCCAGAGTCTCAATGTGAGCTGAAAATCAGCTGGCTGGTACACACATGCATGCTGGAGCTGAGTTAGAACAACGGCTCACGTGCGGGCAGATATGGCTCTGCGTGCCACCTGTGGCATCTGTGCCATAGGTTCATCATCACTGAACTAGTATCTTTATCTTATTGCATACCTTTCATAAGAAAGTTTATTCAGTATAAAATAAGAGGAGTGAAGTAATAATCATCTGAATATGTGGCATATAAATAATTGTAAACAAGCAAATAAATAAAACGCTCCAGAAGTGTCAATTTCAAGGTAAATCAAAGTGGGGTTTCAATCTGAGATAGAAAAAGATATTCTAAATGCACTTGAGCAATTTCATTGTAACACCCTAAAGTTCAAAGGAAATGCCATGCTAGGAAGATAAGTTGGGTATTATATGCATGAACTAGCAGTTTTCTGGAGCTTCTCAACCAACCTGGAAATCTCACTTCTGCATATAAAGCACAAGTACAGTGGTACCTCTACTTAAGAACTTAATTCATTCCATGACCAGGTTCTTAAGTAGAAACATTCTTAAGTAGAAGCAATTTTTTCCTATAGGAATCAATGTAAAAGAAAATAATGCGTGCAAACCCATTAGGACAGAAATAAAAGCTTGAAATTTGGGTGGGAGGAGGAGGAGGAAGAAGAGGAGAAGGGAAGTCACTGCCGAAAGAAGAAGGTGAAGTCAGGTGAATCAAAAAATCCAAAACTTTAAGGCTTTTTAATAAAAAAAAGAGGCACTCTGAGGCGGCAAGGAGGAGCATGCAACTCCAATACACCTGGCGTGAGGCTGCCTCCCATACGCTGCCTCCCATACACTGGCTGCTGCTGCTGCTGCTGCTGCTACCTGCTGCCTTTTCCTCCCCTTGCTGAAGGGCTCTCCTCTCCTCTCGCTCGCTTGCTTTATAGCCAGTGCCTTTCCTTCGCTGTGGTGACGTCTCAGCTGCCCAGAGTGAAGAAAGCGTTTCTTTTGTCTGGGCGCTGGCAGAGGTTTATTCCCTGTTCAAGCGCCCAGAAAAAGGAAAATGCTTCGTTTGCTCTGGACTGCCAAAGCCTCCTTAAGCGCCACCAAAAGGCTCTCTGGCAGCCCAGATGGCCGAGATTAAAGGGGGAATGGCAGGAAACTGGGCGGGCCTTTGTGCCGCTCTCAAAATTCCTGGGAAATTTTTCCAGGCTCAGGTTCTTAAGTAGAAAATGGTTCTTAAGTAGAGGCAAAAAAATCTTGAACACCTGGTTCGTATCTAGAAAAGTTCTTAAGTAGAGGCGTTCTTAAGTAGAGGTACCACTGTATTACCACTGATCTACAGGCCTAATTTTTATAAAGAAATACCAGAACTCTCAGGTTTCACTAAAAACCTACCAAGACTAGTTGTTCAGAATGGGAACTGCTTCTTTAGAGGAAACCTTTGCCTGCCAGAAACAGTGTCTCTATTTCTCTTTGCGGAATGATTTGTCCTAAAATGATTCCAGAATATATTTATATTTATTATCAATAGATCCCAAATGTTTTCTAAATCATGGACACATTTATAATTTCTCAAGTTTGGAGGATTTTTATAAAAGTGCACTATTATCTCCAGAAGATAATATAAGGTTTTCTCAAAGGACTTTTGTGCCTTTTGAGACAATGGACAAGATTGCTTTTCTCATCACTGAAAATTAATGTGGTTTTATGATCATTTCTATGCCACTGTTCAGGATATATATGAAGCCCCATCAAAGGGAGAGTTAATTTAAATTGCTGGCTTGGATTGCCTTGATTTAAACCTGTGTCTGCCATCTAGGTGCTTTATTATCCAGCAGAGGAAAGAAAAAGAGGCCAATTCAAGGCCAACAGAAACTAGGAAATGAGGAATCTGAAATAAAATGAGTTGTACCCATAATATATACAGAGTTTCAGAGGTGGTATAAATTTCAAAGTCTCAGTTTGAGTGCCTGATCTAGGCAAATTACTGCAGTATGCTGTTTAGGGATTCATGATATAGAACTGCTACAGAAATGGATTGCTCCCAGTTCGGACCAGTTCTATAGAATTACTAGTGAGAATTTCTCTCCACTCGCTGAACTGGGAGTGATTACCAGTTGGCCATGGCCCTAAACTGGCTCTAATGGTAGAACTGTAGGCAGTGCCATCTTGTTCTTTGCTTCTGCACATGGGCAAAAAAAAAAGACTCACTCCTGTAAAGCCTTTGACTCAGTGGTTCATAATAAAATACTTCTGAAACTGAAATCCTATGGCATCTCTGGACCCCTACATGACTGGATAACTGCATTCCTGTCAAACAGACAAATGGTCAAAATAGGGAATGCCCTATCTAATCCCATTCCTGTTAACAGCAGTGTACCCCAAGGCAACATACTTGGATGAACACTCTTTATATTCTATATAAATGACCACTGTGATCACATTACAAGTGACTGTGTTCTCTTCATCAATGATGTAAAACTCTTCAATACTACTGACAACACTGCTACCCTGCAAAAAGACCTTGACTCTGTCAGAATGGTCAAACATCTGGCAACTCCAAATCTCAAACAGCAAACGCTCTGTCCTGCACATTGGCAAAAAGAATCAGAACATCAAATACAAGCTGAATAAACCAGACCTTGCAGAGGATCCTTACTCTGACAAAGATTTTGGAATACCCATATCAAATGACCTAAGTGCCAGAGCCCACTGCAACAACATCACCAAAAAGGCTTCAAGATTTGCCAATGTAATTTTACGTAGCTTCTTCTCCAGTAATATCACACTACTAACCAAAGCATACAAAACATTCACCAACTCATCTGTCTGGAACCCACACCGCATATCAAGCATAAATACATTAGAAAGTGTCTAGAGATAGTTTACTAGAAGAGCCCTCCACTCCTCTACTCGCAACAGAATACACAACCAGACTTGAAATCCTGGGCTTAGAAAGCTTAGAACTATGTCACCTTTGGCATTATCTAAGAATAGCTCATAAAACTATCTGCTACAATGCTCTACCTGTCAACGACTACTTCAGCATCAACCACAAAAATACAAGAGCACACAACAAACACAAAGTGAACTGCCCCAAACTTAACTGTAGAAAATACGACTTTAGCAACAGAGTAGTTGATACCTGGAACTCACTACCTGACTCTGTGGTTTCGTCATCAAACCCCCAAAACGTTACCCTTAGAACAGCGTGCCTACTGTCCCTTGTCCAATTGTTCCCTCTTATCTGTGCTCATCTTATGTTTATAAACAATGTTATATCTATGTATATAACAAATACGTACTTGACTAGATAGATAGACAGACAGACAGACAGACAGACAGACAGACAGACAGACAGATAGATAGATAGATAGATAGATGATAGATAGATAGGCAGGTAGATAGGTAGATAGGTAGATAGGTAGATAGGTAGATAGGTAGATAGGTAGGTAGATAGGTAGATAGGTAGATAGGTAGATAGGTAGATAGGTAGATAGGTAGGTAGGTAGGTAGATAGGTAGGTAGGTAGGTAGGTAGATAGGTAGATAGGTAGATAGGTAGATAGGTAGATAGGTAGATAGGTAGATAGGTAGATAGGTAGATAGGTAGATAGGTAGATAGGTAGATAGGTAGATAGGTAGATAGGTAGATAGGTAGATAGGTAGATAGGTAGATGCACAGAAGCTTTGTTTTTAGCACTGCACATGCATGGTTGCACGGCACACAATGCGCCCATGTGTTGTAGAATTGACGAGACAGAAGCCAGCACTTTAGATGAAGGAAAGGTTTATTGCGCAGGTTCAAGCACAAGATAACAAAATAAATGGCCTGAACCCCGAATGGGTGTCAGAATCCCTCTTTTATACCCTTGGAGTACACAATAGCTTGGGGGAGCATAAGTTGCCATATATGGCTATAACAGTTTGTGGAAAATAACAGTTTTCGATATATATCATCAGTTGGCATGTGTACATGGGAACATCCTGTTTCTCCCAGCATAAAAAGAGAACCGTATACAGACACAAAAGCCCAAAAACACATTTCCAGTAAGCAAGTCCCCCCACACATTTTCCCTACTTCCTTATCTTAGCTGCAGCTGCTGATTATACAGAAAGCAATAATAGCCAAGGTTATAGTGACCTGAACCAAAGCCTTGGGCCTTCATCCAAGTTAACTTTGGTTCACCCATCTACTTTATTCCCCCCTTTGCGACTCTTCTTCCTCAGCAAGGAGAGTCGCATACTCAGTTTCCGCAGTTTCCGCATCCAATGCAGCATATTCAGCTTCATTACGATCTTTAGCAAATTCCCACATAGCCATAACCTGAGCAGTAGCTTTACGCTCAGCCAGTAATGATAAACTATTGGATATAGTCTTAATGAAGACAGGTAAGATACAAGGTAAAAGTACACAGCCCGCAGCAATTAACCCAATAAATGCCACTATTGCCTGTAACCCAGGCAACTTAGGAAACCAAGTACCGAACATATCTTTCAAATTAATGCCCTTCCATACCTGATCTGGATTATGGGTCAATTGTCGTATCTCCTTAGTGAGCTGCTTAATTACCTTTCCAGTATCATCTATCTGTAAGCAGCAATTGGAAAGATTAAACTTCCCACAAACTCCTCCCTCCTTCGCCAGGAGGTAATCCAATGCCAACCTATTTTGATACACAGCAGTCCGAAGCTTGGTAGAGGTTTCCGATAGATAATTCAAAGCAAAATCTATCCTCCTTCCAGATAAGTCAAGGACTGCCTGTAGCCGAACGATCCTATTTAACATATAAACCGGTGTCCGGTATCCCCAGGACCCATCCTCCGCCCACGTAGCCTTCCCATATGTACACACAATCCGTTCTGAGCTCCAAACCTCACTTTCCTCATATTCAGCCAAGGTCTTACAAGGGAACCCAGAAAAGGTATTATCCTGGTTATCTGTGTCCTCTATATCTCGCCGTCTTCTGTCGCGTGGGCCAATGGGTTCATACAGGGGGACACCTAACATTTGGCGAGTCGCTATCGGCAATAAGAAAAATGAAGGTTTAATCCAGCCTAACACACAGGAGCCAGACCAATTACTAGGTAGGGCTTCGTAGGCTATCTTGCCACATATCCAATACATATTCTGAGGAGCTACCCATTCTTCCCCCTGACCTACAGACCCAAGGTATTTAAGATTTGTAGTATCAAATTTCACAGGTTCAGTAGCATTCCCCGGGGAAATCCACTTTTCATAAGCTAAATCCCAATATCCCAAACAAATCAAGTGCCCAACATTCACATTACCCATTCTCATAAAGCAATTTCTACCCACTAAGTTAGTGGTTAAAGTCCACATGGTTCCTGTCACTCTTTCCCTCTTAGTTATGTTGCCAGTAACAGACAGATTATTAAAAACAAGGGGCTCCGCCTCCAAGGCCTCCCATGGCCATTGTTCCCCCATATTCGTCCCTCCACACACAAAACAATTCCTAACAGTCAGTGTCTTTGCTACTTTCTCAGCCATTTCAACAAACAAATTTTTGGCTGTGTCACTTATTGGCAGGGGCTTTTCCAGTTTCCTAAGGGAATCATAAACAGACCACCCCAAGGTTCGCACTTCCCCTGCAACCACCTTCCACATTTTAACTGAGAGATAGGTAATAGGATCCCTTCCTAGCCCATTTATGCCAAAGGCAAACGTAGTTCCTGAGGGAATAGAACGATCAACCTCTATCTGTACAATGTTTCCAAAGAGCCTCCTAAAAGACCGTACATACGGACACCCTTTATAAGTGTTTTTCTCAATATCCCCAGTGTACGCACACACACAACTCCATCCAGAACAGTTATCTGTATTGCCACACGGATTCCATCTCCCTGTATCCGCATTATCACTGGCGGGATCTACCTCACACAAATACTTTTCATTTAATTGATATGTCTGGATCCATCCATCATTTCCACAGTGTGACCCATGTGCACTACCATAATTATTACTCAAAGCTTTGCAAGCATCAAATGTGAATATCACAGGCGCCAAAGTTCTATCCACCACAGGATGACAAGTGAGGTAGTCCCTGAACTCATCAGATGGTCGTCCTACCCACAACGTGAAATTCAGACGTATTGGAGTACTAGGATCATAACACTTGACATTCCCTTTCTGCATACAAAGACTATACATTGTTCCATTTGCAATACAATTCCGCCCTGTTGGGGCACATTCCTTAGGTCTCATAGTGTGGTATACTATAGTATGAACAGTTCGGATCCCTATTTTAGCCTTCGTAATGCATGGGGTACACTCATCCAACGAAGAAGGGGTAATTGATCCCGGTGCCATGTGGTTCGAGGGAGTACGAGCAGGAGTAAGTGAACGCCTATAACACATAACACCCTGTGTCCCATTACACCTGCTATACTCCTTCCCAGAATAATGACATGGGGTAAAGTCAAATTGCGTACATGACGAGGGGATCCCAAGTGTTGACGTAAAGACATCCTCATAAACAAAACACTCTATGCAAGTACCCGGATTTCCCCTTTTCCTATAGTCAACACTACGAGACACTCTCCTATTCTTTTTACCCCTTTGTTTCTTTCGTGTATTCTGTCCCCGTCGATGCCCAGTCGCTACCGGTGGGAAACGCACAATACAAGTGCCTTTCCAGCCCGGTTTCAACTGCTCCACCGTAACAATTGTATCCCACCCCCAAAACATTGGGGGTCCACAATCCAATGTTATATAATCACTAATACTCTGTGGCCCAATCGGCTGGGTGTCCGCACACATTCCCCTCCTCAAGATATATCCTATATGATAACAAGCATCCGGATTGGTATGTTGCCTAACCAAGCATACTTCTGTCATTATTTTGTCAAAAGCCTGAGCATACTGACACGGGTGAGGCATAACACCAACCCAACAGCTGGGAGTTATCTTGATGGGAGGATACCCATCACATTCACCAGACCCCACCACATATGACTGAGTAATCCCAGGTTCCTCGCCAGACAGGCTCCATTGTCCCAAATTGTGAATACATACATGATTAGCATGAACAAAACCCAAAAGCAAAAGCAATATATATATCCCAAAACCCCTTGACCCCTTCATCCCAGCTTCTCCCGTGCGTTGAAAACCAGCTTCCGGTGTGGTTTAGCAGGGGGGGCTTTGTCTTCACCACTGTGCGTTGAAGACCTGTTGCCGGTAAGGTCTCTGCAGAGTGGCCTTTCCTCGTCCCACAACCTGTATTAATTTATGATATATATATATATACTAAAAGCAAAACTCACAGCAATTAATACACCGAAAGCAAAGCAGAAGAGGATAGTATTCAAGATCACTTTCGCGTAAGCTTCAATTTCATTGGATCAGCAGTCAGTTTCACCCTCCATTCCTCATCTGCTGCTTTCTTCACTCGAGACCAATGTATCCAAGATTTGGACTCAGCTATCTTAATAGCAAGGGGAGATGACATGATTACAACATATGGCCCCTTCCATCTCCCCTGTAATGGCTCTTTCTTCCAATGCTTCACCCACACCCTGTCCCCCGGCTGAAAGGCATGGCACTTGGTTACAAGCCTTGGGGGGGATTGTTCTAATACATATCGTCTAAGTTTTTCAACTTGCTTATTTAATTCTTGTACCATTTCCAAAGTCCACACTCCCCCCTTATGGCCCAATTCAGGCCATCCAGCCAAATTTCTCCGAAGAAGAGTGGGTGGACGCCCGAACATTAGCTCATAAGGTGAAAGCCGGTGCTGCATTCTCGGAGCACTCCTTATGGAATAAAGGGCCAATGGTAAAGCGTCCGGCCACTTCAGATGCGATTCCGTACAAATCTTAGTAATCCTCTCCTTCAAAGTGCGATTCATCCTCTCAACAGGAGCCCCTGATTGAGGGTGAAATGCACTGTGGAAACGCCATCTGATACCCACCGCCTCCGCCACTCCTTGATTTACTTGATCAACAAATTCCGGCCCGTTGTCGCTAGAAATAAATGAAGGACTCCCAAACCGCGGAATAATCTCCTTAAGTAAAATCCGAGCCACTTCCCTAGCCTTTTTGGTTTTAGTAGGAAAAGCCTCGGGCCACCCAGTATATCTATCTACAACCACCAACATCGCCTTATAAAATCCACAACGTGGCATATCAGTGAAATCAATCATTACTGTATCCATAGGAAAATATGAAACTGGTATAGCCCCAGGCGGCATGACTGGTCCCTGCCTAGGGTTAACCTTGGCACATGTATCACATTGGTGCACCACTGTATTAGCTATTCCAGCCAACCTATCAACATAATAATCTCGACTCAAAGCCGTTTCCAAAGCAGTCTTGCCCATATGGGTGGCATCATGCGAGAGCTGAACCAATTGCCAAGTCATTGAAGCCGGTACATATATTCGACCATCCGGTAAAACATACCAACCATCCTTAACAACCGCCTTCAAATCATTTACCGCCCTCACACATTCAGTGATTGTGTAAGACGGAGTGAGAGTAGGCGGTATCACTCCCAAATCCTGGGCTATATGTATAGATAGGTCGGGTCTCGGGCCATCCCGAAGGGCAGCCGCCCGAGCCTCTGCATCCGCTGCCCGATTCCCAAGCACCACCATATCATCCCCCCTTTGATGCCCCTTACAATGCATCACCGCCACCCTCTTAGGTCGTTGGACTGCTGCAATCAAGCGCTGAATCAAATGACCATGCTGAATAAATTTCCCAGCTGAATCCCGAAAACCTCGTTCCTTATATACAGCTCCATGGGCATGCAATGTCAAAAATGCATATTTGCTATCCGTCCAAACATTCAACGTTTCACCTGCAGCCCTCTCCAGGGCACGGATTAAAGCCCATAATTCCGCCACTTGTGCACTATACCCCCCTCCTAATGGTGCACTCTCGATGACGCGTTCATCATCCACAATTGCATACCCTGCCACTCTATATCCCTCATGCATATAACTAGAACCATCCGTATACCAATTACGATCTGCCTTTTGTAAAGGAACATCAGATAGATCAGGCCGTGTGGAATATACCTCTTCAAGTACTTGCACACAATCATGCTCTATCCCCCCTTCAGTTTCCACCGGCAACAAAGTAGCAGGGTTCAAGGTATTTGATATCGTCAACCTCACATTAGGATTTTCAATCATCATTGCCTGATACTTCACCAACCTCTGACTACTTATCCACAAATGACCCTTTGGATCCAAAATAGACTGCACAGCATGTGGGGTATGGACACAAATTGTACTAGAAAAGGTTAGCTTATTACAATCTTGTACCAATTCGGCAATAGCTGCCAAAACCTTCAAACAATGCGGCCACCCTTGTGCCACCCCATCAAGTTGCTTTGACAAATAAGCCACCGGTTGCTGCCAACTGCCCAACTGCTGAGTTAAAACCCCCAAAGCTATATTCTTCCTAGTATCCACATACAAGTTGAAAGGCTTATTCAAGTTAGGCAACGCCAATGCCGGAGCACTGGCCAATGCCCTTTTAATTTCCTCAAAGGCTTTTCTCTGTTCATCCCCCCAAACAAACGGGTCATTATTGCCCCCCTTCGTGGAGGTATAGAGAGGCGCAGCCATGAGGGCATAATTCGGGATCCAGATCCGACAAAAGCCAGCCAAACCCAAAAAGCCTCTCAACTGTCTCCTATTATTTGGGGGCACAATAGACAATACTGCTAGCTTCCTTTCTGGCCCCAGTGCCCTTTTCCCCTGCTCAATGTCATATCCAAGATACCTCACTTTTTCCCGCACCAATTGTGCCTTTTTTCGGGATACCCTATAACCACATTGCAACAATAATACAAGCAAAGCATTAGTGTTATCCCAACACAAATCCTCTGATTGCCCTGTAACCAAAACATCATCTACATATTGCAATATTGTATCTCCTTGCTGTCTAGGTACATAATATACCAAATCCTTAGCCAAAGCTGTCCCAAACAACGTCGGTGAATTTTTAAAACCTTGAGGTAAACGAGTCCATGCATACTGCCTCTTAGCCCCCGTCTCTGGATTCTCCCATTCAAAAGCAAACAGCGGCTGGCTAATTGGATGTATTGGGATCGTAAAAAATGCATCCTTTAAATCTATCACAGAAAACCACTTTGCCCTCGGTGGAATCAAACTCAACAGTGTATAAGGGTTGGGCACTGCCGGGTGAATGGTAACTGTCATACTATTTACCACCCTCAAATCCTGCACAGGCCTATAAGATCCATCCGGTTTCCGTATTGGCAAAATCGGGGTATTCCATGGGGATTGAATAGGGACCAAAATTCCAGCTTTTAAATACTTTTGGATACAATCATAAATTGCTGCTATTGCTTCCCTAGAACAAGGGCGCTGCCTAATGTTCACAGGAGTGGCATGCGGTTTCACTTCCACTATAATGGGGGGGTGATGTGAGGCAAAGCCGGGGGGGGTTATCTTCAGCCCACAGACCAGGCACCGCAAACCCCCTCCACTTTTCTGACACCTCCTGCTCCACTTCCTTAGCCACCATCAATCTCCACATTGTCTCAGGGCGATGACTAAGCGTTATAGATTGCCTTCCCTCATTAAACGAAATAGTGGCTCCTAATTTATTCAATAAATCCCTGCCCAGCAATGGCACAGGGCATTCCGGAATATACACAAACTCATGTCTGAGCTCAGAACCATTAAATTCACAGGTGACTGGGTTCAAAATTTGTCTCCCGACTACCCGTCCAGACACCCCCTGAACTTGTATTTCATGGGGCCCTGGAGGGGCAATCTGCGTATTCACTACTGATCGACCAGCCCCTGTATCCACCAAAAACGTAGTCTGATGACCCCCAATATTCATTGTAACCATAGGCTCAGGGGGGGTCTGCTCTAAGCCAGGTCCCCATCACGCAGTCCATCCAGTGCCTGCCAAGCCAATTCCTTCAACCTGAGCGGCATTCTCTGGGGCTACTCCGGCTAATCCTGTAGCTCCCCCACCTATGGGATTTCCTCGTGCATTTCCTCCTCTATAGGGGAACCGAGGGGGGCCTCCGCGGCCCATTCCTTGCCCCCGCCCCCCAAAAGGTCGTCCAAATGACCGTCTCCACTCACTTTGTCCCCACCGTGCCCCCTGTGGGCATTCCCATTTCCAATGTCCTTCCAACTTACATATCGCACATTGATTCGGTCCCAAACCTACCCTGCCTTGAAAACCAGCTCTGCCCTGAAACCCAGTCCTTCCTGGAAACCCTGGCCTTCCTTGTAACGCCACCGCCAACAACTCAGCCTTCTTATGCATCCGCGCATCCTTTTCCTTCTTCTCCACCTTATCCCTATTCACAAACACCTTACGTGCCACCTCTAACAACTCTGTAGTATTCTTTCCCAAAGCTCCTTCTAACTTTTGCAGCTTCTTCCTTATATCTTCATAGCTCTGAGCTATAAACCTCTCGTTCAACATTCTTACATTATCCTCTGATCTTGGGTTCACTTGCGTATACATTTCATATGCTTCAATCAAACGCTGAAGGAAGCTCTCTGGGCTTTCCTCTGACCCCTGCATCACCAGGGAGGGCTTGGACATATTTACTGGCGGCTTCCCTGCCTTCTTTAAAGCAATCACTGTCACATTCTGGTATTCCCTAAGGGCTGTTCTATGAGCCGGGTCAGTCGGGTCCCACCCTGGATTCTGCTCTGGTGCAAATTCCACCATCCGTGGCCCTAAATCCTGCTCATTTGGAAACCTTTCCTTAATATGAGTTCGCACCGCAGCTCTCCATTTCTCCCTTTCCTCCGGGGTCAATAATGTGCTTAACAACTGTTGTATATCCTGCCAATTAGGGTTATGAGTCTGCATAATAGTTTGAAACAAATCAGCCAACTCAGTTGGTTTAACCGACAACGGCCCATAGTGCTGCTTCCAATTGAGCAAATCAGTTGTTGAGAAGGGGACATACTGAAAACACGGTCTATATTCCAAATCCCCAGTCTGAGCATTCACCACTTGCTGATCCATTTGACGCAACGGAGCCATAAAATCTCTCTGCCTCTCCTCTAGTTTTGCCGCTTCCTCCCTGGCTGCCTCAGCCCTCGCAGTCACAGCCCTTGTCTGTATTCGATCAATCGCTCCAGCCCCCCTCTCACTACCTGCTCCATATGCCATTCCTTCACCACCCCCTTCCCTTTTGGCAGGCCCCACAGCCTCTCCTTCCTCATCATCCGATAGTGCAGCAGCCGCTGCCATCTGTGCATTATCAACCGGGGGTGACACTTGTGCATATGGCGGGGGCCTGATTATTTCCTCCTCAGCCTGTCCCAACACCTTCTTCTTAGAGTCTAACACCTTCGATTCTTGCCTTTTCACAATTCCCTTCGCAGTTCCTCCTTTACTCAGCATATTCTTAGCCTTTTCCTTCCGTGGTCTAGCCACACACAAACGTACCATTTCAGCCTGACATTGCAAAAGCTCCCCTGACTTTTCTGCCACCGCATTTTCCCATGCCTCTATATATTGCAACTGATTGGGGTACTTCTCCTCATTTACAACTATCTTTCCCCACACATCATCTATAATTTGGTCTTTAAACGTTCCCTCCGGTGGCCACCCCACCCCCAAATGAGGCCATTGTTGTTGGCATAAAAAACGCAGCCTCTCCTTAGTTGCCCTAGGACGGGGGGGCTTGTAATCACTATGATTGAAATAAGTATCAAAACCCTTCAGCATGCATTCCAGTGGGGTACTGGGAACGCTTCCTCCACCACCCATTCTACCCTAACCACACTACCTCCGGCCCACAGTGCTGGACTTTCCAACAGTCACTGAAGGGAACCGCGAAGGTTTAACCACCCACACAGCCTACACAGACTTCGTTAGGACAATCGCCCCGAGTCCAGGGGGGTGATCAGACCCCCTCTTCGATCTTCAAATGAGACCGGTACCACTTAAATTTACAAATACTCGCCTGCAGACGTCTTCCCAAACCTTCCTGGCCAGGATACCAATCCGTTCAGACCTCCTTTCCTTCCCTCAAGGGATCTTGGGCTCACCGTCAGCTCCGTCGGTCCCAGCAGGGTGTCACTGCAGTCTCCCGGAGGCTTGCTCCCCCGTGGCGCCTGGAGAATGTTCAGCAGTGGCCCCCGGATGGGCCCGAGGGGTCAGGCTACCCTCAGCGAAATATCGCCTCGCTTACTGTCCCATCTGGGGTGCCAGAAAATGTTGTAGAATTGACGAGACAGAAGCCAGCACTTTAGATGAAGGAAAGGTTTATTGCGCAGGTTCAAGCACAAGATAACAAAATAAATGGCCTGAACCCCGAATGGGTGTCAGAATCCCTCTTTTATACCCTTGGAGTACACAATAGCTTGGGGGAGCATAAGTTGCCATATATGGCTATAACAGTTTGTGGAAAATAACAGTTTTCGATATATATCATCAGTTGGCATGTGTACATGGGAACATCCTGTTTCTCCCAGCATAAAAAGAGAACCGTATACAGACACAAAAGCCCAAAAACACATTTCCAGTAAGCAAGTCCCCCCACACATTTTCCCTACTTCCTTATCTTAGCTGCAGCTGCTGATTATACAGAAAGCAATAATAGCCAAGGTTATAGTGACCTGAACCAAAGCCTTGGGCCTTCATCCAAGTTAACTTTGGTTCACCCATCTACTTTACATGCCCATGTGGTGTGGGAGTAAATGAACCATTGGCAAGATAAATTAGAACCCACCCCTGAACTGCTAGCAATTCTGACAAATGACCAGATATCTGTAGTTGCTCTTTGGATATGCAAGTCAAGGAAAGGTTAATTTTTATTTTAAGTTTCTTATCACTTCCTCTTTTTTATTTTTGCAAATTTCAATGAAAAACCCTCATGTACCAATGAACATCTCAGGTTCTCATTCTTTCCTTTCTTTCCTTTTATTCTGATTCTTTCCTTTATTCTAATATTGCTGCTTGTATGGTATTGTTTGTTAGGCAGGTCCAAACCTGGGCTCAGATGTGGTGTCATCAGACACAATAAATTAACCATACAATTTAAAGAATAGAAATCAATACTGGTATACTCTATTTGCTAGGTACATAGCCTAAGGGCCATTTCTTCCTTTATGAATTTGCCTGAATGTTAAGACCTAAATGAAACTCCTTCTGTTATTAGAAGTGAGGAAGAAAATAACTCCTTCCAGGCTTGTAAAAGTTTCATACTGTATATCAAACATTTTAAATAGATCAAGAATAGCAATAGCACTTAGACTTATACAGTGGTACCTCGAGATACGAGTTTAATTCGTTCCGGACCTGGGCTCTTAAGTTGAGCAGCTCTTATCTCGAACGACTTTTCCCCATAGGAATTAATGTAAATAATTTTAATTGGTTCCAGCCCTCAAAAAACTCACAAAGTTAGTCTAAATTATGCAGAAAGACATGTTTTTAATGAAGAAATGTACATGTACATATAAATGAATAATGAAGTTTCTTTCACTTAACTTGTAAACTTTCTTAAACTTTTAAATTTACATATGTTCAACTTCTCTGCCACCCAATCCTGTAGGACAGAGGTCCCCAACCCTTTTTGCACCAGGGACCGGCTTTAAGCGATCAAGAGAGGAATGGGTGAATGAATGGACGGAGGGTGGGAAGGAAGGAAGGAAAGAGGGAAGGGACAGGAACAGAGGAAGGAAGCAAGGAAACTTATGAAAGGGGAGAGTAAGAGAGGAATGAGTGAAGGGAGGGAGGGAGGGAAGAAGGTGGGAAGGAGAAAGAAAAGAAGAAATAGAGGAAGGGAAGGTAAAAGAGAGAAAGAAAAAGAGAAAGAAAGAAAGAAAGAAAGAAAGGGGGAAGGGACAGGAACAGAGGAAGGAAGCAAGGAAACTTATGAAAGGGGAGAGTAAGAGAGGAATGAGTGAAGGGAGGGAGGGAGGGAAGAAGGTGGGAAGGAGAAAGAAAAGAAGAAATAGAGGAAGGGAAGGTAAAAGAGAGAAAGAAAAAGAGCAAGAAAGAAAGCTGCAAGCACCCCCCCGAGCCCCCCAGGCCGGCTGCAACCTTTTAAAACACGCGCGCCGCTTCGCAGCTGTCTCCTGAAGCCGAACGCGGAAGTTAGCGTTTGGCTTCAGGAGACAGCTCCTTGGCGCTTGTATCTCGAATTTGGGCTTGTAAGTAGAACAAAAATATCTCTCCCCTCCCAGCTCTTATCTCGAGTTGCTCTTAAGTAGAGCAGCTCTTATGTCGGGGTTCCACTGTATACTGCTTCATGCTTTACTACCAGGGGTGGGCTACTGCCTGGGGGGGGGGGCGTGCAGTGGGGTAGTGAAAATGGAGCTCTGCCCCAGAGCACCCAGTTTGCACTGAAAGATTTTGAAAGAAAATGCAGGGCGTTTTGCATAAGCCACACCCACAGTGTGGCAGTAAAAGTTTTGGTAGCCCTTCACTGTTTACTACCCCTCTAAGCAGTTTACAGAGCATATTGCCCCCAATAATCTGGGTCCTCATTTTACCAACCTTGGAAGGAAGGAAGTGAATCAACCTTGAGCCGGTGAGAATCGAACTCCTGGCAGTGAACAGTGTCAGCCTGCATTACTGCATTCTAATCATAGCGCCACTGCCGAAAAACCACATAACAGTTCTACTGCAAGTTCCAACTTATTTATTTAGAAAATGTATATGGCTGCCCATTCACTATCAGTGACTCTGAATGGTTTACAAACAGTGGTGGGCTACGAGCCGGAATGCTAAATTGCGCTCGCCGCCACGGCTCATAAGTTCTTGTGGGACCAGTGCGATTTTGCTGCTGCACCTGTGGAGGAAGCAAAATTGCACATGAAACTGCAGATGCGCCTGTATTTCGGTGAGGTTTTTTTGCTTCCTCGCATGCTGAAACACGGGTGCGTCTAGAGCTCTGGGCACAATTTTGCTTCCTCCACAGGCGCAGCAGCAAAATCGTGCTGGTCCTGCAGGAACTTATAAGCCACGGCGGTGAGTGCAATTTAGCGTTTTGGCTCATAGCCCACCGCTGTTTACAAAGAATAACAACCCAATATAAAACAATTTTAAAAACCACACAAACACACACTGACGACAACCCACAATCAAACGAGCCACCTGATGCTCTTCATCCTATTCTGAGTTCCACAGTTCCTCACCAATTGCTTTGATGAATCTATTTGAAAAACTCAACTACAGTAAGACCCAGAAACTCTGGAATTGTCAGCGCCAGCTGGAAATAACTGGAATTGCAGATCTAGCACAACTGGAAGTGATCTGCCAAGAAGTGATACCCACAATTACTAAACATTCCTACTTATGTTCCGGAGTGGTCAGTCATGTGGAATGAATTCTTATATATATGGAATACATAACGTTTGCATTGAATTGCAGTTGCAGCTAGTTATTTTTCTTTCTGTAAGTGAGGTTATTGTTTATCCATTGGGTGTTTGGGGTTAGAGGTTTTTTGGTGTGTTTGTGGGGGTGGATGTTTAATGTACAAGAATCATTTATGTGAGATGGGCAGCTACATAAATCATACAAGTAAACAAAATATTGATTTACATCTGGAATTTGCTTAAGATTAACTGAACCAAAGAATTTATCAATTAACCTACCAAATTGAGCCTTTGCTAGTCAAGGGGATCCACTGTTTCCATTCATGCCCACATAATATAAACTTACATGAAATTTGAAAAGTGACCTCTGGACCTTGCAGAACATTGGCCAAGGTATAAGGGAATATTCCCAAATGGACCAAATAGTCTGGTTTCCATTTTCCATTTTTCTTACAAGGAATAAATAGTTTAAATCCAGGGGAGATTTCTTTTAGAATACATTGTTTTAGAATGTAATTAAAGTCTAACCACATTGAGCTAGTTCCTATGAGACAAGGCTCTTTAAACTTTTCTAAACTCTATTTTTGCAGAAAATTACTTATTTTTATATAAAATATTCTTGTTTTTGACTGATCAAAGTTCTAGTCTTAATATAAGATAGAAATAGTATTGCTTACTTTGGTTTTTTTCAAATAATAACAATTGCCCAATTTTCATTTCTTCTAAATAAGAATCAAAGACAGAGGTATTGGTCATCTCTGATTGTCACTTGGAGTAGACAGAAATTAAATAAAATTATATACACGATTCCACCTATCCACCCATCTGTCTAACCCAGTGGTGAAATCTATTTTTTTCCCTACCAGTTCTGTGGGTGTGGCATATTTTGTGGGTGTGGCTTAGAGATCAGGTTGGCATGGCTTCAGGTAGGTGTGGCTTAATGGCTAGGTGACTCATTGGGCATGCTTGGTAGTCCGATGACTGAATTGGTGTGGCCAACTTGTAAAATGTGGTGAAACTTACTTAACAATGCTCTTGTTTAGCAATCAAAATTTTGGGCTCGATTGTGGTAATAGGTTTTCTTTCTTTCTCTTTCTTTCTTTCTTTCTTTCTTTCTTTCTTTCTTTCTTTCTTTGACTTATATGCCGCCCTTCTTTGAAGACTCAGGGTGGCTCACAACATATAAAAGTAAAACAAAAACAATTCTAAATCCCAATTATAAAACCAATCTAAAAACTCAAGTCATAAGATCATATAACCACACTCATTCACAAAGAAAGGAAGAAAGAAAGAAAGATTTGTATAACTTTGAAGGCTTGATGTATAATTGATGATGATCAAAATGGTATCCAGGTCATCTTGAATCTTTTGGAATTCCCAAGATCACAAAAAAAGTGTTGTGCAACCTTTTAGAGGCTGAGTTACATATTTGATGTATTTTGAGACAATATGAGCCTCAGTGTGATCATGATGATGGTGACGACAACTATGATGATTCAAAGAAGGTGGGGCCAGAATGTTTTATTTATTTATTTATTTATTACTTAGATTTGTATGCCGCCCCTCTCCGAAGACTCGGGGCGGCTCACAACACGTGGAACAAATCATAAATAATGTGACAAGTTTAAAATATTTAAAGATTTAAAAAAGACCCCATATACTAACAGACATACACACAAACATACCATGTATAAATTAAACATGCCCAGGGGGAGATGTTTCAGTTCCCCCATGCCTGAAGGCAAAGGTGGGTTTTAAGGAGTTTACGGAAGGCAGGAAGAGTAGGGGCAGTTCTAATCTCCGGGGGGAGTTGGTTCCAGAGGGCCGGTGCCACCACAGAGAAGGCTCTTCCCCTGGGGCCCGCCAACTGACATTGTTTAGTTGACGGGACCCGGAGAAGGCCCACTCTGTGGGACCTAATCGGTCGCTGGGATTCGTGTGGCAGGAGGCGGTCTCGGAGATATTCTGGTCCAATGCCATGAAGGGCTTTAAGGGTCATAACCAACACTTTGAATTGTGACCGGAAACTGATCGGCAGCCAATGCAGACTGCGGAGTGATGGTGAAACATGGGCATACCTAGGTAAGCCCATGACGGCTCTCGCAGCTGCATTCTGCATGTTCTCTTTCACACAGGCCCTAGGGCTTTAGAAAATAAATTGGGAAGGGGAATTGCTTTTTGTATGTATTGAACTTCATTAACCTTGCTTTAAGAATTACACACAACTTTCATGCTGTGACTGGTGTCATCCAATGGAAATTCAAAGGCCTGGGGTTGTCTTTTTGTTACAAAACATGACAATGTTATCTTCTGATGGATCTGGGCCTTCAGGAGGATGTCCTACTATCCCTTCCATCAGACTCCTTTCTTTCTTCTTGTTCGCTAAGAGGAATTCAATGGAACACTTTTGACCCAAACATTTTTGGGTCCACTTCATAGTTCTTCTATAGGCGAGACTTCTGCTTGTTAACTTGATTGAAAGTGGCAGGAAAGCCAGGCTTCAAAATTGCTTGTCATGAAAACACAAAGAGAGAGAATGGAAACAGGTTTACAGAAGCTTGTCAAATTACAGAAGGATATTAATGTTGACATTTTTTAAGCACTGGAGAGAATGGCTGACAAGCAGGTAATGTTGTTTTGGCCTGTAAAACTACAGGGAGGGCATTTAAAACAAAACATACACAATATCTGCAACACTGTCCTGCCCTATAGAACATATAAAATTTCCTACGATCCGCTTATTAGTTGGGAATGGAGATTAAATTAAGAGGAATATCTTAAAATATATGTTTTATTGATCTTTCTTGTTTTTCTCACGCTTGTAGCATGCAAGTTGTCCTACCTCTTCAAGTGGTTACTACTGTCATTAAGTGAGGAGTAGCTGTATAGCAGGGTAAAATACATAAGATGCTCTCTGGCTTTTGGATAAATAAACTGGATATTTGTTTTGCTTTAGCAAATCTATAGATTTTGGTATTTTTAAATAAAATTTGAATTAATACTCATAAATGGGGATAAATATTTTCTCTCCCCCTGATGATATTTTCATGCCTATTTCATCTTTCAGCTGTGAAAGTAGAACTTAATCATGTGTGGGTGTGGGTGACACCTTCAATCCATCAGTCAACATTGTATGTGATTCTAGTACTTCAAAAGTTAGTTATTCTGGACATAAGAGCTATTTTGTTCACCTCTCTCTCCCCCCCCTCTCTTTAAGAGAGGTGGAAAATAATCCTGAGATATCCATAACATAAAGCAGAATAAGATGTGGAAAAGGAGGTTAGACCTACTGGCTTGGTAGGCTACATTTTTTGAATGTCATCTTGGATTCAATGGTGTGACTTGGGTGGGACATTCAAGAGTGTCCCTTGACTGATACAGTGATAGCCTTTGAGCTGGAAAACTTTTAGCACAGGAGAATATTGAGTCAACCTTGAGCCTACTGAGATTCGATCTGCTAAACTGCTGGCAGCCGGTGATCAGGAGAAGTAGCTTGCAGTACTGCATGACCGTGGCTCTTAATATAGGGAACATTGCAAATGTGTTGAGGGGTGACTGTGAGTAAAGCCTTCATTCCAGGATGAGTCATAATGCAAAAGCTGGAACTATGCCTTTTACTTCAGTTGTCACTTGTTTACTGAACAAGTAAGGAAATGAATTAATAATCAACAATAATAAAATAAGACTATTTATGCCTCCTGCACACCAAAACCTGTAGAGCTTAAGTTGACTCTGTTGCCTGAGTTCTCTATTTTCTCTTCTTCCCTGACTTAGAGGAGTTAGACAGTCTAAATTGGGTTGCTATGTGTGTTTTTAATATTGTGAATGCATTATTTATTTGCAGGAGAACTTGTAAATACCATTCATTTCTTAAAGATCAGTATTGTTTGTAATGGTTTACCTTGGGAATTGTGAAAATGAAAGTTTGCCTTAAAAAAAAAGAAGATATAGAGATTATTTATATATATATATTTTTGGCATTGGCAAAAATTCCCTCAAAATATATGAATAGGAATAGCCAAGACAATAATTGGATCATACAATAAATCAAACATAGAAACATAGAAAATTGACGGCAAAAAAGACCTCACAGTCCATCTAGTCTGCCCTTATACTATTTCTTGTATTTTATCTTAGGATGGATATATGTTTATCCCAGGCATGTTTAAATTCAGTTACTGTGGATTTACCAACCACATCGGTATGATGCAGTGGTAAGGTATAAGCGGGGGTGGGTGGATTGGGGTGGGGGAACGCAGTGGGGTAGTGAAAGTGGAGCTCCACCCCAAAACACCATTTTGCACTGCAAGATGTTGAAAGAAAATGCAGGGCGTCCTGCATAAGCCACGCCCACAGTGTGATAGTAAAAATTTTGCTAGCCCTTCTCTGGGTATAAGATATAAATTTGTAAACTGTAAATTTTCATCCCACCTTGGTCAAAGCTAGCTGGGTGACCATGGGCCAGTCACTCTCCCTTGCCTTAAGAAGCAGGCAAGGGCAAACCATGTCTGAACTCTTGCCAAGAAAACCTCATGAACTCATCCAGGCAATCACCCAAAGTCAACACTGACTTGAAGGCATAAAACAGAAATCTAGATTTCTTTGAAGAAATCTATAACATTGGGGAAGGAGGAAGGAAAGAGAAGAATGATCAGTAACAAAGTGGATAAACTCAATTATGGTGCCAATGGATGACTATTGGATGATCTAAAAAGCTATATTTGAAAGAGGTCATCCTGGAAAATTTTTGCCCATGCAATAACTAAGAGTCCATACTATCTTAATGGCACATAATAATGCACTCACTCATTCACTCGCTCACTCAGTATTCTGCAAGCTTCAAATATGGATAAATGATTCCATTCAATATCCTAAGGAACCATTTTAGTTGTTACTTTAAGGATGTGATTAGATGAAACTGTACCCAAGCATACATAAAGGAACCCATTTGTTCCTAAAAGGAAGCTTCATTCAGCAGATGTAACATAAATGTTGACCTTTAAACCTAAGACTTTGCTTTGCACGGCAAGAGGTGGAAAGCAAAATTACATTCCCTGCTGTGCATTATTGCTTATGAAGTCTAAATTATTATTATGTTATTGAAATATTAACTATAGTGTTTGACTCTGCATTAGTTTATGGTTTCTTTAAAAAGAGAATGGTTTTGCTGGATCAGGTCTTAGGAATACCGCTAAGCAGCATATATGTAGAACTAAAAGAAAAAAACCCGCACTATTCTTTTTTTAAAAGAATATTCTTTAAGTTGTTTCAAAAATTAGGCAAACTGAATGCAGATTTGTAGCAACAGATATGAACAAAATAATAAACCTCCTATAAGGATTACTGAACTGAATGGAGGGCTTGATCTTGTTTAATCACATAATCAATGCCATTTGGACTGTAAATTACCAGAGCAAATAATGTACTGCACCCAAAGGGAGTCATAACGCTGCAGAAAACAACATCAAATCTTTGTTGAAATTACTGTAACTCTTTGGAGACCCAGGAAAAATTGAAGTGATTTTCTATCCTTTCTTATTGGTATAGTATGAGAGGAGAACATATCACAGAAAAGGGAGGGTTGAAAGGTGGAGCAGACACTTATTTTGCTGTATTATTCTTGGAGAAATTGTTCATTGTGATCAACATCACTACATTTGTTGGAAAAGAAGATGACCACGCTGATTTTAATAGGCTGAAACATTAATAGATAATATCTCAGAAAAGATACAAATTTCACTCAATAAACTTTTAGAAGATGATGAGAACTATTTTTTTTAACAAACTTTTAGCTACATAGACCTTACAGAGTTTGAAGGCATGGAAGATAACATAATTGTGATTACCAAAATGGGGATAGAAAAATAATAATAATAAAAAAAGAACCTGGACATGGAATAGCTGTGACAAGAAATCCTGGACAGCGCTTGCTTAAGGGATTTAGAAAGTAGGCTGGTGAAAGATTTGAAGACATCTTTTAAATGCCAAAGAGTGATGAAAGATCAAATCCTTTAGGATGGTTTGAAGGTCAAGATTGTGCAGAGCAAACAAGAAGGAGTATAAAGTTGGACTATTTGACCCAAAATAAACTATTTGTTTGATATTTCTGCAAACTCCTAATAAACGTTTTGTTGAACTAGGATTGAAATGTTATTATTTCTGAATTGCACATAGATAAAAATTAGGCTCTGGGGAGAACTGTTTTTTAAAAATGTATCTTTAATGGAGGGTGAAAAGTTAGTATGTTAGTTTATGTTCTGTGTGACGAAAATCAGAAGGCCCTGCTTTATTCCTGTCTTTGCTGTCTTTTATCTTCTTTCTTTTCTTTTTCTTTATTTCTGCCCTTTTTTTCCTTCTAGTTTAGGTTGTACTATTGTTACTATGTTTATTAAAAAAAACTTCACTAAAATATACAAGGATTTATTTCATTAAAAATAAAGTTAGGTGAGAAGAAAACATATTATAGTTAAACATTAAGAAAAACTGTCTACCTCAAAAGTGTTCCTTTCTCTTAAACATATTCAAGCTAGTGTTAGATAGTTGTTTTCATATACAGTCAAACCTCGTCTTACGAACCTAATTGGAAGTTCGGCTTTGCCGTTCGGCTTCGGGAGACAGCTGGGAAGCCGCGCGGCTGTTTTAAAAGGTCACAGCCGCGCTGGGGGGCTTCCCAGCACCCCCCCGAACCCCGAACCTTTGCCGAACTTCTGGGTTCGGGGTTGGGGGGGTGCTGGGAAGCCCCCCAGAGCGGCTGTGACCTTTTAAAACAGCCGCGCGGCTTCCCAGCTGTCTCCGAACGCGGAAGTTTGGCTTTGGCGTTCGGCTTCGGGAGACAGCTGGGAAGCCGCGCGGCTGTTTTAAAAGGTCACAGCCGCGCTGGGGGGCTTCCCAGCACCCCCCCGAACCCCGAACTTTTGCCGAACTTCTGGGTTCGGGGTTGGGGGGGTGCTGGGAAGCCCCCCAGAGCGGCTGTGACCTTTTAAAACAGCCGCGCGGCTTCCCAGCTGTCTCCGAACGCGGAAGTTTGGCTTTGGCGTTCGGCTTCGGGAGACAGCTGGGAAGCCGCGCGGCTGTTTTAAAAGGTCACAGCCGCGCTGGGGGGCTTCCCAGCACCCCCCCGAACCCCGAACTTTTGCCGAACCTCCGGGTTCGGGGTTGGGGGGGGTGCTGGGAAGCCCCCCAGCCCGGCTGTGACCTTTTAAAACAGCCGTGCGGCTTCCCAGCTGTCTCCGAACGCCGAACGTGGAAGTTCGGCTTTGGCATTCGGCTTCGGGAGACAGCTGGGAAGCCGCGCGGCTGTTTTAAAAGGTCACAGCCGGGCTGGGGGGCTTCCCAGCACCCCCCCAACCCCGAACCTGGAAGTTCGGCAAAAGTTCGGGGTTCGGGGGGGGGGTGGGAAACCCCCCAGCGCGGCTGTGACCTTTTAAAACAGCCGCGCGGCTTTCCAGCTGTCTCCCGAAGCCGAACGCCAAAGCCGAACTTCCGTGTTTGGCATTCGGAGACAGCTGGGAAGCCACGCAGCTGTTTTAAAAGGTCACAGCCAGGCTGGGGGGCTTCCTAGCAACCTCCCGAACTGAACCCGGGGTTCAGAAAAATTTTGTCTCTTCTTACGAACTTTTTTTGAGTTACGAACCAGCGTTCGGGAGGCTGCTGGGAAGCCCCGCCGCCCGGCTGTCACCTTTTAAAACAGCCGTGCGGCTTCCCAGCTGTCTCCGAACGCCGGTTCGTAACTCGAAAAAAGTTCGTAAGAAGAGGCAAAATTTTTCTGAACCCCGGGTTCGTATCACGAGTTGTTCGTAAGACGAGGGGTTCGTATCTTGAGGTACCACTGTACCTTGATTGAAACCTTGATATTTATTTATTTATTTATTTTGTCCAATACACAATGAGGGTTTTAGTGGCTATATATCTATATACACATAGTAAAATACATGATGAAGGTTATAGAGGAGATACTCATAGTAAAATATATCTAAGAAATAATAGAAAAGAAGTAATAGAACATATCAATGAAAGAATAGAATAAGAGATATAGGAATAGAAGAAAGGTATAGGAGATATAGGAGAGCAATAGGACAGGGGATGGAAGGCACTCTAGTGCACTTGTACTCACCCCTTACTGACCTCTTAGGAATCTGGATAGGTCAATCGTAGATAATCTAAGGGTAAAGTGTTGGGGGTTTGGGAATGACACTATGGAGTCAGGTAATGAGTTCCACGCTTCGACAACTCGGTTACTGAAGTCATATTTTTTACAGTCAAGTTTGGAGCAGTTAATATTAAGTTTAAATCTGTTGTGGGCTCTTGTGTTGTTGTGGTTGAAGCTGAAGTAGTCGCTGACAGGCAGGACGTTGCAGCATATGATCTTGTGGGAGGTACTTAGATCTTGTTTAAGGCATCTTAGTTCTAAACTTTCTAGGCCCAGGATTGAAAGTCTAGTCTCATAGGGTATTCTATTTCAAGTGGAGGAGTGAAGGGTTCTTCTGGTGAAGTATCTTTGGACATTTTCAAGGGTGTTAATGTCTGAGATGCGATATGGGTTCCAAACAGATGAGCTGTATTCGAGGATGGGTCTGGGAAAAGTTTTGTAAGCTCTGGTAAGTAGTGTGAGATTGCCAGAGCAGAAGCTACGTAGGATTAAGTTTACAACTCTTGAAGCCTTCTTGGCTATATTGTTGCAGTGGGCTTTGGCACTTAAATCTTTTGTTATTAGTATACCAAGGTCTTTAACTGAGTGGGAATTATCTGTGATAATTTGATTATTCAGTTCGTATTTGGAGTTCAGATTCTTCTTCCCAATGTGTAGAACAGAGCATTTGCTAGTTGAGATTTGGAGTTGCCATGTGTTAGACCACTCAGAAACAGCGTCAAGGTCTTTTTGGAGTGTAGTTGTGTTATCGGTGGTGTTGAAGAGTTTTACATCGTCGGCGAAGAGGACACAGTTGCTTGTGATGTAATCGCAAAGGTCATTGATGTAGATAATGAAGAGTGTTGGTCCCAGTACACTACCTTGGGGAACACCGCTTTTAACTGGGACGGGGGTGGATATGGTGCTTCCTATTTTGACAACTTGTTCTCTGTTTGACAGGAATGCTGTAATCCAGCTGTGGAGGGATCCTGAGATGCCATAGGATTTGAGTTTTAGGAGTAGTTTGTCGCTAAGTAGTTTGATTTTAGACACGGGCTAATAGCTTTCCAGACTATCAAAGTTTGGCTTACTTCCTTGCTTAGTATCATGTTGATCTTGATGCCTGGGATAATAGAAATTTCTGGAATACATTTGTTGCCTAATGTGCTCTGCACAGGACATTTTTGGTCCCTTCACTGATAAGTAGTTTTGGGCTCAATGGTCTAACTGCTATTTCCTGCAACAGGATAATAAATGCTAAACCTGAAGATTTCATCCTATCCTGTCATAGTTGTTAGTTGATTTCTAGTTAGTCTATTTCAAGGCAAGACACAAATCCACATTTCTGACTCCAAATGTTGGTTGAATTGAAATCAGGGGACTTTCAAATCAACCTAAGAAACCTCAGTGACCCACCCAGAACATTTCACTCTGGTGAAAATTTTGTCTCATTTTTTCACTTTCAAAGAATCACGCAGCTTGTCTGGCATGTTTGTTGCAACAGATTATGAATGAACTTAAATGGTTTTCTAGGAAGTATTTGAACGATACATATTTATTTATTTAAAGGAAGACTGCCTCATATAGAACATCAATTGTACTAACCTTGCTGTTCTGCTCGGGTCAATACGACCCAAAATGAAATTTGAGACTTGTAGATTATTTGTCATGCGGATCTCAAACTTGTGATTAATTGACTTTTCCTCATTTGAGGGGTTCTTAGTATGAGTATGTTTTTTTTTCTTTTTGCTGCACACTGATTGTTACATTTCATTACACCTGAAACAGTAGAAGTGTACATTAAATGCGAACACAACAGCAAGGTTAAATCTTGACAGATGCTTCTAGAGCAGGGGTCTCCAACCGTGGCAACTTTAAGACTTGTGGACTTCAAGTTCCAAAATTCTGGGAGTTGAAGTCCACAGATCTTAAAGTTGCCAAGGTTGGAGACCCCTGTTCTAGAGAACCATTTATATGAATGAAATGAATAGTTACCAGGAAACAAGAGACATGGAATTAAGTACACATTAAAGTTAGTGCAGGGCACACCTTTCTAATATTAAATGGCCTTACCATTCGTGCAGGCGAACAATATAAGAGCTAGTGACTTTTATTTAACCCCTTTGTATTTTTTATTCTGTCCAAAAACTTTGTATGATACGTATATCAATTTCCTACTAGCAGTTTGTACTCATTGCAATTATGATTCCAATTTTTTTTTTTAGAAATTAGGTACAGTGGTACCTCATCATACGAACTTAATTGGTTCCAGGAGGAGGTTCGTAAGGTGAAAAGTTCGTAAGATGAAACAATGTTTCCCATAGGAATCAATGTAAAAGCAAATAATGTGTGCAAATCCTTCAGGAAAATCCCAAACTTTAGAAGGGAGGCGAACAGAGGGCAGGGAGGAGCAGCTAAAGGGGGCAGGTGGAAGAAGCAAGGCTAGGCTAAAGGGTGAGTGGGAAGGAAGAAAGGCAAGGGGGCTCCCCTCCCTTTTCTTTTTTCAAAAGACACCGTTTCAGTGCCTTTGCAAGCATGCAAAATCTTTACTCCTCCAAGCTGCCCCTCCCTTTTTATTTCTTCAAAAAAGGGGAGAAAAAGAAACCCCTTCATCCCAGCAGCAGCTGCTTGGGTTCGTAAGGTGAAAATAGTTCGGAAGAAGAGGCAAAAAAATCTTAAACACCGGGTTCGTATCTTGAAAAGTTCGTTAGAAGAGGCGTTCCTAAGATGAGGTACCACTGTATATAAATATTTTGCACTGCGGATGCTATACTGAATACTGGTGCAGTTAACAAAAAAACAAAGCCAAGGCCTTTTTTCTTTTGGGTGTGATGGCAATCACTTTAATTGGCATCTGCTACATGAAAATTTTCATCCATTTCGTTTTTGACTAGAAAACGGTATCTTTTTTTGGAAACAGTTTAGCAAGATAGTTCAATGGCCAAACATCTTTGTCTTCAAGCATTTATCATTCCCATCAGCTATAGCGTGAAGAAAAAGACTGAGCTCAAAGAAGGATATTAAATTTTTTCATTTCCAGCTTTCATTCATTGCACCTTGTCATGTTGCCTATGTGTTAATTTTAATTAGATTCAGTTTGAAATGAATCAACTTTACACTATTGTTCACCAAGATGGCTCATTTAAAGAAATGAGACTTACCATTTATAACAGTGCGGACAACATGATGAACTGTGATTAACTGAGAACTTTCAAGACAACAACAGAAGTAAAGTGGAGTGAAAAAATACAAATCTTGCTGGCTCTATCAACAAAGGAAGGATTGACAACATAGCATCCACAAACTTCTCAGAAGTCATGCTCTAATTATCAGGACAAAGCCATTTTAGTTGGGGTTTTTGGCCTGCCACACTTTATACTATTTAAATATGTATTCTTTACTGTGGGAAATTATGGAGGGGGAATTGCATGAGGACTGTCTGTCTGTAGCCATAACAAATAATTTCTAGAAAGTCAAGGTCATCTTTTGTCTCTGCACTCCTGCACCTGCACAGAAGAAGATGGGTAGATTCTGCCTGGCAGTTGAAAATTGCTCAACGTGATAGACTTGGGGGACAAGGGCTTGAACTTTCAACGGTGTGGTGAAACCTGAGGGACTTCAAATTTGGGTTTCACCCAGATGTGCCAACATGGCTCTGTTAATAAGTTGGAACTTTGAGGAATACTTTGCCCTGGACTCTGATTTAGTTTTGGATGCTATTTAGAACCCTCACACTAATGCTCAATGTAGTCAAAATATTTAATCAAAACAATCTTTAAAAAAAGGTGAACTCAGGGGTGAAATTCATTAGGTTATGGAGAACCAGTAGTGGAAATTTTGAGTAGTTAGAGCAGTGTTTCCCAACCGGTGTGTCGTGGCACACTGGTGTGCCGCGAGACATGGTCAGGTGTGCCGCGAAGAAATAAGCTCAGCTTCTGGTCTCACAGCTTTTTGCGAAGAGAAAAAAGTTGTGAGACCGGAAGCTGAGCTTGCTTCTTTGCGCCTTCCAAGTTTTCCAGCAGCTGCGGCGCCCCGCCCGGCTGGAGCTTCCCTGTCAGCAGGTGAGCTTTGGGGCTTGGTGGGAGGGCAGTGGCAGTGGGAGGGCGGCGCGCAGCGGGAGGGTGATGGCGGTGGCAGCGGCAGCGGCAGCGGGCAGGAGCCATGCCATGGGGCGGTGGCAGGGTGGTCCCTCTCTCTCTCCCCCTCTCTTGCTTTCTCTTTCTCTCCCCCCTCCCTCTCTCTTTCTCCCAGTAGCCATGGGGCGACGTCAGGGTGATCAGCTGTGAGGCGGAGCTATGGAACAGAGGAACAGAGGCACCGACGGCGGCGGCTGGAAATGCTGGAATCGCGTGACTGGCGCTTGCCTGCTGGCTGGACCAGGACGGAGGCTCAAGCCTCACGTCCATGCCCAGCGCAACGCCAGAAATGTACGGCGTCTAGCCACTGCCATCTGTGCCTCCGCTCTGGAGCTCCGCTTCACAGCTGATCACCCTGCCGTCGCCCCACGGCTACTGGGAGAAAGAGAGAGGGAGAAAGGGGGGAGAGAAAGAGAAAGCAAGAGAGGGAGAGAGAGAAAAAGAGAGGAAGAGAGGGGGGAGAGAAAGAGAGAGAAAGATATAGCAAGAGAGGGAGAGAGAGAAAGAGAGGGAGAGAGGGGGGGAGAGAAAGAGAGAGAAAGAGATAGCAAGAGAGGTAGAGAGAGGAAGAGAGGGGGGATAGAAAGAGAGAGAAAGAGATAGCAAGAGAGGGAGAGAGAGAAGAAGAGAGGGAGAGAGGGGGAGAGAAAGAGATAGCAAGAGAGGGAGAGAGAGAGAGGGAGAGAGGGGGGAGAGAGAAAGAGATAGCAAGAGAGGGAGAGAGAGAAAGAGAGAGGGAGAGAGGGGGGAGAGAAAGTAGGAGAGAGAGGGGATAGAGAAAGAGAGAAAGCAAAAGAGAGAGAGAGAAAGAGAGATAGCAAGAGAGAGGGAGAGAGAGGGGGAGAGAAAGAGAGAAAGCAAAAGAGAGAGAGAGAAAGAGAGATAGCAAGAGAGAGAAAGAGAGAGGGAGAGAGAGGGGGAAGAGAGAAAGAGAGAAAGACAGCAAGAGAGAGAAAGCAAGAGAGAGAGAGAAAGAGGGGGGAAGGAGGGTGAGGGAAAGACAGAGAGAGGGAAGGAGGGCAAAAAAGAGAGGAAGGAAGGGAGAAACAAAGAGAGATGGAGAGAAAGGGGAAAGAAAGAGGAGGGAAGGGAGAGAGAGAGAGAAAGAGAAAGAGGGAGAGAGAAAAATAGAGCGAAAGGGAGGAAGAGAGATATTTTTTGTCCAAACTTTTTTTTACACACACACACCCGCCCCCGCCCCCGCTCAATGTTCCCCAGGATTTTGTAAATGTGAATAATGTGCCGCGGCTCAAAAAAGGCTGGGAAACACTGAGTTAGAGAACCAGCAAATGCCATGTCTGACTGACCCCAGGAGTGGGGTGGGAATGGAGATCTTTAATAATCTTCCCCTGGAGTGGGGTGGGAATAGAGATTTTTCAATATTCTTTCACTGCCATGCCTAACAAGCCACGCCCACAGAACCGGTAGGGAAAATTTTTGAGTTTCACTCCTGGGTGAACTGGAACAAAACTTCGAAATGTTCATGGTCATGCATGTGATGTCATGAAATCCCATGGATGAGATTTTTTGCATCTTCAAACTTTTGATGTTCTCTTGGGATCCCAGATTTTAAAAACTTTTACAGGTAGTAATTATAAAATTGGTGAAGTTATTGGCTTTAAAAAGTTGTTAAGGGTGCTATTAAATTTTGGTTTATTATAATATATGAAGATACAGTGACATAGTAGTCTAGAAGTGGAACTCTTGCTTCCCAATCAGGAGGCTGTGAATTTAATCTTAGGTAGTGGCAGATATTTATCTCTCTGGGTATAATGAGTGAAGTAGACCCAAAGACAGGGTTTTGAGCAATCGGTACTTTTATTCAGCTCAGAGAACAAGTGACAGCTCAGCAAGGTAAAGTGACAATTCAGCGAGTACCGACTGGCTCTGCCTGGAGAAACCGCTTCTTTTATACTTTTGCGGTTCCCGCCAAAGCTAGAGCCGGCCGCGTCTGAGCCAATCAGGAGCGACTTCCTGCTTGGGCTCAGACAGCGCTGGAAAGAGGAACAAACTATTTACAGAGTTACAAGGTAGCCATTTCAGGATACAACACCCCTCCCCTCATAGTTGGACTCATCCATCAAGAAAGCCATGTGACGAAGTCGTCCAATCGGTGAGGTCTCCGAGGCTCTCGCGCTGACCTGCGCAGTTCAATTTCTCCTTCGCCACTGACTGTGGAGGATGGCTCACCGCTGTTCTCCTGGTGTGGCGGACTTGGCCTGGCAGGCCCAACGAAGGCCTCGGAGGACGAGGATGGCTCGGCGTCGCTGGATGGTTCCCCCTGGCCCGATAAGTCTCTTTGCGTGTTTCTTAGTTCGGGCAATGTACTAAAGTCTGTTGAAGGGGGAGAGTCCATGTCAGCGGTTTGTGGCAATCGATTTTCAGCTCGTTTCCGAATGTGGTCTATGTGTCGTTTCCACAAACGACCATCCTCTAGTTTAACAACATAAGTCTTGGGTGCGTTTTGCTTAACAATAATTCCCTTCATCCAATTTACATTTCCATCAAAACATTTTACATATACATTTTGTCCCAAATACATTTCTCTTTCTGGTTTCATACACATTTGGTTATTACTAACACAGAACCTTGGATTTAACCTGTCTAATGGTGACCTCAACTTCCTTCCCATCAATAACTCTGCAGGGCTTACATGTGTGTGCGAGTTAGGGGTAATGTGCTGGGTTAGTAAGAATTGGTCCAAGTTTTGTTGCACATCCCCAGGGCCTGACCTGTGCAATGCCTCCTTTGCCACCCGTACGTAACGTTCTGCCAACCCGTTAGCCCAGGGCGAGTAAGGCGAGATGAGGGCATGCCTGACCCCTAGGCCATCTAGGAATAATTCGAATTGCCTGGCTGTTAGCTGTGGCCCATTGTCAGACACTAAGAGATCAGGGCAACCATGGGATGCAAACAGTCTGCTCAATACCTTGATAGTGGCACTTGTGGTTATGTTGTTCATTGCTATTATTTCCAACCATTTGGAGAAGGCATCAACCACTATTAAAAAATACTGAGACCCCACTGGGCCAGCAAAATCAATGTGGATCCTAGACCAAGGACCAGCAGGCTGTTCCCACTCAGCCGGAGTTGTTTTGGGGGGACTGGGCCTTGACTCTTGGCACGGGTCACACTTTGAAACCCAACTTTCAATATCAGCATCTAGCCCTGGCCACCATAAATGCCCCCTTGCTAGGCTCTTCATCCTGACAATCCCAGGATGGCCCACGTGTAACATTTTGAGTACCTTTTCCCTTAGGCGTTTGGGGATGATCACTCTATCCCCCCACAGCAAACAACCTTTTACATACGATAATTCAAGCCTTTTGTTTTTAAAATCACACAATTCAGGTTTAACAATATCATTTTGCCATCCCTTTAGAACACAGTTCACCACTTGTTTAAGGATTTGATCTTGCTGCGTGTGTGCAGCTACCTCTTTTGCTGTGGTTAGTGGGTTTTCCTCGAGTTCTATCATTAGCACATCTGTGGAAGGAACAGGGTCTTCCACTAAGTCTGCTATGGGGCATCTGCTGAGGCCGTCTGCATGATTGATTTCCTTCCCCCCCTTGTGGGTGAGTTCATACTGATACCCTGAGAGGAAAAGAGCCCATCTGATTAGTCTTGGAGACATAAAAGGTGGAGTGGGCTTGTTGGGGGCTAGCAGGCCTAGTAGGGGTTTGTGGTCAGTGACTAGCTCAAAGCTTCTTCCAAAAATGTAATTGTGAAACTTCTTCACCCCTGCCACTAATGCTAGAGCCTCCTTGTCTAACTGGCTATAATTCCTCTCTGTGCTGGTCATGGTTCTTGAAAAAAATGCTATTGGGGCCTCTGTCTTATTAGGTAGAACGTGAGCTAAGACTCCTCCTATGCCGTACGGTGAAGCGTCGCATGTGAGCCTAATGGGTAGTGAAGCACTATATTGGACTACTACACTTTTCGAAGTTAATAAATTTTTTATTTGAGAAAAAGCTTCACGTTCAGTTTTCCCCCATGTCCAGCGGGCTTCCTTCTGGAGTAAACGATGGAGAGGCTCTGCTACTGTTGCCTTCTGCTTTAAAAAAACGGAATAAAAATTAAGGAGGCCCAAAAATGCCTGCAACTCATTCTTATCTCGTGGCTCTGGGGCTTCTCTAATTGCTCTCAGCTTCTCTGTTGTGGGGTGGATACCTTCTTTATCTATTTTATACCCAAGGAATTCAATACTGTTAGTTCCCCAGACACATTTATCAGGCTTGATTCGTAACCCTTTGTCCTGTAGCCTCTTAAGTACTTCCCTTATTCTTTTGTTCACTTGTTCCTGGTTTTCCCCTGCAATTAAGATGTCATCAAAATATGGAATTGCCCCATTTACCCCTGACAATAGGCGTTCCATGATGCTCTGGAATATTCCTGGGGCTATGCTTACCCCAAATTGTAACCTCGTGCATTTGAAAGCCCCCCTGTGCGTTACAATCGTTTGAGCGTTTGCTGTTTGTTCATCGACCGGAAGTTGCTGGTAAGCCTGCGCCAGGTCGATCTTTGCGAACCTTTTTCCCTCCCCCAGGGAGTGTAAGAGTTGTTGCACAACCGGGATGGGGTAGGGGTGGTGTTGGAGTGCCTTATTCAGGGTTGATTTGTAATCAGCGCAAACTCTTAAAGAGCCATCTGGCTTCAGGGGTGTCACTATGGGAGTTTCCCATGGCCCCTGTTCCACAGGGACCAAAATACCTTGACTAATGAGTTTGTCCAGCTGTATGTCTAGCTTGGGGAGAAGCGGAAGGGGGACCCTGCGAGGTTTCAGTCTAACCGGTGGGACCTTGGGGTCAATAGAGAAAGATATAGGGGGTCCCTTATACAATCCCAAGGTGGGGCTGAACACTTCAGGGAACTCTTTCACAAAGTTAGGCATATTATCACAGTTTACATTACACACACCCGAAATTTCGATCCCCAACGGTTCCATCCACGCTAGACCCAGCAGGGAGTGTTTGGCCCCCGTCACAATAAGCATGGGAAGGGTACATTTAACATTCTTAAATGCAATAGGTACATTTGCTGTTCCCAGGACCGAGATTACCCCCCCTTGGAAGTCTCTGATCACCAAAGAGGTTTGAGTTAGGTCAGCCTTAGACACATTAGGCATATATAGTTTAAATTTTTCCCAGGGCATGATGGTATATCTCGAGCCCGTATCCAGCTCCATTGAGCAAGGCTGGTTATTTAGTAACAATGAGATAACAATTTTAGCCCCCTTTTTGGTTGCCGTGTTATTCACGGAAAATTGAGAGTTACCTCTATTGTAGTCGCGGTTAGCGGTTGAGTAGTTCCTTTGACCCGAGTTGCGGAACGGTCTCCTTTCTCGCGATTGGGGGGGCTGGTTTTGAGGTCGCTGGTATTGTTGTGTGGCAAAAGTTTCTTCTGGTGCCGTTGCCCTGCATGCGATGGCGATGTGGCCTCTCCGGTTGCAACGGCGGCAAGTAGCGTCTCGGAAGGGGCATCGATGGCGCTGGTGATTTCCCCGGCAGCCCGCGCAGGGGGCTGGGTGATTAGCTCTAGGGTGTCTCGGCTGGTCTTGCAGGAGGAGGCAGTTGTCCCCGTTGCTAGTTGGCTGGCTGAGGTCGTCTGTTCCCACGGCGCTGGGAGACTCGGCGTCGATTTTGGCAATGGTTTCTCGCCTTCCGTGCTCTCTTAATTCTCTTGCCGCTGCGTCGGCTGCTTCCGCGGTCTGCGCCAATTTAATTACGGTTTGTAGAGTCGGCTCTTCTTCGGTGAGGAGTTTATTTCTCACTGTGTTGTTCTTCATGCCGAAAACCAAGGCGTCGGTGAGGCGAGCTTCTGGGTCTTTAAACTTGCATTGAGCAAGTACCGTTCGAAGCCGCGTTGTAAATTGGCTGATCGACTCGGTTTCTCTCTGAGCCATCATGTGGAATTGATGCCGGTAAACCATGGCTGGTCTGGTTGGTTTGAAATGGCTCGCTAGTTTCTGTTGAAGTACGTCCCACGCTGTGGTTCTTGCTTGTTCTGGTTCGGTGAGAGTTTGGGCAAGTCTACGGATCTCTGCGCCGCAGTAGTTGAGAAAAATAGCCCGTCTACGATCGGCTCCGGCATCCTGCATTCCCGCCGCCTCGAGGAAGATCTCGAAGGTGGCCATGTACTCGTCCCATGTCATTTTCTCGGGATCGAAGAGTTCCGGAGCCTGGCCAATCTGGATTTTGTCCATGTTGCACGCGAAGTTTCTTCCGTTCGTTCGTCGCCAGTGAAGTAGACCCAAAGACAGGGTTTTGAGCAATCGGTACTTTTATTCAGCTCAGAGAACAAGTGACAGCTCAGCAAGGTAAAGTGACAATTCAGCGAGTACCGACTGGCTCTGCCTGGAGAAACCGCTTCTTTTATACTTTTGCGGTTCCCGCCAAAGCTAGAGCCGGCCGCGTCTGAGCCAATCAGGAGCGACTTCCTGCTTGGGCTCAGACAGCGCTGGAAAGAGGAACAAACTATTTACAGAGTTACAAGGTAGCCATTTCAGGATACAACAATGAGTAATTGTCTACTGTGAAGCCTGTATAGGTGTCAGGAAGGGTATATGGCCAGAAAACGCTTGAGCTCCATTCAGTTGCCCCAATATTATCCCGATATAAGGGATTACAGGTAGCAGTTTGTATAAACATAACATAAGTAAAAAGTAATGATAAAAGAGGACAATAGGACAGTAGGACAGGGACAGTAGGCACAGAGATGGTAGGCTCTTAAAGACCTCTTAGAAATGGAGGAAATTTGACTGTAGACAATCTAAAGTTACAGATTTTGTAGTTTGGGGAAGAAACCACAGACTCAGTTAGTGCATTCCAGGTATTGATCACTCTACTGCTAAAGTTGTATTTTCTGCAGTCGAGTTTGGAGTGGTCTACGTTTAGTTTGAATCTATTATGTGCTCGTGTATTGCTGTGGTTGAAGGTGAACTACTCATTAACAGGTAGGGCATTTCGGTATATGATTTTATGAACTACATTTAGATCAGATTGGAAGTGTCGTAGCTTTAAATTGTTTAATCCCAGTATTTCAAGTCTAGTGGAATAAGGTATTTTGCTTCGAGTGGAGGAGTGAAGGAATCTTCTTGTGAAATATTTCTGGACCCTCTCGATTGTCTGAAATGCAATGCGGGTTCCAGACAGGTGAGCTGTATTCCAGAATTGGTGTAACAAATATTTGGTAAGATCTTAATATCTGAAAATAGGTTTGATAAGAGAGAATATCAGCCTCAAGTTCTCAAGGCTGGATTTTCTCAAATTGTATGGAGTTTGGGCAAGGTAGTAAGTACAACTGAGAAACATTTAGGTGTGCAGAAGTGCCAAGAATCCATTCATGTGGATTCATGTACCACAGTTAACACTCTTGTTTAAGTTAACATAATAAGCTTGCCAGACATAAGCAGGATATAACATCTGTGCATCTGGTTCCATCCTGTGTGTGAAGGAGGCTTCTGGAAGATATGTAGGGGAGGGGATTGGAGGGGGGAAAATTAAACAGCTTGCTCTCTTTGATTTGGAAAGCATGAGATGATAGAAATGATTAAAGTGACAGGAAATATTTATGACATCACTCCATGGAGAAATCAGGGTTGTTTGTAATGGCAGAAATCAATAATTATATATTTTATGGAAAGGGTTTATAGAGTAATAACAATTAATTATATTTGGGAAAGACATTTGAGACAGACCTCTTTCTACTCTCTTTAAAGTCCTCTTAAAGGTGACATGACAATTTGGAGAATAAAGCAGAGGGTGGTTCAGAGGGAAAGGAAGCGAAGCAAGACTAATTTAATACAGGGCAATAAACCCTACAGCATCCTTCTTCAGCTTGCTGTGGGACTTTGCTGGAAAGTCAACGGCCGAAAGTACAGCACATTTGAAGCAGACTACATTATTTATGTATTTATTTTATTAGAGTTGGAAGGGACCTTGCAGGTCATCTAGTCCAACACCCCACTCAAGCAGGAGGTCCTATGCCATTTGAGACAGATGGCAGTCCAATCTCCCCTTGAAGATCGCAAGTGTTAGGTCACAACCACTGCTGGCAAGCTGTTCCACTGGTTGATCGCTCTCACTCTTAGAAAGTTTTTCTTCACTTCCAGTTTATTTTATTTATTTATTTATTTTGTCCAATACATAATACACATTGAAGAGAATAGATATGTAATAATATAAGTAAAGAAAAGTATAGAAGAAAAGATATAAAAGTATAGGTGAACATATTTGAAAGGAAGAAAAGATAAATGAGATAAGGAGAGACAATTGGACAGGGGACGGAAGGCACACTGGTGCACTTATGCATGCCCCTTACTGAACTCTAAGGAACCTGGAGAGGTCAATCGTGGATAGTCTAAGGTAAAAATGTTGGGGGTTAGGGGTTGACACTACTGAGTCAGGTAATGAGTTCCACGCTTCGACAACTTGGTTGCTGAAGTCATATTTTTTACAGTCAAGTTTGGAGCAGTTAATATTAAGTTTGAATCTGTTGCATGCTCTTGTGTTGTTGGGATTGAAGCTGAAGTAGTCATTGACAGGTAGAATGTTGCAGCATATGATCTTGTGGGCAATACTTAGATCGTGTTTTAGGCGATCTCCTTGGTGATCTTCCATCCATTATTCTTTGTTTGGCTTTCTGGTGCCTTGGAAAACAGCCTGACCCCCCTTCTCTCTGTGGCATCCCCTCAAATATTGGAACAGTGCTAGCATGTCACTCCTGGTCCTTCTCATTGCCAGACTGGCCAAGCTCAGTTCCTGCAACCATTCTTGGTATGTTTTATTTTTCAGACCTTATATCATCCTGATTGCTCTCTCTGCACTTTCTCTAGAATTTCAATATCTTTTTTTTAGCGTGGTGACCAAAACTGGATGTAGTACACTAGGTGTGATCTGACCAAGGCTTTATACAGAGGTACTAGTACTTCTCTGGTCCTTGATTATATTCCTCTTTTTATGCAGCTCAGGACTGTGTTGGCCTTTTTGGCTGACTCTGCACACTGCTGGCTCATATTTAGTTGGTTGTCTACCAAGACTCCGAGATCCCTCTTGCAGTTGCTGCTATTGAGTGTGGTTTCACCAAGTTTGTATGTGTATTTTTGATTCTTCTTACCTCAGTGTAGGATTTTACTTTTCTCCATGTTGAGAAAGGGTTTTTAAGGTTTTTAAAGAAGAGATCTGGCAGTCACTTGTCTGAGATGGTACAGGTTAACCTGCTTTATCAGAGGATTGGATTAGAAGACCTCCAAGCTCCCTTCCAGCTCTGTTATTCTATTCTATTCTGTTCTGTTCCGTTCTGTTCTATTCTATTCTATTCCTTATTGAATCTCTCATTTGCACCTCTATAACTCTCTGGTTTGGTTCTGCAACTCAACAAGACAGACACAGACTTTAGAGGATAATTAGAACTGCAGAAAAAACAATTACTGCCAACCTGCCTTCCACTGAGGACCTGTATACTGCACGAGTCAAAAAGAGGGCTGTGAAAATATACACCTCACATCCTGGACATAAACTGTTTCAACTCCTACCCTGAAAACAATGCTATAGAACACTGCACACCAAAACAATTAGACACAAGAACAGCTTCCCCGCAAATGCCATCACTCTACTAAACAAATAATTCCCTCAACATTTTCAAACTATTTACTAAGTCTACACTACTATTAATCTTCTCATTGTTCCCATCACCCATCTCCTCCCACAAATGACTGTATGACTGTAACTTGTATCCTTACCATTTATATTGACTGGTTCCTAACAGTGTTCCCTCTAATTTTTTGGGGTGGGTGGGCGGAAAAGTATAGTGTCTGAGCAGCAGTCCCTTTGGGACTGGGCCGCACAGAAATAATAAATAAATAAATAAACAAACAAACAAACAAATAAAAAACCCACCCTGTTTTGCCTCAGAGAATTTCAAAATAAAATACTGTACTGTGTGTCTATAACAGTGAGCTCATAATAGGGCAACTCTATCAATATCAAAATGCCACTTTAAATAGTTGAGCTAGTTTCAAACTAGATTTTGATTTTCTTTCTCTCTTCCTTACTCCCATTCTTTTTCTTTCTCTTTTCCTTCCTCTCTTTTTTCTATCTGTTTCTCTCTCTTCCTCTCTTCCTCTCTCTCTCCTTCCCTCTCACTCTTTCCCTCTCGGCTTCTGGCCAGGTTTGGAAAACTCTGAGTTGATGATGATTTTTAAGTGAGCGATTGCTCACTGCTCAGCTTAGAGGGAACTATGGTTCCTAATATGATTTGATTGCTTATTTGCACTTGGACTATCATTGAGTGTTGTACCTTATGATTCTTGACAAACTTTTCTTTTCTTTTATGTACACTGACAGCATATGAACCAAGACAAATTTCTGGTGTGTCCAATCATACTTGGACAATAAAATTTCTATTCTATTCTATTCTATTCTATTCTATTCCATTCCATTCCATTCCTTATAGAATTAAAACATAACCTAAAGATAAAAACAGATGATAACCAACTTGGAATGCCTAATAAGGTGGTTAGGCAACTGCCGAGGCACCATAAAAAGAAGGTTCAAAAAAATCTTTAAATATTCACCATTGCATGCTGGCGTGTCACGGAGACAAATGCTTTCAATCAAAGAACATCTATTGCAAAGAAGGTCTACAATCTGCAAGCCATTGGTGTTGTACACAGTAAGATAATCCCCAACATTTACAGATGTTTATCTAATTGAAAGAGGAGATATATTTTAGACATGTTAAGATCAAATATTGCACCAGAGACAATTGAAAGTTGGTGGCTATTGAACAAGTACTGAAGCCAAGGGACATTTCTGCCTGCATTCCTTTTTAGAAGTGTTGCCATCTGTGGGGTCTGCTGTTAGGATGAGTTTTCTGCAGAGCATATGGGTCCTAGCAGCTGATTCGGAACTGCCATTAGGAAGAAAACCTGTTCAGAATGTGCCCTGAATTGTCTGGACCACTTTTTGTGACCAAGCACTATACATACATATATATATTTAAGCACCACTATCTGAAATTTAGCAGCACTCCTGCAAATTTAATGGATAACATAAAAATTGGCACCATCTGCAGGCCACAAGGACCAGCTTTTAAAGAACTTTTAAAGAATTGCGATTTTAAAAGAGTCGATCTGCCCTAGTTTCTGTGCATGTATTGGCATTGTCATCCGTATGACTTAGTCAGTGAGCAGCAACATTGCAAAGATTCAATACAATGCTTTAATGTGCTTTAATGAAACAGGGCCTGAAACCAAAATTTGCCTTGCTGTGCTGGCGTAAAAAAAAGAAAACATTGTGGGTGTTGTGTCTTTTATTAAATCCCATAAACTGCTGAAATTCTTATGATATACTGGTATAACCAAGAGAGCTCTTTATGACATCTTGAGAGCTTACATTTCTTTTGTGCTTTGCCCTTTCTAGGCTAATAATGATTTTATATCTATTTTAAAAAATATTTAAAGTCAGTTGAAAGTTGTCCACTACATGTAGTCCTCGACTTACAATTCACTTAATGTCCGTTCAAAATTACCACGGCACTGAAAAAAAGTGACTTATGACCATTTTTCACATTTATAACCATTGCAGCATCCCCATAATCATGTGATTTACACTCGGATGCTTGTCAACCAACTCACATTTATGACTGTTGCAGGGTCCTGAGGTCATGTTGATCACCTTTTGCAACCTTCCGAGAAACAAAGTCAATGGAGAAACCAGATTAATTTAACACCAGCAGTGATTCACTTAACAAATAGGCCAAGAAAATGGGGCAAAATTAACAAATGTTTCACATAGCAACAAAAAATTGGGCACTCCATAAGTTGAGGACTACCTATATTTATTGTCTTTCAGTTATTTTCTCATTGGAATGGTACTTCCAGGAACTTATTTTTGAGAAGTTGTCAACTCTTCTATAGTTCTTTTAACCAGAATACTTCCATGCATTAAGAACCTGATTTCCAGAAATTTAATGTGCATGTATAAGTGGTCTCCAAATCCTCTTTCTGTAAGGACTTTCAATCCACATGGAATTGAAGGTCCTACAGAATAGCATGGAAGCTACAGATAGCATGAACACTATTAATAGCTTCCTCTTACAGTCCCCTGCTTTTACTTCCTCAACCAGCTCTTCCATATTGCTTAGGATCACATAGAGCAGCACCAATATCATCTTTTTCAGACCTTTGGAAAGTGGAGATCTTCAGGGACCTTTCTGTCCTGGTCAGGACAAATTTTCCAACAGATTTCCAGGTATTTAAACTCTCCCATTATTAGGGGTTTCTTCCTTTAAATTTATGCAATCTGGGCTGGAAGGTTATTATTTTGGAAGGCCCTATTTGGACAGGGAGTCATTGCTCACAGTCACTCATGCCCTTATCACCTCGAGGTTCGATTACTGCAATGCTCTCTACATGGGGCTACCTTTGAAAAGTGTTCAGAAACTCCAGATCGTGCAGAACGCGGCCGCGAGAGCCATCATGGGGCTTCCCAGATTCGCCCACGTATCTACAACACTCCGTGGCCTGCATTGGCTGCCGATCAGTTTCCTGTCACAATTCAAAGTGTTGGTCATGACCTTTAAAGCCCTACATGGCATTGGACCAGAGTACCTCCAGAACTACCTGCTACCGCACGAATTCCAGTGGCCGATAAGGTTCCATAGAGTTGGCCTTCTCCAGGTCCCGTCGACTAAACAATGTCATCTGGCGGGCCCCAGGGGAAGAGCCTTCTCTGTGGCGGCCCCGGCCCTCTGGAATCAACTCCCCCCGGAGATTAGAACTGCTCCCACCCTCCTTGTCTTCCGTAAACTACTTAAGACCCACCTATACCGCCAGGCATGGGGGATTTGAGACACCTTTCCCCCAGGCTTATTATAATTTATGTTTGGTATGTATGTGCTGTTTGGTTTTTTAATTATGATAGGATTTTTAGGTTTTTTTTAATATTAGATTTGTGCCAGTATAATATTGTTTTTATCGTTGTTGTGAGCCGCCCCGAGTCTTCGGAGAGGGGCGGCATACAAATCTAATAAATTATTATTAATTATTATTATTATTTTAGGTAATCTTCAGGATGCCCGGATTGATCTATTGCCCTCCCTTGTTTCCAGTATTCCACTCTTGTGTTTTGGCTCACAAGGTCTAAGTAATTCCTGGTAGATTTTGCTTGCATCATCTTGCTTGTGTTCCATATCTTGTACAAAATCAATGAATCTTTTGTTAATGTGATTTGACCTACGCTTTGCAGTTCATCCTCAACATATGACTACAATTGAACCCCAAGTTTCTGCTGCTAAACGAGATGGCTGTTAAATAAACTTTGCCCCATTTTTTTACAGTTCTTGCCACAGTTGTTAAGGGAATCACTGCAGTTGTTAAATTAGCAACATGGTTATTAAGGGAATCTAGCCTCCCTACATTAACTTTGCTTGTCAGAAGGTTACAAAGAACGATTACATGATTCCAGGACACTACAGCCATCATAAATATGAGTCAGTTGCCAAGCATTTGAATTTCAATCATGTAACCATGGAGATTCTATAATGGTTGTAAGTGTAAAAACAGTCATAAATCACCTTCTTTCCAGTGCCATTGTAACTTTGAATGGTCACTAAAAGAACTGTTATAAAATGAGGATTACCTCTGCAAGAGGTATATGTTCATTATTGCCTCTATATCCTTCAGTGATTGGAATCACTTGATTTCCTGCACTATTTTCTCTCTCTCCCCCTATAGCACTCAGATGAAAGCCTTCCAGATCAAGTTTACAGGATGTCAACCGCTCCAAACATGACTGCAAAAAATACGACTTCAGCAACAGAGTAATCAATGCCTGGAATGCACTACCTGATTCTGTGGTTTCTACTCCTAACCCCAAAACCTTTAACCTTAGACTATCTATAATTGACCTCTCCCCCTTTCTAAGAGGTCTGTAAGGGGCGTGCATAAGCGCACCACTGTGCCTACCGTCCCTGTCCTATTGTCTTCTTTTGTTACTTTTTATCATTACTTATCTAATGTTTAATTTGTACAAATTATCACCCTATAACTGTTTGACAAATAAATAAAATAAATAAAATAAATGCATTCCAATTATGTCAATTTCTTACCAGGAGTCCCCATCTCAGAACACATCATGTTATCAAAAAGTTAAAACTACTTCCCTTGGCACCTTTTCTGTAGCCAGTTTTTAGCTTCTAATATTCTTGTCTCTCTTCCTGAGACACCTTCTCTGATAGTGGGCTGTGAAGAGAGCTGCAGAGAAAAGTCTCCAATATCTCTCAATCATGTTCTCTTGATTGTGGGGCAACCCCACAATCCTATCTAGGTATATTTTTATTTCTTTGCTGAAAGTCCCTGTGAAAGAAGCTGCAAAAAAGGGAACTGCATCCTTTTTTACTGGAAAATACACGCCTCCGAAAATACACTCTTCCCTTTATTCCCTGTTAACTCTGTTCTTAATGTCAAACAAATATAAGGAGATAAGATCAGGGGTGAAATGCTACTGGTTCAGCCTGGTTCAGACATACCAGTAGTGGGGGTTGCCGGAGGTTTGGAGAATCAGTAGCGGCAGAGCACGAGGCTCCGCCCACCTGCCTGGAAGCCGCCATTTTCTTTTTTTAACCCTCTGTGCATGTGCAAAGCATTTTGCACATGTGCAGAGGGTATAAAAGTATGCATGTGAGCAGAGCAGGGGTCAAAATCATGTGCTTGAGCTAAGCAAGCATGTGCACATAGGAAAGGTGAGTAGATGTCACAGCTGGGTGAGATGCAGGAAAACCAGTGGGAACTATTACATATAAATATGCCAATGCCTGGAATGCTGAAGAACAGATGTTCTACAAAGAAAACAACGAATTTTGTGCAGGGGATGTGTGTAAGAATTGTGTCTGTTTAGCTGCCTCTGCCGTTCTTAATTACAATGTAGCTACAGCTTTTGGAATGATCACAGCTTTGTCATGAATGGCTCCGGTATTATGTCGCCTCTTGTGCTGTATGATGGCAGAGGTTGAAAAGTAATTCTGAATACTCTCAGATTGTTACTTTGTGGAAGATGCCACTAGAGAATTTCAAATGAGTTTATTCATGGCAGCCTTTTTATAGCCACCTGCTTTATCCAGCGTATTCCCCCTCCCACAGCAACCCCCTTATTTTTAGCTCACCAGGCAGCCACTTCGCAACTTTGGAAGCTTGGGTGCTAAAACACACGAAGGAGGGGCTTTGCTTTAGGGTTGCCAATGGAGTGAAAGTTAGAGAATGAGCCTGAACAACTGTAGTGTTGTCAGTAACAATGCAGAGTGAAGCTACTTTACAGAATGAATGTCTTAGACAATGAGACTTGGATGAACATTCATTACAATACTTGCCAACCAACTCTGTCATTAAGTGGCTTCATAATGCGGCAGCTTGAATTGCAAGGATGACCTTCCTCCAGAATGACTAAATATAGGAAGGAAAAGTTGGTAGTAAATGAGCAATTTAAAAAACAAAAAAACCCCTCAGAAATTCTGTGGAACCGCTGTTTAATTTATGCAACTAAGACAAGAAGGAAGAATGAAACTGTAATTTAGAGCCATGTGTTTTAGAATGAATCATCGTGCACATTAATATTTTTCACCTAATTATGAAATTTGTAGTTATTCTGGAAGCGAATGGAAACCCTGAATACAATTAAAAGACAAGAAATCAGGCTTAATTGTAATATATCGTGAATGATATGGAATGGACTGTACAATGAAAATATCAATAGTATAGAACAGAATGAGAAATGTCACTTTCTTAATAAATGTACATGTAGTTATCTCTCTCACACACATCTATCATATCATATCTATCTATCTATCTATCGATCGATCGATCGTTCGATCGATCCATCTATCATCTATCTATCTATCTATCTATCTATCTATCTATCTATCTATCTATCTATCTATCTATCTATCCATCCATCGATCCATCGATCCATCAATCCATCTATCATCTATCATCTATCATCTATCATCTATCTATCTATCTATCTATCTATCTATCCATCGATCCATCGATCCATCGATCCATCGATCCATCGATCCATCGATCCATCGATCCATCGATCATCTATCTATCATCTATCTATCTATCTATCTATCTATCTATCTCTCTCTCTCTCTCTCTCTATCGATCCATCGATCCATCGATCCATCGATCATCTATCTATCTATCTATCTATCTATCTATCTATCTCTATCTATCTCTATCTATCTCTATCTATCTATCTATCTATCTATCTATCTATCTATCCATCGATCCATCGATCCATCGATCCATCGATCCATCGATCCATCGATCCATCGATCCATCGATCCATCGATCCATCTATCATCTATCTATCTATCTATCTATCTATCTATCTATCTATCTATCTATCTATCTATATCTCTATCTATCTCTCTATCTCTCTATCTCTCTATCTATCTATCCATCGATCCATCGTTCATCTATCTATCTATCTATCTATCTATCTATCTATCTATCATCTCTCTCTCTCTCTCTCTCTTTCTCTCTCTATCTATCTATCGATCTATCGATCCATCGATCCATCGATCGATTCATCTATCTATCTATCTATCTATCTATCTATCTATCTATCTATCTATCTATCTATCTATCTATCTATCTATCTATCTATCTATCATCTATCTATCTAATTTCCAATGAAGGGCTACCAGAATTTTTACTACCACATTGTGGCCATGGCTTATGCAGGACGCCCTGCATTTTCTTTCAACATCTTTCAGTGCAAATTGGGTGCTCTGGGGTGGAGCTCCATTTTTGCTACCGCACTACATTCTGCCCCATCTGGGCATTAGCCCACCTGATTGTAATATATATAGTTCTTCTCTTAAACCATTCATTTAATGACTGTTTGAAGTTTCAACGGCACTGAAAACATGACTTACTGCCATATTTTCACAAGGCCCTTGTAACATCCCCATGGTCACATGATCAAAATTCAAATACTTGGAAAACTTGGAAAACTGATTCATATCAGTGACAGTTGTAGTGTCCCAGAAATTGATCACCTCTTGAGACCTTCTGAGAAGCAAAGTCAATTAATTGAGTAGTTACACACTGGCCATGCCCACATCCGGTTTAGCAAAGGAATAACATCAGAGCTTTTCAGGTGGGGAGTGGGAGTAGAACGTCTAACTCCTTAGCATCAGAGCTTGTTAATAATATAAGAAATAATTAATGATCTGATGGTCGTTTTGAAAAATCCTTTCTCAGCAAACATCTAGAAGCCAAGAGGAATATACGTGCCAAGTTTCAAGTTTGTAGGCTTTACAGTTCTGAAGATTTCATGATGATGCATGAGTGGAATTTGGTTTTTATGCGCGCGCGCGCACACACACACACACACACACATGTTTTTTTATCTCGGATAGTGCTATCCTAGTCTCCCTTAATTTTAAAAATTCAGCAAAAAACATGATATACCTACCTACCTACCTACCTACACACACACACACACACACACACACATATATATATACACATACATACTATAATCCATTATAATAATTAACAGTTTACATACATGATAGCAATAGCATAGCATTTAGACTTATATACTACTTTACAACCCACTCTAAGCAGGTTACAGAGTCAATATATTGCCCCCAACAATCTGGATCCTCATTTTACCGACCTCGGAAGGATGGAAGGCTGAGTTAACCTTAAGCCTAGTGAGATTTGAAGTGCCAAACTGCAGTTAGCTGTCAGTCAGAGGAAGTAACCTGCAGTACTAGACACTAACCACTGCGCCACCATGACTCATGATGACTCTCCAGTGCAAGTATCTTCTACTTGGCACCATCCAGCTACATTAGAGCTGCAATTCACATCCTCCCCAGCAGGCACATAGAAACTCACCCAATAGTCCTGGAAGAAATCAAGTTAAGGAAGAAGGTGTGACATTATTGCACCTGTAGATGCATACAAATGCATGTGTGCACACATAGATGAATGTGTGCGCAGATAGATGGATGTGTGCGCAGATAGATGAACTTCCATAATATCATCCAACATTATTCAACTCATGCATGAAAGCAGAGTTAGATAGATAATGTTTTGCTTGTTCAATACTAAGTGCACATATAGATGGCATATTTCAAAGCTGTAGCCCATCACTTCCAGATGGAGCAATGGCACCACTATTTTTCCTGTTCTTGTCCTTGGTAATAATATTAAACACAGCTATTCTGCTGACTGATGATGAACTTTAAGAGAACTGAGTTGGTTGAATAAGTTGGAATGTAGAAGACCAATAACCCTGCCACAATGATCCATGTACACAATTTAATTAGATTAAGAATTTTTTAAAATAAAATCCAATACTGTTCAGACAACTCAAATGAGATTTGTCAGTCCTTGCTTCTACATGTATATGGAAGTGAAGAGTGGAGGTGGAGGGGAGCGGACAATAAAACAAATTTGGATTTGAGCATTAAAAAAATGTCCCTTGATAGATGTTGGGATGTACAGAGATGGTCGAGATGCTATGTTTATTTTAAACATCCCTAGTTCTTGGTGATTGCTAACTGATATTTCTAAGATAATTTCCTTTGGGGATAATTAGTATTTGCAATAAATAAGCATGGTGTTTCTAAGTTGTGTCTCAATCATTCTGTTAGCTCAGAAAAGAGAGGTGGAGGGTGGAATACATTTAACTCTAATCATAAGGTTAAAGAAATGGAAGTCACTCCTGTTGTGAACTTTTTGATTGCTATTCTTGTTGGCTGATCAACAGTACTCAGGGGACATTTTGTTCTGTAGAATCCATAGTGCTGGGCCAAAGAATATTACACACTCACACCAGTAGCATGTAAGAATTCTAAGCGAATCTCAAAGAAATTTAGGGTGAATGGACAGTGTTTTTGCTTTCTGTCGTAAGGTTAAGTATTCAGATTCTCCTTTAGAAATCTGAATGATATAAAACATAGCAAGGTGTATTTTTTTTAAAGGCACTTCTTCACATACTGCAAAGTTAAATTATGGAATCTGATGCCATAATATGTAGCAATGGAAACCAAACAGTATGGATTTAAAAGAGGGTGACTTGTAGCCACTCTTAGATGATGGCAAGCAAGCAGGCATTGGACAAATATATCCATATTTTACAAGGATGTCTCCGTGTTTTCTCCGGGAAATGCTTATAAAAGATAAAGCCATCAAGAGCTTTTAGCCATGAAAAATATGCATGTATGTGTGTATGTATTGTATGTGATGTGTATGTGTGTCTGTATGTAGAAAATTAGCCCCCACCCCATTGTAGAAGAATGAAATATTTTAGGAAATATTAAAAAGGCAGAATATTATATCTCCCTGGATGAGAAATGGAGACACATGCTCTTGGAAAGCAGTCTCCATATTCTTTAATAGCCCAAAACAGATGTCACCACTTAAGAGATAAAGACATAGCTAGCTCTATTCATAAGCAAATCCCCTGCACCAAGGTCTGAAGAAAAGTAGGATTAGCCCTCAGCCACAATAGGAATTGTCCAACAAGCAATTGTATCAGCAGACCAAACTTCAACCAAACGTATCTCAGACAAACTGCTGGGATTTGTACATGGCCCCATGGGAGTCTGACAACAGCCAATAGAATACATTTTATTTATTTATTTATTTGATTTGTATGCCACCCCTCTCCGTAGACTCGGGGTGGCTCACAACACAATAAAACAGTTCATGACAAATCTAATAAGTTACAATTTAAAATATTTTAAAAACCCCATTATTAAGCAGACATACATACAAACATACCATATATAAATTGTATAGGCCCGGGGGAGATATCTCAGTTCCCCCATGCCTGACGACAAAGGTGGGTTTTGAGGAGTTTACGAAAGGCAAGGAGGGTAGGGGCAGTTCTAATATCTGGGGGGAGCTGGTTCCAGAGAGTCGGGGCCGCGACAGAGAAGGCTCTTCCCCTGGGGCCTGCCAACCGACATTGTTTAGTTGACGGGACCCAGAGAAGGCCCACTCTGTGAGACCTAATCGGTCGCTGGGATTCGTGCAGCAGAAGGCGGTCTCAGAGATATTCTGGTCTGATGCCATGAAGGGCTTTATAGTTCTTGCACGGAACAGGAAGCTCAAGTGCAAAGCCCAAGAGAAGATTTAAATAACCCCTCCCCCACACACACAACTCCATGTGGTCAGCTGCATCAGAACCACAACCCATGTGGTCCTTTTCATCAACAAATGGACCCTCTTTCCAATCAGCTTCCAGTCTCCATTGTTTCTAGTGCATTTCTCCAGGTTTGGAACTGAACCAGATGGATATTTCTTACAATATATGTTTTTCCCCCCATTAAGTTTTGTCTGATTCTCAGAGAGTGCTTAGACAAATGTTTGCCATTTTCTTGGCAAAGATTTCAGAAATGGTTTGCCATTCCCTCCTTCCTAGGGCTGGAGTAGCCCAAGAGTAGCATTGTACCTGGAGTCCCAAAAAGGATTGTAATTCTGCTGTAGAACTAGCCGCTGGGGCTTCAGTAATTGCTTGAATTTTTGCTGGGGAGGGATGTATTCCCTTTCCGTCGATCACAAAACCTAAGCACTCTACACTTGGTGCTGCGAACGTACACTTTTCGGGTTTGATCCTCAATCCTACATCTGTGAATTTGGTCAACACCACCTTTACTCTTTCTAACAACTCTGACCAGGATGAAGCAGCTATTATTGCATCGTCAAAATAAGCCAAAGTGCTCTCAATTCCATGTAACAGGTGTTCCATTAGCCCCTGAAAAATTCCAGGGGCGGAGCTGATACCAAACTGCAGCCTAGTGCATCTGAATGCTCCACGGTGCATGATACTGGTCTGCAAATCAGCAGTTTCATTGTCTACAGGCAACTGTTGATATGCCCTTGAAAGATCAATCTTCGCAAAGATGCTCCCCCCCCAATGAATGCAACAGATGAGAGACCATCGGTAGAGGATATGAGTGGGGAGCGAGTGCTTGGTTGATGGTGCACTTATAATCCCCACCCAAACGCACTGAGCCATCAGGCTTAATAGCGGTGACCAATGGTGTCTCCCACCTTGCCTGGTCTACTGGCTCTAGGATTCCCATGGTGATCAGGCGGTCAGGGATGCCATACTGAACTGTTACATGTCATGTGACAGTACAGTTCGGAAAGACGCGATTAGGAAACACATGCACAGGGCACCGGAGAAATTTCCAATATATTGTTAGAAAATGATATATTGACAAAAAATATTCATTCAGTGGAAAAATACTCATTTAATTAAATAGTTAAAAGGGATGTAAGCATAATTAATATATTTTTGTTTGAATTAATAAAATGTTTCAATTATTTACGTTGAACTTTTTTAAAAAAAATTGGTCACCTTAATAATATGAATATAAAAAGGCCTTTTCAACTATAGGAGCTGTGGTTAGAATGCAGTATTGTAGACTAATTCTGCAGTTCAATCCCTACTGGCTCAAGCTTGATTTAGCCTTCCATCCTTCTGAAGTCGACCAGATTGTTGGGGGTAATCTGCTGATTCTGTAAATCGCTTAGAGAGGGCTGCAAAGCATTTTGAAGCGGTGTATAAGTCTAAGTACTGTTGCTATATTCAGGAAGAGTTTTGCTTCAATTCCAGTTGTGGTTTGCTCCACTACATAGGCCCAGGGAAGGGCTTCAAAATTTTTAGCAAAGGGTTCTCTGCCTGGTTGCTGGATGGGCATGGCCATGGCAGGTGTGGTCTAATCAGCATCTATACCATATGGGGCAGGGTGTTTTTACCCTCCCTGGGTTCTGGAGGCTTTCCTCAATTCTCCGGAAGGGTGAAAACAGTCTCTCCAGCTCTGGAGGTCATCTGGAATGCAGAAACAAGCCTGTTTCCAGCCTTCCCGAACTTCCAGTAGGCTTGTTTTCACCCTCCCCTTCACGGCGCCCTGCATTTACTTGCATTCAAAACGGGCTGCATGGAGGCTCCTTGGAGGGGCAGGATGGGGTGGGCAGAAATGGGATTTGGGGGTTCTCTGAACTGCACAGAATCTTAGCTAGAGGTTCTCCTGAACCCCTGCGAACCCCAGAAGCCCACCCCTGCATGATCCCCACCACAAGCCATCTTTTTTATAGTGGAATCTAAGCAAAACTCCCAATACCCAGAGAACACATATCCATTCATTTCATTCTACTCTGAGTAGATCCCCAAGGGAGGATCCAGGACTGCAAGTTTCCCTTTTTCATTATTTGTGAAGCTATGAAGCTGAACCTTGGTCATATCCAAGTAGCCTTTGGCAGAGAGCCTGTTCCACAATTTCTCTTGGGACCAAGATAACAATATGTGCAGAATTAGAAATCTAGAAAAGCTTGCACGAACTCTGCATCGGCATAGGGCGATGGTAGCTTAAACACAGTTAGTCAAGCTAAAAACCATGCATTCCTTTCTTTTAAATTACTATGTGAGCAGTAAAAGACTTACAGCTAAAACCACAGTGTGGCTGCAAACTGGTGGAGAGTAAAAAGCACTTTCAGGCCCGCTGGCTTCAAACATTGAGGATTATGAGGTGGACTTCCTAAGTGAGCCCCCTGGGAGTGGAGATGTGAGATTTAATAAACTTCTTCTGAAGTGCATTTGATTAAGCATGAAAAACTAATTCTACATTTGACTTAATGATAATTTGTAAAGGTATAACAGGATCTGAGAGGGAGACTACTAACATGCTAATATCACAGCACCACGAGCAGCCTATTCTAATTCAGAAATGCAGCTTTAATGTGAGATGGGTGGCTCAGTCCGGGGAACAGTGTTTTTGATATTGGTTTTTTAATCATAATTTCTGATCCAGGAAGTCCACTTTCTCAGTTGTCGCATTTGCCTCTAGAACAGCATTCCCTTTGGGGATCTATATGGTTGCCACTCTTGAATATACTGGAAGTCCTTGGAAATCTAGTCATTCTTCCAGCCTTTCAGGTAACAGGGTTATTGAACTCAAGTCAGTTTTTATTTTGGTAGGTTGCACAGTTTTTCTTTCCTGGGTGTACATATTGATTGTTCTTTAGTTAACTGAACGCACCCAGGAAATGTCTGGAGTTAAGTGGCCTATAAATGTAATTTAATAAATAAATAAAATAATTAATACCGTGAGTTCTCAATGCACGATCACAATTGAGGCCACAAAATTCATTGTTACATTATATGGTGCAGTAATTAAATGAGACATTGGCATCCAATTTTACAATATTTTTTGCCCTGGTTGTTAAGTGAAACATTAATTACTGAATGTCTCTGTGACTGGCAATATTCAGTGTGACAAGGACAACATCATTCATCTTAGAAATCTAGTTTCCCTTCCTGATTTTTTGGCTAATGTTTAAGAGGACTACATTCCTGACTTTCTTGATGAGTTCCAAGCTTCCAGCCAACTCCTATGCTACTGAATCTTTCTTCAACTGGGTAATTTACTGCTGTGCTTATGTAATTCTGGGACTCTAGCCACCTATTAAGACTTTATATCAGTGCGGTGAAACATTTGCTAAAATTTAACTTTTACAAAAAGAATCAAACTGAATACGACTTTTGTACATAGTAAAATCTTTATCAGTTAATTCCAGTAGTGTGCATCTGATTTTTAGGGGCACTGGGACAGAACACAACTGGACTTTCTTTTTCCTTGAATTCATTTAACGTCACATCCAAGATGGGAAGCGAAACATCTTCAAGAAAAAACAAGGCCAATTGCCTTTTCAAAAGCACCTTTGGGACAACCACTGCAACTCAGCAATGGTCATAATTGTGAAGACCAACCCTAAGTCATTATTGTCAGCAGCATCATAATTCTGAGCAGTCACTGAATGTGGTCAAGGGTTATCTTTAATAGAATTGCAGTTTTGAAGGACTGATACTCAGCTGCCTAATGTTTATACTATAACAATCGCAGGGATGGTATTGAAGACTTGTCAACTATATGGCAACATGGCATCAGAGGTAAAGAAATGGTACACCTAATTCAGTATTGGTTGCATAAGTCGATGGTGTAAAACATTTTCAGAAATAGCTTTGTGCACTCATAGAAACATATAAGCAGTTACACGTTGGTAAACTAGCCTACACTTACACTAGCATTGAAATAAAATTCACTGCTCTGTTGGCAACAACTCCTAGAAATTGTCAGGCTTGACAAATCGATGAATTAAATTAAACAAATGAGATAACAAAGATAGAAGGGAAGCTGCATATCATCAGTTTAATGAAGAGTGAAATTTGGCCATTCTTCTTATTCAAAATAATCAGATAATCAAAATAATGCATACAAAACAGAATATCCCTTCTCTTATATTTTTGTGGCATCCTATCAAACATCAAAACCCTTCATACTTGCAAATAAATTTGTTTGCAAAAAGATATTAGTAGTCACAGTATAAGAGTAAGATACCCATGAATATTCTGGTGATTTTGGTTAATGAGGTGTGAAGAAAATATGGTTGGTGGCTTGTGGACACAAGTTATTTTTACAGTTGATAGGCTGTGTCATAGGAGCTTCGTCATAACGAGGTTAATTTATCTCATACTTTAATTTGACAGAAACGGGTGCTTTTTTAGTTTTCAGTAATAACCTTGCATCTGTTAATATGAAAACCAAACAGTACTTCATAATTTAAAATTAAGTGAGTTACTGGACTTTGATTGGGATTGAAATTCATAATTTGAACTATTATTTGAAATTAATAATCATAAAAATAAGGCATTTAGACACAGGTCCTTTATTCTTAGGCAGAAAAAGAAAAGTGTTAACTTAAAACTTAAAAAGCAGACTTGGATAAATATGTTTATTTTCCCCCAGAAGTGCTTAGTAAATAAAACAGATGCTACGGTACATATAACCTACAGTAGACTGCTTTATTTGAAAATGTTTATTCTATCACTATTTCTACTTGAAAACCAACACATCCTAAAACAGTTCAAAAGGTGTACATTTCAACATTTAAAACACATATAGTTTGATTTGATTTGATTTATTGGATTTGTATGCCGCCCCTCTCCGTGAACTCGGGGCGGCTAACAACAGTGGTAAAAACAGCATGTGACAATCCAATACTAAAACAGCTAAAAACCCTTGTTATAAAACCAATCATACATATCAACATACCATGCATAAATTGTAGAAGCCTAGGGGGAAAGAATATCTCAGTTCCCCCATGCTTGACGGCAGATGTGGGTTTTAAGGAGCTTATGAAAGGCAAGGAAGGTGGGGGCTATTCTAATCTCTGAGGGGAGTTGGTTCCAGAGGGCTGGGGCCGCCACAGAGAAGGCTCTTCCCCTGGGTCCCGCCAAACAGCATTGTTTAGTTGATGGTACCCGGAGAAGGCCCACTCTGTGGGACCTAACTGGTCGCTGGGATTCGTGCGGCAGAAGGCAGTCCAGGAGATAATCTGGTCCGGTGCCATGAAGGGCTTTATAGGTCATAACCAACACTTTGAATTGTGACCGGAAACTGATCGGCAACCAATGCAGACTGAGGAGTGTTGGTGTGACATGGGCATATTTTGGAAAGCCCATGATTGCTCTCACAGCTGCATTGTGCATGATCTGAAGTTTCCGAACACTTTTCAAAGGTAGCCCCATGTAGAGAGCATTACAGTAGTCGAGCCAGTTTATATGCAGTTATAGGTAGTCCATGAATTTAGTGACCACTCAAACCTACAACAGTGCTGAATAAAGTGACTTATGACTATTTTTCACACTTAGGACCATTGCAGCATCCCCATGGTCACATGATCACAATTCAAGTGCTTGGAAACTGGTTCTTATTTATGATGCTTGCCATATTTGGGACCGCATCCTCCCAACAGCCAGTTAGGTCCCACAGGGTTGGCCTTCTCAGGGTTCCTTCAGCCACATAGTGTCGGCTAGCAGGACTGCGTGAGAGGGCCTTCTCTGTGGTGGCTCCAGCTCTATGGAACCAACTTCCCCCTGAGATTGTACCCTCGTAGCTTTCTGGAAGGCCATAAAAACATGTAAGGCTCCATCTTATCCTGGCCCTATGGATGAATACTTCTAGCTATGTTAATGTTGTTCTTATATTGTTGAATTGTCGAGTTTTCGGAGAGGGGCGGCATATAAATCCAATAAATGAATGAATGGATGTATGTTTGTGAATTAAGGGTTTTATAATTGTTTTTATAGTTCTATACTGCTGTTTTTATTGTTTATATTTCTGTTAGCCACTCAGAGTCCATATGGAGTTGGGTGGCATACAAGTCACTATAATGAATGAATAAATAAATAAATGTGATCACCTTTTGTGATCTTCTGACAAGCAAATCCATGAGGGAGACAGCTTTACTTAACAACTTTGTCACTAACTTAACAGACTGCAGTGATTCACTCAAGAACTGTGGCAAGAAAGAAAATGGGGCAACATTCGCTTAAAAAATGTTTCACTCAGCATCTGAAATTTTGTCTGTTCCAATTTCATGTGGAAGAGATCTATCAGGACTATTAGTTTGGAAGATTTATTGTTATTCTTTCTGGCCTGAGAGCATCCTGGAAGCTTCCTCTCTGACTGCTGTGAGAAACAGAATACGGCATTGATCCAGACACACTAGTCTATGAAATCGGTCCGTGCCTTTCATGGGGGCTTTTCTTCATCATATATCTGCTTTTATGAACGCAACGCACGACCACCCTGGGTTAGCAATCAATTCCGTCACCCTAAAATATTACCTCCATGCGAAGACTTCTGCTGCAGGCGATCTAGGTCAATATCCTCCCTTTTGCTGGTGTAGATTACCTCTTTACTTTCCTAATATCCTGAGCAGGCTGCAAGGGGATTTCGTCTCCACCCCACTGAAAGAAAGCAAAGAAAGAGTCAACGGGGAAGGGAGGAGGGAGGAAATAAACAGACTTTTCTGCCCTTTGCTAAGAAAACCGAACCATTTTGCTCCATCCCTAGGACAACAAAGCTCATCATCATTATCCTGGCCTTTCTGTGGCAGTCAGGAAATTAGCTGATCATTTCTATTCATTCGTTCTTCTTCCAGCAAGATAGAATGATTAGCAGTGTTAAATAAACAAATCCAGATGAGAGACCCAGTAATTGGTGCGAGCAAATGTTTGGCATGCATCTGATGTGGTAGAAAATAACCTAAATGAAGTTCCTAGAGAGAAAATCCACTCGTCAGTCATATACTTTATGCCACCGCTGACTGTCTCAGCAGGAAAAAGGAGAGTTCAGGGGGGTAGAAATCTGTGTCTGGTCCCCTGCTGATTATGCCCGAACACCCCAATTCCAGAAACTAAGTCTGAAACACCTGGTCCAAAGTCGATGCAAAGCTCAGCCTTACCTTCAATTGCAGTACAATTAGTGCTTACTTTTGAATGGAAATCTCAGAAAATCTGACCTAACATTCAAAGCAGTCCTACTCTGCAACAATCCTCTGTCTGAAGAACTAATCCGTCGAAATCCAGGTGGCATAATATGGACTTTACACATGGACTCAGCATTGCAGGCAGATAGCCTAAGCAATATGCAGAGAGATAAGTAGAACTTTGGTTGGCAGAATTCCAATGTTGACCCACATTTTTATTTTTCTTTATGTCCCCCTCTCTTTTGGTGCTAGACAAGGGCTACATTTTGTATGGAACAAATAGGAAAACTCAACTTTCTGGATCCTACACTGCCATTCATATTTAAACCAGTTAGGTCCCACAGAGTGGATCTTCTCCGGGTCTCGTCAACTAAACAATGTCGCTTGGCAGGACCCAGGGGAAGAGCCTTCTCTGTGGCGGCCCCGGCCCTCTGGAACCAACTCCCCCCAGAGATTAGAATTGCCCCCACCCTCCTTGCCTTTCATAAGCTACTTAAAACCCACCTCTGCTGTCAGGCATGGGGGAATTGAGATCCTCTTTCCCCCTAGGCCTTTACAATTCTATGCATGGTATGTATGTATGTATGTTTGGTTTTTATATTAATCGGTTTTTAATAGTTTTAGTATTGGATTACTATTGTACACTGTTATATTGTTGCTGTTAGCAGCCCCGAGTCTCCGGAGAGGGGTGATAAACAAACAAACAAACAAACAAACAAATAAACAAACAAACAAACAAATAAATAAATAAGCAAACAAACAAGAAAACAAGCAAACAAGCTAACAAACAAATAAACTCTGCTATTATTGTGAGATAGCATGGAATGCTCATGATATGAGTCTCACAAGTTAAGGACCAAATGCACTATTTTTCTATCTTCACAGTGTTGCTGTGGCTTTTCTTGAATAGAATAGAATAGAAATTTTGTTGCATACAACTCTCAAAGGGTCAACATCTCAAATATATACTACACAAACATGAGAAAAGAACAAACAAACAAACAAACAACAATATGTATATATCCACATATATTATGTGACACAGATAAACAAGACAATCTAGTTTGGATGTGTACATGGTGAGAAAAACGAAATCTTGAGAGTTTACCAGACGGATGGCATAGGGAACAAAACTGTTAAGAGAATCTAAAATATATAGAACTAAAAATGGATGATGAGATAATGAATTTTTTTTAATATACATATGTGTATTAATAGAATTATACCTTATATTATGGAATTATGTATTAATGATTGTGATTGATACTAGGAATGTTCACTGAGGCAATGAATAATAAAACACTGAAGGATGCATTTTTGATATAAATTGATGTGAAGAGTTAACTAAAGGAAGTGGGGAAAAGCATGACTTTGAATATTATAGCAATATTGGAAGGGGAAGAAACAAAATAAAATTGAGATAGAAATAAGAGGGGAACAATGATAAATCTATCTATCTATCTATCTATCTATCTATCTATCTATCTATCTATCTATCTATCTATCTGTTGTGGTTCAGCCTGAGGCTGCTCAGGGACCGGCTGTGTCTCTGCTGGCTACATGCCCGGAGGAGGATGACAGCGAAGAGGAGGGGGCTGAACAGTCGGACGGGGGAGAGGAAAATCAGGAATGGGATGAAGGAGAACAGCATGAGAGCCCCGGGGGGGGGGGGGGCTCTCCCCAGCCAGTAGTTTGGAGTCATTAGGTAATGAAGCTCAAGCCATCATTGACATGAGACAGAGACGGTCAGATCAAAGAAAAGAGCAATTAAAGAAGTATTATCAGCACTGAATTAGGAACAGCTGGGTTTGGGTGTGGTCCTCCTTAGCAGGGGTTAAAAGGCAGGCAAGCCCTTGAAGCCATGTGGAGTGTTATCAGTTTGGAGTTGCGTTATCCTGTCTTGTTTCTCGGTGTCTCTGTTCCTGGCTTGTGGCCCAGCAGCTTTGGAAGACCCGTGGGAGGTGTAGGTCTGCTATCTACAGCCTCGGCTTGGCAGCAAAAATTCTGTATTGCTGCATGGACTTTTGCCTTCATGGATATATCTGAGGATACAGCAGTTTCCTGTTTGTAAGGACATTTTCTGTTACCTGTGTTTTTCTTGAATTTTATAAAACTGCCTTTGCCTTTTACCAGTGTGTCTGGGTTCTCTTTTTGGGTTGGTATTGGCTTCTGGAGTGACCCAGACAGAACACTATCTATCTATCTATCTATCTATCTATCTATCTATCTATCTATCTATCTATCTATCTATCTATCTATCTATCTATCTATCTATCTATCTATCTATCTATCTAAAGATATATTGACATGAATGTATATGAAAGACCAAAAGGAAGGTTTAGAGTTGAAGGATGATAGTAAAAGATGTGTATTTGAAACTATGAAAATGAAATGTAAACTAGGAGTTAACAAACATTATGTTTATTGTACTGAAATGTATGATATCCAGATATCACATTATTCACACATTGATATGTATAAACAATAATTTAATATAATTTAATTTTTTTTATATAATTTAAAAAAAACTTGATTTTTTTTAAAGCTGTTACAGGATCTAATAGTCCTGCTAGAAATACTTCAAAACCTTCCCTCACAGTGGGGCAACAGAAACATTCCACAAAGTGGGTGGGTGGGGTCTCTAATAATGCTTTGACTCTAAGCCCATAGCGCTTATAAGCAGTATCCTGAATAACAGGAAGCGATCATCCTATAATCCCCTCAGCTGTCCTTACCACTCTCTGTATGGACTCATTCTTTCTTTTTCCCACGCAGGCCCACCAAAGGCAAGTTCAGCCAACATTTATCCTGGGACAGGTAGTGATTGTACATAAAGGTTTTGTTGTTACTGCCAAGGAAAGTAGAAATATATCACATTCAGAAAAAGAAGGGGGGTGGGGTGGAATTCAAGGATGGCATGCAATGACTTGCAGAGAGGTTAGCAACCTGGGAGCGCGAGATAAGCTTGCAGCCTAAAGGCAGCCTTGGCTGGAGATGGATAGGTCTTTTGGGCTCTGCCTTTGCAGAGATGGCTTGAGCATCTTAGGGGGCAGGCTTAAAAGGAAGAGAATTAATCATAAAAGTAGGCTAAGCCTTTGTTTATTGATTTGCTTGAGCTGTAAATAAAGATGGAAGGTGGCACCTACATTCAAACAGCTCTCAGCCCGGGTTACTTACCAACTTGACATCCCTTGGTTTTCTTTCTTTCTTTTTTTAACCGCTCTAATTTGGAAGAAGTTCAGATGCGGCTCAGTAAATAACAGGGATGTTGTGTGTAATCAGACACCTGCTCTTGTCACTTGCAGCTGTCAGTTGTCACATGTGTCATTCCCTGGAAGAGAAAAACGCTGGCAAAAATATAAAAATGAGCATGGATGTGCATACAGAAGTAGTTAGGAGGGTCAATTAATTCTTCAGTGGGAAAGTTGTGCATTACACTGGATGCAACCCAATGTGTACAGCTTTATTTGCCCCAACCTGGTTAATTTTGATGGCCTTTTCAGGAATCTTGCAAAGCCAGCCCTGACATGTTTGTTTACCACTGAATATGCTTCTTTTCTCTGACTTAATTAACTGAATCACAAGCCTTTGTTCCTCCTAAAAAGACAATGTGATAAAATCCAGCAGTGATGGAGTGTCATTGTTCATTTTTAATTTGTCAGGCTAGTGTGGCATGCAGGTGCAAAGGTGTGAAATAGAAAACAATTAAGCCCAGAGCCAGATTGATTACAAGGATACCAATATGTTTCATGCTATGTCTAACTCTTAATCAGTAGTCCTACCAGTTCAACCTAGCAATATTGGTGTGTGAATTGCTCTGATCTTCAGACCAGGGCACGACTTCAGAAGCCTCAATTGTTTAATGATCCAAAAGGTGGCATCTTATACATTTATCTTGTTTATTGACACTTCTTGCTATGGGAAAAGAAATGGGAGAAAATGTCCTTTCCCCCCAAATATTTTCTACCTCTCAAGTCTGTTTTTGCATGGTCACATCAGAAAATAAAATGGGCAGATAGAATATCATAAAAACTGAAATAATTTGGAAGATCTTTACATTTGACATGAAAGCAAATGGAAGGACAAACATTTATTTATTTGTTTATTTATTTATTATATTTTTTTTTAATGCCGTCCTTCTCCTTAGACTCAGGCGGCTTACAACATTAGACTCAGGGCAGCTTACAACATGTTAGCAATAGTACTTTTTAACAGAGTCAGTATATATTTCCCCCACAATCCGGGTCCTCATTTTACCCACCTCGGAAGGATGGAAGGCTGAGTTAACCTTGAGCCGGTGATGAGACTTGAACCGCTGACCTGCAGATCTAGCAGTCAGCTTTAGTGGCCTGCAATACTGCAGTCTACCCACTGCGCCACTTCAGCTCATAATACTTTTCCTGTTCTTTACATATCTATTCTTAGTTGTAAACATTACAATTTACTGGTTCTGCTGATTTAAACCAAGCTAACTACAGCTTTGGCTATAGCTTTGGCTTCCCACATAACCAACTATAAAGAGTCCCCCTTTTTTTTTGTCAGGAGCTGAAATCATCATTAATGGCAGCACATGGCAGCCGAGATAATTGGTGATGTCTGAAAAGTAAGACATTTATATTTGTTGCTCATTGCACATCTGTGCTCTGGAGCTGGAACTCTCTTTAGGCCTTTGGAAAATTTGTGCATAATGGAACACAGCAATACAGATACCTGGGAGGTCCTTGATGCTCTCTGGGCTTGGTTATTTCATTACCCAACTAGGTAACAACATCAGTGATAACTGATGATTACCTTATTGGGTAATGAAATGTCTTCAAGAAAGCAATCAAGCTCAGAGAGCACCAAGGACCCCTTAGTTCAACCCTCAGCTACAAATATTCTCTTCTGTTGATATGAATATCTTCCTCCTTCAGTCTGACTTCACTTCCATTGTTAAGGAAAATCTGCAAGAATAGAATAAAATAGAATTTTATTGGCCAAGTGTGATTGAACACACAAGGAATTTGTCTTGGTGCATATGCTCTCAGCGTACATAAAAGAAAAAGATACATTTGTCAAGAATCATGTGGTACAACACTTAATGATTGTCATAGGGGTCAAATAAGCAATGAAGAAACAATCAATATTAATAAAAATCTTAGGATACAAGCAACAAGTTACAGTCATACAGTCCTAAGTGGGGGGAAAAGGATTATAGAGAAAAACTAGTAGAATAGAAGTGCAGATTTAGTAGAAAGTCTGACAGTGTTGAGGGAATTATTTGTTTAATAGAGTGATGGCATTCGGGAAAAAACTGCTCTTGTGTCTAGTTGTCTTGGTATGCAGTGCTTTGTAGCGACGTTTTGAGGGTAGGAGTTGAAACAGTTAATGTCCAGGATGCGAGGGGTCAGTAAAGGAAATGTGACTAGGATGAGCTGAACCCAATTCTGTATTTTTGCAATGATTTCAGAACCATGGAAAGTGCACATTGTAAGTATATTTAGGTAAAAAAAGTCTCCTTGTTTTCTGAATTGATATTGGACTAGAACATGGACTAGAGCAATGATGGCTAGCCTTTTTGGCACCGAGTGGCGAAACTGAAGTGCGCCTGCACACACACGTGTGCCAGGGCACCAAAACTCAGAAGAGAGCAGCTGTCCGGTGTGCATGCACCCGACAGAAACCAGAAGAGCAGCTGGCAATGCCTCACGTGTCCACAGAGATGGCTCTTCATGCTACCTCTGGCACTCGTGCCACAGGGTTAGCCATCACGGGACTAGAACATGGGTATCACGTAATGTATTGTGATGGTTTTCACCTTTGTGGAGCTGGGGTGTGCATGGTCTCTGTGTGATATAACCAGCCGGTGGGCCACCAGGGTGACACCCTGGACTAGAACAATTAGGCCAAAGATATCTTTGAATTCCTTACAAATTTTATTCCTCTTAGATACAACCAAGGGTGAGATACTGCCCGGACAGGGGCGAATGCAGTGGAGTAGTGAAAATGGAGCACCCAATTTGCACTGAAAAAAAAAAGCAGGGCGTCCTGCATAAGCCACGCCCACAGTGTGGTAGTAAAAAAATTGGTAGCCCTCCAGGGAATATCCAATAGCCTCTTTAGATCAAAGAGAAATATTTCAGACACAATTCAGGATAAAGACAAAGAAACATTCTTAATTTAGAAAAAGTTACTATTTTAACATATACCCTGTTTCCCCGATAGTAAGACACCCCCGATTGTAAGACGTATCGGGGGTTTCAGGGGGGTCGGTTAATATAAGCCGTACCCCGAAAGTAAGACATATGTCTTACTTTCGGGGAAACACGGGGGTATTTACGGGGGGGGAGCCCGATGACGTCGCTTCCAAGCTCCCCGCGCGCCCCTCGCCTTCGCCTCGCTGCAGTGCCACCGCCTCTTCCCCGGCTTGGCAAAGCGAAGGACAGCGCTGGTCCGAAGCGAGCCGAGCGGGCGGTGGCTTGCAGCAAAGGCGCTCGTCCCAGCAACCGAGTCCTGCCGAGGCTCGGCTGCAAGCGGCCAGTGAGGCCGACCAGCTCCGAGGCGAGTGGCCGGAGCTGCGCCCTCCTTCGCCCGCCTCCTTTCCGGCAGGCAGGTGGGGCTGCCCAACTGCACAGAGCGGCTCCTCCCCTCCAGACACATGCTTCCCCGACACGCGTCTGTGGCTCCACGCGTGCACGCCACTTGGAGCCCTGAGGTTGAACTTGGAAAAGGGCTCACGAGGCTCCTGTCCCGCGGCTGCCCTTCTGGACTCTGGGGAGATGCCTTCGGGAACGCGACCCTTTCAATTTTTTTCCAATGTAAGACATACCCCGAAAGTAAGACGTAGTGGGGCTTTTGGGGGTAAAAAGAAAGTAAGACACTGTCTTACTTTCGGGGAAACACGGTATTAGAAAATGAGTTGGATGGCGGATATTAATGTCTGTCTGAAATTGGACAAGGTATGGAGGGTGGTGTCATGGTTTTTTTTGTGGATGACATTACACTGTTTACATCAGGTATGAGAACTGGTTGGAGAAGCAATAAGCTTATTGCCCTTGTAGATTAGCATTGCACCTCTGAAGCTCCAGGCAGGATATTACTCTGACTTTTCCAATGTGTCTCAAAAATATGCATTTGCTACCTAACCAATAACCACCCTCAATCTAAATTATGTTTCTTCATTACAATGAGCAGATCTAATCTTCTGAAAATGTATGGTTCGGCAGCATGAAGCTTACCAATGAATTGACTATGAATGTAAATGAGGTGTAGCTAAAACAAGATAATACTTTTAGCCTTATGCTTTGTGGTTAACTTCATTGTTATATCAATGCGTGGATTATCATCAGCTGCCAGTCATTTATTTGGTGTCAGCCAAAAGATTTAGACTATATATTTTTGACAACAGTTTATTTTTTAAGAGGAATTCAGGGCCCACATCTGTATAAAATGGGTAAATGATGCAGGCCACACATTTCAAAGTTCTTATGTGCTCAATACATTTCCCTGTTCAGCAAATTACAACTAGATGTCATATCTATTTCACACTTGAAGACACATATATTTTAATGTTTAATTGAAATTTAATTATAATACTGTATAATAAAATGGAAGACATTTTATTGTTTGCATAAAGCATAGGACAGGAAGTCCTGGAGGAACATAGTCCATGGGGTCGTGATGGGTCAGACAAGACTTTGCAACTAACAACAACAAGAGTATAGGAACTCCTCATTTAGTGACCACAATTGGAACAGGCAAATCCATCGCTAAGTGCCATGGTTACTAAAAAACCCCAAAATCTGGATCTATGCTTTCACTTCCATTTCAGTCTCTAATTGAATAACTGTGGTCACTAAGTGAAACATCACATGACTGCGACTTTGGTCATCACATTCTAAGAAAGATGTTGAGACTCTAAAAAAAGTGCAGAGAAGAGCAACCTAGATGATTATGGGACTAGAGGCTAAAACATATATGCAGAGACTGGGCATGGCTAGTCTAGTGAAGAGAAGGACCAGAGCAGACATGATGGCAGTGTTCCAATACTTGAGGAGCTGTCACAGAGAGGAGGGGTTCAACCTATTTTCCAAATCACCAGAAGGCAAGACAAAAAACAATGAATGGAAACTAACCAAGGAGACAAGCAATCTATAACTAAGGGGAAATTTCCTGACATTGAGAGCAATCAACCAATGGAATAGCTGTCCTTTGGAACTTGTGGGAGCTTCATCACTGGAAGCTTTCAAGAAGAGACTGGACTGCCATATGTCAGAAATTCAATTCAATTCAATTCAATTTATTAGATTTGTATGCCGCCCCTCTCCGAAGACTCGGGGTGGCTCACAATGGTGTAGGGTCTCCTGCTTATATGGGGGATTGAACTAGATGACCTGCAACTATTGTTAATATGGTATGATTTTACTTCCACCCTTTTTATTAACTCTGCTTGTTGCAGGCAAGTTGCAAATCACACAAATGGCTATCATATATTTGAAGGATTCTGCAATGGTTGTAAATGCAGAGAATTGATCACACAGCTTTTTGTTTTCACCATTATAACTTTGAACAGTTACTAAACAGAGCACTAAATGAAATGCAAAAACTTCCTTGGGTTAAACTGTTTTGTTTCTCCAATGGTATGGAAAATATTTTTTATAGCTCATTAAATGACAAGGTCATCAAGTTACATTCTCTTTTTGTTTTAATCTATCCTGATTTTGAAATAACTAGTTTTAGCAATTTCAGCTGCAGTTAAAAAAAAAAAATTCTAAAATCTACGAGAAAATGAGGAGATAACCCCCCCCCCCCCAGTATTTTTGTTGTGTGTATAAAATAGATTTCTTCCAGGGGTCAAATGCTCCCAGTTTGCTCATGCCTGTCCATCATCAGAGAGTCAGTTGCGAAGGCAGCATGAGGCTCTGCCCACCCACCCAGACATTGCAATTTTGGTTCTTTTACTCTCTGCGCATGCACGGAATGCTTTGCACATGCACAAAGTAGGTGGGGGTTGCTACTTACTGCCACTACCATTGTGATACGCACACAGCTTTGGGTCACCAGCGTCAAAATCGGGTTGCGACCCGGTACATGCCACACTGTGGGCCAGTAGTAAAAATGGAGCTGTGTGCGCAGTGAGATTTTGCTTCTGTGTATGCCTAGGAAGCAAACTCCTGTGAGAGGATGCATGCGCGCAAGATTTTGGTGATTTTTTTTTGCTTCTGCATATGTGCAGAAGCAAAAAATTGCCAAAATCTCACGCACATGTCCCCTTGCAAGATTTTGCTTCCTGCGCATGCACAGAAGCAAAATCTTACTGGGATGTGCATGGGTGGACACCAGAGACATGGAGCTAAACACACAGCTCCATTTTTGCTACCGATGTGCAGTATAGCCCATACCACGTGTTATGGTTGGCTATGGGCCAGCTCCTGCTCCAAGGACTGTGGGGGTTGATGTGGGAGAATCCTCACATTATCAGAGGCCAGTTTTATTGCCAACAGCTTGCGACAGTGAAGCGTCTGTATCAGGAGAAGCTTATTGGAATGAAGCAGCATCGGATGAGGAGGAAAGTACAGGCAGCCCATTAGCTAATTACCCCATGATAATGAATCATCATCATCATCATCATCATCATCATCATCATCATCATCATCATTATCATCAATAGATTCAGAAGGGGAGGCATTCATAGATGTTCGCAGACGTAGGTTGATATCAAGGAAGGAAGAACTGCACAAGTATTATAGGAAATAAGGGAGAACACCTGTGGCTGGGGCTGATGATAAATTGCCAGCGTTGTTGCCTCTCGCGTGGGAGTTTATCTGTTTTATGACAGAGAGAGAGACTTGTTGTTTTGCTTTGGAATTTACAAAGACTTTTGTGAACTGCTTCAGGATTTTCAAGGACCTTGTGGAACAATTCACAGTTAAGTTTCAGCGTGAGAACTCTTGAAGGGTGGGTGGCTGTGACGTCTTCACAGCTGCCTTTTATCTGCTTTGCTTTTGTTTTATGTTTTTCACAGCATTCAAGGCTTGTGGTGTATGGGAGAGCACTTTGGCTGATTAAAAGTGTGTTTTGGACAGTATTTTCCTTTTGATAAACCAACTTTGTTTACTTTACAAACATGTTTGAATTTCCACTTTGGACTTAATTGGGGGATTGTAATGTGAAGCCCGGCATAACACCAGGTAACAACCCAATACTGGCACAGAGGATAAAAGAACCCAAATGGCCACATCCAGGTGAGTAGGTGGAGCCTCACACTGCCTTCACGACCAGCTCTCCAACAATTGACACGAGCAAACTGAGCATGACACGAGCAAACTGAGAGCATTTCACCCCTTGCTTTCTTCACTCTCCTCTCACCTCCATGTTCAATTGGTATTTCTTTTTTATAACATCAAGTGGCCTATCCAGCGGGGAAATGAAATTTGAGAATAATATTCTGTTTATAGGAAATGTTAAAGGAAAGGCTGATGTTAAATCTGTTCTCCAGTCGACTGGATCTTTTCCCACATGTCCTTTCTTTACAAGGCATGCTTGACATGAGAATCTCTTCAAACAACCTTAAGAAAATTAGTTTAGAAAACAGCCAGGAGTTTGGAACTGCCTCCATAGGAAGTAGACTTTTTTCCTCTCAAATCAAATGTCAACTACCAACACTGTACAACTTGTTGATTTGTTATTTTATAAAGAATCACCCCAATTCTTTTATATTACTGCTGTGGGATCAAGAGAGCCATAAATATCTATGGCTTTGAAATCAAACCGCACAAACTGCTTTTGTTTTCGTTTTCCAGGGTTATCCTATAGAACTTGGACAATAAATCCTGATTCATAAACCATTATTTTACATTCTTCCTTTGCTCCTCTGTTCAGCTCCTGGCTTGCATTAATTTGTAACGTAGAGTCAGAAACTGGGAAATTCTCCCATGAACTGGAAAACATTGGTGATTAAATTTGTGTTCAGAAACTAGGAAAATAGATCTGAAAGTCATTTGTCTTTCTGTAGTGAATATTACATTTTTTTAACCAAAGTGGGACAAAAGCAGTGTAAACCCAGTCAAAACAAATAATTCAAGGAGTTGTTTTGATCTCAAGGAGGTGAAAACTCTTGGACATATAATTCTTCAATGACAGTTTCAACTCAATTTCATCCTGGTTTTACTGAATGCATTCTGTAATCATATGGGTTACACCAGGGGTGTCAAACTGAATCCATTGTGGGCCACATCAGGGCTGTGGTTGACCTCGGGGGCTGGGCGAGCATAGCCAACTGGGTGGGTGTGACCGGTCAACTGGGTGGGCATGGCCATCTTGATGCCACGCTGGGCATGGTGAAATGGGTGGGCATGGCCAACATAGCACCATTCCCCAAACTGCTGGCGTATTTCCTCTTTGCATTGGATAGACCGGGCTGAAGGAACATGAGCCAGCCACTTACATTTTCCAGGCTGCATCCGATCACATCATGGTCCTGAATCCAGCCCACAGGCCTTGTTTTTGATACCCTTTGGTTTGTTTGTTTGTTTATTCATTCATTCATTCAATTTTTATGCCACCTTTCTCCTTAGACTCAGGGCGGCTTACAACATGTTAGCAATAGCCCTTTTTAACAGAGCCAGCCTATTGCCCCCACAATCCGGGTCCTCATTTTACCCACCTCGGAAGGATGGAAGGCTGAGTCAATCTTGAGCTGGTGATGAGATTTGAACCGCTGACCTACAGATCTACAATCAGCTTCAGTGGCCTGCAGTACAGCACTCTACCTGCTGCGCCACCCCGGCTCTTATTACACTAAGAGAGTTGAAGAAGACTCATGAGAAGACTTTGGATGCAAGATCAAATCAGTCAATCTTAAAGGAACTCAACCCTGAATGTTCTTTGGAAGGATAGATACTGAACCTCAAATACTTTGGCCACCAAGTGATGAGAGAGAATTCATTGGGAAAAACCCTGATGTTGGGAAAGATTGAAGAAGAAGGGGGTGGCAGAAGATGAGATGGTTAGAGGCTGTTATTGAGGCAGTGAGCATGGATTTGGGCAAATTCTGGGAAACAATGTAGAACAGGGGGCCTGGCATGTTGTGGTCCATGGGGTCATGTGGAATCGGACATCACTTAGTCACTGAACAACAATGCGACTGTAGGAGTTTGAATCACAACACATTCCAAATTCTTCTCCAGAACTGAAGAGTTAAAGAATATTGATTGTGTGGACAAATAATTCTATAACTATGCTTCCTATGGACCTAGAACCTCATCCTGGCAGTTCAATTTGCAAAAGCTGTAAATTATCCAAAGACTATAGAGCAATCTATGTTGTTGGGAAACTTCAATGAGGAGCCCGTGATATATCAATGTCTTGATGTGATAATTCATAGTTTGCAGCATTTGTGATCATCTTCTCTCATGCACCTACTGTAAGTACCTTTGAAAACGTAACCAACCTGTGCTGCATTATTTTTGAAACCTTTACTATACTTGGAGGGTGTCTTTTCAGAAGGGTAATATCCTCTAATGCTCGGCAGTTTCATCAAATTTAAGATGACATGCTCCGCTATTACAAGCCTTTCTTCATTGCATGCACTAGGTGTAACTAAAATCATAAATCTCCTGCATGACAAAACATAAAATTTACATGCAAAATCTAATCTCTTCTGTTCTGACTTATAAAAAAAGGGTCACTAGTGGGTAGTAAATTAAGACTGTATAAAAGTTTTACCTGCAGGTACTAAATCATGGATTCCTATCAGCCATACAGAATTGTCTTTGTTAATAGCCATGGAGGCTGGGTGTTTCCTGCCTGCTTTGTAAAAAGGAAGGGAGAATCCTTTCCAAAATTTTCTGGATCACTTTCTGGTCATATTTGTTTTTATTAGATGTTTTTTATTCTAATGGTGCTGAAGCACCTAAGGCACCATATCAGAAGAACCCGAAGCTACCATAGCTATCAGGTCAAGATATGACACAGGTAGGAGGGGAAGAATGCCAAGAAATGGAATAGGAGTTCACTTCAACTTATTTGACTCCAAAATCCAGGTAATGGGGAAAGTGCAGGTGGACTTTAGGAGAATGACTAAATGGAGAAACAGGTTCTCATGTGGAAGACCAAATTTTTCTTCCCCTACTCACTGTAATTCTGGATCTCTACTCCTTTCCAAAGTTGTTTCCAGTGAGTGATTCATTGCTAGCTCAACAGCAATGAATAGCAATGTGGATTCTATGATCCCACAACTAATGAAATAAGTCTTTGATCAGCTAAAAAGTAAATCACTTAAAAAAACCCCAGATGGGTAAAGTTTTGCAGCTTATGCCTAATGCCATTCTTCATTGTCTAGGAGAGTCACAACTGTTAAGATAGATGAGGAATAGATGGGGAACTCATCAAATTTGCAGACAAGCTTGCACGAATAGCCGACACTGTCTAGAAGATAGCCCTAAGATACAGAAGGCTCTTGACAGACTTAAACATTGAACACTATCTAACAAAATAAAATTCAATGGTAAAAAAAAAATTAATATTTATTGTTTCCTGATTGCTTATTTCACCCCTATGACAATCATTAAGTGTTGTACCTCATGATTCTTGACAAATGTGTATTTTCTTTTATGTATACTGAGAGCATATGTTCCAAACACAAATTCCTTTTGTGTCCAATCACACTTGGCCAATAAAGAATTCTTTTCTTCAGATCCCAGGAGAACTATTAACTGTGAGCCGCCCCAAGTCTTTGCAGAGAGGGGGCATACAATTCTAATAAATTGAATTGAATTGAATTGCACATTCTGTTCAGAACAATTATGAGACTTATTTACTGGCAGGTAACAGTAAAGAATTAGTCAGCAGAATTTGCCTGCCATACTGTATTCAAACCACTGCACCACCATGACTCTTTCGATGAACTTCAATTGATGATGTGCTTTAACTCCTTTGGAGGAATTGGGGCATATCCCTATGGTGAGAAGTACACTCACCTTTCAGAAATTTAAACAAGAGACAAAAGAGCTTTAGAGAGATAGGCAGCTTTTTGGAATACTGCTGTGGCACAGCAAGAATATCTGGGTGGATATTACTGTCTCTGATGCTCTATTTTTAGGATGAAGCAGAATAGCCAGTTCCCATAATTAGAATCTACTGAGGAGTGGAGAAATAGACGGCCAGTTTGACTAATTCAGAAGGGGAATTATTTTGCACCCTTTTCTGTTGTGGTTAGCTCTGGCCCAGCTCCTGCCCCAAGGACTGTGGCTGTGGGGGAGATATCCACCTGCTGCAGGCCTGCTTTGCCCCCGGTGAAATCTGCTGATGAAGGCTCCTCTGACCAAGAAGACATGAGTGACAGGGAGGAGGAGAGTGTGGCAGACAGCTCAGAAGGAGATCAATTATCTAGCTCCTCCTTGGATTCAGAACAAGAGTTAATGATACAGCCACGCATGCGGAGAGCGATGCATAGGCAACAACAACTGAGAGATTATTATCAAAGAAAATGAGGCCACCTGTGGTTGGGTGGGGCTGTGGTAATTAGTGAGGCTGCTATAAATAGCAGCCTGTGGGTTTGGTCATTGTGGAGGATTATCTGATCGTTGTGTTTCGTGACTGCTTTACTGACTTTGACTTTTTGTGTGCTGATTTTTCCCTGCTTTGAAACTAAACCAGAGCAAAGTGTGTTTCACTTTGTGAAAGAAGAAGGACTGTGAATTGCCTCACAGCTGCAAGCTAAGTATCACAGAACTGATAAGGGACTTGTACAAATTACCAGTTTGTTTGGAGACGAGTGCTCTTTGCTATACCAAAAGAGGGCTTAGTTTAAGTGAATTTTCATTATAAGGAACATTGTTTTGAATTTTCAAACGTGTGTGTGTCTGAAATTTGTACCTGTGAATTTTTGGGAGGAGTCTACCAGAGAGCCCGACAGAACACTTTTCAGATATATGTTAACTTTTTTCTTTTCTACTACAGTAGTCTTTGACTGGAAACAGTTTATTTGGTGACTGTTCAAAGTTACGCGACACTAAAAATTGTGACTTATGACCATTTTTCACACCATTGTAGCATCCTCATGGTCACAGGATAAAAATTCACATGATTGGCAATTGATTCATATTTGTGATGGTTCCAGTAGGAAACCCATTCCCACCCCACCTCAGAAGAAGGAAATATTTTGGGAAATATTCTTTAAAAAGGCAGGATAGAATATTTTCCCTAAAGAAGAAATGGTGAAAAAATCTTAAGGGAGGCAGAAACCAGCCCCAGTTTCCCTGCCCCCAAGCAGAAACTGAGAAGGCCAGCATTTCAGAAATGCAGATTTGGTAATCCATTAAGAAAGACTGGTTCAAGACAGAAACTCAGATAAGCAACAAACAAAAGGTTGAGAGGATTATCTCAGAGAAGCACCTAGGATTTGCATTTCCCCTTTAGAGCCAGCCATAACCCCAAAGGAATCTGACAACAGCCATTATTAAAGAGCATGTTCTTGCACAGGAACAGGAAGCTCAATTACAAAGCTCAACTCCATTTTGTCAGCTGTCCCAAAATCAGATGTGGTTGGTGATTTTGCGTCATCTTTTTTAAATCAATTTTTAATTGATTTTTAAAATATAAACACAAACACAACATAAAACAGGTGCTCTGTGAGTAGTGCACACTACCAGACAAGCATTTACACCCCACCACCAGATCGGGGCTGTTTCTTGTATATACTATTTTAACTCAAGAGCAAAATATCTGTTTACATATTATAAAGTGATTCCAATTTATTCCTTGTAGCTTGGTCTCAGATTCTACTCGCCATATATCATCTTACCTTGTCCCATCATCCCATCGGTTGTTGCAAATCAGTTTCATTAACCAAATTTTTCCTTTTATCCCTAATCTCAAATGGAATATGATCCACCATGTACCGGTACCAATTTTGCATTGTCCATTTTGTTGCCTCCTTCCAACCCAAGACTATTAGCGCCTGAGTGGCTGTGGGTTTTGCCTCCCAAGGATAATTCCATCTGTCTGTCCATTACCCAGGAGGGGGGAAATTACTGACCCCCTCAGAGAGGGTCCACAACTTGGGTGTCCTCCTCGATCCACAGCTTACATTAGAGAACCATCTTTCAGCTGTGGTGAAGGGGGCATATGCCCATGTTTCACCAACACTCTGCAGTCTGCATTGGTTGCCGATCAGTTTCCGGTCACAATTCAAAGTGTTGGTTATGACCTATAAAGCCCTTCATGGCATCGGACCAGAATATCTCCGGGACCGCCTTCTGCTGCACGAATCCCAGCGACCAGTCAGGTCCCACAGAGTTGGCCTTCTCTGGGTCCCGTCGACTAAACAATGTTGTCTTGTGGGACCCAGGGGAATAGCCTTCTTTGTGGCGGCCCCGACCCTCTGGAACCAGCTCCCCCCAGAGATTAGGATTGTCCCCACCCTCCTTGCCTTTCGTAAACTTCTTAAAACCCACCTCTGCCGTCAGGCATGGGGGGACTGAGATATCTTCCCCAGGTCTATATAGTTTATGTATGGTATGTTGTGTGCATGTTTTTTTAAATTATGGGTTTTTAACTTTGTAATATTAGATTTGTATTGTACATTGTTTTCTATTGCTGCTGTGAGCCGCCCCGAGTTTGCGGAGAGGGGTGGCATACAAATTTAATAAATAATAATAATAATAATAAATAATTTCACTCTGCCACCATTTAGTAAATCCTTGGATCACATCCCCGTCTGACTGCACTAACATCTTATATATATTACTTGCTTGCGCGTTGGTACCCTCACTTTTTTCTCTTATTATTTTCTCTAACTCTCTCCTCCCTAAATAGTGCTTCTTACATATTGCATTTATTTGTAGCCATCTTCCTTTACCCAACCACCATTCTATACTTGGCCTCCCATCCTCCTCATATAACTGTTCTATCTTAGTTATCCCTCTTCCCTGTGATTTTGCTTCATCAATAAATGGAATCTTTCTTTCTAATCAGCCTCCACCCTCCATTTTATCTCTAGTGTCTTTCTCATGGCTTGGAACTGAACCAGATGGATTTTTCTCCCAATGGTATCCTGTGGTAATATGATCACCTTTTGTTACTTTCTGACAGGTAAAGTCAATGGGGAAGCCCAATTCACTTAACAATCATGTTACTAACTTAACAACTGCAGTGATGCACTTAATGACGGTGGCAAGAAAGGTCATTCAATGGGGCAAAAAATTCACTTAACAATTGACTCAGAAATGTTGTGCTCAATTGTGGCCATACATTGACAACTCCCTGTATTTCAGAAATCCAGATTATTATTTTTTAAAAAAAAACTTTGCTCTTTCTCCTCAGCTTTGTGTAGCATTTGCCCACTGAGATCTGCTATATCCAATGGGCCACTAGGGAGAATGTTCAGCATTTTTGACTGACCAGAGACAGAAATTTAAATGCTTTTCTTTAATTTCCATTTGTTTTTATCCCACCTGTGAAAAAATCAATATGTTCTAGAGGCAATGTGCTGTCCTGCATGAGTTGTTCATCATTCACCGTAATTCATACACACAAATACGAACAGAGGAAGCTGAGGAAAGGTTTTATTTGTGTGTGAGGAGATGCAAATTAAGTTAATAATTTAGCATAAATGTCTCTACAATTTTCAAAGCAATGTGAATGACGTTGCTTGCATTCCCAAATTTTGATTCATTTTTTTCTCTTTCTTTTTACATCCATCCTTGAATTTTGACCCCAAGAACGAAAAAAGCACCTGGTGGATTGCATAGCAATAGGCTGTATATGTATATCCTGTTTACTTTCCAAATGGCTTAACACCTTGCATAAAATACAACAAACATTGTTTGAGGTGTTTTGTGTGAAATGGCACAACAATAATTTTATGAGGAAAAATTTAAAAAGTGAGAGACCATTTTAAATCTGCCAATACCCCCTTGCCCTTCCTGAATGAAAAGATACCTCAAGTGTTTTTAAAGACTGGTTTTTATACAACTATACAACTCTTTGCTAATTTAATTTAAAGATCAACATAATTTTGTTGATTGAGAAGCCATGTCTCTTCAAAGAATCACTAAATTGTTTAAAAGTAGCCTTCTTTGAAAACGTCTTGGCCTTATCTCTAAAGTTGGATCAGCTGACTAATTGAAGCTCAACTCAGACTAAGTACCCTTTGCAAACTTTCCGGATATTATATGGAAATGTACAAACCCCAGAGTTTTGCCATGATTTCCTGCATACAATTTTATTAATAAGAACATCCTTGAGAAGGACTTAAAAGTGGGATAAAAATACCAAACCCAGTTTAAACATCTGCTTGACTGTGCGATGAACTATAGTGTTGGAAGAAATATCCACCTAGTTCAGATCCAAGCTGCAAGAAAGACACTGAAAACATAAAGGCTTATTGGAAAGATGGTTTAATGATGAAGCAGAATGCCCAAGCACACGGTTCTGGTTCAGCTGACCACATGGAGTTGAGAAAGAGGGGTTTTTATATGTTCTCTTGGGCTTTCCTGTTCCTGTGTAAGAACATGGATTCAATTATCTACTGTCAGACTCCCATGGGGCCAATGTGGTGGGTTCCTTACCTTTCTCACAACCAGTGAGCATTGTGATGTTTTCTGTGAGTGTGTGAGTGAAGGTCATTTCACTTCCTCACATGCACAGAGGGACGATTTCACTTCTGCATATGCACAGAGTGAAAAAACATAGAAAATTACAAACAAAAAAAAGAGAGAGAGAGAAATGGTGGCATGCACGGATTGGCAATAACAGCACTGCAGCCATCATGCCAAGACTGGAACCCACCTCTGATGTAGGGGTTATGTAGGGGTCATATTGGACTCTCTAGGTTGTTTGAGCTAAGTTTGGTTGCAGTTTCTGAGAGTGATGCAATGTCCTTAGGAGATTGTGCAATGCAGAGAGCTCTGTGTCCTAGTGGGTTAATCTTATTATGTTTTTAAAAGGTCATGTCTTTTGTTTTTGTTTACAGGCTGGCCCAGTCTTCCTTTTTTATTTTAAAAGTATTTTTTATAAATTTTTCTTAAAATAGACGAACACACATACAAACATTAGACATAAAGTGGGGGTACATTTCCCCCGCTTATCTTGAAAGTATAAATTCAAATACAGAAAAAGAATACATAGTTAAATATATATTGAATATTAAAAAGTCTAGTATATTTGGGTTAGAATTTTCCAAATGTTTACTAATATATGTATATAAACCAAAATTCTTACTATGTTACTTATACATAAACTAATTGTACCCTAATCATCAAACGATATGTTTAAACTAATGTTAACATTGTTATTACCCAGGTAAAAACAAATACAAGAAATTAACTAAAAATAAATTTATATATCTTATTTTTTCTTATCTATCCATTTATAAACGTTGTTCCATGTTTCATAGAACTTAGTATGATCAAGAAGATACTAAGTTCTATGGCCCAGTCTTCCTTAATGGGCACAAAGTATCTGCTGGGGGCAGGAAGCTGGGGCTCTGAGTTTCTGTCTCCCCTAAGAATTTTTTATTTCTCTTTTAGGGGAAATGTTTTATTCTGCCCTTTTCAAATATTCCTCAAAATATTTCATTCTTCTAGGGAGGGGTGGAGATGGCTTCCCACCATAGCAATTCTAATTCTAGTTTCTATTTCCATTTGAAAGCTCTGGTGTGGTCAAATATGCTAACAAGCGCCGAAGAAAATCCCTCTTTTGGCCACACCTTGCCCTTGTTGATAGGATTGTTGATAATGCTTCACACAGAGAAGAGGATTGGAACTGTGATGTCACTTTCCCCGTTGCTGATTAGACTGAAATGGTGGCAGCAGGAGAATGGCGTCCTGCAGAGCTGGAACCTGCCTGTGTAAAAGGAAAGCAGGTGGTGGATCTGCTGTGAAGCAGGGCAGACTGAAAAAAAAGATAGATTATAGTATTGCACCAAGGTGAAGTATTCCTATTTTCTCTCTGAAGTGGAGGAAATAATTTTTTCCCCTTCTTCTTCTTCTTCTTCTCTGTGTTGAATGCAATTCAAGGTTTCTTTTTCCTGCCCCATCAAAGGTTCTCCAGACCTTTCTCAAGTGAAGCAGTGAGGAAGCGACCTGTCATTTTAGAATTAAAGGATAAAACAATAAGGTTCAATTCAATGCACAATATTAAAGATTATCATAAATGTTATTTTTTCTAAATATTAATGCATAATAATAATAACAATAGACATATACAGTGGTACCTCATGATACGAACCCCTCGTCTTACGAACAACCAGAGATACGAACCCGGAGTTCAGAAATATTTTACCTCTTCTTACGAACTTTTTCCTTCTTACTAACCCGCTGCCGCCGCCAACAAGCCCCGCCGCCCAGCTGTCGCTTTTTGAAACAGCCGGGGGGCTTCTCAGCGTCCTCGTGAACCTGAACGCCAAACCCGAACTTCCAGGCTTGGCATTCGGGAGGCTGCCGAGAAGCCCCCCGGCTGTTTTAAAAGGTGACAGCCAGGCGACAGGGCTTCTCGGTGGGCTCCTGAACCCGAACTTTTGCCGAACTTCCTGGTTCGGCATTCAGGAGGCCGTCGAGAAGCCACGCGACCCGGCTGTCACCTTTTGAAACAGCCAGGGGGCTTCTCGGCGGCCTCCCGAATGCCGAACCCGGAAGTTCAGGTTTGCCATTCAGGTTCAGGAGGACGCTGAGAAGCCCCCCCGACTGTTTCAAAAGGTGACAGCCGGGTGGTGGCGGTTTTTTGCGTTTTTTTTGTTGCATGGATTAATTGACTTTACATTGTTTCCTATGGGAAACAATGTTTCGTCTTATGAACTTTTCGTCTTACGAACCTCCCCCGAGAACCAATTAGGTTCATAAGATGAGGTATTACTGTATATTGTCCCAGCTGTGGCCTTCCCAGTTGTAATGTATGCCTGAACAAAAACAAGACTAAAAGATGAAGGAAATTGCCAAGATAACCTTGGACAACAAGAAGAATAAGTTATGCCATATGAGCTGACACTAGAAGATATAAAGCAAAATTTAAATGTTTGGACATGTAATATGAATAATATTGATAAGGTGCCATAAGTCATCATCAGCTCTTAAATACATCAAACGACCAAAGGAACAATATACTTCCTTGCTTTATTTCCTGCTCAATGCTAAATTATTTGCCATGCCTTCCACTTATTTTCATGCATGTTTCACTTTTGACCTGTTATCTTTACTGCATTCACCAAGCAATCTTCACCTTTACATTCATGCAAAACATTTTATAATTCAACCCAATTCATTTTGCACTTTTAAAAAACATATAATAAACTTTATTATTTTTCTACATTTTTCAATGACCCAACAGCAAAATTCTAGTCTATACATCCAAAGGCTTTTTTTTTGTACTGTCTTATTTCCTTCCATTTGTTCATGTCTGCTAACTAAAAAGATTTTCCTTTGTATTGCATTCATTCAGAACATTTCACATTTTAAAAAAAACAATTCCTGGTTTTTCCATTATCACCGTTCACTAGAGCATAACATGCAGCTATCACTAACATATGAACTCTCTTTTTCATTCATGCCCACAGCAAAGTAAATTATGCCAATGTATGTTTTCTGACATACATTTTCACTCTTTCTTTCATAATTAAATCTTCAACTTTGCATTCACACATATATTCATCAACTCCATTCCGGAAGATCCTTCTAATTAAATCCTCTTTCTCTCTTAGTTTCACAAACACAACATATCTATATCCATTTTTCATTCCTTTATTTCCTTTGCTAATTTATATCATTTGCTGTTGTACAGGGATGTTATTAGGCCAACTCTATCGAATTTGTGTGAAGTGATTGTTATGTTCCCACCAGTGGTGAAATCCAATTTTTTTTACTACCAGTTCTGTGAGTGTGGCTTGGTGGGCATTGTGTGGCTTGGTGGGTATGGCAGGAGAAGGATACTGGAAAAACTCTATTCCCACCCACTCCAGAGGCAGGATAGTGCAAAATCTCCATTCCCACCCCACTCTGGGGCTAGCCAGATGTGATATTTGCCAATTTTCTGAACTATAGTACTCAAAATTTCTGCTACCAGTTCTCCGAACTACTCAAAACTCCCACTACCGGTTCTCCAGAACTTGTCAGAACCTATTGGATTTTACCCATGGTTCACACAGCTGAAGATACCAGGTCTTTTTTTTAAAAAACCCACTAGTGCTCAAGTCTCCAGAAATGTGAAAAAGCTAGTAGTCTTGGCACAATTTGTGTGTGTGTGTGTGTGTGTGTCTAGGACAACTCAGCATGGTCATCTCTTGCCATGGCTATCTCCCCATGACCAACTTTTTGTCAATGGAAATAACATGAAAGAAGCAGTGGCAATTAATATTTATCACATTGAGTTATCTCATGTGGATCTTTCCAAGGCAAGTTGGCCCATGGCAAGTTGGCTGTGTCGAATTGTTCCATGGCAAGTTGGATGTGGCACAATGACTGTGGTGAGATGACTGCACCAGTTGGTTGCGGCAAGATGATCAAAATTTGTGGGCCATGGCCAGTTGTCCCATTCCACAAATTTAGGGTGTTCACAAAGTTTATGTGTAAAATGATTAATGCTATGGCAGTACCGCCTTCTTCTTCAACTGCAACTGGGAGACTTGGCATAACGGTTTTTCAGTATCCAGCAATGAAAACATTGCTCCCTCTCTTTCTGCCACAGCCTTATTCTAAAGTTCTTCCCTAATCCCTAGAAGTCTTCAAGGCAATCATGGCCAAATCCTCAAGTTGCAGCCACCTCTTACCTCCATAGAGCTCAGCTAGGCAGTATTAGAAAGCCCAGAGGCTACCTATGTTGTTCCTTAGTCCTCCATTTTTGGAAACTGTTGTGGTTGCTCTGCCAGATCCTACTCAGCCCAACCTATTTTGAGAGAACGAGTAAATGACTTGTTGATTTATTTAGATAAAATTTCATACAAATATAGAAAACCAACTGCAGAAAAAGATCTAATGATCCACCAAGTCCTTTGAGTTTTTTTTTTAAAATTTATATGTTCATTTTATTTCATTTTTAATTTTTGGTTGGATGAGGGACATGTTTAAACTCAGTTAATGATGATTGACAGACTGCCATCCCTGGAAGTGGGTTCCACGCTTCTACTACTCTTTCTGTGAAGTAATACTTTCCAGTTCTGATTCCACAAAATAAGATGTACGCCACCGGCTTTAGTATTAAAAGTTTACTATTAATAAAAGTCTTAGCAGTTTCTCTTCTATCCCTATATCTTTATTCTATTCTCTCATTGATTATTTTATCCTATACTCTCTCTTATATTCTTTCTCTAATTCTATTTCCTCGAAGGTGTCCTCTATTACCTTCATTGTGTATTATTGTGTATTGGACAAAATAAATAAATAAAACAAATAAATTACTTTTGAGCTTCCCTCCTGTCAGTTTATGATTATACTTCCATGTTCTTGATTCCTCCTTACATTGCAAGTCACAATTTTCCATTTTCAAATTTGTCATCAGGTCGACTCATAGATATTGGCCTTTTGCTGTTCATATCCTTTAGTCTTCAAATCTTTATATAACTGATTTTTAATTAAAGAAAGAATGGAATAGGTTACCAGCCATAAGTCACACTTGTGCTCCATCAACCCTTCCCTTGCTAAAGGTCCTGTTAACATATGTTGATAACTTTTAAGCTAATTATATTGAAATTATCTTAAAATTACAGTCTTATCCTTCACCAGTGCTTCTTTATGGGCAAAATAAAAGCAAACAACACTGAAAACACTTTTAGCCTCCTGACAATCTGTATTTCAGAATTAGATTGTTCTAAGAAGACAAGTGTGACAGAAGGTTCTACGATAAAAAAAGGGGGCATTCTCTACCCCTCCTCCAAATTTATGGTATTTGGAAGAATCTGTATAGTTTCATCTGGCAACTAGCCAGATCTCTCTCGAGAAGCTTGGAAAAAGGGCTGTAAAACCAGTTGAGCTGCTGCAAGAAACCCCCATGAGCTCTATTTTGGTTTAGTTGTTGTATTTTAAATAGACTCTTATTAGTGTTTTGGCTGGGCCTTTGTGCCTACTAATACCATTAAAAGAAATGTTCTGTCAGCATTTCAGAAGAAGAAAAGTGTGTTAATTTGAGGCATTTACAGCTTGGTTGTAAAAGAGAAGGTATTCTAAATTGGAACATAAAATGCCAGAACTTCTTGTGGAAGTCAGTATTGATCTTCATAAATTCTTCTTTCCGTTACTGCCTGCCTTCCCATCAGAACTCCTGAATGGCTTCTAAAAAGTTTTTGCAATGCATTCCCTCTTGTAGACATGTAATGAACTTTGGGAAACAGAAAAATAACAGATTGTATAAGAATTTAATCTCCTCTTCTACCTAGAACTTTCCATCTACAGATGAAATCAATGAAGGGAATCCAACATGTTTATGGCTACTAAGAGATTTAGCCAAAGAAGCCAAATTAGAAGCTGCTTGTAATTCCTTGGATATGTTGTCTATGGAGATTCTCAGTCATCCAGGTCATGGCTGTCCCAAAAGATACAGATAAACCTCCAAGGGGCCTCAAATAGTGCTAATGACCAGATGACTGCAAGGAATATAAATCCTTCTATTCTCCACCATTCAGTCAGAACTGAAGTAGCTAATTGGCTCAGAAGAGAAATGTCTTCAAGGAAAAACAAAATTCAATTGCCTTTTGAATATATATATATATATATATGTGTGTGTGTGTGTGTGTGTGTGTGTGTGTGTCGAATCACCCTTCATCATCACAGCTCCTTATTTGCTTCTCAGCCCTTTCTGGTGACGTTTTGACGAGGTCCCACTCGTCATCTTCAGGCTGCTGCTTCTGTCCTTGTTCTAGATGATGAGTGGGACCTCATCGAAACGTCGCCAGAAATTTCTAAATCCTACACGGGAAGAAACCCGAATATACCAAGACTGTTATACCTGTATCCGTGAAAATCTACAAAAACAAATATATATATTTCCAGCCACCAGTATTTATAGAAGGAAGGCAGCTCAGGTTTCGCTGTGTTCGCCCTAGAACAAGGACAGAAGCACCAGCCTGAAGATGACGAGGAGGACCTCATCAAAATGTCACCAGAAATTTCTAAATCCTACACGGGAAGAAACCTGAATATGCCAAGACCGTCATATATATATATATATTTATATATATATATATATATATATATATATATATATATATATATATATATAAATATAATGTGTTTTCGTAAATTTTCACGGGTATATGTATGTAGATTGTTCTGAGTTCGGGTTTTGCCCTGTGTAATGTTTTGCATGTCTATGCGACGTTTCGGCGAAATCACATTCACCATCTTCAGGCTGTAGTTCCAATCTTTGTGTTGTTTTAAATGGAATGTTTGCAACTGACATTTCTTCCTAGTATGAAGTGTGGGGGTGGAGATTTGCTTTGAATGTAGCAAATAGATTGGGTGACCACGTTTCAGTGATCTGATTGGTTGGTGTAATCATAGTTATTAGAAGGAATGATATGGAGATTTTTTTGAGGTGTTTTGTTTAAGGCTGATTTCCAAATATAAAATTCTAAAATCATAATTATTAGAAGGATTGACATGCTGATTATTATGAAGTGTTTATTCTGTTTAAGGCTGGTTTCCAAATCTCTGGCAGGCGGGAGGTATCATCTCTTTTATTTAGACAAAGGGGTCTTCTCTCAATTTCGATAGCTTCTAGAGAAATTCTTCTATATAAATTCTCTGTTTTGTGGAGTAATTTAGTTTTTTCAAAGTCAATTTCGTGCCCTGTTTTCCTCACACATCTCAACAGCCTACACCCCAAAATACAGTTTACTATGGAAACAGAAATCAATGATCAACTTCCCTTTCTAGATGTACTGGTCTATAAAAAACCCAATGGCAGCCTAGGACATACTATCTACCAAAAGAAAACCCATACCAACCGTTATCTAAATGCACACTCACACCACCACCCCGCACAAATCACCTCAGTGGCCAAAACTCTCATCACCAGAACCAAACGCTTAGCTGACCATGAGCACTTAAAAACTGAATTGAACAAACTCAAAGATGTACTAATTTCTAATGGATTCAAAGAGAAAACAATAACAAACCTAATCAATAAAGAGACACCCCCCAAAAAACAAGATCAAGAACAGGACAATGGCACCACCATCCTTCCTTACATCAAAGGCACCACGGATAAAATTAGTAAAATTCTGCACAAACATAACATCAAAACCTCATTTTGCACTAACCAAAAAATATCTAATATCCTAAGGAGCCCCAAAGATAAAATCCAATTGGAATACCAAGGAATCTATGAAATCCCTTGCAAAACATGTGCAGCCACATACATTGGACAAACTAACCGAAGAGTGAGCCAACGCATAGCAGAACATGTGAATGCAGTCAAAAAACAAGAAAAGACCTCCTCCCTTGTCCAGCACATTAAAAAAACAGGGCACGAAATTGACTTTGAAAAAACTAAATTACTCCACAAAACAGAGAATTTATATAGAAGAATTTCTCTAGAAGCTATCGAAATTGAGAGAAGACCCCTTTGTCTAAATAAAAGAGATGATACCTCCCGCCTGCCAGAGATTTGGAAACCAGCCTTAAACAAAATAAACACTTCATAATAATCAGCATGTCAATCCTTCTAATAATTATGATTTTAGAATTTTATATTTGGAAATCAGCCTTAAACAAAACACCTCAAAAAAATCTCCATATCATTCCTTCTAATAACTATGATTACACCAACCAATCAGATCACTGAAACGTGGTCACCCAATCTATTTGCTACATTCAAAGCAAATCTCCACCCCCACACTACATACTAGGAAGAAATGTCAGTTGCAAACATTCCATTTAAAACAACACAAAGATTGGAACTACAGCCTGAAGATGGTGAATGTGATTTCGCCGAAACGTCGCATAGACATGCAAAACATTACACAGGGCAAAACCCGAACTCAGAACAATCTACATATATGTGTGTGTGTGTGTGTGTGTGTGTGTGTGTAACCCTTCCCTGGTGCAGAGCTGAAGGGATTGGATACTGTAGCCTGGAGGATAATTCTCTACCTTACAAGGCAAAGGTTGCAGGTTCAAGTCCCAGTGGGTATGGCTAGCTGATTCAGCAAAGAAACATGTGACATATATATAAATATGTGACATAATATATATATATATCTTGGACATGTTCTTCTTTTGATACTCTATTAAGGAATGGATGGAGAGATAAATCCAAATTTATTTGTTTGTTTGTTTGTTTGTTTGTTTGTTTTCCTATTTTATTAATTTATTTTTTAAAAAATATGACCACCCTGATCACACACTTGTGATGCCCAGAGGCTTACAATATTAAGAAAATAAAATCTTATTTAACCTTCATATAATATTTCTGTTATGTAAGTATTCTGCAAAAAATACATAACACATTGTTCCAGGAGAGTAAAAAGCAATTTTACTATCAATTTTATGCCACCTGGAGTTGGACGGCTTAGAAATCTAACTAACTAACTAATGAACTAACTAGCTAACTAGCTAGCTAACCAACCCAACCAACCAACCAACCAACCAACCAACCAACCAACCAACCAACCAACCAACCAACCAACCAACTAACTAACTAACTAACTAACTAACTAACACACACATACATTTATGTGACTGAGAAAATTCAGAAATATTTACTGATAGAATCAAGCAGACTGAAAATTAAATGGAAAAGAAAAGAATGGTGTCATTCAACTCACAGATTACAATAAAAATTCTGCAATAAACAGTCTGGATAAAAAACATCTACCCTAAAGGTATGACAAGGATAGCCAATTTTATTGAAACTTGTTCAGGGCAAAATTGCTTTGCATTCTAGTAAACCTAGAGAACACAAAACCATAGTAAAAGTCCTGCTGAATCAAACCCAAGGACCAATGACAATAGAATTGTCACTTTTGGGAAATGCATAAGAAGGTGATAAGTATATGATGTGCTGACCTGTGCAAATGTTGAAGATGCAATCCAGGATGTAGCACACTTCCTTAATACAATCATTATTGTAGTACACTTCATTAATATAATCATTATTGTCTAAGGTTGCAGGAATTGGGTATGTCTAGTCTAGTGAAGAAAAGGACCAGAGGTGACATGATAGCAGTGTTCCAATACATGAGGGGCTGCCACAAAGAAGAGGGTAGTCAATCTATTTTCCAAATCACCAGAGGGCAAGGCAAGAGACAATGAATGGCAATGAAAATAATAAACCAATGGAATGGCTTCTCTTCAGAAACTGTGGGTGCTCTATAACTGGAGACTTTTTAAAAGACATGGGCAGACTTTTCTCTGAAATGGTATAAGGTCTCATGCTTGAGCAGAGGGTTGGACTTGATTTCCAAAGTCTCTTCCAACTCTCTGTCATTCTGTTAAACTTATTTTTCTTTTATCCACTTTCCAGAGTTGCAGCATAGCATTCCATCTATCCATGCCCTGAGCACCTATGTGCTCATGTTATGGCATTAAATTTGGTTATTCCTCATGTAATAACCAAATTTCAACATGTCATCTGTTCTTTATTGTTTTAAATCATGGTCACACACTGAGGAAATGTTATAATTTAAATTAGCAATGAAATCTACTTACTTTCTCTACTGCCACCATTACACATACTTTTTGATTCTCTGCACATGTGCAGAAGGCTTTGTGGATGTGCAGAGAATTAAAAACAAGAACATGGCAACACCTGGATGGGTGGGCGGAGCATCGCATTGCCACCACTACTGGTTTTCTGAACCACCAGTGGCCACTGTTACTGGTATATCTGAGTTGGGGCATACCAGTAGGATTTCACCACTGATTTAAACATCTGCTAGTCTTTTGTGGAACAGAACATGTACTTTGCCTTTATGAAGCTTCAGTGGAAATAAATCTTTGAAGTCTTTCAATAAAGTGACCTACTGTTCTATGATAGGTGGAGATCTGTAGTTTCATGATAGCTTCCATTCTGAATTTCCCATTGGGAGACCTATCAATAACTTCTACAACACCCCAAACTTGCACTAAAGTTTGATATGCTGTAAATGTATAGTTGTAGATATTTTGAAAAGTGCAGTCTATCATACGGGATTTGGAGCATTTATAGCAATAGCATTTAGACTTATATACTGCTTCATAGTGCTTTTACAGCTCTCTCCAATCATTTTACAGAATCAGCATATTGCCCCCAACAATGTGGGTCCTCATTTTACCCACCTCGGAAGGATGGAAGGCTGAGTCAACCTTGAGCCGGCGGTGAGATTTGAACTGCTGACCTACAGCTAGCAGTTAGCTGAAGTAGCCTGCAGTCCTGCACTTTAACCACTGTGCCACCCTGGCACTTATTCTATATTCTGTGAGTAGCTATTACTGTATAATCATGTCATAAGGATAATAAAAGCACTTCTTTTCATGCTTAATTTTTTTGACAAATAGGATTGGCTGCCAATTCTATTTGAAAAACCAAATGTATTTATTTGCCTAACTTTAAATGTATCTGCAGAACAGAGGTTCTCACAGAAATACAGAAAATGCAATCCCAGAACAAAACAAGAACAAAGATGATCCTAAACAACCAAAGATGCAACAGAGAGATTGGTCTGAATATAATCTCAGCTGGTTTATCCAATGGTAACCATCATTATTGTCCCTCCAGCTCCTGGATGGTGGGATGGACACCTTTCAGGACAACTAAATCCAGCGGTGGGCTGCTGCCCGGACAGGGGGGAACGCAGTGGGGTAGCAAAAATGGAGCTCCACTCCAGAACACCCAATTTGCACTGAAAGATGTTAAAGAAAATGCAGGGTATCCTGCATCAGCCACGCCCACAGTGTTATAGTAAATTTTTTGGTAACCCTTCACTGCCTAAACCTTAGGGGAGGGTGCCAGGTTAGCATCAGCTGCCATAGTATTATGAAACTATGCACTTTTCAGAGTTATTCAAGGAGTGAAATGAAACAAAGGATGCCTAGAGGTGAAATCTAGACCACTGGCAGATTACTTAATCCTCTGAATGTTTGGCTTGGCCTTCCTTTTATCTCAGCTCTTTTGCTTATTCATTTCTCTGTACCCTTTTCCTTCAACAGTAAATTTTGTGGCTGCTGACAACAACGGTAATTGCTTTATGTAGAATAAAAGCCCTTCCATTCTTTTGCTCTGCTTTTATAGTAGATGCAACCTTACCCAAGCTAAAGTTAAAAAGGACAGAAAAATTCATGGCGTTCGCGCTAAGAGTGTGTTTTATGCTTTTCTGCTCTTAAAAGCAGGAGGATGTTCCATGGATATGGAAATATCACAAGCAAGAGACTGCATCTACGGCAATAAATGTTTATTTTATTTCCCTATTTGCAATGTTCGCTATTAATTTTAGACTTTTTTGGCATTTACAGCAGTCTGAAAGGAACCCCGGGCTCTGCTTTCTCTTCTAAACTGATCTTTCAGTGTTAAACAATCAAATATCTTCAGTTTAAAGAAACCATTTTGGTGCAAAGCAAACACAATAGGGTTTTGTAGCACAGTGCTTAGCTGGTTTCTTGCGCTGGTTTATTATTTATTTATTTATTTATTTATTTTAATTTTATTTATTTATTTATTTATTTATTTATTTAATAATAATAATAATAATAATAATAATAATAATAATAATAATAATAATAATAATATAATAATTTATTAGATTTGTATGCCGCCCCTCTCCGAAGACTCGGGGCGGCTCACAACAACGATAAAAACAATATTATACTGGCACAAATCTAATATTAAAAACCCCCCTAAAAACCCTATCATAATTAAAAATCAAACAGCACATACATACCAAACATAAATTATAATAAGCCTGGGGGAAAGGTGTCTCAAATCCCCCATGCCTGGCGGTATAGGTGGGTCTTAAGTAGTTTACGGAAGACAAGGAGGGTGGGAACAGTTCTAGTCTCCGGAGGGAGTTGATTCCAGAGGGCCGGGGCCGCCACAGACAAGGCTCTTCCCCTGGGGCCCGCCAGATGACATTGTTTAGTCAACAGGACCCGGAGAAGGCCAACTCTGTGGGACCTTATCGGCCGCTGGGATTCGTGCGGTAGCAGGTAGCAGGTACTCTGGTCCAATGCTCTGGTTATTTGTCATACATATTGTATTGTAGTATGTTTAACATACTATAAGTATAAAATAGAGATAGAAAAGATAAAAAGACATTAGGACAGGAACGGTAGGCACGAAGGTGCGCTTATGCATGCCCCTTACAGACTTTGTACAACTTTGGCTGTGGGTAGCCTTTACGCTCCATGTGAGGCAACTGAAATAAAAAATTTCAACACTAGACAGTAAGCATGGGAAGCCTGAGCTGGGCAGCCTTCTAGGACTGTTCTAAATCCCAATATGACCTATCCACCTAACTTTCTTGGGGGGTTATTTTCCCAACCATCTTTTTTAGCTCCTGTGGATTCAAATTAAAGGAGAGGCTGGTGTCCTACAAAGTGAAATACCAACCTCAAGTATAAACATTATCTTCAAAACTGGAACATCAGAGAGATCCAGAGACATCCTTCGAAAATAAAATGAAAATAATAATAATAATAATAATAATAATAATAATAATAATAATTATTATTATTATTATTATTTATTAGATTTGTATGCTGCCCCTATATATACAGTGTGTATATGTTTGGAATTCTTCCACTGAAGAAAAAAAGAAAAGAGATGAACAAAGAAAGCAGGGACCATCCTAAAAAAATAACTAGAGATATTAGTAGGCAAGGATCCCGTAAAATATATTTTTTACGGGATCTATATTTTTATTAGTAGGAAGGGATCCCGTAAAATATATTTTTTTCTGATTAATATAGTAGTGTCATACCCATGGCACTAGTAATTTTTTTGGGGGGACTGGGCAAAGGCATAAAAAAATCTTAATTGTACAAATATGTCTTGGCCCCCAAAGTTTGGGGCATTCCTGGCCTGGTCCTACAATGACAACCAATTTTTCAAAATAGATTACTATTTTGGTTTTTCTAAACCCTTTATCTTTTTTTGAAAAAGAAGTGAGATTTGGATATCTTCTAAAGAGGCACAGTTAGATCTTTTATCAAGTGCTGACTTTATTAAGCATCATGACAAGCAGCAGATTTTATCTTTATTAACCCGACCACCATATGTAGGAGAAGGAGTGGCAGAACCAGCCAGGGGTCGGGGTGGGGTAGGGTCCTCTATGATCTGTAGCAGCTGATACTTAGAGTCTCTGATTTTTTAAAAAAGTTTAATTGTCCTATTTAGGAACAAATTCCTACAGATCTGCCATAGGTCAGCCTGGCCAGATGGATTACTTTAAACCATCTTTCCCCAAATAAGTAATGTACAGATATGTACTGTAAAATTCAGACTCCAGAAATATAAGCCTTGGTCATGTTGGGATTCAGTCTACTGTACATAGATGTTTACGGGAAGAGTCCTGCAGTCCTCTACTTGCAACAGACTTTAAATCCTAGACTTAGAAAGCTTTGGAACTTTGTTGCCTTAAACATGACCTAACAATAGCCCATAAAAGCATCTGCTACAATGTCCTTCCTGTCAATGACTACTTCAGCTTCAACAAAAACAATAAACGAGCCCATAACAGATACAAACTCAAAGTAAACCACTCCAAACTTGACTGTAGAAAATATGACTTCAGCAACTGAGTTGTTAATGCATCGAGCTCACTACTGGACTCTGTTGTTTCATCACCAAACCCCCAAAACTTTACCCTTAGGCTATCCACTGTTGACCTCACCGAATTCCTAAGAGGTCAGTAAGGGCATGCATAAGTGCACGAGCGTGCTTACTGTCCCTATCCTAAGTTTTGCTCTTATTAGTACCAATATCATATACATAAACAGTGTTATTTCTTTGTATACCAGCAATACATACTTGACAAATTAAACAAACAAACAAACAAATAGAGCAGGGGTGTCAAACTCAATCATGTTGGCGTCATGTGACATATCAGGACTCCCCCCCCTTCACTAAACTGGGCATGGGTGTGGCAAGGCATCACGCATCCAGCCCGCAGGCCGAGGGTTTGACAGCCCTGATCCAGAGGATAGCCAGATTAGACAAGGCCAATTTAAACAATGGGGAATGCCAAGAAATGCAAATCGGAAAGTGGGAGAAACACACTTTTAATCTATTGCTCCCTGACATTTGTGAAGCAGTTGGAACTTTTATCATAACGAGTGGTTATGTAGTAAGCTTCTCAGAGGCACAATAATCTAATCTTCCATCTCTGAACCACAAATTGGATTCGTGTCAAAGATTTATCCAGTAAGTAGCAGATAGAGACCCAATTAGTTAGGCCCTAGTCCACAAGTTAATTATGACTTTGATTGTATCCTTTTTAAGATGTGTTATCCGGTATCTCAACTAGAGTGTTTATGACTATCGCCTCAAAGTTTCTTCTCCCTAATGGTGATACATTAAGCTGCTCTTCCTGACAGGTTGGCTAGAACAGGATGGATATCTGTCTGTCTGTCTGTCTGTCTGTCTGTCTGTCTGTCTGTCTGTCTGTCTGTCTGTCTAATATCTATCTATCTATCTATCTATCTATCTATCTATCTATCTATCTATCATCTATCTATCTATCTGAGAGATTGAGAGAGAGAGAGTTTGAGAGAGAGGGAGGGAGGGAGGGAAGGAGGGATGGAGAGGCAGAGCGTCAGGCTAATCACATATTACAACCAGGTACATGGGAGGAAAGTCTTCATCCTGAATAAATAGTGGCCTCTATGTAAATAAGAGTTGGAGGGAGAGAAACAAGAAGAGATAAGCATATTCTTTCTTATCTGGGGAGGATAGTACCCCAGGATTTATGTTAGAAATAAATATTCTCCCGGGCTTTTATTAAGGTACCTAAAATATTTATAGCTGTTTTTAGTTTGATTTCATGCCATGCCGTTTTTATTTCATTTTAACAATTGAACCTCCTCAGACTCTCCCCATCCCATTAATCATAGTACCTTGTGCTCTGCCCCAGTAACCAAACACAGCCGCTTCTCATCTTACATCCTATTAATTTCTCCATTGGCTAACACCCCCCCCCCCTTCAGAAATGTAGCTGCAGGTTCCTGCCAATTTATGTGCCTTTCCTTCAGAAAGGGAGTAACTGCATTCATTTATTTTGGTCATGAAATGAAATGAAATGAGCCCTTAGGAGCCACATGGCTCGGAGAGGCAGGTTTGTCCATTTCAAACATTTCTTCGCTCAGTGCATTGTGGAGCATACTCTTTCCTTTTATTTCCAGCCTAATGAAATGGGGGGGAAATTTGTGAAGTGGAGATTCTCCATTCTTCAGGAGACTCTCTCCCTTTGATGATTTTGAACCTCAGTTGCACATCCCTTGCCACACAATGTAATGATTTCCAACTCTTTAATCAGAAAAGGCTTCCAACCATAGGAAGGGATCCCTCGCATTGGACACTTTAGTAGGTCTCTGGGGATCAATATGTTCAAACAGAGATTAGGAAAAGTCATCTGTCCTACCCCAAGATACTTAAGAGTGGCTTTTTAAAAAATTAAACTGAGAGAGACAGTTGTCATTCTCACACCACATGGATTTCTGTAGATAGGTAAAAAAAGGGCTCTTCAGTAACAGTTTTCAGAATGAGAATATGCTAGCATCAGAGGAGTCTACCCTGTTCACTCCATGCACGAATCATAGCAAGTCTTCCTAAGTGAAAACAGGCCTTGACTGCCTCAAACAAATGCAGAATGTGGCTGCTTTTATGAATGGTAATTATCTTCCCTGTTTATATAAGGATTACTTTTATGTTGGATGAAGCTGGGAAAGAACAATTGGATCATGCTGAGATACCACCAGAATTCCCCTTTATGTATTAAAATAAAGAGGGTGGTGAAAACATTTACTGATCTCTCACATCCTGGACCTAAATTGTTTCAACTCCTATCCTCAAAATGATGCTATAATGCACTGCACATCAAGACAACTAGACACAAGAACAGTTTTTTTCCAAATGCCATCACTCTGCTAAACAATAATTTCCTCAACACTGTCAAACTATTTACTAAGTCTGCACTGTTATTAATCTTGTCATTGTTCCCATTACCCATCTCCTCCCACTTATGACTGTATGATTGTAACTTGTTGCTTGTATCCTTATTTTATTTATTTACTTATTTATTTACTTATTTATTTATTTATTACTTATTATTTAGATTTGTATGCCGCCCCTCTCCGCAGACTCGGGGCGGCTCACAACAAGACACAACAAATCGTAACAAATCCAAATAAATTTAAATATTTAAAAAGTTTTAAAAGATTCATATTAATATGAATTGTTTCCTGATTGCTTATTTGTACTCTATGACAATATTAAATGTTGTACCTCATGATTCTTGATGAATGTATCTTTTCTTTTATGTACACTGAGAGCATATGCACCAAAGGTAAATTTCTTGTGTGTCCAATCATACTTGGACAATGAAGAATTATTCTATTCTATTCTATTCTATTCTATTCCATTCCATTCCATTCTATTCTCCGGTAGTTGATTTGATCGCATTCCGCCTAACGCCAACAACAGTAGTGACTTAAGTTCACTACATTTCTAAGGTCAAATTGCCAATCTTAAACATATGTGAACACGTTGACTACATAACCTCAGTAAAGTTACTTGTTTCTGTGCATCTTTGGTATTCTTAGAGGAGGCCCCAAAGTGCTGCAGATTGCATGGAAAATGTACTAGGGGAAAAGGCATAGAAAGAGGCACGTTGTCTATGTTAGAATCCATTCTCACAATTGTTATAGATGGAAATTATTATTTCATGGTAACAGTGCTCCCTGGAGTGACCTCATTGGTAATATAAGAAGTACATTTATGGCAGAGAAGTAGGTATTTAAAAACAATGCATAATGTTTATATATGCAGAAACATGCACTTAATGCGGGCAGTTAAGAATATTAAGAAGCGAATACAGTATCCTGAAGAGATGGGGAGAGAGATGTTGCCCAAGCAAATCTTTAGAAATCCTTATTAGACTGTTTTGTGAAGATCCAAATGAGAACAGTTTTTTCCACTTGTGCTAAAGAAGGGGATGAGATTGGTTTCTTCTGGTTGTTAAAAACAATGAATTAATTCTGAGGCTGGTGTTTCTGAAAATGAAAAAAAGTGGGGAGTGGGGAGGGAAAATGAGGCAGGACAGGGAAGAAATGGCAATCTTTATGAAGAAATACTAATTTTGTCATAGCTTTCAAATAATGCTGTGTAGAAAAGTTTAATTTCGTTAAAAAGGAATTGCTTTCCTTTTCTTTCTCCAAAGAAGAATAAATGTTTGGGTTTGGGCATTTATCATAGGGATGTGTGTGTGTGTGTGTGTGTGTATGTGTGTGTGTGATTTGGGGTTTTTTTTTTACTGGAGAATATCACCTACAGTTCAATAGAATCCCAAGTAAAAATGAGGAAGAAGGTCTATAAAATATTTTCTTCTATTTTATTTATTTATTTATTTATTTGTTTGTTTGTTTGTTTGTTTGTTTGTTTATTTATTTATTTATTTATTTTGTCCTATACACAATGAGGGTTTTAGTGGGTATATATCTATATACACATAGTAAAATATATGATGAAGGTCATAGTAAAATATATCTAAGAAATAATAGAAAAGAAGATATAGTAATAGAACATATCAATGAAAGAATAGAAGAAGAGATATAGGAATAGAAGAAAGGAATAGGAGATACAGGAGAGCAATAGGACAGGGGACGGAAGGCACTCTAGTGCACTTGTACTCGCCCATTACTGACCTCTTAGGAATCTGGATAGGTCAACCGTAGATAATCTAAGGGTAAAGTGTTGGGGGTTTGGGGATGACACTATGGAGTCCGGTAATGAGTTCCACGCTTCGACAACTCGGTTACTGAAGTCATATTTTTTACAGTCAAGTTTGGAGCGGTTAATATTAAGTTTAAATCTGTTGTGTGCTCTTGTGTTGTTGTGGTTGAAGCTGAAGTAGTCGCCGACAGGCAGGACGTTGCAGCATATGATCTTGTGGGCAATACCTAGATCTTGTTTAAGGCGTCTTAGTTCTAAACTTTCTAGGCCCAGGATTGAAAGTATAGTCTTGTAGGGTATTCTATTTCAAGTGGAGGAGTGAAGGGCTCTTCTGGTAAAGTATCTTTGGACATTTTCAAGGGTGTTAATGTCTGAGATGCGATATGGGTTCCAAACAGATGAGCTGTATTCGAGGATGGCAAAAGTTTTGTAAGCTCTGGTAAGTAGTGTGAGATTGTGTGTAGTGTGAGACTGTGGCTTTTTCAACTCAAGAGCCAGGGGTAACAGAGACCCTAATCCAGGGGTCTCAAACTGGTGACTTGTGGGCCAAATGTCTCATGCACAGGCCACACCCACCCCAGCTCCACGAACAGGAAAAACATGGCAAAATATCATGTGACAACAATGTGATGTCATGAATTTGACACCCATATCCTAATCCATGGTAAAATAAAAGTTAAGGCATAAAAATAAAATAATACCCTTTACCATCTAGGAAGATTTTTTTTTAAAAAAAAATCCAAAGTAACCAGAAAATTTTTTAAAAAGTTATTTAACAGGAAGAATTTTTAAAGCCAATGTATGTATCTGTACAACACTAAGTTCACTCATGAGGAAAAATATTTTTTTCTAAGGAATAAAAAGGTAAGGATGCTTTCAGTAAGATGTACATGTATTTTTTCTTGATAGTAATATAGAAGTGATTTGACACGGCTGCCTTCTGAACTTTGTAAACTTTCAGTGTGGATTCCAGTTTGAAGGCAATTTGATCCAATCTACAAATTGAATTGATTTTCTGAATCAAATGATCTCATGGAATTGGAAGTCTCCAGATTGAATCAGCATTCTAAATTGGTGGTTCTGCATCAGAGCCCTACTAAAGGATTGATAATGCATTTACAGATAATTCTGTAATATAAAACCAGATGTCTCTCTTGCTTCCCAAAAGAGATACCCCAGCTAATAATGTAGGAACAGAATAAGCCGGCTAAGGCAATATGGTATCTCCCAGAACTTTTCAACTTTTATTTCCAAGGGCCAGAGCATGGCCAACGACAGAGGAATTGTGGGAAACCTGTGGAAAACTTTAGGTTGCCTACCACTGAAACAAAACTGAAGTTTTTAATGATGACTGTTATGTTGGACACACATCCAGCAGTATTTATGTTCTGTCGGGCTCTCTGGTACACTCCTCCCAAAAATTCACAGGTACAAATTTCAGACACACACACGTTTGAAAATTCAAAACAATGTTCTTTATAATGAAACTTCACTTAAACCAAGCCCTCTTTTGGTATAGCAAAGAGCACTCGTCTAAAACAAACTGGTAATTTGTACAAGTCCCTTGTATCAGTTTGTATCAGTTCTGTGATACTTAGCTTGCAGCTGTGAGGTAATTCACAGTCCTTCTTCTTTCACAAAGTGAAACACACTTTGCTCTGGTTTAGTTTCAAAGCAGAGAAAAATCAGCACACAAAAGGTCAAAGTCAGTAAAGCAGTCACGAAACACAACGATCAGATAATCCTCCACAATGACCAAACCCACAGGCTGCTATTTATAGCAGCCTCACTAATTACCACAGCCCCACCCGACCACAAGGGGCCTCATTTTCTTTGATAATAATCTCTCAGTTGTTACTGCCTATGCATCGCTCTCCGCATGCGTGGCTGTATCCTTAACTCTTGTTCTGAATCTAAGGAGGAGCTAGATAACTGATCTCCTTCTGAGCTGTCTGCCACACTCTCCTCCTCCCTGTCACTCATGTCTTCTTGGTCAGAGGAGCCTTCATCAGCAGATTCCACTGGGGGCAAAACAGGCCTGCAGCATGTGGATGTCTCCCCCACATCCACAGTCCTTGGGGCAGGAGCTGGCCCAGAGCTAACCACAACAATTTAATATTGGGGAATAGTTACTGGATCCTACAAAAACTGGAGGCCTCATTGCTACTGAGATGTGAATTTTAATTATTTATTCTCCACTTGTTTTACATTGATAAAAACCTTCATTTTTATTCTCACAACAACAGCCCTATGAGGAAGGCTGATCTAAGAAAGGATGACTGGCTCAAACTCACCGTAAGTTCCATATCTCAGAGGGAAACCAATCTCTCTCTCTGGAGGCTTAGATCAAAATCTTAAACTATTATATCACACTGAATTTATAACCCAAGTATTTTTCATTTCATGTGAAACTCCACCTTAATTCTGTACAGTTCTTCCAATAGTAATTTTGTGAGTGACTCGTTAAGGCTGTTTGAAATGTAGTATATTGGCAACAAAAATATTAAAGATTTATTCTCACCCTTTCCACCAAGAAGTTAAGCTGGCATTCATAGCATTCCCTGATCCTATTTTCCTCCAAACCTACTTTTGTATAATAGGTTGGGCTGAAAGAGAATAAGTGGGCCAAAAATCACTTCTTGGAAGATGGTGGAAAAAAACATGGTCTCCCCAATCTTAGTCTAACACCTTAAAAACAGGGGTGAAATCCCTGTTTGCTTGTTCCTGTCGGTCATTGGATGCCCAGATGCTACCATTTGGTTTCTTTTATCCTCTGTGCATGCACAGAGAACCCAAATCGCAGCCTCCAGGCAGGTGGCAGAGCCTTGTTCTCCCTTCATGACCAGCTCTCCGACAACTGACATGCACGAGCAAACCGGGAGCATTTCACCCCTGTTTAAAACTAAACCAAATAACCATCTTAACCCAAGTAATGCAAACACTGGTCCTTTTTAGTCCACTTGAACTTAGTGTTCAAATTCTTGGTGAACTAATCCAAATATTCCTAGGGGTTTTGAAGCTGCAGAATGCTTCATTACTTCTCTGCAGGAAGCTTAGTCCTAAGCAATGTGGTAATAATAGCAATTAACAAGTTAGACTTTTCAGTTTAAATTAATGGTTCTGCAGTATTGTACCATCAATACCAGGGATACAAAATGTGATATTCTATCTCCATGCAAATTAGTTATATATATTGGCAATTTACCTTATTCAAATATAAGAGGTCATAGAGCTTAACTATTATATAGCTTAATTAGCTGAACACAGAAATACACTATCTCTTCCCTTCTGACCTTCTTGGATGATGAACACTTTGGCAAACCACACAATTTCTGGATATTTTATCTGATGAAATAGTTAATACAGATTGTATCTATCAATGTGGTTTGATTATTTCTAGCAAAATACATTTTAATGAGTCTGAGTTAATATTCATAACAGGCAGTCAAGAAAAGAGAAAAGGGATAGTAAACCAAAGAACAGATATTATTGTTAATTAATAATATGCATTTGATAAGGTTTCTAACCAATAGAATATTAAAATTAGCTTAGAACAAAATGAGTCATAGGCTAGTGTTGATGGGCCCAAATGTTAGATGCAGAATGCTGCTTTTCACTCAGGACAAAACAGATTTGTATGACATTAGTTCCTGAATTCTGAAAGAACATTACTCAAAATAGCACAAGTGTTTTGTGAAAATACTGAACATGATCCCAATATTGCAGCCATAGAAAAATAATATGACCTCCTTGCTCCCTATTTCTCCTCATTTACCTTATTCAAATATCTCCTCATCCCTTCACTATAGAAGCAAGTAGTAAAGTATGTTTTGTTATGATCACAAGCAAAATGCTAGATCAACACATTCCTAAACATGACTTATAGAAAATTCTTATACTTGCCCCCTTCCTTAATGTGCAGGGATGCAAAAGAGGCAAAGGGATGTTGAACAGTGATTTTACTATAATTAGGGCTTGTGTTTGATATGTAATAGCTACTAGAAATATTTCATGATGGTTTCATTAACCATGCTATCATAGACCTTCCAATCAGAAATTTGGAAGTCAATTCTTGCAAAACCATCTTAAACAAAGCCAAAGACCCAATAGCCAAAGAAAACAAAACTGGAGGTATTTTCAACGTACAGTGTGAGGTTTGAAAAAAAATGTATTGTACAAAAGTGGAAGAATGTACCATGAATATTAGTTGAGTCAGAGGTCATGAGAAAATTCATTAATTTCATGGCATACAGACCAGCTGAAGCAGATTCAGCTGGAAAGCCGTATGCATTTTAGATCAATCCAGATACTACAATGTAAAACTAAAATAAAATAAAATCTTAGAATTGATAATCAGAGTTATAGATATAAACCTGTTAGGAGTCACTCAAAAGTTAAAGAAAAGGTATATGAAGAGCACTTTCTCCCATTCCACATATCTATGAACCAAATAAATAAGCAAAATCAGCATCTAATCAGTACAATATTCACTAAAAAAAAATAACATGTTAATTAAGGAAGAAACTACACTACCAGTCAATACATCCTGCTTAATCCGTTGAGAGAACTGCCAGAAGACTGGAAAAGAGCTGATGTAGTTCCCATCTTCAAAAAGAGGGGAAATAGATCCAGGAAACTACAGACCTATCAGCCTAACCTCAATACCAAGGAAGATTCTGAAAAAGATAATCAAACAATAAATCAATGAACACCTAGAAGCAAACAAAGTAATAACCAAAAGCCAACATGGGTTTGTCAAATACAGATCATGCCAGACTAATCTTATAGCATTCTTTGACAAAGTGACAAATTGGTGGACTAGAGGAATACTGTCAATATAATTAACTTGGACTTCAGTAAGGCATTTGATAATGTAGACCATAACCTACTACTAGATAAAGTAGAAAAATGTGGGTTAAACAGCAACACCACAAGATGGATTCAAAACTGGCTGACCAACCACACTCAATGTGTAGTGATCAATGAAACTGTATCTACATGGAGGGACGTATGCAGTGGAGTAACCCAAGGCTCTGTTTTTGCCCAGTACTTTTCAACAGCTTCATTAATTAATACCTTGGATGAGGGGATAGATGGGAAACTCATCAAATTTGCATATGACACCAAACTGGCAGGAATAGTCAACACTCCAGAAGATAGGCTCAAGATACAGAAGGATCTTGACAGACTTGAACATTGGGTGCTATCTAACAAAATGAAATTCAATGGTGAAAAAAGTAAGGCTCTACATTTAGGCAAGAAAAACAAAATGCACTGGTACATTATATGTGGTACCTTGCTCAACAGTAGTAACTGTGGGAGGAATTTTGGAATTCTAGTGGACAACCATTTAAATATGAGCCAGCAGTTTGAAGCAGCTGCCAAAAAAGCCACCACAGTTCTAGGCTGCATAAACAAAGGGACAGAATCAAGATCATGTGAAGTGTTAATACCACTTTACAATGCCTTGGTAAGGCCAAGTTTGGAATACTGCATTCAATTTTGATTGCTACAATGTAAAATGGATGTTGAAACTCTAGAAAGAGTGCAGAGAACAGCAACAAAGATAATTAGGGGACTGGAGGCTAAAACATATGAAGAATGGTTGCAGGAACTGGGTATATCTAGTTTAATGAAAAGAAGGACTGGGGAGACATGATAGCACTGTTCAAATATCTCAGGGGTTGCCACAAATAAGAGGGAGTCAAACTATTCTCCAAATCACCTCAGGGTAGAGCAAGAAGCAATGGGTGGAAACTAATCAAGGAGAGAAGCAACAAACAACTAAGGAGAAATTTCCTGACAGTTAGAACAATTAATCAATGGAACAGCTTCCCTCCAGAAGTTGTGAATGCTCCAACACTGGAAATATTTAAGATGCTGGATAACCATTTGTCTGAAGTGGTGTAAGGTTTACTATCTAGGCAGGGGCTGGAAGTTTTTAAGAAGAAGTTGGATAATCATTTGTCTGATGTGGTATAGAGTTTCCTGACTAAGCGGGAGTGGGATGGGGGTGGACTAGAAGATCTCCAAGACCCCTTTCAACTCTATTATACTATTCTTTTCAACACTTACTTGTAGTACAATGGCATAGGCATCAAATTAAAAACAAAGAAAGCATGCTTTCAGTTCAGATGCCTCATGTTTGCTCATCTATAAATATAATGAATGATTCATTAGCTGAAACTAATGCAGTTAATTTAATCATGAGGCACCCTCATTATTATAATGTATGAAAGTCTTGGCTGTGCCTCACAAAGGTTTCAATGATTTCCCAAATCACTTGCAATGCAATTCTTACTATATGGTGCACTTGAGATAGTGCACCACTATGTTTCTCTGCAGCAAATGCTACCTGAATTGGCTTACATTTATAGGACTTCTATTGTGATCATTAAGATTCCTACTTTTAAAAAAGTAGCATATAGGTAGTCATCAACTTGTAGCAGTTCATTTAACAGATCATTCAAAGTGACAACAGCACTGGAAAAAATGGAATCATAATCGTTTCTCACACTTACATCCTTTATAGCAGTGTTTCCCAACCTTCGCAACTTGAAGATATTTGGACTTCAACTCCCAGAATTCCCCAGCCAGCGAATGCTGGGAATACTGGGAATACTGGGAGTTGAAGTCCAAATACCTTCAAGTTGCCAAGGTTGGGAAACACTGCTTTATAGCATTCCCAAAGTCACATGATCAAAATCTGAACACTTGGCAACGGATTCAGTTTTATGATGGTTGCACTGTGCCAGGGTCATGTGATCATTGAGACCTTCTGAAAAGCAAAGTCAATAGGGAAGCAATAGCAACCATGTGTTCTGAGTCAGCCTTAGCAGAAGCAAGACACTTTTTATGACTCCTTGTCAGGAAAAACACCTCTTTATTTACCTCTTGTGAATTAATTACATTCACCCACTGAAAAATTCAGGCAATAGTTAACTGCAGTAACAGACCTTATCAGTTCCTTGCAATAATTGCAAGGCCATAAGCTCCCAGCTAAAAGGCTGCAAATTAAGTTCTGTCAATCAGTCTCTGTGGGACCAAACATAATGAGCAAAATCTTCAGAAATACAAAATATTTCCACTCCCCTTTCCTTCTATTTATTCCCCAGCCAGGGAGGGGCCATTCAGCATCCATGTGTGCTTTGCTTCCTGAGTCGACTCTTTGTCCTCTGTTGTTCTCTTGTCCTAACAGCTCTGCGCAAACGTGCATTGGGATGACTTTCAACCTGTAACTTTTGAGTGTTTTCAGTCTTGTTTTGCTTTTGCTGCTGTCACTTCAAACTTAGTAAAAGTACTCCTCATCAATGGAGTTTTCTTTCTTGAATTTTGAATGAAGGCAGGCCTGGCCCTGGGTCTAGTTTCCAGAGTGGCCTGTTGACTTTGGTGTATTACATGCATAGCTGATTTTATTTTATTTTTGTCTGCTTGAATCATTATTAAAAACACCTCTGTTTAGAGGTATTTTGAACTAATTGAACTAATCTTACCTATGATTTAAAGTGCCCATATGCATGACAGACTAACCTCTGTTCCAAAAGTTTTTTTTTTATTCCTGGTGCTATTCAGATTGCTTCTCAGATATTTTTTTTTAAAAAAATTGCTACATCTTTTTAAAATTTACACACACTATGAGGAAATAAAATCCATTTATCTCCAGAGAGCAGTCTTCTACCATTGCTCATTTTATAGGATTACCCATTAAATAGCTGATTAGTTCTATGTCTTTTATAAATATTTCAAGAGTTGCAATCTTTTCCAGAGGTTTGCAGAGATTTGTGTCCAATGTCTATTATCTATAGCATTTCAGCAGATCGTTTTTATTGCATGCATCTGGATTTGCTAAGATTTGCAAGCCATTTTAATAGTGGTTTTGTTTTATTTGGAGGAGATAGTTCATTGTATAGAAATGTATCAGGATATTTATGTTGTTCCTTTATCCTTCTATTATTAATTTTTTATTCTTCACGTCACAGGTGAATTATAAACAGATTTTTATGTCAAAAGAGACAAATTGCTTGAATCTTATGGTTATTTTGCTTTAAAATGTTATTGTAATAAATGTGTACACCATTCTCATGAAAATGATTTAGGACATCCTCAAGCAGAATTGAGATAATTTTATCATTAGAATAGCTGGCTGGAGAATTCTGAGAATGATAGTCCACAAGTCTTAAAGTTGCGAAGTTTGAAGACATCCTTGTTAGATTAAACAACAGACACTTAAAGTTTTTTTTAAATTGAGCTATTTGAGGCAGAAATACTGGAAAAAGTATACCAGTCATTTTTAACTTCCACCGAAAAGAAGTAAACTAGGTTTTAGGTTTAGGTTTATTGGATTTATATGCCGCCCCTCTTCGCAAACTAACTTAGGTGCTATGGAACAAGTTGTGTCTTTCCCAATTCCAGTTCTTGAAGGATGACTCCATATGAGATCAGATTGTTTGAGGTTTGAGGTAGAAGTTTCTGGAGCATTAAGAAAGAATCTGAGCTGAGACAATAGACTTCTTTGAGAATGAGATTTCACACTGGGAATAAACTTCTTACAAAATGGAAATAGAAAATTAACAAATGAATATTATAGTTACTGGGTTTTTTTAAAATTGAGAGTGTGAGATAGATTACACTGAGGTCTCTACCCAGGGGTGGGCTACTGCCCAGATGGGAGGGAATGCAATGGGATAGCGAAAAATGAGCTCCACCCCAGAGCACCCAATTTGCACTGGAAGATGTAGAAAGAAAATGCAGGGTGTCCTGCATAAGCCACGTCCACAGTGTGGTACCCTGTTTCCCCGATAGTAAGACACCCCCGATTGTAAGACGTATCGGGGGTTTCAGGGGCGTCGGCTAATATAAGCCGTACCCCGAAAGTAAGACATATGTCTTACTTTCGGGGAAACACGGGGGTATTGCCGGGGGGGGAGCCCGATGACGTCGCTTCCAAGCTCCCCGCGCACCCCTCGCCTTCGCCTTGCCGCGACGCCACCGTCTCTTCCCCGGCTTGGCAAAGCGAAGGACGGCACTGGTCCGAAGCGAGACGAGCGGGTGGCGGCTTGCAGCGAAGGCGCTCGTCCCAGCAACCGAGTCCTGCCGAGGCTCGGCTGCAAGCAGCCAGCGATGCCGACCAGCTCTGAGGCGAGCGGCTGGAGCTGCGCCCTCCTTCGCCCGCTTCCTTTCCGGCAGGCAGGTGGGGCTGCCCAACTGCGCAGAGCGGCTCCTCCCCTCCAGACACACGCTTCCCCGACACGCGTCTGTGGCTCCACGCGTGCACGCCGCTTGGAGCCCTGAGGTTGAACTTGGAAAAGGGCTCACGAGGCTCCTGTGCCGCGGCTGCCCTTCTGGACTCTGGGGAGATGCCTTCGGGAACGCGACCCTTTCAATTTTTTTCCAATGTAAGACATACCCCGAAAGTAAGACGTAGTGGGGCTTTTGGGGGTAAAAAGAAAGTAAGACACTGTCTTACTTTCGGGGAAACACGGTAGTAAAAATTTTAGTAGCCCCTCACTGTCTCCACCCCTGGGCCATAGCCCATTATCAGGCTGCAGCCTGTTTAGTATCAGGCCATGCAAGTGGTGGGTGAGCACGTGTTTTGAAGGCGTCGTCATTACATAGTCAGTTGTATTTAAAAACCATTGTTTGTCCTCTGTTAACATGAAGCATCTTTTTTTCTCTTTAAACTCAATGTACAATTATAGTCCTTTTTCAGCAATATCAATTGGGACTGTCAAGTTAGTCATGAAGCAAAGTGGTCTCTAAGTGAAACTGTGGCAATTCTTATGATCTTACTTCAGCTGTCCTTTGCTTTCCAGACCTGAGAACAGCATAAACACGAGGACGTATGGAAAAATGATTTTTTTTCACCAACACTGTAACTGTGAGTGGTTGTTAAATAAGGAAGTAACTAACCAAGCTTTACTGGTTTAGTGCAAACTGATATAAAGGATTTATTGTGATATACACCACCCAAAACAATGAGCACCAGTCAATTGCCAAAAAGCTCACATAGGGATCCCACTAGGCAGCAGGATGACCAATTCACCATCATCATTCCAACTTGTCCCTATGGATCAATTTAACACATAGGCTACCTTAAGAGCAAAGTCTTAAAGCTGCGAAGTTTGAAGACCTCTGTGTTAGATTAAACAACAGACACTTAAAGTCTTTTCAAGCTGAGTTGTTTGAGGCAGCTTGAAAAGACTGCCTCAAGTAAGTCACAAATAAGGCATATTTCATTATCAATTGCGATCCCCTTAAGCTGGTTCTGCCACTGAGACTAATGACCTCAGTAATAAATAAATAATCAATGAATGAATGAAGATATTTTAGTTAATGCAAATTACCATTTGCCTCCTGTATGCATTCATTTATTTACATTTAGATTACATCTGGTTCTAGATGACTTAACATCTCTACATTTTGCAATGGTCATAAGGGGACTACTGGTTCTGAGCCAGCCAATGTTTTGTAAAAGTGACTATTCTTGTCATTTTCTGCTGCAGCATATTGATCAATGGTAATAGGTGCCACTGATGTTAGTGAAGGAAGCCTTTATAGCTTTTACTTTCTGAGCAAGGCCATAAATACATACATTTCATTATGCTTTTGCCATTATTTGCTCATCATTCACCTGAAATTATCATAAGTCTATGGTAGAATCCATTAGGTTTTTCAGCTTATAGTTCACATGATTAGAAAGCATACCGTAACAGAGTCGTAAAATGTCTTGGACCGAGATGCAGCTATTAGTCGGTATTGGTCATTTTCTTCCATTGACATAATGGCAAAACTCATCTTGGTGATTGTGGGAAAGGATAATTTTCTCTCCTCATCAGTTAGAAAGCCTTTTCTATAGTGCAGATTCAAATAACATTTTGTTTTGCAAGTAGAAGCTGTTTTTCCTGATGGAAACTTCTGACAGAAGTTTCATCAAACAAACAAAATAATTGAGATTAAATAGCTACAAATATTTTAATTTGAACTTTGGACTGTCAGGGTTCTCTGTGGTAGCATTTGTACAGCAGGCCAGAGAGCACAATGGTCCCAGAATATAGAGCACAAAGCTTTAGGGGGGGAAATTGGTAGGGGAAAAAAAGCACAACACTCAAAATTGATAATTGATGAAAATTGTGTTTTCTAATATTTTGCCCGAAGTATTTTTTTTCCATCAATGGATGTCTAGAGGCCTATTAGAAAGAATTTTGCAGAATTTTCCCATATACAGCAGGTTATAAATAAGCAATCAAACTGGCAACTAATATCCTGAAGCTAGGTGATATACTAAATAATGCCACCACATTTTACTGCCTTTTCTGAGTGATCAGTTCTAGCTGTCAATAGTGCCTCAGTAAATGTCAAGCTTTACTTTTCATTATGTTTTAGAATCAGATGCAACAGAAGATTCTCATTTTTATTATTTTCATTCCTTACCTTTGTTTCCTTTGGTACAGATTTATATGGTATCAAATAAATTTCTGCATATCTGAGACCCTAGATTGCAAATATTGGTATCCAGGTAGTATTTTTTGCAGACCTAGCTATAATATTTTTATTTCCCTCCTCCATCCAATTTTATGCTTTCAGGTTTCTCTGGTGATTTTCCAACAAAGTGGAGATAGATCTTGTTTCTGAAAGGTGGGGAAAATAATGGAAGGGAGTCGGGACACATTTTTGCTGTTAGAACCTCAGCTCTGTAAATAAACAGACATACGTTGCAGCCATCTGTGGAGTGAATTATTTTTCATTCTGGAGTAATTTGGGTGAAATCTCACTCTGTCCTCCCATTATCTTGAAAAAGAAGAAAATCATAAATATGTCACACTCTTGTTATGAAGGAGATTGGAATGAAATTTGAAAGAAATAAACAATTTGAATTGAGCATTTTGTGCCTGAAGGGATGGAAAGGAAGGGATAAAAAAAGACAAATATAAAGTTAAGGTTGGATAAATATATGAAGTAAAGGACAATTTTAAAATAATCTGTTGATCAGGAAGACTATTATTGTGCACAGAATCTCTCAAAAAGAAGGGTTGAATAAGTGAGTACTGTGATAGAAAAACCTGCGTTTTTATGTTTTTCCCCATCTTTCCCCCCATTTACTCTAGGACAGGCAGAGTCTGGGGAAGGAGTCAAGAGAGGAATGCAAATCCTGAAAACTTATGTTCCCATAAGAAGTCTAAGTCAAATCCCTCTTGGATTCTGTTAACTCTTAGGTAGCCCCAATTTAGTGCTGACCATTTGTTGACTAGAAGCCAACTAAAAGTATCAGCACTATCTTTATTGTAAGATTACATTAAACAGAATCTTGTAAGACTGAAAATAAAATTAGTGAAGATCCCTTCTGAAACATTTCCTATGCTTTTCCTCTACTTGGAGACTGCGCTACCTCTTATTACACTTAGGATGTAAACCTTCTTGTCTCCTAAGGTCATTCTCACATACTATCATACAATTTAAGAGCTGGTCAGCTGAGTTTTAAACCCAGTAGTCCCAAAGTTGCTTTTTTCAAAAACAACAGCTGAAATTTGTTTTTCCTTGAAGACATTTTGCTTCTCATCCAATTTTGAAGAAGCTTCTTAGATGAGATATGAAATGTCTTCAAGGAAAAACAAAGTCTGGTTGCCTTTAAAAAAAAGCACCTTTTGGGCAGCCATGATCTGGATGACTGAGAATCTCCATAGTTACTTAAATTCAGTACCTTATTTCCCCCTTCTCTCTCACTAAGATGTTTTGTGTGCAAACAAGCACCAACATTTGTTATTTTGTTAGACTGATGTCCTTGCCCTTGACTCTTTGCTCCATGATGCATTAATCTATTTATAGAGCTTATTGCAGTTCCATGTAGGATTTTACACATAGGCAATTGTACTCTGCCCAGATTCATTCTGAGAGTAGATGAGCAGTCTTTACATTTCATGAACGAATAAATTAATGAGACACATCGGTCCCATGTTCAAGGAGACAAAACCACTTTGAACTGTCCCATTCCAAACCAAGATCAGTTTTTATTCTGATCTGGATCAATCTTAATATTTCTCAGTTATGAAGTCATATAGTCAGTCTCTGTTGTAGTATGGCCTACTTTGAAGTTAACATAATACTTTATACAAGAAAATTCTGTATTCTTGTTTTTCTCTAGATATGAGCTCAAAATGCAACTGCTCCTCTTCAGGATCATTGGTCCTGATTACCAACTCTTAAAAATTTGCTCAGTCAGAGGCAGCATATATCCAATGTGGTTATGACATCAAAAATCAAAAGAGAGACTTCAGGAATAGGTAGTCTGCAGAGTAAACTAGGAAGTTGAAAAAAATCCCAAATTAAGGCAGTGATAAACTTATCTTGTATTGTGGGCAAGAAAATTGCAGAAACATATCTATATTTATCATGAGTCAAGATTAACTCAAGCATTATCTCTTTAAAATTTGCATTGGATTAGAATTTGCCATGAAACCCCAACTCACTTCTTAAATTTGGCATATCTTAAATTTTGGAGCATATTCAGCTTTGTCATGGATGATCAACACTATCAGCCACTATTAAGCAGACACAACTTGTGTAGTTATTTCATAAGTAATCCATTTGTTCTGTGGATCAATGGCATCATTTAAATGATGAAATAAGAACAGGGCAGAATAGAAAATAAAGAATAACAGAGTTGGAAGGGATCTTGGAGGTCTTCTAATCCAATACCTGCCCAAGGAGGAATGAGCTGCAATGTGAATATATCTCTACAGCATTGATAACTAAAATAAGGTATTACGTTGTTTTAATAATATTATTGAAAACACTATTAGCCTAAGCAAGAGCTTTCTGTTATTGTGTAAAATGAGGTTCATGTATGTCTCACACAACTTTGAACAAATTATTTAATTATTTACTAATCTTGTGGATTACATTGATTTTAGATTTTATACTTGCAATGAAAAAACCATAATCAAAGATAGGATAAAGTTTTCAGCTGTGACTTCATTTTTGGGTAACCAGTTAACGTCAACATTTGAACTTTATATGAGGCCATATTCTTGTAAAGTCCACTAATCTCAATATGGAACCAATTGTTGTGAAGCTTTTAGTGCGATCTTCTCTAGAACATGTTTTTTTTAACAATTATTGTTGGATTTGCTTTTTTGAGAGGCCTTTGTTCAGATCCTCACTTATTAACCAAAGCATACTATGCTGAAGGATGGCTTATGCAAAATCTCAAAGCCAGCGCTCCTGTTGAAGACAATAGAATTCGTGGAGAGTCACCAGTCTTGCTGTGACACCTGGGAGGCCCACTTTCCCATCTGATTGAGCACATATTGGAAGGGAAGGTCACAGAGAGTTCATTTTGACAGAGGTGCTTATCCCCTATTCTTAATGGGGCTCCCAGTTGCAAGAGTCCACCGTGGCAAAAAAACATAAAGAAGACGATTTGTCAAAAGAGTTGTTTTAAAAGTACTTTAACTGATTAGTTATCTAAAACAACTGAGAGAATGGCTGCCAAGAGAAGAAATTTGTCTCAGGGTGATGCTGATACTAGAAACAGTCTTGTTTACTCCAAGAATTAATGAAGCTCCTCAACGTTCTTAACATTCAAGTTATACTGTTCTGTTGCCAACATAGATTCTCAATATAAAATAGATTGAACGTGTTTCTCAAGACAATCTGTAATTAAGATGGGATGGGAAGAAGGGAGTTTGCTTTAGTAATCAGTGGCTGAGTAAAACACCGCTTCCTTGGAAACCAGAGAATTTTTAGAATATAGGCTAATACAGTGATGGGCTCCTACGGGAATGGTCAGGAACGCAGTTCCAGTAGCAAAATTTGGAGCTCCACCCCAGAGCACCCAATTTGCACTGAAAGATGTTGAAACAAAATGCATAAGCCATGCCCACAGTGTGGTAGTAAAACTTTTGGTAGCCCATCACTGGGCTAATAGAAATGGGAGAGAACTTGGAGGTTTTCCAGTCTAAGGCAGGGGGACCTGTACTATTCAGGACAAATAGTTGTTTAATCTTTTCTTTAAAATCTCTAATAATGGAGCATCCAGAACTTCTGAAGGCAAACATTCAAATGTTCTCATTGTCAAGAAATTTCTCCTTAATTCTAAGTTGAATCTCTCTTTTATAAGTTGACATCCATTACTTCTCGCCTTGCCCTTCTTTATGACAGCTTCCCAAATATTTTTCAATTTGAGGGTATAATGGTATAATTACTTTATTCAACAATTTGATGGAAGCTCTGGATGTAAAAGGGTCAAACAGGTGATGGCTTCCTAGACTAGCATATTGTAATGAGTGAATGTTGAGTCTCCACAGCCAAAGGAAGGCTGAGTTTAAAACAATTTCCATTCTGCCCAACCTATCTGCATATAGTGAAATGTTGTAGCAGCATTGCTTAGTCTTATATGCCATTTCAAGGTGACTTACTGGTGGTGGATGTTCATTTCTAGAAATGCACGCCTTCTCTTCATGCTTTTTCCATGCATTAAAACAATACAGTTATTAAAATTAGGATATTAAAATGTTAAACAGAGATTCACCCCACCTTTTCATTGTCTTTTATAGAATGAACAACCCCAAGTAAAGATATTGATTACAAAGTGCCGATATTGATTAGCCGCCCCGAGTCTTCGGAGAGGGGCGGCATACAAATCCAAATAATAAATAAATAAATAAAATAAAGTGACTATGTCATTTTTATACCTCCAAGAATGATTCTGTAAACCATTTTCTTGAATGAAAAAAGTGATTGCTATCATTTATTTATTTATTTATTACATTTGTATGCCGCCCCTTTCCGTAGACTCATGTTATCACCACCATCGCTACAACTATCCTTACAATTACTTTTTGCTCTGCTTCCTGGAATGGGGTACCCTGTATGCTGGCAATAAAATCCTGATACTAAAAGACTTCGCCTTACAATAATGAATCTAAGCTTTTGCAGATTGGAGCGGTGGATCCATTTTGGCTACATAAAATGGGGTGGAAAGAAATTGTCTGTCCCCTTAGGTTTTCAACTCAGAAAAAAATTGAGTTTTGTTATACAAATGTACAGTATTTTTTTTCTTAGGCACTTGAAAAAATGTATATATTTTTTCACTTCACAATATAAATTGCTATTCAAAATATAGAGGCACAATTTAAAAGTCTTCATCAAGGGCTTTCTCATGAAAATTATGTTTCTTTTGCTCAGGTATATGAGGATTGTATGTTGCAGAGAAAATATAAGGACAATCTGACTTGATTTTTTTGTCATTCCAGCTGCAAAGAATTTAAATATAATCACTTTTGTGGGCCAGAAAGAGAAAGAAGGGAATACATACACTGTTCCTATCTCTGATGGGTACCCTTTCAGTGTGACAATGTATTTTCTTAATTAGTTTGTTTTCCGTAGGGATCTGCCCCTCCCGAAAGAACTCTTTTGAAATCAAAATAAGTAAAGGAGCTTAAATTGCTGATGGCTTCCACCCGTCTGGCTCCGAGACATTTCAGCAATTTTGCTAACAAAAATCTGGTAACCTATTTCCAAAGGCCACTGAAGATCAGATTAATTTACATATTTTCTGTTTATCATCCTAATAAATTCTACAGCCAGTAGCCCCTAGGCAGGTTGTGAGTTTTAATATGGGATAGCATGGGTTTTTTTCATTTAAAGAGGGCTGGCAGCCCTGATGAAGAGGTTCTGCCTTTGTAGACTCTGCCATTTTTACTGTACAGGAAAGTGAAGGCATGGTAATGTCAAACTTCATAGTTATAAAAATAACATATTGGGTTTTTAAAATTAACTAGTAGTTTCTGCATGCTTAGATGCAGATTTGATAAGGTATTGGGGGCTTCATCATCCCCATATATATCATTTAGCTCCATGACTACTTTAAAGTAAGCCATGGGGAAAAAAATCCAAATGTGGGCCTACAACAGGGATATCCAGCTCAACGTTACTCGTGTCAGGAGCATCTGTGGTGGCCCTAGAACTCTGGCAGCGAAAATAGGCTCCTGAGCTGTGTTTTCGGCAGCGACAGCTTCCTGCAACCCTTTGCCAGTGAAAATGGAACTTGGGAGGGCTGTGTGTGAGCTCCATCTTTTCTGACAGAAGCACCACAGGCTGGTCTTTTGCTCTTTCCAGGGTGGCTCCTTGGACCAGGTGTAAGCACCCCGCGAAATGGATCTTGCCTCCGGGCCTTGAGTTTTACACCCTTGGCCTAGAGTCACTGGGAGTTTGGCAGTATATAAATCTAATGAATGAAATGAGATGAACATAAGGTTAAATCTACCTTTTGCTCACAAGTTTGAAGATGACTTCTTCAAAAAATACTTAAGAAAGAGATTGAAGTGTCCATCTGCGACTTTATGATTCCAAAAAAGATACTGAGGTACGGTAATTCTTTTGGTTAATTTGACACACAAAATCAGCTGGGAGGTTTTCCACATCCTGTTTCAGGCAAGAGCCTTATACCATCCCAGTCTACATCCACAAGCCCAGGAGGCAAGCTATTTCATTGATTAATTGTTCTCTTAGTCAGAAAATTTCTCTTTGCTTCTAGGTTGGATCTCTCTTGAACAAAGTTCCAGCCATTACTTTATCATGCAATATAGCCTCCAGAACCTTTAGGATCTTTGTTGCTCTTCTCTATACATTTTAAAGGATCAATATGAAGAATAGACCTTTAAAAGCAAAGAGTGCCAAAAGCAAAATTCTGCCAACTGCAGCAATAAACTAGGCTCAAAAATACAAACCATAGAAAATTAAAAGAAACAAAAAAGAGAACATGATCAACAAAAGAATCTCATTTTCTAGGAAAGAAGCTCCTGAGAAATTACAAGGCAGATTGTGACACAGATCAAGTAGAGATTCAACCTTGAAATCTCTACTTGATCTGAGAAAAGTAACTTAGAACTAAGGAGAAATTTCCTGTCAGTCAGAACAGTTGACCAGTGGAACAGCTTGCCTCCAGAACTTGTGAATGCACTGGAAGTTTTTAAGCAGATTTTGGATAACCATCTGTCTGATGTAGTGTAGGGTTTCCTGCCTAAGCAGGGGGCTGGACTAGAAGACCTCCAAAGTCACTTCCAACTCTGTTGTTGTTCTTGTTGTTGTTGTTGTTGTTGTTGTAATTGTTATGTCAATACAACACAGCAAACGAGATCACTATGCTGGATTTCATATTTCATCACCAGTCGGGTGCTTCCCAAGCACCTAGGACTGCGTGATGTAGCGGCAAATTATGTTTGCCGATCCCAGTAAAGCGGCCTTTTGTAATTGACAGATGGAGATTTTGTCAATTCTGATGGTTTTCAAATGTCCGCTGAGATCCTTTGGCACTGCGCCCAGTGTGTCAAGTACGACTGGGACCACTTTTACTGGCTTATGCCAGAGTCGTTGCAGCTCGATTTTTAGATCTTCGTATTTCCCTAATTTCTCTATCTGCTTCTCCTCAATTCTGCTGTCTCCTGGGATTGCGATGTCGATGATCCATGCTTTCTTTTTGTCCACAGTCAGGATGTCTGGTGTGTTATGCTTCAGAATTCGATCAGTCTGAAGTCGGAAGTCCCACAGTAGTTTTGCTTGCTCATTTTCAACCACTTTTTCGGGCTTATCATCCCACCAGTTCTTTGCCACTGGTAGATGCATTATCATTATCATCATTATTATTACTATTATTATTATTATGGAATTTTCTGATGGTGAGAACAATCAACCAATGGAATAGCTTGACTTCAGAAGTTGTGGGAGCTTCATCACTGGAGGCTTTCAAGAAGAGACTGTACTGCCATCTGTCAGAAATGGTGTAGGATCTCCTGCTTTGGCAGGGTATAGAACTAGATGACCTACAAGGTACCTTCTAAACTGTTAATCTTCCCAAGTAGTTAAATGCTTACACACTGTTTTCCAATCCTAAAAATAAACATTCAAAGAACACAGCTAGAGAAATCTCAATATTGCTGTATAAAATAATGCAAAGCTCTGCAGTGACAGTGCTGGGAATAATGGATTAAAACAGATGAAATAAAGCCTCCTACAATTGAGTTGAAATATAAAACAATAATTTATTTTAACTTCATTTTACTTGTTAATAACTAGTCATGTTTCCCATGAAAACTGCTCTCAACTTCAATACATTCCAATCTACAAAGCTGACGGCTACTACAATTGGCATTTCAAATTACATAATTGGTTTTTGTAACACCATTAGACACACATGCACATTCGTTCAACAGGCTACAGCCTTGGCAAACTTCAAAATCTTTCAGAGCTGCAGCATGTAGTAGTTGCCTTCCGCTCTTTCAAGTGATACCTACTTTCTTCCTTCAGAAACCAGAGAGAGAGAAGCTGAAAGAGTGCAGCTGTTAGCTAGAGTCCTAAAGAGTCATATGCATAATATTTTCAGTACGTAGGTATTGCCTGTCCCCATACACTTTTATGAAAAATTTCCTCCAGAGTCTCTTTAATTTAACCCAATGATCTATCTCTGGATACTTTGTCGAAACAGGACTGTAGTTACCCAAGTATTCATAGTAATCACAGTGAGATTTTAGTACTACCAGTCCAGCCAGCACAATCCAAGTTATTCCAATTAGGCTTCAAATCTAAGGAGGTACATCAGAATTTATCTTATCTGCCAGCTGTATTTAGTTTACCTATCATAGGTACTATGATGGACAGGCAAGCCAGCACAACTCCAAAGACACAGCTGGTGTAATATGTTACTGCAAAATGATTCTATGAAGGGTTTGCTAGTTCAGCTAAAAATATTGATTAAAACAGCAACCTCTGCAGAAAAAGGACCTACTAGCAAAGATATATTGCAAAATACTGCCTTGTTAAAAATACATATTTGAGGTTGTCATTGCGTTTCTGCATGTGTAACCTTTTTTAAAATAGGAATATATGAATAAAAAGATATTACCTGTGTTAAGTATGATTAATATGTTTTCCTGTTATTTTAAAACACTTTATGCAAAAGGATAACATGTTACAAAAAAAGGTACTATTGGTATTCCAAATAACTTCTGCCTCTTCAGTATTGCCTTCAAAGATCTGGGGTGGATGATGTCTCTCTCCTCTTCGAAAATGTTTGAGAAACCCAAATTGTCCATTTGAATGGTAGATCCGATGAACGTGTCTTATATACAAACAAGGAAACAAAAACAAGTGTTGCCACATTGAACGAGGCAAGAATCTCTACCCCCAACAGAAGGGTTTAACGTATTTAGCTTTGGCACAGAAAAATTATACGGTAGTCACTGAGAGGAAAGAGTTGTAAACTTTTGTCCCATCTGGTGATTTTGTGCCATGGGTTAGGAGTTCTTGAATTGTCATCCAATTGTCAAATATCTTTTTGTTTCTTTTCTTCATCATTTTTTTGTGGCTCAGTTCTATGATATTCATTTCCTTCTTGTCCTCAGTCCCTTGGTGTTCCTTTAAGCATTCCAATCGACTTTGCATCATAAACTCGCGCCGCTTTCTCTGCTCCTTGGCCTTCACGATATGCTGCTTCCGTTCCTCCTTGCTCCAGTAACGGCCCATCTTCATTTCGCTGATGGCATCGTCATCTGTTGTCATGCCGCTGCGCTCCTCTCTGATCTTTATAGCACGTTCTCGTAGCAGCCGGTCCCTGACTGGCCTCTTGGTGATGTAGCGAGTACCATCACTTCTGACCTTCACTTTCCATTCCATCCTGGGTTCACTCTGGTTTGAAGAATTCCAGTCTTTACACATGCTCACCAAACTCATCTGGCTCTGCGCATATTCCACCGCGGACTTCTGCTGGATCAGCTGCATGTAGCTCTGGTAGTGCTGGGCATGGGCCGGAATATGGGCATGCTTGTATGGAGAATGCTGATATAAAGACAAAGAGGACCCACCAGCTTTGGGAGCCGGAACTGAGCTTTTGCTTTCTTCGTTAATTTTCCTTTCCTTGATTTCCAAGGGCTGGCTAAGGTCAGCATCTTTGAGAGAAGGCGATTTAGCCTGGCTGGATTCCTGCTCTTCTGAACTGGATAACAATTTCAGAGTGCCTTCTGCCCCCTCCCTGCCTTGTAAAGTGAGAGGGTCTGCTGTCCTACATAGAGAATTGTTGGGGGAGATGTCCAACGTGAGTGGTGTGCTTCGGCAACTTTCGCCAGTGTTATATGCACTGGAGCTGTCTTTATCGGATTTTTCTGGGAGCTCAGTAATATCCGAGAGCTCATGTCGGCGGAGATCAATGCTGGTATTGTAGTTACGGAAGCCACTGTTATTCAGCATCCACGGCTCTCGAAACTGTTCCTTCAATTGTTGCATCTTATGGGCTCGGACAATATTAAGACACTCAAGCTCAATATTACGCAGCTCCTCATTCAGCATCTCCAGTTCCTTATCCACACTCTCATGGTCGCTTCGACTCATATCCAGAGTACTGTTGTGGCAGTATAGGCTGTATGGATTTGTGGATTTGACCTGGCATTTCAGTTCCAGCAGTTCACGAAACCTTTCACACTCATCCACTGAGATGCCAAGGAAGTCTGCATCCGTGCAGTCAGCTGAAATAAATGACTCATTGCTGAACTGCATGTCTCCACTGCCCAGTGTGTCCTGGCTATAAGCGAGTTTCTTCTGGCTTCCCAAAGTGTTTGAGGAAGTAACGTGGTCATCGGCATTGTTCTCTTGCTCGGAGCTCTCATCATTCCGAGTGCTGTCATCTGTACGGCCCACGCCACTGTCTTTTTCGTGCTGGTTGGATAAAATGGTTGCAGTATCTGTGGTACCACCATCCTCTTCATTTTTCTTTTTCTAAAAAGAAAATTAAGAACAGGGAAGTTTATTTTTTTAAAAAGCAAAACTAATATGCAAGTTATGGGTTTCTTTCTTTCTTTTTTTAAAAAGCTTAATCGTTATGCATGGAATGGACCACTGTTTAGAATAGAATAGAATTCTTTATTGGCCAAGTGTGATTGGAAACACAAGGAATTTGTCTTTGGTGCATATACTTTCAGTGTACATAAAATAAAATATAGATTTAATCATGTGGTACAACAGGGATGGGCTGCTGCCCGGATCTGTGGGGAGGAACACAGTGGGATAGTGAAAATGGAGCTCCACCCCAGAGCACCCAATATGCACTGAAAGATGTTGAAAGAAAATGCAGGGCACCCTGCATAAGCCATGCCCACAGTGTGGTAGTAAAAATTTTGGTAGCCCTTCACTGGGTACAACACTTAATGTAAAGTTCTTTCTGTTAGGGAAGATTGATTTGGCATACCTTCCAATAGTGGAATACCAACTACAAAAAAGACAATTCTTGGGCAGCAAATATTAAATTATATTAGTATAAAACATAACAGAACATGTTCATCTTACAAATGTAATTTCAAACTCATTGATGCAAAGCCAGGTTTTAGTTTGTATCGTAGACTTTATTTATCACAGTATTTCAGGACTTCACTCAGATATTTTTTATAAAATGAAAATGAAAGTGGTAGCTACAATCCAATGTTTTCTATAGAAAGATATCCACCTAATCTGAAAGGAATTTAAAATGTTGAGTTGATGGAGAAGATCATTAGAACCAGTGGTAGTTGAGTGAGCAGTACCCACAACTTACTTTTGATACACAGGTATTTTGCGATAGGTTACACCATATAATGCATGGTGTATTAAAACTAATGTAGTGGGTTTTAAAACCTTTTACTATAGGTTTGGGTCCTGGACGGATGGACAGAGCATCCCACCGCCGGTGCTACCAGTTCTTAGAAACGGGCCCAACCAGGAGCAACCCACCGCTGCTGAATACCTGCAGCCCGAAATTTGATTACGTTCCCACAATACATTCTCCACATTTTCAATATCCTCATCAGACATTTGGCCTAACAATGTTTCTTACCTGCTGCAGCATGTTGGCAGTAAACTGCATTGCTTGGTGGTGCTGTTCTTCCAGCATGTCCATATGCAAGTCATCCAGAAAATCATTTCTGTCATCATCCATCCATCCCTCGTCTAGCTGTAAAGAAAATAAATCAAACAGGGATATTAGTGGCTTAATTTAATAAATATTATATTTTTTTAAAAAAGTAAAAGTTTCCCTTGCCCAATCATATCCAACAGTAGAGGGCAGTGCCCATCTATACTATCTAGCTGTACTACATAAAATTTAGCAATGGCCCTTTGGGAAACTTTATGCATTATTAAATTGCCATAGAAGTCCTGCTAAGTTTCTTCCATGCTGTGCATCCAAGTATGGAATATAAGCCTAGGTTTTGCTGTCATCCCGGTTTAGATTAGTTAATAATTCTTCATTAAGCCCCCCTCTCAAATTTCAAAATCCCCATCATCTTATTAATTCCTAGAAATAAATTTATTGCTACCGTGTTTCTCCGAAAATAAGACACTGTCTTATATTAATTTTTGCTCCAAAAGTTGTGCTACGTCTTATTTTCGGGGGGTGCCTTATATTTCTCAAATAAGACAAATTCACAGGCAGAAAAGCTGACACCCCCAAAGAAAGTGTGCCATACGGTACACTGATTACGGTACAGTATCTGTCAGTATGGCACCCACACACACAAACAACAGCACTTATATGGTACAACAGTATACTCCCGCTATTGCAACTTCCGGTCACCAGAGGAACTACAGTCTATGCACTGTAGTGGAGACTGTAATGGCGATGAGACAGCAGCAGACTGTGTCTGCTGTACTGGACAGTACAAAGCAATGGAAGGGGCTAGCAGGGGACGGCACATTATTACGGTACCGCTATGAACAGCTTTGAATGGTACTATATGTTTTTCCACCGTATCGTATGTAAACTTGACTACGCCTTATTTTCGGGGGGTGCCTTATATAAGCAAATTCTGCAAAACCTCTGACATGCCTTACTTTCGGGTTACGTCTTATTTTTGTGGAAACAGGGTAGTAGCAAAAATAAATAAATAAAATCAGATGTTTTCTGACATGGACATGTTCAGCAATAATATAGTGTTACTACCAATTGGGACGGAGATAGGACTGCATCAGTTCAGTGATTATGCTTTTCAAACTATGTTCAATATGCTTTGGAGGTGAATAGAAGAAGCTTCCAGACATATACAAAACCATACCTTTCAAATAATATACTATATCAGCCCACCCTATTTGGTCGCACAGAAGGGACATGCTACATGGCCCTGATAGTCAAAGAGTATTAACCAGTGGAAGTCTGGCAGGGTATTAAAACCTGGGTCTGCCAGTTGGCTTGGGATCCTTATGAGGGCATTATGTTGGAGGTACCTGGGAGACCAACAGAGAAGATGTCACTAGTGTATCAGATCTTGCCTTTTGCTTAATATTTCTGTAGCTAATGTTTTAAAAGTTTTAAATATTTTACATTTATGATTTTAATTGTAAGTCACCCAGAGTTATTTTGCATAAAAATTTAATATGTAATTAATAAATACATGTAATTATCATGTCTTGAAATCAAACACTGCCTATTGATCCCAGTGAGACAAAAAGAGCTACAGCAGATGTAAAATATTAACTCTACTGTCAAAAAACTTTGCTTCTCCCTGTCTACTTATTGTATAAATAATAATAATAATAATAATAATTCTTCATGCCTTCATATATTTTTTTGCATTAACTCTTTAATCTTCCATTTCCTAGCCCCAGGATCTTTAAAAATCATTTTGCTTTATATGTCTTTAACTATGTGCTGCCATTTCTGCAAATCATTTGTCGCACCAGTTTCTACCTTGGCTATCCTATCAGGTGGGTAATATTTGAATGTCTCATATATATTGTTTGACTGATTAATTTATTAATTGAGATATCAACTTGGTGTTTGCTCCTAGTGTCCACAAAGATAGACCTTTTCCAGGCTGACTGTCCCTTGGAATATGGCCATCTAGCTTTTCCAAGGGTCTACACCCCTCTAGCTGTACAACTATTGGCTTAATATATTGATACATTCAACAATAATTGTTTCATATCTTGATCAATTTCCATCATCAGAAGAATTTTTTTTTTTACCGTAAAACATAGATAACATTACATCAGTAATTGAAATATAGAAGAATACCTGGAGAATTTCTGGTCTTGCTATGAGTAAGGAAACATTCTTGCTTTCTTCACTGGTTAAAAGAGCTACAGCTTCTTCTCGATTCTGTATCTCAATTCCATTAATCTGATGAGAGAAATTTTTTTAAAAAAAATCTGTCACCCTCTCCAATCACTTCGAAAGTGCAGCAAAGCATGTTTCTAGAAAAACCTGCTGCTATATGGATATTTTTGACAGATATTATTACTCTGATTTTAGATATTTATACAGCCTAAGGCATTTAATTTATCAGAACAACCTGCATCTTCTTGAAACAAATAGAACTATCTGAGCTCAATTCTGCTTTCCCCCAAACCACTGATTAAGTATTGCTTTTCATCTTCTTTCTGAATCTCAAAAATGGAAAGAATTTACCTCACACCCACTTCCTATATTTTTCTTTGATTCTCATAAAGCATCAAACAGCTACAGTGTTTATTTGTTTTATTTTTTTGGGGGGGGGGACACCCAGTTTTTATTTTAGGAGCATCTTAACATGGAACGAGCTGATTTTCCATGTCAGGGAAAAATCTAGTTTTAAAACTTTGTGCTGGAAATATAAATACATCTTCTTGCCACATGAACTTTATAGCATCAAAAAGTAATGTGACATTTGGGATTCACGGGACTGTTGTGAGGCTGAATAAAATAAGGATTATAAATCTCTATGCCTGCTAAAAGTGCTATATGATGGCAAATTCAATAACATTACACCAGTGTTAAGAGACTGTTGGATTATCCCCTGAGGTAGTTTTTCACCAACATAATGCTGTCAAGTAACACTTTGCCTTTCATGGTTGATCTATGAGAGTAAATACAACTGCATTTGGCTTAAAACGGTTCGCACCTGCCCTTTCACCAGGAGACTGTTTTGGTGGGATTTCTCCAGGGGGAACTTTCAAAATATGATTGGAAAAAAATCTAGACTGGGGAAGCTGGGGGAAAAATAATCTCAGAAGGCAGTAACGGCAAACCACTTCTGCCAAGAAAATTACATGCACAGGGCCATGAAGTCAACTTTAGTGGTGTACAAAATCAGGATGTAAAGAACTGTATAATCCCTCAAAACCTGGTTCTTCTTCCAACAGGGAATCCCAGTAAAATAAGACACCTTTCATAGTCGAAGCATTGTCTGTTGGATGCTAGTCCATTCTCTCACCGCCTTATTTTTATCTATTTTTAAGTTGTTTTCACTGTTCCTTTATATGTGATTGTTTTATTATACGCCACCGAAATAAATTACAAAAGTTAATGTACAATTTCACCTAATAAGGAAGACGTCTGGATTAGAAAGTCAGTCAGCGTATCTCATTTCGTAATATTGACCTAGTGCCCCCCTCTCAATAGGTTTACTTCTGTGGGCAGTATTGGAGAAATGAATACTATATTTATGGATTTCAACTTCTGGAGGAAAGATAAATATAAGCAATAAATGAATAAATATTTTGAGAACTCACTTGAATTATACGATCACCCTCTCTGATACGGCCATCCTTTGCAGCAATGCTGTTGGGATCAATCTATAAAAGAACAGAAAGCAGCTATTCAAACTGTATTGGCACTCACCCAGCATGTTTTTAACAATTAACAAATATTTATTCCCCTGCCTCTGGGTAATGTAGTTTTTAAACTGGGTTTAATAAATTTTAAGTGCAGCAATTGCTGATTTTTCAGACTACATTGGTTTATAAATTTACCCTGGTAGGTAAAGTTTAATCATGGATCTTATAGATCAGGTCAGGCACTCCTATTTAATCACTCACTATATCTTAAGTAGATATTTGCTTACTTAGGCAAACACCTATAATCTACTTTTTTTTCTTCACATTTGAGTATTGCCGAAAGACCATATGTTTCATATGAATATCTAAAGAAAGTTGGGAAAGCATTCAGGTGCACAGGTTTATTATCTTCTCTATAGTTGGGAATCCTGATAGAGCAACATTCACAATTGTGGGATAAGACTGCTGTGACATTTACGCACTGAATTCTTCTCCCAGTAATATCTATCTGCCTGATAAAACCTAGCAGAAGGAATACCATTTCTATCCTCTTGGACCTTCTCAGTTGTTCCTTCTAGGGAAATAATCCTCCTCCCCATCATTCAAACAATCCCCCTTTTCTTGGCCTTAAGGAATATAAAGGCCAGTTTTCATTTATCAGTGGAAACTCTTCTGTTCCATCAACTATTTGGATTAGTCAATTTTAACTCTTTCTCCTAAGAAGGAATTGAATTTTTTCTTCTGAATATGTTTCACAGTTTTATGTTGTCCTACTGCATTATTATTAATAGTAGTAAAAAACCACTTGTTTTTTTTTTTTGTTTTTGAGTCTTGTCTTGTATTCATAAATAAGCCATCTATATTTAAAAGACATACATACACATGGAGAGGGAGAGAGAGAAATAGGGAGACAAATGTAAGTTGAATGGGGCTTTCAGGGACCTGGAAAATATATTGATTTGTTGCCACATTTTGTTTATTGAACTTATTTGTAAAATAGTTGCATTCAGTGTCAGCAGTGTTTAACCTATTTATTTTGTTAATACTTCTAACAAAAGTACCCTAACAACTAAAATGTTGTCAGGGTACCCTAACAATAGTATTCTAACTAAAACATTTCCTTACAAAGCAACTGAAAATTTCAACCACACTTCACATCCATTCTTCCTGAATCTTTGCAGACAGAAAAACCAATGCATAAACTTTATGCACTCCTACATCTAAGTAAATATATTAACTCCTTGTATTTCATTGGGCTTCAATGCTTAAAATTACACAACCATCCCAATGCTACTATGCAAAACATGCTAACTTAGAATGACATTTCATGCATTTCATGAAGTGGGATTTAGAGAAATGTTTATCACTAGTTAAAGTCCCACAAGACTCTGGATCTTTTTTTTTGGGAACAGACTAACAGACAACTATTACAAATTAATTGTGGCATTCTGAAATCAATAGGGTTTAACTTAGTTAATCTCATTATTTTCATATTAACCCATCTCACTTGAAACAAAAATACTTTTAGTTGTGACAGTTGACACTTTCAATTACAAAGTCATCAAGGAATCAAGCAATTCATAAGTGGGTCCCACAGGTGCAGGAATCTGGTATGTTCAACAAGACCAAATCAATTATTTATTTCCATAATTAAAGTTAATAAAATAAGAAGGGAATGACAGAATATAAGCAGTAATTAAAAAACCCCAGCCATATCCATGTTGGTGATTTTTGGAAACAATTTTAGGAAGCCTTATAAAGAAAGCATTCCACAATAAAAATCAACTTGACTATTTAATTCCTGACCTAAAGATAACAAAAGTTAGGTCTTGTAACAAAGACTTGAATGGATAATTGAGCCTTTAGCTAAGAGTTTTGTGGCTATCCTTCTAAAATTAAGTGTGGAACTAATTCATCTATGAACGCTAGGACACCATATGATTTTTTTAAAAAAATAACATACCAATTCTCCTTTGGGGTTACATAAAGAAATTAAACTGATATAACAAAAGAAAACTCTGTTTGTTTGTTTGTTTGTTTGTTTGTTTGTTTGTTTGTTTGTTTGTTTGTTTGTTTGTTTATTTATTTATTTATTTATTTATTTATTTATTTATTTATTTATTTATTTATTTATTTATTTATTTATTTATTTATTTATTTATTTATTTATTTATTTATTTATTTATTTATTTATTTATTTATTTATATGTTGCCCCTCTCCAAGAACTATTGCAGCTACAGTTAAAAGACTCATGCTATTTAAGGAAATTCCATCTCACCTCACTGATATAAATACCAATATCATCTTCATCATCAGTTCTGTAGCAGACAGTAAGACCAAATTTATCTTGGCTGTTCACTCGATGTAAATCCACTTCCTAGAGCAAAAGGATAAAACAAGATAAAATGTCAGTTTGGCTCTTCAAACTAAGTAACAACATTTTGCTTATTGTTTCTTTTTCAAGGCTTAAAATGACTGCATTAAATTAATTTACTGTCCTAGAAGTGATTATGGACATACAGTCAATACTGAAAGCAATTGTGAACTTTCATCAATAGTAAGTCATTTTGAAAATACACTCTTTTATTGATAATCTGGAAGAAAAATGGTCTGTCTCTTATGGTGTGTCAACCCCTGAAAAGCTAAGAGTGCAGATAAAAGACAAGAGAGTTTCTAAAACTTTTAATTTTAGTGCTGCCACTGTAACTACAGGTCAGTTAGCTTGACATCAGTTACAGTTAAAATGATGGAGACTCTACTCAAAAAGAGGATAAATCAGCACCTAAAAAACAATAACTTATTGGACCCAAATCAGCATGGCTTTACTGAAGGCAAATCATGTCAGACTAATCTCATTGATTTGAGGTGTTGGATGAAGGTGGTGTCGTGGATTTTGCCTATCTGGACTTCAGCAAAGCCTTTGATGCGGTTCCACATAAAGAGCTGATAGATAAATTAGTGAAGATTGGACTTAATCCCTGGATAGTTCAGTGGATTTGCATCTGGCTGAAGAGTAGACAACAGAGAGTTATTGTGAATGGCGAGCATTCTGAGCAGAGACAGGTTACAAGCGGTGTGCCACAAGGGTCTGTTCTGGGTTCTATTCTTTTTAATATGTTTGTGAGTGACATAAGGGAAGGTTTGGTAGGGAAGGTTTGCCTATTTGCCAATGACTCTAAAGTGTACAATAGGGTTGATATTCCTGGAGGCGTCTGTAATGTGGTAAATGATTTAGCTTTACTGGATAAATGGTCAAAGCAATGGAAACTGCAGTTTAATGTTTCCAAATGTAAAATAATGCACTTGGGGAAAAGGAATCTTCAATCTGAGTATTGTATTGGCAATTCTGTGTTAGCAAAAACTTCAGAAGAGAAGGATTTAGGGGTAGTGATTTCTGACAGTCTCAAAATGGGTGAGCAGTGTGGTCGGGCAGTAGGAAAAGCAAGTAGGATGCTTGGCTGCATAGCTAGAGGTATAACAAGCAGGAAGAGGGATATTGTGATCCCGCTATAAAGAGCGCTGGTGAGACCACATTTGGAATACTGTGTTCAGTTCTGGAGACCTCACCTACAAAAAGATATTGACAAAATTGAACGGGTCCAAAGATGGGCTACAAGAATGGTGGAAGGTCTTAAGCATAAAATGTATTAGGAAAGATTTAATGAACTCAATCTGTATAATTTGAAGGACAGAAGGAAAAGGGGGGACATGATCAAAACATTTAAATATGTTAAAGGGTTAAATAAGGTTCAGGAGGGAAGTGTTTTTAATAGGAAAGTGAACACAAGGACAAGGGGACACAATCTGAAGTTAGTTGGGGGAAAGATCAAAAGCAACAAGAGAAAATATTATTTTACTGAAAGAGTAGTAGATCCTTGGAACAAACTTCCAGCAGACGTGGTTGGTAAATCCACAGTAATTGAATTTAAACATGCCTGGGATAAATATATATCCATCCTAATAAAAATATAGGAAATAGTATACGGGCAGGCTAGATGGATCATGAGGTCTTTTTCTGCTATCAGTCTTCTATGTTTCTATGTTTCTATGTATCTATACAGAAGATTGGAACTCTTCAGAACATGTAAATCTTTTGGCTTTAATAAAGATTTCATGAGCATAATTAAATTATTGAATGAATAATGAATGCTAGAAGGAATTTTCCTTGGGATGCATGTATTAGTATATTTCTTTGATGATGTATGAATTATAACTCTGGCAGATTGTGATCCAAATGCTTTAATCCTCAAATCATCCAACATCATTTAATAAATACCCTAGTGAAAATCTGAGCCATAAACCAAGCCCATTATTAAATAATTTCATAGCAACTCCTAAGAATATTATCTGAGTTAACTCTGAAATGCAATAACAACTTGGACTACTGCTCTGCGCAATTTCCTATTTTTGCATAGTTTGGATTCCAAAAAACCACAAGATAAACAGCCTGTTGGAAAAAGAGATTGGAAGCTTCACATAAAAGGTGCTGAACAGATGATGAACAAAATCAATAACATGTGGGCTTTTTTTCATTTAACACCAAAAAATGGTTGTAGAAAAAGATAGAATTAAGTTTTGAACTTAATTTGTGTCAGTGTGAGCTTATGCAATTCCCCCGCATTGTGTTTGAGAGCATATCTTCACTGGGAATATAGGGTATCAAGGTGGGTCTTATATCAGGAGAGAAGAAGCTAGTAGCATTCCTATAGGAATGCTTTAAGAAAAAATTTCCTGGATTTTTTTTTCCTTTCCAGAGGCCCAAACCAAAGCTACTCAATCTCCCTCTATTTTTCTTTTGCTGGTTTCTCTCCTCATTCAAATTTGCTCCGGTTCTGTTATGTCTCCTAATAAGTAGGCCAACAAAATCTTGACTCTCTTTTCAAAATCTATTTTCAATATTCTTCCAGTGTATATAGAATAAACAAAGAAGAAGAATAAACAAGGTAAGGAAAGTTGTAGAAACAACTTCTACAATTCTTCCCAACCCATTTAGTAGACATGACCATAGGTGTTAATACTATGAGTATAACTAGTTGACTGCTACAATATGTAATTAACCAACAATGTATGTTTGATATTGTTTCTTTAAGAGTAATGATTCAGTTGACCATAAGAGGGAGCCAGCAGCATTCCTCTGGGGAGAGAATTATTGTAGAATTGCTGTGTGTAGAGAACTGTTTGTTCTGATCTCTGTTTGTATTTGTATATGATTGAGGTCTCTGTGAATGATTTGGATTGTTACTGACTATTCTACTGGATATATGTAAATAATATTTATACTTAGATTGAATTGGTCTGGGTTATTGGCTGGCTATCTACTACTATCACATTTACTTTGAATAGTTTTCTCTTAAGAATATTATACATAATTCTTTGACGTGCTAACAATAGGAAGCATGTATTTTTAATTCTGTGTAACCAAATAAAATGTGGGCATCCATGTCTGCACTTTCTCACTGCTGTCCAAGAATCATTGCTAGTGTTTGCTACACACCTTGACGATCTCCTAGTCCAACCCCGTGTTCAAGCAAGAGACTCTATTTAATTCCAGACAAGTCTCTTAAAAGCCTCCAGTGATGTAGCACCCTTAACTACTAGAAGCAAGCTGTTTCACTGGTTCACAGACATTTATTTCTCCTTCATTCCATTTTCTCCTTGATTAGTTTCTATCCATTATTTCTTGTACAGTGGTACCTCTACCTAAGAACGCCTCTACTTATGAACTTTTCTAGATAAGAACCGGGTGTTCAAGATTTTTTTGCCTCTTCTCAAGAACCATTTTCTACTTACAAACCCGAGCCTCCAAAACTGTAACTGGAAAAGGCAGGGAGAATTGGGGCCACTCTAGGAATCTCCTGGGAGGAAACAGGGTCAGAAAAGGCAGGGAGAAGCCTCCGTGGGGCCTCTCTAGGAATTTCCTGGGGGAAAACAGGGTCAGAAAAGATGGGGGAAGCCTCCATGGGGCCTCTCTAGGAATCTCCTGGGAGGAAACAGGCCTTCCACCCTCCCTGCGGTTTCCCCAATCGCACACATTATTTGCTTTTACATTGATTCCTATGGGAAAAATAGCTTATTCTTACAAACGTTTCTACTTCAGAACCTGGTGATGGAATGAATTAAGTTTGTAAGTAGAGGTACCACTGTACTGACTTGTGGTGCTTTGGAAAATAGGTTGACCCCTATTTTTGTGGCAGCTCCTCAAATATTGGAACACTATTATCACGTCATCCCTAATCCGTCTTTAATTATATTGCAAAGCTCTGAACTTTAAGAGCAAGGATTAAATTAATACAACTCATATCAGTTATGAAGTCTATAGGGCTTCAATTCATGTGCTATTATTTAAAAATGTATTCATTTGTTTACCCCAAATATGCTTTTCCAAAAGGCAATGTGCTTTCTTGGCTTTTTCCTTGAAAACACCTTGCTTCTTATCCAAGAAGCTTCTTCAGTTCAGTTTTTCTTAGATGAGAAGCAAAATCTTTTCAAATTTCAAAACAAATAAGAAAATCCAACTGCGTTTTGGAAAAGCATATTTGGGACAAACATGACCTTGTTGATTAAGAATCTCCGCAGACGTTTATTTATTTAATATATTTAATACACCACGGAATATGCCAGAGATTCCCAATAGATTATAATTATCAATTAAAACTAAAACATCTATATTATAGAAAGCACAAAAAATCCATACAAGTTAAATACTTAAGTTATTTTATTTTATTTATTATTAAACATATATATCGCCTATCTTGCCAAAGTTACTCTTCCACATTTAAAATTAAATTTAAACATAATTCTATAGTTCATTGGCACTACTATTGTTCAATCCAAAATAATAGCATAATAGCAGCAATAATGATCAAGACAAGATATTAATTACCAACTGCTCTCTGGAAGAGGCTAATTATAATAATAATCATTCGATTTCTCATGATTTTAGTTAATACATTACGGAAGGGTGCAATTTAACTTTTTAAAGATTATTCAATTAAGGTCCTAACCAAAAAATGCCTTTGCCATTGGTCACTTTCCCATCACTGAGGTGATGAGCAACCAACATTCTCTCCTGGGATAATTTATAGGGCAGGTCAGTTTAATATCACAACTATTCAACTTTATACTCCAACCACTGATGCAGAAAAGCAAGAGACTGTGGAGAGTTATGGTCAAGTTCAATTTCAAACTGAAAAAACAGTAAAGTTGCACTGCTTATTGTTTGTAATGGAATGCCAGGTTTGAAATATTAATGAGGAAAACATATCTGCAATTTACGACCTAGGAAAGAGAAATCAACTTCTTTTGTTTCTCCTAGGAATCAGAATGATTCCTACATATACGGACATTATCATATGGAGTACACAGAAATTGAATTGACTACTGTATTAATATAAGGAGAACTCATTTATAACAGCAAATGCATAGCTGACTGTGGAATTGATCACAGTTCACTCATGTATAAGCACAAAGTCCAGCTAACACCAAGAACAAAGCCAACCATTTTCCATCATATAATCTTGAGAGCATAGACCATTTTTAAGGAGAACATCAGGAATCACTTTGAAATCTTAAACCTTAATAACAGATAACCACAGAAACTATAGAATGAAATCAAATAATACATGATTAAATCAGGGGTGGGCTACTGCCCAGATGTGGGGGGTGATGCAGTTGGGTAGTGAAAATGGAGCTCCACCCCAGAGCATCCAATTTGCACTGAAAGATATTGAAAGAAAATGCAGGATGCCCTGCATAAGCCACGCCCACAGAATGGTAGTAAAAGTTTTGGTAGCCCTTCACTGGATTAAATCCTTCCATTCCCCACCATCTAGTCAGAGCTGAAACAGCTTCTTGGATGAGAAGCGAAATGCCTTCAAAGAAAACCAGAAAATCCAGTTGCCTCTTGAAAAAGCACCTTTGGGACAATCATGTCCTGGATGACTGAAAATCTCCATTGACAGAGAGCGACAGTATGAATGCAAGAACAGGGAGGACAGCTCTCTATTCTCAACCTTTGAATAACCTCCACTATGCGATTTCATATTTGTATATCCTTGTTAATGTAATTGCTTGCTCCATTTAGCCCTATTCTATTTAAATATACCTCACGGTTTCATTCTGATTGAATAGTTTCTATTTATTCAACATTTATTTAAATGCTACAATTTTACACAGTAATTACACATATCAATTTATCTTCCACATTTCTTGTTTTCCGCAATTTTGTTTTTGTCAATAGAAACTGCAGTTGCTAACTATATGCTGAATTGAAGTCCCATTGAGTGAGAAACACTGTTTTTTCTACATGCTGGTATCAATGATCATTAAATGGTGGAGTGCATGGAATTCCTGTCCTTATCATTTCTTTTTTTCAGGTAGCATACAAATTAATAAATCAGATCAAATCAAACAGGATTTAAGGAGACCTCATAAACTTACTGCTTAGAACTGCAATTAAGCTATATTTATTTGAGGATTATTTGAAAGAGCAAGAAATGAAAAGACAAGTCGCACAGATGCCTGATAATGGTCTTGAAAACTATTTACACATTCCTACATGTGGGAAATACACACCCACCGCGATCAGATCAAGAATGCTCATTTTCCTTCCTGGTATTAATGCATTATAAGATCTAATAACATAATAGTCTGCCAAGCAAGAACCTCTCCATTTCAACCTGCTATGTCATTCACTGGGGAAAGACAATAAAACTCACTGACATGAATAATTTATTGGCATGTCGAGATGACAGCTGCCACGATAAGCAACCTCTTGTTATTTACTTGTCAACATGTGTAATTTGTCTTGAAAAAAAACCCCAGAGTAGTAAATGTCAGTGACATTTGAGGTGGTATTTAAATGATTTTCAATCAATAGGTGCGATTGTGAATGGCTCCACATTCTCTCCTCATGCTTTCTATTGTTACAGAAAGGTTGATTGAACATCAGGATAATAGAAGAATTTTCCATATTTCTAAATCTTTGCCATTATTTTTATCAAAGGGATTGAGGAATGCTGTTCAATAAGGATGATTAAATAATATCAGCCAAATGCAGAGGCTGGGTCGCTACTTTAGATGATACATATCAAAGGGAATTTAAGTTTTTATTTATTTATTTCCTGCCTTTATTATTTTTATAAACACCTCAATTTGGTGAACATACCTAATATTCCTCCCTCTTCATATATCCTCCATAAGAATAGGGGAAGATAGACTCACTTTGAGAATTACTGGATCAAAGTAACCCAGCTGAATTTCATGTCTAAGGTAATGCCTTAATAGTTTCCCTTTTCTAGCTTTGTGCCTTCACCACTAGACCAAATCAGATTTTATTTAACTAACGCTAAGGAAAGCTATATCCTTGATGCTTGATGTCTTGATGCTTCCCACTTCAAGGTTTATTTTTGTTATGTGCATATAACATATAAGACATTAAAAAATCAATTTAATGTAACAAATGTCTACAGAGAGGGGCGGCATACAAATCTAATAATAATAATAATAATAATAATAATAATAATAATAAAAAATGTAACATATTAATAAATTTATCAATTTATCTGTTCTACAAGTTTTCCATTTTTTTCTTAATGAATTTCGCATGCTGAATTCAAATATAATAATGAAATTTGTTAGTTGGCTCTAGTTTTCATGCAACAGACATTTTACATTTTCCAACTACAGGTAATAGGCAAATAAATACGCCAAAACTTGGTAATATAGCCATTTATTTTTATTAAAATTAAGTGAGTTATATTCACAACAGTGAATACATGAAATAATCTGTTAAATATGTTTATCAAGAAAAACTAAATTAGTAAACAAGTTTAAAATGTTCAAAAGTTTAAATTTCTCATTAATCTTGACCTCAGTTTGAGAAAGAGACTCATCCTCATTAATATGTTCATGGATCTGTGGGTCAACAAAAATTCCTTCTAGAAAGCAATAGGCCTAAAAAGGAAGTTATGATAGCCAATAATGATGGAAAAAATAAGTTATAATGCTTAATTAAAAAAAAAACTTAGTGGTTGGACTAATTCGGTTGTGAAGCCAGATGACAAAATTACAATTTTTATATTGGAGGTGGTGTTATTTTCTTTCCTCAGCATTTATATACTGTATGTAGTTTAAAAGATTTACTGAAGATTTAAAAAGTAATAAATAATAATAACACTAAAAAAATCTCTTTTCTTTTCTTCTTTTGGGGAGAATAGTTAAGGAAATGATATACTGTAATGCCAGTCTGCAAATTTGAGAGGAGAGACACCATAAGAGGGTGAAAGAGGAAGTAGAAAGGGAGGAAGAGAAGGAGAGAGAGAGAAGGAGTGAAGGTGCAAACAGGTAGGCGGAGGAGTTGATGAAAGATAGAGGGGAGTTTGAGAGAGAACGATGGAAAAAATAGACTGGGGACAGTAAAAGAAGAAGGGAATTTTTGATTAAACAATAAGAAATGTGTTTTTATATATGATTTCTGTAATATTGGACGGTACATATACCGTGTTTCCCCGATAGTAAGGCAGTGTCTTACTATCTTTTTACCCCCAAAAGCCCCACTGTGTCTTACTTTGGGGGTATGTCTTACATCTCCCCGCGCGCCTTCGCCTTCCAAGCTCCCCGCGCGCATTGCTTCCAAGCTCCCCGTGCGCCTTCGCTCGCCTTTGCTCGCCACCCGCCTCTTCCCCTGCCGAAGCTCAGCTGCAAGCGGCCAGCGAGGCCGATCGGATCCGAGGCGAGCGGCCGGAGCTGCGCCCTCCTTCGCCCGCCTCCTTTCCGCTCACCTCGGAGCCGCTTGCAGCTGAGCCTCGGCAGGGGAAGAGGCGGTGGCGCCGCGGCGAGCGAAGGCGAGGGGCGCGCAGGGAGCTGCGCCCTCCTTCACCAGCCTCCTTTCCGGCAGCTCCCTGCGTGCCCCTCGCCTTCGCTCGCCGCGGCGCCACCGCCTCTTCCCCTGCCGAGGCTCAGCTGCAAGCGGCTCCGAGGCGAGCGGAAAGGAGGCGGGCGAAGGAGGGCGCAGCTCCGGCCGCTCGCCTCGGATCCGATCGGCCTCGCTGGCCGCTTGCAGCTGAGCTTCGGCAGGGGAAGAGGCGGTGGCGAGCGAAGGCGAGCGAAGGCGCGCGGGGAGCTTGGAAGCAATGCGCGCGGGGAGCTTGGAAGGCGAAGGCGTGCGGGGAGAATGCGAAGGCGCGCGGGGAGCTTGGAAGCAATGCGCGCGGGGAGCTTGGAAGGCGAAGGCGCGCGGGGAGAATGCGAAGGCGCGCGGGGAGCTTGGAAGCAATGCGCGCGGGGAGCTTGGAAGGCGAAGGCGCGCGGGGAGAATGCGAAGGCGCGCGGGGAGCTTGGAAGCAATGCGCGCGGGGAGCTTGGAAGGCGAAGGCGCGCGGGGAGAATGCGAAGGCGCGCGGGGAGCTTGGAAGGCGAGCGAAGCTGCAAGCGGCCTCGCTGGCCGCTTGCAGCTGAGCTTCGGCAGGGGAAGAGGCGGTGGAAGAGGCCGCGGCGAGCGAAGGCGAGGGGCGCGCGGGGAGCTTGGAAGCAATGTCATCGCCCCCCCCCCCCGCAATACCGTTTATACCGTGTTTCCCCGAAAGTAAGACATATGTCTTACTTTCGGGGTATGGCTTATATAAGCCGACCCCCCTGAAACCCCCCATATGTCTTACAATCGGGGGGGTCTTACTATCGGGGAAACACAGTAATTCAATTTGTGTAATGAGGTGTGGTTCAGCAGATGTGGAGAGCAGATATTCCGCTATAAGCTTCATGAGGTTCTTCCTAACTGGACTCAACTATGAAAGATTCAGGTGCTTTTAGAATCATTAGTCCTTTTCCACGAGGTACTGGATATACTGTACTGGATATACTGGCTGTACTGCAGGCCACTGAAGCTGAGCTGTAGGTCATCTGTTCAAATCTCATCACTGGCTCAAGGTTGACTCAGCCTTCCATACTTCTAAGGTGGGTAAAATGAGGACCTGGATTGTGGGGGCAATATGCTGGCTCTTTTAAAAAGTGCTATTGCTAACATATTGTAAGCTGCCCTGAGTGTCTAAGGAGAAGGGCAGCATAAAAATTGAATAAATAAGTAAGTAAGTAAGTAAGTAAGTAAGTAAGTAAGTAAGTAAGTAAGTAAGTAAGTAAGTAAGTAAGTAAGTCTGAGTCTTTGGAGAGGGGCGGCATACAAATCTAATTATTATTATTATTATTATTATTATTATTATTATTATTATTATTATTATTTAAATAAATAAAATATAATGCTGATGGAATATTTGGATACTGCACAAACAACTATTTTTTTCTTAGTAAGTTCTTTCTCAATTGGAGGCAACATACAAAAATAACAATTATTGACACAATCTGTTTGTTCTCTCCAAACCATTGGCCTTACACCTGCTTGTAGTTTAGGGTTGGACTGTGAAGTTCTTGGTACCCCTGAACTTCGTTTTGTTTCCTGGCAAACATTTCATTACTCAGGTAAGTAACACTTGCTATCCACTGAAGATGGCACTCAGTTGAATATTGAAACATCTTGGAAACAACCATGTTAAGAACAGAATGGGTTAACTCACTGCAACCAACACAACCTGCTCAACTCACCATGGTGATCTTGCAGCAGGACAACTTACCATAACCAACTTGCCATGGGACAACTAATCACAGGACAATTCACCAATTCAATATAACTATTTAAAATAATTAAAATGGTAATTTTTGTCATTCCGATTTCATTTTGTTTCTCCTTTGGTGTCTTTTTAAAATGATTCTATTCCACAATTTCTTCTATTTTAGTGTAACCCTTGTCCTGTGGTGAGTAACCAGTGATGAGTTGGCTGTGGCAAATTGGCCATGGTGAGTTCTCCTAGACCCATGATGGTGAATCTATGGCATGCATGCCACAGATTGCACCCAAAGCCATATTGGAAAGCAAGCAAGGCATTGCCCTATGTCAGCTCTATTACGCAGGCGTACACCTGCCGCCTGATTTGGGGACTTCTTTGGGGCCATTTTTGCTGGCACCAGGCTTCAGGGAAGCCTTCTGAAAAACGGCCCAACCTGAAGTTTGGAAACAAACTTCCAGTTGGTCCTTTGTGCGGTTTTTCACCATCCCCAGGGTCCAGGAGGCTTCCCTGAAGCAAAAACCAGCCCAAGCGGCCAACTGGAAGTTTGGAAATGAACTTCTGGTTAACCTGTTGCACCATTTTCACAGTAGTCTTTCTCATCAAGTAGTTCCATGAGATGGTGTTAGGGATATCATGATTAGGAAAAACATATTTTGTTTGAGTACTAGCCATGCAAGGCTAGTACTCACAGTGGTGTGAATTTTTATATGCCACAACTCAGCTGCCAACCTTCCACTTTTCTGATGTTATAAACATTGTAAAACTTGGACACATACATTGTGAAGCAACATTTGCAATGTTTATGCAGAGATTCCGCAAGATCTGGAAATTATTTCAAGGGTTCCTTCGAAGGAAATGTCTGAGAAAAGCAATACTCAAGAATGGAATGTACAACTAAGATATGTACAATGTGATTTATGCAGGAATCCTGTTGTAAACATTCTGGATGGGATAAAGTATATGAAGTACATATGCTATTTTTGAAATGTTATTTTCTCCTAAGTTTAACCTATGGTTAGGTTAAAAATTAATGAAGAGGAGACAAGAGCTATATGCAAAGATGGAAGCATGCATGCAGCTCTCAGAATGACTCTGGGCTTCTATCCAAACACTGTATCATCCAGTTCAGGAAAGGCTTTTTCCACTGTAAGAAATGGAAAAGTCTATTGTATTGGCAGTTCTGTGTTAGCAAAAACTTCAGAAGAGAAGGATTTAGGGGTAGTGATTTCTGACAGTCTCAAAATGGGTGAACAGTGCAGTCAGGTGGTAGGGAAAGCAAGTAGGATGCTTGGCTGCATAGCTAGAGGTATAACAAGCAGGAAGAGGGAGATTGTGATCCCCTTATATAGAGCGCTGGTGAGACCACATTTGGAATACTGTGTTCAGTTCTGGAGACCTCACCTACAAAAAGATATTGACAAAATTGAACGGGTCCAAAGACGGGCCACAAGAATGGTGGAATGTCTTAAGCATAAAACGTATCAGGAAAGACTTAATGAACTCAACCTGTATAGTCTGGAGGACAGAAGGAAAAGGGGGGACATGATTGAAACATTTAAATATGTTAAAGGGTTAAATAAGGTCCAGGAGGGAAGTGTTTTTAATAGGAAAGTGAACACAAGAACAAGGGAACACAATCTGAAGTTAGTTGGGGGAAAGATCAAAAGCAACGTGAGAAAATATTATTTTACTGAAAGAGTAGTAGATCCTTGGAACAAACTTCCAGCAGACGTGGTAGATAAATCCACAGTAACTGAATTTAAACATGCCTGGGATAAACTTATATCCATCCTAAGATAAAATACAGAAAATAATATAAGGGCAGACTAGATGGACCATGAGGTCTTTTTCTGCCTCCAGACTTCTATGTTTCTATGTAATACATACATGGGACTAGTGGTTGCTTAGTAGAGGCAAAGGTTAAAAAATACATAGGGCTATCATTAAAAATCTTAATTGTCAATTCTTTGGTTTCTATTTATGTTATCTGGAATATCACATTCACACTGATGATCACACTAATGTGAATTAACTTATGGAATGTGTTTTAGGCCTGAGACAAAGTTTTATATTTCAGATGTTAATAGTTTGGATATTTTCATACCCCTGTGCAGTATCTTAGCTGGTCATTGTTCTTTTCAGTATGACATACGTTCAGCCCACATCACTTCCTCATTCCTTGCTATGCACTTTTCATTGACAATGCTGGGGGTAAATCATCAAAATAAAATTTAAAAAGTTATCTGAAGAAGTGGTGCTTAGAGAAAAAGAGCTTAGACAAGAAAAAAATTGCATTCGGGACAAATTCTGAACAGGTGTTTAATATCTGGCTTTTTATGCATAATTATATGCAGATTTACCCTTGAGTACAATTGCTTCAGCTCTAGTTAGAAGCAGAAATAACTGGGATTTTATGCTACTCTAAATATGATATAAATTGATGAAGAGGGGACAAGATGCTACTCTAATTATCATATAAATATGATAATTTGGTGTACAGAGAAAGAATAATAGTTGTTTCCTAGTTATTTGCATTTCAGAAAAGTTATAATCTAATCATAAACCTTCAAGAGTTTATGGCTATCAATGCTACTAATGTAAAGCAAGTTATTCTCTTTCTTTTAAACAAAATACCATCTAGCTTTTCCAGTTATTTCCTGAAATAAAGCCCATAGAGTAAAAATGAAATAGAATGAAATTAAAATCTGGTTTTCAAGGAGCCCACTTATAATGACTTTGGAATGCAGATATGATTGCAGTTTAAGCTCTGTCGTATTATAATGTGGTTTTGTGGGTTTTTATATTTATTCTTTATTTCTGTTCTATGTTTTTAATCCTTGTTAGCTACCCTGTATTACAATTCATACATTTGGCAGCTATACAGATAGTGAATTAAATAAATATCCAGAGGAGTATGTAGAGGGCGGGGGAGTAAATCATATTTGTCTTTTGGTCCCCCCACCAATTCTGCAGCAAGGATAAAAAAGGGTAAATCTCATTCCTTTAATGGAGCCATATGGTTACCGTCCATCAAGTGAACAAAACAATTTGATATGACAAAGTGGAGGATTTATTCTATTGCATATTTTGACATGAAGAATTTAGCTCTGAGCCAGAAATCCTCCTTTGCACACTAAAAAGCCTAGAAAATACTTTTGTATGAAATGTTCCTAGCTGAGAATAAAGGGATTGGTAGTCTAATATCTGTAAAAAAACATATTCAAGAAAGAATAAAGAATAGATTAATGGCATGGCACTATATAAAACAGCTTCCTAGACTGCATTTTTAGACTACAATAGAAACATTTGTAGGCTCGCTGAAATGACTGGAAAATGTACACTAGAAAGAATATGGTTTGGGGGATATTTTCTAACAGACATTTTAAGAGCCAGGAATGACTACTGACATCAGTTTGAGAATAGATTATTATTGTGTTATAGAATTCTTATACATTCAACAATATACAAATACAAAATTCTGAATGTGGAACACAATTAGATAAAATCAGTTGCTAATTGGCAACTGATAAGGAAAGTTAATGGCATGAACCTTGATGATGTACAAACACTATTGATTATTAGACAAGATATAGTAGTAGTAGTAATAATAATAATAATAATAATAATAATAATAATAATAATAATAATTTATTAGATTTATATGCCGCCCCTCTCCAAAGACTTGGGGCGGCTGACAACATAACAATAGTACAATACATTACAAATCTAATATTAAAATTTAAAAAGTCAATTAAAAACATTAATATAAAATAATCAATATCATAAAATAACAACTACGCAGTCGTACACACTCAACCCAATTAATCATACTACAGAGGTCAGAGAAACAATGAAGTGGGGAGGTAATCATCCCCACGCCTGGCGACAGAAGTGAGTCTTCAGCATTTTACGGAAGGCGAGGAGGGTAGGGGCTGTTCAAATCTCTGGAGGGAGTTGATTCCAGACGGCCAGGGCCACCACAGAGAAGGCTCTTCCCCTGGGCCTCGCCAACCGACATTATTTAGTCGACGGGACCCGAAGAAGGCCAACTCTGTGGGACCTAATCGGCCCCTGGGATTCGTGCGGCAGAAGGCGGTCTCGTAGGTATTCTGGTCCGATGTAATGTAGGGCTTTATAGGTCATTACCAACAATTTGAATCGTGACCAGAAATTGATCGGCAGCCAGTGCAGGCCAAGGAGTGTTGATGAAACATGGGCATACCTAGGGAAGCCCATGATTGCTCTTGTGGCCACATTCTGCATGATCTGAAGTTTCCGAACACTCTTCAAAGGTAGCCCCATGTAGAGAGCATTGCAGTAGTTGAACCTCAAGGTGACGTGAGCAATGGCTCCCTGTCCAAATAGGGCCACAACTGGTGCACCGGACGAACCTGGGCAAACGCCCTCCTTGCCACAGCTAAAAGATGATGTTCTAATGTTAGCTGTGGATTGAGGAGGACACCCAAGTTGCAGACCCTCTCTGAGGGGGTCAATAATTCCCCCCCAGGGTAATGGACGGACAGATGGAATTGTCCTTGGGAGGCAAAACCCACAGCCACTCTGTCTTGTCAGGATTGAGTTTGAGCCTGTTGACACCTATCCAGACCCTAACAGCCTCCAGGCACTGGCACATCACTTCCACTGCTTCGCTGACTGGACATGGGATGGAGATGTACAGCTGGGTATCATCAGCGTACCGATGATACCTCACCCCATGCCCTTGGATGATCTCACCCAGCGGTTTCATGCAGATATTGAATAGCAGGGGGGAGAGGACCGACCCGAGGCACCCTACAAGGGAGAAACCTAGGGATCGACCTCTGACCCCCCAGTAACACCGACTGCGACTGACCAGAGAGGTAGGGGGAGAACCACTGCAGAACAGTGCCTTCCACTCCCATCCCCTCCAGCCGGCACAGAAGGATACCGTGGTCAATGGTATCAAAAACCACTGAGAGGTCAAGAAGCACCAGGACAAAGGAGAAACCCCTGTCCCGGGCCGACCAGAGATCATCCATCAGTGCGACCAAAGCAGTTTCTGGGCTGTAGCCAGGTCTGAATTCTGACTGTTGAGGGCCTAGATAATCGGCTTCTTCCAAGGATGTCTTATTATTATGTCTATAGCTGCCCATAACAGTAAAATTCCAAAATAAAAGATAATAATGAATGAACAGCTATCTGAACAAAGATAAATTTGTCCTCAGAAGTTTATTGAACATTATTTCAAACAATCCTTGTTAAAGCCAGTTTTAAACTTTATAAAACAGAGCTGTTCTTTTGAAAATGACACAAAGGATCACTTTTTATTGGAAATGAAGTGCTCTCTGGAGGTTATAAGATATTGAGCTTAGACGTTTCCTTTCATTTGTAAGTATCTTTTGTTATTAAGGAGTCTTTTAATAAAGACTCTCACAATTGAAAAATGTGAGCTTATAGTGGTGTTTTCGGCAGCAAAAATTTAAAGCATGGATGATAATGGATACATACATCTGGAGGTATTAAACTAAACAGATGAACTCATCTATATTCCCAGGGGGCACAGTCTTGGCTTTAGAAAACAACCCTGTGAAGGTGTTAGATGAGCAGCAAATACAGTACCTATGTAATCAGCTCCATGAAATTAATCCTATAACATTGCCACTAGTTTACAGACTGAAATCCTGAACGGGGCACATAAGAGGTTATAATGGGCCTAATTGCCAGAGTATTTATATAAAATAAACTTGGGCAAGAACCACCCACAATTAGTTGATTAAAAAAACATCATGCAATATATTTAAATGTGTACTGATATTTAGGACCCAGCTGTGCTTAATAACTACCGTCCAGTCTCCAACCTTCCCTTTATGGGGAAGGTTGTTGAGAAGGTGGTGGCACTCCAGCTCCAGCGGTCCTTGGAAGAAGCCGATTATCTAGGTCCCCAGCAGTCGGGTTTCAGGCCCGGTTACAGCACGGAAACCGCTTTGGTCGCGTTGATGGATGATCTCTGGCGGGCCCGGGACAGGGGTTTATCCTCTGTCCTGGTGCTCCTTGACCTCTCAGCGGCTTTCGATATCATCGACCATGGTATCCTTCTGCGCCGGCTGGAGGGGTTGGGAGTGGGAGGCACTGTTCTTCAGTGGTTCTCCTCCTACCTCTCTGGCCGGTTGCAGTCGGTGTTAGTGGGGGGACAGAGGTCGACTCCTAGGTCTCTCCCTTGTGGGGTGCCTCAGGGGTCGGTCCTCTCCCCCCTGCTATTTAACATCTACATGAAACCGCTGGGTGAGATCATCCAAGGACATGGGGTGAGGTATCATCAATATGCCGATGATACCCAGCTTTACATCTCCACCCCATGCCCAGTCAACGAAGCGGTGGAAGTGATGTGCCAGTGCCTGGAGGCTGTTGGGGCCTGGATGGGTGTCAACAGACTCAAACTCAACCCGGATAAGACGGAGTGGCTGTGGGTTTTGCCTCCCAAGGACAACTCCATCTGTCCGTCCATTACCCTGGGGGGGGAATTATTGACCCCCTCAGAGAGGGTCCGCAACTTGGGCGTCCTCCTCGATCCACAGCTCACATTAGAACAACATCTCGCAGCTGTGGCGAGGGGGACGTTTGCCCAGGTTCGCCTGGTGCACCAGTTGCGGCCCTATCTGGACCGGGACTCACTGCTCACAGTCACTCATGCCCTCATCACCTCGAGGTTCGACTACTGTAATGCTCTCTACATGGGGCTACCTTTGAAAAGTGTTCGGAAACTTCAGATCGTGCAGAATGCAGCTGCGAGAGCAGTCATGGGCTTACCTAGGTATGCCCATGTTTCTCCATCACTCCGCAGTCTGCACTGGCTGCCGATCAGTTTCCGGTCACAATTCAAAGTGTTGGTTATGACCTTTAAAGCCCTTCATGGCACTGGACCAGAATATCTCCGAGACCGCCTCTTGCCGCACGAATCCCAGCGACCAATTAGGTCCCACAGAGTGGGCCTTCTCCGGGTCCCGTCAACTAAGCAATGTCGGTTGGCGGGCTCCAGGGGAAGAGCCTTCTCTGTGGCGGCACTGGCCCTCTGGAACCAACTCCCCCCGGAGATTAGAACTGCCCCTACTCTTCCTGCCTTCCGTAAACTTCTTAAAACCCACCTTTGCCGTCAGGCATGGGGGAATTGAAACATCCCCCCCCCTGGGCACGTTGAATTTATATATGGTATGCTTGTGTGTGAGTCTGTTAGTTTGTGGGGTTTTTTAAATCTTTAAAAGTTTAAATTGTTGATTACTTATGATTTGTCTTTTTACATGTTGTGAGCCGCCCCGAGTCTTCGGAGAGGGGCGGCATACAAATCCAAGTAATAAATAAATAAATAAATAAATAGTTGATTCAATTAATTGATATTTGACTAGTTCCTTTCCCTTTAACCTTATGGAAATGTATCATGTCTAGGCTTGGAATGGGCAATTGTTCTAAAGAGGGAGCATCCATATTACATGGATATCTATTCAGTCTTTTGGCAAAAAAGTATTGCAACTATAATTTGTTTCATATTATTATTATGATTAATCAAATAGTCAACCAGATATTCAGACTGGATTTGGGATTTTTGTCCTCCTCTCAAACCCTTCCCAAGGATATGTGAGATAGGCAAATGTTGATGTTTAATGGTGGATCGCTATTATTGTTTGGATGCCCTGTTTTAATCCTGTTACTAAAGAGAACAATTTTGAGTCTTTATGGATTTGAGCAGCATATAAATCCAAATTAGCTATGTTAGTAAGTAAATAGGGTAGGTAATATCAGTGGGGGGCTCTGTGTTGCAAATTCCTTATCTGTGAAGATGCCCTGATGTATTGAATTAATCTAGAAGTGGACTTGATGTATGAGATTCCCAATTGTTGGACATTTTTACACCAATTGTAATAAGGCATAAACTGGGACATGGGCATCGATGAAATCAATCCGCACACTGGAGTTTCTATGTGAACATTTTGTGTATCTTTGAGTTTGATACCTGTCCTAATGATTTATAACCTGGGTGAGATACAGAAGTAGACATCTGGGGTTCTTGGTGCCCTTCTTCCTCCTATGAAAATAAGGGAGGGCAACGGTTTAAGGGAGAGACTCAATGTGGCATGCTTAGTGTAGAGGCTGATAAAGGGAACTGTCTATCTGAGGGGCTGTATTCCCTCAAAATAATCTAATAAATTGTGTTTTTGAAAATAGTTTTGTATTGTGGTGGTGAAGATCTTTTGGGATGGAGGTGGCAGGCCAGTGTGAGGGACTGATGAGGGTGAACAGAACTGTAATCCTTCTGAGCAATGAGAGTTATGGTGGAACTTTGAGAATGCTCTATACCTAAAATATTTAATACCTCTGAACAAGCTCTTGTCCCAAGACTCAAGGTATTACAACCTTGGGATCGAGCATCATACTATGTTTGACCCCAGCAAAAGAAATGAAGTAATAAATAAATAATTTCTAGTTTTCACTAGAAGCAATCTTAGCTGGATAAAATTAGGCACTCTTAATCAAGTTACTCACAGATCAGATCCAGAGTACCAAATATCTCCCTGACCCTCTGCTCTTAATTAATATTATGAATTTGAAAAATTGTAGCGAAATTCAGCTGAAGATACAAATGGCAGTAAAGAAAGCATGGATATCAATACTCAAGAAATGGCTTAAATATCTAACTCCTTGTGTCCCACAAAATCAGCTCTTTATGTCAGGATTTAAAACCTGAGTAATATTGCAAGTAGCGAAAATGCTGTAATTACTGTAAAGTAGAAGGAATGCTGAGTCGTGGTGCATCAGCAGAATGATGCAATCTGTTCTATGACCTGACTGGTCAATACTTGTATATATTGTAATACAGCTTTGCATAGGTGTGGTTGGTTGGTTTGGTGTGGTCTGATAGTGGGTTAGTAGTGGTTGGTTGATTGGTCTGTAATAGTGTCATCTAGTGTAATAGTTTGGTTAGGTGTTCTGTAATATAGCACAGAGTTAATACTTTTATTAGTAAAAGCCTTCTGAAGAAAGAAAAAACTCCTGCTTTAGTGTCTTTATTAAGAAAACTGTCCGGTGTCTACTATCCTCCATGTTTCCAAAGCAAGTTCAAAATTAACTCTGACACTTTGTGAATCGTATTTCTCTAAGTAATTTCAGAAGCTTTTGATATGCCCTGCCTCCTTAAAAACTAATATAAGATGTAATATTAAAACATCCATGAGCACACAGATATTTTTGAATGGAAATTAGGGTTACCATCTGAGATATATTGGTAGGGAATAGATTTCACAGAGCAATCGTACACAAGATTTGGCAATGATGCCTTCCGATGAGATGTTCTTGGAGGATTGGCTCCAGAATGAGTCCAAAAGCATGGAAGACTAAACCTCTAGTCTTGGTGCCTAACCCAGATTTGATCTTATAAATTATTTTGGGACATGTATACTTGCCCACATTCATTCATACACTTTTACTACTCTTATATTCTTTTTTCCAATCCTGGCTTTTTAAATGAATAATATTTATAATATTTAATATGTTCAAGGGTTTATTCAAGTAAATCAGAATCAAGCCTTGTTTAGCTGCTACTTGCTCTCATATTATCTCTTAATAAGTGTTGTGATTCAGCCTGAGGCTCCTCAGGGACCGGCTGGAGCTCTGCCGGATCCATGCCCAGAGGAGGAGGACAGTGACCAGGAGGGGGAGGACCAGGCAGACGGGGGAGAGGAACGTCAGGAGGAGGAGGAGGGAAAGCAGCCTGAGACCCCCGGGGGGGGGGCTCTCCCCAGCTAGTAGCCTGGATTCATTGGATGAAGACGCACAGGCTATAATAGACATGAGGCAGAGACGTGCAGCTCAAAGAAGGGGACAATTAGAAAGATATTTCCATCCCTGAATTGGCAACAGCTGGGTTTGGGTGTGGTTCTCCTCAGCAGGGTTGAAAAGGCAGGCCCGCCCTTACAGTCTCGTGGAGAGTTATCAACTAGGAGTCCTGTGACCTTGCTTAGATTCTTGGCGTCTCTGATCTTGGCTTGTGGCCTAGAAGCCTGGAAGACTTGGGGGAGGCGTGGGTTTTATTATCTCCAGAGTTGTTTTTGCCAGCAAGAATCCTGTTTTATTGCCTGGCCTTCGTGAAACCTCTGTGAAACTGCATCGTGTTCCTGTCTGTAAGAACAGTTTTTGTTGCCTGTGTTTGCTTTCCAGTATATAAACTGCCTTTGCTTTTTACCAGTGTGTCTGGCTACTCTTTTTGGTTGGTGTTGGCGTCTGGGGGGACCCAGACAGAACAATAAGTTATCAAAAAGTGACTGGAAACAATCCTTAAGAATTACTTACTACCCTTTGTTTCCCCAAATCCATCACAAGCTGCCCTGTATTTTAATACTTCCCAGCTAAGTTGCAGCCATGCTAGGTTTCATGGAAAAGAGTACTATTGTTTATATTTTTTTTTGATCTTGGTCATTTTGAATGAAATTTCAAAATAAGATCTCTCAATACATATTGCCTCAGTGTTATTTGTGCCTGCTTTTTTTTAAAGATTACATTTTACTTTTTGAGACTAGGAATGGAATATCTTGCTGAATTCCCAGCAACTTTGGACTTCAGTTTTCAATCCAGAGCTGTGCTTGCTGCTGTTGTCTTTAGTGGACAGTACTTGGCAGTTACTCAATACTTGTGACTGCTATCAGCTTGTACAGATTGGTAGGCGATTCTACTGCTTTTCACTGCATTCTAGCAAGAGCGATAGTCATTTACACAGGGGACTTGTTGACAATATCTGTTAAGTCATTAATTGTGAATTAGGAAGGGCATAAAAGCCCAGATGATGGACTGGAAGTCGCAGGGTGTTTTATAGAGCAATAAGCCCAGGTGGTTTGGGTTGATATTTTACATTCTTTGCAACAATCCTGCCTAAGTCGATGAAGCAAGTGGCCCAGTGGTCTATTTGAGACAAATTAGTCAATAAGCAAACAATGTGGTTAGAACTGTCTGAGCATTTTTAACACTCTGACTCTATCCATTGATCTTGGTCTCCCGAGTTTAGAAAGATTCCCTTTAAATGGGAAACTCCCTTTAATCAGCAAATATCCATGATATTTAGTTGGTCATATTAGAGGGCTTAAAAAAATAGAAACCTAAGAACTTTCCTGAAGTAAAATGCTTGAAAGTAGCTGCTTGTTCTGCTGCTGTATAATGGCAATAACAATTGTTGCACATTTGATAGATATGGAAATCGGAAGCAATAGCTGGAGGATGCCTGAATAGAGCTCCTGGAAAAATGTTATGGAACCAATAGAAGAAAATATTTGTATTTTCTTCAAGGTTCAACTGTGGAGTCTTTGGTGTTCTCCAAGCATAGTGGTTTTCTTGCAGAAGTCCAATGCAGACAAAGCTTGGTTTTTTTCTTGCAAACATTTCCTAACCACACCAGAATGAAGTGCTAGAAATGAATGGGTTTGCTCTTACTGTTCTATAGTAATGGTGTGTACTTGTCAGTGTTGGTGGGAGTGCTCTTGATAGTTCCTTGATTAGACTGCTGGGTAGCTTGTGTGTTGGCATTGGTAGTCCCTTAATTGGGGTATTGTTTACTTTTTGATTGTTGGTTTTAGTGCTGATTTTGGTGTTAACCTCTGCTCATTGGGTGTTGATTGCTGCTGAAGAGATGTTTCAGTCTGTTTGTTTCCTTGTGAGCTTTTTGATTGGTCTTTTTTCTTTCTTAGTGTTATGTAGATGTTATTTATCTCTGTGTGCTGCTGAAGGCGGATTCATCTGACTTCCAACTGTGGACTTGTCCACAGTTTCCCAGTTGAACTGATGGTTGAGTCTGTCCATGTGTTGTGAAATTAAAGATTTTCATCAAGGTAATCTGGAAACTGCGGGCCTGATGTCTCTAGAACAGTGCTTTTCAACCTTTTTTGAGCTGCGGCACATTTTTTACATTTACGAAACCCTGGGGCACATTGAGCGGTGGGGAGGCACTAAAAAAGTTTGGACAAAACAATTCTCTCTCTCTCTCTTCCTCCCCTTCACTCTATTTCTTTCTCCCTCCCTCTTCCTCTCCCTTCCTTCCTCTTTCTCTCTCTATCTCTCCATCCCTCTTTCTTTCTCTTCCTTCCTTCCTCTCTTTTTTGCTCTCTTTCTCTCTCCCTCCCTACCTCCCTCTATGTCTTTCTCTCTCTCTCCTTCCCTCCCTTTCTTTCTCTCTCTCTCTTGCTCTCTCTCTCTTTCTCTTGTTTTTCTCTCTCTCTTGCTTTCTCTCTCTCTCTCTCTTGCTTTCTCTTTCTCTTGCTTTCTTTCTCTCTGAGCTTCGCGGCACACCTGACCATGTCTCGCGGCACACTAGTGTGCCACGGCACACTGGTTGAAAAACACTGCTCTAGAAGGCACCAGGTTGAGATAAGAGGGAAATTATGCAAAGTTCATAAATTACAGGGGCATTTTATATGCCTGAAAGATGATCAACTTTGTATTAGAAGCCCAATTGCTAAGCAGGATTTAAATATTAATGCATTTCATATCAATGTGATCAAATTACAGTACCAATACTGGACCTTATTGAAGGTAAACTGTTTCTGATACACTGATAAAAGAAGATCTCTGTTTTTGCCAATTTGGAGCTGCTACTGCTGCTGCTGCTGCTGCTACTACTACTACTACTACTACTACTACTACTACTACTACTATTAACAACAACAACAACAACAACAACAACAACAACAACAACAACAGAGTTGGAAGGGACCTTGGAGATCTTCTAGTCCAACCCTCTGCTTAGGCAGGAAACCCTACACTACTTCAGACAGATGGTTATCCAACATCTGCTCAAAAACTTCCAGTGTTGGGGCATTCACAACTTCTGGAGACAACTGTTCCACTGATCAACCATTCAATCAGGAAATTTCTCCTTAGTTCTAAGTTACTTCTCTCCTTATTTAGTTTCCACCCATTGCTTCTCATTATATCCTCTGGTGCTTTGGAGAATAGGTTGACTCCTTCTTCTTTGTGGCAGCCCCTGAGATATTGGAGCTAGGTAGTATTCTTTCTGACAGAAAATGATTTTCATAGTAATTTGGAAAAGGAAGCTATGTATTTATTCCAGCATTTTCTGAGCTGAGTTTTCCTTGCATTTCTTCCTTCCTTGAATAAATGCGGAACAGCCAATTAAAACATGACTACCAGCTTGAGGAACCTCCCATAATAAAGCACTCCCATCACTCAATTTACGCTATCATTTCCCATACCCATTTCAACAGCATTAAGTAGATCAGACCAGAAATGAACTCTACGGGAAAGCTAGAGTTACTTTTATTGAGATTGGCTATAATAATAGGATCTTGCAAGTTTGACTAATTGTACTTTACTTCTTCTGTCCCCATATACTGAAGTGAATCAGGATGGTGTTTGACTACAATGCTGATTGTGCTTGATTCTAAGAGACAGAAGGAAGAGCTGTAGACTAAACAATGATTAGATGAGAGGCAGTGTAACCTGCAGAAGCAATGGAGGGGATTTCCACAGTATCTTGGACTGTAAAGGAGTGGGGGGGAACTTGCACTTTTAGGCTTTCAAGGTTAAATAACAGGTTTTATCCTTACAATAAAATTAGAGCTAGTATTCCTGGATGTGCTTCTTCTCTAGATTAGCTGACACTGAGCCACTTTGGAAGATTATCTTGTTTCCCATGGATTACAAATATTTCAAACCCCCTTGCTTAGGTTAGGGTTAGTCCTTGCATGTTTCCACCAAGGTCAGTCAACTTCCTTACTTTCTTCATTTCCCTACAAAAATGAGGAGGGCTAAGATTTAGGATAGCACATTTCCAACTAAAAATTCATATATGCACAGAAACATTATAAATGAATGCTCCAGCTTTCAAATTTTATTACCAGTCTTTTCATATGTGAAATACATAGTGGAAAATCTGTGGTTGTAAACCAGCTGAAAACATTGCTTCTTACCCTTTAATTATGTAATATTTAATTAACTGAATATCAAACCAAATGAGTGCTAATTTCCTATTCTTTGTAGCGTAAACTGCTGAACAAAATAGATTATTTAGAAGCATATTTCCAATAAGCTGGGATAATGTAATGCCTAATTTGATTGCAGCAGTAATGGTGGTGGCACATGAAAATATATTAAAGCATTTGTATACTAAATGACTGCTTCAAGTTATTACTCATACCTCTAATTCTAGGTCCTCTCTGTCCATGTCTTGATGAATGCCTCCCATGTAAACATTGGGGTCATAGTATTCATGCCCTGATGAATGCCTGGGAAAATAAAGCACAGTTTAGGTTATCTCTCCTGATTCTAATTAGCATATTAATCCTCCCCTAGTCACATGGCAGATCATCACTAATATGTCAGCATGCATCCAGACTGGTGCATTGCCTGTGATCAATGGCGCTGAGGTTGTTAGCACGTTAAACAATGACCCACCCTCTAAAAGCTTCCACATATAAAAGCCGTCTTGCCTCTTTAATATAATGCAACAGCATCATATTATAATGGCCTCCTCCAGGTGTGGTTTGCTGCTACTAGACAGAAGAACATTTATTCCACAAGGGCCTTGAACAGACTTCCAGTGACAGTGCCAATTCACTATCAGGCAAGATATAACTTCAGGGGAAGTAAAGCTTGGGGAAAGATATTGCGTGAATGATAAGATGGGAGAGAGGAGAAGCATGCATGAGACTGCTATCAGAAGGGAACAGGTCTATTGTATTGCAGAGGAGGCAAACTTGGATCACTGGGGACACATTTCCCCCCCCCCCCAGCTTTTTTTAAAAAATGCCAAAAGATAGAGAGGTAAAGGCCATGATTAATGGTGTCACTGAAGATGATGGATTTTTTTTCTTCTTCTTTTCCATCTGTTCATCGGTCCTGAGAGGTTTAGACTGTAAGATTCAGTATGCCAATTTGTGTCTTTGCGCAGCTATTGTTGTGTTTTTGAAAAATCAATGAGAAATTATGTGGTGGCTGTTCAGCAGCACACTAACTTTCCATTGAAAAGATCATGGGGGGAAAGTGGGTAACTGATCTGAAACCACATGAAAAATTGTGATCATTTCCAGCTATTCTTTGGCTTGATTAAAAAAGACTTTGAATTATTATTTTTTCCACAGAAGAAAAAAATACTTGGAGAAATTATTATGCTTGCGGTGATATTGGAAGATTGCAGAAAAGTTTCCTCTCTTTAATTAGATGTTTTATTGCCCATAAGCCATCTAGAGTCGCTGTGAGCAAATAGGCAGATATATCAATTTTCCAAACAAACAAACGAATGAACAAAATTCCAGTCTTCCTAAACTCCACCCAAAGAAGAAGATCATGAAGGAACGATAAAAATAGTAATAACAACAGAGTTGGAAGGGACCTTGGAGGTCTTCTAGTCCAACCCCCTGCTTAGAAAGAAAGCCCTAAACTAATTCAGACAGATGGTTATCCAACATCTTCTTATTTTTATTTTTTTTATTTTTTATTATTTATTTTTTTTAAAAAAATATTTAACATACAAATATTTAAACAACATACAAACAACATTAAACATTTACAATTTATATATATACAAAATTTATCTTTTACAATTCTATTTACTATACCTTTTTCTTAATTTCCACCCAGTTGTATAATTTCTCCCACACTCTGTAATAGTCCTTATTTTGTTGGTTTTGTATCTCGTATGTTAATTTGCTAAATTTGGCGCAGTCTAATATTTTTTTAATCACCATTTCTTCGTTTGGGGTCTTTTCTTGCTTCCATACTTGTGCATATGCTAATCTTGCAGCTGTGAGTATATGATTTATTAAATAATAATTTTCTTTACTATGTTTGCCTCTAATTATTCCTAATAAGTACATTTCTGGTTTTATCTCAAGTTTATAATCCAATATTTCTTCCATCCATGTCTGAATTTGGGTCCAAAATTTTTTTGCTTCCTTACATCGCCACCAAATGTGGTAGTATGTTCCTACCTCTTTTTTGCACTTCCAACATTTGTTGCTTACATTCACATTTATTTTGGCTAAGCGCGCTGGCGCATAGTGCCATCAGAAAAACATTTTATAGATATTTTCTTTGTAAGGTGTTGATAGCGTCATCTTGTAGTTTACTGACCATAGTTTTTCCGAGTCTTCCAGTTGGATCGCATAGCCAAAGTTGGTCATCCAAGCTATCATATTAGGTTTAACTATTTCTTCGATATTTTCGTAGTTAGATAGTAGTTAGACTTAGATAGTTATACATTTTGGTTATGAATTTTTTATCAGAGCCTGTTAATATTTTGTCTATTTCATTTTGTTTTTTACATATTCCGGATTTCACCAGGTCCTTTTTGTATCTAATTTAATTTCCAAGTTGCTCTCCAATTCGAAAAACAAGATCGCTAGAGCGACCACGGTGTGAGCTATCAGAAAGGCTGAACAGGTATGTAACGTGAAGAAAAGCCATCACCGGGACTTTGTAACTTTTCATCAACAAGAGAATAAACAAAACAAAAAATACTAAAGCCCACTTGGAATGAGGTAATCAAGTCCTCATCTCAGGTGGTAAATAAGAAAACTTTCATAAATGTGGAAAACATATTTTCTTGCCAACAATTTAAACAGAATTGTTTCTTTAAACAGAAACAATTCTGTTTAAAAATTGGAACATACGGAAGGGAGAGCATAGATTTCTAGGAGACTGTTTCAGTAACCCATTGTTTTAACTTCTCAAAAGGAACTCAGCAAGATGACAACATACTTGCGCATTATTTGTATTTTACAGATAGTTGGGTCAGTTTCTAGGTTATATTTGAATAAAGGCAGAAATAAAGGCTGCTTTATTGAGAAAACCAAGGGAAAGTATAGAATACATTTTCTTAGCAACCATCCTTAGCAACCATTCTTATCATCTGCAAACTACAGGGAAAGGAAATTATTGGCAGTACAGTCTAGAGGTGGGGGGGGGGCGGAGGGAGTAAGAAAAGGAGACCAAGGAGGAAGTGCATAATTATTTATTTCTTATTTAAAACCACCAGAAAACAATCCAGCTAAACTTAGCAAATGATTGGATCCAGGCATTGATTGCCTGTTGTTTTTACATTTGTTTTTATTGTTTCCCACAGAATTACTTATGTTTAAAAATAATGTACAGTATTAGAAAAAAAAAGATCTTAGATGTTAAAATAGTAATACTAATCTGAAAAGGAGGGACAACTAACATTTTAACCGCCGCCACCTTATTTTTCATTCTCTACTGGGATGAAAAAGAACTTAATGCCACTATCTATTAATCAAAAATAAATAAATAAACAACCAACCAACCAACCAACCAAAGAAACTTAACACTATTATGATTAATAGATAGATTTGATTTGATTTATATGCTGCCCCTCTCCGAGAACTTGGGGAGGCTTACAACATATTTAAAAAAATACAAAAATATCCTAATCCAATCAAATTTAAAACTAGTTAATCTAAAACCCATGTTTAAAAATCAATCATCCTCAATCAAAGAGGCAAATATACATTTCCATATATCAGCAAGGGGGTTGGAAACTAATGACCCCAAGCCTGGCAACATAATTGAGTCTTAAGACGCTTATGGAAGGCAAGGAGGGTGGGGGCAATACGAATCTCCAGGAGGAGCTGATTCCAGAGGGCCGGGGTCCCCACAGAGAAGGCTCTTCCCCTAGGCCCCACCAAACAACATTGTCTATTGACGGCCCTGGAGAAGGCCGACTCTGTGGGACCTGACCAGTCACTGGGGCTCATGTGGCGGAAGGTGGTCCCATAAGTAATCAAGTCCAATGCCATGTAGGGCTTTATAGGTCATAACCAACATTTTGAATTGCGTCCGGAACCCAATCAGCAACCAATGCAGCCCGCCGAGTGCTGGAGAGACATGGGCATACCTAGGAAGGCCCATGACCACTCATGCAGCTGCATTTTGGATGATCTGCAGTTTCTGAACGCTCTTCAAAGGTAGCCCTATGTAGAGAGCACTGCAGTTTTTAATGGGTACAAACAAGTAGTACATTCCCATTCCCTTGGGTATCTATCCTAAGATAATTTAGCAAAATTTCTGTATCTAATTCATAGGATCTCTATATTTTGCAGATAAAAGAAGACCAAATTTCCCAATCCTAAACTCTATGTGATAGATGTACTCTTGCCATTTATTTTATGGTCTTTCCTAGTAGGAGCTCTCATGAACAAGGCAGGAAACAACCAGCACTTTATTTTTTGGGGGGAGGGAGAATTTATGTAATTTTTACTTAATGTTGAAGACTATATCAAGTATCCTGGGAGGAGGGTGTATTAATTTTCAGCGAGTGATATTGCTTGTTCTAAAACAGAGGTGGGGGAAGACTTGTGGATTTCATGGCTGGGAATTATGGAAGGTGAAGTTCACAAGTCCTAAAAGGGCCATGGTTCCTCACCTCAGTTCTAAAATATGAGTGATTTACGTAGAGTTTATTTACCTACTTATTTAGTAGTGATTATCAAATTGCTAAAAAAATATCAAGTAAATAGATGGTGATTTCCTTAGTTTTGTTTACTTATGTATATAAAACCTTTAGCGGCAATTAAATGTTTTTATAAATAAATTACACTTATTTTTTTACTTATGCCTAGGCACAAAGCCATTAGGCCTGCTACAACTAGACCAGTGTTTCCCAACCTTGGCAACTTGAAGATATTTGGACTTCAACTCCCAGAATTCCCCAGCCAGCATTTGCTGGCTGGGGGATTCTGGGAGTTGAAGTCCAAATATCTCCAAGTTGCCAAGGTTGGGAAACACTGAACTAGACTACAGAAATGACCACTAGATGGCAGGAAATACTGTATAGCCATCCAGATTGCTTTTGCACATGTAGTATTAATTAAACTCTAGATATGTTTATGGAAACACAGCTAAGTGAGCAGTCTGCTTCAGCTAGCAACATGTTTTCCAAAAAAAATAATTAAAAAAAATCAGCACAATGTTTCTTACTCATAAAGCACTAAATTGTTAAATAGCATTGCCTGAACTGTTGCAATTTCAAATTAGTAGTGTGAGGGTAATCCAAGGAACTTCATCAAAATATATTATAAGTTTTTAAGAAGATGTTGGATAACCATTTGTCTGAAGTAGTGTAGGGTCTCCTATCCAAGCAGGGGGTTGAACTAGAAGACCTCCAAGGTCCCTTCCAACTCTGTTGTTGTTGTTGCTGTTGTTATTATTATTAATTATTATTATTATTATTATATTTCTTTTATTTTGATCTGTTTCCATTGTGATATTGGCCCCCCAAAATGTCTCTTTGCGGTTGGTTTTTTCAATAATCGCACCCAGTGATAGGTTAGTTTGTCCTTCTTTTGATAAGTTTTAATTGCCAAGCAAAGAAAATCTTGTTGAGGCTTTTAATTACTCAGTCTTTTAAATTAATTTGGATGGTTCAATTATAAGCTGCTACTGCTATTTCTGAGTTGCTGTGATTTTGCTTTCATTTAAAAGTTCAATTGATAATGATTAACCTAATTGGCCATTCCTAATTTCATTGAGTGTTATGGTGAAAAATGATTCATTGGAATAAAAAGTATTTTAATAATTACTTTAATACAAATGCAATCATATTGTGAACACATTCAAAGAGAATTATTTTAATATAAATCCTTCTATATAGTTTCTCCCTGAAGATTTCATAGAAATAGCTCTTTAAAAATCTTTATCTGAAATAAGGACATCTTCAAAAACAAATTTGTTCATACAGAAAAGTATTACTTGATAATTCGATGTTCATTCTTTGATTTTTGTAGTTATTTTGGCTTACTGGAAAACACCCATCATTACTTTACACTTAAGACAGTCTGAATTGTTACTCAGAGAATAATTGTCTACCCAGAGAATAATGGGTCCTCACAAAGAAACTGGTTTAAAGTTCCATACTAATATGGACATGTGTATGAATATACCATATTATTTTTAATTGTCTTGCTACTAGGCAGACTGTGGTTTAGAGTTTAGATATCCAGATACCTGACCTGGATTGCCAAACTGAAGGATTTAAGAGATGAAGAAATGTGATTCTTTCTTTCCATTTAGAAAGCCAAATGAACGGGTTCCAAATTTGCAGAGGAATGCACTAACATGTCCATTGGGTGTGATGTCATTAGGACTCAGGGTTTTTGTTAATAAAGAGTGAAGATTTAAAGAGTAAAATAGCCTAATACATAACTCATATTTTTCACTTTTTGGGGTGTGTCTGTATGGTGTGTTTTGAATGGGAAATCATGTTGTTGAATTTCATCAGATGCCGCCCCGAGTTCGCGGAGAGGGGCGGCATACAAATCTAAATAATAAATAAATAAATCTGATATTGCTTTTACGGGTGTAAGATGATTGCTGGATCACATATTACCCATACATACAATACAAAATTGTTCAGTTAATGGGGGCTGAATATAAAGTTAGGTGTTAGCATTTCAGTTATTGAGGACACCAACGTATGAAATTGAGCCCTTCTATGTTTTTTAACTTGTTTTTGGTGACTAATAGCACCCATAGCATTAGCTGAAATTTCAGCATTACAGAACATAGTACTTACTCCTCAGGTAAGAGGTATGGATCCAGAACTGGTGGGGTAGGTGAGCCCATTTTGGTTAAAGCCATGATATGTTCAAAGGTAATCTCAGTTTGAGTGCCTATGTCTACCAAGAGACACTCATGAGAAGGACTGAAGATCTTGGTGCGTGGAGTTCTTCTTAGGACTTGCACTACAATGGGATCTTTAGCTGTTTTAAAGGCTTCTACGGCTTGATCGTGAGTGGCCTTGGACAAATCTTTTCCATTTACCTGTGAAGGGAGACAACAAAACCAGAAAAAAGGCAAGTAAGAACATGGCTTCTCTTTCACTGAAAACTTTTATGAAATAAACATCCTCCCCTATCTTCCCATCCCTGTAAGGATACATGCTTCTCTAATGGATGAACTTTGATTTTGAAACCCTTCTACACCTTTGTAATATAATGATGGTTGGGCTAAACCTTATGCAACAAGGCTTTTCTTCTGCTGGCTGCTTCTAAAATGTCTAAGTCAATTTCCTTTTCAACAGCACCCATGCAAATATTGAAGGGGTGAATTAAAGCATCTTGCCCTGTTGTCCACATTGTCAGATGTGAACATGTTTAAATTGTTTTGGTTTGGCATTGTTTATGGCACAAGAAAAATCCTTCCTTCCTCCCTCCCTTCCTTCCTCCCTCCCTCCCTATCTTGTTTGTTTGTTTGTTTGTTTGTTTGTTTGTTTGTTTGTTTATAAATAACTTCAAAATGGACTGTGGTCCATATTAAAAGGTAAAGTAGGTATAAAAAGGTAAAGTAGGTATTAAAAGGTAAAGTAGCTGTATTCATAAATAACAGATAAAAGTCTTAATGACTTTGGAACTTCCAGATTCATTTTCAACTTGCCATGGGAAGTTATTTCTGTAGCTGATCAGCTAACCTGTCAATTATAATATTATTCATCCCTATGTTTGTGGAACAGAGAATAATTAAGGTATACATGGTCTAGACTTCTATATTAGAAAAATATCCTGATAATCACTGTCATGCAACTGCTTTTGTCTTGGCTGAAAATTCATCTGGTTGGAGATGACCTTAGATTATTTAAGAAACCTATTAAAAATTGCTGGGTTACATCCCCCCCCTTTTAACTAGCACTTAGCAATAGGAATTAGACACATATACCACTTCACAGGGCTTTTCAGCCCTCTCTAAGCATATTGCCCCCAACAATCTGGGTCTTCATTTTACTGACCTCAAAAGGATGGAAGGCTGAGTCAACCTTGAACCAGTGAGAATTGAACTGCTGAACTGCCGGCAGCCCAGCAGTCAGCAGAAGTAGCCTGCTGTAGTGCATACTAACCATGGTTCTTAAATATTCCTTTGGTTATTGTTTTGGCTAGTTGTCAAAACATTATGCAATTTCTATTTCAACTCTCTTTGAAGTGAAAAAGCATTTTGTTGTGACACCTATTACTGTTAATTCATAGTGAAAATGCACTTCAGAGATACTCAGCTGAAAGAATTAAGCTGCATGAACATCTGGTGCATTGTCTAGTAGAGGTGATGCCTGTCAAATATCATGTATGGCTCTGCCTGCTTTCCTCCATCATTTCAAAAGATACTTCAGGCTCCTTTTCTTATATCCTTTTTCCATTACATTTTCTTCTCTTAATGCTCCAGTACATATCCAGGGAATGTCTATGGAGATTCTCAATCATGGTTGTCCCAAAGGTGCTTTTCCAAAAGGCAGCTGGACTTGGTTGGATTTTTTTCCTTGAAAATGTTTTATTCAGTGAATAAACTGAATGGTAAGGTGTCTATTAACTTTCCTTCCATTCATTCAGAACTGACAAAGCTTCTTGGATGATAGGCAAAATGTTTTCAAGGGAAAGAAAACCCCAAGAAAGTCCAGTTGCCTTTTTGGAAAAAAACACCTTTGGGACACTGAGAATATGTTCAAATGTGGCTCTAGTCCCCCTGTATTCCTTGGGGATGTTTATTAAAAAACAGTCCCAATTTATGAAGGTTGAAAGACAAGGTTGCATATAAGTTCCACTACTTTTTAATCTTATTTAAATGCATAATCCAAGCACTTGCTATTTCGGTCTATCATCCATTTATTTTAGGCGATTGTGCGATTTTAGCTTTACAGCTTTACAGTATGCCAAACAATGCAGTTATTATTGTCTATTTCACAGATGGGAACAAGAAAAGCACTTAAAGCACTAGCTTTATTCTGTACAATACAAAAATCCATCAATAAACTATCAGAAAACCAAAGTTTTAGTGTTAACATAAAATCCCCAAGTGGCAAATAAATGGGACTCAAACTGAGCAGGTATGACCTATAAATATATTACTATCATGCTTCTTCGTCCTGGAATTCTCTCTTTTTTAATTGGGCAAGTGTCACAGTGTCTATTTCAACAGCTATTGTATGATTTTACCAATCAGACGGAACCTATTTCTCAGGCACAAGAAACCAGTAACCAGAATAGAATTCAAAAATGCTACTTTTCATGGTACCTATACAGCAGAATCTGATCTACCAGTTGTCAAGGCAAATTGGAGCTAGATAAGAGTCAATGGAATTCATAGGGGGATTGGATTTAGGTCTCAGGTCGCAGTGTAATGTCATCAAACTTACAATGACCTCACTTGCAGACTCAGCCTGGTCATCTCCTACCCTATTATATCCCTGCAGATTGCAAGGGTTTCCAAGTTAAGGTAATCCCTTGGCTTCTTCAACACTCCAAATATGCTGTTTTGCAAAATGTAAAGTTCATGAAAACTAGACATGGTTGTTGTTGTTTTCTTATCTTCTGATAAAAATTATGGCCACCTACCTGAAGTTGCTTACTAAATAATAACTGCCTATAATCAATGATGCATGCACATCACTAGTCTCCTTTTCATAGTTACTCAAAGGAAATAAATAATGTGGAAGGAAATAAATCATATTGAGATCTGAAAACATACTGGAATTTAGTCCGGCATTAGGGTACATATTTATCAAGAAAATAATTTGATTTAATGACTTTAAAAAAAATAAAAGTATGTAAAGAATGCAACTAGATATAGAAACAATTGGGAGGAAAAAGTAAAGATAAAGAGAATATTTGATCAGGAATCTCTAAAGCCTGATTTATCCTTACTGTGGAAGAATCATCACAGTATATAGAGATATATCTTAATATATCACTGCATTCACCTATGCTTTGGCAAAGCAGGACATGATGGTGCAAATATATTTCAATTCAACAGTGCCATAAAAAACAGTTTTGTTCATCCATGATTTATCTGTTTTGCAGGCTAAAAATACTTCACTGTCCAAATGGCTTTTTCACACCAAACACTCTTAAAGAGCCCCCTAATATATACAGCATCTTTGTAACAAGTTTTGCATTATTTCAGTGCTAACATCAGTTAGGGAGGGAATGACTTGCAATACATATGTACATGTCAATTCTTATTCCAAAACATATTATAAACATTATTGATAAGAGATTGATTAAACCTTCTTTGCAGAAACACTTGACTGCTCTGTCTGCGTGTATCTGTATATATTTTGATTAATTTCAAAATTTACATCCATATAGATTAGCTTTCACTTAACAGGTATGACTTGGAGATGTAGGACATATAATTCCCAGAACTCCTCCAATCTGAAACTTGTCAGATATGTTTGGTTTGCAACTCTGATAACTTTGCTTCCCTAGCCTGATATATCCTACATAAGTGGAATTTGGTAAATCCCAACATTTACTGGCCAGCATGGTTTTCCACCTAAACATCTGGAAGAGCACCACCTTGAATGGTGGTGGTGCCAGCAGCATTCACATCTTCCCATTTTGGCAAAAATACCTGCTGCAATTCAGGTCTTTGAATGGAGATGTAACATGGTACAGGATGTCAATCTATTAAGAGGACAGCAAGTCCATCCTGACATCATTTTGTTTTAATTGGCTAATAGGTACCTGAAAACAGGATATTAGTTTTCCAGAGGAAAAGGTTTTCATAGAAGGGAAAAAGAGTGTTGCTGGGCTGGCAAATGAGAGAGTAATTAAACAAATAATCTCCCTTCTCTCTCCCCTTTCCTCCCTACCCTCCATCTCTCACACATAAATACACACAATTCTGAAGGAGAAGTGCCACAAATATGGAAATAGAATGAATCACTTAGCTTCTAATCACCCCCTCATGAAGTACTACAAAATTCCTTTAACAGTTTGTAAACAGAAATTTTAATTTTATCTTTTATCGGAAACAAGAACCTTGGGTATCACTTGACTTGATTTGAGAGGGTCTTAATGTATCCCAGCAAACTAATAACAGCTTGCTCTGAAAGGAGGACAGAATTCTAGACTTTACCACCCTTGCTTTACCTCTTCCAGGAAATGGGAAGAGTTCAAATGCATAATGTGCCTGGAGCTCTGTCCATAGTCCTGAAAATGCCATTCCCACCAGCGTTCTTCATTTTATCCTGACCATCTGGGTTCACTTGTCCTAGACGGCTTTTGAGTCGAATATTTCTGACCTGCCTATGAACTTTGGCAGAGAAAAACAGGACAGTCTTGAACACAATAAATGTAGCTTCCAGAGTTCCTGTACAATTAAAATACAGCTCTGATCCTTGGAAGCAGGAAAGGATACAAATATAATATATAAGTACTTTTATGATTTGTGAGCTCTAAATTATAGCAGAAGAACAAAGCATCTCAGGGCAACATAAAGGCTAACAGATTTATTGTAGCATATGCCTTTGTAGTGTTGTACTTTCACAAAACTTCTGCCTCAATAAATATGCTTGTCTTTATGGCATCACAATTTATTCTTGTTGGTGTTGCAAGATGGCTGCTTCTCTGCAGCTAAAATGCAGTGATCACTTTCTCCATGTGATATTCTTCATTCCTCTGTTGCAGTGGTGAAATCCTACCAGTACACTCCAGTTTGGGCGTATGGATAGCAATGGCCGCTGATGGTTTGTAGAACCTGTTTAGTTCTGGAAACATGGACAAACATGCTGTAGTCTTTAACTCATTTCATTGGGTGGCCTGAAATGGGTCCCAAAGGGTTAATAAGTGCAAGTGATCTTGGTGCTTCAGAATATGATGGATGATCTCCGGTGGGCCCGGGACAGGGGCTTGTCCTCTGTCCTGGTGCTTCTTGACCTCTCAGCGGCTTTCAATACCATCGACCATGGTATCCTTCTGCACCAGCTGGAGGGATTGGGAGTGGGAGGCAGTGTTCTTCAGTGGTTCTCCTCCTACCTCTCCGGTTGGTCACAGTCGGTGTTAGTGGGGGGTCAGAGGTCAACCTCTAGGTCTCTCCCTTGTGGGTACCTAGGGGTTGGTCCTCTCCTCCCTGCTATTTAATATCTACATGAAACCACTGGGTGAGATCATCCAAGGGCATGGGATGAGGTATCATCAGTATGCTGATGATACTCAGTTATACATCTCTACCCCATGTCCAGTCGGTGAAGCAGTGGAAGTGATGTGCCGGTGCCTGGAGGCTGTTAGGGTCTGGATGGGTGTCAGCAGGCACAAACTCAACCCTGACAAGATAGAGTGGCTGTGGGTTTTGCCTCCCAAGGACAATTCCATCTGTCCGTCCATTACCCTGGGGGGGGGAATTATTGACCCCCTCAGAGAGGGTCCACAACTTGGGTGTCCTCCTTGATCCACAGCTAACATTAGAGCACCATCTTTCAGCTATGGCGAGAAGGACGTTTGCCCAGGTTCGCTTGGTGCACCAGCTGTGGCCCTATTTGGATAGGGAGTCACTGCTCACAGTCACTCATACCCTCATCACCTCGAGATTCGACTACTGTAATGCTCTCTACATGGGGCTACCTTTGAAAAGATCATGCAGAATGATGCCGCGAGAGCAATCATAGGCTTTCTCAGATATGCTCATGTCTCTTCAACACTCTGCAGCTTGCACTGGCTGCCGATCAGTTTCCGGTCACAATTCAAAGTGTTGGTTATGACCTATAAAGCCCTACATGGCATTGGACCAGAATACCTCCTGGACTGCCTTCTGCTGCATGAATCTCAGCGACCAATTAGGTCCCACAGAGTTGGCCTTCTCCGGGTCCCATTGACTAAACAATGTTGTCTGGCGGGGCCCAGGGGAAGAGCCTTCTCTGTGGTGGCCCTGGCCCTCTGGAACCAACTCCCCCAGAGATTAGGACTGCCCCCACTCTCCTTGCCTTTCATAAACTCCTGAAAACTCATCTATGTTGACAGGCATGGGGAAATTAATATACCCCTTAGCTATTATAATTTATGTATGGTCTGTTTGAACTGTATGATTATTTTTATAAAGGTTTTTAAATTGTTTTTAACTATTAGATTTGTATATTGTGTATTGTCTTGTGGTGTTCCGCTCCGAGTCCTCGGAGAGGGGCAGCATACAAATCTAATAAATTATTCTTACTATTACTATTACTATTACTATTAGAAACATAGAATAGAAACATAGAAGACTGACGGCAGAAAAAGACCTCATGGTCCATCTAGTCTGCCCTAATACTATTTCCTGTATTTTATCTTACAATGGATATATGTTTATCCCAGGCATGTTTAAATTCGGTTACTGTGGATTTACCAACCACGTCTGCTGGAAGTTTGTTCCAAGGATCTACTAGTCTTTCAGTAAAATAATATTTCCTCATGTTGCCTTTGATCTTTCCCCCAACTAACTTCAGATCGTGTCCCCTTGTTCTTGTGTTCACTTTCCTATTAAAAACACTTCCATCCTGAACCCTATTTAACCCTTTAACATATTTAAATGTTTCGATCATGTCCCCCCTTTTCCTTCTGTCTTCCAGTCTATACAGATTGAGTTCATTTAGTCTTGCCTGATACGTTTTATACTTAAGACCTTCCACCATTCTTGTAGCCCGTCTTTGGACCCGTTCAATTTTGTCAATATCTTTTTGTAGGTGAGGTCTCCAGAACTGAACACAGTATTCCAAATGTGGTCTCACCAGCGCTCTGTATAAGGGGATCACAATCTCCCTCTTCCTGCTTGTTATACCTCTAGCTATGCAGCCAAGCATTCTACTTGCTTTTCCTACCGCCTGACCACACTGCTCACCCATTTTGAGACTGTCAGAAATCACTACCCCTAAATCCTTCTCTTCTGAAGTTTTTGCTAACACAGAACTGCCAATGCAATACTCAGATTGAGGATTCCTTTTCCCCAAGTGCATTATTTTACATTTGGAAACATTAAACTGCAGTTTCCATTGCTTTGACATTTTATCTAGTAAAGCTAAATCATTTACCATATTACAGACCCCTCCAGGAATATCAACCCTATTGCACACTTTAGAGTCATCGGCAAATAGGCAAACCTTCCCTACCAGACCTTCCCCTATGTCACTCATAAACATATTAAAAAGAATAGGACCCAGAACAGACCCTTGTGGCACACCGCTTGTAACCTGTCTCTGCTCAGAATACTCGCCATTAACAATAACTCTCTGATGTCTATGCTTCAGCCAGCTTGAAATCCACTGAACTATCCAGGGATTAAGTCCAATCTTCACTAATTTATCCATCAGCTCTTTATGTGGAACCGTATCAAAGGCTTTGCTGAAGTCCAAATAGGCAATATCCACGGCACCACCTTGATCCAACACCTTTGTGACATAGTCAAAGAAATCAATGAGATTAGTCTGACATGATTTGCCTTCAGTAAAGCCATGCTGATTTGGGTCCAATAAGTTATTGTTTTTTAGGTGCTGATTTATCCTCTTTTTGAGTAGAGTCTCCATCATTTTAACTACAACTGATGTCAAGGTAACTGGCCTGTAGTTACCAGCTTCTTCTCTACTGCCCTTCTTGTGGATAGGCACAGCACTGGCCATTACTATTATTATATACAGCCACGGCCTGCGGCTCCTTTTAAAACCTTTTCTTTTGCGGAGGCACAGCTTGACAAGTACAAGCGATCTTGGTGCTTCAGAATGCCTCGTCGTGGCTTGCGGCTCCTTTTAAAAACTTTTTCTTTTGTGGAGGCGTGGCTTCACAGCCGCTCGATTTTCCCTGGCCGCGTCTGGACCAATCCGTGGGTGGTATGCATTTTTAAATATTGGATTTTTAGATTGTAATTTTAAATTTAATTAGATTTGCCATTGTACTGTATTGTTTATATTATATGCCATGAACCGCCCGGAGTCCTCGGAGAAGGGCAGCATACAAATCTAATAAATGAATAAAAACAAATAATTAAATAAGGGGGGTAGGGGTTAACCAAAGTCTTCTTGAGATAGGATACACTTCTATGTGCCTTTAAGATACAATGTATAAAAATATTTTAAAACCTTCTGCTGATTCAAATGACATTTTTAACTACTGTATAAATCAATCTCAAATGTTTCCTGGACCAATTTCTATTAGGATTCTGTCCTCCTGGAACTAATGGAGATACTTACATTCTCTCTTAGTGTTTTTTTGATATCATCAGCCTTGGTATCCTTCTAGATCAAACATGGGCTGGATGTGTCGTGTGTTGGCCATGCTCATGCCCATTTTAGCAAAGGGGGGGGGGAAAGTCCTGATACATCATCTGATGCCACCATGTCGGTGCGAGTTTGACACCCAGTTTTGATCATCTGGTAGGATTGTTTTACATTGCTTCTATGTAGATTGTGCACAGAATATGGTGCTAAGAGACTATTATTTAACACCCATCACCTTCTCTGGCATTTCTGGGGTCTATCATGCCTTCTGCACTTTTTCAAATAGATGTATGAAACTGTGAGGAATGCAATTCAGAGCTTAATTTCAGTAATAAACTAGATGAAACAGAACAAGCCGAACTTAAAACAACTTCCCAAGAAGACTGAAATGGCCTGGGAAAAACCTGACCTTGAAGAATGAGTTGGAATTTACTCTGACTTGGGTTATAGCCCCTCAGAAGTAGCAGATCAATACTTGATCTCTAGCTGATCTCTCATACTTGATCACATGATCACCTTCCCACTTAGCATCTGACAAGCAAAGTCAATGGGGAACACTGGATTTCCTTACTGGTTGCATGAGTTACTTAATACCACACCAATTTGCTTAACAACTGTGGCAAAAAAAATAAAAAAATAAAAATCAGAAGTGACACACTTAACAACCATTTTTCTTAGCAACAGAAATTCTAGTCCCAAACTGTGGTCATAAATCCAGGACTATCTCTATGCTGTTTTATTGTTTTTATTGTTCCTGCATGGTTGCAATTCCTACCTGTTTTTGTATTTCTTACGATAAAGCTGTCAATGCATTCAAGGGACAAATGATTATTTTTCTCACACAACTTACTTTTTTAAAAAATTAAGACTAAGAGGAAGTAGAAGAAAAAGAAGTAGAAGGTAGACTGTATAGTTCCAAGTTTTAGCAACTTAACCATCAACCAAGCATCATAACTATTTTACACTGTCTCTCTGGCACATATATATGTAATTGCTTACTGGGTATAGTATATAAATAGAATAAAGAAAAATGGAAGGAGTAAAGAAATGAGGCATATAAAAGACAGGTTCAGATAGATTTGGAAAGAGAGAAGAAAAATGGGCAAATTAAGGTGAGCATGCGGAAAAAGATGCACGAGAAGAGGGTTGAATGCATACGTGGGATAGTAGAAATAATATGCACAGAAAATGCTGTGCTATGGCAAAAAGAGAATGAAAATTGGGAAAAAATGGGAAATTAATAAAAAGAGATATCTGGGTCAGCTGAGGCAGTAGCATTGCCCTTTTAGATTAACAGAAATGGAAAAATGACTCTCAGGGTGACCCCAGCTGGCCACATTTCATCCAGAAAGTGCAGCCAACCCGGGAATTAATGTATTTCTGTTTTTCTGCACTCTCTGGGTAAATCAGTGGTGTTGGTTGCATTTGCAAAAATATAAGACAAAGGAATGCTCAATTTTGTTCCGGTCAAATTAAATGTCATTAACTCACTCAGTTGAGCACATTACTATTTGTACTGCTGTAAAATTAAGCTCAATTCAGTTAGTGGAAGAAATGCTGATTGTGAGCAAAGTTTTATTATTTACCATAAATGAAATGTGAAATGCTAATGCCTGAGGTTTAGTTGTGATCTTTTCCTTAAAAGACTAAGCAATTAGGGTGACAAAGCAATCAGAGTTAAAGCATACAGAAACAACCCATGTTATATCGAGTGTAACATGCCGAGATCACTGTTAGCAGAAAAACACTTAAATACTACTTGGTCTAAAGTTAATGAAAACGATGGAAAGTATTCTTTAGCCAAGTCTTCTTAAAACAAGCGCTATGCCGGAAAATTCTGCTATAGATTTTTTTTAAAAAAATAATTCGATTGGTTCTTATTCAATTAGAGAAGACTTTGCTTTCAGAATTTATTTTAACGAAGAAGAGCTTTTTGATAAATTTCTCAGTGGCCTCATAGAATAGTTGCACTGAATTAGGCCCTCATTTCAACAGCTTTTTTGCTTTATTTATTTATTTATTTATTATTTGGATTTGTATGCCGCCCCTCTCTGAAGACTCGGGGCGGCTCACAACAAGTGAAAAAACAATCCAATACATAATCCAATTAATTAAAATATTAAAAGTTTTTTTTAAAAAAACCTTGAATTTGTTTTGCTTTTAATTGGTGTAAGTCATTGACATTTATTGATTAAGTAAGCAGTACTGCCAACATTTATTTGGGTTTACTCCAGGTTAAAGACGGGAATGCCTGGAAAAAAACTTGGGAAAATGGGGAAAAAAACTGTCCTCCCCACTTTTTCCCAAATAGCTTCAGAAAAAGCAAAAAAAAAAGGGGGGGGACTCCCCCCCTCCCGGTGTTTCTATCTCTATTTCAGGCACGTGTATCCATCTGCAACATGCATGGGCCTTGGAATTCAAGAAGAATGCTCTGTACTGGAACTATAACATTACCAAACACAAATGAAAATTTAATAAAGTAGCTTTTATATCTGTAAGCAAAAAAGAGGTTTCACCATAGTTTTACTTAGGTTAGTCATGGAATACCTACCATTATTATTATTACAATTCATTAAACTACCGTAATTCATATTCATTTCAGAATCCTGCAGGGCAAATGAACTGTTGTTCATAATGGCTATACAAACATATTAATCACATACGTGATTAGATGTGGTCATGTGGAATATCACATGGTGCTTTCGCTGAATTTATTTAGTTCCTAAGCTGGAGTACCCTTCACTACTGAGATTATCTTTCCCAGAATTCCCTAGCCATGTGGGAATCAAAAGACTTTGGAGGATATATATAAGAAAAGTCTAATTTACAGTGAAGGCTATAGCTACACTACTTAGTGGTGGAGTAGCTATAGTTACGAGGAAAACTGCATGTGTGGAATACAAAGGTACCTTGAAATCAGTGATGAGTTGCTCCGGTTTGAACTGGTTCTTAGAACCAGTAGTGGCAATAGGAGGCTCTGCCCACCCACCCGGGGTGCTTCTGCACATGTGCAGAAGTGTTGTGTACATGCGTGAACTGGTAGCAAACTAATTCAGAACTCACTACTGCTTGAAATATCTGAGCCTGGGTTTTTAGCAATCAGAAGTAGACAATTCTAGCCATATATGCAAGCTTGCCAACCTTCAAAATGTTCTAAAACATACACATCTACGGAGTCTACGGAGAGGGGTGGCATACAAATCTAATAAATAAATAAACATCATTTTCATTTCATTTTCTCACATTACCCCTTTTTTCACAGTAGTAAAAAGATCTAAGTTTAAACTGATGTGTTGCTGTTTTTCCTTGTTCCTTCTTGTGTTTATTTATCTACCAGTGAGATATTAATGGAACACGGTATTACAGAAGCTTTCATTGTCTTTTCCCATTGACAAGAGCGTGCTGGATGTCTGACATGCTAAATGCATATTAGATTTATCACATGGGAATATTTGGGATGACTGAAACCATCATTCTACGTATGGAAATAAAACCAGTCATGTGAATCAAGCACAATCCCACTGCTTTCCTGGGAGTTATTTAGATTTATATTAATGTCAGAATCATTGACATCTTGCATCATTTCTTACTAGCAAGAAACCTCTGAACACTATTAGTGAGAAATGAGGTATTTCAAGACGTCTATCATGCCCAAGGAATCCAATTAACAAGATCACAGAGTGTAAATATTTATTTATTTGTATCCCGCCTTTATTATTTTTACAAATAGCTCAAGGTAGCCAACATATCTGACACACCTTCCTCCTCCTATTTTTCCCACAACAACAACAACCCTGTGAGATGAGTTGAACTGAGAGTGTGCGGTTGGAAAAACATATTCAGACCTGTTATAATTGGGTAGTTTAATTATTTTAATAAATAGCTTATAACTTCCATGACCTGTAAAGATTTATTTATTTAGGAAATTTCTAGGTGGCTTACAAAATATCATAACAAATTTTTTAAAAAAATATTGCCAAAAAGGGGACATCCAGAAAAAAAGCCAACAACATTTTAAAAGATAAAACACCACACCACATCCTGATTCAATATCCGGGGATAGGCTCATATTTTAAAGACTTATTTAAAGAGGGGAGAACAAATCTGGAGGGTAATATTGAAAAATGGCAAATGTTATTATTATTCCCCCCATATATGGGGTTATATTCCTCCTACTTTAAAGCAGCTTTTTGAAATTGCTAGGCCTAGCTGTAAAAATGGGGACCATCTTCTGCCGCACGAATCCCAGTAGCCGATAAGGTCCCACAGAATTGGCCTTCTCCAGGTCCCATCTGGCGGGCCCCAGGGGAAGAGCCTTCTCTGTGGCGGCCCTGGCCCTCTGGAATCAACTCCCCCCAGAGATTTGAACTGCCCCCGCCCTCCTTGTCTTTTGTAAATTGCTTAAGACCCACTATATCGCCAGGCATGGGGGAATTAAGACATCTCCTCCAGGCTTATATAGTTTTATGTATGGTATGCTTGTGTAGCATGGTTTTTAAATGTTGGGTTTTTAATGTGTTTTTTTTAAACATTAGATTTGTCACATTGTACATTGTTTTATTATTGTTGTGAGCCACCCTGAGTCTGCGGAGAGGGGTGGCATACAAATCTAATAAATAATAATAATAATAATAATAATAATAATAATAATAATTATTATTATTATTATTATTATGAATAAGGATTCATGGGGATATGGGAAGTCATTGTATTGTGAACTTCATTGGATCTGTATCAGGAGTGGGTTCCTCTGGTTTGGACAGGTTCACTCGAACTGGTAGTGACCTACTGGTGATGTCACAATGAGGTCACTGAACTGGATGGGTCGGTCCTGATCTGAGGGCGCCACAATCTTTTTTCAATTTTTTTTCCTTCTGCGCATGTGCAGAAGCTGACTTTCTAGCATTGCATTAGAAACTCGAGTTTCTAGAACATGCGTTACCATTTTGTTTTCAGTAGGATTTTTTTAAAAAATCAGGGTTTTTTGCACTGTTCATATACGCACATGAAAAAGTGCACATGCCATGCCGCAAGGTAAGTTGGAACCCATCCTTGATCTGTATTCATGGGATGACAATGAATTTAGCTCCCTAGAATTTTTGACTGGGAGGACCAATGCCAATGCAAGCAAAAGGAGTATCATTCTGAAACAAAATATATTGCATAATGCTTTAAGTTTCTCTATTCTGGGTCAAAGAATGCAAAAGCACATGTCATGCATGAACTTCTCAACTGGAAAAAAGAAGATGTGTTATTCTGTATTTCATCCCCAAAGGGGTTTAGAGGTAGTCCTTGATTTATAAGTGTAACTGGGATAGGAATTGTCTTCGTAACTTGTTGCAATCATACGTTGAGTTGGACCTGATTTTACAAGTTTTCTGGTCATTGTTAAGATAATATTGTGGTTGTTAAAAAAAATCTACCTTCCCCAATGAGTGTTTGGTCATATGACTACAGGATGTTGCAACTGGTTGTAAATGTAAGCTGGTTACCATATTCCCAAATTGAGACCATGTGACCAGGGCTTATGTAACAATCATGAGTGAAAATACAGGTCATATAGGTCACTTTTTCTGAGGTTGTCATAACTTAGAACTGTTGTTAAATGAACAGTCTTAAGTTGAGGACTACTAGTATTAGAAAGTATCTTTCGAGTTTGTTATATTCATAGCCCTGTCTTTATTGTGCTTGCTCTCTGACTGATCTTGTAACAAGAAAAGGATAAATTAATAACAATAGAATAGGCAATTGCTTTTTCACTGAAAGTTCCACCATAAAATAAAGAAATTCAGATGGAGTAGAATTCAGCAGCACCAAATTATGCTTAACTTCTAAAAGCTTCTTGGAGGTTTGCAGACAGAAAATATTCTTCAAGAATTATTGACCACTTACCTCAAAGTTACCTGCTATAAGTCAGTAGCTAACCTTACATGCAGAAACCTCCAAGTACAATTAGTTAAAAAGGTCAAGTAGCATGTGGAGATTAGATAGGGTTGGTCTGCACTAGATTTGTAGCTGAGAAACAATTCTCTCTAAACATTTCTTACCATCTAATGCTCATCCAGAGTTTTGCAGAGCAAGTATGTAGCTGTTAATGTCACAATAAGAGGAAAAAATATTAGATAAAACTGACTAGGAATAATAGGAAATCTTCTTTGATGATAGACAAAGCATTGAGGGACTGAGGTAGAAAAAGTCAAACTAGCTAATTTCACCATTTTTATCTACCGTAACTGTGAAGCAAGATTCAGAAAACAGGTAATATGAAATTAAATTTTAATACAAAACATCTATCTCCAGAGTTATTTAAAAGCACATTTATGATTCTGTGCTGGTTTGAAAGGGCTACAAAAATCTGGATGATTACTAGATTAAAATAAAGAGAGAAAGATACAGAAAAAAAATCCCACTTCTTGCTGCTGACAACTAATAATCCTGTAAGGGTATTTTTTGTAGTTGAGAAAGGATTAGGTTAAACTCAGAAAGAATATTGTAAAGGAGAAGACTTAGAGTGAAAAGTAATTCAAATAGTCAGTCAAGAATATAACACAAAAATGAGCTATCTATATGTAACAAGACATCAATACTGCAAAGCCATGACTGAGAAACAGAATGATAGAACAGACCATTAAGGCAATAGATGATGAATGTTCCTAATCAAGAAAAGATGACACCATGAGATGAAAAATGGCAGGCCTAGGCACAAATCCAAATGGAAAGTCTTCCAAGCAAGGGAATGCAAAGGACATCTGAAACACATTAATCATGTATGTGGTGTTTTTTTTAAACCCCTTATGTTGTGATGGACAAACAAGGACAAAAGGCAATAAAAGTTCACAAGTGTTTTGTCTGTTGCAACACACCTATTATCATATGCCTCTCTGGCATAATCTCCTTATAGGTTAGGCATTTCTATTTCTTCCAAAGAAAGCTGCTACTAGAAGGTGGTTACTGTTTGGTCAACAGAGCAGGAATATCAAACCCAAGGCCCAGGGACCAGATTTGGCCCATGGGGTACTTAGATCTGGCTTGTGTGGCTGCGCTGGAAACAACAAAGGACCAGCCTGTGTTGCTTCTGCCAGCAAAAATGGCATTTGGCCCTGTCAAGCTCCATTTTCACTTGCAGAAAGTTGCAGGATGCCATAGCAGCCGAAAATGGAGCTCAGGAGCACATTTTCACTGGCAGAGCACTACCAGTGATCCTGACAGGATGTCAACTTGGCCACACTCATCTTGAGGTCAACACACAACCCTGAGGTGAGCCACAATGAAATCAAGTTTGATACCCCTGATCTAGAGCATTCTTCCAGATAACCTTCTTACATGCAAACATAATTTTGAAAGAATACCTAAGAAAAATTCCACATTAGTAAGTTTGGGTTTATTAGTAAGATTAAATTTATGAAGAATTGCATAAAATTCTTTTTATAGTCAAATTAAAATGTCTCCAGGCATTCTGAATTTTGAAACTGAAACGATTAACTTCTCTTTTAGGTTGATAGATTTTTAATGCACACTGTATAGATTTTATACCTCTTAGGTTTGCACAGTTATGTTATACAAGCTTTATAATTTTAGGTACTCTACCTTGAGTTTACTAGAGACTATAAAAGTGAAATGTGGAAATAGAAAAAAACGAAGTGACAAAATACTGATCAAAGCCAAAAAGAACATTTGTGATAATGCCTGCAAAAGACAAAAAGAGTGAGTATAGGAATGAACAATTTCTACCGAAGTGTCTACAGCAAGTCAAGTGAGAAGAATGTGATTGTCATCACCCAAATGTCACCTGTTAGAACATAGAACATAGAATCCTAAGGCTGGAAGAGACCTCAGAGGTCATCTAGTCCAACCCACCACCTAAGGCAGGAGCCTGATAGCATCCTGGATAAATGACTGTCCAAACTCTTCTTGAATTCCAGGAGGCAAGTTAGATATTATTTCTGCTGTGAAATATGTTGTGGGAAGGAAGTTAATATTCTAACCTCTTTGTCTAGCTAAACTGTCATCTAATATGGAGCTTTTCAATTTTAAAGAACTGTATACTTCTGAAAATATTGATGAACCAGATGTTTATGTTGGTTTAATGGAATGTGTCAACTCTCAAACTTCAAATATTGTGTTTTGACTGAGAGGCAAGATTGTAGAGTACAGCAGCTCTAGATACGAGCTGCTCCACATGCGAGTATTCCAAGTTACGAGCCACGACAGGAGCAAAATTTCTGTTCGACACCCAAGCTCAAATTTGGGATATGAGCCGAGCTTCCACTAGGTGGTGCAAGAATCCTTGCTTCTGGTTATCTCAGCGGGGGGGAAATAAAGTCTAGAGGCATTGTTCGAGATCCGAGTTGATCAAACATACGAGCTTGGTTCTGGAACGAATTAAACTTGTATCTAGAAGTACTACTGTATTTAGTTTTGTATAGCTTTGGCCTAAGGTAGTGATGGCGAACCTATGGCATGGGTGCCACAGGTGGTATGCAGAGCCATATCCTCTGGCACGTGAGCTGTTGCCTTAGCTCATCTCCAATGTGCATGTGTGTGCTGGCCAGCTGATTTTTGTCTCACACAGAGGCTCTGGGAGGGCATTTTTGGCTCCCAAAGAGCCTCCTGGGGGATCGGGTAGGGCGTTTTTACCCTGCCTTGCCTCCAAGGAAGCCTTTGGATCCTGGGGAGGGCAAAACATGAGCCTACTGGGGCCATCAGAAGTTGGGAAACAAGCCGTTTCTGGCCTCCAGAGAGCCTCTGGGGGCAGGGGAAAGCTGTTTTCACCCTTGCGAGGCCTTGAGTTATGGGTGTGGGCATACACGATAGTGAGCACACCTGCTTTTTCGGCACCTGAGGGAAAAAAAGGTTTGCTATCACTGGCCTAAGGCAATTTTTAAAATTTGAGTGGCAAAGATCTGCACATAATTAAAACATCTGTACTGAAGATACTAGAATTTTTTGTTTTGTTCCTAGTTTTCTTAATTTCTTTTTCTTTCTGTTATTCCATTCCTCCCCGACCTGTTCAGGTTGTTTTAAATGTTTCCTTTTATGCATTGAGCACTTTTTACAATAGCAATATAGTTTATATATACTTACAGTTTATACATCATAGTTTATAAAGGTTGTATAATGTAACTGAACAAACCTAGGAGGCATAAAAACTATACAACCTACATTAAAAATCTATCAACCTAACAGAGAAGTTAATTGCTTCAGTTTCAAAATTTAGAATGCCTGGAGGCATTTTAATTTGACTTTAAAATGAATGTTATGCAATTCTTTGTAAATCTATGTAATTTATTTAACTTATATACATATTTATAGGTGTTGTCTGACCCAAATGTGTAAGTTGTACTATTTGTGTAAATACATCACCATTTATATACAGGTAGTCCTTGATCCATGATTCAGGTGCCTGGCAAGCAGCTTATACCTATGACCTTTGCAGCATTCCATGGTCATGTGACCCTCATTTGCAATCTCTCCTTCCAGCTTCCCACAAGCAAAGTCAATTGGAATTGTCAATGAGGAAATTGGCAAGGAAAGTCACAACTTGCTTCTGTAAGTTGCTTTTTGTCCTGAGCAGCCCCACTACAGAGTGCAAGATCCCAGAGATCTCATGCTCCCTGCCAGCCCTGCCTTCCTGCACTCCATAGCACATGCCAGAAGCTCCTGCTGGTGTGGTTATGGTTCCATAGCACTGTCCATAGACGTCCTGCCTGTGGCCCCTGTTGGCTGTAGCACTGCCTCCAGCACTTCTTCCCAGTAACACCTCCTCGCTAATGGTGGCATTCAAATTTTTTTTTACTACAGATTCTGTGGGTGTTACTTGATAGGGGAAGGATACTGTAAAATCTCCATTCCTACCCCACTCCAGGGAAGGGATACTGTAAAATCTCCATTCCCTCCTCACGACTGCTGCAAAATCCCTATTTTCTTCCAATCAGCTGGGACTCAGGAGGCAGGAATAGATGGAGGCAGGGCCATTCAGAGGTGGTATTTACCGGTTCTCTGACCAACTCAAAATTTCCACTACCGGTTCTTCAGAACTGGTCAGAACCTGCTGAATCCCACCTCTTCCCAGTGCTTACAGTTAACAACTTGTGCGGTTCTGGGGTTATAATGGCAACTAGAATTGCTGTCAGTAAACAATCTAAGTGGTATCTCACTTTACACCTGCTTCACTTAGCAATTGAAATTCCAATCCCAATTATCATCATAGTCCAAGGCAGTGAAGGACTGCCAAAATGTTTACTACTACACTGTGAATGTGGCTTATGCAGGATGTCCTGCATTCTCTTTCAACATCTTTCAGTTGGATGCTGTGGGGTGGAGCTCCATTTTTGCTACCCCACTGCATTCCCTCCCCCATCCGGGCAGTAGCCCACACCTGGTCCAAGGACTACCTGTATTGTTATTTAATCCAACTTGTATATGCTCATCAATTTATATTTACAGGTGTTGACAGAATGTCACTACTCAATAAACAGAATTGTTCTAACTGTCCAAATGCACAGTTTGGAAATCACTAGGGACACCCCAAAACAATTACAGAGGTATTAAAAGTGATGTGAACTGAGAAAGTTTGAGAAATTTTTACTTTATAGGAAGGTAAATCACTGGATCCGGAAGTGCGGCTGAAAGAAGGAAAAGTGTTTTCTATGTTATGTCATGTCATGTCAAACTTCCTATTCCTCAACTGACCATCTCCCACAGAGGGAGGTCTTGGTAGTGTATGCTATACTACACTACACGTACTTATACATATAGTCCTCCATTTACAACCTTTGGTTTAGGGATCATTCAAAATTGTAACTCTAAAAAAGTGGGTTAAGACTGCTTTTCACACTTAGGACTGTTGCAACATTCACATGGTCATGTAATCAAAATCCAAACGGACTCATATTTATGATATTGCCATGTCCTGGGCTTATGTGATCAACCATTGCGACCTTCTGACAAGCAATGTCAATGGGGAAGCCAGATTCACTTTACCAGTTAAAGTGTTACGAACTTAACTTCAGTGATTCATTTAATTTTAATTAATTTTAATAAATTTTAATTAATAAAATTTTAATTAAATTTAAATTTAATCTCCATGATGCAAAAAAAGATGTGGAGACTATGATAATTAGGGGACTGGAGGCTAAAACATATGAAGAACGGTTGCAGGAACTGGTGTGTCTAGTTTCATGAAAAGAAGGACCAGGGGAGACATGATAGCAGTGCTTCAATATCTCAGGGGTTGCCACAAATAAGGAAGAGTCAACCTATTCTCCAAAGCACCTGAGGGTAAGGCAGGAAGCAATGGGTGGAAACTAAACAAGGAAAGAAGCAACTTAGAACTAAGGAGAAGTTCTGACAGTTAGGACTATTCATCAGCGGAACAGCTTGCCTCCAGGAGTTGTGAATGCTCGAACACTGGAAGTTTTTAAGAAGAGGTTGGATAACCATGTGTCTGAAGTGGTGTAGGGTTTCTGCCTAAGTAGGGGGTTGGCCTAGAAGACCTCCAAGTTCCCTTCCAACTCTGTTATTCTATTCTGTTCTGTTCTGTTCCATTCCGTTCTACTCTACCCCTATCCCTATCTCTATCCCTATTCCAGTGATGCCAAACCTTTTTTGGCTCGGGTGCCAAAAGGATGTGCATGTGCGTGATAGCTTACTTGTGCGTGCCCTCACCCATAATACAATGCCCCCTCCTGTGCCTGTGCGCAACCCCCATACTTCCTTTGTGCATGTGCACAACCATCCGCACTACCCTCCTGCGTATGCACACAGGCCTCACTGAAGCTTCCAAACTTTCAGTTGAGCTGTTTTTCACCATCCCCAGGGTTCAGGAGGCTTTCCTGAAGCCTGGGGAGAACAAAACAGCCAAAAAGAAGGCCGGAAATCAGCTGACATGCAAACTGGAGCTGACATAGGGAAATGCCTCGGTGTCCTCAGATATGGCTACACGTGCCATCTGTGACACCCATACCATAGGTTCACCATCATTGTCCTATTCCATTTCATTCCATTCTAATAACTGTGGCAAGAAAGGGCATAAAGGTCCAAAACTCATTTAGTAACAGAAATGTTGAGCTCAGTTGTGGTTGTACAGGATGAGGACTACCTGTACCATGTTAACCACCCAAGTCAGGAGTCTATTTTATGCATCCAATTAGAGAATTTTGTTTCATCAACATATCACAAACTGCAAGTTACGCAACAAGGAATCCGATATTCCTTATCAATGCAACCTCTTTTTTGTTTCTATAGAAACATGCTAGGCAGAGCAGCAGCTTCTAGACTAACTTTCTATAGATAAGATCACAGTTTTACTGCTATCAATATCATGCCTCTTTATTCCTTGGAGTACAAAAGAACATCATCCTAGTACTACTATTATCTCCTTGAGGAACAAGGGAATAGAATATGACATCTGTTGGAGAACTTTGATCCCAGAGGAATGTGAAGCAAGTAAGACAGAGCAAGAAAGGCATATGTCATAATAGAGGTTCTCTAAAGAGAAGAAGAAAGCAGAACCATTTATGTCACTTATATAGTGCATCAAAACATTCTTTTCCCCAGAGCCACCGAAAGTATCATGAAGGAGATGTTATTTTGACTTTTTAAGCTCCACTTTATACCTACTAACTGCAACATGTGGAGCACGCTTCCCTATCTGTATATTTACAAGATGAGTCAACTTCTATTTCTTTCTTTTTTTTAACAGAAGTTTTTTATTTTTCTTCACATTAAAATCATATACAACATCATATATCTTCAATACAACTTAATAAGCATATATCATCTCTTAAATACATTACAATAGGCTAAGTTACATTCCCATTTTGCTTTGTCATATTCAATCTGTCTCAATCTTTCCCCTCCCTACACCCCTCTTTCTATTTCGGGTGGCTATTCCACCTCTAATACCTACTTTCTTATACCTTCTCTCCCCTTTTCAACTACTATATCCTCCTCCTTCCTTCTCCAGTTCCTCCTCCACGCTCTCCTCTTTCTTTCTTTCTTTCTTTCTCTCTTTCTCTTCCTTTATTTATTTATTTCTTTCTTTCTTTCCTACTTCCCCTTTTGCCCTCAAAATCCTTCCCTGAGTGGATAATTCTATTTCAATTACATGACAGATTGAAAAGCTTTTCTGAATCTTATTCTTTATAATCATAATTCTTATTTCTTAATTTCATATCCATTCGATTTATCTTTACTTTAGGTCAGCGTTTCTCAAATAGTGGGGCTGCCTCCCCTGGGTGGACATGGAGCAATGTCAAGGAAGGCGCATGACCCTGGGGAACATGCTTTTTTTGCCACAGGGAATAATGAGGAGTAGCACACAACACAAAGCAGGAGATATGAAGAGCATATAACAAACCCTTAAGAGACACCATGGAAAAATATTTAGCAGGGATGAATAGAAAGGAGGAGAGAAATGGAGGTAATGAAACAAATGTAAGTCTCCTGAAAGCTAAGACGAGAAAATATGACAAAACATATGTAGTGCTTGACTTCCTTTGACTACGGTGGGAGACGAGGAAAGATGGACCGTTGAACTTACCTGAACGGTCTTCTCGATGCACTGCGAGGAGAGTCCAACATGGGTGATACTTCAGCCTGATTGGTTAGGAACTGAGTTAGATTAGCATAATAATTAGCTCCGCCCTGTAGCCACCCCCCTATAGCTCAGTCAAAAAAACCGAAGGAGTAGTGCAATCAACACAACTTTATTAACTCAACAATATTAACTCGACTGAGCCCCTGGGCCAAATGGCCGGGATGGGTTTGGACTCTCCTCGCAGTGCATCGAGAAGACCGTTCAGGTAAGTTCAACGGTCCTTCTCCAATGCACTGCTGCGGAGAGTCCAACATGGGATATACCCAAGATCAAGATAACAGGGCGGGAGAAGGCTGGACCAGGGGCGCATGCGATTCACACACCCTCTGCAGCACTCTCCGGCCAAAGGCCGCATCAGAGGACCCAAATGAGTCCAGTTTGTAGTGTCTAATGAATGTGTTTGGGGTGGTCCAAGTCGCAGCTCGGCAGATGTCTTCCAAGGGAGCCTGCGTGGACCACGCTGCGGAAGTTGCCGCACTCCTAGTGGAATGCGCCGTGACATTTTACGGTACTGTCCGCGATCTTGACGTATATGCAGTAGTTATACAGGAAGTCACCCAGCGACTAAACGTTGTAGGAGATATTTTGGCTCCCATCGTAGATGTTGCAAAGGACACGAAAAGAGCCTCCGTCCTTCGGAATGTGGCCGTCCGGCGAATGTAGATCTTTACCGCTCTACGCACGTCTAGCTTGTGCCAGCGTAGTTCCAGCGGATGGTTCCCCTGTGCGCAGAAGTCAGGGAGAACAATGTCGTTGGACCTATGAAACAAGGTGTTCACCTTTGTCAGGAAGGTTGGGTCAAGGCGTAAAACCACTCTATTGGGGTGGAAGCGACATAAGTCTGGTCTGACCGAAAGGGCCGTAAGTTCAGATACTCTTCTGGCCGATGTGATGGCCACTAAGAAGGCTGTTTTGAAAGACAATAGTCGCAGTGAAACATTACGGAGCGGCTCGAAAGGCGGCGCTGTTAAAGTGTCCAGGACAAAGGAAAGGTCCCATGATGGAAATCTGTGTACTGTTGGAGGCTGAAGATTGGAGGCTCCTTTGAGAAAATCTCTCACCCAGGGATGATGGGAGATGGATCTCCAGTCATTAAGCTTGACTATGGTGGAGATAGCTGCCACCTGCATGCGAAGGGTATTCGGGGCAAGCCCTTTATCCAGACCTACTTGTAAGAAAGACAGCACGTGGTCCACTGATGCTGATTGTGGATCCACTCCCCTAGCCATGCAGAATTGGTAAAAGGCTGACCAGGTGGCCTGGTATATCCTTGTGGTGGAAGGCCTCCGGGCTGCCTGAATTGTAGCTATTACGTCCTCCGGAAGTGATGCTGCCTTCATCCTGTTCCCCTCAAGTGCCACGCGGCAAGCTTCCACCACTGGGGGTCTGGATGGTAGACTGACCCCTGGCTGAGGGAGACAAGGCTGATTGGAAGCCGCCATGGTGGTGATATTGACAGGTCCATCAGGTCCGCAAACCATGGACGGCGTGGCCAGTAAGGTGCGATTAATATTATCTCGGCTCTCTCCGCTATCAGTTTGGCAATTGTCCGATGGATAAGACATACTGGTGGAAAAGCGTACAATAGGCCCTCCAGCCATGGGCTCCTGAGGGCATTGACCCTCTCGGCTCCCGGTGACGGGAAGCGGGAGAAAAAGCGTTGCAGGTGAGTGTTGTCTGACGTGGCAAATAGGTCCACTAGCGGCTTTCCATATCTCCTTATCACGGCATGGAACGCTTTCTTCCCCAGGTGCCACTCTCCTGGATGTAGGGTGGACCTGCTGAGCCAGTCCGCCTGCACATTGTCCACTCCTGAGATATGCTCTGCTCTGAGAGATAGCAGGTTTGACTCTGCCCAGGACATGAGGGCATTGGCCTCCTGCATTAGCCTGCCCGACCTCGTTCCCCCCTGATGGTTTATGTGGGAACGAGTGGCCACATATCAGTATATGATTGGCCTGACACTCCTTGTGGAAGGCTTGCAGAGCTAGGAAGACCGCTCTCAGCTCTAGAAGATTGATGTTGGTGTCTTGTAGATCCGCTGAAGTCCACAGCCCCTGTGCCACTTGTGTCTCCGAGTGTGCTCCCCAGCCCGTGAGGCTGGCGTCTGTGGTGATGACCAGTTCCGTTGTCCTCAGGAAGGTGGAACCCTGAAGTAGGGCCGACGAGCGCCACCATGGGAGGGAGCGTCTGACCGCTCTCGGTATTGACACCAGGCGATGAGAGTGGCTGGATCGACTTCGCTGGTAAGGAAGAAGAAACCACTGTAGGGGCCTGGTGTGGAAGCGGGCCCAAGGAATAATCTCGATGCAGGAAACAAAGGTCCCGAGTACTTGCGATAGGAAGGCCAAGGATGCCTGCTTTTGTTGACAAAGAAGATTCACCATCTCCCGGATCTTCTGTCGACGTTCTTGGGACAGAAAGACCTTGCCTATTTGGGAGTCTATTACTGTCCCCAAGTGAGGGATACACGTAGTGGGAGTCAGATGGCTTTTGAGGAAGTTGATTGTGAAGCCATGGTCCCTTAGGGTTTGAATGGTCACCTGTAGATCTGACTGTGCCCTCTCTGGATCCCTCGAAAAGATGACTATATCGTCCAGATACGCCATCAGGCGCACTGAACTGGATCTGAGGGATGCTGTTAAAATGTCCAAGAGCTTCGTGAAAGTCCGCGGTGCGGATGACAGACCGAATGGCATTGCCCTGTACTGGTAGTGATTGTCGTTGATGCAGAACCTGAGGTATTGGCGGTGGTCTGCGTGCACTGGTACGTGGAGGTATGCCTCCTTTAGATCTATGGAGGTCATCCAATCGCCTCTTCTTATGCAAGCAAGAATAGTGTGGAGTGAATGCATTTTGAACCTGACATATTTGATGTACAGGTTGAGCTGTTTCAGGTTCAAGATCAGCCTGCATCCCCCCGAGGCTTTTGGTACTACAAAAACTATCGAATAATACCCCGTCCCCCGTTGATCTGGGGGGACCGGTTCTATAGCCCCAATGTCCAACAGGTGAAGGACCTCCTGCTGCAAGAGAGCCCTCTTGTGGGGGCAGCTGGTCCAGGGACATTGGATAAAACGCTGAGGTGGTGGGTAAAGAAACTTGAGTCTGAGACCCTGGTAGACTGTATTGAGGGCCTACGCATCTGTAGTTGTACCGCTCCATGCTGTGGCAAATGCCTGGAGGCGGCCTCCAATAGGGATCTCCATAGCCCAGTCATTTTTGTCCACGGAATCCCCTCTGGTTGGTGTTTCCGAAGGGCTTCCTGGATTGCTGATACTGCCTACCTCTATTGCTGTATCCACCTCTGTTACTCCTGAACGTGTTCTGGTTGTATCCACTAGAGTAAGGCCTCGGATTTTGTGTGCCCGCCGTGGCAGGCTCCTGGCGAAAGGGCTGGCGGCGGTAGAAGGGAGTCTGACGTCTATCCGCTCGCCTGGCTGATTTTGGTAAGACCTTTTTCTTGTCCTTATCTTCGATAAGGACCTTGTCCAATGACTGACCAAAAAGTTCTGAGCCGTAGAAGGGTGCTGAAGCCAGGCGCCATTTAGACTTAGCGTCGGCTTGCCAGGATCGTAGCCAAAGCAATCTCCTAGATGACAGGGTTGCTGCCATTGCTCTAGAGGCAAATTTGGCTGTGTTTAAGGTGGCATCCGCTGAGAATTCGGATGCCAAGATCAGTTTGCTTAGGTCTTGTCTAAGTCGCCCATCTTCTGGCCCCACTCTGGCTTGTATTTCCTGTAGCCAGAGGATACTGGTCCTGTTGAAGAAAGAGGCGGCTGCAGTCGCCCTCAAGGCCCATGAAGCCATCTGGTGGGTTTTGCGAATGAGTGTCTCTGCCCTCTTATCCTCCGGCTTTAACCCTTCAGCCAGGTCCGACGGGACCACCGCGTTGGAGACCAAACTCGCAACTGGTTGATCAATGGTCGGGAAGGATAGTAAGTCCTCAATTTCCGGATCGAAGGTGTAGAATCTACGATCCATCATAGAAGGCCCCTGTGCTGCCGCTGGATGTTCCCATGGGCGTTTGACGCTTTCCACAAAAATCTGTGAAGATGGTATGTGGTGGGATTCCTTTTGTGGTTCATTGAATAGTCTCGCAGCTGGTTGTAAGCCTGCTGCTGCCACGGGAGGCTTGGAAGTGTCTGTCACAGTGGCTACTAGTTTTGCCTTCCTTAAAAGGACATCATAAAGGGCTGGTTTGAAAAGCATCACTGAAACGGGCTGGTCTGGTGGAGGGGCTTCATCCTCCGACAGCTCGCATTCGTGATCTGTGTCCACCTCCTCCTCCTCCTCCATTTCAGACTCTTGTGGGAAAGTGGAGGCATGTGGTACAGACCAAAGGTCCCTCCTAGGTGGCCTGTTCTGCGATCCATCCTTCTGTTGTGAACCAATGGACACGCCCTGCGTATATGCAGTGGTTAACATGTCTTGCAAGGCAGGTGGCATAGACTGCCAGGTCTCATTGGCCCTAAGCCCTGCTGTTGAAGGGGTGAATGTTGCAGAAGGGGGCGCATAACGTGGTGGAGGAGGCTGGTACCATGATTGGGTCTGAGGCATCAAAAAGTCAGACCTCTGTGGTTCAGGCAGCAGTTGAGAAGCCTGTCTGTCAGGAGATAATTCTGCGCTGTGCACTGAAGCCACTGAATCTCTATGTGCCCCTGGGGAGCAGCTAGGAAGCCATTGTGGCAAGGTTGGCTGTGTTGGGCAAGTGGTCAGTGCAGGAGGCGAAGGGTTCAGCGAGGCCTGCCTTTGGGCGGCCTCCAGCTGCGCCTCTAGGGCTTTAATCTTCTTTTCTGCTTCCTTTAAAGATGAGGAAGCTTTGGTCTTGGCTCTAGAGGAATGGGCCTTGGTGCTTGACTTCGGGGCCTCCTCCCTCCCAGCTGCAGCCTCGGTAGGAGCGCTGCATGTTTGTTCAGCCATCCCCAATTTTAATTTACTCACAGTAAGTAAGGTGAAAAACACGGTTTCTCGATTGCTCCTAGATTGGAGAAATGCTGACCGACCGAGCTCCGTATTCCCAACAAAATGGCGCTAAGGAGCTCGGCAATGGGCGTGGTCGCCCTCTAGGGATGCTGGGAAGGCCTGACTTAATCCGCGTTGTTCCGTTTGTTTAAAATGGTGGGCGAAGCCAAGCGCGGGAAATTTGAGGTGGGCGTTGGTTATTTTTAACGCCTAGCCCTCCAAAATGGCGGGCGCAACCAAGCGGGAGGAATCTGCGGCAGGCGTCTTTGTTGTAATGCCTAGCCTCCTCTCCGAAGGCAACCCTGCCTCGGCTGGCCCCTCTTATCCCCCGCTGCGTTGTTTTGCGGCTCCTTTCCTCGGCGCCGAAGCTGCAGGCGCGCCGCTCCCAAAAGCCGATGAATAGCTGATATTCAGCTTTTTGAATCTGCCGCCGAAATCGGCGGTTTCCTCCGCAGCGCGCAAGAGAGAAGCCTCGGGGATTTCCCCTTTTCGGCTTGGAGGACGCCAGCGGTGAGCTCCAAAGAGTGAGGGAGGGGGGTGGGGTGCCACTGGGGCAGCTGTACCTTCGCCCCTCCGAGCTCGGTGAGGTTTGGCCTCGGAGGCTAGGGACCTCAATTCACTCCAACGTCTCTGGGATTAACCACTGGGCATGATGGTGGGGTTTGGCCACGGAGGTCAGGGACCCAGCCCAGGGAAAGCCGTACCTCTGGGCTGCTCCCACGGAGGGTGCGAGCCCTGAGGAGTTAATGAGTTGCAGGTTATACCCACAAAGGGTAGCCACCTGAATCCTTTGTCCTCTTCTGTTTCTGTAAGAAAGAAAGAAGAGAGAAAAAACAATAGGAGAAATTAATGCATTTAATACAATTACTGTAATATACTTATTTAAACATATATACAATTTTAACAGAGAAACAAACTCTAGTCCCTATCACTACGGCTGAGTTTTTAAGACTGAGCTATAGGGGGGTGGCTACAGGGCGGAGCTAATTATTATGCTAATCTAACTCAGTTCCTAACCAATCAGGCTGAAGTATCACCCATGTTGGACTCTCCGCAGCAGTGCATTGGAGAATGGTATGTTTACTGTGTCTAAAAATGTTGACAGCAGACAGCATGAAGCCAAATAAATTAAGGCATCACTTAAGCACATTATACCCCAATCACGCTAATAAGCCGCTTGAGGTTTTTCAGTGAAAATGTGCTGAATATTGCAAGCAACAATCCTGGTGGAGAGTTGGGGGGCGTGAAATATTTACTTCTTCCTGGGGGGGGGAAGCAACAGAAAATAACCGAGAAGCACTGCTTTTGGTATATGTTATTAGTTTCGTGCTGCATCCTTAGTCAATTTTTCTTTCCAAGAATTCTCATAATTGACCGTACTGACTGGTAAAGTCAGGGTCTAAGGATTCATGTAAGCACTGTAGACTTGGGTATTATATTGTGAACTTTGTTATGGTTCAATATCAGGTGTCTACCATAAGTTATAATTATGCACCTCTTTAATCTTATATAACCTCTTTCACAGCACTCATTTCCTGGTACTGTATTACCCCCACTCATTGAGTGAATGAGTATGTGTGGGGCTGTCCTGACTATGGGGAGAGTACAGCATGAAATAATTAAGAATAAAGTAATGAAAAGACTATACAGAACAGACATCCAGAAAAGAAGAGGGCCAATGCCATGAAAACACAGGGGTTACCAACTACTCTACCCCAAGGACTGGAGGAAGACCCAGATGAGGGAATCTCTGAGGGGCACATTGTTCCAGAGGAGAAAATATCATAGAGAAGACCCACTTCCTGGATCCCATTGGGTAACATTGTCCCCAATCTTGGCAACTTTAAGACGTGTGGACTTCAACTCCCAGAGTTTCTCAGCCAGCCGAGGAACTCTGGGAATTGAAGTCCTCAAGTCTTAAGGTTGCCAAGGTTGGATGCTCCAGGTCTAATTTATATCACCCAAAGCATGCTGATTCTGCCTGATGGTATATTTTTATTCCCATCTTCCAGCAGTGGTCCATCCTGACCTGGATACTGTTGTTTTTTCACCTAGACTAGTAAAAGATGACTCTGCCCTCTTTTTGCTCTTAAAAGTTCTCCATCTACTTCTAGTTGGCTGACCAATACAATCTACCCATAAATACATTTGTGTTAGACTATATGTTCATTATTGGTATCTATTCTGACATGCAGGAATATTATATGGTTTGAGATAAGAACACATATGGATGAAAATACTGGGAACTGAATTTGGGGTTTTTTGGATGCAAAATGAAAGGTGTAAAAAACTGAGCTTGGTCTCCTGCTACTCTGCAGTTTCCTTATAAATATATATTGCTTATAGGAACAGCAACTGTTTGTATGAGTAACATTTTTATTAATAAGCTAATTAACAGACTACCCACTTATTTGCAAGACTATTAAATTTAGAGGGATTTATTTTTCTTTGAGTAGACCTAGTAGGCCTACAAAGAATGGTAATTTTCATTACTGAAATGTCATTCAGGTTAAAATTTACCTACATTGCTCTGCATTACTATTACTATTAGTTTTTCTCATTGTTCCTATCACCCATCTCCTGCCACTTATGACAATCAATATTAATATAAATCATAAGGTGTTGTGGTTAGCTCTGGCCCAGCTCCTGTCCCAAGGACTGTGGATGTGGGGGAGACATCCACATGCTGCAGGCCTGTTTTGCCCCGGGTGGAATCTGCTGATGAAGGCTCCTCTGACCAAGAAGACATGAGTGACAGGGAGGAGGAGAGTGTGGCAGACAGCTCAGAAGGAGATCAATTATCTAGCTCCTCCTTGGATTCAGAACACGAGTTAATGATACAGCCATGCATGCGGAGAGCGATGCATAGGCAACAACAACTGAGAGATTATTATCAAAGAAAATGAGGCCACCTGTGGTTGGGTGGGGCTGTGGTAATTAGTAAGGCTGCTATAAATAGCAGCCTGTGGGTTTGGCCATTGTGGAGGATTATCTGATCGTTGTGTTTCGTGACTGCTTTACTGACTTTGACCTTTTGTGTGCTGATTTTTCCCCGCTTTGAAACTAAACCAGGGCAAAGTGTGTTTCACTTTGTGGGAGAAGAAGGACTGTGAATTGCCTCAAAGCTGCAAGCTAAGTATCACAGAACTGATAAGGGATTTGTACAAATTACCAGTTTGTTTGGAGAGGAGTGCTCTTTGCTATACCAAGAGAGGGCTTAGTTTAAGTGAATTTTCATTATAAAGAACATTGTTTTGAATTTTCAAACGTGTGTGTGTGTCTGAAATTTGTACCTGTGAATTTTTGGGAGGAGTCTACCAGAGAGCCCGACAGAACATAAGGATACAACCAACAGCTTACAGTCATGCACTTATGACTGTATGACTGTAACCTGTTGGTTGTATCCTTAAGATTTATATTAATATTGATTGTTTCCTGATTGCTTATTTGAACCCTATGACAATCATTAAGCATTATACCTCATGATTCTTGACAAATGTATATTTTCTTTTATATAGTCTGAGAGCATATGCACCAAAGACAAATTCCTTGTGTGTCAAATATTTATTTATTTATATTTATTTATTAATTGGATTTGTATGCTGCCCCTCTTGGAGGACAATAACACGTGGCCAATAAAGAATTCTGTTCTGTTCTGTGAGTAGCATCCAGTGAACTCTAAATGAATGTTAACTTCTGAGTATGACAACTTTGTCCTTATGTAAAGAGCAAAGAACTTTATATAAAATCATAGTAATTTGGGGATTTGTATTATTAAAAATGTCAATTCTGTTGAACTACAAATATCTGGATCCCTTTATGTCCTGGTTTAGCTACTTTAAAGATACCTGCATTTTGAGGAAAGAAAAACATTATAACTTTATTACAAACACAGCTGGGAACAACACCTGTTTTCTAAATCTGTTTTTCTCCCTGGGGGTAAAGAGAAAAGAGGTTCAAAATTAAGGTTAATCCCTTTTACAGCTTCCTTTAATTTTTCTTTTAAAGAAATTCACTGGAATGGGCAGTCTTTTCAGAAAGTACAACTGCAGCTTTGTTTACAAATAGGCTTTCAAGTACAGTATCTCTGTGTGTGAGCCTTTATACTTCCTTTGTCTCTTATAATCTATAAATGGCAAAGTAGTAATACTAAGACTAAAGCATTTTTTAATTGAATGGAACAACATTCACCTGTTAAATGTATTTTCAATAGTGGTGAATATCTGTAGCTCAGGTATAATAATAATAATAATAATAATAATAATAATAATAATAATAATAAAAAAAATTATTAGATTTGTATGCCGCCCCTCTCCGAAGACTCGGGGCGGCTCACAACAAGCGATAAAACAATATTGTACAGGCACAAATCTAATATTAAGAAAAAACTAAAAAACCCTATCAATTAAAAACCAAACAGCACATACATACCAAACATAAATTATAATAAGCTTGGGGGAAAGGTGTCTCAAATCCCCCATGCCTGGCGGTATAGATGGGTCTTAAGTAGTTTACGGAAGACGAGGAGGGTGGGAGCAGTTCTAATCTCCGGGGGGAGTTGATTCCAGAGGGCCGGGGCTGCCACAGAGAAGGCTCTTCCCCTGGGGCCCGCCAGACGACATTGTTTAGTCGACGGGACCCGGAGAAGGCCACCTCTGTGGGACCTTATCGGCCGCTGGGATTCGTGCGGTAGTAGGCGGTTCCGGAGGTATTCTGGTCCAATGCCATGTAGGGCTTTAAAGGTCATGACCAACACTTTGAATTGTGACCGGAAACTGATCGGCAGCCAATGCAAGCCACGGAGTGTTGTAGAAACGTGGGTGAATCTAGGAAGCCCCACGATAGCTCTCGCGGCTGCGTTCTGCACGATCTGAAGTTTCCGAACACTTTTCAAAGGTAGCCCCATGTAGAGAGCGTTGCAGTAATCGAACCTCGAGGTGATAAGGGCATGAGTGACTGTGAGTAATGACTCCCTGTCCAAATAGGGCCGCAACTGGTGCACCAGGCGAACCTGGGCAAACGCCCTCCTCGCCACAGCCGAAAGATGATGTTCCAATGTCAGCTGTGGGTCGAGGAGGATGCCCAAGTTGCGCACCCTCTCTGAGGGGGTCAGTAGTTCCCCCCCCCAGGGTAATGGACGGACAGATGGAATTGTCCTTGGGAGGCAACACCCACAGCCACTCCGTCTTGTCTGGATTGAGTTTGTTAGGATGAGGGCGAAAGTTAATTCTCCAAGCTTGTGGGTTGGTTTCCAAACATTTCATTACCAACATCTTCAGCAGAGTATAGGCCATGTGGTTGTCCGTGTTCTTCTATTTATGAGGTGTGGGCATGTCAAGTGAGGTTTTTGTGATTGGTCAGGTGTGAGTCATCATCGAGTCTTGTGAAGGCTATCACCCGCTGGTAATTAAATGTTTGGAAACCAACCCACAAGTCTTTCTTTCTTTCTTTCTTCCTTCCTTCCTTCCTTCCTTCCTTCCTTCCTTCCTTCCTTCCTTCCTTCCTTCCTTCCTTCCTTACTCCATTATTATTTTTAACTTAGTTGTACATCATCAAGTCACTTTATGAGATGGGCCATATAAATGTTAAAAATAACTATTTTAAAAATTATTTAAAAATGGAGGTGACTTATAAGGTTTTTAACTATCTGGTTTTTAACTTTCTTAGTTTAGTTTTTGGTATATTTCTTAATATTTTAACTTTGTGTTTGTTTATTCTCTTAACTATCTTTTACTTTTTTCCAATTTGTAAGTCACCCAGAGTCACCTTGTAGGGAAGATAGGTAGCATAAAATTTTAGTCTATAGATATATATATATATACGTATATTGGGGAAGAATATGGAATTTAAACTGTTTTAAATTGTTTTTAAGGGGTCTTTAAAATTGTGCATTTTGTTTTTAGGTTGTGAGCCACCCACAGCCCTTTGGGATTTGGGCAGCATATAAATTTGAATAAACAAACAAACAAATGAAAGTATCTTCTGATGGTATCTGAATATACCATCGTCATCTTCACCATAAATTCTTCTTCTCTTGGTCAGAATCTGGCTGAGGGCCAAGTCAGAAAACATAGATCAATGCTTTACAGCACAACCCTTCAATTGACTCAGTGTCAATGTACACCGCTTTACTGCTTGGTTTGGTGTTCCTGAAAATGAGCCATGACCTTCCTTTTCATTATTAATGAACATAACATAACCCATTTATTAAATGTGTACTTTCCCCTCTGCTCCTGATGCCTGTTTTTCCTTCCAGTATTTGACATGTGACAGTAAAGCTTCAAGTAAATGTCCCCACTGCTTCCTCCCCTGTGAATTCTTACCACCTGCTTCCTAGCATTGAACAGATGTATCTATGTAAAACCTTATAAAACCTATTCACCCAATCATTTATCATTTTAAGGAGGAAAGATGCTTTCTTATAAGCAAAGTACAATAGCTATACCATCTTTGGTTTAATGTTTTAGCTTAACTAAACATACTACAATTCTTGGAAGGAATATAGTGGAATAGACATCTATCAGCCATGTTAGTTTAGTATTTTTGTATTACTATTATTTTTATTTTAATGTATACTGGAACTGTTTCTCAATACATAGTTATCCACGTGCACATAGTTACCTATGCAAAAAATCCTTCTATTATGAAATGTAGGGAAATTTGTTTGTAGATAATTGAAAAAAAAAATTGCATTATTTATAACTAAGCAAAAAGGAAAAATCCTACTGCCAGTTTCTTGAAATGTTCTAATTAAGAGTGGATTTTGATCCACAAAGAGACATCAATATCGTTATGAGCCATTTTTCAGAAAGTTACAGTTCTCTCACTGATGAGAATGGTGAGCTACTTTCTCTGCAGAAAACTGTCTACAGCAAAATCCTTAGTTTCAACCTCCTGTCTTTTATTATTACATTGTTCTTTAATGAAAAGTGTGTCCATTTTCCAGATGGCATTCACTGTCTTCTCAAATTCTCAAAACGTTATTATTTACCAACCATGTCATAGACACTGATGATAGCATATTAAATACTATGTCCAAGTTTTAGTGCTCAAAATTGCTAATATATGTATGGATTACCAAAATATATATTGTATGCCTGGATTTTTTTTTAAGTTTGAAGATGTTCATCTGGCTGATGCATCAACATTTATTTTTCACTTTCTTCTCTTCTGAAAATTTTGTAATGGACTTATCTAATGAAATGTATCCATCAGAGAAAACTCCACACAATTCTGTACACATGGAAGAAAGATTCACACGATATTGTATACACTGGCGAAAATGCCTCATTAAAAATACCTTGTGAGAAAAGAAAAATATATAACAAAACTCTGTACAAATGTTTTGTGTGACAGAGTGGAGCAGACTAAGGAACCAATGCCATGTAAGTCTAAAACTACTTTTATTAGAAGAGCCAACAGGTTCTATAGGTTGTCTTTAATTTATGAGCATTTGATTAAAAACAGTTCAAAGTTACTATAACCTTGGAAAAAATGAGTTATGACCTGTCCTCCCACCTCCATGGTCACATAAGTGCAATTTAGCCACTGATAAGTAGTTCACATTTACATCAGTTTCAGCATCTTATGGTCACATGGTCATGATTTACAACCTTTCTACCTAGCTTTGGATAAGCAAAGCTAGAAGTGGAATTTTGATTTGCTTAATGATTGGATGGTTCACATAATGACCACATGATTAGCTTGACATTATTTGTTAAAATGATTGTAGTCACATCATGACTTACTTAAAGACTATGATGCTTAGTGGCCAAAACTCTGGTTCAATTGTGATTGTAAATTGAGGACTATCTATAGTAATAGAATATTAAAAGATTTATTATGTCTCTCTCCTTTCTCCCTTTATCTTTGTGTGAATTGGGGGGAGGATCCTATCAAATCCTATCTTATTTCCTCAAGTAAGTTGTTTTGGAATGGGCTTAAACTGTGCTTCTCTGCTTGTTGCCTTGGTATCAGATCTTCCAACTGTCCTTCAAAGTCACTCTGTGAAAAAAAGTTGTTTACCTATTGTAAATACAGTGATACCTCTACTTACGAACTTAATTCGTTCTGTGACCAGGTTCTTAAGTAGAAAAGTTTGTAAGAAGAAGCAATTTTTCCTGTAGTAATCAATGTAAAAGCAAATAATGCATGTGATTGGGGAAACCACAGGGAGGGTGGAGGCCCTGTTTCCTCCCAGGAGGAAAGGCTCCATGGAGGCTTCTCCCTGTCTTTTCCAGTTACAGTTTCAGAGGCTCGGGTTTGTAAGTGGAAAATGGTTCTTGAGAAGAGGCAAAAAAATCTTGAACACCCGGTTCTTATTTAGAAAAGTTCGTAAGTAGAGGCGTTCTTAGGTAGAGGTACTACTGTATTCAAAGACTGAAAACAAAGATCTCAAGGACAATAATGAAGATGCCCTGAAACTAGTATATCACGATGACATACTGACTACTGGAGACATCAAGGTGGTCTACAAGAAAGGCCAAATAAAGAACAGAAAATAGACCATGTCAAAGTATTATGTGGTCAGTACATAAACAAAATAGCAGACAAATGGAGTAGGAAAGCTGAAGAAGGAGACAGAGAGGCTGCACAAGATCAAGCCTTAAAAACAAATGCATGCAAAGTCAGCAACAGACAGAAAATGAAATGCTGAAGAAACAGAGATAACCCAGTTACTGCTGTAAGAGGTTGACTAGACAAATTGACTATAATAACAATGGTGTATTGGAATAACTTGAAGAACTGATGGGATTCCAAAATAGACAAACAAATAGAAAAAGGTCACTAAAGGGTTCTGGAACTTTAGAATTCAAAAGAAAATGATATGCATACATAATACTCTAGACTTAACAACTATCCATAAGAAAGGAAGAAAATAAGTCTAAATGGTGGATGTTGCAGTACCTGGGGACAACAGAATAGAAGAGAAAGAACTGAAGAAATTCCCAAAATATGAAGGCCTGTGACTAGAAGTAGGATGACTATGACAAAATAAAGCAAACATAGTACCAACAGTGATAGGCTCTTTGGGTGCAATTCCAAAACATATGAAGCACCAGTTTCGCATGGGGCCACAGATTGCCAGCCTTGATTGAAATCTTATTGTTGATATTGGCGAAAAACAAAACAAATTAGAACACCTATCTTTCTGTAATATCTAGAGCAGCATGGGAACATTTTTGTTTCAAATTTCTAAAGACTTCCTCTTTAGAATAAACTGTACAAGAAAACATTTACAATTAAGCTTTTGTCATGTGACAACTTGTATTCAGATAGTTGTAACTGTATAGAATATATATGTACATTAACTCAAAGCGCCATAAATATGCATGGATACTATATGTGCTTTGAAAATAAAGCCAATGTCAAATGTAGAGTAAACTGGAACCAGGGGTGGGCTGCTGCCCAGACCGGGGGGGGGCACACAGTGGGGTAGCAAATATTGAGCTACGCCCCAGAGCACCCAATTTGCATTGAAAGGTATTGAAAGAAAATGCAGGGCATCCTGCATAAGCCACGCCCACAGTGTGGTAGTAAAAAATTTGGTAGCCCTTCACTGCCTGGAACATAGTGTTGCCTGTGAATCCCTCTAGCTCTGTAGAATTTGCATTCTTCGACTTTAGGATAGGACCATCTATTCATATTTATCATGTAGGTTTTCATCCTGTTTTGAAGCAATATTTATGTTGTTACATATGGACAGAAAAGCAAATAGTATTTATATGCCATGTTTCAATTTAATGACAATGTGCTAGGGCAGTGACGGTGAACTTATAGTACGCATGCCAGGAGTGGCATGCAGAGTCATCTCTCCAGGCACACCAGCCATCACCCGTAGCTCTTCCAGGTTCTAGCTGGTCTTTGCGTATGCCAGAAGCTGGAAGAGCAGCTCCCTGTTGCGCGTGCCAACTGGTCGTCGAATGGGCCAGGAGCCAGAAGACAAAGGAGCCAGAGATGCGCATAGTGAAGGGCTACCAAAATTTTTACTACCACACTGTGGCCATGGCTTATGCAGGGCGCCCTGGATTTTCTTTCAGCATCTTTCAGTGCAAATTGGGTGCTCTGGGGTGGGGCTCCATTTTCACTACCCCACTGTGTTCCACCCCGTCTGGGCAGTAGCCCACCCTTGGATGTGCATCAGGGAACAGCTCTTCTGGTTTTTGTTGTTCCCATGCTTATGCTGGGCAGCTATTCTTCTGGTTTCTGGTGCTTCCTCCCCCCCCCCCCCGCTCGCACTCCCATGTCAGAAAAGGTTCTTCAACACACTGCTAGGGAAAGTCTATTATCTGCTTTGCCTTATATGCTAATACAGTGGTACCTCATCTTACAAACACCTCTTCTAACGAACTTTTCAAGATACGAACCCGGTGTTTAAGATTTTTTTGCCTCTTCTTCTGAACTATTTTTGCCTTACGAACCCAAGCAGCTGCTGGTGGGATGAAGCGGTTTCTTTCCCCCCCCCTTTTTTGAAGAAAGAAAAGGGAGGGGCAGCTTGGAGGAGTAAAGATTTCGCATGGTTTCAAAGACACTGAAACTCTTTTTAAGAAAGAAAAGGGAGGGGCAGCTTGGAGGAGTAATGATTTCGTATGCTTGCAAAGGCACTGAAACTGTGTCTTTTGAAGAAAGAAAAGGGAGGGGCACCCCCCTTGCCTTTCTTCCTTCCCACTCACCCTTTAGCCTAGCCTTGCTTCTTCCACCCGCCCCCTTTAGCTGCTCCTCCCTGCCCTCTGTTCGCCTCCCTTCTAAATTTTGGGATTTTCCTGAAGGATTTGCACCCATTATTTGCTTTTACATTGATTCCTATGGGAAACATTGTTTCATCTTACGAACTTTTCACCTTACAAACCTCCTCCTGGAACCAATTAAGTTCGTATGAGGAGGTACCACTGTATTTATAACTTTAAATAGTTCAAAAACATGAAATAAAATGAAGTCTTTATAGTTTATCAAAATATTTCATAATATTTCATAATAACAAAAGAGCCTTGGGGGAGCATTGGTTAGAGTGCAGTACTGCAAGCTGCTTCTGCTGACTGTTGGCTGTAGTTCACCAGCTCAAATCTCACTAGGCTTAAGGTTCACTCAGCCTTCCATCCTTTCCAGGTCGGTAAAATGAGGATCCAGATTGTTGGGGGTGATATACTTATTCTGAAAACCGCTTAGAGAGGGCTATAAAGCACTGTGAAGCAGTATATAAGTCTAAGTGCTATTGCTATTGCTATATTTCCACTTTTAAGTTTTACACACAAACACACACACACTTTTTTCTTTAAAAAAAAAGATAAACACTTGTTTCAGATAGGATTTCTGTCCAATAATTCTCTGTTAGTGATTAGTGAACTGTCCTCCACACAATCTACTAAAGCAGGGATGTCAAACTTGTGGTCCATGGGCTGATTGTGTCATGTGCTGGGACCACCCCGCCGAGTTTAGCGAAGGGGAAAAAAGTCCCAATATATCAGACAATGTGGTGGGTCTGACAACCTTGCACTAGAGAAGCTGTAAAACAAACTCTTCTCCTCCCACTAACATTTTCATAAAGTTGAAGCAGCACATGAATGTTCAAAGAGTATGCTGTACTTGAGAGAGAAGAAGATACTTCTCTTGGAATATAACGATAACCACATGCCAAAGTAGTAGATATTTCTTTCCTTTTCCTTTCTCTCATAACCACCCTGAGTCTGCGCAGAAGGGTGGCATAGAATCTGACCAACCAACCAACCAACCAAACAAACAAACAAACAAACAAACAAACAAACAAACAAACAAACAATCTGCGCAGAAGTGTGGCATAGAATCTGACCAACCAACCAACCAACTAACCAACCAACCAACCAACCAACCAACCAACCAACCAACCAACCAACCAACCAACCAACCAACCAACCAACCAACCAAACAAACAAACAAACAAACAAACAAACAAACAAGTCTAACCATGGTTTGCTTGAACCATGACCTGGCGTGTTTGTAATCATCTTAATAACTGCCGAATAGCTTGGGGAGCAAGAATTATTCCTGTACTATAACAACAGGAACATTAATGCACTCTAAACAAAGGACAGAACATTATTCTTACCCTATGCATTCCTTTAACTTGCAGTACACAAATTGCTTGTTATGCTGCTAAAGCTGATCAAAATGCCCAAGACTATTATCTTAAAGGGTTCAAAAGTAACACTATAAACTGGTTGAAGCCACCCTGAGTCCTTCAGGATTGCATGGCATCAGTGATGGGCTCCTATGGGTACGGTCAGGTACACAATACCGGTAGCAAAAAATTGAACTTTCCCCCCCTTTTTTCCCCTTCTGGGCTCAATGTTTTTGCTATCGCAGTAAATGAGTTTGTATAATTTTATAAGAGCTGTGCGTGTGTGTGTGTGTGTGTACTTTAGTAGATAATCAGGGGTTGGCTACTGCCTGGATGGGGGAGAACGCAGTGGGGTAGCAAAAATGGAGCTCCACCCCAGAGCAACCAATGCATAAGCCATGCCCACAGTGTGGTAGTAAAAATTTTGGTAGCCCATCACTGGGCAACATAGAAGTCGAATAAATAAATAAAGTACTTCATTTTAACTACCACATTTTTCGCTCCATGAGACATACTTTTTTGTCTCCCAAAAGTGGGTGGAAATGTCTGTGTGTCTTACGGAGCAAATATTGCCAAAGCCCCGCACGCTCACCCCCACCCCCTTTTTTGGCCTCCACATCCCCATTTTCAACTTCCATGAAGGAGGCAAAAAATGGACTGTGCGGAGGCTGAAAATGGGACATGCAGAACCCCAAAACAGTTCATGCTGAGGCTGAAAACGGGATGTGCGGATGCCAAAACTAGGAGTGTGTTTTATGATCAGGTGCATTTTATGGAGCAAAAAGTAATTGATCCAAAATTGTGGATCAAATTGCTCAACAAATAAAAGGAGGGTGGGAAGAGCTGCCCTGAGTGCTCGAAGAAGGATGGCATACATATCTAATTAATAAATCAAATAATAAAATAATAAATAAATAATAAGAGAGGAATCTTGGAAAAAAGGCTACTGTGGGAAAAAGTATCATGCAAAAATTATTATATTTGTTGCTTTGGGAGAATTGTGATTTATTGTGCATAAAACTCAAGTTTTATCCTTTATAGCACATTTCTCATCAAGTTCCTCAAATAATATTATTTTTATTTATTTATTTATTTATTTATTTATTTATTTTTATTTATTTATTTATTTATTTATTTATTTATTTATTTATTTAATTTGATTTGTATGCCACCCCTCTCCGTAGACTCGGAAAAAATATGCAACAAATCTAATAATTTAAATATCACTAAAACCCCCTTATTAAAAACAAAAACATACACACAAACATACCATGCATACATTGTATAGGCACGGGGGAGATGTCTCAATTCCCCAATACCTGACGGCAAAGGTGGGTTTTCAGAAGTTTACAAAAGGCAAGGAGGGTGGGGGCAATTCTAATCTCCGGGGGGAGCTGGTTCCAGAGGGTCGGGGCCGCCACAGAGAAGGCTCTTCCCCTGGATCCCACCAGATGAAATTGTTTAGTCAACGTGACCTGGAGAAGGCCTAACCGGTCGCTGGGATTCGTTCGACAGAAGGTGGTCTCGGAGATATTCTGGCCTGATGCCATGAAGGGTTTTATAGGTCATAACCAACACTTTGAATTGTGACCAGAAACTGCGGAGTGTTGGTGTGACATGGGCATACCTAGGGAACACTCTTCAAAGGTAGCCACATGTAGATAGCATTACAGTAGTCAAACGTCGAGGTGATGAGGGCATGAGTGACTGTGAGCAGTAACTCCCGGGCCAAATAGGGCTGCAACTGGTGCACCAGGCGAACCTGGGCAAACGTCCCCCTCGCCACAGCTGAAAGATGGTTTTCTAATGTTAGCTGTGGATCGAGGAGGATGCCCAAGTTACGAACCCTCTCTGAGGGGGTCAATAATTTCCCCCCCCCCCAGGGTGATGGACAGACAATTCGGGAGGCAAAACCCACAGCCACTCCGTCTTATCAGGGTTGAGTTTGAGTCTGTTGACACCCATCCAGACCCTAACAGCCTCCAGGCACCGGCATATCACTTCCACTGCTTCACTTCCTGGACATGGGGTGGAGATGTAAAGCTGGGTATCATCAGCATACTGATGATACCTCACCCCATGCCCTTGGATGATCTCACCCAGTGGTTTCATGTAGATATTAAATAGCAGGGGGGAGAGGACCGTCCCTGAGGCACCCCACAAGGGAGCAACCTAGAGGCTCTCCCTGGCTATAATAGCCACTCCTCCTCCCCTTCCCTGGGGTCGAGGCTGATGCAACACCTGGAACCCGGCTGGGCAGATTTCAGAGAGAGGAACTCCTCTCTCTGGACCCAGCCAGGTTTCAGTCACATATGCCAGGTCAGCCTCCTCATCCAGGATCAAATCCCGGATTAGGAGAGATTTATTTACCACCGACCTGGCATTGAGTAGCAGCAGCCTGAGCCCAGGGCCAGAATTACACTCGATACCAGTATCCTGAGTTGAGCTCACAGAACTGGAATGTGGGATTGCTATTAAACAGCGATCCCTTGTTCCCCTGGAACAGTTAGTTCTGTGGCTCCCGCCATATCTGCCTCTCCCCAGCAACATTGGGATATTCCAATCCTCTGCCATCCCAGAGATAAGTGTCCCCTCTCCTCCTGCCTCTCTAACGCCATGTGGGCCAAATGTATCATACACGTCATTCCCATTCATCCCATCTATACCATAATCCCACCCACCCCACCCATCCCAACGATACCAATCATTCATACTATACCTTATTTAACCGCCCCAATTATCCATCAATTAAACCCCCGCCAATAATTTAATTAAAAATATAGATAATTACTAATAATTAAAACAGTTAAAAGGAATACTATATATAAAAATATAAAGCTAAGTACTATACAACTATAAAATTAATTATTAAAAATATAGGAACTAGTAAGTAATTCATTTATCAAATAATAATAATAATAATAATAATAATAATAATAATAATAATAATAATTTATTAGATTTGTATGCCGCCCCTCTCCGCAGACTCGGGCAGCTCACAACAATAATAATAACAATGTGATAATGTAACAAATCTAATATTTAAAAGAAAGCATCTAAAACCCATCATTTAAAAAACCATACAACACAAGCATACCATACATTAAACTATATAAGCCTGGGGGAGATGTCTCCCTTATCCAGAGGTTCTTTCAACTGTCTGGAACCAATTAAGATAAGAGACTTATAAGAATGTTATACCAAGAAGGTGAATCTGTTGCATTGAAAAATATTGTTTCATAGCCAAAGTTGAAGATTGTATGTGATATTATATGAGTAATAGGATCCTTATAGCAGGGAATTCATATGCATGGTCAACTGTACATATAAATATATGATTGATGTGTTTTCTCTTCAGTGTGATCTATATTTTATATCTTCAGTATTTCATTTTGCAATGTGAGGCTTTATTACCCCATTAACTGCTCAGAATGATTCTACAAGTGGGTGGCCCTAATAAAAGTAAGGTAAATAAATAAGTTTGCTCATGTGACATAATAACTTGATACTCTAATGTAATGTTAAAGGACAAAAAACCCGGAACCTTCCACAAAATACATAATAATAAGATAATAAATGGTTCTTTTAATATATAGCCTGGGACAAAAGGGCATTTGCTATTCTCAACTGCCCGTTAAATATGGAATGATGTCATTATGGTGGTTTACATAATTTGCATAATGATGTTACTATACAAATCATGGAAATTGGTGCCAATAACAATTTGCATCACATGGCTGTTATAACATTAAAATAACATTAACTGTCCATTTCATTTTTATGCAATGGATATCTCTCTTATTTTGAGGAGAATATATAAAACAAAAATTTGGTCTATTGCATATGAAGTCTGCTAAATTAGGATCAAGACTTCATTTTCTTAAACTACATTTTCTATCTTCTGAAGCCAGAATGACAGGCAAAAAATCCTTACTTAACTTTAAAACATAAGATATACATTGCAATTGCTTATAAAAGAGATGTAGACCACTACTGTAAAACATCCTGACAATGAGCTCAATGTCGTGTTTGTAGTTACAAAATCATTTCTGGATTAATTGCATCTTTCACGACAGGCAATACATCCATAGGAGAGTTTATAAAGGAGTTCTATTCCTTTTCTATTTCTGTCAACAATAGAACAAGATCCATTTTACACACTACATTGTGAATGCTAAGAAAAATCACCTTTCTCAATGATTTACAATAACACCCTCTGCTGGCAAGTATATATATATATAAAAAAAACGCAGTCCAGATTTTGTATTTGACAATACAGGTAGCATTGTTGCTAAACTACTTAAGTGTTTTCATTTTGTAAAACACCACTTTGTAAGATAAAAATCAGTGCACACATTATTTACATACAGATAATGAGATGTATTTCTAAAGGTAAGTTTTGATCTGTCAAAGCTTGTAAATGTTTTTTTAACAAAGAGAAGTTAAATAGTTTCTGCTATCAAATGGCTTTTCCCCCCACAATCTTTGACAGCATCTACCTTCATTATGAGTACAAATCTACAGTAAATACTGGATATTTCAGAAGGAACTTCAGACAGAATTTAACAGGCAAAGCAACTGAAAAGGAGAAATAAAGAGTCCTCCCCAAAGGAGTAATTATTATTAAAAGCATTATTTCCTCTTTCTTGGACACTTGGGACTGGCAAATTTATCAAATGATATTAAAACAATTCTGCAAGAACTAGTCACCACTGACTCATAGATTTCTGGAATCTAAGAGTACAACTTGGGTAAATATTTGAGGAAACATTTATTCATTTTATTTATAAGAGCCATCTTTCCCACAATTTGCGACTTTGACATCAGTTACTGATCTGATTCCTGTAGGTAAGTAAATTAATGCACGTGATCTGTAGAAACAAATATTATTGGTAAACAGAAAGCTCCCCTTGCAGTCTGTCAATCATAATCCATATTACTCCAAAGTTGTTCAGAGGACTTAACCAAAGCTCACCTGGCTGAGATGGGTTTTTTTTAAAAAAAAACAAAACCTACCAATGGGAACAACATTCCCCAGTGTATTAACTGGTTTTTGCATTTCAACAAATATTTAAACTTCTGTCAGACTGCATGCTGTGAAGCAAGATTCCCAAACCTTTCCATTGAAGTAAGAAAGAAATCTCATCGAGGAAATCAAATTAAAATTCCCCCTTCATTCCTTCACCCTGTTCTAGCAACCTAGACTACCATCAGTTATCACCAGGATAAGTTAATGTACCCTGATCCTTCCAATTGAAAGCAAAAACAGCATTACCTGGCAAACTTCATATAGTAATTTGTATTGTTCTTCTTGCTTCTGAAGAGAGCACAGGCTGCATCCCATGTTTCAGAAAAAGAGTCTTCCTTATTTGCTGTGAGAGCCAGAAAGTTGTTGTTTCCAAGCATGCAGGCAAATACTCCTCTGACACATACAAGATAATCAGATGAAACTGAACGGGCTCGGAGTGGAGATGCTCTGATCACTTGCTCTGCCTTCTTCCTTAACACACGCCCTCACACGGTATACAACCCTCCCTCTTCTCCTGCTTTAGTCCAATGCACACACTATATACTGCTATTCATGCATATTAATCAGCTCTCATTGACTATTCATAACAGGCAAAGATACGGAAGATAATTGCTGCCTATGACAGCTGAAATTTCTCTAATTAACAAGCAAGCACTTCAGTAGCAGGGCATAATAAAAGACACTAACAATTCTGTAAACCATTTTGTAGCAATTACAAATAAACACAACTGCATTTTACTGTAGTCCCCAAGGATAATTTTTTAGCATACTTAAGCATATTAAAAGTACATTTTAAATGTAAGTCATATCCCAAACACTTCTGCTGCAGAAAAACAGCTATTATGGGCAATATTAACTTATGCAGCAAAGTTAAAGAAAACGACAAATATTCAGTTACAACTAAAGAAAAAGTCTGTTGTGAAGAGGTCATATGTTGAACAAAAGGATTTAAGACCAAGGACCCTCTGGAATAATGTTTCTCAACACCAGCAACTTTAAGATGTGTAGGCTTCAATTGCCAAGTATGCTAGATAAGATGTAGCAATTCTGGAAGTTAAAGTCCACACAACTTAAAGTTGCTAAGGTCAAGAAGCTGTTCTGAAAGCCCTAAAAATTGGGAAGAGAACATTCTGAACCTGTCTTTAAGGCACATTATTACCAGAGAATCCCATAATAGCAAAGTTTATCATACCTCAATTCCCATTAGCATCATAATAATTAGAATGTGCTTCTAGCACCTAATGATATCAGATAATATTGTATAGCTATGGTATGTTTATGTATATTTAAAACAGAAGAGGTTATTGCAGCTTTCTTTGAAAAGCCCACAATATGTGTTCAAAATGGATAGTGAATGTTATAAGTTCTTGTCAAGCATTCAACCTATAAATTAGAATTTCACTTGTATTGGGATGCATCAAGACATACTGATTTACTGCCTTCATCTGATAAATACTTCATGCTGTCTTTGTCTAAATTCGTGCCCTCAGGTTAAGCACCGACAAGAAATAATTAGAGCACAGTACCTATGCTACAACATACCAAAGATTGGTTCATATGTTATGTAAGTCTTATTCATAAGTTAACCAGAGAGGTGGTTTGATACTATAGTTACAGTACTAGACTTCATGATTTTAGGACAATCATTATAAGTTAGCATAGGGTCTGTTGTGAAGATAAAATGGGGCACAGAAAAATGTGGCCATTCTAGCAATTAAAATACTTTCTGAAGTAGAATCTAGTTTACACCTCTGCTAAGTTCTAAGAAGGACTCACCGAAGGACTCACTAAAGAAGAACTTAATGCTGGGAAAGATTGAAGGCAAAAGAAGAATGAGAAGACAGAGAATGAGGTGGCTGGATGGATTGACTGAAGCAGTCGGTGTGAGCTTAAATGGATGGTAGAGAACAGGGAGGCTGGGAGGAATGTTGTCCATGGGTTCACGATGGGTCGGACATGACTTTGCAACTAACAACAACAAAGTTCTAGAGCTCATCCAGAATCTTCCAGCAATACATCTATTCCTGAGACGATTCATCTCTTTGAATATGCAGTGATGACCTGCAAATTTATTTCTTTGCTCACACACATGTAGGACCTTTTTTTTCAGATATACCACAAGATTACAACAGATAAAAGCCTGTCCCAAACTGGCAATAAACTTCTGAGTTTAAAGTAGAACTTTCCCACAGTATTCCTTATAGAAATATGATTGCTAGCTTAGCTCACCAAATGATATTTTATATTCAGTATGAAAGCCACATGAAATGCAAATAACCTAAGGTTGTACAATGATGTACTTTCAAATATACATTTATATTGTAAATATATTGCATCATGTAAAGGACAATTTTCAGCTTCAATCCTCAAATGAGACCCATATATTTGCTTGCTATCTTTGCTGATCTCAGTCTATTGTGTTAAGAGACACACCATGATGATATGCTAAATTACAGGGGTGCCAAAATGAAGGCTTGCAGGCTGGATGTGTCACGTGCAGGCCACACCCATCCCAGCTTCGCCAAGGGAAAAAACTGATAGTAACGTGGCTCCGCTGGTGCGCTAAAAGGAAGAGTAGTTAGTGTTGGGTGTTATGGTACACTTAATGTCTTCACTTCTTCAAGTTTCATTTACTATGAAGATGAACATTTTGTCCTTTTTATGAATGATTTATGGCAAGTGGTAAGAAGACTTGCAATCTCTAGGAACCTATTTACTAATGCAAAGAAGGAAATTGTTTTGTAGGAGAAATTTGTCTCTTAAACATTGGAAACACTGAGCATGGAAAAGTATTACTCAGGGTAACAAATATTGGGCAAAGTGTTAAGAAGACAGTGTTGAGAAGACTTCTCTAGTCCTGCACTTACTGAATGTTGCATTCTTGGGTCGTGACCTTACAAAGCTACTCTGTGCTCAGTGAGATATATTAAACTGCATGCTAAATTTTCTTCTCTTGTGTCACAGTGTATAAGTTCTTCGTCATTTACTGTATCTCCATGTACTTTCAATATCTACCTCTCCAGGATCGGAATGACATTGCACCAGTTGCAACTGAAATAAACCATACTTCAGCTTCAACCACAACAACACAAGAGCACATAACAGATTCAAGCCCAATATTAACCGCTCCAAACTTGAATGTAAAAAATACCACTTTAGTAATAGAGTTGTTGAAGCGTGGAACTCATTACCGGACTCCGTAGTATCATCCCCTAACCCCCAACATTTTACTCTTAGACTGTCCATGGTTGACCTCTCCAGATTCCTAAGAGGTCAGTAAGGGGCGTGCATAAGTGCACTAGAGTGCCTTCCGACCCCTGTCCTATTGTCTCTCCTATATCCCATATATCTTCTCTTCTATCCCTATATCTTTCTTCTATTCTCATTGATTATTTTATCCTATACTCTCTCTTCTATTCTTTCTCTAATTCTATTTCTTTGAAGGTGTCCTCTATTACCTTCATTGTGTATTATTGTGTATTGGACAAAATTAATAAATAAAATAAATAAAATAAAATAAATAAAATTATTCTAGTGTTATTAAGAAAATGAAACAAAATAGGTATCTCATGTAAGAATCCTCTCAGAAGAACAAATTAGAACATCAGAGTGTACTTTTAAAACATTCCATAATATCAGTTGGGAGGATAAGTCAAGAAACTTTGACATTTCATGTTCTTGTTAACAAATATTCATTTAATTTTGCAACATCCATGAAATAAGTCCAATAAGTAGTAATTCAAGCAAAAAAGCATAAACAGTTTTAGTATTTTTTGTTTTGCACCCAACTCTTAATACATTTTTACTTCGCAAATTAACTCGCATTATAATATGTATGAGACTTATGAGGGTTTGAGGACAGTGGCTTCATATATGTTGGGAGCAATGTACATTTGGATGACTGTATCAATAGCCTAATTAACTCTCTTTCATTCTGAACATTTCTCATATGAAAAGATGGCAGAACACATGAGCAGCTGTTCCTTTGTAATAAATCATACCATTTATATATGCTGAGTTCATTTAATGATGATGACCACTCTTGGAAACAAAGTAAAGAAAAAAGAAAAAAAATGCATGCCTTTGAGCACAAGCATTTATTTTTTAATCTAGATTTTTCATTTCCATACAAAATTATTTTTAATCAGCCACAGAAATTGGACAACCTAATCAACTCTGAAATAACTATAAATCCATGTGAAGTATGTATTCCACCATCAATAAGGCTATTTATCAGGTCTTTCATATGCTCATAAAACTCTTACGACTGTCATTAGAGTTTGGCTCTTTATAATTAGAGACTAGTCATTTGTGAAGATGGAAGGCGTTTTTTTTAAACTTATGAATAATTGGAAGCACTGGCAAAATGCAAGAAAAATGATACCAAAGGCAAATTCTATGAAGATACATCTAATGTCTAATGATGCACCATGCCCAGACAAGATAACCCCTTCTTGCTTAAAAGTCTGTGCCCCCATCTTCACCCCATCTTCACCCAATTGACCCCCATCTTCACCCAAATCTTTAACAAATCACTAGAGGTGTGCTATGTTCCTTCCTGCTTCAAACGCTCTACTATCATCCCAGCACTGAAGAAGACCACCATCAAGGAACTGAATGATTACAGACCAGTTGCTCTAACATCTGTAGTTATGAAAATCTTTGAAAGGCTAGTGATATCCCACTTGAAAACCATCATGGATCCACTGTTAGACCCCCTGCAATTTAGATCAACAGATGATGCTGTTAATATGGTCTGCATTACATCCTACAGCATGTTGAATCTCCAAAGACCTACGCTAGGGTCCTCATTTTAAACTTTAGTTCAGCATTCAACACCATCACAATGGACATACTTTTAACTAAACTAAATCAGCTAGTGGTACTTGAACACACTTATAAGTGGATCACAAGCTTCCTAACAAATAGGAAGCAGCAGGTGAAGCTAGGCAAAATCACATCAGATACCTGTACAATTAGCACAGCCTCCCCCCCCCAAGGCTGTGTACTCTCACCACTTCTCTATATATACCAATGACTGCATCTCAAACAATCCATCTGTTAAACTACTGAAGTTAGCAGATGACAACAGTAGTGATGGGCGAACCCGACAAAATTCGGGTTCGGCAGATTCGGGCGGACTTTACAAAAAATTCGGGTGACATCACCAAACCCGAACCTGAACACTTCTGGCCCCGCCCACCATGACGTCACCCAGCTGTCATCTTCTGAGAAGAGGAGGAGGAGCCGGGCACTAGTGGCGGCAGAGGAAGGTGCTTTTAGAGTGCCGGCAGAATTGTTTCAATTTTTCTCTTTCTGGCTTTGTGCCGTTTCTTTTCTCCTCTCCCCAATAATTTGGAGGGGGGAGAAGAGAAAGAGCAGCACGCATTGGGAACTGCAGGGGGGAAGAAATGTTGACTTAACCCCCCCCCCAAAAGCCCCTTAGGCTGACTGGGTTTGCTTGGAGAAAGGGAGAAGGACCAAGGAGAAGCCGCTGCCTTTTGTACGATTTTATTTTGTCCCAACTCAGTGAGCTGCAAAAAACTGGAGCCAAGCAGGAGAGGTGGGACTGGACCATTTCTGAGGCAAATGGGGGAAAGCCCAGCTGAAGCTTTCGCCAGTGGACTGGAGCTGTGCAGGAGAGATGGATAGAGCTCTCCTGCACAGCTCCAGTCTGCTTTTTTAAATAGTTACAGATAAAGAGCAAAGCGGAGAAGGCGCTAGGTCACTCTCTTGCTTCCCTTGCCACAGCCATGGTCCTTTCACTGGGAGGTTGCTAAGGACGCCAAGGTGACCACTTCCTGGATTCCTTAGCAACCTGCCGGTGATGTCAAACCTCCGAACACGACCCCGAACTTTGCCCGAAGTTTCAAAGAATTTCAGGTTCATGTTCGGCGTACCGAACACCGCAAAATTCGGTACGGACCCGAATTGTGCGAGTTCAGTTCGTCCATCACTAGACAACAGTAATTGGTCTCATTCGACACAACAATGAAACTGCATAAAGATGGGAGGTTGAACAACGAGCCACACTCAAAATTGTAGAAATGGTAGTAGACTTTAGGAGAAATCCTTCCATCCTACCACCTCTCACAATACTAGACAACACAGTATTAAGAGTAGAGACCTTCAAATCTCTAGGTTCTATCATATCTCAAGACCTAAAATGGTCATCAAAAAAGCACAGCAAAGAATATTCTTTCTGCACCAACTCAAGAAGCTCAAACTGCCCAAGGAGTTGCTGATACATTTCTACAGAGGAATTGTTGAGTCTGTCATTGGCATCTTTATAACTGTCTGATTTGGTTCTGCAACCCAACAAGAGCAACACAGACTTCAGAGGATAATCAGAACTGCAGAAAAAACAATTGTTGCCAATAATCCCTTCAACACTGTAAAACTATTTACTAAATCTGCACTACTATTACTACTAGTTTTTTCTCATCATTCATATCACCCATGTCCTCCCACTTATGACTGTATGACTGTAACTTGTTGCTTGTATCCTTACAATTTATATTAATATTGATTGTTCCCTAATTGCTTATTTGACCCCTATGACAATCATTAAGTGTTGTACCTCATGATTTTTGACAAATGCATATTTTCTTTTATGTATACTGAGAGCATATGTACCAAAGACAAAATCCTTGTGTGTCCAATTACACTTGGCCAATAAATAATTATATTCTATTTTGATCCTCCTATACTGAAATAGAATTTTCATTTTCCTCATAAGTTGCTGTATGGCTACAAGATTTGGGTTGCAAAGATCCTAGTGAACAGTACAAAGATTATTTCATTGCTATCTAGTTGTATCTTACTATCATCAGTTTAATTATCCTCCAGTTCCTACATTTCCTAGATTTTGTGCCCTCGTCACATTGTTGCTGTCAAGTCAATGTTGTTTAGTGTCATTTCTATAGACCACAAATCTGTGTGATACTAGCAGCAGCCTAGGGACAATTGTTCTATGGACTTTTTGATAGCTTCTGGTAAAGTATACTACAAGAGTCTCATCAGTGCTTTCAGTGTAAATTGTCCTTAGTTGCTTATTAAGTTGATTTATTTGTTTACTTACGTTATCTTCTTTGCCTATTTGTGATCTCATGTAAGGGTCTTGATTGCTATAAAAGTCAGTCCTTCTCTATCCTTTAAGCTGATGGAAGACAGTCTCCGGAAGCTTTCAATATTATGTAATTTCCATGCTTTGGGAAATGATATTTAAAAGTAAGTTTTCTGTCGCAGTTTATTATATTTTGCAAAGTAACTACAGGGACTTTTTAAATACATAAATCCATCTACAAGAAGAAAAGATGAACAAGATGAAAAGATGAACAGACTCTCCGAGTCTGCAGAGAGGGGTGGCATACAAATCTAATAAGTAAGTAAGTAAGTAAGTAAGTAAGTAAGTAAGTAAGTAAGTAAGTAAGTAAGTAAGTAAGTAAGTAAACAAACAAACAAACAAACAAACTATCTTTAGATGACACTCTTTCATCTGAAATTTGAATGAGATCTTTATCTTCTTGAAACCAATGTTAAAATTTCACATAATTTTGCAGCTTTAATGCTGAAATAGCTACACATAATCATCTCCCATAGACATAAGAAAGAGATAACTATCTACTTTTCATAATAGAATCCCAGGTTCAGAGTCTAATTTTCAATCAAAGTGGAAAAGATCAGGCGGAAATCAAGAACAATCCTCTAATCACTGAACCAATATTTATAGATAAACCATGTTTTGTATCTGTATAAAACAGATATTGCATGAGTTAACAAAGATGGAAGGACATTTCGATCCCCACAAGGAATTAATGGCTGCAAAAGTTGATGGAATTAGCAGATATGTATAAATTGACTGCTTTGATAGAAGAAAAACCACTTTTGTTTCTACTTGGGAATCGCTTCTGGACTTTGTGATTGAGGTGGAAAAAATGAATCTTTGATTTTATTGATTAGATACATTAGTTGTCATAGAAATGGTACTTTATACTATTATGTAAAAGTAAACAATAGAGATTTAATGTTAACACCAGAAAGAGTTAGATTTCAATGCCTTTCTTCTTCTTCTTCCTTTTCCCCCTACACTTCTTTCCCCTTTTCCTCCCTTATTTTTTCTACTATTCGCTTTTGTAATTTTGTATTTTATACCGTAAACTAATAAAACTGTAAAAAAAAGGTAGATATTGCATGAGTTAAAGAAAAACCACTGTCTTTAGCGCTATACATGCTTCGTAAATGACACAAAAGATATTCTTTAGAATTCCAAGAAGCAGGCGCAGAAGACCTCTTTAAAACAGCTATATCTATTTTCAGGCTTCTATTTCAACCTGAAACAAAGACATGGCTGCTTTAAACAGTTAACTCACTAAAAAAACCAAGATTCCAGCAAAAGGCTGAAAAAAATTAAAGTTGCACATATGTTCATATTCCAAAATATCTCCACTTTTTAACATTGCACAGCTCTACTGTTCATTAATTAAATGGAAGATTTGTAAAAAATAAATCTTTGTTGCGATATTCACAGTAAGTGGATTTTAAAAAAAGAGTGGAGCTGACAGATTTGTTCTTCTAAGAACTACAATACTTCTGAAACCTTCTGGATTTGACACATGCTATGTAATTAAATAACAACAGTTTTTGTTCAGTTTTATCCTCTTTGATATGCTGGGCAGGAATACTCAAACCCATGTGTTTGAGTTAGTCACAGTGCAATCAGATTTAAGTAGTTTACTGGATTAGAATCTAGCAAAAATCAAAGACAGGATACTTTTCGCAAACAGTTTTGGCAAACAAATATTTGAAATGCATTAAAAATGAATATTCAAAACCCGCAAGTTTGTTTTTGGATTATGGGGATCTTCAAGAATAATATTATCTCCCATTCCAGACATGTATTACCTTCATACACAGCTTCAGTATCTCTCTTTTTCAAAAGGATATTTAAAACACAAGGCTACCTGACAGATCCTTCTTATTCTGTGTAGATGAAGAAAGATTGTTTTATTCTGAATTAACTCTATTAGTTAATTATTTTTTTACCTGAAGGAATTAATTTATATAAAAGTAATTGTGTGTGTGTGTGAAACAGGCAAACATTCTTTCCAAGGAACATTACTATCTAGCGAGACACTACTGCCCTCTATTGGAATGAATTCAGTTTTAAGTGAAGCCACCAAGAAGGTCAAACTTGATTGTGTTCTTCTAAAATGAGAAGATTTCCTTTACTTTTAGTATTTACCTGATATACTTTCTTCAACAAACGGGCTCTGAAATCTCATTTCAAATAATTTTGATAGCAAATATGATAGTTGAATCTCCCTGCACACTCTCCAAACCTATTTGAAATAACTATAAATGAAGAATTATTTGTCTGGAAGCATTTATTTTGAACCTAAGGCACTGGCTAGCAAATCAATGAGAAATTGACTGTGCTTCATGTTTGGCAGTCAAAACTTTTGAATCAAGAAAGATTGTGATAAAAGATGACTTGAATCTAATCAGACTGAGGGTCAGAAACGGAGGGCTGATATCTTCCTACAGCCTTTTACCTGTCCTCAAATACTTAGGCAGAGGTCAAGCTTTCATTATAACTATACAGTGGTACCTCTACTTATGAATTTAATTTGTTCCATGACCAGGTTCTAAAGTAGAAAAGTTTGTAAGAAGAAGCAATTTTCCCATAGGAATCAATGTAAAAGCAACAGGGTGGAGGCCCTGTTTCCTCCCAGGAGATTCCTAAAGAGGCCCTAGGGAGGCTTCTCCCCACCTTTCCCGGTCCTGTTTCCTCCCAGAAGATTCCTAGACAGGCCCCACAGAGGCTTCTCCCTGCCTTTTCTGGTTACAGTTTTGGAGGATTGGGTTTGTAAGTGGAAAATGGTTCTTGAGAAGAGGCAAAAAAATCTTGAACACCCGGTTCTTATCTAGAAAAGTTCGTAAGTAGAGGCGTTCTTAGGTAGAGGTACCACTGTAGTTCTGAAGTGATGTCTTTCAAATCACAGTTACATCAAGCAGATGGCCTCCATCTAACTGCAACCAGGACTTTTATGTCCTGGCTGGTTTAAAAGCATTGCCTGTAGGAAAGCCAGCCTCCTTTGACCTGTTATTCCTTGCACAATCAAGGAAGAGTTTCATGTTTACAGTTGTCATTGGCAGTGACTAAATGAGTGCAATGAGTTTCTGCAGCTATTTTGTTACCATTCAGGAATCCCAACTGCTATGCACAAACAGATCCATGATATTTCTATCTCAGGACCGAACCTTAACTGTTTTGATCTTCCCATGAATACCAAGATGTTATCCACAATTTAGTACTGTATACTACATGTTCTGTCTGGGTCACTCCGGAAGCCAATACCAACCCAAAAAGAGAAGCCAGACACACCGATAAAAGGCAAAGGCAGTTTATAAAATTCAAGAAAAAACACAGGTAACAGAAAATGTCCTTACAAACAGGAAAATGCTGTATCTTCAGATATATCCACGAAGGCAAAAGTCCATGCAGCAATACAGGATTCTTGCTGCCAATATGAGGCTATAGATAGCAGACCTACACCTCCCACGGGTCTTCCAAACTGCTGGGCCACAAGCCAGGAACAGAGACGCCGAGAACAAAGCAGGACACCATAACTCCAATTGATAACACTCCACATGGCTTCAAGGGCTTGCCTGCCCTTTAAACCCTGCTAAGGAGGACCACACCCAAGCCCAGCTGTTCCTAATTCAGTGCTGATAATACTTCTTTAATTGCTCCTTTCTCTGATCTGAACGTCTCTGTCGCATGTCAATGACTGCTTGTGCGTCATCACCTAATGACTCCAAGCTACTGGCTGGGGAGAGGCCCCCTCCCCGGGGCTCTCATGCTGTTTTCCTTCATCCCATTCCTGACTTTCCTCTCCCCCATCCGACTGTTCAGCCCCCTCCTCTTCGCTGTCATCCTCCTCCGGGCATGGAGCCAGCAGAGACACAGCCGGCCCCTGAGCAGCCTCAGGCTGAACCACAACACTACACAACTGAACACTCACAAAATGTTCCACTGATAATGTAAAGTTTTGGCAATTTCTGAGTGGACAACTAGAAAAATATCAATTTATTTACACATGTATTTATTTTAAATTAACAAACTGTTAATGATCCAAGAACCAATTTTAGCATGCTAAGAAATGCCAGGAACAAGCTGCTACATCTTCATGAAAGAAGTCCTACAATATCTACAATAGTCTAGTTCAGAGTGGACAAGATAATATCCTTCAGGATCTCTGGTGGGTCCTCATTTCCTGTATCTCATCCTTACGAAACATGCTTTGGAGGCATTCTTTTTATTTTCACATCACAGAAGCAAGTAACTTGCCCAACCTCCCTTTAGCTTTTTAAATATAATTACGAAATCTTAATTTTTCCAAGAAACAAGTTCCATTTCAGCCATATCATATTTTCAGAACATTTAAGTCGCTTCAAGAAGGGCAGCATAGAAATCTAATAAATAAAGAAAAAATGCCTGGGATAAATCATATATCCATCCTAAGATAAAATACAGGAAATAGTATAAGGGCAGACTAGATGGACCATGAGGTCTTTTTCTGTCGTTAATCTTCTATGTTTCTAAGAAATAAATAAGAAGTAAAAAAATAAAATAATGACATTTTCATTTTAGTAACAAATTTTGATACCATTTACTACAACATACTTTCGTTTATAATTCCATGATTTCAAATTTATCTTTAATATTAATAAAACTTAAGGGCCCTTCCCTCAACCTTTAAAGGAGGCGGTGGTGAGACCCCTCCTCAAGAAGCCTTCCCTGGATACAGCGGAATTAAAGAACTTCCATCCAGTCTCCAACCTTCCCTTTGTGGGAAAGGTTGTACAGAAAGTGGTGGCACTTCAGCTCCTACAGTCATTGGATGAAACGGATTATCTGGATCCTTGTCAATTTGGCTTCAGACCTGGCTATAGCATGGAAACTGCTTTGGTCACGCTGATGGATGATCTCTGACGAGCCTGAGATGGGGATCATTCCTCTATCTTGGTGCTACTTGATCTCTTAGTGGCTTTCGATACCATTGACCATGTTATTTTTCTGGGATGACTAAGAGAGCTAGAGTTGGGAGGCACCGTGCTGCGATGGTTTTCCTCTTATCTCTGGTTGTTCACAGTCGGTATTGGCAGGAGGACAGAGGTCAACCCCTAGACCCCTTGTTTGTATAGTGGCTCAAGGCTCGGTCCTCTCTCCCCTCCTATTTAATATCTACATGAAGCCACTGGATATGATCGTCTGACAATTTTGAGGTGAGGTATCAGCAATATGCTGATGATACTCTGTTGTATATCTCCACCCCATGTCAGTTCAGTGCAGCAGTGGATGTGATGTGCTGGTGCCTGGAAGCTGTGAGGGTCTGGATGGGTGTCAACAGGCTCAGACCTAAACCAGACAGTGGCTGTGGATATTGCCTCCTAAAGACTGTATCGACTGTCCATCCTTGGCTGGGGGGCGGATTGTCCCCCTCAGAATGGGTTCACAAATTTGGATGTACTCCTAGTCCTACAGCTAAGATTGGACCAACATCTAACAGCTCTGACTAAGGCGACCTTTGCAAGGGTTTATCTGGTGCATCAATTGCAACCCTACTTGGATCAGGAGGCTCTCTGCACAGTCACTCATGCTCTTATCACCTCATGGTTGGATTATTGCAATGCACTCTACATTGGACTACCCCTGAAGAGCATTCAGAGACTACAATTGGTCCAGAATATAGCCATGTGAATGACTGTGGGTGAGTCACTGCAACGCGTGTCTGGGTACAGCTACTAAGTAAATATAAATCATTTGCCTCCAGAGTGCAAAAAATAGCCCAACGAGTAAAGGAGAAGTCCATTTTTCCAAACTTCCAGTTTGCCTGTTGGGCCATTTTTCATTCTCTAGAGGTTTCAAGGAAGCCTCCTGAAGTCTGGGGATGGCAAAAAATGGCCCAATGGGCCAATTGGAAGTTTTGTTTCCAAATGCCTGGTTGGCCCATTTGGCCATTTTTCACCATCCCCAGGCTTCAGGAGTCCAGAGCCTTCAATGAGGCCTGTACACATGTGCAGGGGGGAGCAGCATGGGAGCAGTTGTGCTCATGAGCGGGGCAGCATTAGGATTGTCTGCATGTGCAGGAGAGGGCATGAGTGTGGGCACACACTCTTTTGGCACATGAGTGAAAAAAAGTTCACCATCACTCTTCTAAGTGGACGATGGAGACTATTAAATTCTTGTTCACTCCAAGTTAGGGATTTGCACACTTCAAAGATGATTAAAAAAAAGTCATTTTAGTATTGTATAAATAAAGTGTCTGGTTTTTTTTTAATTAAAGTGGATACTTTTAAGCTTTCTCTATTTGAAATAAAAGGTGTTATTGCTCGAAGAAGCACATTAACCTTAATGAGCAGGTTTCTTAAAGCAAGCGCATATATATTTTGCAGTCTTATATTTTAATTAATAGCAGTGAGGTGATGTGTACTTATAAATGCTCCAAAGAACTTCTTCCAAATTATTTTTGAAAAGTATGCAGCCCCATTGAATGTGTGATCTTAGAGCTTTTGATGTCGAGCACATTATTTTAATCATTTTACATCCATCCATGAATGTATCCACAAAGTAAAAAGATCCATTAATTAATAAATACATTTGCTCCTTCCTTGATACGATTCCTACAAAACCCTTTTAGCAATTTCTCTGTCTTTTTGGATAGGACTTTGATAAATATTAAAATACAAGGGTAAGGAGGGAGTATCTTCATCAGAAGAGTTCGTGGACTTCCTCTTCTCTTATCGGCATTAAATTATGAGTCGAGTTTGATGTTATAAGATACACATCTATTTGCTCAAGTGCTGATTCTGAAATGGACATGCACTTTATGCATGTTGTACGATGCAGTTAACGTTCCACATGACTTGTAAATAGGGAAGCTTGTTTATGTGTGATAGACAATAACTCTTTAAATCATAACCTAACTGAGAGACAACAAGACAAAGAAATATGAGGTTTAAGGCTGGAGTCTTAAAGACGTATACAGAAAGTGAGCCTTCATTGTGGAGGCTGTTTGAAGAATCAGCTTCCCAATCTGTGTTTAATAATCTCTTTAAAAGTATACAGATGAAGGCTAGAGACTACTACATTTTATAAAAGGCTTGATACATCTAGAGACATTTCTGTCTCTGAAGGAAAGATAAATCTGATGGGAAACTGGATATCATTACTGCTAAAAATATTCTCGGTTTCTGGTGTGCTTAACAAGTGAAACCACCAGTAATGATGTAATTTAGCTTGTCAAAAAAGAAAGAAGGGACATAGGAAAAACAAAAGGATGAGGCAGAAGGCAAGGTATAACTAAGGGGCACAAACGCACTATGTCATCTTCTAATTAACTAAGTGATCCTTTATCTGTCAAATCAAGCAGGGAGCTCCACAGACTTGTGTCTTATTGATATTCACATTATGGCCCAGGGAGCAGAAGTTCTAGTCCCAGTGGTTCTAGTTAAACATTTTCTTTTTTTTAAAGATTGCTTTGTGTGCCCCAAGGTAGTCACCATTACCATTCATAGGGAAATGAGCAAAGGCCACCCGAACTGCACAAAGTACTAGCAGGAGAGAAAAATATGATCTCCAGGGGTACATACCGATTTCTGAATGATTATGAGGAAGGGCCTATTTAAAAAGGCACACCTCACAAAACAACTCATAGTTATTACTGTTTTCTTGCCACACTATGTTGTGTTTTTTTGCAATGGATTATTTTCCTAAGTTAGGAAAAGGTGCATGTAGCATAAGTTATTCCATTTTTTATTTCATACAGGAGGTAAACATGTATTTAATAAAGCTCCACCATGAGGGAGCTGAGATGAATTTGTTCTAACTCATTGATTATGAGCCAAGGCAGTTGTTACAAAATTCCCAATCCCATAAGAACAATAATCCTTAAAAATCAATAATACAATTATCTCCTCACATTGGAGACTGCTGGGTTTTTTTCCCAGGACTTACCCTTCATTTTCTGACATCAATAAGATCAACTAATAACACAGCTAAGGTATTGGGCTCTATTGTTGCTGTTCTTAAACAATTTAAAGTTACTAATGGCTTGTTTTCAAATGCAGAAATATAAGCATCAGTGTCAATTAATCCCCTGGTTGGAAATGCTTTTGTGGACATCTTTCACAGAAAGCTAAATATATGAAAGCCCAAAGCAGTGTTCACATAATCCAGTGGTGCTTACGTATGTGCACACCTTCGAAATTGGTGTTGGCAACTGCCTGGACAAATCCCTGCAGTTTTCTTGGCAAGATTTCAGAAATGCCATTGCTGTCTTTTTCCTAGGGCTGTGAGAGACTGACTCGTCCCAGTCTCCCAGCTTCTAGTCTGGTGCTCTAAACATTATACCAAATTGCCTGAATTACTGAAATCTTCAGTCACCAGCTGAGCCCTAGTGGCCAAGGGTGGGTTCCACTTACCTTCACCATTGGTTTGCATTGCTCCCCTTGCGCGCGCGCATCCCCTCATGCAATTTAACTTTCATGTGTGCTCAGAAAGTGGATTTAGCCTGAAAGACAGCTGAGGAGCTGATCAGCTGTGTTTCGGGCTAAGAAATAAAGGTCAGTATTAACCCGGGGCGGGCAGAAGGGCTTTTTTCAAAGCACAGAACAAGGAAAAGCCATCATACCAAAAAATAGCCAAAAATTCACGGGGGAAAAAAGATGGTGGCTGTTCTGCCTGACTGGCTCAGGCAATGCGTAATAGTCCAAGGAAAAGAAATGAAACACACATGTGCTCTGCTAATCAGCAAAGTTGTATTAAATAAACCAAAAAGTGTTACTCAAAACAGTTCTTAGTGTCCAAAAACAATGATAGTGCAAGGCTTACTTCAGCCACATACAAAAACACAGGAAAAAACAAACAAAGACAACCTGGAATGAGCAAAGACGTTTCAGGAGTCCTTTTGAATCTTTGAAGCAAACAGCAAGTCCCAGAGCTTTCACCTCCCTCTTCTCTGAAAAAACTGGGTTGAAAACTCCAACAGCACGGAACAGAAACTTCAGAGCAGGAACCACAAAATAACACAGATAAACAGCCACAGTTTGCCTTCGGCCTCTGTTCCCTTTTATCCGTTTAGCTCTTATTAAGGAAACCACACCCAGCCCTCAGTATAAGAACCACACCCAGCCCAGGTGCTACTATGATGACTTGCAATACTCCTTCAGTCGATCCCTTCTCTGCATAGCTCTTCTGCTACGCAGATCAATATATTGATCTGCAGAAGAATCCAGAGACGAAAGACTGTCTGAGGGACTGTATGCCAAATCTCCTGGGCTGTCTGCTGAATCCTGCGTACCAGTGGCCTCGTCCTCCTGGCTGTCTGCCACATCTTCCTGGCTGTCAGCCAGGCTTTCGCATTCAGTGTGTGCCGCGTCTCTCCCATCTATGGGAGCAACGGCTGGCCCAGGCCCAAACACAACAGTGGCGAGCATGGACTGGCTGATAGAACTGGATCTATGACGTCAAAATTACATCACCAGCAGATCGCTAATGGTTTGGGCACTCTGGTCCAAACTGGGAGGAACCCACTCCTGCTAGTGGCTAAATTAAACTCACCTCTCCATTATTTAGTTTTAAACTCTGTGTTGCGTACTTCAACAAAAAAGGAAGGCTTCTTCAACAATTATCCAATGCAGAATATTGGCAAACATCCTTTTTTCCCCCCTACTTTGAATGTTTTTCCAATATTGTTTTTCCAAAAATTTCTGAAATGCTACGATTTCAACAGTAATTATAATAGGCATGCTGTTTTGAGAATATCCTAAAATATAAGATTCTTCAATTGGCTTGCAAGACCTAGATCAGAAACTACAATTTGGTGCCTTCCAGGTGATTTGGACCATCAACCCCATAACTTTTCATGCTGTAACCATTTAAAGTTTTAAAAATATTAATGGCACACTTCAATAAAATAAGTAACAAGAGTCAGCAATGAATGCACAAAATAGGAGTGAATAATAATTAGCCGTCCATAAATGGCTGAACTACAACTACTAGCAATATCAGCTAATCTGATCAATGGTGAAGGATGTAGGAAGTTACATTTCAGCAATATCAGAGCACTATCTTTTGATCTAAAGCAGTGATGGTGACCCTCAGGCAAGCGTGCCACAGGTGGCACGCAGAACCATATTTACTGGAACGCAAGACGTTGCCCTAGTTCAGCTCCAGTGCACATGTGAGGGCTGATCAGCTGAGTTTTGGCTTGTATGGAGACTCTGGGAGGGTATTTTTGGCTTCTGGAAGGCCTCTGGAGGGATTGGGGAAGACATTTTGCCCTCCCCAGGTTCCAAGCTGCCCCTTGCCCCTCTACCGCGCCATTAGCCCATGCTGCGAGCCCCTGCCACCCACTGGTGCTGCAACAAGCATCCTGCTCACTCTGCCGCGAGCAGCAGCTCTTTCAGCTCGCCCCTCCACCGGGACCACACAGGCGAGTGGATGGGAGTAGACCGTCAGTCCTTACCTTGTTTTGAAGGTCGCATCAATTTCTGTCCATTTTCCAGGTGTTTTGGCTTCCGTGCATGCACAGAAGCAAAAAAACCAATAAATCACATATGCGTTTTCATGTGAGATTCGGCTTCTGCAAACGTGCAGAAGCCGAATCTTGCGGCGGATTAGCGCGCACTCCTGGCGTGGGCACACGTGCACGCTCCTCGCCCATTCTGGTAGGGCCAGGAATGGTAGCCTGCCACTGGTTAGAACATTGACTGAACAAAGAAAAAGTGCCACTCTAAGCATAAAATTGTAATACTTGATCACAATTTCACCAAGGAATGGACAATAAATAACAAATGTCAATATAAAGTGGAAAAACAATAGACATTCCTACAATACTATTTACTTTCCATCTACTTGTGTTTTTATATATTTTTAGTTGCGTGTGTGTGATCATAGGAGCTCCTTTGGGGGATTGTAACATCAGCAATTAAGGCAATCTACATGTTGATAAATAAAATTGTTCCAGTCGATTATCTAAGCAAAATACAGGTTTTCTTTTTCTTTATTCTGGTCCATGCTATTTTATAATTCAAGACTGTATCCATCCAAAATTAAGCAGCATATATCATCAAGGATTAACAAAAGTCTTACACCGAAGTAGAGTATAATGGACAAAACTGAGATCTACCAATAGATTTAAGAGTAATATAATAAACAGACATATGTCATTTTCTGAACTGCTTTAAATTAAGTAGCTGAAATGAAGAAAGCCTGGCTGCCCAGAGTAGATATTTATTTTTATTTTTTAATAAATATTTTTATTAAACATTTTTCTTTATAATACATCGTATTTCCAGTTATGCAATGATAATGTATTAGTTGTATCCAGTCTTTTCTATGTATACATAGTGTTACTGTATACACTCTGCTTATAACCAATATTCTCTTAATCATATATTATAGTTTCTTTTAAATGCATATTTTTGTACATCAAAGTTATAACCATTATTTTCATAATTGAACCATAGTATTCTATATATTTATCTCCTTTCCCCTCTTTACTTCTCTCTCCTTCTCTCACCTCCCATTTCTTCTCCTCCTCTCCCTTCTCCTGTTTCATCCTCTCCACTTCCCTCTTCTTCCCTCTCTCCTACTCCTTTCCTCCCATCCATTTCCCTCTCACCTTTCCCCTCCCTACATCCATCTTCTTCCAGAGTGGATTTTTAAATGACCGCATTCAGTTTTTATACTCAAAACAAATTCTTATGGTCACTAGAATCCATCCATCCATCCATCCGTCCGTCCGTCCGTCCGTTTGTTTGTTTGTTTGTTTGTTTGTTTGTTTGATTGATTGATTTTTTTAATGCCGCCCTTCTCTTTAGACTCAGGTGGCTTACAAAATGTTAGCAATAGCACTTTTTAACAGAGCCAGCATATTGCCCCCACAATCCGGAGCCTCATTTTACCCACCTTGGAAGGATGGAAGGCTGAGTCAACCTTGAGCCGGTGGAGGTCACTGCTGTAGTCAATAAATTGGCAATTTACCTGTTCCAGAAAAAACTATTTAAAAGAAATACTGCTTTTAGACAAACTTAATAACTTTTGTTTAAAACTATACTATTTTACTCTCGTACATTTGATCTGTACATGCATTATAACCACTGTATGGCATGTACCAGGGCAAAAGCAGTTAGAGATTGAATTAGGTACGAATTTTTGAGATTGTACACACATCAAATGTCTTCCTTTGACTACAGCTAAGATCAATTACAATAGCAGTTAATGAAGGAGAATTAATGAAGGGGAACCATAGACCTGACAAAGAGACAACCTTTTGCTTGATTTCATAATTATGTAGATCAGGTAATGCTTTGGTTAAGCCAGGACTGGCATTTACTTGAATTTCTAATCCTTGAAGCCAATCTCAAGGACTTTACCTTATGCCACCAAGATGGTCATACCAGTCAGGTGTTAAATCTTCTTCCTGAGCTTCAAGATGCAGATTTAAATAGCTGTTTTGTGTGATTAGGAGTAATTTGAAGCAATTAAAGAAAATAGTTCACTTGTGACAGGTGGCAGAAGAGATAATTACTTTTTTTTAGCCATCTGTGTTAATTGCCATTAGCCAAATGAAGCCGAGATGAACCTCTTTTGAAATTTCAGACAGAGGTGTTTCCTCCTTCAGCTTGCAATACAATACTGTCTTAAGACTAATTAGAAAAAGAGTAATTTCATCCTACAGGCCACAAAGTATCAATTTATTAATTTCAGTGAATGTTATAAAACATGATAATTAAAACTGAACCTTTTCAAAGTAACTATTATGATTGTGCAGATTGTTTCTGGTGACCATAAAAACCTCAGCTGGAAGCAAATGTAAGCAAGTTGTTCTTTAAATAGAAATGCGTCTGAAAAATATTATTTCCTTTTTTTTTTTTTTGTATGCAAAATATTCAGGAGAGAAAAAAATGTATTATGGAGCTTGGTGTCTTTTGGAGGAGGGAAGATCTTTTGTTTTCTCTGTTATCTTCCTGATTTTTTTTAAAAAAATGACAGCCTCTTTTGTTCAGCTTCATTCTCTATGTCCTTTTCTTTCCCAAAGCCGCGTCCAATCAGAAAATGAAAAATCTGTACAAAATATGCACATATAAATTGTCAAAAACCTGAACATAATGCCCACTTCTTCCGTGACATTGATTTTGCTTTCACCCATTATTCATGAAAGGGACTGCATGATCTGTTTCATTGCTAGTGATGACCCAATGGTATATAAGATGACATGTGTGCATAAAAGTCCATACCATCTTTAATGACATGTCAGCTATTGTCTACAGCTCCCTGCCCACTTCTGGGAGGGATTCAGCCTATAGGTCTGCCAAAAGAAGGGTCATGATTCAGTTTGACAGGGGAAGAGCCTTGGACATATTTTTCCTTAATTGCTTAGCTGTCATCTTAGATGCTACTTTGGGTGACTTTTTCCAGTTGGAGCAATGCATGGTGTATGATATATTCAAATGTCCCAATATTTCATTTATTTGAGTTGCTCCTCATTAAGAAGACGAATATCTTTCAGTCATTTTTCTTTAACCTAACCGGTGGGCATGATGGCAGAAAATGTTTGAGAGAATGAATGAAAGTGAGACCATTTGGATTGCTTTCATTTGTCTTCTGTTCCCTGCAACAGACGTGCCACAATTCATAGAGCTCACAAAGAGAAGTAGGGCTTGAAAGAGGTCCTGAGCTACATTGTAAAGCCACACAGTAGCATCCTTTTTTTTTTCACAGCAGGAAGTGACTTAATGATCCTTTCTGATATTTTTTTCTCTCCTTGCAAAGATTGTAACTCTTTCATGGAGGAACATAAAATGTGCATGTTAACATAGCCTTAAAAATACATTAAGAGTATGTGCTACCCTTAAGCTGAGCATATCAAGAGAAGAGTTTAAGATGGATTCAAAATTAGATTGAACAAAAATGTCATATTTTCCATCACCCACTTCCCATCCATAAAACTGCCAGGTACATCCAGTTTATACGGTATGTTTAAAGAGAATTATATAAGGTAACAAATTATATTGCCTTAATCTCTTTTCCTTTTTTTCTTACAGCCTGGGTAGATAACTCAGTTTTAGATGTATTCTGGAAGGCTTACAGCATAAAATTAAATAAGGCTTAACATTTAATAGCCATGAACAAAACAAACAATACAAAAGACACAGCATAAAATAGCCAGTTTGGTGTAGTGGTTAAGGTGAAGGCTTAGAAACCAGGAGACTGTGCATTTTAGCGCTGCCTTAGGCAAAAAAGCCAGCTGGGTATCTTTGAGCTAGTTGTCTTTGATCCCAATTGTTGTGGAGGAAAAAAAAGGGACAATGTTTACCTCTTTGAGTTACTTAAAAAGTAAAAAAAAAAGTGGAATAAAAATATAATTTTAAAAAGTCAAGAATTATGAAGTAAATTATATGTAGCAAACCAAAGAAAGACAACCACAATGCTGCAACATTTCAGTTGTTAAGGAATGATAAGTAAAAATATGTGTAAACCAGAGAGATAGAACAGAGATGAACAATGGAGGTTCGAAATAGAAGAGCCTTAAATCATCAAAAGAAGTTGCATAATGGAAGATTCCTGAGAAGACAACAACTTGATGTGATGGATGCCTCCCTCTTGGTCAACAATGGTTGTCAAGAATAGGGAGAAGTGAAACCCTCTGCCTTTTAATCAACTACTGAATAAAATCCCCTAGTCATATTTTAATGATATTTTTGAAGAACGAATAAGCAGTGCTGTCTTTTATCCATAACAATTGCTCCAGTGGGTCTCTTCAACTGCCCTTAAATTGTGATTTTTGTCATCACCAGTAATAGAAACAAATCTGAGCAAGGGGAAGGCTTTCTCCCTTGCTATATTTAGGCTGTAGGCTGTGTGGGAAAATGGCCTTTGTTTCACTTGTTCATGGCAAGATCTGTTAAATCCAGCATACTAAATGTATAACTCTCATTAGCCATAAATGTGTCTAGCACCCAGAAAGCTGGTGTCTCATAAAAAGCTACATGCGGAAGTACCAATGTAGTGTCACAATTATTGTCCATCACTCAGTGCAATATCCTCAAGCAATGCTTTTATCAAATGCTTATTGATTAAAAGCCAGTGTTCTTTCTTGGTCTAAAGGATTAGGAAATATTACTGTTGATTTTAATAGTGTTTAGTTGATGGAAATCAAATACAAAGCAGTGTTTGGACAGTATCTGTTTCTCTAAGACTGAACCTTCTAAAACAGCCAGCCTTAATTTAGAATGCTTGAAATATTTTGAAGTATTTTAAGAGTGATTGGATTTAGATCATGTTTCCTTCCCCTGTATCTAAGATAGAAAGATAAGATTCTTCCTTGAATATTTCTTCCCTGAAGGATATTAGGATATGTATAAAAATAAGTAGTTTTAAAAGATTTTTCTTTAAAAAAAAAGGCAGGCATTTATATTTCTCCTCTGCCTTCTGGCGTAAGGGAAATGAAAGAATTACAGTATGTTTTGGAAGACGCTGTATATGTAGGCCTACTGTACACCATCCATAAGGTTGGTGAATTTAAAATGTGTTCTCCCATCCATAGTATATTAATTATTTTTGTTATTATCATTTCATTGTATAAATATTAGTTCTTATTTTTACAAGATTGTTGTATGAAAAAATATTATATCTCATTAAAAAAGGAATAGATTCCCTATAATTTTCACAGTAAAAATATAAGGTATCAGAGACTGTTCTTCCTCTCCAAACTTGTACATCTCAATTCTTTTTCTTAAAAAAAAAACAACATTTAAGGACATGGGAGCTCTTGATCACACAGGACTGCTGAAGATCAGAGAACACCTTCCAGTTAAGTTAAATAACAATTAAAAAAAAGAAAAGTGGTTGAAATCTTGCAAGGCTGGCCAGTTTTGTGAGATTTACAGACTCAGCTAATATCTTATTTGAAAATATCAGCAAACTGAAAAGAAATTAGTATTCTTGTCCTATAAAGTGACATTACTAAATTATCAAAGGATTCAGCAATACTGTGAGAGTTTAGGCCATTTGGGAGCTAAATTAAAGGAACTTCTAATACCTTGTGAAAAGAAATAATTATATTTCATAATCTCAGTCTGCCAAGTGCAGAGTTTAACCCTTTCAAAATGCCAAATTAAGTGCAACGTTGTGCAATTTTCCACTTTACTAGAAGTGGAAAAATCACCTTGTGTTATTTGTCTTTTCACACATGTGTCACAATTTTTTGACTCAAGGTTTACTATACCTATAAAGTCCTACCCTAAATATTTATAATAATCATATCTCTGTAGCCAAAAATCAACATTCCAGATTTATGCAATTACTCAACTTAGATAGGCTTTACATCTATGCCTCCAACTGCTAAGCCAACCCTTAGTACAAAAGACTTGAAAGCTGATGAATAGGAAATTTGGTCAAGCTTAATTTCAAATAAGATCTGTAAATAAGATTTCTTTCAAAAATAATAGTCAAGTATGGCTCAAAGATACTCCCTTTTACTTAAGACATGTATCTCTATACAAGTCACCAAGGACAATTCTAAATTGTGAACAAATAAAAAAAATACTTCTATAAAAGCTCTTCTCACTTACAGAACAGGGAGGTTTTATTAGTTGATATTTTACCTTGGCCCTTCATCTCCTATGTTCAGCTATAAAATAAAAGGTTTCATTTCTAGGTGTCCTTCATACAAAATTGGCTCCCAGTTACAGCAGCCATTTGTCAATGGCTAAAGAGCCTGAGGCAAGAAGTAGACATTTAGTTAAAGGATCTTCAGACTCTTTTAAAGAGACCGCTGGGACCTGCCAACTGACCAGTGTGTGACATCCACCCTAACTCCCTCCTCTGTCGCCCTTCGCTTCTTGCTGTGCTATTCCTTTTAATTGAGTCAGCTCAGTGTGGGCTGTTCCAAATCACTTTAACCTAAACATGCCCCCGGACTGAAGCTCCTAATGACCTTCCCTTGGCCCTAAACACATATGCTGAGACAATGCAAACATCATTTGGAAGATGAGTAAATTCAATAACTCAATTACCACTGTACCAAAGCTACATCCATCAAAGCTCGACCACAGGAGCATGGATTTTTAGCTCCCTGCCTTTCAGTGGCTAAGCATTTGGGCAAGAGCAACTAATCAATTTAGAAATGATTAAACAGAAATTTGTAACACTTGGCATTATTAAACCTTCAATCTTCATTATGGCCTGTTAACGATTACATCATGCCAGTCCAAAATAAATTAACAGGATCTGGCAATCTTTTTGACATAATACATATTGGAGGAGGGGGAGAAAATTTATTACAGAACCTTGCAGGTTTTACTATCAAATATACTGTACAAGTGCACCACTGTTCTATGGGATGGAAGATTTATCCTAGATAAGGTGTATGCTTTGAAAAGAAACACATTTTTTTTAAAAAAAAAAACCCACTTCAATGTTGTTCAAAGTTTGGTTATTTTTATAAATTTTAATGTTCAATTAATTAATTAATTCATTTTTAATAGTTAACAATATTTGTATGCTGCCTCCATCTCAAGCTATCACCGTCAAATAGTCAACTCTAACCGGAACAAAATGCATCAGTCACTATTTCTGTCAACCTCTTCTCCAAAGGTCAAGCAAAATAGGATGCTCATCACCTGCTTGGGAGAAGGACACCACTCAAGGCTATGATAGCTATCAAAGATACTTCATCCATGATGCTGTCCTTCAACCAGGGATGGGCTGCTGCCCGGACGGTGGGAACACAGTGGGGTAGCGAAAATGGAGCTCCACCCCAGAGCACCCAATTTGCACAGAAAGATGTTGAAAGAAAATACAGGGCATCCTGCACAAGCCATGCCCACAGTGTGGTAGTAAACATTTTGGTAGCCTTTAACTGCCTTCAACCATCCAGAGAGAGAATCAGAAGCATAGTATTCCTGATAAAAAGATTTTACTCAGATGTTAGTCCTGCAGAAAGATCTGAATCATAAATGTAAGAGTCACTAGAACAGGTTTGGAACATTTCCAAGAAAGTAGGGTGTACTTACTTTATATAAGATATGACTAGGTTTTCTTAGAACACGAGAAGGTAGTAAAGGAACCCTTTGACAAAGGTAGGTGTTCAGTTTCCCAGTTTAGTCAGGAATAAAATAACTGGTTAAAAATAGAATTGAAATCTTCTAGCAGTAGTAGAGATTATGCATGGGGAACCTGATCTCATCTTGGTCACTTGTAAAGGGTTACTGGGAGGACTCCAAGACCCTAACTCAGTGTTAGATATTCTGCAATTACCATATATTTAAGGAATAGAGTAAACATAGTATATAGTAGGTTTTTTTTAAAAAAAAATGGTTCATGTGATTGACATGGATGGAAACAGAGCCAATAAAGAATGTGTAAGGGTGTGTGTATGGGTGTGTTTGGGCATGAAAAGTAAATCCTAAAATAAGCTACACATTCTAATTATTTTGTTCTCTTTAAATGCAGCTACTTAGAGAGGGATTGTTTAAAGATACATATTAATATACTGTAAAAACAAGGATTCGTGTTTGTAATTTTAAGCAGCACAGTAGCACATGTTTCCAGTAATAAAAGAGAAACCTATCTTGATCATATAAAAGGCAATACGTTCTATTAAAAGCTGGGGTTTAAAGTCAAATGCATCATGATATGGCTTTTTAGCTGATTTGTGCATTTGCTTTATTTACATATAAATAAATGCAATGTTCTGACAGTTGTTAGATTAACTCCACTATGCTAATTGAGTCTTTCTTTCTTTCTTTCTTTCTTTCTTTCTTTCTTTCTTTCTTTCTTTCTTTCTTTCTTTTCACTCCCTCTCTCTTTCTTTCTTTCCTTCTTCCTTCCTTCCTTCCTTCCTCACTGATTGATTGATTGATTTGATTTGATTTGGTTTGATTTGTATGCCCCTCCTCTCCAATTAATATAGCTAAAAATACTTAAAAATTTTAAATTGTTTTAATCATTGGATTTGTACTGTTTTGTTGTTGTGAGCCACTCCGAGTCTTCGGAGAGGGGCGGCATACAAATCTAATAAATAATAATAATAATAATAATAATAATAATAATAATAATAACAACAACAACAATAACAACAACAAAAAACGGAATTGACAAAATCTCCATCTGTCAATTGCAAAAGGCCGCTTTACTGGGATCGGCAAACATAATTTGCTGCTACATCACGCAGTCCTAGGTGCTTGGGAAGCGCCCGACTGGTGATGAAATACGAAATCCAGTATAGTGATCTTGTTTTCTGTGTTGTATTGACAGAATAATTGAAAGATTAAAGATAAATAAGGCAATGGGTCCAGATGGCATCCACCCCAGAGTTCTTAAAGAACTCAGATCTGTCATTGCTACCCCCCTGACTGATTTGTTTAACCAATCCCTGTTAACAGGAGATGTCCCTGAGGATTGGAGAATGGCCAGTGTTGTGCCTATCCACAAGAAGGGCAGTAGAGAAGAAGCTGGTAACTACAGGCCAGTTAGCTTGACATCAGTTGTAGTTAAAATGATGGAGACTCTACTCAAAAAGAGGATAAATCAGCATCTAAAAAACAATAACTTATTGGACCCAAATCAGCATGGCTTTACTGAAGGCAAATCATGTCAGACTAATCTCATTGAGTTCTTTGACTATGTCACAAAGGTGTTGGATCAAGGTGGTGCCGTGGATATTGCCTATCTGGACTTCAGCAAAGCCTTTGATACGGTTCCACATAAAGAGCTGATAGATAAATTAGTGAAGATTGGACTTAATCCCTGGATAGTTCAGTGGATTTCAAGCTGGCTGAAGCATAGACATCAGAGAGTTATTGTTAATGGCGAGTATTCTGAGCAGAGACAGGTTACAAGCGGTGTGCCACAAGGGTCTGTTCTGGGTCCTATTCTTTTTAATATGTTTGTGAGTGACATAGGGGAAGGTTTGGTAGGGAAGGTTTGCCTATTTGCCGATGAATCTAAAGTGTGCAATAGGGTTGATATTCCTGGAGGGGTCTGTAATATGGTAAATGATTTAGTGTTACTAGATAAATGGTCAAAGCAATGGCAACTGCAGTTTAATGTTTCCAAATGTAAAATAATGCACTTGGGGAAAAGGAATCCTAAATCTGAGTATTGCATTGGCAGTTCTGTGTTAGCAAAAACTTCAGAAGAGAAGGATTTAGGGGTAGTGATTTCTGACAGTCTCAAAATGGGTGAGCAGTGTGGTCGGGCGGTAGGAAAGGCAAGTAGGATGCTTGGCTGCATAGCTAGAGGTATAACAAGCAGGAAGAGGGAGATTGTGATCCCCTTATATAGAGCGCTGGTGAGACCACATTTGGAGTACTGTGTTCAGTTCTGGAGACCTCACCTACAAAAAGATATTGACAAAATTGAACGGGTCCAAAGACGGGCTACAAGAATGGTGGAAGGTCTTAAGGATAAAACGTATCAGGAAAGACTTAATGAACTCAATCTGTATAGTCTGGAAGACAGAAGGAAAAGGGGGGACATGATTGAAACATTTAAATATGTTAAAGGGTTAAATAGGGTTCAGGAGGGAAGTGTTTTTAACAGGAAAGTGAACACAAGAACAAGGGGACACAATCTGAAGTTAGTTGGGGGAAAGATCAAAGGCAACATGAGAAAATATTATTTTACTGAAAGAGTAGTAGATCCTTGGAACAAACTTCCAGCAGACGTGGTTGGTAAATCCACAGTAACCGAATTTAAACATGCCTGGAATAAACATATATCCATTGTAAGATAAAATACAGGAAATAGTAAAAGGGCAGACTAGATGGACCATGAGGTCTTTTTCTGTCGTCAGTCTTCTATGTTTCTATGTTTCTATGTTTCTATGAATAATAATAATAATAATAATAATAATAATAATAATAATAATAATAATAATAATTTAAAAAAACATTCATTAACATTCACTGAAGCATTAGTTGATCAGGGGGCTAAGATCTAATGGCCCCAAGCCTGGCGGCATAAATGGGTCTTTAGCCTTTTATGGAAGGCGAGGAGGGTGGGGTCAGTGCGAATCTCTGGGGGGAGTTGATTCCAGAGGGCCGGGGCCCATACAGAGAAGACTTTTCCCCTAGACCCCACCAAATGACATTGTCTGGTTGACGGGACCCTGAGAAGGCCGACACTGTGGGACCTGACCGGGCGCTGAGATTCATGCGGCAGAAGGCGGTCTTCCTCCCTCCCTCCCTCCTTCCTTCCTTCCTTCCTTCCTTCCTTCCTTCCTTCCTTCCTTTTTGCCTGTTTTTGTGTTTTTGAAAATGATTAGAAGGCTGGACTTTGGAGATTCCTATTCAAATACCTACCTTGAATTCATTTGGTGGTAAGGTCAATCTCTATTAGCCTATGCTCCTTCATAAGTTTGTACTGAAAATAAAATTGGACTGAGAAAGACTACACATGTCACCCAGAGGTTCTGAAGGAAAGACGAATATAAATATTTCAAATATTTTAATAATAAAAGGCTCATATTTTGTTTTGGATGTGAATTTGAAAGATGCAGTGGAACACGATGGAAAATATACTCAAAGCATACACTACCTTGCTTTAGAACCTATTTTTATAATACAGTAGACACTAGAGAAATGTAAGCTTTACAGTCAAATCTTCCTTGTTTAATCAGATCATATAGTATATGGATGACACAACAAAACAGAGGATGTCCTTGTTTCATTTGAGAACATTTCATGGACTTAAAGTCACAAAATTTCTTTGCACCAAAACCCTCATTTGATCTTTGAATTGCATATTTTATTTTATTTTAATTTAATTTAATTTATTTTATTATTTTATTTTGCGTCCCTCTGTGAAGACTCAGATGTATGCTTAATAAATCTGAGAGTCATAGTTATCCCTAAACATAGAGCATCTGTTAATTGTTTTAAATACCCTTGACTCCATAAATTTACTGTACCTTTCAAGTACAGTTAGAAAGGAATGGGAGTAAAAGTCATTATGGCAATCATGCCTATGATGGCTAAGTAATCATGTAGTGATAACATCTGAATTCTGAAAGAATAGTACTACTTTTGCAGATTTTTCAATAGGCCTCCTGTAGTCCTTATGGGCAGCTTTATCTTTCTAATAATAATAATAATAATGGTTTTCTTTCAGTGGTGGGCTACAAACGGAATGCTAAATTGCGCTCGCTGCCACAGCTCGTAAGTTCTTGTGGGGCCAGCACAATTTTGCTGCTGCACCCGTGTTTCGGCTAGGTTTTACTTGCGGCTCCATTCACATTTTTGCTACCTCCACAGGTGCAACAGCAAAATCGCGCTGGCCTCGAAAGAACAAGTAATGGCGGCGAGCGCAATTTTGTGTTCTGGCTCATAGCCCTCTGCTGTTTTCCTTCCAAATTAACTATAGAATCATTAAGATCGGATAAAGCCAACAAACATGCCTCATTTCTTACTAGCTCAGAATACAGTAGTCTTTTGAAGACCATGTTATGGAAAAAACAACTATTAGTTCCGGTTTAATGGACAAGCCATGTATCCGAGTTCAGTTTTCTACTGTTCCCTATTGTGGGCAGGTTGCAATCAATTTTATAAGGATGTAAAATCTTGGCAGACATGGATCTCATGAAGTTTCAGGTAGAATAACTTTACAAGATGCGTTTCAGAAAGCAGAATAATGGCAGCCAAGTGATACATCCAATGCCACAGAGAGGTTATAAGGGAAGAAATGCATTCTGTGCCCATAAATGTCTAAATGTTTATGGACCACAGAAAAATTTATTCGTATAGTTCTCTCTCCAAATTCAATAGAGCAATTATCTTCTATTCCATGTAAGAGACCCCTCCTTCCTTCTGGACATTTGTTCCTACTAAGCTGTAGTTCATCATCTGGATGCCTCTGTGCACAGAGATTAGTACTCTCCAGATGTGATGGACTCATAATTCCAAACAGTATATATTTGAAGTCCCTAAAATTGGCGGGAGCTGCTATAGTGATAATCCAAAATCATTTATGTAATTATTTATGCCAGAATAAAAACACATGCACACACAGAGGGAGGGAGAGAAAAACTGATCTTTAGCTAAATCTCCATCTCCTCCCCAAAAGGTTTATACCAATTACATTAGAACAGCCTATGTAAATTCATTTTTCACTATTTGCATACTATGTATACTACTATACGTGAGTATACTACGATACCCATATATAAAATGATTATTACATAGTGGGGGAAAAAACCTCTCATGCTTGGTTGGTTATTTATTTTTCTACTGCAACTTCTATAATGACTGATCCTAATTTCCCTTATCCTGATCCACACACAAGGTCAGAACCTCCACCATATCTCTTGATAGACCTGGGATCAATGGTGAAATCCATTTTTTTTTACTACCGGGTTCTATGGGTGTGGTGGGTGTGGCTTGATGGGCATGCCAGGGGAAGGATACCACAAAATCTCCATTCCCTCCCCACTCCTGCAAATACCACTTCTGGTTGACCCCAGAGTGGGGAGGAAATGGACATTTTGTAATATCCTTCCCCTGCCACGCCCACCAAGCCACACCATGCCCACCAAGCCACGCCCACAGAACCAGTAATAAAAACATTTGGTTTTCATCACTGGATCTTAGTCTGAATAGCTAGGATTCTTTGTTCCTACATCATATTTCCTGATTTTAGAAATTTTAATTTTGACATAAAGCTACAGAAAATAGAACCAAAAGGAAATGAAGTTCTTTAAAGTATATGTTTTAATATTCATAAACATATTTTGTTCATTTTGGAGACATTTGCTGATACGATGTTTCTGGACAGCAACCACAGGCAAAACAAGAACAAAAATAGAGATAATGAAAAATAGACTTTATCATATTAAATCCTGGTACCACTGTAATTGTATCAGTGTTGGTGCAAAATCTGTACTTCTACTAATACTATGTAATCAAATCTAGGTGATATAGATCATTCTGTAATTTCATAAAGCAACAGACTTGTTAAACCCACAGTTGTTTATCTGAATCCAAAATATCTGAATACATTTGTAAGGTTACATTACAAAGAAAGATTAGAAACTTTGCAATAGCATCACTATGGTTGGTCATTTAATTACTATGGTGCATTGCAGCAGCTGTAACCTCGAAACCAGTTTATAAGTAGCTTTTGGAGGAGGTCCATTGTAACTTCTCTAAGTGACTGGTTGTAAATTGAGATCTACCTGTATTCATAAATAAATGACTAAGGAGACATCACATATTCCTGCTTTACTGTCTTTCCATTGCTGAAGTATTCTCGTTGATCTCATCCAGGTTCTACTTCTTTTTTATATGAATCTTACTGCATTTAGCAACAATCTGTCTTAGCTTTGTAAAATGTTTCATAATTCAAATCTATACAGTTTATCACAAACTTAATCAAAACTGGCAAACATAGTTTCTCCAACATACCTGTTCACATTCACACATTTGTGACTAGATGGACCATGAGATCTTTTCCTGCCGTCAGTCTTCTATGTTTCTGTTTCTATTTCTCAATGAATTACTGAATTACTGAAAAGCAACAATTTGGGATGCATTCCAATAACCATCATAAAGCTGCACCATACAGTTGCAGGATTTTTGTTCTGTTGCAAGATTTTTCTTCATCTACTTCAAGAATATTTTCCAACAAATTTGTTCGATTAATATCTATCTATCTATCTATCTATCTATCTATCTATCTATCTATCTATCTATCTATCTATCTATCTATCTATCTATCTATCTATCTACCTACCTACCTACCTACCTACCTACCTACCTATCTAATGCATTTCATGAAGTATCTTTCTTTCATACTCATTTTTTGCAATGTTCTTTTATCTGCAGCAGGCGTGGTTTCCTACCAGTGCAGTCCGGTGTGCGTGCTCCGGTAGTGGCTTGCTGATGACACAATTTTGGTGTGATGGCTCCGGTGCTGTCTTTGCCAGTCTGTGCATGCCACCATATATTTTTGTAATTTTTCTGTGGTTTTTCAGTTCTCTGAGCATGTGCAGAAGTAAAATTGACCCTCTGAGCATGCACAGAAATTGTGCAAGGGGATGCATGCACAAATGTAGTGAGCATGCACAAAAATCGTGATGTGCACTAGTAGCAAAAGGTAAGAGGAACCCATCCCTGATCTGCAGGTTTTATTGATACACAGCATATTCTATTTGATTATTCTAGCATGAATCATTCGCAGAGTTGTTGGAAATTGGGCAATATATAAATTTAATAAATCATCAACATCAACACCATATAAATAATCATGAAAATGTTCCAGAGTTCATAGCAAAATATCATACATTTTGTAGCGCTGTGTAACAAAACTCTCTCCACTGTATGAGATATGGCTTTCATTAACAATATTAAGTGTTATTGCCATATTCATTTAAAACCAAAACTATTTTATTCCAATTCCTGAGATTCAGATGGATTAAAAAAAATAGAAAAATAGAAAAATGGAAATGTGGAAATCGAGTCAGTTAACCATGGCTTAATACAAAAATTAGGGATGCTCCAAAGTTGTGACATTCCTGGAGAACTGTAAAGATACTTTGGTTACTTCAGTATAATTTAGATGGTTGCTTGGTAAGTAACTACATAAATATAAAAACCTTTTAACATTTTGTTTGTTGCATTTGCATATTATTTTAATCGTACATGAAATATTTAAAGGATAATTCCAAGTATGTTTTGTGGGTATATCTGAGAGTGTTTTCTGAAGAGGTGCATATTATCCTAAATTGGAATAATTATTCTCCTGCTGGCTCTTTCATGTTCAAGTTGCTTATACAGTATATTGACACTTTCCTCACATCTATGCTCAGCAATGCACAATGGATGCAGAGCAGTAGTGGGTTCTAAAACCCGTTGCTACCAGTTCATGCCTGTGTGACACTTTTGCGCATGCCAGTGGATGGGTGGAGTCTCCCGCTGCCGATGCTACCACTTTGCAGCCCCCAAACAGGGAGCAACCCACTGCTGATACAGAGATACAATGAATCTCAGACTTCCTTAAACTGGGAAAGTGGTGATGGTGATGATGATGATGATGATGATAATGATGATGATGATGATGATTATTATTATTCAATACAACACAGCAAACGAGATCACTATGCTGGATTTCGTATTTCATTACCAGTCGGGCGCTTCCCAGGCACCTAGGAGTAGCGGTGAATTATGTTTGCCGATCCCAGTAAAGCGGCCTTTTGCAATTGACAGATGGAGATTATGTCAATTCCGATGGTTTTCAAATGTCCTCTGAGATCCTTTGGCACTGCGCCCAGCGTGCCAAGTACCACTGGGACCACTTTCACTGGCTTATGCCAGAATCGTTTATTATTATTATTATTATTATTATTATTATTATTATTATTATTACTACTACTACTACTACTACTACTACTACTACTACTACTACTACACAGGCTATCTTGAGTCATAGGTGAAAAGGTAGAAAAAAGGCAAGAGTTATAGAGAATGTATCTAATGCATAGAGGACTTCACACAGAGTAGAAAACAGGATCATTACATTGGCTACCCCTCCTGCCTTTGACCTCCATTCATTCATTTAGAAGGAATCAGTTTTGTCTAATGGTTAAGGCACCAGGCTGAAAAAGGGGAGCCCATTATTTCAAGTCCCATCTTAGCTAGATCAGGGGTAGGCAAAGTTGGCTCTTCTATGACTTGTGGACTTCAACTCCCAGAATTCCTGAGCCTACCTCTGAGATAGATAACTTTGGACTGGTCATTCTCAACCCAACTTACTTCAAAAGATTGTTATTGTGGGGACAACAGGAAGAGGAAGGTATGTTAGATATACAGTATTGGCTGCTTTGAGTGATTTGTACAAATAATAAAAGACAGGATCTAAATAACAGAATAGAATAGAATAGAATTTTTATTGGCCAAGTGTGCTTGGACACACAAGGAATTTGTCTTGGTGCATATGCTCTCAGTGTACATAAAATAAAATATACATTTGTCAAGAATCATGTGGTACAACACTTAATGATTGTCATAGGGGTCAAATAAGCAATGAAGAAGCAATATTAATAAAAATCTTAGGATATAAGCAACGTTACAGTCAACATGGGAGGAAGTGGGTGATAGGAATGATGAGAAATAAAAGTGCAGATTTAGTAGAAAGTCTGACAGTGTTGAGGGAATTATTTGTTTAGTAGAGTGATGGCGTTCGGAAAAAAACTGTTCTTGTGTCTAGTTGTCTTGGTGTGCAGTGCTCTGTAGCGACGTTTTGAGGGTAGGAGTTGAAACAATTTGTGTCCAGGATGTGAGGAGTCAGTAAATATTTTCCCCGCCCTCTTTTTGACTCGTGCAGTATACAGGTATACTGTAGGTGTTCTAATTGAAACCAGACTTTTAGTCGAGTGGAATCTTGTTTGAGTTGCACATTCAGACAAAGTGCATTCAATCCTTCTAGCAGCAAGCATGGTGGCTAGAGAGAAGAATAAATGGGGCTACAATGCCAACCCCAACCTAGACTTTCCTTGTGCTCAGAAAAATACCTTAGGAGGATTTATGATAGCAGGCCCTGTGTCAGTTCTGCAGCTTTGAAGGGTTTGAAAAGGTTTGCAACTCAGCAGGTGTTTTCTGATGAGGTTAACCTTCCTGATTGATTTCATCATAATATAGCCATGTTTTATGTATTTAAAATGAATGTTCTATAACCTGCTTCAAATACAAAGGTTTCGGTTAATAAACGTATCTTATTAAATACCGAACTAAACTACAAAGCCACTCTAGAGAGGAGCCAGTTAAATTATCTCTTTAATGCTACTGTTGACTCCTGGATAAATGCCCCATCTGGCTCTGCCACGGACTTTACCTTAATTGTAAGAAGCAAAGGTATGCTTGGTATTCATTAGTACAAGCCCTCTCATATTTGAGGCTGGTTTATAATGGCACAGGTCAAAAAAGCATCACTTTAATGAGAACCTTGGAGGAAGCAGATAGACATGAATCATTTCTCATCTTCACCTTGATTTTGCAAACAAAATCTTCTGCACACAGTGTTGGAAATAGATATTGTATGAGACACTATTATTGGAATCCTATTATATACCATACAAACCAAATGTAAGATTAAAATACAACAAATCTGGGATACTTTAAACTGAATAAGCTGATTTAATTCCCTTATCTTGTTCTTTTTTTATATCATGGAAAATGCAGCTACTGCTATAGTAGGATTTTTTTTTAAAAAAAAAAAACACTGAAAAATGTCAAACTTGTCCATAATCTGCTGAAATAGATTTTTAAAATAAAAATGAATTATCTGCTGAAATACTGTGTCCGGATGGGGGGGACGACACAGTGGGGTAGTGAAAATGGAGCTCCACCCCAGAGCACCCAATTTGCACTGAAAGATGTTGAAAGAAAATGCAGGGCATCCTGCATAAGCCACACCAACAGTGTGGTAGTAAAAATTTTGGTAACCCTTCACTGCATAAGACTATGAATGAACATGCATTAAATTTTCCCTGCAGGGTGTTCTACATTACCTTTTTATTACCTAGATTTCTAGGCAGATTTTGGCCACAATCCTAAACATCCTAAACCCAGCAACAATGAATGTGCATGGTTGTAACCAGACACATTTGCTACAGTCTGTTACTTGGTTAAGACTTCAAACAAGCTGCTTGTTCAGCCAGAAGTTTGAATGGAACAAAGAAACAACAAAAATCCTTTCAAAAATACAATTACAGTCATACGTGCATTTCTGGCTCATCTATCCTACAACATATAGCTCCTTCATATATAGGTAGTCCTTGGCTTACAACAGTTACTTTAGTGACAGTTCAAAGTTAAAAAGTGAATAAATATGTATGGGCATGGCTACATCCAGAACCAACAAATATGGCCTTGTTGATGAAATATTTATATGTTCTTGCTCTATACTAGTGGTTCCCAACCTTTCCTATATCCCACAATCCCAGAATGCTTCTAATACATTCTTGAAACCCATTATAAAAGTAAATAAATATATGCATATAATTATGCACGTATACTATAAATTTGAAACAGTACAATAAACTGAACTCGAAGGAAAAACCATGTCTGTCTTTGTATTTTGGATCTGTCTTTCCCAATCTTTGTAATATCCCCAACTCACAAGCTATTACCATCCTATCATTCATCTGAATTGTTCTCTAATCTATACAATATCATGTCTCTTACTCCTTTCTTTTTTCTTCTGTTTCTGATTTTGGGTCTGTTGAACTGAACCAGGAAAGCCCAAATTCAAATTTCTGATTCAACCACTAGAAGCATTTGTAGAACAATGCCTTCAAAATTATAGCAATGCAAGGAAGCCAGTTTGGTTGTGTATAGTGTTGGGCAAACCGAACCTGCAAAGTTCAGGTTCATGCCAAACTTTGCAGTGTTCGGGTTCGGGTTCGACTGAACACCACAAAACGCCGCCGCCCGGGAAGAGAGTGGGGAATTCCATCATGATCACCTTGGCATCCTTAGCAACCTGCCGGTATACGTGATGTCAAAGCTCCGCCCCCGGAATCTCTTTGTGGGAGGGATTCCCTAGCTCCTTCAAAGGGAGGTTTTTTCATGTAAAAAAGAAAATTTATTTTTACGAAAAAGGATGCCGCAGCGGCGCTGCAAGCAAAGGGAGGTGTTTTCATGTAAAAATATTTTTTTAAAACGTGAAAAGACCTCCCGTTGCTTGCGGTGCCACTGCCGCCGCAGTGGCACCTTTTTCATAAAAATAAATAAAAATAAAAAATCTGTTAAATTAAAAAATGATGTGATTCCGGGGGCGGAGCTTTGGTGCCATGGACCGTTCAGGTTCGGGTTTGGCCGAACTTTGCGTGAAGTTTGTCTGAACTTTCCAAACCCGAACACTGTTGGGTTCGCCCATCACTAGTTACAATTATTAGATCATAAGGCTTGAAGTTCAAAACATCTAGAAACCACCAGATGTACTGTATTTTTCAAAGTATAAGGCACACTGTAGTATAAGACACACCTTAGTTTTGGGGGAGGAAAATAGGGGAAAAAGCTACCTACCAAATATTCATCTGGCTAGCATCCTTAATCTGGTCAGCTTCACCACATAATTTTATTCCCTGATTAAGGCTGGGGGAAAAAAAACCTTTTTCGGAGGGAATAGCAATGAAAACAATCCTGCAAAGACTTAGGGCTGGAAAAAAACTTCAGAGTAGCAATGAAAAAGCCTGCAATCTGGAAAGATCGCATTGCCTCGTTAGAACTAGGGGGGGGGGGAAGCTTAGAAAAAGCTACATTCGGAATATAAGACGCACCCACGTTTTCAGCCTCTTTTGGGGGGTGGGAGTTGCATCTTATACTCTGAAAAATAGGGTATATGGGCTCTTCACTATGTTTCTTTAATGATTGAAATGTCAAGCCAGAGCAATGCTATTTTTCTCCTTCATGCAAATACAAAATATGCAAACCATTATGGTAAGAGAATGAGAAATGTTAAAGAGTTTTAAAAAGAAAAATAATTGTAAGAAGTCAACTTTATCCCCTGTTAACCAGTGGGTCAAGTTAAAGGGAGTATGAATTACACTTTTTGACCAGAGGAAACTGTCACATTCCTAATGAGTCAATCTTGATAGTTTCTGAAGACTAAAATGATACTTTTGAGTTAAATCATTCTCAAAAAGAGGGGGAAAAGATGGAATTAATTTGCAAGCCTCCTTTATTTGATGCTAAATTTTATGCATGCACATTTCCAGTATGAAAATGATATTGTATAATCCCTTTCAATGTTGAATAAATGTCATTGTTTGCCATGACTAATCCATGGTACTGGAGGCCAAATTCTACATAGGAAAGTATAAAGGGACATATTCTGCTTCTTTATTATTGAAGGTGCCCTAAGTAATATAATTTGTTTTTTGAAAAATAAGAATCAATTTAATAAGATATTTTCCAGGATCCAGCCCCAGGCACTTAAGTAAAAGGAAAGGGGAAGTGCTTTGAATCACCAAAGCAAATTCTTTTAACCTGATAAAGCCAGAGCAATCTTCATTTGGAGAAATCTTCTAATTAAATGAATAAAATTATTTTCAAAAGATGTTCAATGAAGGATGCTAAATAGGATTATTCTACCCCATCAATTTCTTTTTTTGATGTTGAACGAATCTGTAATGCCAGGTAACAGCATGGTTTTGTGCTCACTTCATGCTTGTTAATGGGATTATCAAGTAAAATCTGCTATAAAAATTGGAAAGAAAGCACAAAGGGTTTCTGTAATGCGGAGCAAACTTTTAAACAGATAACTTGGAAATAAGAACGGCTGAAAAAAATTGCAGAGCAATGTCCCTTTATCAAATTACCCCTATGGAAATTATTTAAGTCAGGACATGATTAATTCCCTTTATACGCTACCTACCTCTGTCTCTTTGTCTGACTACCCATCCACATATTTATATCCTGCTCTCTGCATCTTAATTATCTCAATCCTGCCTCTCAATATTATACAAAACAAAATTTAAGAACCCAAACAAAAGTAATATTAAAAATTGAAGGGGGTATTAAAAAATAATACAACCAATAAAAACAATACATTAACAGCAACAGAAGTAGGCATTAAAAGCTTAACATTCTTACACATCCAGGAAGAAATTAAAAGACCTTCCATTAAAAGCTTGAATAGACCTGTCATCTGTTAAGAAAGATTGTTGTATCAAAAAGGTTTTCTCTCCCTTTTTTTAGCCAGATGTGGGTGGCTACTCTAAGCAGGATTTCCAGGGAAGATCTTAATATTTAGGAAGGATCACACCTATTTAATAGAATCACCTTGTTTATTTGCCCAGCTAAAGCCTTCCAATTATTAGTGCTAGCTTTGACTTAATTGTAAATTGCAGAGAGGCTCAGCCAAAATGCATCTCTCTTCCTGGCAATCAGGACAGAGCTTGTTGGCATTAATTCTCTCTTACAAAATATAACAAAAGGGTCAAAATGGGAAATACTGCAACTTTGAAGTCACTGAATTAGCACAGTGTAAAATTCTGGCTTTGGCAGCTTAAGAGAAGATGAGATCTTCTGTTTCAAAAACTGTGCTATCCTGAATAGGCATGTTGTATCTTTCAAAATTAAAAGAGGAACACTTTAAAAAAATTGGACAGCAGTTACTTTGTTCCATGCCCAATAATATAAGAAACAGGGAAAGAAAAGAATAAGATTATAATAGAATGTACTTCCTAATAAAATCTTCAATGCATCTGCTACTCACTGCTAATTTAAACTAAAATGATGCCATAGCCTTCCCAAAACTAATGGCTTTGCTGATTGAGATTTATGAGAATTATAGTTTAACACATTGGGTCTGAAACAAATGGTCAGAGGTCATTAAATTCTAAAACCTCATTGGTTTAATATGGATAAAGTTGTATGCAGCATTTAAAAACTTAATAGCACTTTGCTTTTAATAGTCACACAAAAAGCATTATAAAACATTATCTTGATTCAGCTAATCATATTTAAACATTAGAGTTTTGCAACATTAAGTTCTTCACAAATATAATAATTAGGACAGGTATTTATGCTGATAAAGTGTTTTGTGATTTCTGTTATCCCAGCAGTGACTATACATCTGTGCTTCTTAGATATTATCTACCAATTACTATAATGTTAGATTCTTCTTTGAGGTGAATGCAATATATTACATTGTTGTTATTGTTGTGAGCTGTCTTCGGAGAGGGGTGGCATACAAATCTAAATAATAATAATAATAATAATAATAATAATAATAATAATAAAAAACATTGCTTGAAATTGTGCAAAGTATTATTATTAATAATATATTTGCAAGAGAAAAACTATTATAACACAGAACTAAACTGAGAAATAAAAAAAAACATCACAAGAATGTCGTGAAAAACATTTCCGTAATTTTGCCAAGAAAATAACATAGATGAGTTCATGTAATCTCCAGAAATGAAAAACTATAGAATCTTATAAAAGCTTAATCTGCTCTTTAATTTTGTAATACTGTCTTCATATTAAAAACCATCAAAGTAAAACTATATTTTCTTTGCTTATCAAGGGTATGTATATATGTCTATGGATAGAAGGGAGTTATATGGTTCTGCAATCTATGCCCTGATTTCTGATTTACATTAGACAGGTAAATTTAATTCCTAACTTTTGGTTATTTTAGAGATGAGCTGGAAATTAGGACTCATTCAAAGAATTATGGCATTCTAGTGCCATCTAGTGAAAGTTTACAGCACATTGTATTGTTGTATGGACACGACTGGCATATCTTAAGATGCTACCAAAGTAAAGCTTCCATGGGTGTAATTATTTTCCAAAAATGCAGTAACAAAAGAACGAGAATGTAAACCTTTCAAGAATCCTGTAACATGTATTTGAAGGTGGCCTTTCCTTCTCTTAACACTGGATCATCTAAACATTTCACCATCTGTTTACCTGATCAGCAATTTAGAAATACCCTAACTTGATACAACTGTGGATTGTGTATACAATCAGGAATTAATCAGAACTGAAGTGAACTTAAAGAAAAAGAGCACATGGATATCCTAGATTTCTTCTTCTTTTTAATTAAAAAAATCCCCTTTCAAGTACAGTAGTACATAACTTATATTTGTATATTCCCAATTTCAACAGGTTTATTTTGTGGTTTTCAGAACTGAATGGAACTTGAAATTTGTAGAGAACTTAATATGCTATTTAACAAGGAAAAACAGTGTTCTGTTCTCTTAGGATAAATGCTACCTTTTTACAACTACATCTCAGCAATCTTTCAATGATTGCTTATAATTTTCTTCTTTTGCACAACTAAAACTAAAAGACGGGTTGAGTAACCTTGGCCCTTGGGTCATGGTGGACCTATTATCATCTGGCACTCTTGTCTTTTGAAAGAAAGCAATTAGATCTCTCTCAAGAATCTCTTTCCTGGAAGCCAAAAAGAATGTGAGGATAGAATGGGAAGGAGAAACAATGAAAAGGGGAATTTTTAGAAAGAAAAAAACCAGAGATACAAGAATGAAAAAGATGATACAAGAATGAAAAAGATACAAGAATGAAAAAACCAGAGATACAAGAATGAAAAAAACCAGAGATACAAGAATGAAAAAGATGATACAAGAATGAAAAAGATACAAGAATGAAAAAACCAGAGATACAAGAATGAAAAAAACCAGAGATACAAGAATGAAAAAGATGCTACCAAAGTAAAGCTTCCATTGAGCAAATGTGACTGAAAAGGAAAAAAAAGTTACTTGTAAATTAGTCATGATGGTGCAGTGATTAGAGTGCTGTACTGCAGCCTACTTCTGCAGCCTGCAGTTTGGCAGTTTGATTCTCTCCGACTCAAGATTGACTTAATCTTCCATCCTTCTGAGGTCGGTAAAATGACCCAAATATTGGCGGGCAATATGCTGACTCTGTAAACTGTTTACAAAGGTCTGTAAGGCACTGTGAAGTGGTATATAAGTCTAAGTGCCTTTGAAGTGGTTTATAAGTCTAAGTGCTATTACTATTTTGCAATGTGCATTTTCTGATAAAGGCAATATTTATTTTTTCAAAAGTTGTATGGTATACTTTTTCTTTCTTTCTTTCTTTCTTTCTTTCTTTCTTTCTTTCTTTCTTTCTTTCTTTCTTTCTTAGATTTGTATGCTGCCCCTCTCCTTAGCCTCGGGGTGGCTAACAACAATAATAAGACAATATAAACAAATCTAATATTTAAGATCAATTAAAAAACCCTAATTTAAGAAACCAATCATACATACAGACATATCAAGCATAAATTTTATAAGCCTAGGGGGAAGGGAATATCTCAATTACCCCCATGCCTGACGACAGAGGTGGGTTTTAAGGAGCTTACGGAAGGCAAGGAGGGTGGGGGCAACTCTGCTCTCTGGGGGGAGTTGGTTCCAGAGGGTCGGGGCCACCACGGAGAAGACTCTTCCCCTGGGTCCCGCCAGATGGCATTGTTTAGTCGACAGGACCCGGAGCAGGCCAATTCTGTGGGACCTAACTGGTCGCTGGGATTCGTGCGGCAGAAGGAGGTCCCGGAGATATTCTGGTCCGATGCCATGCCTTTGTTTTTGTAGGTTGTATATCACATTTTAAAAGTATATAGCTTTCTATATAGTAATTGTTTATTACTTTAGTTTCTAATTTATCTGATTCCTGTGATTAGAACTGCAAGTGGAAAATGTGATGACTTTAAGAAATAAATTCCCTCTTCCATAATGCCTTGCCTTAATTCAGAACTAATATCAAGAGTAAAATAGTGCAGTTTATTAAGACAGTGTGTTAACTTTCCAAGGAAATAATATACATAAAACAACTGTATTTGGGTTAAATTATAAAATACTACAAAGTTTAAAAGAAAAAAAAATTCTTTTAGGTCTTCACACAAATTTTGACTTATTTTATGTGTATCTTGAAATAACTGTTCAATTCCATAAATCCAAAATAGATTTTTGTTGTGGCAACAATTCAAGACACATCTTTTTCTTTTATTTACACCACACTACACTGCTCTATTGGATTCTGTTCTGTTTTCAGTTTTCTTTTTCCTTTTCCAAAACAATAATTAAGTGATATTCACACCATTGTGAATGTAAAGATTACCAGATTAAATACTCCAGGTGCCAAATCCTTATAACTAATATATATTTGCCCTTATATAGTAAATTACTGTTCGGATAATATCTTAAATATTGTATGATGGATATACCTAATTACTTGCCAAAATATTAGCTGCTATATAAACTAACAATATAATTTAATGCTCAAATAAACTTAAATACTACTTTTAAAGCATTTATTTGGTTCTTTTAGTGTCTACTGTGGTTATGTGGAATCAAAGAACATTACAGCATTTGTATCAAATGTTAGAATGTTTAAAAGCTGATGTCTAAAGATCAAATCTAATTCAATGGCCATTAACAGACAGAAAACAAATAATTTACCAGCTAAGAAATACATTAAGATCTTTATTAAGTTGTATGCAAACATCTTTCAAAAACTCAATGTTCCTTGTAAAGAAGAGAATAATGAAGTTTGGATTTGTCCTCTGGAAGACAAAATTCTTTTTCTGAGCAATAGAAACTTGTTTGCTAACTGACCTGGCTATTTGCACAGGTGATTTTTCCATTAAAAGCAAATGTGCAGCATTGTTCTTCAGTATTTCACAATGGATTTCCCTAACAATATACAGTATCTAACTTTAATGCCACAGTAATTACAGTGGTACCTCGGTTCTCAAATGCCTCGGTTTTCATACATTTCGGATTTCAAACAAAATTTTCTGCAAAAATTTGCTTCGGTATCCAAACAAAAATTCGGATACTGAACAGAAAATTTTGTTTACTATCCGAAATGTAAGATCTGAGGGGACGAGGTGAGAGGGAATGGGAGTCGGAATCCCGACACGCCCCTCCTGGCCGCCCTCTTAACAGCCTCCCAGTCTCTACCTTGTAACTGCTCCAAGCTGTAGGAAGGGTAGGGCTGGCTGCAATACCGGCAGCTTCGGGGGGCTCCTTTCCTCAGCGGTTCAGTTCGGTACCTCCAGGCAGCTGCACCAACTTTTTCCTTCCCGGCAGCGGCGGCTCCGGCGGCTTCCCTACGAGGAGGAGCAGCGTCAGGAACGTCATGTGATGAAGGTAAGCCGCCGGAGCCGCCGCTGCCGGGAAGGAAAAAGTTGGTGCAGCTGCCTGGAGGTACCGAACTGAACCGCTGAGGAAAGGAGCCCCCCAAAACTGCCGGTATTGCAGCCAGCCCTACCCTTCCTGCAGCTTGGAGCAGTTACAAGGTAGAGACTGGGAGGCTGTTAAGAGGGCGGCCAGGAGGGGCGTGTCGGGATTCCGACTCCCATTCCCTCTCACCCCGTCCCCTCAGATCCTTATCCCATAGGATATAGAGGAAATACTGTAGATTTAATTGGTTCCCAGCAAGTCAATGGGCTGGGAACCAATTAAATCCATTTCCATTATTTCCTATGGGATAAATTAATTCGGTTCTCAACCAAATCGGTTCTCAACCACACTTCTGGAACGGATTGTGGTCGAGAACCGAGGTACCACTGTAATTAAATTATACTTATATTTCATATTGGTTCATATGTTATGGAACATTTCTCTCATCAAGTTCTGAAAATATTTTAACTAAAGATGAGGTTGAAAAGGAAAGCCTGCTACCTCTTTGATATAAAACAAATTATGTTGCAATCCTGCATCTTAATCTTAATCTGTAATAAAACTATTATCAGATACCAAATTTGATTATATTTGTAGCTTTGTCTTCTACAAGCATATTCATCATAAATCCAACTAATTTGGGTAGGGCATACTCTCCCCTCCCAAATATATATATATATATATGTGTGTGTGTGTGTGTGTGTGTATCACATGTTTTTTGCTGAAATTTTAAAATTAAGGGAGACTAAGATGGCACCATTTCGGCCTTGTTCTGGCCTCATCAGCTAGCCACACCCTTACTGGGATTTGATCCGGCAGCTCCTGCCTTGTAAGGCAGAGAATTAACAGCTGAGCCACCAGACCTGATCCCTTCAGCTCTGTACCAGGGAGGGGCTATGTGTTTTTCATGTCGGATCACCCTGGTATATTGAAGGAACGTCACAGCTCCTTTTTGCCTCTAGGCCCAGCCCAGGGCCATTTCAAGGCAGTTAATTTATTCTATGCGAGACTTTGCCAGGTTTCAGCTCCAGCACGTATGTGCGCACTAGCCAGCTGATTTTTGGCTTTGGGAAAGGCCGTTTTGTCGTCTGAATGCTTCAGGGATTCAACATATTATTCAGGGAAGCTTCCCAGAAGCCCTGGAGGCAAAAAAAATTAATAATACCCCAATGGACAAACCAGAAGTTTTTAAAAACAAATTTCCAGTTTGCCTGTTGGGCTGTTTTATGCACGCCGGAGCTCAAGAGTGCAAAAAACAGCACAATGGCAAATTGAAAGTGTTTTTTTTCCAAACTTCTGGTTTATTTTTATATTTTATTTATTAAATTTGTATGCCGCCCCTCTCCGTAGACTCGGGGCGACTCACAACAGTAATAGAAAAAACAATGTACAATACAAATCTAATAATTAAAACTAAAGACCCATAATTAAAAAAAGACATGCACACAACATACCATACATAAACAATATAGGCCTGGGGAAGTTATCTCGTTTGCCCGTTTGGGCATTTTTTTCACCCACCAAGCTTCAGAAAGCCTGTGCGTATGCGTGGAGCACAGCATGGGGGAGTGTGTGCATGTGTGGAGGGGAAGGGAAGGGGTGTGGGGACGTGCACACATACTAGCACACACACACACACACCTACCTTTTGGCAAGCGAACCAAAAGACGTTCGCCATCACTGGTATAGGCAGTGTGTGCATATCATGCCCACCTTCTCTCTCTTTTTCTCCCCATCTATAATCGATCTAGGGATCCTGATTGACACTATTCACAACATCTAAACCTTTTGCATTTTTTTAAAAAAATAATGAACTGAACTTACTGTATTTCAAAATGTGAGATACAAAATATTAGCCAACCTATAAATGGCCACTAGATGGCTTCCTTATAATGAATTTAAAGCTATAAAAAAGGATCCTGGTTAGAACCATCAAGAGAAGTGGCTGATGAAAGCTTAGCTGCTATTCTTTATGAATAACAGAACAACTTCCATTACACAATGTCAAGTACAAAGAATTAACAACTAAGTTACTTTGTCCAAAAGCTGACTAGATACTATTTGATCAACAAAGGGAAAAGGCTATAAGTAAAGCTGAAGTATGAAAAAATTGCACTTGATTATCGCTACAGGCAGTGAAAGAATAAAATGTAAGTCTCTCATTAAAAAAACATGAGTGTTGTAATATTGTCTTCTATTATTTGTTATCAAAATTAGCTGAGTTTTTTTTGAAGTTGTCCTATTTATTTCCAAAGGCACGGACCTAAAATTAGGGGCCACAACTGAGAAGGCATTTGTTTCAGTCCCCCTTTAATTTTGTATTGCAGGGGTGGGTTCCACCTGATTTTGACCAGATTGCCTGAATCATTAGCGACCCCCTGGTGATGTGACGATAGCATCATTGTTCTGGTTCAGTCGGTGCTGGTCCATCGGCGCTGCCACCTTTTTAAGGGAATTTTTGGCAAATTCTTCCATGGTTGGATGGCTTCTCCTTTTCCACTGCTTGAAAAAGAGCCCTCCTGTCCATCCCTAGGTTAATACTGACCTTTATTTCTTCAGCCAAAGCACAGATGATTAGCTCCTCAAGTAGTGTGAATCCTGCTGAGTATATACGGAAGCAAATTTGCACAAGGGGACGTGCACGAAACATTGTGATGCAAACCAGTGGCAAAGGTAAATGGAATCCACCCCTGTTGCATTGACAACAGCCAGGAAAATAAGCTAGCCACTCATAAAGATTTCAACAGCAGGGCTGCTCCACTTCAACATTTGAATCCCAAACAGTTTACACTAATTTGAGGCATCCGCTTTATAACAGATGAAGCAATCAACATATTATATCCAGCTACATTGGTATCATCACTGATACAAGGGAAACCACATTTCAGCCTTTAAAAGAATTGCTTCTTTTAAGCAGAATTCCCCAGAAAGCCATCTTTAAGGAGTTACAGCATAAAGCAACTAGTTGTTCTGAATGCTTATTATCTACATGTTATTTCAGTTACATGACTTGGCTCCATTTAGTAATTCTTGTCATTTGTGTTTTGCTGAAGCAGAGGAAAGTAAAATATTTCATAGCTGCATATTCAACCTATATAAGAAGCATGTTCCTCTAAAGAGACTGAAAACCAAACAGCCATTCCAAACTTCAGACAGGAAACACCTGGGCTCTTGTGGTAAAATAGCATCACTATGAGCACACTGTTAAGTTTTCAAATAGACTGGATTGGATTCTTAACCATTCAGTTTTTATAGAACTAACACACAAAGAAGCTTAAAACTTATGCAATGCAAACTTGTCCTGAGTCCGGTACCCCAAATATTATGTGTGCAAAAGGCCTTGAGAAAGTGAAAATATTATTTGTGACTATATTCTTTACTTATATGTACCAGTCTAGTTCCTAGGATATAAAATAGCACTGTGTTCACCTAATTTCAACTTGACAAGAAGAACCTAGTTCAGGGCAAGCCCAATAGGAATATATGAATGTAACCTATGCTGTGACAATGGGTGGATGGCCTATACAGCCGGAGTGTGTTCTGAATCATAAAACATTGCCATTAAGGGTAATGATAAACAAATCATGCAAGCACCCCACTCACCCTCCCTTTCTTTATTTCTCTGAGCCAAGTTAATATTTAAAAGTCATCTATTTCTAAGCAAAAGAGTTGTTTCTAAATATTTTATGCCCTGCTCCACACACTGGTCAAAGCCAACAAAACAAAACACATTACTACAAGTTTAGACAGAAACTCTCTCTCTAGCTGGATAAATAGATACATTCCCCCTGCAATGTGCATTGGTGGTGAGATCTGAACTGCTGAACTACAGCTAGCAGTTAACTGAAGTAGCCTGCAGTGCTGTACTCTAACCATTGTGCCAATCCGGCTTTTAATGTATTTAAAATATTCTTTATTCTTAATATTAAAAAGAGGCAGGATAGAATATTTCACCAAAAGAGAAATGGAGAAAGTCTAAGGACAGGACATGTCCTTTAGGACATAATAGGATTAATCCACCACCATTGGAATAGTAAAAGACAGAAGGCTCACTACATTGCACAACCCCCTGGAGCATCTCAATCACAAAACCCCAGAACCCTACAAAGATCCATCCACTCACTCAGCTATTTTGTCAGCCATTCCAGAAATATGCTGCTGTCACTGAAGTTTCTGAAAATCAAGTAAACAGGGAACTTCATTCCTTGTAGCCAGCCTCCATTTATTTTATTTTCTCCTGACTTGGTACTAGACAGGACAGAATATACATAAGAAACACTGCAGCAAAATTGAAAACCCCTAATTCGGGACATGTTTTTATGGCATGTTACATTTGTGTATCTTTACACAGATACACAAAATCACACACTTCTGATTTTCTCTTTAAACTTCTATCAAACATCAGCTGCATTCAGCTGGAAAGTTCCAAAATGTATTGCATAGGTGTCTTTAGTATTTCATATTTCATATAATGTTCCAATTATTTCTGTTCCAAAATCTTAAAGAGATTCAAGTACAATGGAGAGATGCAGTGGACTTGAGGGTCAACAGAGTAAATTCAGAGCATGGTGAAATAGATTTGTTCATTTTAATGCCCCAGTATAATGTTCCTTGAATGACTAAGGCTTAAAGTATAAACCTTCATAATATAATTTAAATGCTTAGGTTGGTGGGTAAGGGAGAAAATTGTGAAAAAAATCACACTGGTAAAATAGTATTATTCATAGATTCTGTAAAAAGGCATAAATATAAATCTATTGAAAGAAGACTTAATATACTCAGATTGCATACATATATACAAATTCACATAAAATAGCTTTTCATCTGCCTATTATGTGAAGCAGACAACTATGATTGCTTTGGTAAATCACACTGAAAATATATCAGAATGTGTACTGTATGCAGTGAAGGGCTACCAAAATTTTTACTAACACATGGTGGGCATGGCTTATGCAGGAAGCCCTGCATTTTCTTTCAACATCTTTCAGTGCAAATTGGGTGCTCTGGGATGGAGCTCCATTTTCACTGCCCCACTGCATTCCCCCCAGCCTGTCTGGGCAGTAGCCCATCCTTGACTGACATCATACCTACATTCTACACAAAATGGTATTGAATCTTTTGTGATATTATAATTAGGGCTTCCACTTTATTATTTATTAGATTTCTATGCCGTCCTTCTCCAAAAACTTGGGGTGGCTCACAAAGTTGGCAAGAAAAAGTTTAAAGCTTCCTATTTGCAGCCTTCTAGTAGATGTCCAGGGTTTTGCAATCAAAATTTTATAACTTTAATTATAATATTAATATGAAAGTGAACTGGGGAATAGTTTTAAACTCCCAAATTTGCCTAGGGTTTATTAATATAGTATCAAATCCACAGAGATATTAGAAAATATGTTGTTGCAAATTCTTGAATTAAAAGTATACTCAAAACAATTCTTAGAGTTCATGAAACATTAGTGATAATTTGACTTAAAGACTTTACATGAAAGGTTTAAAAAGTAATCCTATGCCCGTTAAATTTAGTTTGACTTTTTATTTGGGGGGGGGGGGGGTTACTTTTGTGTGGAAGGAAACTTGGTATAGCTGAATATGATTCTATAGCAAAGAAGAATGAGAATTTGCAAAATCAACCTGAAATTAAAAGCTCACACTTACTTAAATGAGTATGGTAAAAGTTAGAATATTGATGACTGGGAAAGTCATGTTAATAAGGTTAGCCTCTGAATAGGCATAGCAATTAAGTCAGCCAGTAGGAGCTAACCACTGATGTGTCTGTGCAGAGAATTGAAACTGGAAACTTAAGGCTGGGCATGGCTCAGTCCACTTTGTTCTTTTGTCCACTCTGCTTTCTGCTGCTGAAGTGAAACTAACTGTTCTCTGTTGTCTATAACTGCTTGAAGAAGAACTTGGTTTATGATATTGTAAATTTATGTTACTATGTTTATAAAGAAGTTTATGAATCCAGCTGAATCAGTCATCTGTTTGTGCTTCTGGTTTTGAATTTTGCAACTAACTTTAATAGTAAAGATTGATGTTGAAGAAAAAAAACTGCATGAAAAGGCAGGCATAAATTCTGTTGAAAAGTGGAAAGGCTGCTGATGTACAACTGGATAAATTAAACATGTTGTGGCTGTGAGATTTGTTGAATAAGCAGGGGGAGAATGGTGTTCTTGCTCTTTAAAAGAAAGACAGAAAAAGTAAAGGGAAAAAACAGGGAGATGTTATTTTGATAAGTGTGCCTGGAAGGTATTGCACACATTTTTGTTAGAAATCTAATTAATAATAATAATAATAATAATAATATTATTATTATTATTATTATTATTATTATTATTATTATTATTATTATTATTACAAGTGCACTGGCGTCTTCCTATCACAACTGTAAGTCATTAACAGTTGTAAAACATGATGGACCTGATCTTTTTTTTTTTTTTTTGCAGTGGTCATTAATTGCAAATCTACTGTTTGCTATGCTCATGGTATTGCCCAAAACTGGAAATGCAGGTTTTTGCCAAAACTGTTGTAAAATATGCTCATATGAGCATGGGATAATGCAAACAGCCATACATTCAGCTGGATTGCTGTGCAGCCATGTGACCAGAGGATGGAATGACTGACATATTTTAAGTCTCCCCTTTCAGATAGTTAATAGCTTTAGTCAATCACTGTGCAACCAGTTGTAAGTGGAAGACTACCTGTACTGTCGACTGGTTAATGTGGGGTAAGCGTATAATAAAGTGAATAGATTTGCATTATATTTGGTAGTTTTGGTACAAACATGAAGTTGAAAACTGGTTGCTGATTAAGGTAATAATTGATAGAAGTACATGAACATCATCAGAATGCTTAGCAAAAGATTTAATACTGAGCAGTGAATTTGAAAAATTAAAGGATTTCCCATGAGAATCAGGTAGATCCAGTGATGGGCAGCAGCCAGAACGGTTGCTGCCAGCCAAAACAGAGCACGTAGCCTTGCTCCATTGCTGCCGGGCGTGCACGCACTGTGCACACATAGCTGGAGCAATTCCAATTAAAAAATACTGGGTTTTTTGCTGCCACTCATGCACGGAAGCAAAGAAACTAGCAATTTTTGCTTCCAGAAGGACGTTCCCTCACGAGATTTTGGCTCTCGCTGTAGCACCTAGAGTGACAGCTGGCAAAATCAGCTTGCCCGAGCTTTGGCCACATGCCTGCTCTCTTGTCCCACAGGAGAGAGATGCCTGCAGTGCAGGTGAGCACAGAGCAGGCCATGTGACCAGAGTTTGGTGTCACCCGGCCTGCATGCTCTCAGCGCCCCTGCAGAAGGTCACCAGAGCACAGCGCGGCGTGGTGGGCAGCATCATGGCAGAGCAGGCAGTGGGGGGAAGATGGCATGAGAAGCACATGGGGCGAACGGCCCGGTGGGTGGTGGTGTGGCAGAGTGGGCAGTGGGGGAGGGAAGCCAGCGTGAGAGGCATGTGGGGCGAATGGTGGCATGCGCAGAAGAGAAAAAACCCAGAAATCTCGCACACGTGTGTCCTCCTGCTAAATTCGGCTTCTGTGCATGCAAAGAAGCTGAATCATGCATCCGGGTGGGTGCGCACGGGCACACACGCACAGGGGCGGGGTGCTCTCCCAGCTTGTTTTGGTAGGGCCGGGAATGGTAGCCCGCCCCTGGATAGATCATACAATGAAAAAGAGAGTCTGGATCTGAGTATTATTGCATGAAAATCCTAAGGTAATTATGTTTGACAGGGAAAATGAATAAATGGCAAAAACAAACAAACACCACATCTGTTGAATGTTTACTTTAGATGGGAAAATAGATAGCGAAACATGAAGTCAGGGAGATACTGGTGGAGAGGAAGTAAAGGATATGCAGGAATGAAAGTATGTAAATGAGGATTCAGGATTCAATATGTCAATAAAAACACAAAAGTAAATTGAATGTAGCAGCAATAGCATACTTAAGAAATGTGCCTCTAAAATAAGAAGCAAAGAAATGTACAGTGGTATCTCGGTACTCATCATTAATTGTTTTTGTGGTAGTGCGAGGAATACCAAAAACAATAAGTACCCAACAAATTTCCCCCCAAAAGAATTGTAATATGTCGGAAGGCAGATGATACTGATAAGTTCTAGCTTCTGTGTTGCGTACCAAACAACCGATGAGTACTGGGACAAAATATTCACATCAAAACATGTTGAGTATCAAATTTGATGAGTTTCAAAGTAGTTGAAGATCAAGGTACCACTGTAGCAGTGGTGGTTTGCTGCTGTTTCGGACCGGTTCTTTAGAACCAGTAGCTGAAATTCGGTGATGCTTGCTGAATCAGCAGTGATGACTGGCAGTCCATGCTTCCAAACTGGTCCGCTAGTCCCCGCAGATTGTAATTAAAATCTGTGTGCATGTGCAGAAGGTCATTTTTGGGAAGAGAGTCATTTCTTGCACACATACGCAAAATGTGCACTTCCATCGCGATGCGAAGTTTGCACTGTAGTTTGAATACAAAAGTAAGTGATTTACAATAATGTGGAGAATAAATGAGAATGAATGAGGACTGACTTGCATAACAAAAAGTATGAAGTAATCACAGATTAGATGAGAGAATGGGAGAATAAGACAGTTGTGGTTAGTGATCCTTAAAAAGAGAGAGGTTCAAAATTTAAAGAGCAAAAGGCAGTGCTATGAATTATTATATGGATGCAATAAAAGCAAGAATGGATTGAGAAAGTAACAAGGCATGAAGAAGTATGGAGAACAATAAATTTAGCTTTAATTCCTCCTTTATTTTCTCATCTCATATCTTTAACTTTGGCATATTCTTACACTATTCTTCTTACTCTGAAAGGAAATAGTGGGATTGGTAAATATACATTTAAATACAATAGAGTTATTTAGACATTCCTAAATCATCCATTTTTGGATTTCATTCATTGGACACATAATACCAGATACTGTATATTCCTATTATTCCTTCTGCTATATTGAATTCTACCAAATTCCACTTACTTGATGTTCTACTAAATAATATAACCTTCTATATTAGCTACTTCAGCTGAAATTCTATCATAGTTAATATTTAATTCTTGAAAGGTTAATGGTCCAGTGATATGAAATGAGTTTGACTTGAAAAGGCAATGACACAGGGTATTCCAAAGAACAGGAAAAGGCTATTCAAGCAAATTAAGTAAAGGATATTTATTTTTATTTATTTAACTTATTTATTTCATCAAGCATATGTTAGATAACAGATATAAGTATAAACATGATTATGGATGAAATGTATACAAATAAAAGAGAATTTTGGACAGGGACGGTAGGCTTATGCACTATGCTTATGCTAATGCATGACCCTTAAATACCTCTTAGGAATGGAATGAGGTTGACTGTAGATAGTCTAAGCTTAAAGTTTTGGGGGTTTGGGGAAGAAACTACAGAGTCAGATAGTGCATTCCAGGCATTAACAACTCTGTTACTGAAGTCAAATTTTCTGCAAATAAGTTTGCAAAGTTTACCATACGTTTGCATCTATTATGTGTTCGTGTATTGTTGTAGTTGAAGCTGAAATATTCATTGACAGGTGGAATATTATAGCAGACAATTTTATGTACTACATTTAGGCTGGATCGAAGACAGTGAAGTTCTAAATTGTGTAGGCTTAAAATTTTAAGTCTGGTGGCATAAGGTAGTGGAGTGCTCTTCTCATATCTATGGACTTTGAGGTATTTAATATCTATGAAATATCTCAGGACTTGGTAAACTGTGTTAATGTCTGAGATGCAGTACAGGTTCCAAACAGATGAGCTGTATTTGAGAATTGGTCTAGCAAAAGTTTTGTATGCCCTAGTTTGCAGTTCAATATTACTGGAGAATAAGCTGTGCAAAATTAGGTTAACAACTTTTAATGCCTTTTTTGCAATACTGTTACAGTGAGCTTTGGCACTTAGTGGATGGCCAGAGGAGAAGTGAAGTAACCAAGCAACCAGCCATCTCTTTGACTAGACAGTATGATCAGTGACTTGGGGGAAAGGAGAAACTTACTTTTTAATTAGGTGAAAGCCATGGGAACTTTCAGAGTCAGCTTTCACCAGTTGTGCCAATGATTTATCCAATAAATTGTTCTTTGAGGAATTTGCCTGCCTCAGAATTCTGCTTTCTATGGGTGCATTGCTTGGAATGCTGACATGCTGATCAGATTGTATTTACATTGGAGAATCACACTACTAGCATATCAGTATGTGTCATCTCCATGTGATTCCAGCCAAATAATATTAAACAATAATAGATCAGGAAAATCCTTCCTGAAATTGTTCTTGGAGATTTACCATATTTTTCAGCATATAAGACACACCCCTTTTACCCTCCAAAAGAGGGTGAAAACTTGGATGCATCTTATACACTAAATATAGCCCCCCCCCCAGCCACCCCCACTCTTTGGCAAGGAGGCAAATTGCTGGAAAATAGTCAATAACTATGGATGGAAGGAGGTAAGTCAATAATTATAAATGTCTGTAGAATGTTCAAATTATTAGATTTATTTTTTTAAAGATTGCTTTATTATTGTTCTAGACAACTTAACGAAATGAAGAAGCTTTTAAAAATAAATGCTTGCTCTGAAGAGGCTCAGTGCTATTGTATCTTCTTTTAACCCTGCTGTTCTGTTTCGGGTCTATATGACCCGAAGCCAAGTTTGAGTCCCTGTAAAAAATTTCCCCTGCATATCTGAAACTTGAAATTTCATGACTATTCATCATTTCAGGGGTTCTCTCTATGAGAATTTTTTTTTGGGGGGTGGGGGGTGGGGGGCTTAGTTTTTGCTGGGCAAAAAAAGTTAAAAATCTTCTGTTCCCGGGTCACCCTGACCCGGACCGAAAACTCTTCATTTGCAGTGCTTATGTTTGGTCTTTTTGAAAGCTTTTTTCACTTGGAAAGTAGTCTGAACATTTCTGCACACAATGATATGAAAATTGAAATGAAAAAATTAAATCTTATTGGTTTATTTTGCTGATATAATGCACGCCCCCCCCGTTTTTGTGAAAGCTTTTTCAATTTATGGATAGTTTTGCTTGCAAAATGCATTCTATTTTACTGAAGTTGGTGTGGGATTGGTAGCTTGAACATTTCTGAATATAAGAAAAATATAAAGGAACTGAAAAAAATGATTCTTACTGGTTTTTTAACATCAGAAATAAGGCCTCCCCCCCCCTCAGCTGCCTGCAACCATTTTCACTTTTTATTTTTTTACGCTCCAAATCAAAAATATTCTTTAAAATCTTAGGCATTCGTTTACTCAATTTAACAATGCTGATCATCAAAAAAATATTTGTGGGGGTGGGGGAAAATTTTTTTTTCTGGGCAAAAAAAAAGTCACGTTTAGTCTGTTCGGGTCATATAGACCCGGACCAAAATGATTTTTTTTAGGTACTTGAATTTGGTCTTTTTGAAAACTTTTTCAACTGGAAAACTAGTTTGAACATTTATGAACATAATGATATGAAAATTGAACTGGAAAAATTGAGACTTATATTTTTATTTTGATCAAAAAGCCCCTCCCCCCATCCTTTCTGAATTTCGTGTCAATTTCTATTTTTTAAGGCTACAAATCCCCAAGGAATTTCCCCCCAAAAGGTTTGATATACTAAATTGAACATTTATGAATATAAGAAAAATATAAATGAACTGAAAAAAATTGTTCTTATTGGTTTATTTTTGCCACAAAAGGGCCACCCCCCCCCCCTCGGCCTTGCTGTGTGCCATTATTGTCACTTTTTATACATATTTGGCTAGAAATATTTGGAATATCCTTTTGAAAATCAACCACATTGTAGCCAGAGAACTAATTTTATGAAACAAATCCATTTTACTAAAAAAAAGTGTGTAAGTTTGAAATTAACAGCATAATTTTTATATAAATTGAAATAATTGAACATGGGGGGAGGCATACATTTATGTGCAAAATAAACCAATATGCATCAATTTTTCCAGTTCAATTTTCATATCATTATGTTCAGAAATGTTCAAGCTACCAATCCCACACCAACTTTAGTAAAATAGAATGTATTTTTCAGGCATAATTATCAATAAACCTAAAACAAATTCATAAAAACGGGGGGGAGGCATATTTATGTGCAAAATAAACCAATAAGGATTAATTTCTTCAGTTCAATTTTCATATCATTGTGTGCAGAAATGTTCAGACTACTTTCCAAGTGAAAAAAGTATTCAAATTGACCAAACATAAGCACTGCAAATGAAGAGTTTTCGGTCCGGGTCAGGGTGACCCGGGAACAGAAGATTTGTAACTTTTTTTAAACAGAACAGGAGGGTTAAATAGCAGAGAATAACTACACTTCCAGAAAGCCACATTAGTTTTAACAGCATCTGTACAAGTATAATATGAAATGTAACAGTGTCCTGTTTTAGTTTTAAGATAAGGCAGCTGAGTTAAACCCTGTCTTAGTCATATTTGGAGTAGATCTATTTAAATAATTGGGAGGAGCTGGTGTGACTACATTTACAAAAACTTTCCGGCATTCATATACTGCCATAATTTACATTTCTTCAATACTTTGCTATTTCTATGGGTCAGGCACACATTCACAAAAATACACAGCAAATAGTGTGCATCATCTATACTGTTTGCTGTGAGGCAAATTGCTGCGAGGCAGAAGCAGAATTTCCCCCTTGTCTTCCTCCCCCAAAACTAAAAATACTGTATTCCAAAAAATACAGTAAGTCAAAAGGGAAAAAATAGAGCATGAAAAAAAACTGTAACAGAATAAAAGACAATAGGGCCAAATGCACTTTCCAAAGTATGCCACTAAAATTGTCTTTTTCCTTTGAAGATGGGCATTTGAAGATGATTTCTTTTCCAGTGAGTTCAATAAAAATGATTTTAAAAACCATTTTTTTGGCAAAGTAGACTTAAAGTTTACATTTTCTGCTGGTCACTAAGAGGTCATAGTTTCCTCAGATGGCCAGTGTCAGGGTTCCAAGTAAAACCCAGGTGAAATTAAAACTCCAAAGCCAGAGGCTTCCGCAAAGCATAGATATTTTTTTTGTTTAGGAATGTCACATTGGCACAGCTGGTGAAAACGTGACTCTGAATTTATTTATTTATTTATTCATTTGTCCAATACACAAATACATAGGAAGAAAGATAGACATGTGATAATATAAAAGAGGGTGAAAGTGAACTTAGAGGAGAGGATATATGAAAGGAAGAGAATATATAGGATAGTTGAAAGAAAGGAAAGACAATTGGACAGGGGACGAAAGGCACACCAGTGCACTTATGTACGCCCCTTACTGGCCTCTTAGGAACCTGGAGAGGTCAATCATGGAGAGTCTAAGGGAGAAGTGATGGGGGTTATGGGTTGACACAATTGAGTCCGGTAATGAGTTCCACGCTTCGATGACTTGGTTGTTGAAAGTCAAGTTTGGAGCAGTTCATATTAAGTTTGAATCTCCCCAGATTTTCCCCAGTCAACTCAAAATCCAAGTTCTTTCCCCCATTACACAAAACCATCACATGCCCCAATCAGGTCATCCACACCCGACAGGTGCTGGTGAGAATGTCCTCAGTTCCCAGAATAAAGAATGTTATTTTGACTACATATTTCCCCAACTATCCCTACTCCCCTCCCCCTTTCCCGCAGCTCTACCCAGTCTCATTGTGCCAATTCTGAAGATATTCCAAGATGACTCCAGGGTTGACAACCAGGTAAGTCATTTGTTATACCTATGTAGACATAAGCAAAAAAAAGGTACAACCTGCTAAAAGCTGTTCCATGCAAGTCTGCCTGAAATAAACACAGTTCTGGCTGGAACACTTTTGGGATTGCATTGAAAGGGGTGCAAAGTAAGTCAAAAAACAGATGCTGCTGAGCAGAAGTTAAGCCTCTTTTCCAAATAGTACTTTATTTTTTCAGGAACCTCTTAAAACATATACCTGCCATTTGGAAAAGCTTGGAATGTCCTGCCTCGAGCTGATGTTTTGCAAAGCTGTTTTCTTCTCAAAGCCAAGTCTGGACCAGGTTTATAAACAGTTTTTCAAAGAGACATTTCCAATCTAAAAACAGAAACTTCCTTGAACCAAAATATGATGATTGTTGCAGTCTCAGGCATACATCCAGATGCAATTGAGAAGTCATTTCTGCACACTATGGTCAGGGAAAATAATGCAGACTTACAAGTTTCTTATGGATCCTGCTCTTTCATCTCATTTTACACAACCCTTGGTTCTCCAAGGATTGCAAAGTGAATGATAGGACTGCATTAAACTACAATATGGTGTGTTAGGTCTGGCTTAGTCTGAGGCATGAACTCATTCAATTATGGAATACTCAATAAATAATAATTAAACCAAGGTTTCATATCATATGTCATGCCATCCTCAATAATTCAGTAACTCTTATCCCTTTTACACAGACAATGTTGCAAACTTATGGCAAGAATCTAGCACTGTATGTCTGAAGAGGCTCCATTGCATTACTGCTACAAAGAAGAGGTCAACCTGTTTTACAAATCTTCAGGAAGCAGGGCAAAAACCGAAGGATGGAAAGCAATCAACCTAGAACTTAGGAGAAATTTCCTGACAGTGAGAACAATTAAACAGTGGAACAGACCTGAATACAGAAGTTGTAGATGCTCCATCATTGAAGGTTTTTAAGAAGAGATTGGACAGCTATTTGTCTCCTACTTAAGCAAGGAGATGTTAAGTATCTTAACCCTAACCCAAACCAGCAGGAGCAGTGGGGGGTTGAGGTAAGTAGGTACTTGCATTTTTTTTTTGCCTATACCTGCCTTGGGGGGACATATACCTGTTTACCCTCTTTTAAACTTACAGAGCTAGTTTACTGGTTTTCTTTGAAATAAATATTCTAAAACATTTAATCTACTGATACTTCAATTTATGTAATTTTATTGGTTTCCATTTTTATGTTACCAGTAGCCGCTGCAATTTCCACCCTCGGCTTATAATGGAATCAATAAATTTTCCCAGTTTTTGTGGCAAAAGTAGGTGCCTCAACTTATAGTCGGAGCAACTTATACTCGATTAAATACGGTACCTCAAATATTGTGTCTGGTTCTGGACACCTCACTTTAAGAAGGATTTAGATGAATTGGAACAGGTTCAGAGAAAAGTAGTAAGGGCGATTAGAGGATTAAAGCTGTCCCATGGAGAGAGATGGAAGGAACTGAGAACATTTAGCCTTGAAAAGAGAAAACTGAGGGGGATACATGATAGCATTTTCAAATACTTGAAAAGAAGCCACATAGAAGAAGACTAAGACTTCTTCCTTATTATTGCAGAAATGAAGACAGAGAATTGTGCATGTAAGTTACAGGAATACTGATATCAGATAAGAGTTGGGGAAAAGATCCTTAATTTTTCAGCAGAAACACCAACTCAGATATCTTACGTGCACAATATCAGACAAAGAAACAGGAAGTGATGAGATGGGGCATTGGTCTTTCCTGATACGCCTCTTCTCAGAAAGCTGGATATAGGATCCATGATTGGGTTAACTCGGTCTGCTCTCTGATTGGACTGAGTTTGTCAAAGCTGTCCAGATCCCCACCCCCTTGCTGCTATCTTTTACAGCTTTTCACGAAGAAGACAGAGTCCACTGTGCTATAGTCAATGAAAAACACATTCCTCCCACTAATCCAAAGCCAACAGTCCCGCTTGACTGTACCAGGTGTGGCTGGATGCTATACTCACTTTTTCTCTCATGGTGGATATAGCATCAGGAATGTGACATACCAAAGCTGGCAGAACTGGTTGCCTAGACCAGGGGTAGGCAAAGTTGGCTCTTTTATGACATGTCGACTTCAACTCCCAGAATTCCTGAGCTAGCATGATTGGCTCAGGAATTCTGGCAGTTGAAGTCCACAAATCATAGAAGAGTCAACTTTGCCTACCCCTAGCCTAGACTGTTTCTGAGGAGCTAGGCCTGTATAACTTGCTGCAGCACTCTCGTACCAAATGATGCCTCAGCTGAAGTGCAAACATCAATCTTATAATGCCACACAAAGGGTGATGGTGATGACTTAATCACAGCATGGCAAACTTCTTCAAGAGACCTTTGAGTCACCCACGCTGCCGAGGTAGCAGCACTCCTCATTGAGTGGGCAGGATATGTGATGGCTGTGACTGAAGTTTGTACACTCTGGCTATAGTGGAGCGTATCCAGCGACCTACTGTGGTCGGCATCACTAAAGGCCCCAATGATGATTGTTGAAATTAGAGAAAAAATTATTCTGACTCATGGAACGTTCATATGAATACATAGTGCTCGCCATATATCAAGCATGGGCCAACATTTTTTGGAAGGGTGAACTGGGTGAGGACAAAAATTTGGAAGGATAATCTGCTGCTGATGGAACAATGTATTAACTTTCAGCAGAAAGGACAGGTCCAATCTGAGGACCACTTTGTCCTTGTGAAACACACACAAATTGGTCCTGACCAACAGGGGAGCCAGCTTGGACACTTTCCTGGCCAATGTAATGGCCACAAAAAATGCTACCTTATAAGTAAGTGCTGTAAACTGGCTGCTGAAGCAATTCGTATGGAAAATCCATCAGGAAATCCAGGACTTTCCCAAGATCCTAAGTCGGGTAGCGGTGTATGACTGGTGGGGCAATGTTAGACACCCGTTGTAGAAAACAGTGAATATTGGGATGGAGCATTAAGGAGTCCTTGCTGCCACAAAATAAAACAGATGACAATGCCAATAATGGGAATGAGTCCTCATAGCCAGTGTTAAGCAAGTTTGTATTCAAACCATAGTTTAACCATCTATTCTACATTGTGGTTTGAAATGATGACTTAGAGACAATTCTTAATTAATGATAACTGTTAAATACTTTAAAATTTGCTGTAAACTGTATCCAGGGAAAATATGTAAATAGGTTGCGCCTGATTGGTTAAGGCGCTGACAGCTTGTTTTTGAGCGGGAAAATAAATGTATAAAAGGAGCCGATTTTCCTTTGCCCAGCTGAGACGCGTTCCAGCTGGTAGTCACTTCTAAAAGAGCTGAAAATAAAGAACCATCTCTTCACCTGGCGACGATGGAAGAATGAGCCTTCGCTTGCCGCTATGGATTCCCTGCCGGTCGGAAGAGCTCCGGAATTCTTCAACCCGGAGAAATCTACCTGGGATGCCTACCTCGCGAAATTCGACATCTTCCTCGAGGCTGCCAGCATGAGGGACGCCGACAACGATTGGAAGAGAGCGATCTTCTTAAATTACTGCGGCTCGGAGATGTTCGATCTCGCCCAGACATTAACCGACCCGGCACCGGCAAATTCCATCTCCTGGGATTCCCTGAAGACAAAACTTTCAGCCCATTTCCAACCAACGAAGCCGGCGATCGTTTACAGACACCAGTTCTCGAGAATGGGGCAGCTAGAGGCAGAAAGCATCAACCAATACGCTACGCGCCTATGAACCGTGCTGTCAAAATGCCGCTTTGAAAACCCGGAAGCACGCCTAATTGACGCTCTCATCTTCGGAATGAGGAATTTGACTGTCAGAAACAAACTCCTGACCGAAGAGGAACCTTCACTTCAAACGGTCATCAAATTAGCCCAGACCGCGGAAGTTGCTGAGGCGGCTGCAAAAGAGCTTAAACAGAATGACAAGCAAGAAGTCGAGGCTCACATCTCTTCACCTATTCAACGCGCCAACTCTCCAAACGAGGTGAGCCCATCTACGACCTCCGAAAACGACTGCTTTCTCATCCGTCAAGACCTTCCTCGATCCCTGCGGCAACCATTCCCGCCACCGTTGCCCTTTCCGCGATGCCAATTGCCACCGTTGTGGCCGCCGGGGGCACATAGCCGAAGCATGCAGAGCCCCCATGCTGGAGGAAGCATTCTCCACTCAACGGGCGCCAAGATTCCAAAATCAACCGTGCGAAAACAGAGGATTCAAACCTTCCGGCCGCAACAATCACTCCAACTTTAACCGCGACTACTTAAGAGGTAACCGGGACATTTCAATTAATAACACAGTAACGGCCAACAAAGCCAAAATTAATATTTCTTTACTTCTAAATTCTAAACCATGCCAGATGGAACTGGATACTGGTTCTAGCTATAGTATTATGCCCTGGACAAAAGTCAAACTGTATATGCCACATATTAGCAAAAATGATTTAATGCGTTCAAATGTAATTATTAAGGATTTTCAAGGGGGGTTAATTCCTGTCCTGGGGATACTAACTGTGCCAATTGTAAACAAACGTTTTAAAGCTGATCTTCCATTGTTAGTGGTGTCAGGGCCTACTCACTCACTTTTAGGCTTAGAGTGGATGGCTCCCCTTGGTATAGAAGTCTCAGGCATTCACAAATTATCACATACTGTCATTCCTGATTTCGTCAGATAATTCCCTGACGTCTTTAGTCCCACTCTGGGATCATATAAAGGACCACCAATTTCATTCTCCATTGACCCTAATGTGCCTCCTATCCGCCTCAAACCACGGAGAGTCCCCCTGCCTCTACTTCCTAAATTAGATATAGAATTGGATAAGCTCATCCATCAAGGCATTTTAGTCCCAGTAGACCAAGCTCCCTGGGAAACCCCAATAGTAACTCCTCTCAAACAAGATGGCTCCTTACGAGTCTGCGCAGACTACAAATCAACCTTAAATAGAGCCTTGAAACATCATCCATATCCCATACCTGTTGTACAACACCTACTCCACTCCCTAGGGGAGGGGAAAGTATTCGCAAAAATCGACCTCGCGCAGGCATACCAACAACTGCCTGTAGACGAACCTACCTCATTAGCACAAACTATTGTTACCCATAGAGGGGCTTTCAGATGCACCCGGTTGCAATTTGGTGTCAGTGTAGCCCCGGGGATTTTTCAGAGTCTCATGGAGCGGTTATTGACAGGAATCAGGGGAACCATACCCTACTTTGATGATATTCTAATTTCAGGGAGGGATCAAACCCAGCTAAACACAAGAATAAGGGAAGTTCTAACAAGGCTGCAGGGCAAGGGACTTAAAGTTAAACCAGGCAAATGCGTGTGGGGAACCAGAAGTGTCAATTTTTTGGGTTATACAATAGATGGCGAAGGAATCCATCCCACCAGTGATAAGGTCAAGGCAATACAGGAGGCCCCAGAGCCCAAGAGTAAGGCAGAATTGCAGGCCTTTTTAGGCCTACTTAATTTCTACTCTGTTTTTTGAGACAGAAGGCCACAGCAGCAGAACCTCTACACCGGCTGCTTCAGAAAGAAGTTCCTTGGAATTGGGGGAGAATTGAAAATGAAGCTTTTTCTCGAATAAAGAACCTCTTAACTTCCAAAAGCGTAGTGGTACAGTACAGTACGTTACTCCCCCTACGTCTTACGTGCGATGCTTCTCCCTATGGGGTGGGTAGTGTCCTGGCTCATGTGCTGCCTAACGGCACAGAGGCCCCTATAGCATTTTTCTCAAGAACGCTGTCCAGCACAGAAAGGAACTACAGTCAGCTGGACAAAGAGGCTTTAGCATTGGTAGCGGGAGTTAAAAAGTTCCACAATTACATTTTTGGTAGACATTTTGAGTTGGTTACCGATCACAAACCATTGTTAGGCCTTCTAGACCCAGAAAAACCAACTCCACCCTTCATGTCCCCACGATTAATTAGATGGGCTATCTTTTTGTCAGGATATCAATATAACCTAACACACAGGGGAGGGACGACCATAAACCATGCGGATGGCCTTAGCAGATGCCCCATCCCTGAAATAGTAGAAGACCCTGCCCCTTCTGCTGATGTCTTACTGATAGAGTTAGAGGATAACCCCCTGACAACTGCCAAGGAAGTGGCAGAGCATACCAAAAAAGACCCCATTCTCATGAAAGTTATTAATTGTGTATTAAGGGGATGGAATAACGAGTATAATGGGAAAGACATTTCTGAATTTAAGAGTAAGAGATTGGAACTATCTTATGTTAAAGGTTGTCTATTGTGGGGTGACCGGGTAGTAATTCCGGAAAGTCTTAGGTCTAAAGTGTTGAATATGTTGCATGTGGGTCATCCAGGCATCGTGAGGATGAAGGGGTTAGCAAGGGGTCATTTCTGGTGGCCAGGACTTGATGCCGAAATTGAGAGGTGGGTGGCCAAGTGTGACCCCTGTCAGGAATCAAGGCCAAAACCTCCTAAGACCACTCCCATGGATTGGGAGCAACCCAAAGGGCCATGGTCCCGAATTCACATAGATTTCGCTGGTCCCATTGAATCAAAATATTTCTTAATAGTGGTTGATGCGTATTCTAAATGGGTCGAGATTATTGTTATGCATAATATTACCACATGTGCAACTATAAGAGCTCTGCGCCATCTCTTTACCACACATGGCTGTCCAGACGTATTGGTATCTGACAATGGGCCCCAACTGACTGCCAGACAATTTGAACTATTCCTAGACCAATTAGGAGTTAGGCACGCCCTCATTTCTCCTTTTTCGCCATGGGCGAATGGATTGGCAGAGAGATATGTTCGTGTTGCCAAGGAGGCCTTGAAAAGAGCTGGGCCTGGAGAAGTGCAAGAGCATTTAGATAAGTTCCTATTGGCCCAGCACATCACTCCAAATGCAGTAACCCATAGAAGCCCAGCAGAAATCCTCATGGGTAGAAGGCTGAGGTCAACTTTGGACAGGTTACACCCTATGTTTTGTACAAACAATTACATGTCTAAAAAATCTGAAAGACGTCTGTTTTTAGGGCAATGTGTGTTTGCAAAAAATTTCAGTGGGGGCCTTAATTGGCTTAAGGGCACCGTGGTTCAACAAAAAGCACCAAAAACTTATGAAATACTGTTAGCCGATGGCCGAGTATGGACTAGGCACATCGATCATTTAAGGAGGTGCCCCGAAACGGAGCCTATGGCTCAACGACCTGTTGTAAATGTAAAACATCCAATTGAGGATGACGCAATACCAACATTACTGGAACTAAACTTAGACTCACCACAACGAAGCTGCTCTGCCAGCACCCCGGAGCCATCTTCATCAGCAGAGGTCGGTGATGTGCCAGCCAGCTCGACTCTGGGGGCCGAAGCTCAGCCTCGGCCCTTAGAAACCAGAGGAGGTACCGACGAACCGACCTCCTCTTCCGCCGACATCGAGAGACCAACTGAACTGCGCAGGTCGGCAAGAAGCATACAGAGACCATCCCGATTGGACGACTACGTCACATGGCTCTCTGATTGACATGTATTTTTTTTTCTGTAGAAAGGGAGGGGTGTTGAATACTTTAAAATTCGCTATAAACTGTATCCAGGGAAAATATGTAAATAGGTTGCGCCTGATTGGTTAAGGCGCTGACAGCTTGTTTTTGAGCGGGAAAATAAATGTATAAAAGGAGCCGATTTTCCTTTGCCCAGCTGAGACGCGTTCCAGCTGGTAGTCACTTCTAAAAGAGCTGAAAATAAAGAACCGTCTCGTAACCGCTGTGTCAAGACTCTTCAATAACCAATAGTTATTCACTTCAAATGTTAAAACAGATTATTGTTATAGTAATTAAGAAAAAATTAAATACTTTTAATATTTATAAAGAATTAAATGTATAGAAGGGTTAGCAAGACACTATAACACAGAAAAGCAGGGAGGCACTTGGGAAAAAAATAATTTGCTCAGAAGTCTAATTTGTCCCCCTCCTTTTATATCCATATCCATATACACATACCCCCCCCCTTCTTGGAAGCAGCAATTTGAGGCATATTTTTGTTAATATCAGGATTCAACAATCTCCCCAAATATAAGGAATGAACACACCAATTTCTACCTACTCTATTAAAATAATAACAATAGCAGCAGTGTTGATAGATGCACCTTCACAAGGTGGCCCATGTTATGAGATTTCAATGCTTCCTTTTTGAGATTTTGGGAAAGTTAAATCACAGCATTCTGGGAGGTCTAGAAAGCCCTAAAACAGAGAGGAATGGCACAAAAATAATTGGTGAGCTTGTAAACAGGGAATGCTTGCAGCTAACCTATAATAAAAATTAAAGTAACTCACAGAAAAGGAAGAGGTAGATTATTCTTAGCATGAAGGTATTTTAAAGGTAGGTGCAGACATGATTAAAGTTAGTGTCTAGGTAGATAGAAATTACAAATCACATTTTTAAAAAATTAAGTGGCCAGGCTCTCCCTTGCTTTCAGAGTAACGAACATGCAACAGATTTTGGACACCCAGTATCTCTTAACAAATTACTCCTGTTGATCCAAGGGTGGTGAGGTCAAGGTTATAGTTCAAATCTTTTTGCATCAGGGTCTCCCATTAAAAACCAACAAAGCATGTAGCTTTGAAGGGCTAGCATCATCTGCTCAGCAATCTGGGTTCTTTAGTTTACACATGAGTGAAACCCGGGCCACCACTTTGCAGGAGGCACAGCTTAAAGCGCCGGTCAGTTAATCCTTCAAAACAGCACAGCTACCACTTTCATGTAATCTAGGAAAGATTAAAATGGCTTGACGCTCTTTTTGAAGTTCAGTTGAAACCAGTCACTTTCAAAGCTTGTAATTACATGCTGGACTTGAAGAGAAACAAATACAGAGAATTTATGGCTTTGATGGTTTCAAGCAAACACCAAGTGACTATTTAAAAGGGATTAAAGAAAGTATTAGATCAATATAGATTATATGATTCTTACACCCAGAGCAATCTGCCATAAGGGTGATAAATTAGGCCTCTATTTTCCCTTAAAAGCTGCTACTATTTAATGCCGAGAATATGAGAACCCCTTGTCTTTTAAGGAGAAAATATGCTAAATATACTAAAACACCAAATTCCTTAGCAGCTTATATCCTTGGTCAAAAATGGCATTAGACATTAGACATTTACCCACATAGGTTTACCCACAAAACAGTAGGCACCAAAGGTGGAGGGAAAAAAAGAAATGTACATGATGATGATGATGATGATGATGATGATAATTGCTGCTTCCAAAACAAGTGTCAAAAAGTTTCACACATTGGAAGCAGCTATTTTATATTTTACACAAAAATGTGTGTGTGTATGTACATAGGCTATAGAGCAAAAGAGCTAATAATTCACTGGAAAAATCAGGAATAATAGGAACTGTAAAACCTAATAAATTTGGCATTTAAATATACAGGTATCCTAGATTTTTAGTGATGGTTGGAAGTTACAACAGCACTGAAACAAGTGACTTGTGACTTGTTTTCACCTACTTATTACTGTTACAGCACCCCCATGGTAATATGATCAAAATTTGGGTGCTTGGCATTTGGCATGTATTGATAACATTCACACTGTCCTGGGGCCATGCATTCACCATCTGTAACCTTCTCAGCTAACTTCTGACAAGCAAACTCAATGGGGGAAGCTAGATTTGTTTAATGGCCACATGATTCACTTAAGAACAGCACTGATTCACTTAACAACTGTGGCAAAAAAAGATAACAAATGGGACAAAATTTACAACAACCACCTTACTTAGCAACAAAACTTTTGGACATAAATCAAGCACACCTATAAAGCCATAAGAAAATTAAAGTTGTTCAGCTGGAAAATCAAATCAAATCATTTATATAGAAACATAGAAGACTGATGGCAGAAAAAGACCTCATGGTCCATTTAGTCTGCCCTTATACTAATTTTTGTATTTTATCTTAGGATGAATATATGTTTATCCCAGGCATGTTTAAATTCAGTTACTGTGCATTTACCAACCATGTCTGCTGGAAGTTTGTTCCAAGGATCTACTACTCTTTCAGTAAAATAATATTTTCTCATGTTGCTTTTGATCTTTCCCCCAACTAACTTCAGATTGTGTTCCCCTGTTCTTGTGTTCACTTTCCTATTAAAAACACTTCCTTCCTGAACCTTATTTAACCCTTTGACATATTTAAATGTTTCAGTCATGCCCCCCCTTTTCCTTCTGTCCTCCAGACTATACAGATTGCGTTCATTAAGTCTTTCCTGATACATTTTATGCTTAAGACCTTCCACCATTCTTGTAGCCCGTCTTTGGACCCGTTCAATTTTGTCAATATCTTTTTGTAGGTGAGGTCTCCAGAACTGAACACAGTATTCCAAATGTGGTCTCACCAGCACTCTATATAGCGGGATCACAATCTCCCTCTTCCTGCTTGTGATACCTCTAGCTATGCAGCCAAGCATCCTACTTGCTTTTCCTACCGCCCGACCACACACTGTTCACCCATTTTGAGACTGTCAGAAATAACTATCCCTAAATCCCTTCTCTTCTGAAGTTTTTGCTAACACAGAACTGCCAATACAATACTCCAATTGAGGATTCCTTTTCCCCAAGTGCATTATTTTACATTTGGAAACATTAAACTGCAGTTTCCATTGCTTTGACCATTTATCTAGTAAAGCTAAATCATTTAACATATTACAGATGCCTCCAGGAATATCAACCCTATTGCACACTTCAGAGTCATTGGCAAATAGGCAAACCTTCCCTACCAAACCTTGTCACTCACATATTCTCAAAATTCCCTCATATCTACTCTGACCAAAACAGCAATCATCATTTTACATAGAAAGTATAAAATCGAAACAACTGAACTTAGTGAAGGACCGTTGGTATGGAATATAAATAGTATTCCAAAGCTTGTACATTTTTCTGATCTTATCTATACATTGTAATGTAAAGGACCATGGAGCAGCAGACTTTGGTTTATATTGCCAGTTTAGACTAATTCGTACTCCAAGGCAGAATATAAACCACTTAAGACAAAGAAAGTGCACATCCTTTCCAAAGTGTATGTATTTCCCAAGTCAAAATGATAGTCTGACATATCCAGGATGTCCTGGTTTCGCAAATACTGTCCAGGGCTATTGAAAAAATCCAGGTGATGCAAGAAGAACAACCTAAAGCTTAAAGAACTAATAAACATTGTAATAGGGCTTTTTATCCAAGGAAGAACAGCCATGTTAATCAAACCTGTCTTAATGAATCTTCCTGCGACCTCAGTCTTGAAGGGTAGCAAGTTTATTTTAATCCCATTACATTAACATCAAAGAGAATAAGTTTTCTTGGCAGAGTTAAATGAAGCAACAATGAGGGATTTATAAAAGGAAGGTCAACCACCCATCAGACTTTCTGTCTTAATTAACTTTATAATTTGCTGAACACTTTTGGCAAGATTTAAAGTCAGAAGTAGCAGACCATCTCAGTGTATATATGTGCTTTTCTCCCTCTCCCTTCCCCCACCCCTCTCTCTGGGTTCCTCCCGATTTGAACCAGATTGGTCTATGCCAGTCTGTGGGTGCCATCTTTTTATTTCTGAGGGTTTTTTTAAATTTTATTGCGTTTTTTTCCTTCTGTGCATGTACAGAAGCTGAGTTTCCAGCACTGCACATGCATTGTCATCTTGTTTTCAGACTTTTTTGGGGGAGAAGGGAATGTTTTCAGATTGTTTTGATCCTTCCCTGGTACAAAGCTGAGTTGTTATTATTATTGTTGTGAGCCGCCCCAAATCTTCGGAGAGGGGTGGCATACAAATCTAATAAATAATAATAATAATAATAATAATAATAATAATAATAATAATAATAATAATAATAATAGTTGTTGTTGTTGTTGTTGTTGTTATTATTATTATTATTATTATTATTATTATTATTATTATTATTATTATGTCAGTACAACACAGCAAACAAGATCACTATGCTGGATTTCGTATTTCATCACCAGTTGGGCGCTTCCCAAGCACATAGGACTGCGTGATGTAGCGGCAAATTATATTTGCCGATCCCAGTAAAGCGGCCTTTTGCAATTGACAGATGGAGATTTTGTCAATTCCGATGGTTTACAAATGTCCGCTGAGATCCTTTGGTACTGCACCCAGCGTGCCAAGTACCACTGGGACCACTTTCACTGGCTTATGCCAGAGTCATTGCAGCTCAATTTTTAGATCTTCGTATTTCACTAATTTCTCTAGCTGCTTCTCCTCAATTCTGCTGTCTCCTGGGATTGCGATATCGGTGATCCATACTTTCTTTTTCTCCACGATCACAATGTCTGGTGTGTTATGCTTCAGAATTCAGTCAGTCTGAAGTCGGAAGTCCCACAGTAGTTTTTATTATTTTTTTTTATTATTTTTTATTATTATTATTATTATTATTATTATTATTATTATTATTATAATATCTGAAAATATCTGAATAAATTGTTAATTTTCCCTCCACAGTTTGATGTATTTTTTAATATGCAAAGACATTCAACAGTCAAGTAATTTTTTCCCTAGTCCTTTCTTAAGGGCTTCTTTTTTTAAAAAAAAATGTTCTACAACCTATCCAACTCTGGGCAGCTTGCAAATACAATAAAAACTAGAATACAAAAAGACAGATATACAGTGAGTACCCCAAATACAGTACCATCCCCTACACATGCCAAATCAAATGCTCTTCAGAAAGGCTCTGCCAATTTCGTCTCCCAGATGACTTAGATAGGACTTGATCTAATCTCAAAAAAAACCTCCTACAATTATACAGATGAAGTTTCTTCCAGACATGATGATATATATTTTTCTATTGGGAGGAAAAGGGAAGGTACAGCAGCCTTCTGATGTTTGGGTGGTATATTAGACAGCTGCTAGGGCTGGAGACTGAATACTGCAGTGTTATCTCACAGAAAACAAAATCATTTTTAAAAAGAAAAGGTAAAATACAAACACTTTAATTTCAATTACTAAAATACAAAACTCTACTGAATGAAGAAAGTTACAAAGCTGTCATGTCCGGGGGGAAAATATAGTACTGTAACTCAGATAGATAAAGAAGAAATTAAACCCCAAATAAAAGCTAAGACTCTAGACAACATGCCTATGAAACAAAGTTATCTTTCATCTTTTTTGACAAGGCATTGGAAAGGTTTCATGTTTATGAACCAAGTTATGGAAAAGTCTGTGGAAATGTTATAATTTCATGAACACAATCTGAAGAATGGAGTAAAAAGACAGGAGCAACGAGACTTTATCACTATATAAGAGAAATTTAACATAGCACTTTGCCTAAATATTGTACTTTTTTCTGCAGACGCAAGCCTCCTGAAACAGATGTTTCCTTTGCTTCAATTACTGGGCTTCCTAGTGGGAAATTTGAGTTTAATATGAGCCTGATGGGAAGATAGTAACCCACACTTTTTCTAATTTCAGTTCCCAAGACATTGGACCTTATTTGAAAAGACTAAACCTATCTCCAATAGAACAGCAGGCTAGGCAATTTATGTTTGATATCTCTTGCATTTGTGAATATACCTAATGATTTTCTGGGCACATCAGCTAGCCATACCCTCACACTGGGATTTGAACTACATTTCAAACCCTGATACTATGTTATGGAAACTCCTAGGAAGTAGATGATAGCTGCACTGGTTGCTAATCTTTTGGGGCCCAATTCAACCTTGATTAAAGCTCTTTATGGCATAGGGCCATGGTATCTAAAGAGTTGCTTCCCCAAAGTGATTGGTCTGCCCCAACTGTTCTGACAAAACATGGGCCACCAACCCATGAATTTCCAGCTGATGGTTTGTAAGAGAAAAAAAGAGTCTTTTTCTGCCAGAGTCGCTACCTTTTAGAACCTCTTGTCACCAGAGTTGGCTTGATCTGGAAGGGTCTTAAAACCTGGCTCTGTATGAGGTCTCAATCAAGATACTTTTGCCTAGAGATGACTGGTGGAGTAATAGAGAAGGCACCACCCAATACTCCATTCAAGCTTTGGATTTTAGTCTACATTTAATCCTTATGCTTTTAATTGTTCTTACATTTATAAATTCTTTTTAGATTTCTATTTTTACTACATTAGAAGTGTTCATAGTAGTTTTGGATACAGAGGTGATCGGCATATAAATTTAATGAATAAATAATCCTTTGAAGCAATTTTGACTCTTGTGCAAAACAGGGCTGTTAACTACTCAAAACAAACTATTAACTACTTAAATCAATATCTTGTCCCCTCACCTGAGTGAACATATGCTTAAAATACTAGACATCTGAGCCTCTAACAATGCTGTTACAGCAGAAAAATTGTAATACTGCGTCAAAACTATTATTATTTAATGTTTACACAATGTTTATAGTTTTTGTAGCAGTTCCAAAACTACAAAATAAATGTGGGAATTCTGGGAGTTGACGTCCACGCATCTTAAAGTTGTTGAGGTTGAGTAAGACTATTTTTCAATATCACAACAGACCACTGTGCTTCCAAATTACGAAAGATTCAGGGAGCAACTGTAATATAATCCTAGCAGCAGGCAAACATTTGCTTGAGCATGGGAATGAAGTGGATTTAAATGTACTCTGTTAAATTTTAACACATGCTCCTGAGAATGATAAAAAAAAAAAGGAAACTTAAATGCAGAGCTTCAATTGGCTAAATCCTTTATTAAAGACAGACCTTCATTTCTACTCTTTTCAAATGACCTTACAAAGTATGGGTCTGCATTTCCCTTAGATTAGACTCTTGACTGAATCTGGGTTAATAATTGCAAGAAGCACTGAAACAGTTAAATGTTGTTGTTTTTCTCATGTAACATCAGTTTTCTGTCCACAAAGACTGACAGTGCTGCCCAAGTTGTCAATAATTTTCCAAGTAAATAATTTTCTAAGTAAATAAAATAATTTTAAGTAAAAATTACTTAACATTGCTAAAACATTGGAATAAACTTGTTCTGGATTTTGCAGCATCAGAGTTCAGATGGCTTGCCTTTTTGACATGTTAACTAGAATGCTATACAGTATATACCTGGCCATTTGTTTTTGTACAATCACCTTTGAATGCAGTTAGAATCACTTGGCTGACTAATTAATAATTTCTAAAAGCATTTTATTTTTTATAATAGAGGTTTATTTCCTTGAGAAAACTGCTGAGCCACGGTGCTGCTCTATTCTTTCATTAAGACAAGTGTCCAATTATCATAAAGATTGGACCATAGACTGTTTCTAAGAGAGTTTTACCATTTTCTTAATCTGTACAAAATGATTGACTACAGTTAACAGCTATTAATGAACATATTGTAAATGGAAATTGCAAAGATGGATGTCTAATAAAGGTTTAAGATATTGATTGAAAACAAGTCTGCAGACTGTCTAATTGAGCACATCAGCCCTTCTTAATGTTTTGGTAGTTTCTCAAATACATTTAGATAGCTGCAGAATTAAACATGCGCCTTTCTCTGCATGCAGCCCCATTCCTTTGGGGCAGGTCTTTTATTTCGCAGAATATTTCTTTCTGAAACAGCAGAAACTGACATAACTATTTCCAGGAGAAAGCATGGACAAAGCTTCAGACAAAAACTGAGAATCTAGAGCCCAGTTTGGTGCTTGCTATACAATTCCAATATATAGGATATGTTGTCATAACTTCCCTCTATATATTGATCACATATTGATATTCTTTGTTCTGCACAGGACTTAGTTTCCAGAATATTCACCATCTTAATAGCTTTTTTCTGAATTTGCGCCATGTGTTGGTTATTGCATTTATTCATATATATATATACAGTAATACTTCATGATACGAACTTAATTGGTGCAAGGAGGAGGTTCGTAAGACGAAAGGTTCGTAAGACGAAACATTGTTTCCCATAGGAAACAATGTAAAGTCTATTAATCCGTGCAACAACAAAAAAAAACCCCCAAAAAACCGCTGCCGCCCGGCTGTCACCTTTTAAAACAGCCGGGGAGGTGGGGGGGCAGCAGCTGCCACAGCCGCCGGCTTCCCCGCCGCTCGCCCGCCCAGGATGCTGACCTGCTGCCTCGCGGGGAAGCCGGGCAAGAGCGATCTTCTGCCCGCCATGGGCGAGCGGCGGGGAGTCGCCCATGGCCGGCAGAAGATCGCTCTTGCCCGGCTTCACCGCGAGGCATCAGGTCAGCAAGAGCGATCTTCTGCCGGCCATTGGCGACTCCCCGCCGCTCGCCCATGGCCGGCAGAAGATCGCTCTTGCCCGGCTTCCCCGCGAGGTTCCCCCCCCCCCCCGCCGCCGCCCGCTGGCTGCGAGCGCTCTGCCAGGCGGCCAAGAAGCATTCAGGGCGAAGTCACTTCGCCCTGAATGCTTCTTGGCCGCCTGGCAGAGCGCTCGCAGCCTGCTCAGCCTTGCCTCGGCCTTTGTGCGCGGCTTGTCCCGACAGGCCCCCACCCCAGCACTTTGAATCCCGCCGCTTCTGATGAAGACGGGCGGCGCGGAAGCCAGGGGCTGTGGCAGCTCGCCCCGCCCACCGCCCGTATCCAGCAGAAGCGGCAGGATTCAAAGTGCTGGGATGGGGGTGTCCCGACAGTCCCCATCCCAGCACTTTGAATCCAGCAGCTTCTGATGAAGACGGGCGGCACGGAAGCCAGGGGCTGTGGCAGCTCGCCCCGCCCACCGCCCGTCTTCATCAGAAGCTGCTGGATTCAAAGTGCTGGGATGGGGGTTTCCCGACAGTCCCCATCCCAGCACTTTGAATCCAGCAGCTTCTGATGAAGACGGGCGGCACGGAAGCCAGGGGCTGTGGCAGCTCGCCCCGCCCACCGCCCGTCTTCATCAGAAGCGGCAGGATTCAAAGTGCTGGGATGGGGGTGTCCCGACAGTCCCCATCCCAGCACTTTGAATCCAGCAGCTTCTGATGAAGACAGGCGGCACGGAAGCCAGGGGCTGTGGCAGCTCGCCCCGCCCACCGCCCGTCTTCATCAGAAGCTGCTGGATTCAAAGTGCTGGGATGGGGGTGTCCCGACAGTCCCCATCCCAGCACTTTGAATCCAGCAGCTTCTGATGAAGACGGGCGGCACGGAAGCCAGGGGCTGTGGCAGCTCGCCCCGCCCACCGCCCGTCTTCATCAGAAGCGGCAGGATTCAAAGTGCTGGGATGGGGGTGTCCCGACAGTCCCCATCCCAGCACTTTGAATCCAGCAGCTTCTGATGAAGACGGGCGGCGCGGAAGCCAGGGGCTGTGGCAGCTCGCCCCGCCCACCGCCCGTCTTCATCAGAAGCTGCTGGATTCAAAGTGCTGGGATGGGGACTGTCGTGACACCCCCATCCCAGCACTTTGAATCCCGCCGGCCAAGAGCACTCGGGCAGAAGCTTCCCCCTCATCGCCTGTGTCTGGCAGAAGCTTCTGCCCGAGTCCTCTTGGCTGGCGGGATTCAAAGTGCTGGGGTAGGAGGTGTCCCGACAGCCCCCCACCCCACCCCAGTGCTTCGCCTCCCGCTGGGCAAGAGCGCTCGGGTGGCAGCCCCCGCTCCCCCGGCACAAAGCTAACCCCGCCCCCTGGGCAGCCAGAAGGCTCCTTTGGGAAGGCGGCCGCAGGGGTAGGAGGTGGAGAGGCAGGATAACTTTGCGCCGCTTCGGAGCCCGTTTCTTTCCTGCTGCCACTATCTCCTTGAAGGTTTTCCCAACGATGCGCTGCGCTGGGCTCCGAAGTGGTGCAAAGTTCTCCCTGCCTCCTCTGCGGTTGGGAGGCTCCTTGGGGAAGGTGGCTAGGCTTAGCAGATCAAGCCGCGCCTCCTGGATCAAGCCGCACCTCCCGGGCCTTCCGTCACTGAGCCTCGCCGGCCCGGAAAATCGCAACCCGTGTTGCCTGCGGCGTCGAGGGAAACCGAGCCAGGAGCCGCGGTGATGCTGCTCTCGGCTTGGCCTCCCTCGCCGCCGCAGGCAACACGGGCTGTGATTTTCCGGGCCGGCCAGGCTCAGCGGATCAAGCCGCGCCTCCTGTCACTGAGCCTCGCCAGCCCGGAAAATCGCAGCCCGTGTTGCCTGCGGCTGTGAGGGAAATCGAGCCAGGAGCCGCGGTGATGCTGCTCTCGGCTTGGCCTCCCTCGCCGCCGCAGGCAAAACGGGCTGCGATTTTCCAGGCCGGCCAGGCTCAGTGACGGAAGGCCCGGGAGGCGCGGCTTGATCCACTGAGTGGATCAAGCCGCGCCTCCCATCACTGAGCCTCGCCGCCCCGGAAAATCGCAGCCCGTGTTGCCTGCGGCATCGAGGGAAACCGAGCCAGGAGCTGCGGTGATGCTGCTCTCGGCTTGGCCTCCCTCCCCGCCGCAGGCAACATGGGCTGCGATTTTCCGGGCTGCTCAGCAGATCAAGCCGCGCCTTCCGGATCAAGCCGCGCCTCCTGTCACAGCCTCGCCGGCCCGGAAAATCGCAGCCCGTGTTGCCTGCGGCTGCGAGGGAAACCGAGCCAGGAGCCGCAGTGATGCTGCTCTCGGCTTGGCCTCCCCGCCGCAGGCAACACGGGCTGCGATTTTCCGGGCCGCTCAGCGGATCAAGCCGCGCCTCCCGTCACAGCCTCGCCGGCCCGGAAAATCGGAGCCCGTGTTGCCTGCGGCTGCGAGGGAAACCGAGCCAGGAGCCGCGGTGATGCTGCTCTCGGCTTGGCCTCCCTCCCCGCCGCAGGCAACACGGGCTGCAATTTTCCGGGCCACTCAGCGGATCAAGCCGCGCCTCCTGTCACAGCCTCGCCGGCCCGGAAAATCACAGCCCGTGTTGCCTGCGGCTGCGGGGAAAACCGAGCCAGGAGCCGCGGTGATGCTGCTCTCGGTTTGGCCTCACTCGCCGCCGCAGGCAACACGAGCTGCAATTTTCCGGGCCGCTGAGTGGATCAAGCCGCGCCTCCCATCACTGAGCCTCGCCGGCTCAGTGACGGAAAGCCCAGGAGGCACGGCTTGATCCACTGAGCCTGGCCGGCCCGAAAGTTCGCAACGCACGTTGCCTGCGGCGGCGAGGGAAGCCAAGCAGTCGGACGCACCCTCGCCGCCGCGCCCAGCCGCTGCCCGCCCCGTCCTAGCCTGAGCCGGGCCCGTTCGGTCACGCCTCGCCCGCCGCCCGCCCGATCCTGCGCCTCCTGCTTCCCCCCCCCCCAAGCCAAAAATACAAAGGCGGTCTGCTCCATGCTGCTCCGCCCTGCCTGTCATGCGGCAGCAGACCGTCTTTGTGTTTTTCACTGAGGGGGGAGCAGGAGGACCTTCCTGACTCCCTTCCCCAGCGCCGGACCTCCTGCCTTCCCTCCCAGCCAAAAACCCAAAGCGGCCTCCTGAACGTTTTCCGTCTTACCAACCTGCTGCCGCCGCCGCCGAGAAGCCCCGCAGCCCGGCTGTCACCTTTTAAAACAGCCGGGTGGCTTCCCAGCAGCCTCCCGAACGCCAAACCCGAACTTCCGGGTTCAGCTTCGGGAGGCTGCTGGGAAGCCCCCCGGCTGTTTTAAAAGGTGACAGCCGGGCTGCGGGGCTTCCCAGCAGCCTCCGGAATGCCGAACCCGGAAGTTCGGGTTTGGCGTTCGTAAGACGAAAAACGTTCGTAAGAAGAGGCCAAAATTTTCTGAACCCCGGGTTCGTATCACGGGTTGTTCGTAAGACGAGGGGTTCGTATCTTGAGGTACCACTGTATATGATTCGACACAAAAATATGTAACCCTTCCCTGGTGCAGAGCTGAAGGGATTGGATACTGTAGCCTAGAGGATAATTCTCTGCCTTACAAGGCAAAGGTTGCAGGTTCAAGTCCCAGTGGGTATGGCTAGCTGATGAGGCCAAAATAAGGCCAAAATAGATCTATCCTAGTCTCCCTTAATTTTCAAATTCAGCAAAAAAACATGTGACACACACACACACACTATTTATAAGGAGCAAATGGCAAACAAACTATATTTACAGCAGCACGAAGCTAACAACTTCAGCCTGATGATGGTGACTGTGATTTCACCGAAACGTCGCATAGACATTCAAAATATTACCCGGGGCAAAACCCGAACTCAGACAATTTTTTTTCTATTGCTTCCTAAGCCACATTGAATCTTGAGGACCCAAATACCTTTTCTTTTCTGGACTAATTCAGAATGTAGATTGCCATATATGGAAAGCTAAGGACTGGCTCATTCTTCCTTTTCACAGTGAAATCACAAAACAAAGGGTTGGTGTTTTGTCAATTGTTAACAAATCATGTGTATAAGATGGTCATCTGTATAAATTTATTAAATATATAAATAGGTGCCAGATATATAATAAAATGTATCTCCTTGGTTACAGTCAGTTGCATATAGGGTATGTTTGTTCAAATTATTAGCTTCTTGGTTGAAGTATTTTTTTACTTCCTAACTGTTATGCTTTCATTAGAACATATGGTAGTAACTACAGGTAGTCTTTGACTTACAGCAGTTCACTTAGTGACCAGTCGAAGTGGACAATGGCACTGAAAAATGAACCTATGACTGTTTTTCATACTAATGATCACACCAATCAGATGCTTGGCAATTAATTCACATTTATGGTGGTTGCAATGTCCTGGAGTCATGTGATCCCCTTTTGCTACCTTCTGCAAGCAAACTGATTGGGGAAACCAGATTCACTTAACCACTATGTTGCTGATTTAACAACTGCAGTGTTTCACTTAACAAAGGTTGCAAGAAAAATCATAAAATGGGACAAAACTCACTTAACAAATTTCTCATTTAGCAACTAAAATTTAGGACTCAATTTTGGTTGTATGTTGAGGACTATCTGTATAACGTCCCCAAACGTTTTCCAAAAGGATGTCTAATTCATATCTAACGTATCTGAGACAACTTGCAGGAAGCTCCTAAATACAGCTTCCCAGATACTGATCAGGCCTATGAGTTGAGAGGAACTCCAGAATATGACTTCTCCCTGTGAAAATGGAGTAATTATTCTCTTAACGCCATCACCCTATTCCAAATTAGCTTCCTAAGAACCTCTTCCAGAAAAAGGATCAAAAGAAGCTTGGAAAGTTTCAAAACAAAGTGATTAATAAAGAAGTGTCACTTGGAACACATGGTGGATATGGATATGGGTATTTTCTCACCTTAACTACTCTTCTATTCCTAATTACCTCTACAAAACAGTACATTGAATTAAAAAGTCACTGCTTAACATAGCCACGTGTATGCATTTTTTTTAATCTAACCCTGCTGAGGTTTAATTAACAATAACATGTTTCTATGCTCTGTTCATTCTACATTCATTTTTTTTACATGTGAGATGAGAAAAATAAATACTATTAGTATTTTGATACATTTTATAATGCAGAGGCTGAGCTGATGTTAGTAATGGTAATACAAAAAGCTCTAAATGTTCAACATTTGTAGAATGCAAAGCTCTCATTTTCCTTGGCAAGTAACTCTGAAGACATTCATTCCATCAATTTATACATTAACAGTATAAAAGCTTTGAAAAGTAGGGAAACATCTTAACAAGCTTTGTAAAACTAAGCCTTTCATTATTGCTACTTACTGGATAACTGCTACATAAAAAACCCCCAATGATTTCACTGTTTAATGTTTTATAACTATGTTACAATTCTTTGGTGGAAGATAAAAATCTATAAAACATCTCAAGTTCAAACTGATCAAATAATAATGATTTTGTATTCTTAGAACTAAAAAGCCACAATACGATGCACCATTAAGCTGAAACATAAGAGGCGGAAATGCTCAATGTCCCCGTCCAGCCATTTTGATCTTAAACGTGCAGTTTTCTCTGACCTGTACATGCAAAATCGTTATTTATTTATGTGTTTACTTATTTAAACATCTCTTTGCATGCCACTTCACCCAGGAAGCTTACAGTTCATAAAAGGAATAAAACACTGCATAAAACAATATTTAAAACAATATCACCCAATGTAGCCAGCAACTAGCTATAATTGATACCCATCATTATATAACAGCCTCATATTTGAAGGCCCCATAGAAAAGCAGTTTTTGCAGCCTTCCTAAGTATCAGCAGAAAGACACATCCTCTAAACTTGGGGTTGTGGCGTTCAGACCAAGAGGCTCTATCACCTTCATTTCTTCAGGGGCTGGTGAGGAATCTGTAGCATCCCTTCTTGACCAATGTGTGCACATATTGGCAGATTTTTAACTGCAGCAGGCAGTTCCAAAGATATCAAAACCCCAAGCCATAAAGGGGACTATATATAATACTATCTTTAATTGACAACAGGTGGATATCCTGTACTATAGATGTGGTCCTTGTACCCATCAGCAAGTAACCCATTATATTTTGCATCAACAGTAGATAATGTCAGCATTATCTTCCTTGAGATATAAGACAACCAATTGGAGCCTCTAATATAAGGAGTCTTGGAGTTATAATTGAGCCCAAAATTAAGTTAAGTGAGACATTTGTTAAGTAGAATTTTGCCCCATTTTACAACCCTTCCTTGCAACAATTGTTAAATGATTCACAACCATTGTTAAGTTAGTGACGCAGCTGTTAAGTGAATCTGGCTTTCCAGGTTATCAGAAGGTCACAAAAGGTGATGACATGCTTCTGGGACACTGCAGCTGTCAAAAATATGAGTCAGTTGCCAAGCATCTGAATTTTGATCTCGTGACCAAGGGGATGCTACAACAGTCATAAATGCGAAAAATGGTCATAACTCTCCCCCCCCAGTGCTGCAGTAACTTTCAACAGTCACTAAATGAACTTTTGTAAAATAAGGACTATCTGTAAGGCCCCACTGGATCTTTTATATTCAGCATTTTAACGGGCTTTCCTTCTGCCCTACTGAAAAGGTGCTTACTCAGTGTGTAAATGGAAGGCCGTCAAAGAGTATACCATTCTACTACTTGCAAAACTATTTCAAGAAAGCAGGAAAAGGAGAAGAAATAACCCCAAGCATCTCTGACTGACCCTCTGTTTTAAAGTGCCTCGGTAAGCAGAGTGCCAAGACAAACAAGCTCCAGAGCAGCAAGCAGCAAAGAGATCTTATTACAGCAGCTGAGCATAACCAGAAATATTGCTGGCTGTGGAAGAGGGAGGGGGAAGGAGAAACAGAGTAGAGTTACAGCTTTACCGTGTACTATAACACAGTTTCAGTCTCACATGTTTTTTTTTAAAGACCATAAAAAAAGGAACAGGCCTTTTGCTCTTAAAAAAAACTGGTGGGAAAGAACTTTATCCCAAGCATGGAATCTGCTCCTTTTCAGAGTTCAAAACTCTGAAGATTTCATTGGAGAAATGTGGCCAGGTCTTCAAAGAAGACAGCAGAAACATGGGCAGAAAGAAAGTTATATATATATATAAAGATCTCATCCTCTGAAAGGGGCTTTATCAGCAACAGTGCTAACAAATCCATGGTTGATTGCTCCAGAAGAAAAGGAAGTTTTCTAAAGAGCTGGGAAACTAGAGAGCATTATTAATCCAGTGTCTCCTCAGCTCGCTGTGGTTTAGGCCAGTTTGTGCTGTCAAATTCCACATCACAAGAACAGCTGCTGTCTGTCTCAGGAACGCAAGAAACATTAGGATAAATTAAGCCACGTACACATATAGCTCCCACCATCTCTGCGATAACTTTTGTTTCCATTTCCCGAGGTGAAAAAAAATTACCTGCAATGCAAGAATAGGAATGGCTTATCACTGGATCACTGAGTGGTTGTAATTAGGTTGCAACTTAGCCTAGGTGGTGGAAATTGTCTGATTTTTTTTCTGCAGCAGAAATTTTCCTAAATAGATAATCTTACATTTTAAGCTACAGAGTCAATTATCCAGCTATATAAGCCAGAACCCATATGGTGTTGCTCTTCAATGCCTTGTCTATGAGTTTAGCAAACACTGCAGTTTTCATTGTCCATGCATGGCAGTATAAATATACTCCCTGCAGACAAATATGGGATTTTGCCATAGATGGCTTTGTGCCTGAGCTGTACCTTGAAAAGGTTATGTATCAGCTGCCAGAGGTAACAGCATGATTCTGGCACACTTCTGTATCTGGCCAGCTGTAGACTTCTTGTTCCCACTGCTATTAATTGAGGTTCTCTACATTTGTCTCTCTGCATCTGAAAGCAGGACAAGAAGCAATGGAAAAAAATTAATAAAGGAAACCTAGAACTTAGAAACAATTTCCCGACAAAACAATTAATCAGTGGAACAACTTGCCTCCAGAAGTTGTGAATGCTAAAACACTGGAAATTTTTAAGAAGGGACTGGACTAGCATTTGTCTAAAATAGTATAAGGTTTCCTGGGGTTGGATTAGAAGACCTCCAAGATCCATTTCAACTCTACTTTCTGTTCTGTAATCAATACAACTATTCTAGATTGGATAAAATGACAGGATCTGGAACTGAGGCCTAGATGTGATTAGAACTGAACCCCTTTATTAGAACAGCTGTCAACAGAACAAAGTAGTAATTGGCACAGGCAAGCCTCTGCCAGGCAGTTATTTATATGGTGGCTTTCAAAACTGGTAGCCAATAGCGGGGATGTAATGTTACCACCAGCTGAGCTGTCAATGGACAGCCAATAGGAAAATAGATCTTAGATGGTAGGTAGATTTCGTGCAGCAGCCACAGTGATAAGACTTCCCCTTCCATTATCAATGTTTGGAAGATTGGCAAAATATTTTTTTCAAAATAAAGGTGCTTATTAGTGGCAACTACGTTTTAAATATTCTCCAAGTGGGACAACCAATGAATGTTTTTAATATGATTGTCGAATGAATTGTAATCATAGTTTTTTAAATTAGAATTTTAAGGATTGTTTTAATGTATTATTAATAGGATTGTTGGACACTGTAGAAATATTTTTTTTGAACTCTATGTATATATGTACTAATAGTTTAAATTCTTCACCCTGAAAAAGTTGTAAGCATGTGTGTGTGTGTTTATTTATTTTACAAATAACTTTCCCTGCCCTTCTTGTGACCATGCATCACTTGTAGAGATTTAAAATTATGCTAATTTAAAAAAAAAATTTAATAAGAGTAAGAGTAAGAGTAAGAGTAAGAGTAAGAGTAAGAGTAAGAGTAAGAGTAAGAGTAAGAATAAGAATAAGAATAAGAATAAGAATATCCCTGTGTTGCTGGGGAGAGGCAGATATGGCGGGGGTCACAGAGTTAGCCGTTCCAGGGGAACGAGAGACCGTTGCTTAATAACGGTCCATTGTTCCGGCTCTGTGAGCCCAATCTTGGGTACTGGTGATGAGTGTAACTCTGGCCCTGGACTCAGGTTGCTGCTGCTTAATGCCAGGTCGGTGGTAAACAAAGCTCTCCTCATCCGGGATCTGATCCTGGATGAGGAGGCCGACCTGGCATGTATTACTGAAACCTGGCTGGGCCCAGAGGGAGGTGTTCCTCTCTCTGAAATTTGCCCAGCTGGGTTTCAGATATGGCACCAACCTCGACCCCAGGGAAGGGGGGGAGGAGTGGCTATTATAGCCAGGGAGAGCCTTTGCCTACGTGGACTCATTGCTCCAGAAATTGCGGGTTGCGAGTCACTCTTGATGAAGTTGGACTTAGGGGTTCAGGTGGGCTTATTTCTCACGTACCTGCCTCCCAGCTGCGTGTCAAAAGCCCTGCCTGTGCTACTCGAGGAAGTAGCCGGGTTGGCGGTGGAGTTCCCCAGACTTATTGTCTTGGGGGACTTCAACCTGCCGTCACTCGGCGAAACCTCTGGGTTGGCACAGGAGTTCATGGCCACCATGACAGCCATGGACCTGACTCAAGTAGTACGGGGTCCGACTCATGAGGGGGGGCACGCACCTGACATGGTATTCCTTTCCGAGCAATTGAGTAATGGTCTGAGACTAAGGGGCTTAGAAGCAGTGCCTTTGTCATGGTCAGACCATTTTCTACTACGGCTTGACTTCCTGGCTCCAATCCTTCCCCGCAGGGAGGCGGAACCAATGAAGATGTTCCGCCCCAGACGCCTGATGGACCCAGAGGGCTTTCAGAAGGCGCTTGGGGTTATTCCAGAGGCACTCATCCACAGTTCGGCGGAGTCTCTTGCGGAGGCCTGGAATACGGCTGCTGCGGAGGCTCTCGACCGGATTGCGCCTTTGCGACCTCTCCGTGGCGCTAGACCCCGTAGAGCCCCATGGTTCAACGAGGAGCTCCGGGAGTTGAAACGCCAAAAGAGATGTCTAGAGAAGCGATGGAGGAAGAGCAGGTCCGAATCTGATCGAACACTTGTAAGAGCCTTTATTAAGACTTACAAAGTGGCGCTCAAGGCGGCAAGATGTGCGTACCATGCCGCCTTGATTGCATCAGCGGAATCCCGCCCGGCCGCTCTGTTTAGGGTGACCCGCTCCCTTCTTAACCAGGGGGGAGTTGGGGAGCCCTTGCAGAGTAGTGCCGAGGAGTTTAACACGTTTTTCGCTGATAAAGTCGCTCTGGCGGGCCCGGGACAGGGGTTTATCCTCTGTCCTGGTGCTCCTCGATCTCTCAGCGGCTTTCGATACCATCGACCATGGTATCCTTCTGCACCGGTTGGAGGGGTTGGGGGTGGGAGGCACTGTGCTTCAGTGGTTCTCCTCCTACTTCTCTGGCCGGTCGCAGTCGGTGTTAGTGGGGGGTCAGAGGTCGACTCCAAGGTCTCTCCCTTGTGGAGTACCTCAGGGGTCGGTCCTCTCCCCCTTGCTATTTAACATCTACATGAAACCGCTGGGTGAGATCATCCAAGGACATGGGGTGAGGTATCATCAATATGCCGATGATACCCAGCTTTACATCTCCACCCCATGCCCAGTCAACGAAGCGGTGGAAGTGATGTGCCGGTGCCTGGAGGCTGTTGGGGCCTGGATGGGTGTCAACAGACTCAAGCTCAACCCAGATAAGACGGAGTGGCTGTGGGTTTTGCCTCCCAAGGACAATCCCATCTGTCCGTCCATTACCCTGGGGGGGGAATTACTGACCCCCTCAGAGAGGGTCCGCAACTTGGGCGTCCTCCTCGATCCACAGCTCACATTAGAGAACCATCTTTCAGCTGTGGCGAGGGGGGCGTTTGCCCAGGTTCGCCTGGTGCACCAGTTGCGGCCCTACCTGGACCGGGACTCATTGCTCACAGTCACTCATGCCCTCATCACCTCGAGGTTCGACTACTGTAATGCTCTCTACATGGGGCTACCTTTGAAAAGTGTTCGGAAACTTCAGATCGTGCAGAATGCAGCTGCGAGAGCAGTCATGGGCTTACCCAGGTATGCCCATGTTTCACCATCACTCCGCAGTCTGCATTGGCTGCCGATCAGTTTCCGGTCACAATTCAAAGTGTTGGTTATGACCTTTAAAGCCCTTCATGGCACTGGACCAGAATATCTCCGAGACCGCCTTCTGCCGCACGAATCCCAGCGACCGATTAGGTCCCACAGAGTGGGCCTCCTCCGGGTCCCGTCAACTAAACAATGTCGGTTGGCGGGCCCCAGGGGGAGAGCCTTCTCTGTGGCGGCACCGGCTCTCTGGAACCAACTCCCCCCGGAGATCAGAACTGCCCCTACTCTTCCTGCCTTCCGTAAACTCCTCAAAACCCACCTTTGCCGTCAGGCATGGGGAAACTAAACATCTTCCCCTGGGCACGTTGAATTTATATATGGTATGCTTGTGTGTGTGTATGTTAGTATAGGGGTTTTTCTTAAATTTATAATATTTTAATTAATTGGATCATGTATTGGATTGTCTTTTCACTTGTTGTGAGCCGCCCCGAGTTTTCGGAGAGGGGCGGCATACAAATCCAAATAATAAATAAATAAATAAATAAATAAATAAATAAATATAATATTAGATTTGTATGCCGCCCCTCTCCGAGGACTTGGAGCGGCTCACAACAACAACACACAATGTACAAATCTAAGACCATACTTAAAAAACCATAGTAGCTAAGGGCTATATCAGTTTCCACATGCCTGGCGATATAGGTGGGTTTTCAGGAGCTTTTGAAAGGTAAGGAGGGTGGGGGCAGTCCTAATCTCTGGGGGGAGTTGATTCCAGAGGGCCGGGACTGCCACACAGAAGGCTCTTCCCCTTGGTCCCGCTAGACGACATTGCTTAGTCAACGGGACCTGGAGAAGGTCAACTCTGTGGGACCTAACTGGTCGCTGGGATTTGTGCGGACAGAAGGTGGTCCCAAAGATATTCTGGTCTGGTGCCACGGTTACCCATTTAAATAATATGAGTAAAATAGAAGTTACAAATTAAGTTTGTCAACAGTGCCGGAATAATTTTAAAAAATCCCTCAACACAAAATTTACAGCTATTTATCTATTACTAGCATTGCTATACTGTTTGATTCTCAGGTGTTTTAGGTGTTAATATTGAAAGAAACAAAAGGTTAAAAGGTTATGATATTTATGTAGTAAGCATATCTAAATTATATTAACCAAAATATCTTTCCAATCTACAAGGCATTTCACAACCTTTGAGTACTCCTATTAATTGGAAACTGAAAGTTGAAAAAATTGGCATGCCCTAAATTAATTAATTTATTTATTTATTTATTTATTTATTTATTTATTTATTTATTTATTTGATTTGATTTGATTTGATTTTTGTATGCCGCCCCTGGTGCAGCAACAAACAAAAGGCAGAATAAAGATTTTCCCATCAGTTGTATCCGACTCTAGATTAGCAGCATTCCCTGACAAAGGGGAGCCAGCATTGTTCTACCATTTTCTGGGGTAATGTGACCAGCATTGCTTTATGCCAAAGGTGTACAGAATGCTATTGCTTTTCCATCAAACTGGTACCTATTAATCTACTTGTATTTGCATGCTTTTGAACTGGTAGATCAGAGGTATGAAACTCATATCATTGTGGCGTCATGTGATGTATTGGGACTTCCCCCGTTCTCTAAAATGAGTGTGGGCCTGGCCAGCATGTGACACATCTGGCCAGGAGTTTGACAGCCCTGTGGTAGATCGACAAGAGCTAGGACAAGTAATGGGAGCTCACCCCATAGTGCAAAGCTCAGGTCTCAAACCAGGCTGCCAGCTCTCTAGCTGACAAGCTCAGTGTCTTTAACTGCTGATCCATCAGGCACCCTTCAGTAACAAAAAAGGTGCTATTTATTGTGTATTCACTCTAGGTGGACAAGAAAACTGACCTAACGAAGTGGACAGGTTATATGGTGGACAAGGCAATTCTTTATATGTTCCGGACCAAGCCATTTAAGTTTAAAAATCACATTCTCACTGAAACTATATCCAGATTCACATCCTTTGGAATGCTGAAGGTATGGAATTATCCAACTCTGAAACCAAATTGTTAATTTAGGTAAACAGAAGGGTCAAACATTGTCCTTGTATAAAGAAATTGTGGGCCATCACAGCTGCTCTCTAACATGTATTGGAATAGTGTTCTTCAATACAAAACTTACATTGCCGCTGCCTCATGTTTTTACTTTTCCCATCAAAGTCATCTTTTAATTGTAGCAGGTCAAGTGTTGCTTTATTTGCTGACTATCTTTGTGTACCATGGCACTGTGCCCAAAAGTTACTTGTGGCCTTATGAAACTGCTCATTAGGGGAGGACTAGTAACTGACATGAACTCAAATGGGAGGTTTTATATTTCAGTGTGATGAAAGAGATTGCATTTTGGACTTAGGCCAGAGATACATACAGAGTTGTATTAACCAGAGGGGGAAAAATATGAGATATCCTCCCTTGCAGTGGGTGGTTAAACAACAACAGCATCTGAATTTCAAGCAATTTTACATGGATTTCATACTTGGATCATGTATATACCAGATGGTTTGCAGGCATATGGCATCCTGATCAATTGATGTCATCGTCAATTATGGAACCTCAATGAAAAGTCTTCTGCTGAGACCTTGAAGAATTGTCTAACTTAGGGTTGCTGCGTTTGGGCCAAGTCAGATGTTCAATATACATACTTATTATATTTTCAGTCAGCTGCAGTCTTCAGATGTGTTGCATGATATTAATATTTATAAGTTGCTTTCAACTCAAAAGGGCTCTTCTATAGCATAACAAGCAGTAATGCAACTGTATTTACAGCCAATATACAGTATGTTCAACACAATAGTAATAAAAGCACACATAAGTACACACACACATATATGTGCACACAGCTAAGCAGTAAAAACCATTATGTTTAAGTAGTACAACCAATAATAGCAAAATCAACAATTGGAAGCCTCAATAAATTCTGTCAATCAACTACATTTCTAATGTATGACTGTCAGCTAAGAGTTAAAGAATAGTAGGCAAACGTTTCTTATTTCTGTGTCGCATATGTAATTTTAATATGGTCTTTTTGTTTGATGTTCCACCTCCCTCCTTAGTATTCATTGCCTTCATATTCAAGCATCCACCCAGCTGGGTGATTTTGAATTTTAGAACTGTATGAAATAACAATGAAGAGGCAATGTGCAAAGTATATTTTCTAAATTATTGGGCAATGTTTCAAAGGATCCCAGATGGGCTAGCTCTCTGCTCATATGTATTTTGGCACATTATTCCTGATTCGCCGGTCATAAAAACCTTGATGGAAAACTGGTTCATTTTTCTCCTCGTTTTGGGTAAAAAGGCTGAACTAGAAGTTAGAAGAATTACTAGGAATATTGATTGGTTACTATTTTCTGAATCTCTTTGGGAATAACTGAACTGAGATGAAGCCCACACATTCTTTCACAGAATAAACTGATAATAATAACTTTAATGAGGTGAATTCAGGACTATACAAATTAGTATTGTTCCTTATGATCCTTATTGACCTAAATCTGGCTCAGAACTCTGTTTCCAAAACCCACATTCTTATTTGTTAGCTTTCCTATCCATTTACTTTAAAAATATATTGTTAACTCATCAAGCAACTACTGAATTTAGATCCATATGTGGAACATTACTTAGCTGTCAGTTCTTTAAAACTACGTTTAGTGTCTGACAAAAAAAGCAGATCTTCCATGTGAGTTTCTTCCAATGAGATTACTTTTTTTTCCTCCAACACACTGAGGAACCTTCCATTAGTTTGATACTAGCAAAATGTAGAGGTAAAACACTGGTGTGGTATCATTTGAAAAATATTTTATTTAAATGATTTTGGACTCGGGACCCTTAACAAGATCTAGAGTCTTTCCAGTCACTCTCCATTTCTTTTTAGAAAACCACTTTTATTTATTTATATGCTGTTCATCTCAGGGTACAAGATGACACTGAGTAGCTACATTTAATAATAATAATAATAATTTGTTAGACTTGTATGCCGCCCCTCTCCGAGGACTAGGAGTGGCTCACAACAAATAATACAAATACAAATCTAACATTAATATTAAAAACATACCTTCTTTGAATGCAATTGCAATGGTGAAACCTCACAACAAGTTGTGTGGGACACTACCAAAGCCTTTATTCGAGGAATCTATATATCTTATTCATCAAATAAAAGAAAAGAAAAAGAAGAGAACTTACAAAAACTAAATACAGTAATACCTCGTCTTACGAACTTAATTGGTTCCGGAAATAGGTTCGTAAGGCGAAAAGTTCGTAAGATGAAACATTGTTTCCCATAGGAAACAATGTAAAAGCGATTAATGCGTGCAAAGGGGAAAAAATCACAAAATGGCACTCCGCTAGGCGCCGCCACCTGGCTGTCACCTTTTAAAACAGCCGGGGGGGCTTCTCGGCATTGTCCCGAACCCGAACCCGGACCTGAAAAGTTCGGGTTTGGGAGAACGCCGAGAAGCCCCCCGGCTGTTTTAAAAGGTGACAGCCGAGCGGAGTGCCATTTTGCGATCTGCGGTGGGTTTGTAAGCCGGAAAAAGTTTGTAAGAAGAGGCAAAAAATTTCCGAACCCCAGGTTCATATCTCGAGATGTTCATATCATGAGGGGTTCGTATCACGAGGTACCACTGTATATCTTTAGAACATGCTGAAAAGGCTTTGCAAATGCACCCTCAAAATACTTCAACACTGGCAGAAATAAAAACTATTAAACATCAAATGAACTTAATAACACAATAGCAACTTTCAGCTTTTTTTTAGCCCTAACTAGCTGCTAACGATCTTCCCAGTCCTTACCTTGCAAGCTCTTTCATTGTTTGTCTCTGCAAAGAATGTTTTCCAAGCCCTAAGTCTTTGCAGGGTTTTTTTCATTACTCTAACTTGCTCTGAGTAAGCTTCTTTCTAGCCTTAACCAGGTGCCAACGATGTTCCCAGCTCTTACAGACTTGCAAGTTCTTTCACTGTTAATCTCTGCCAAGAACATATTCCAAACCCTGTCTTTGTAGGGGTTTTTTCATTGCTTTACTTGCTCCAGATATTTCTTTCCAGGCCAAACCAGATGCTATTGTACCCAAGCTCTTTCATTGTTGCTCTCTGTGAGAAATGTTTTCCAAGCCCTAAGTCTTTGCAGAGTTTTTTTTCATTACTTTAACTTGCTCCGAGGCCTAACCAGGTGCTATTAATGTACCCAAGCTCTTTCACTGTTACTCTCTCAGAATAATTTAAAAAAAATTAAGCCCTTAACCAGGGGATAAAAAAATGTGCTGAAGCTGACCAGACTAAGGACGCTAGCCAGATGAATACCTGGTAAGCAGATTCTTTCCCCGATTTTCCTCCCCCAAAACTAAGGTGCGTCTTTTATCCCAAAAATATGGTATGTATTGTATGTATGCACACATCTATATATGTATGTGTTTATTTATTTATGAAATTTATATAGTCACCCACACTCTAGACAGCTTACAAGCAATAAAAGCACTGTATGGAAAATAAAAATAAAACACACACGCACACCATGACAACATACAATTAAATAAGCTGTTTGATGGGCTCTATCACACTCTGGATCCCCCAGACCCACTGGCAAAATCAAGTCTTCAGGATCTTATAAAAGACTGTCAATATGAAGACCAGTCTAATTTCTGAAAGTATTATATTCCAAGTTGCATCACACTGTTTTAATTTAAACTGCACTATGCACTGGTAAGAGAAGTCTTGATGCTCCTATCACAAGGGTAAGAGCATCTGGCAGGATAGCACAATACAATTTTCATTGTTTATATCACCTTGAATGGCATCCACATGCACACACAATATAGTGCAATTGTTAAGTTTTGCCTATGGAAGCATTTGGCTCAATGAAATCCAAACTCCATTTACTATTTCCATAGTAAGAGAACAGATATAGGCAGATACTTAGAGTTGGCCAGTGTGCACAGGATGTCATTAGGACTTACAATATGCATTCACAGCTGTCTGTAAAGGTTGTAAAAGTAATAAGGTCATGTCCTTTCCAGAAACAGCAATTTGAAGAGGCCCAGAATTGCAGAGGGAAGGATATGTGGAAAAGCTCGTTCCCGTGAACATAAATTCTGGCCAGTTTGAGGTATGAAAGTTAAGATTTAGACCATAATCTACATTGAGTCTGCATGACTTTATTCTTTCACCATTGTAAAACATATTATTTAAGTTCCTAGATAGTACTCATTGTTCCATAATAATCCTGTGAGGAAGAGTGAATACGAGTATAAGAATAGAATAGAATAGAATTTTATTGGCCAAGTGTGATTGGACACACAAGGAATTTGTCTTGGTGCATATGCTCTCAACGTACATAACATAAAATATACATTTGTCAAGAATCATGTGGTACAACACTTAATGATTGTCATAGGGGTCAAATAAGCAATGAAGAAGCAATATTAATAAAAATCTTAGGATATACGCAACAAGTTATAGTCATACAGTCAACATGGGAGGAAATGGGTGATAGGAATGATGAGAAAAACTAGTAGAATAGAAGTGCAGATTTAGTAGAAAGTCTGACAGTGTTGAGGGAATTATTTGTTTAGTAGAGTAATGGCGTTCGGGGGAAAAAAGGAACAGAGTAAATGTGATAATCAAGATTTTGATTATCCTACCAGTAAGAGTTTTAGCTGAGGATTCGGCAACAGCAGTATTTTTCATCCCTATCACCAGCCCCACCCCTGCAAATAAAATAAAGTCCACAACTATAGGTGTACCACTCCAGCAACAAGCAATACTACATCACCTCTTCTCTGTGTTTCTAGGCTGGCAAGCTGGGAAAGAAGTGGCAAAAGTGCTGCTTGAATTTGCTACAAAAGCAATAGTATCTTATTGAAGACACTATCCTCCTGGAATCAATAGAGACCTATTGGATGGACCTATCTACTGGTTACTTTTGTTTTTAACTGTAGAATTTTTTTCCAATTGGCCCATGGGCAGAAATCAACCTATTGCATCAATCTCAAAGAATGAAGCCACTACAATTGTCTGGAATTGGGTGATATATGAATCTGTGAATAGGTTAACAAAAGCATTTGTTTTTCTCCCTCTTTGTTACTGATATTTTGTTAATCAGTGACAATATATGGGTAAACTACTTTCGGTAATGAACTCTGAACACTCAATGTGATACAGGTAGTCTTTGATTTACAACAATTCATTTAGTGACTGTTCAAATTTAAAACAACACTGTAAAAAGTGACTTATGACTGTTTTTCAGAGTTATGACCTTTCTGGCATCCCTATGCTCATGTAATCAAAATTCAGCTGCTTGGCAACTGGTTCATATTTATAACTGTGGCTGTGTCCCTTTTACAACCTTCTCACAAGCAAAGTCATTGGGGAAGCCAGATTCACTTAACAACCAGGTTACTAACTGATCAACTGTAGTGATTCACTTAACAACGGCAGCAAGAAATATCATAAAATGGGGCAAAATTCACTTAACAAATGTCTCACTTAATAACATAAATTTTGGGCTTAATTGGGATCATAAATCAAGGACTATCTGTAGTAGCATTTCAGTTTTATTCTAATATTCGGTTCACTATTCAGTTCTGCATTTATCAACATGTTTGCTTTAACTGCTGAAACCGATCAATGAATGAGTTTATGAAAGGCAAACCTTGAAGAGACACTTAGGTCAATCAAGCAATGTTGGCAATTCAACAAATAATATTTTAAAGAAGAAAATATTCTAATACAAGAAAAACAAATTCTATCTAGAGCAGGGGTAGGCAAAGTTGCTCTTCTATGACATGTGAGCTTCAACTCCCAGAATTCCTGAGCCAATTATGCTAGCTCAGGAATTATGGGAGTTGAAGTCCATCTGTCATAGACGAGCCAACTTTGCCTACCCCTGATCTAGAGACTGACAGATCTTGACCCAAACTTCTACATCCCAATTCAAATCTATCAATTAGTGATTAATGTATGCCAGGATAAGAAGGAATCCAAACAATATTTTCACAGAGATTCTTCTTTTCTGATTCTGCTGTTTGGTTGACTTCTAATTCCAGAAGCTTTCAGTTTCAACTTTGATTTAAATCTGTGAATTGTGCAGGTGTCCTTGGAAAATATTCCAAGTAGAACTTACGTGGAGGATGATATTTTTATTCTGTAAACAGAGAGAGAATAATAATTGTGTTTTGCAATTTCCTCTCTCCCATCCTTAATTGCATCTCATAAGCCTTCAATTTCTGCATTTCACATGATTAAACATATTTTTTCTATATAGAGAACATTTATAGTGGTATATCAATCAATCAAAAACTTTACTGTAATGACTTCTCAAACAAGAAGTGTTAAGATAAAGAACAGCTGTTCAGAAAAAAGTATATACGCAAGGACCTATTCTTCACTATGTACCATGGCTGTCCCATTTATGAAGAAAAATATTATGTTATTTTAAAGAAAAGCAGCTGGTCTGAGTTTATGAAACTTCTGAATGATTGTTTCTTGGAACTTGATCATCAGAAGGCTGGAAACATTTCACTGGACAGTTCTGATCCAATTTCCGCCAGCATGTTTCCGATTCTGATTTCAGTAATAAAAATTGACTATGCGGTCACAATTTGGCCTTAATTCCTAATAGCCAAAGTGAACAGTGAAACCAGTCAACAAATTTCAAGACAAATACCTGGACATTCATTGCATGTAACTCTGAGACACCTTCTTTGTGACACTCAATCTGCTACTGAAAGAAAAAAGAACTCAACATAAATCAAACTACAGTGCTACCTCGTGATACAAACCCCTCATGATACAAACCCCTCGTGATACGAACCTGGGGTTCGGAAAATTTTTGCCTCTTACGAACTTTTTTTGTCTTATGAACCCACCGCAGATCGCAAAATGGCACTCCGCTGGGCGCCGTCGCCCGGCTGTCACCTTTTAAAACAGCCGGGGGGCTTCTCGGCATTCTCCTGAACCCGAACCCAAACTTTTCAGGTTCGGGAGGCTGCCGAGAAGCGCCGTCGCCCGGCTGTCACCTTCTGAAACGTGGCCTCCAGGAAGGACGTCTTCGTGACGTCAAAGCTCCGTCCATGGAATTCCCTATTGGGATTCCCCACCTCCTTTCCAGCCTCCAGATCGGCCGAAAATGCCACCGCCGATCGCAAAAACAGCACTCCGCCGGGTGATGCCACCCAGCTGTAACCTTCTGAAACAGCCAGGCACTTCTTGGCAGCCTCCGGAACCCAAACCCGAACTTCTGGGTTCGGCATTCAGGAGAACGCCGAGAAGCCCCCCGGCTGTTTCAGAAGGTGACAGCCGGGCGGCGGCGCTTCTCGGCGGCCTCGCGAAGCTGAACCCAAAAAGTTCAGGTTCGGGAGAATGCCGAGAAGCCCCCTGGCTGTTTTAAAAGGTGGCCGCCAGGCGGCGGTGCCCAGTGGAGTGCCATTTAGCAATTTCCCCCCCTTTGCACGCATTAATCGCTTTTACATTGTTTCCTGTGGGAATCAATGTTTCGTCTTACGAACTTTTCGCCTTACAAACCTACTTCCGGAACCAATTAAGTTCGTAAGACGAGGTATTACTGTACTTAAATAGGCTTTGAAGAATTTGTGTTGAAATACATAATGTTCTCAAATGGAAAATGGTCCACAAACGATCTAGACATTAGTTTTAATATGCTATTGGTTCTTACTATATATTTAAATGTTTACTTAGGTATCAAATCTATACCAATTTATTAGGGGAGAAAACAGGTTGAATTCAATAGTTCATTTGAGTAACCTATAGATAAATAGTTTATCTATTCTGACATTACAAAATTTCAGTTATATGATATTCTATTCATATAACTACAATATTTCATTGTAATATGAATTTCTTGGCCGTGTTTGTAGAGTAGAAACAGATAAAGAAAGATAAAGAGGGACTGTTTTGTCTAATGGTTAAGGTTAGGAACACTGTGAGTTTTAGTTCTGCCTTAACCATAAAATCTAGTTGTGCGACTTTGGGCCAATTACACTATCTCAGACCAACTTACCTCACAGAGTTGTTGTGGGGAAAATATATGCTTCCCACCTTGAGTTATTTGTAAAAAAAAAATAGCAATAGCATTTAGCAATAGTATCCATCCATCCATCCATCCATCCATCCATCCATCCATCCATTCATTTGACTTCTATGCCATCCTTCTTGAAGCCACTCAGGGCGGTGTATATACCACTTCACAATGCTTTACAACCCTCTCTAAGCAGTTCACAGAGAGCAAGCATATTGCCCCCAACAATCTGGGTCTTCATTTTACCAACCTTGAGAGGATGGAAGGCTGACTCAACCTTGGGCCTACTGAGATTCGATCTGCCAAACAGCTGGCAGTTGGTGATCAGCAGAAGTAGCTTGCAGTACTGAACTTTAACCACAGCACCACTGAGGCTCTTTGTCTCAGTAAACACTGTCCATTCCAGTTATTCCCATCTAACAGATTCTTTTTCAACAAATAAAGAAAGGATATGTACACTGAATTTGTAAAGAAAAGTAAAACACGGTTTTAAATAAAAGACAATAGAGGGAACAGCACATTACAGTATAACTTTGAAGTTTCCAACACTTTTCAGTATGAAAGTAGAGAAAGTAGAGAAACAGATACACATCTGCAGCAAACAGAAGTAATACCACAGTTAATGCACGATCAACCTCTGATGTGAAGTAGCATATGTTGATTTTTCATCACAGATGCTATGGTCAGATCTCAGTAGTTCACCCAAAATATAATCAAAGAGCAAGTGACAGCATGTCGCTGATTTCGAAAAAAGTTAAGCAGGGTCAAATACAGTTACTACCTGGATGAGAAACTAGTAAGAAATCATACAATTGAGCTTGAGGCAGGAGGGGAGAGGAACATGAGGGAAGGCAATAGCAAATTACTTCCATATTGCTGACAAGATAATAACTATCATACATTCATTCATATAGTCATCAAGATTGGTCACCAAGGGATATTTTACAGTTATACCAATTTTGGATTCTAAAACAAACTCTGTGAATGTAAAACGTTTGCTTTAAGATATTCATTATATGTTATTTTGTCCATTGATACTAACTTTTAAAGGATAGCCATCTGTCTATAAGAACATGCACTTACAATATGTTATACAACTGGATGGGATTCCAATTGATCTTCCAATCAAGCTACATGCCCTGATATAGAATATTTACATCCAAGGATTCATACAACAGTATACGAGTAACTTCAAAGTATTATGTTGGTCTTTTACCATAATAAACATTTGATTTGAATCTTAAAATATAAATATAAAAATACTGAGATCAGACTATATAGATTTAGATAGATATATAGATATACTGTATATATATACATACTGTACATAGATATACATATGCATACATTATATACATACAGTACTGTATATATATATACACACACAAAACAATAATGAGTTTTGTTTATCTGAATTGCCTTTAAGGTTATTCAAATTCAGATTAGTGGTTTTCACTGAATCTTGAAGAATGTGGTATCTATTTACTATATAAACATCTTTTTCCATGTTATTCATTTATAGTTGAGACTGAGTTCTAATTTCACAAGATCTTCTTCCCACCCATATTCTCCAGACCATGCATATCTGGGTAAATGCTGCCTACGTTCTCCATGGTATGAATATCTTTAACTAAACTTATCATGCCCCCTTCCTCACTATCCCTAAACAACAAGAAGTAACCTTTTGAAGTCCTACTAAACACTGTCCATTACAGTTATTCCCATCTAAGTGCTAAAGCACCATACAGATTCTTTTCCAACAAGATTTATTGATTTACACAGCTAATCATTTTTATCTTTAATAATGCTTTCCACATGAACTTAACATATGCTAACTTCTATATAAGAAAATGAACAAAGAATTTTGTAGTCCAGACTGAGGTACATACAGAATATATTTGGTAGGGCTCCTTCATTAAATGTAATGTTAAGGAAACGCCTCATTGTTAAATTTTTCAGGAATAAAAATTGCTTCTTTGGTAAGCGGGTCCCAAAATATGAATTTTTTAGACAGTACTGTTCTGCTCCCACAGGAATGCTGAAACTGAGCCTGTTTATCTTTAAAGTTTCATGCAAGAACAGGCTAGAGCTCCCAAAATTATTTTCTATTGGCAAAAGTTGATTATATAGACTAATAAGAAGCATCTGAGTTTTAGAAGAAGCAAAGCAGAAGAGGCGTAATATTTCACATCCAAGGATATACTATCACCTAAAATGGCTTTGGTTTTTAAATAAATTCTAGAACAATACAAAGGACTTTTACTGGTCAATATATAGATATTCTTTTCATCAGATGTTAGCAGCTATTTTTATATATATTTTTAAAGCCATTATCATTTTGAAACTAAAACTATTACTAGAATCCCACAACTTAAAATGATGCATCTGCTCTGTCTCTGGCTAAGCAATTCATGCCCATGTTCCATCACTGTACAATACAATTATTTAGAAGACTAGTGCACAATTCTTATTCACGTTAATCAATCTGAATTTTTCTTTCAATAAAGGGAAAACCCAAATAAGCAGACACAGATCTTTGTACTTAAACAACTTTTATATTTTCATGGGAATGGGTCACAATCTTAAAGTCAAAAGCCTGTTTTCAACTTGAAAAGAAATTTCTGTCTTGAAATAGTTGACAAGTTTCAGATTTGTCTTTTTAAGAAAACAAACAAGAGTGCTTTGAATACATCATTTCAATCTGTTTGTAAAAGAGAAGGCGTTCACAATAGCTTGGAATTCTGGAAACTGTACCCCTAGGATTTCTGGAAAGCAACACAAGAATACAGACTGTTTCTTTCCCTTTACACAATGAGTACATTGAACACCAATCAGGAACAATGGGACATTCTTTTCTTCATTTATCTGACTTCATAATATCATAAGGTTTGAAGGGTCTATTTAGACCAGTGGTTCCCAATCTGTTTTTGCCCATGCCCCACCTAAGCATCTCTAAAATCTTGATACACCCCCTCCCCAATGACATATAATTCTTACTATTCAAAAAGAGAACTCCTACTCATGTGGAGGAAGCCTAAAAAGCCATTAACTTGGTTTAAACAAGGTTCCAATTGCCCCTATTAAAAATCAAATTGCCCCCCTGTGGGGCGTGGGCCCCACATTAGGAACCACTGATTTAGACCATTAAGTCCAGTTCAGCCCAGAAATAATGTGTTCCTCACTATCTAAGTGCAAAGCTGCTCAACTTTAGCAAATTTATGGTGAATAAATTCAACTCCCAGAATTCCCCATCAGGTATGCTGGCTTGGGAATTCTGGGAATTGAAGTCAATACATAATGCAATTGCCAAAGTTGAAAAACTCTGATCTAGCCTGTGCCTAAACACAATGTACAAAAAGGAGACCACCACCTCCCTCAATAATTGGTTCCCCTGTCAAAACTGCTATTTATGAACATATCATCCTAGTTATCTGATAAAGTAGTCTTTGCCAAAAATAGTCCCTCTTTTTAATTCCATAAACACATATTTTAAAAATCCAATAACAGAATTTATTTGTATTTATTACTACTATTTTTCCCCCATCATTCCTATCACCCATCTCCAGTGGTGGGCTCCTACGGGTATGGTCAGGTATGAGGTACCGGTAGCAAACGTTTGGCCAGGTACACAGTATGGGCAGCAAATTTTTGATTCTTTTTCTTTTTCCCCCTTCTGGCTCTGGGTATGTTTTTCCTATCACAGTAAATGAGGTTGAATGTGTATAATTTTAGAAGAGCTGTGTGTGTGTGTGTGTGTGTGTGTATACACATACCCTTTATATAGTAGATAATCAGGTGTGCCCGGATGGGAGGGATGCAATGGGGTAGCAAAAATGGAGCTCTACACCAGAGCACCCAATTTGCACTGAAAGATGTTGAAACAAAATGCATAAGCCACGCCCACAGTGTGGTAGTAAAAATTTTGGTAGCCCATCACTGCCCATCTCCTCCCACGTATGACTGTATGACTGTAACTTTTTGCTTGTATCCTTAAGATTTTTATTAATATTGATTGTTTCCTGATTGCTTCTTTGACCCCTATGACAATCATTAAGTGTTGTATCTCATGATTCTTGACCAATGTATATTTTTTTTATGTACACTGAGAGAATATGCACCAAAGACAAATTCCTTGTGTGTTCAATCACACTTGGCCAATAAAGAATTCCATTCCATTCCATCTGTTACATTTGAGGGGGAAAAACTTGGATTTAAATTCCATTCTCAAGACTAATCAGAGCTTTAAAATCAATTTAAAATATTGTTTCTCCCATTATATAACTTTCTACCTCATGGAAACCAATGAATGAGGCATTTTCAGACTCTTGATATAATACTGCTATTTTGGAGTCCTCACTATCAGACTATTCACAGTCATTTATTAAATTCAGTGACTTTATAAAGAAACATGCACATAAATCGACTTTATGCTTTCCATCAAGTGAAAACTTAAGCAAGATTTCCAGCTTCACTTTCATACAAAGTGGGGGTGGAGAATGTTATCTGAAGAAAGAATAAAGCAAGCAAGGAAGGAGGGGGGGAAAAGCCCAACAAAACCATGATTATTAGCTTTGATCATATAAACCCCCTCCAAAGATAATTTAAACCAAAGGATCAGAACTAAATACTGTTCTCTTTATATTTATTGCTATAGCTGATTTTTATTGATTTAGTTCCAAATTAGACACTGCTCAGCCGACACATGTAAGAGATCAACACAACAGGCAGAACTTTGGGATTTTTGTAATGAAAAACAGTGGCAGGAGACTGTGAGTTGAAATGGAAGATAATATATTTTTTCCCAGGGGTGGAAAAGCAACTTGGGAAAATGAATTTTCAGCAAAAATATGAAGAGTTAAGCTTTAATTTCCCTGCTTCCTAATTCCAACAAGGCAAATCTGTGATTTATCAGTTGGCTACTGAAAACTTGGAGTTCTTGTGTGGCCTTTCAGTTACAATATAGTTGCTTACACACACACATATATTCTCTTCTAAGATGGAAGTCCAGTGATTTTTTTTTTTTAAAATGGCACCTCTTACTGTAATCCAGTGTATTTAGTTTTTCTACATTACTACTAATATTTGATTTTTGAGCTCAAAGAAATTCCAAAACATCCCAGACCTAAATAGCAGCTAAATAGCTTTCTTAGGGCTAGAGATAGAGGGTTATATGAATTTTGGTTTTCTTTCTCTTTCCTCCCACTTACTTACTTACGTACTTACTTACTTATTTGACTTCTATGCCGCCCTTCTCGAAGCAACTTCAGGCAGCGTGCACATAATGTATGAAGATATCTAATTATTGTTAAAAAAGAATTATTAATAAAATCATAAAAAGTCATTCCCATTCATTCAATTCAATCATTCACAACATCGGTCGGAGACAATCTAATCTCTCACGGCTCCCATGCCCACTATCAGAGGTAGCTCTTCAGAGCTTTATGAAAGACCAGGAGGGAGGGGACAGTACGTATCTCCGGGGGGGAATTTGTTCCAGTTTGTTCCAGAGTTTGTTCCAGAAGACTGGCTTCACCAAAGAGAAGGCTCTTCCCCAGGCCCTGTCAGACGACATTGTCTGGCCAACAGGACCTGGAGAAGGTCGACTCTGTGGTACCTCTGGGTGCAAGAGGCAGAAGACGGTCCCGTAGGTATTAATTAATTCATCTATTTGTTGAATTGGACTTTAAAAAAAAAAAAAAACCTCCCTCAAATTAAATGGACTGATATATTAGTAAATATTTTATTAATTGAAATGTACAAAATTAACAATGTTACTTAAAATTAAGTATCTAAAATTATGTAAAAATAAAGTAAAGTATAAAATTAAGTAAAATTAACTAGCACTGTTACCTAGTTTGGGTAATGAAATGTCTACAAGAAAATAACCAAGCTCAGATAGTACCAAAGACCCCTAAATATTCTCTCTCTCTCTGTCTCTGTCTCTGTCTCTCTCTCTCTCTGTGTATTTTTATGAATGTCTATGATTTAACAGAAGCACAAATGGTGAACAAAATGGAACTTTGTAGAACCTCACAGTATAAATGACGAAATTAAACAGATATTTTCCCCACAACATCTTCTGGAAGTGGTCCATGTATGGGTGGAAGACATTTGGGAGAATGAACAAGGTTGCACTCTACCTTACTCATAGGAAATATCATTCTACATGGCAACATGTTTCTGCACCAAATTACACCCAAACCTCAACAGAAATGGATCTAATTAATCAATTTTCTCTAATGGTATCTGCATCTGATCAGACACAAATGTTCAAATGTCTTGGCCAAGAAGGGAATGTTGGTTACCAACCTATAATTATCGGATCCAATTATATGTTTCTCAGAAGTGGTCTCACTACAGCTTCCTTTATTAAGGGTGGGACAATTCCTTTTCCCAGGGTTAGAGTATGGATAGAGTGAATAACAGAATGGATAACATCCCTGATTTAGATAAACTCTCTCTTGCTATGAGAGATAATTGACTATAAGTGACAAGTGATTTGTAATCATACTTACAATTGTATCCTTACGTTTTGTATTAATATCGATTATTTCCTGATTTCTTATTTGTACCATATGACAGTCATTAAGTCTTGTACCTCATGATTCTTGACAAATGTATCTTTTCTTTTATGTATACTGAAAGATATGCATCAAAGATAAATAAAGAGTTCTGTTCTGTTCTATTCTGTTCTATACTATATTCTATTCATCAAACCAAGCATTTTTTTCTCATAATCCAATTTGGACAATGTTCATCAATGACTTGGACAAAGGGATAGATGAGGAACTCATTAAATTTGCAGATGACACCAAACTGGCAGGAATATAGCCAACTCTCAAAAATATAGATTCAAAATACAGAAGGATTTTGACAGTGTTGAACATTGGGCGCTATCAAACAAAATGAAATTCAATGGTGAAAAAAGTAAGGTTCTACATTTAGGCAACAAAAACAAAATGCACAGGTACAGTATATGTGGTACTTTGCTCAATAGTAATAACTGTGAGAGGGATCTTGGAGTCCTAATTGCCAACCATTTAAATATGAGCCAGCAGTGTGCAGCAGTTTCCAAAAAAGCCAAAACAGTTCAAGGCTGCATTAACAGAGGGATAGAATCAAGATCATGTGAAGTGTTAATACCACTATGTAATGGGGTAACCACCAAGGGGTAAGGCCACATTTGGAATACAGTATTCAGTTCTGGTCAACATGGTGTAAAAAGGATGTAGAGGCACTAGAAAGAGTGCAGAGAAGAGCAACAAAGATGATTAGAGGACTGGAGGCTAAAACATATGAAGAACGTTTGCAAGTACTGGGTATGTCTAGTTTAAGTTTAAGTCTAGTTTGCCAGGTCAGTGGTAAATAAAGCTCTCCTTATCCGGGATTTGAGCCTGGAGGAGGAGGCCGACATGGTATGTGTGACTGAAACTTGGCTGGGCCCAGAGGGAGGAGTTCCTCTCTCTGAAATATGCTCAGCTGGGTTTCAGGTATGGCACCAGCCACGACCCCAGAGAATAGGAGACTATTAGCCTGCGCAGACTCGCTGCTCCTAAGATTGCGGGTTGTGAGTCCCTCTTTGTGAAGCTGAATCTATTGGTTTAGGTGGGCTTGTTGCTCACATACCTGCCTCCCAGCTACATGTCAACAGCCCTGCCTGTGCTGCTTGAGGAGGTAGCCAGTGTGGCGGTGGAGGTCCCCAGACTTGTTGTCTTGGGGGACTTGAAACTACCATCGCTTGGCGAATTCTCTGGGATAGCACAGAAGTTCATGGCCACCATGACAGCCATGGACTTGACCCAAGTAGTTGAGGGTCCGATTCACGAAGGGGGGCACACACCCAACATGATTAAGAGGCCTTTAGAAAGATTAAAGGAGATCCAAGATCTATTCTATCTATTCTCTTGTTCTAAAGTTTTTACCTGAAGGATTATTTAATATTTTTACTCAAACACTGGTTGTGTATTTATACAAATATAACTGATATCATTCAATTCTGTTTTGTAAAAAGAAAATATATGGTTTCAGTTTAACCTAATCAGGAAATGTGGCAATATACAGTTGTATATTGTAAGAACATTAAAAGCGTTATTTATGAACTATTATTAATGATGAACTGTGTTTTTTTTATTTTCACAAGCCTCTTCAGAAAGCCCAAGGGGCTACTCAAAGTTAATGTAGAAATGCATGGTAAACTGTATCACTAAAGATTTCTGCACTCTTATGCAAGTTTATTTAATTACATAAATTAGAAAAAGACCTTACAAATGCATGCTATAAAGCAGCTGACCCTGAGTCATTATGGTTCCTCAATGGCCAAGGGAAAGTTTTTGGTACAGAAGAAAGAGAAAAGCTGAGTCAAGGTATTGGCATGCACCAATGTTTGGAATTGCTTATATCTATTTAGAGGACATCAGAGCTGGCTTCAGGAAATATTCAGCCTAGGACTGCATCTATAGCAAGCTGGGGTAGAAGATCTTTCATTCTATCTTAGCAGGGATCTTGTGCTTTTCCTCTGTTACCACAAATTAGTCTTGGGTTTCCATACCATACAAGGCGTACACAAAAAGAGGAGAAGGTTAAAGAACACAAGGCAGAAGAAGATGGAATGACAACATCAAAGACTGATTGATTTGATTTGATTTGATTTGATTTGATTTGAATGCTGCCCCTCTTCGCAGACTCGGGGTGGCTAACAACAGTGACAAAAAAGAGCATGTAACAACATTACAACAACATTAATTACCAATGGTTAAGGCCAAGGGTGAAATGCTACCATTTTGGGCTGCTTCACCCAAACTGGTAGTAAAAAATGCTTTTACAAAGTTTTTTTTTAAATGTTCCAACAATCCGATGTGACAATCAGCTGTGCCGCACGATCATCAGAACATTTTTTTAACGTTTTTAAAAGAAATTTTAATGCCAGTTCTGGTGAATAGGAAGTAATGTAAAGAGGGGGGGGGGGTTACCTTTAAAACAAAAGGTTCTGATGATTACGGGCACCGATGATTGTCATAGCTGATCATCAGAACTTTAAAAAAAAAACACTTTTTAAAGCATTTGTTAAACTACCGATACCAGCAGTTAAAAAATGCTTTAAAAGTTACAAAAAATAAGTGGGCCATGCCCACCCAGTCACATGATCCCATCAACAACAACCCATGCCCACCAGCCCATGACCAGAGAACTGGTAGGGAAAATTTTTGAATTTCACCACTGGTTGAGATCACCAGAATAGCAAGAACAAGAATTTTGTATCTCCTTCAACACCTAAAACAGCAGCAGCAGCAGCAGGAGGAGATGTAGGAAGAGGAGGAGGAGGAGGAATTAGTCTTTAGGCCAAGTGTAGTACTGAAGCCCCACAAGATAATAAAAATATTTTAAAACAATATATTTGTATACATTAACTACATTGCATATTTATATGTGGTCAAAGACAATTCATCTTTACCCAACGCAACCCAAAAGTTTGGATAACCATGCTTCAGTTAGAGAAAGAGTTAGAGAAAGAAACTTGGATAGGACCTGCCCTAATAGGATCAAGCAGTTAGAAGTGGTGGGGGAAGTCTACACTTTTAGGATTGCAAGACCATCCTTACAATGTAATAGAATTAATTCATATAGTTTGTGGGTGTGAATTAGAGTTTTTCTAAAAACAAGTCCCTATTTAAGTAAATCAATATACTGTCTCTTTTTGTATTTATAATCTATTTTAGATTATTAGGCTATTTATAATCAATCTGTTTATCCGTTTCTATCCTCTATCACTTTAAGAATAACTTGTAATGAGTTTAATTCCTCCTTGAATTGTAACAGTACCACTGCTGATGAATCATGAATTTTGGAAGGATTATAAGGGAATAATTAGGCCTATAAATAGCTGGGACCTAAGTCTTGTAAAATCTAATGACCAGATTGAATTAGCTCTGGAAGACAACCAGTGAAGCTGTTTCAACACAAGAGTCATTTGGAACTTCTAGCAGGCAATACGCATCATCACATGTTAGGCCAGCTACAATTACAAACCATCTTAAAGGTTACCCAACAAAGTTCATTACAGTATTAAAGTCTAGAAGATATAGTAACACAGCCTTGTTGTGTTAATAAAAAAATCCTACCCTGTCTCGATATAGCCTCCTCTGAATTTGCTCCACATGGTCAGTATATTCTTTCCAGAGTGTGCTTCCCAGTTCGAGACACAAAATCCCAACCAAGACAGAATAAATATATCATCACAAGAGGTTTTCATTAATATATCCCCAAAGGGATTTATCTTTTTAGCAACTATATCACATTCTCTGCTCATCATCATCTTGGGGTCTACTAGTGGTCAAGACAGACTCCCCAGTTTCTTAAACCTTCCATGTTTTATCCCCCAGATACAAGCTCTTATATATTACTTGGTTAAATTTTACCTTATTTAATTTGCCCCAAAGTTCAATCTTACAGTGGGTAGTTACAATCACAACAGCAATTGCCCACTCAACAACAGAATAACAGAGTTGGAAGGGACCTTGGGGGTTTTGTTTTCTAATTCCCTGCTCGAAAAGGAGACCCTATACCAGGAGACTCTACCACCGAGTGTTGAAACTGGAGAACGTGCACCAGAGTGCTAGAACCCGGAAGAGAATAGTTGACCGGCTGCACATGCATGCAGCTGCCAGCTGCTCTTCCAAGTTCTGCTGTGTGCTATGTGGACCAGCCAGCTGGTCCAACACATGTGTGCATCAGCCAGCTTCTGTCTTCTGGGTTCTGGCACAGTCTTTGTGAGAAGAGAGCATCTGGCTGGCATGCATACACACGACGGAACCCAGAAGCGCAGCTGACAATCACGCATGCACCCACAGAGAGTTTACCATCACAATCCTACACGAATGGATGTCCAATCTTTTCTTGAAAAACTTCAGTTATAGAGTACCAATATCTTCTGCCATGCTATTAATTGTTCACGCTTCATCATGATCCCAATGTTAGAATTTCACTGGTGACTATCTTGCTTCAATTTTTCAAGTGATTCTTCACAAACATTTCAGATGTTAAATGAGATAGGAGGCAATGGGATGGTACAATAATACAGAAGTTCAAGATAATTTTAGCTAGAGTTTCTCAGTACCACTTTATAGTACCCCGAAAGATAGAAGCAAAACCACCAACATTTCAGCAAGATAAGATGTTCATAATCTTGACATCTGTCTCTTCATTCTATAGATCATACATCAGGGTGATCAAAACCATTTTCATGAAAATTTAGACTGTAAAAGAACCAAGTACTGTGGTGCCTCTACTTACGAACTTAATTTGTTCTGTGACCAGGTTCTTAAGTAGGAAAGTTTGTAAGAAGAAGCAATTTTTCCCCTAGGAATCAATGTAAAAGCAAATAATGCATGTGATTGGGGAAATCACAGGGAGGGTGGAGGCCCTGTTTCCTCCCAGGAGATTCCTAGAGAAGCCCCATGGAGGCTTCTTCCCACCTTTTCTGGCCCTGTATCCTCCCAGGAGATTCCTAGAGAATCCCAGGGAGGCTATAACTGCTTTTTCCGGTTATAGTTTCAGAGGCTGAGGTTTGTACGTGGAAAATGGTTCTTGAGAAGAGGCAAAAAAAATCTTGAACATCTGGTTCTTATCTAGAAAAGTTCTTAAGTAGAGGCATTTGTAGGTAGAGGTACCACTGTAATTTGTTTCATCAGCTTAATTCCAGCTTCATTTATTTTATCATAATAAACAAAATTTACTCAATTAAAATGCCTGACTACAGTGATGATTTTTAAACTCACTATCACAAGCTATGGGCAAAACAAACAAAAAAACAAACAAACCCTGCATAACCATTGAAAATATACTGTTTATATTTCGAGGAGAAAGGCTACTACTTCCTGCCAATACTTTCTTAACAGTATGAAGCTGTAAGCATTTGGAAGGAATCACAAACTCTTTCTATATGGCTATTGCTTGCTGAGTTAGCAAACACAGTAGTATTGGGATCATATTCAACTTTCCATTCTGTAAATAATATTTCCAGACACTTTTTCTGCCATTTGAAAATACCGTACCCAATATTTCCTACAGAAATCTTGGATTTGTGTTCATAAAAAGGATGGAAAGAAAGGAAACCCCCCCCCCCCCCCAAAAAAAATGATGTTCTAAAGCCATGTTTCCCAACCTTGGCAACTTGAAGATGTCTGGACTTCAACGTCCAAAATTCCACAGCCAACAAATGCCCATTGGGGAATTATGGGAGTTGAAGTCCAGACATCTTCAAGTTGACAAGGTTGGGAAACATGGCTTTAAAGTAAAAGAAGAGTAACTTAAAGAGGGCTGTTTCTTAAAGTAGTGATCCCCAACCCCCCGGCCATAGCCTATTACAGGGCCATGGCCAGTTTGGATCGCACCACACTAATATTCATGTAGATGCAGCTCTAGTTGCACAGGCACTGACGTTCATGCAATGGACAAGCATGGAGTTGCAGCTCAAATGGAACCATGATCCCTCACCCCCACTGGTGCACCAAACTGGAAAAATTGGCAACCACTGTCCTAAAATCCACCAGTGCAGTTTTGTTTTAATCCATATTTAGGTTATTTAGTAGGTTTCCCAGGTTAAAACTTTTAAAATCTTGGGGGGGGGGGGGAAACTGATAGTGCTAGTGATACAGGGGGTGGACAAAAACTTGACTTGACGTTTTGGCATCATAATGTTTGAACATGTTCAAATCAATCAAAACTTGACATATTTTAATGTTTTTTGTTTTGTTTTGTTTTTTAATTCTGTTTTTTTTACAGAAATTTAAGGAAATTGGTTATAACCTTCTAGAAATGGCAGACTTCTCGGACTTTCAAAGAGGCCAAATTGTTGGTGTTCGAATGGCAGGCGCTAGTGTAACAGAAAGTGCCCAAATGTTTGGCGTTTCAAGAGGTAATGTCTCAAAAGTAATGACTGCTTTTTAAAGAGAAGGGAAAATGTCCTCAGCCAAGCACAGGTCTGGTCGAAAGTCGAAGTTGTCTGAGAGAGACCGTCGGACTGTAAAGCGAATTGTTAGAGCAGATTGCAAGACCACAGCTCCTAAAATCACTGCAGAGCTCAATAGACATGTACAGAACCCAGTTTCCACAAAAACTGTTCAAAGGGAGCTTCACAAATCTGGATTCCATTGAAGAGCTGCAAAGCTGCAAAAGACAAATGTTTCAAAGCGTTTAGAGTGGTGTAGAAACCACCAGAAATGGTCCCTCGAGCACTGGCAAAATGTGATTTTCTCTGATAAATCATCGTTTACCCTTTTTCCAACCTCTCACTGTGTTTACATCTGGAGATAGCCAAAACAATGATTTTATCCAGACTGCCTTCTCCCAACCATCAAACATGGCGGGGGTTCAGTGATGATCTGGGGTGCTATTTCTTGGAAATCCGCCGGGCCAATGATTTCCCTTCATGGAAGAATTAACAGCCATCACTATTTAGGAATTTTGGCTGACCAAATTCATCCTATCATTCAAGAACTGTTTCCAGAGAGGGATGCCATCTTTCAAGATGATAATGCACCAATCCATAGAGCAAGAAGTGTTAAAGAACGGCATGAGGAACATTCTAATGAAGTTCAGCATCTCATCTGGCCACCACAATCACCAGACCTCAACATTATTGAGCATTTATGGTGGATTTTAGAGATTCAAGTAAGAAGTCGATTTCCACCACCATCGTCTGTAAAAGAACTGGAGGGTGCTTTAACTGAAAAATGGGCTAAAATTCCTTTGGAAGCAATTCACAATTTGTATGAATCAATACCTCGGAGAATTGAGACTGTATTTGCTGCAAAAGGTGGACCAACACCATTTTAAAAGATATTTTGATGATTTTTCAAGGTGTTTCCAGTTTTTTGTCCACCCCTGTACTTTCTAAAGTTTAAATTGTTACCTATCGTCTTTCTGTTGCATGCCCTATCACCTCTGGTTTTAACCTGCCACCTTTGCAGCCAGATATCTTTTCTCTACCCATTTCACAATTACAGACTAAATTGTGGCTAGTATGAGAATGCAGTTAATCACAACTGATAAACAAATACTTTTACTTATCACGAACAGATTACATCACTTTACTTTGAAAGCTGCTTAAGCCTTAAACAAAAGCGCATTCTTTGCAATCCAAGCATTTGCTAGGAAAGCACATTTTAATGAAGCTTTTGAGAAAACAAAAACAAAAGCCATTAACTATTCTGGAATCAATTACCTGACTGTATTGCTGCATGTTTGGAAATGTATAATAACTTTGCAAGAAACTTAAATCATAGCTAAAATTTAACTTCATCAAAATAAAAATCTGTTTTGTAAGTACATACGCAATAAAGAAGTGTCACAGCTGGTTTAGCATTAGAAAGTAAATGGATATAGTCATATTTTCCATAAGAACACATAGATGAACTCAGACAACAATATAGGATATGCTTAAGGCTAAACTCAAATTTGAATTGAGCAGGAGGTGTCATAATGATAAACAGGACATAAAGTACAATTGTTTCAATTTAATCTTGGCAACAATTAGCTCCACCAGCTTTGTTCAAGAATGTCTATTAAATGAGGAAAAGGGAAAAAGCTTGTTGTCCCATTAGGTGGCCATGGGCTAAGACAATCAAAAGCTTTACTTAGCAAATTCAAAGTAGTTATGAGTCTGAAGACTCATTTCTGCGGCCAGGTCATTAAACCCTTGCCCTCTGGCCAATGAATGTGTTGAGAGAATGTTGACTGAATGAAATGATTGTTTTTATGCTTTTTGGGGGGTTTAGATTATTTAATTAATTCATTGGATTCAAGATATTGTATATTGTGTATTATATGTTGTGAGCCGCCCCAAGTCCTAGGAGAGGGGTGGCATAGAATCCAATAAATAAATAAATAATAAATTGGGCCATTTAAAAAAGAAAAACTGAAGGGTTATTAAGAAATGTTTTAATCTGCATAAACTGCAATTGGCACACATTTCATCCAATGTATGTAATCTAAATTGTGGAAGCAATGTACATCTGGGTTCAGTTCCAAGTGAGGAGAAAGACACTGGAAACATGGTGGCTGTTTGTAAAGATGGTTTTTAATGGTGGACAGGACCACATGGTTTGAGATCCTGGGCAAAAAACCAGATGGGTGGCAGAGGGAGAGAGTTTTATATCCTCTGCTGGAATTTGAGCTTGCATTCTGATTGGTTGTCAGACTTCTATGGGGCCGTGCAGGGGTAACCTCTGTAGGTTGTCTGTGTCCCAGGCTTGGTTGAGTGCTGCTGGGTGATGATGTAATGAAAGGGATTTGGGTAATTCCTACTACAGCTCTGCCTGAAAGAGGTAGATCTTTGTTATGTAAAATAGAGTGGCACAGGCCTTAATGGCTCATTGACATAGGTAAGGAAATGAGTTTCTATCTCCCTTTTAGGGGAAATATTCTGCCCTTTTAATATTTCATAAAATATCTCATTTTCCTAGTAGAGAGGCAGGTACTGTACTAACTTCCTACACTGCTATGGCATCTGAAATAATTTACAAGTAGGACTCAGTTGCTTCGTGTTGGCTTGCAACTCCTGCAAACACAAAACCAACCCACAGCAAACCACAGTTCACTTAATTATGATGTCGTTTATTTAATAATCATCACAAAAAGACCATAACATCAGGAAAGTCACATAGAGTAGATGACTTTATTTATGACTATAATGTCATAACTCGAGGACTATCTGTGTTCTTTCATTTCTTTTTCCCCATTATTCTTGTCTGTCCAACAAGATTTTTTTTTAAAGATCAAAAGAGGCATTTATTTATCTGCACAGCAGAGATAACTTATTTTAAGAGTAATAATAGATTAAGACTGGGTATTGATCATTGAATGATGCTATCGTAAATCACTAGGAGCTGATTTATTCTTCCTAATTCCGACCTTGGTTTTTCTAAAACTATGGCTATGAAGACTTCTAAAAAGATTTGGAACACTGTGCGCTAATACAACACATATCTGCTTTTCACTAAAACAGATTTTTTGTTCAGATTTCCATCTAGGGTTGAATAAAGACCTATATTAAAGATTAATTAAAGTAGGAGAATTTGTCTTAGCATTTCTTCAAATGCAAATCTCTATTGCCTATGCCTGCAAATTTCTAATATAATACCTCATCAACCCACTAATAATAATACAATACAATACAATGCAATATAAAACAATACAATGCTACCACCAACTTTCCATTGAGGATCTGTATATTGCACAAGTAAAAAGAAAGAGGCTGTGAAAATATTTAAAGACCCCTCACATCCTGGACACAAACTGTTTCAACTCCTATCGTCAAAAGGATACTATAGAGCACTGCACACCAAAACAACTAGACACAGTTTTTTCCTGAACGCCATCACTCTGCTAAACAAATAATTCCCTCAACACTGTCATAATATTAGCTAAGTCTGCATTATTATTAATCTTCTCATTGTTCCCATCACCCATCTCCTCCCACATATGACTGTATTATTATTATTATTATTATTATTATTATTATTATTATTATTATTATTATTATGTCAATACAATACAGCAAACAAGATCACTATGCTGGATTTTGTATTTCATCACCAGTCGAGCGCTTCCCAAGCACCTAGGACTGTGTGATGTAGTGGCGAATTATGTTTGCCAATCCGAGTAAAGCAGCCTTTTGCAATTGACAGATGGAGATTTTGTTAATTCTGATGGTTTTCAATTTTTCTATTATTATTATTATTATTATTATTATTATTATTATTATTATTATTATTATTGTTGTTGTTGTTGTTGTTGTTTATTAGATTTGTATGCCACCGCTCTCCGAAGACTTATTGTTATTGTTATTGTTATTATTATTATTTTTAGATTCTCTGAATTATTATTGTAACTTTGTTGTTTGTTGTTTGTATCCTTTCAATTGATTCCTAATATGATTTGATTGCTTATTTGTACCTGGACTATCATTAAGTGTTGAACCTTATGACTCTTGATGAACGTATCTTTTCTTTTATCTACACTGAGAGCAAGTGCACCAAGATAATTTTTTTGTGTTTCCAATCACACTTGGCCAATAAAATTCTATTCCTATTCCTATTCCTATTCTATTCTATTCCATTCTATTCTATTAAACAAAAATTACTGATTATGTGTTTGTACTATTCATTTCTTCCATAGTTGTCCATTTCAGTATTGAAACTGTAGTGTGACTCATTTGATACAAAAAAAAATGGAGTATAAACTTGGAATCTGCTGGCAATCATTCAAGACTCAATTTTGGCAATGCCCTGCACTGAACCTCCTTCTAAATGCAATGACAAAGTTTTATTTATTATACAGCTCATGAAATGTGTGAAATTAGATGCAGGTCTCCAGGATGAATAAATGGAATATATACATGCAAAAATGCAAACAGAGCTAAAAACTGTTGTACATATTCCTGGTCAGTTGGAGGATGATGATGAACTTGAGGACTCAGATACAGATAGTGTTTATGAATTAGTGGTAGGCCTGGAATTACACATAGTAGAACAGGTGGGAGGCCAAGCACAGGATGTTGCTATGAGTCCAGAATCTAGCGATGAAGAAACAGACGTTCGCTAGGTCAATCCTAAATTCAGAAGGGTCCAAAAACGTAAGGAACAGGTGTTTGGAAGAAGATATTAAGGGGAGAAATGGGTTAAATACTGGAGTGATGTATTTGGTACATCAGGGGGCCAGTGGGGAAGAATGGTGGAATTTCAATGTTGTAGTGCTAAAATGAAAGGTATTCCCGTTTAGCTCCCAAGCGAGTGAATTCATTCTGTATTTTACAGTCATTTCTGCTGTTTTTTTAATCTTGCTGTGAGTACATAAATCTTGGTAAATGGAGGAGGCTGGGAGGAATGTATGAGGAATGTAATTAAGAGATATAACGGGAGAAAGGAATGTGCTAGTATGAACTGCATTTTGAATACAGAAGAGACTAAAAATGGAGTTTCTTTGTTTATGAAATACTGCATTTAGTAAGAGTTATTTGTAATAGCTAAAGTTCTACCAGAAACCAGAACAAAAACAAAGCTTTCTTTTATTATTAGCAAACCTGTTTTTGGTACAGAAATGGAATTAGGATAAGTAAAATATTTGTATATCATGATCTATATGCCAGTTTTATACTTGAGATAAAATGAACAGTAAAGAAAAACCCTTCACAGAAATTAAATTTCCTTGCCTCCCTCTTTCTTTTTCCAGCTCTTTCCAGCAACATGAGATGGAACACAAGGATCTAGGGCAATTATGGCGACACTTTTTTTTGCCCGGGTGCCAAAAGGGTGTGTGTGCATGCGATAGCGCTTGCACTCACCCCTATAATACAATGCCCTTACCCCTGTGCATTCATGTACAAACCACCCACACTGACACTCCCCCACAAGTGTATGATGCAGACCTCACTGAATTCTCTGGACCTTCAGTAGGCCCACTGGCCATTTTTCACCTTCCCCAGGCTTTAGGAAAGCCTCCAGAGCCTGTGCATGATGAAAAATGGGCCCAATGGGCCCTTTTGGTTAATTTTTCACCATTCACAGGCCCTTGAGGATTTCCTGAAGCCTGGGGACAATGAAAATGCCAAAAATCAGCTGGCCAGTGCACATATGCACATTGCAGCTAACATAGGTCAGTGTTTTGGGTGCCCTCACATATGGCTCCACATGCCACCTGCGGCACATGTGCCATAGGTTCGCCAACGTGGATCTAGGGTCAAGAAAAGAAGGGAGGGAAACAACATTGTACTAGCTTCTTAATTCACTTTACTTAAGCAAATCTAAGGGTAAACTTATATGGTATCTAGAACTTATAATATAAATTGTTATTTTAGAGAACATACCTTTGTCAAAACGGCCAGTGTCACATTCCCATATTAACTCTTTAAATATTTAGGATGCAAACTCCAATTTAATGATGGGGAAATTGACAAGATGAATTTTATGTTCATAAGGAACGGTTTTCTCAGTAATACTAGGCTACCATTATTACAGGCAGAACAGGAAGGATATTAAATTTCAAGAAATCTTTAGAGGCTGGCCTGGAAATTTATGCATCTATATATGAACTGTGGGTCAATGACTAGCCCAATAATTGCCAAAGAGAAACCTGAGTTGTGGTTCTACTCTCCTTTTGGCAGCCTCACTCCCAAAGTCTACGGAGAGGGGCAGCATACAAATTTAAAAAATAAATAAATTTAATAAATAAATAAAGTCAAAATAATATGTTAGTAGCAAAGTAATGCACTGCTACAAAGGAAAGACTGGATCTAACTCCATTTTTTACTGATATATTGCTATGTGTCCATAACCAAACAACCTTATCTAAATGCAGGCACTCCTCCACTTACAGCAGTTCATTTAGTGACCATTCAAAGTTACAGCATTGAAGGAAGTGATTTATGATCATTTTTCACAGTTGTGACTTTTGTAGCAGTCCCAGGATCATGTGATCAAAATTCAGCTGCTTGGCAACTGGTTATGACGGCTGCTGGGTTTGAGTCATGTAATCACCTTTTGCAACTTTTTGACAAGCAAAGTCATTGGGAAATCCAAGATTCACTTAACAACATTCATATAATAAGTATGGCAAGAAAGGTTTGTTTGTTTGTTTGTTTGTTTGTTTGTTTGTTTGCTTGTTTGACTTCTATGCTACCCAATCCTGAAGGACTCAGGGCAGCTTACAATAATAATATAAATACAGATACAAATAGATACAGAACAGTAAGAAGAAGCCGAATATCATATCTAAAACTATAAAAACCCCGTATTAAAAAAGAATCCATTAATACTAAACAGTCTTAATCAAATGCATACATACCATTCATGCAGTTTGGTCTTGTCAGTTATTAGTTCATGCCCCCCCCCCCGGGCCTTCCGCCAAAGCCAGATTTTCATGGCCTTACGGAAGGCCACTAGGGTGGGAGCAGTATGGACATCAGGGGGTAATTGGTTCCATAGGGTCAGGACAGCCACAGAGAAGGCCCTCCCCCCCGTGGTCCCACCAACCTGCATTGCTTAGTCGATAGTACCCAGAGGAGGCCAACTCTGTGTGCTCTTATTGGTCTCTGGGAGGTATGCGACAAGAGACAGTCTCATAGCTGGCCCTGAGCCATGTAGGGCATTTTACTTGTAAAAAGGAGGGGGGGGGAATCACTTAATACTTGTCTCACTTAAGAGCAGAAATTTGGGGCTCAATTGTGGTCACAAGTCAATATCTAGGTTTACTGATGTACTTTTTCTGAGATATAACAATGAAGTTGCACTATTTAACAAAAAGTGTAGTATATTGAACATGTTGTTAAGGGAACAGACTAAATCTTGAGACATAAGCTACTTTTTCCAATATTGTCCTCAGCTGTTTTAAGCTGTCATCCAAGAAAATTGTTAAGGGTTCCCACAACTCAAATTCCTATTATTTATACTGTTGTGCGCAGATGGGATGTCTATTTCTAACAGGTGCTTATAGAAAGGCTAAGGTTATAGGTCAGCTGAAGAGTTTACTAGGATTGCAAAATCTAATAACCTATTTACTCTTTGACCCTTTTAGGGAATATAAAAACAAAAGGGCAAAATTGCAAAAATTAAATAACCTCATGAGACTTATGGTTCTCATTTTCCGGACAATTTTTGCTTGATGCATATTTTTTGGTAGCAAGCAATGTCCAACTTAACCACAACTCTATCCTTGGCAAGATACCAGTAAGACTTGGAATAATAACAATTTTAAAAGATCCGTGTTTTAAGATATCTCTGGATCAGCAATGAGACTATTCGTGCCTTTATGTTTCCCAGACCAATGTCTACATATAAACCTTGACTTAGAACAACAGGTCACCTTCTGATGGTTTCAAGTTGTGAACTAAATGCCAAAAGGAAGGCATGAACTGGTTCTGAAGTTCCAACAATCTCACCATCCCTTGGCAGTCATGTGACCGCATTTCTGGAGCTTGACAAAATGGTTGCATTCACAGCTATTTGCAGTGCTCCCCAGTCATGTGACTGCAGTCATTATTACGGTACATTTTCGCTGAAAACCAGAAGTTACTTCTGGTTGGGGTTTTTTGGGCCATACTGAGTCATAACAAAAAATGGATTCACATAACAACCACTACAAAAAAAAAAAGGTTGTAAAATGTGTTGATCATATGACTGACATTTTTTTATGACAATCACAACATATGAGAAGCTATGGGAGAAGCTAGGGGAAAGTTCTATAGAAATTTCTATTCAGGGCTAGGGTAGAAATCTGGGTGAGAATTCCTTTCTTTGAAATTATGTTTCATTCACAAAGCTGATTTTCCCCTTTATTTTGGCCCATGTGAATTATTTAAATTACTATTGTTAATGTGACCAATGAGCCAGAGAGGATACTTATAATTTAATGGCATGGGAGTGGTCTGATTGTTGGGTATACAGTAGATGCAAGAAGGAACAGTCAGGATTTCATTTTTTTTTCCTTGGCTTTGAAGGAATGGGTTTATTTTTGTAGTTATTTAACTATGCTAAGCCTCTTAAGGATTTTCCAACTGCATGTCAATATTTCCTCAGAATGGCGGAAAACCATCCCATCAGTTTTAGCAACTGAAGCCAGAGGCAATTCTGGAGGCAGCAAAAAAAAGCACTACAAACTGAATCCAGATGGAGGTCACAGGATTAGTGTGAGATAAGGCACATGAGTTATGACGTGTTCCATAGATTATGTTGGGAGACAATGGCAACAAATCTGGATCAAATCTAATCTCATAGGAAACCTTCTAAAGAGGAGTGATCTATTATGGAATATTCACACCACTAATTCATGCATGTAAAATAAAACAGGATTTGTCTTTTTCAGATACACGCTCTCTGTTCCCGTCCCCCCCCCCAGAGTTTGATCGCTTTTTCTCTCTGTCTGGTTTGCTACAAAACAAAAATGAAAAAATTAATGGCTGTATCCATGCGTTATGTTGTGCTCTAATTTGGTCAGTCTGGTTTAGACTTAACTCACTTAAAGAACTCATTCTATAGAGGTGCGCACAACAGTATTAATTCAGAATGGCTATTTCAAGATACCAGTAAGACTTGGAATAATAACAATTTTAAAAGATCCTTGTTTTAAGATATCTCTGGATCAGCGATGACATGATAATTTCCAATATTTGAGAAAGCGTCTCAGAAAAGAGTGGGACAACCTATTCTCCAAAGCACCTGAGGGCAAGACAAGAAGTAATGGATGGAAATTTATCAAAGACAGATCCCACCTAAAATTGACAAATGTACTGACAGTTAAAACAATTAATCGGTTAAATGCTTGCCTTCAGAAGTTGTAAGTATTCCAACATTGGAGGTCTACAAGAAATGATTGGACAACCATTTGTTCAGAAAGGTATGGTCTCCTGCTCAGACAGTGTGTTGGAGTAGGAGACCTCCAAGTTCTGATATTCCATAAACCAGGTTGCTTCAAGAGCACTGGTCTAAAATTGTGCGGTTTACTAACTTGAGACAGAAAGGGGGAAATGTTTCTGTTATCAGTAAGTTTAAGTTTAAGTTTAAGTTTAATCAGATTTGTATGCCGCCCCTCTCCGCAGACTCGGGGCGGCTCACAGCAATAGCAATACAATGTAAAACAAATCCAATATTTAAATTAATTTAAAAAACCCCACAAGTTAAAACCAATCATACACACTAGCGTACCATACATAAATTTTATAAGCCTAGGGAGAAGGAACATGTCAATTCCCCCATGCCTGACAACAGAGGTGGGTTTTAAGGAGCTTACGAAAGGCTAGGAGGGTGGGGGCAACTCTGATATCTGGGGGGAGTTGGTTCCAAAGGGTCGGGGCCGCCACAGAGAAGGCTCTTCCCCTGGGCCCCGCCAACCGACATTGTTTAGTTGACGGGACCCGGAGAAGGCCAACTCTGTGGGACCTAACTGGTCGCTGGGATTCATGCGGCAGAAGGCGATCCCGGAGATATTCTGGTCCAGTGCCATGAAGGGCTTTATAGGTCATAACCAACACTTTGAATTGTGACCAGAAACTGATCGGCAACCAGTGCAGACTGCGGAGTGTTGGTGTGACATGGGCGAATTTAGGAACGCCCATGATAGCTCTCGCTATCATAGTAAGCAATATACAAACAAAAAGTATCCTGTTTTTAAGTTTGCCAGGATAAATGGAAAGGTGAATAGGCAATTTGGGGGGTGGGGGTAGGAGGGAATAAAAAAGTTTGAAACAAAGAAATCGAATGGATGAGGACAATGTATGACCTTTTCCCATTCCCCCTTTGTGTTATTTAAACTGCTGACAGCCTGATATGTGCCATACCTTCTTCAGCATGTAGCAATCCTTGCATCTAGCTATACTTCTACGGATTTCTAAACATGAGTTCAGACTGAAATTATCCAGCACCCTCCATATAAAGGCTTTGAACTAAGCATACCGAAGTTTGAGGTTAATGCAATGGAATGGTAGTGCTTAGCTTAAAACTAACAGCAACCTCTTGTACAGCAATTACTGAAAACTATCAATCCTGTACCATCCTCAAATAAACTACATTGTCAATAGAAACATGATACATAAGGCTCAGTGTCTCAGTCTTTGGAAATTGTTGAACTTGCCTACATCTACCTCCTTATCGACCAATATATATATTTGCTGATTTATTATTAAGAACATTTGAGAGCTTAAATTATAAAGCTCTTCAGAGATGGTTCTACTGAAAATGTATTTATCTCTTTCAGAAGTTGCTGCCATTTGTTATGAAACTCTTCCTAAGCTGTCAAGCATACCTTTGCAATCAAAGCAACAGCTGCTAGACTGATATAGCCCTAGAATGAAAATGCTTGAATGACTACATGCACTGGTTTATCGAGAAAGAAAGGGGAAGGGAAGGGAAGGGAAGGAAAAGAAAGGAAAAGAAAAGGAGGGGGGGGGAAGAAAAAGGAAAAAAAAGAAAAGGCTGCAAGTTTTAGTATTAAAATACCACTGGAAGCAATAAAGTGACTGAACACTAATCAAATTGTAGGACATGAATTGGAATAATAATTTGTATAATATTATTGTGTATATTCATGAAAACAACAAGAATCTGCTAATTTTGCTGGGACAATCATAATGATTGTTCCCATTTAGGCACAAAGATATATTAAATTTTGATCTACATGGTGGAGCCCATCTTATGGAACAGATGGATATCAAAGCCAAAACTCTATGTTATAGCTAAGGAACCCACAACATATTTTAATACCCCCATACTTCTAGGTTTTTTTAATGTATGTTGTGTAGCAGCAACCAGAGTACATCATTCTCCCAATGAACATTAGCAGGGCTTGCTGGATAGTGTCCCTGGACCACCTAGTACAGCACTCTGTCCTTACAAATGGTCAATCAACTGCAAAAGAAACCCATTCATCTCCAAGCAGATGATCTTCAGGGATAGTCACACAAAGCAATAAAAGCTAATACTCATTGAGTCACGATGGCTCAATGGTTAGAATACTGCAGGTTACCTCTGCTGATCACCGGCTGCCAACAGTTTGGCAGATCGAACCTCACCAGTCTCAAGGTTGACTCAGCCTTCCATCATTCTGAGATGGGTAAAATGAGGATCCATATTGTTGGGAGCAATATGCTGACTCTGTAAACCACTTAGAGAGGGCTATAAAGCATGGTGAAGTAGTATATAAGTCTAAGGAGTATTGCTATCTCCTTAGCTTCCATAAATGCAGTACATGGATTGCCAATCTAAGTGGAAGACTTTTTACCCCCAAAAAACTTTCTCTTTTGGAAGATTTATTTCCAGAACATCTGGAATCCAAAATGTGAAGAATACTGTTCCCCAACCCTTTTGCCATTTTTAAACCACTTTAAAATAATCACTCTGTTGCAAAGCTCTGCTAGTTGATCTGATGATGAGAAAAACAACTCTTCTTTTTGAAACAGATACATTAGCCAAGATTTGGTGTAATTGCTATTATAAAGCTTAATTGTTTACGGTTTTGAATGATTATTTTTTTTAAAAGTCTTACATTTTCATTTTCTTGTGCTATGGATAAAAGTAATCAAAAGCTAATTTCTCTTTTTATCCATTTTCTATTGTTAACTATTGTTTTTATCTTTATTCTATTTCACTTTCCTTTTTATTATTTTATCTTTCTATTTTATTTCTTTTAAGTGTATAACATTGTCACTTGGGTCCCAATGTGTAAATATGACCATGAAAAGAATAATGCTCAATTTTTTTTAGTGCTTCTGTTGTAAAACTTGTGCTTTATTTTAATTTTAATGGTTTTATAAAAGGTTTTTAATTCATCTTTGTTAATTGCCAGAACTAATAGAGAAGTGGAAAACATATAAACGTTTTAAATGAATTTTTAAAAAGCAGCTTTTGGAAACAGGATCCTCAATTAAATGAAAGTTGAAACATGAGTTAAATCATTGTCTAATTATGACATCTCTACTAATGGAAGAAAATATTTGTAGTTCAGAGTTTCTGAGCTTGGTTGTTTTCTTGAAGATGTTTCATTATCAAATAGTGCACTGATGATGTTATCTAGTTGGGTAATGAAATATTTGCAAAAAAAACCCACCAAACCCAGAAAGCACCAAGGACCCCAGACATATCATCTATAGTGCATTAATCTTTCAGCTTCTTAACTTCCATATATATTCAGAAGATGCAATTGCCTTTCAAGTCAATCCATGCAGTTTTCATGGCAACATTTTTAGAAATGTCTGTACTTCTTCTTGAATGGTCTTCAAGAATGGTTTTCAGTCTGGAACAGGGGTATGTAAAGTTGGCTCTTCTATGACATGTGGACTTCAACTCTCAGAATTCCTGAGCTAGCATGACTGACTCATGAATTCTGGGAGTTGAAGTCCACAAGTCATGGAAGAGCCAACTTTCCCTACCCCTGGCCTAGGAGACAGAAAAACAGAGGAAGAGAAATTGGCTAAAGTGACCTAGTCACCCTGCTGGCTTTTGTACCTAAAAAGAACTAGGACATGGGTTTCCTTGTTCCTAGACGAGCGTGGTCAATCACCACAAGAAATTTATTTTCTATTCATTCTATACCTTGAATGGCAACAATAACAAAAAATGGTCCCAACCATTTAGCAAACTACACCTTTGCAATACAGCCTCAATTTACTGCAATAAAACCCTTGTGCCATCCTCAAACCAATGGAATTTGCATGACCTAACTTATGATATAGTATCCATAAAGATATCATACCTCAAGTGATCTAATATTTTCTTATCCAAGAATCGATGCATGGTCTAAATTGAACTTCCTCTCATATTTCAACTTCTATCAGAGACAAACATAAAACATGGTAACTACTTCATTAGTATGTTTATTTATTTATTTATTTTTATTTATTCATTTGTCCAATACACAATACATATGGAAGAGAATAGACATGAAGTAAAGATAATAAGTAAAAATAGAGGAGAAGTTATATGAAAGGAAGAAAATATATATGATATATGAGATAAAGGAAACACAATTGGACAGGGGACGAAAGGCACACTAGTGCACTTATGTACGCCCCTTACTGACCTCTTAGGAACCTGGAGAGGTCAATTGTGGATAGTCTAAGGGAGAAATGTTGGGGGTTAGGGGTTGACACTATTGAGTCCGGTAACAAGTTCCACGCTTCGACAACTCGATTGTTAAAGCCATATTTTTTACAGTCAGGTTTGGAATGGTTAATATTAAGTTTGAATTTGTTGCGTGCTCTTGTGTTGTTGCGGTTGAAGCTGAAGTAGTCATTGACTGGTAGGACGTTGCAGCATATGATCTTGTGGGCAATACTTAAATCGTGTTTTAGGCGCCGTAGTTCTAAGCTTTCTAGACCCAGGATTGTTAGTCTATTTTCGTAGGGTATTCTGTTTCGAGTGGAGGAGTGAAGGGCTCTTCCGGTGAAATATCTTTGGACGTTTTCAAGGGTGTTGATGTCCGAGATGTGGTATGGGTTCCAGACAGATGAGCTGTATTCAAGGATGGGTCTGGCAAAAGTTTTGTAGGCTCTTGTAAGTAGTGTGAGATTACTGGAGCAGAAGCTACGTAGGATCAGGTTAACAAGTCTAGACACTATGTAGACTGCTCTATTTTTACATCAACACTATGCTTGAACTATAGTGATGTAGAGAACGTGTGAAAAACTTTAAATGGAAAAGAACAAACACTATGCACAGTTGTTGGAAATACAGTCTTATGAACCTAATTGGTTCCAGGGGGAGGTTCGCAAGACGAAAGGTTCGTAAGACGAAACATTGTTTCCCATAGGAAACAATGTAAAGTCAATTAATCCGTGCAACCAAAAAAAACCCCGCAAAAAAACCGCTGCCGCCCGGCTGTCACCTTTTAAAACAGCCTGGGGTGTTCTCAGCGACCTCCCGAACGCCAAACCCGAAGTTCCAGGTTCGGCATTCGGGAGGCCACCGAGAAGCCCCCAGGCTGTTTTAAAAGGCGACAGCCGGGCGGCGGGGCTTCCCAGCAGCCTCCGAATGCCGAACTTTTGCTGAACTTCCGGGTTCAGGGTTCGGGAGGTTGCTGGGAAGCCCCCAGCCCGGCTGTCACCTTTTAAAACAGCCGCGCGGCTTCCCAGCAGCCTCCGAACACCGAACGCGGAAGTTCGGGTTTGGCGTTTGGCTTCGGGAGACGGCTGGGGGGCTTCCCAGCAACCTCCTGAACCCTGAACCCGGAAGTTCGGCAAAAGTTCGGGGTTCGGGAGGTTGCTGGGAAGCCCCCCAGCCTGGCTGTGACCTTTTAAAACAGCCGGGCGGCTTCCCAGCAGCTTCCCGAAGCCGAACGCCAAACCCGAACTTCCGGGTTCGGTGTTCGGAGGCTGCTGGGAAGCCCCGCCGCCCGGCTGTCACCTTTTAAAACAGCTGGGGGGCTTCCCAGCAGCCTCCCGAACGCCGAACCCAGAACGAGAGGCGAATGTGCTGGATTGTGCTGGCTGGAGATGTTGGAGGTGGGCCGGGGTCGCTGGTACGCTGCTGGTGGGAGCGCTCAGCGCCGGAGGGTCTGCCGATTGAAAGGCCAGCGTGGAGAGGCCGGACCGACTGTCGTCGCCGGGAAAGAGGTCTGTGCTGGGAACGAGGTCTGTGAGGAGAGAGGATCTGAAAACGAGGTCTGCGAGGGGAGAGGAGCTGAGGAGGATGTCGGGGTGACGCCGAGGCTGTATTGTGAGTGTCTGGAGCTGTATTGCGAGCGTTTGGAGCTGCATTGTGAGCGTTTGGAGCTGTGGAATGAACGTTTGGTGAGAGCCAGGGGTCCTGGTTGGAGCCAAGGAGCCAGATGCAGAGTCGGGCAACATCAAGAGGAGACGACTTATCCAGGACTGGGACATTCCCCTACACCACCACCCCTCTCTTTTTTGTCTTTTCGGGGACATAGAACATACTACTAATCCAGAACTTAGAAACTGAGAATCAGATACGACTTTGCTGCTAATCAAATTCCTATATTCCTATATTTTCTATATGTACATTTTTATATATTACAGATTAGATTGGACTCATTTTAATTAACTAAGTTATTACTTCATTATCCATATTTTATATATCTTATATTTCTATGCATATTTATTACTTTGTTAGTATTTTAAGTTTTAGTATTTTAACTATAAATTGAGCTACTTTTAACTAAATTATTGGGGGAGTTAATGATGGACAACTGGGGAGGGTGTAGTAGGTATGGAATGAATGATTGGGATGGACGGGATGGATGGGATGAATGGGGTTATAATATGGGTGAAGTGAATGGGAAGGATGTAAGTAACATAGTTGGCCCACCTGGTGCTGGAAGGGCAGGAAGGGGGGAAGCACCTATCTCTGGGGGGACAGAGGGTCAGAACATCCCGGTGTTGCTGGGGAGAGGCAGATATGGCGGGGGCCACAGAGTTAGCCGTTCCAGGGGAACGAGGGATCGTTGCGTAATAACGATCCCTTGTTCTGGCTCTGTCAGCTCAACCTTGGGTACTGGTGGTGAGTGTAATTCTGGCCCTGGGCTCAGGTTGCTGCTGCTTAATGCCAGGTCGGTGGTAAATAAAGCTCTCCTCATCCGGGACTTAATCCTGGATGAGGAGGCCGACCTGGCATGTATTACTGAAACCTGGCTGGGCCCAGAGGGAGGAGTTCCTCTCTCTGAAATTTGCCCAGCTGGGTTTCAGATATGGCATCAAACTCGACCCCAGGGAAGGGGGGGAGGAGTGGCTATTATAGCCAGGGAGAGCCTTTGCCTGCGTAGACTCATTGCTCCAGAGATTGCGGGTTGCGAGTCTCTCTTGATGAAGTTGGACTTAGGGGTTCAGGTGGGCTTGTTTCTCACGTACCTGCCTCCCAGCTGCGTGTCTAAAGCCCTGCCTGTGCTGCTCGAGGAGGTAGCCGGGTTGGCGGTGGAGTTCCCCAGACTTATTGTCTTGGGGGACTTCAACCTGCCGTCACTCGGCGAAGCCTCTGGACTGGCACAGGAGTTCATGGCCACCATGACAGCCATGGACCTGACTCAAGTAATACAGGGTCCAACGCATGAGGGAGGGCACGCACCCGACATGGTATTCCTCTATGAGCAATTGAGCAATAGTCTGAGACTAAGGGGCTTAGAAGTATTGCCTTTGTCATGGTCAGACCATTTCCTATTACGGCTTGACTTCCTGGCTCCAATCCTTCCCCGCAGGGAGGTGGAACCAATTAAGATGTTCCGCCCCAGACGCCTGATGGACCCAGAGGGCTTTCAGACGGCGCTTGGGGTTATTCCAGATGCACTCGTCCACAGTTCGGCGGAGTCTCTTGCAGAAGCCTGGAACAAGGCTGCAGCAGAGGCTCTTGATCGGATTGCGTCTTTGCGACCTCTCCGCGGCGCTAGACCCCGTAGAGCTCCATGGTTCAACGAGGAGCTCTGGGAGTTGAAACGCCAGAAGAGACGTCTAGAGAAGCGATGGAGGAAGAGTAAGTCTGAATCTGATCAAACACTTGTAAGAACTTTTATTAAGACTTACAAAGTGGCGCTCAAGGCGGCAAGATGCGTGTGTCATGCCGCCTTGATTGCATCAGCGGAATCCCGCCCAGCCACTCTGTTTAGGGTGATCCGCTCCCTTCTTAATCAGAGGGGAGTTGGGGAGCCCTTACAGAGTAGTGCCGAGTATTTTAACACGTTTTTCGCTGATAAAATCGCTCAGATCCGGGCGGACCTCGACTCCAATTGGAAAACAGAGTCGGCTGACAACGAGTCAGTTGAGGTGACTGGGGCCCGTACTTGTCCATCTGTCTGGGAAGAGTTTGATCTGGTGACACCTGATGAAGTGGACAAGGCCATTGGAGCTGTGAGTTCCGCCACCTGCTTACTGGATCCGTGTCCCTCCTGGCTGGTTTCGGCCAGCAGAGAGGTGACACGGAGCTGGGTCCAGGAGATTATCAACGCTTCCTTGGGGAGGGGATCCTTTCCATCATCCTATAAAGAGGCGCTCGTGCGCCCCCTCCTCAAGAAGCCTTCCCTGGACCCAGCCGTACTTAACAACTACCGGCCAGTCTCCAACCTTCCCTTTATGGGGAAGGTTGTCGAGAAAGTGGTGGCACTCCAGCTCCAGCGATCCTTGGAAGAAGCCGATTATCTAGGTCTCCAGCAGTCGGGTTTCAGGCCCGGTTACAGCACCGAAACTGCTTTGGTCGCGTTGATGGATGATCTCTGGCGGGCCCGGGACAGGGATTTATCCTCTGTCCTGGTGCTTCTTTACCTCTCAGCGGCTTTCAATACCATCGACCATGGTATCCTTCTGCACCGGATGGAGGGGTTGGGGGTGGGGGGCACTGTTCTTCAGTGGTTCTCCTCCTACCTCTCCGGTCGGTCGCAGTCGGTGTTAGTGGGGGGTCAGAGGTCGACTCCGAGGTCTCTCCCTTGTGGGGTGCCTCAGGGGTCGGTCCTCTCCCCCCTGCTATTTAATATCTACATGAAACCGCTGGGTGAGATCATCCAAGGGCATGGGGTGAGGTATCATCAGTACGCTGATGATACCCAGCTTTACATCTCCACCCCATGTCCAGTCAATGAAGCAGTGGAAGTGATGTGCCGGTGCCTGGAGGCTGTTGGGGCCTGGATGGGTGTCAACAGACTCAAACTCAACCCGGATAAGACGGAGTGGCTGTGGGTTTTGCCTCCCAAGGACAATTCCATCTGTCCTTCCATTACCCTGGGGGGGGGATTATTGACCCCCTCGGAGAGGGTCCACAACTTGGGCATCCTCCTCGATCCACAGCTCACATTACAGAACCATCTTTCAGCTGTGGCGAGGGGGGCGTTTGCCCAGGTTCACCTGGTGCACCAGTTGCGGCCCTATCTGGATCGGGACTCGCTACTCACAGTCACTCATGCCCTCATCACCTCGAGGTTCGACTACTGTAATGCTCTCTACATGGGGCTACCTTTGAAAAGTGTTTGGAAACTTCAGATCGTGCAGAATGCAGCTGCGAGAGCAGTCATGGGCCTACCTAGGTATGCCCATGTTTTACCAACACTCCGCAGTCTGCATTGGCTGCCGATCAACTTCCGGTCACAATTCAAAGTGTTGGTTATGACCTTTAAAGCCCTTCATGGCACTGGACCAGAATATCTCCGAGACCACCTGCTGCCGCACGAATCCCAGCGACCAATTAGGTCCCACAGAGTGGGCCTTCTCTGAGTCCCGTCAACTAAACAATGTCGGATGGTGGGCCCCAGGGGAAGAGCCTTCTCTGTGGCGGCCCCGACCCTCTGGAACCAGCTCCCCCCGGAGATTAGAACTGCTCCTACTCTCCTTGCCTTTCGCAAGCTCCTTAAGACCCACCTGTGTCGCCAGGCATGGGGGAACTGAGACATCTCCCCCGGGCATATACAATTTATGAATGGTATGTGTGTTTAGAAATGGGGTTTTTAAATGTTTTTAGTAGAAATTTAGATTTGTTATAAATTGTATTTTTTGCACTTTGTTGTGAGCTGCCCCGAGTCTACGGAGAGGGGTGGTATACAAATCTAAATAAACAAACATAAACAAACAAGTTCGGGTTTGGTGTTCGTAACACGAAAAAAGTTTGTAAGAAGAGGCAATTTTTTTCTGAACCCCAGGTTCGTATCTCGAGTTGTTCGTAAGACGAGGGGTTCGTATCTTGAGGTACCACTGTAATAATTCTGATGTAGAGCTCTCAGACATCGGACCCTTCTCACGCAAGAATCTGTATTGGCTATGTATAATAGTGCACTGGGTTTCATGCTCTTAATAAGCCTCAATATTTAATTTTCCTAATATGTCCCTTTTCATGGCTGAGGGTGAAGAACATGTGTACTGAACAAGAAATTCTGATTTTTAAACAAATGGCAAATCCTTAACACAAGGCAATATCTCATCCTATGCTTAGAAATGCTGCATTTGCATTTTTAAAGCACATATTATTTAGCCATTTATATTGTGATTTATATCCAACTAGTATCTGTAGAGCTTCTCAATCATCCAGGTCATGGTTGTCTGAAAGGTGGTGTTTTTTTTCAAAAGGCAACTGGAGTTTCTTTTCCTCCTTAAAAACATTTTCTGTCTCATCCAAGAAAGTTTCTTCAGTTTAGTAGCCTCTTGGATGAGAAGCAAAATGTTTTCAAAGAAAAAAAAATTAAGAATGTCCAGTTGCCTTTTGAAAAAAATACTTTTAAGAATATCCAAGTAGCACATTTTAAACATTCATTTTAAAAGTTAAAAATATATGTCCAGTCTTACTAGAAAAGTTTATCCATATAAAATAATGACAGGGATATATACAGAATTGCATTTCACAACATTTATTTATTTATTTATTTATTATTTGGATTTGTATGCCGCCCCTTTCCGAAGACTCGGGGCGGCTCACAACATCATCTCTACTGATTCATTGTTTTTGAAAAACACATTAAGTGGCAGCCATGTAGGACAGTTCAGGCAAACGATCCAATTGCTTGTGTATTAAGGCCAGCCATAAGTTATCCAAGTGGTTACTCAAAAGTACTGCAGCTGAGATCCATCTGCAATGATGGCTGGCTTTCCTGAATGCATGGTTTTGGAATGAATCAGAAAACTGTTTCTGTTGTTCCCTATCCATAACTAAAATGTTTAGTCTGCAGCTTTGGCAATATGATGCCAATTTCCCTCATCCCTGCTTTGCTTTAGTAGTTTCCCTTGCTATGGGCAGAAGTCAGAAACAGATGGGCAGAGCAAGGCGGGAATGGTCTTGCATTTATGATGGACACAAACACACAATGTAACAACATTTTATCACACATACCCCCTAAAAGAGATACATCCATCTTTGTCATTTTAATTGTCTTGTTTACCAGTGCTGAAAGAACTGAGCCAGATCAATAACACAAATGATTTCTCAAGAATCATCTTCTCAAGGGACAGAATGACTAAGCAGGAGACCTCATACCATTTTTTAAAAAATGGCTGTCTAAGCCCTTCTTAAAAACCTCCAGTGGTGGCACATCCACAACTTCTATAGGTAACCTATTTCTTTGATTAGCTGTTCTCATTGTTAGGAAATTTCTCCTTAGTTCTAGGCTGCTTCTCTCCTTGATTAGTTTCCATCTATTGCTTCTTGTCCTGCCTTCACAAGCTTAGGATAATAGGTTGACCCCTCCCCCCTCTTTCTTTGTGATAGCCCTCAACTATTGGAAGACTGCTATCAGGTCAGCCCTAGTCTTTCTTTTTGTTAGATTGAATAGACTAGACTAGACTACAATGTCCTGTGGGATACATCTAAGGAAACCTATTAGATCCAGTTCATTTTCCATGTGCATATGTAATTTAGGTACAATGAATCATGAAATTATTTGGATCAGAAGGGAAGAGGATTTTTGCGAATGGAAAAAGATTCTGTGCATAAGTCTTGGGTGAAGTTTACTTACAGAATACTGTAGGTTTTAACATGCCAATATCAGAGGCACAATGAATGATAATGAAGTAGACAGAGACTGCTAATTTCCGTGAAGGAAAAAAGTGCATTGCTATATAAAATGCCCAGCAATTTCCAAAACTTTGGGTATTTATTCTCCGTTCGATGGTGTTACTAAAATTCCTTTTTGTTTTTCCTTAAAACAACTTCACATTTGCTTGAACTTCTGTTGATCCCAGAATTCTCAGATTAAGTGGCCTGAAATACTGAGTCATCACCCATTAGTCTTGTGCATTCTTTCCTAATGCTGATGCTTGTACTCTTTTCACTGACAGGGATAAGGCATCCCCCATAAATTATAGATAAAAAGCAAGCCCCTTTGCCATTTTAAGGATACACTTCAGTGCTTAACAGTTAAAATTGCCCATGGCAATAAAATGTAGAGCAAGGCCTATGAACTGACAGGCATAACTATAGTACAGTACTTGCCAGAAACATAAAATGTGAAACCAAGGCTAAGTTCCAACCACTTGCTTTGGCATTGACCTTGGCTTTGCAAACTGCCCTACTTAGCACAGTTTTCAAAAGAAAATGTTTAACCATGGCCTTAGCCATTAACTCCTATGGAATTAAGAAGGTAAACTTCATTGCATTAATTGGGTTACCCGAGGACTCATTGCCACTTTTGAGAAAGAAAAGTGGTTAAGAAAAAGTAAAGAACCCAATTACACTCGATGGATTGGAGATCTAGCTGAACAGGAGTGAACAAGAAAAGGTCAACAGCATCTATTTTCAATCATTGTTGCACACTGCTTAGTTTATGTAGCCACAAATCAATGGGCATCAGTAAAAGTGAAGGTGCTACACAATTCAAGAGAGACCATTTTAAATGCAAAATGTAGTGCACTCTTTAGATGACAAAAACAAACAAACAAACAAACAAACAAAGCATTTTCATAGATAAAGTCATTTAAGAAACCTTTATGATTATTTAGGTGTTATTTAACAATTTTAATTCTTTTGGTACTCAGTTTTCCACCAGTCATTTAATCCTGGTAGTCCTTGACTCACTACTATAAGTTCCCTGGAAAAAGGGTGTTACAACCCAATTCCAAAGTTCTGACAGAGCCTCTCCCCACCACCACGGCAAACTGCAGTACAGTGAATGGGTTCATAAAACCACCACAGCCCTCATTTAATGCCAGTGTGTTTATTTTATGATTGCCATGGTTGCCTAATAACTCTTGCACAAAAAAGGTTTTGACTGACCCAATTTATGACCATCATGTTCAGACCCAGCTTTAGCAGAACCAAGAAACAAAATCCTTTTCCCCACCCCCCACCCCTTATTTAGCTACTGTGAATTTGTCGTATTCACACAGAGAAATGTCCAGGCAATAATCCTTCCATGGGTTAATTGCAATAACAGACCTTATCATTCCTTCAATAATTGTCAGACCAACAGCTTCCAATTGCAAAACTGTAAATTAATTTCTGGCAAGAAGTTTCTGAGACACAAACTATAATAAGCAAATCTTCAGAAATATGAACTAATGTCTCCTGTAATCACCACTCCTGCCAGGGAGGGGCCATTCAGCATCCACATGTGCCTTTCTTCCCAAGTTGGCTCTTGTTTCTCAGTTGTTCTGAGAAATGTATTGGATTGCTTTTCACTTGTTGTGAGCCGCCCCGAGTCTTCGGAGAGGGGCGGCATACAAATCCAAATAATAATAATAATAATAATAATAATAATAATAATGTTCTCTTCTCCTGACAGCTCTGTGAATATGTGCCTCTGAAACAGGCCTCAGCTGTTCTTCTTCCCCACTCATCTCTGACTACGAAGTCATCTGGGAAATGTTGGACTGCTCTAGCTCTGCTTCCAATCCATCAGAGCCTTTCCCAGAGTCCAAGTTCCTTCCCAACCTCATTGTCTGGCAGGCCACAACAAATCATGACATACAACCATAAATTGGCATGCTCCTTGATGGTCATCTGTAAAATATTTTTCAACCCTGAATTTGACCTGGTCGAAGCCATCTTGGAGCTTCAAGTGAGGGATAGGGAGGAGGGTTAGGAATAGCTGGGATTGTGTAGTCAAAATAAAATACTTTCTTCTAGGAACCAAGGATGTTCTCACATCTAGTAGGAAAAAGGAGGAGTGATGCCACCAGCTCAGTGGATGCTGCTTTGATTGGGCCATGTGACTGTTTGGGTTTGTGGCAAAAAAACATTTTTTCACTTTTAATTAGGTGAAAACCATGGGAACCTTCAGAGTTGGTTTTCACCAGATATGTGCCAATTTGATATTTCCAATAAAGCTATTCTTTGAGGAATCTACCTGCCTCAGAGTTTTTGCCTGCAATGGAACTCTTACTTGGAACCCTGACAATATTAGCTGTACTTAACCAACCAAATGGTGACTTGAGAGGAAAACCAGATCTTACACCCCCCCCAAAGATAAGCAGAGATGGTGTCTGTTATCTGTCATGGAAGGGGAGGGGAGATGGTTCAAAAGCATAGGGCAACCACCCCTGCTTTTATTTATTCTTTCCATTGCAGTATTCTTGATGAACCATACTGAAGTTGGATCCATGCAATCCAGAAAGAACATTGTGTTTTTTCATGGAATATGGAACAAGGGCTCATATGCTAACTTTCTGAATTGCAAGGAGAAAAAGCTTAGAAAAGTCAGCCACATCAAAGGCACTGAATGATTCCATGCAAAATCACCTTCCATCATCTGGCCTTATGCCTCTACAGCCATTTACAGTCTGGCTGGTTGAAAGAACAGAGCCTTACTCAGCAGCCAAAACTTGCTTGCTTCCAAGCAATGACCTTGTGGAATATGTTCTACCTCTGCAGTAGAACAATCTTCCAGCTTCTGTCAAGTCTCACTAAATGTACACACACACACACAATACAGAGTGTACACACCAGATTGCTATCAATTGCTCCTTTCCCAATTATTTATTAGGAATAATAAATAACTTTGCTCCTCAACAATTTCTCTTTAAACTCAGCAGGAGAGTTTTAGAGAGTGAAAAGAGACATACCACAGATAAAAATTCTAGTAAAGCCACATATTTTGGTCCTTATGCTATGAATTCTCCCCTTCCCAGCTTTATCTTAATGGGATTCTCCAGTTAAGCAGTCCTGCTGTATTTAAAGGGAGACTGTTTCTCTGGGACTAAGAAAGTAGCACATAGCATCTTCCTACATTCCAATCACTGCACAAAAAGTAATGTACTGTATGTCACTTTCTGTATGGGCAGCAACTGCTTAGTAAGGTAAAGGAACCAAGATTGAGGGCATAGTTCTGAAAGTGATATTTCTATCTGCCATGGCAAAGGATGTATGGAAATAGCTAGAGTCAAACTCCCAAAGGTCTTTTTCAAAAGGCAACTGGACTTTGTTTTTCCTTGAAGATGTTTCACTTCTCATCCAAGAAGTTTCTTCAGTTCTGATTGAAGAAATGTCCTATGGGAAAAATTGCTTCTACTTAAGAACCTGGTCACAAAACGAATTAAGTTCTTAAGTAGGGGTACCATTGTATTACTGTTAAGGAAGGCATTCCTTAAATTCAGATTGTATTTGAATTATTATTGTCCATGACAGGCTAAGGATATACCAAAAGCAAGCACTCAAGACAGTTCTTCAGGACCCTCCTCTGTATTTTCTCCTTTTTCTGAGCACTATTTTTAATGGCAACCGTAAGATATTTTCATGTTACAGTTATCCCTCGATTTTCGCGATCTCGTTCTTCGCGAAACGCTATATCGCGATTTTTCCACCCGATGATGTCACTCCCTTCCTTTCTCATCTTTCTTTCTCTCTCTCTTTCTCTATCTTGCTTCTTCCTCTCTCACACTCTCTTCCTCCCTCTCTCATTTCTTTCTTTCCTTCTCTTTCTCTATCTCTCCCCCTCTTGCTGGCGGGCGGCGGGCGGGCGGGCGAGTGGGGGCATCAGCGAGGAGCCGGGGTTTCCCCTTTGCGTGGGCGGCGGGGAAACCCCGATCTTCGTCTGCTCGCTGCTGCTGCGGCCGCCCAGCAGCTGATCTGCTCGGCGGCAGCAGCGAGGAGCCGAATCGGGCTTTCCCCTTTGCGTGGGCGGCGGGGAAACCCCGATCTTCGTCTGCTCGCTGCTGCTGCAGCAGCAGCGAGCAGACAAAGATCCGGGTTTCCCGGCCGCCCACGCAAACCCCACCATCTGCGCATGCGCGGCCATGGAAAAAGGGCGTGCATGCGCAGATGGTGTTTTTACTTCCGCAACCCTACATCGCGAAAAATCGATTATCGGGAGGGGTCTTGGAACGGAACCCTCGCGATAATCGAGGGATCACTGTACATTTAAAACGAAGAGCCGGTAGGTTTAAAATATTCTGTCTTCAAAAGAGGTACAAGTAACATAGATTACATAATCAAACAGCCCCCTCCCCCTTTGCAATTGTTTCACAATTTACTTTCACACTCATTTTCACACTTGGAAGATGAGCTCCTCCAACTAATTCACTGAAAATATGAATGACCTTGGGTGGTAAATTGGACCCACAGAAACCACTGAGACCTTTCCCAAGACCTCTATTTATTGCTCCAAATTTGCATTCTGCTTCCAAGTGGGTTCTGCTATGGTTTATCGCCTCATTGACAGCTTAGTTTAATTAAGCATATGTGATAAAAACAAGACTTCCTGAAAACATTATGGAAATGTTCCACAGGGTATGTATGTATGTGCATATGTGTCTGGTTTAGAGAAATGGAGATTAAACAATAGTGTGAAACTGTGTTTTAATGTTCTGAAAGTAGGTCATAACAATCAGTTGGGATAGAGAAACTGATTTTCCTTGAAAATTGAAAATTCTGGAATAATTTTATGAAATCAACTGTACAATTTACAGATTATCTGTTAATCTTTAATACTATACTAAAAGATAGTTCCAATTAAACCAACAGTATTTATTACCATCTATTGGCTTTGGGCCAGTAAAATACCCCCACAGAAATAAACGTTAAAAAGGTCTGAGATATTAATTGACCTCCATTTCTTTAAATACTCACCTGTGATGATCTTACTTTAATTCTGGACTATGAATTTAATTTCTTGTCAACCTCAGACACAGGATTTGTATAAAGTTACTAAGCTACTTTGAATGGAGACCCCATCAACACTACCATCAAATTTTGGTTTAGCTATTTCCTAATATTTTGAGTGGTATTACCAGTTTTGCAACCCAACAAGACAGACACAGACTTCAGAGGATAATTAGAACTTCAGAAAAAACAATTGCTACCAACCTGCCTTCCACTGAGAACCTATATACTGCACAAGTCAAAAAGAAAGCTGTGAAAATATTACAGACCCCTCACATCCTGGACACAAACTGTTTCAATTCCTACCCTAAACGACACTATAGAGCACTGCACACCAGAACAATTGGACACAAGAACAGGGGTTTCCCCGAACGCCATCACTCTGTTAAACAAATAATCCCCTCAACACTGTCAAAATAGTTACTAAGTCTGCACCACTATTAATCACCCATCTCCTCCCACAAATGACTGTATGACTGTAACTTTGTTGCTTGTATCCTCACAATTTATATTGACTTTTTCCTAATATGACTTGATTGCTTATTTGTACCTGTACATGTGTTGCACCTTATGATTCTTGACGAACATCTTTTCTTTTATGTATACTGAGAGCATATGCACCAAGACAAATCACACTTGGACAATAAAAAATATGTGCTTTATTATACTATTCTATGCTGTGATATTCTTTATTATACAACCAAAATACAGAAACATGGACACAAGAAAAATTCCAATTTTTTCCAATTTTTCTCCAAAATCAAGAATTTTTTTAAAAATCCTGTATATCATACTGTTTATTTGCTGTCTTTATATCATTGCTTTCTTGTTGCGATGGAGGGAATTTTAATGAGTCCTCAGCAGGCAGGAATCAAAGTAAAAACAAACTTTATTTAGAAAATAAAAAGGAGTACATTGTGCCAGCAGCGGCATTTCTTTATCAAGCAGCCTAACGGAACATGGCTGAACAGAGAGAAGAGTATAGATTGGAATGCTCGCCTACGTAAGCAAGCGGATGTGACATGTAGGAAAGATATGAATTGTGGGAGTGATGTAAGAGGGGGTGTGCTCAGAGGGGAAAACACACATTAACTCTTTAACTACTGAATGTCTCTGTTGGCTGGCAATTCTCAGCGTGACATTTCTTTTATTAGAATTTTTGAATATACACATCAAATAAAGTCAATAGAGAAGAGGGATATGATTTTCACCTTTTTCTATAAACTCATTACCATTTTATGCTTTCCTCCACAGTCACTTTAGCCCTTTTTTAAAACTCAAATGCATAAACCATTAATTCAACATTTTTTTTGTTCAATAAAAAGCCCATATAAAGTTTCCTGTCTTTGAAAAAAAGTCATTTTTCTCCTGACCTACCTCATCAATATTTACTAATATTTCCAAAAAGAGTTCTGAAAAGCTCCCTAGTGTGCCAAAAGTTGTCTACTCTGTTCTTATCTTATCAGTGTCAATACATGCAAAACTCAAGAAATATTATTAACTAACTACTGTGAAATGGCTTAACGTGTTCATATCATAAAATAGGAGCTATTTCTCTTGGCTTCTCCCTAGATATGGTAGACATCAAAGTAGAAACTTATGTGAACCTCTGCTTATGTGCAACATTGGAGCAAAACATTATCTTAATCTGTGAAGTTATTGCAAGCTATCTAAATATGGCTTAAAGCAACAGCAACAAAACCAAATATGACACGCTAGGAACACTGCAATTCAGACACGTGTTAGAAGACTGCCATTTCTTCTTCTTCATGGTGGTGCGGTGGTTAGACTGAAGAACTGCAGGCTACTTTACCTGCCTGCACTTTGGCAGTTCGAATCTCACCAGGTTCAAAGTTGACTCAGCCTTCCATTCTTCTGAGGTGGGTAAAATGAGGATCAAAATTATTGGGGGCAATTTCCTAGCATGTCATATTTGTTTTCTTTTTGTTTGTACTGTAAAGTGGTATGTAAGTCTACGTGCTATTGCTAGTTCTATAAAACTTGACATTATTTCATTCTCTAAAAGACATTTAATTTGACACTTTTGTAGGCTTCTTCTCCTTTTTAAACTAATTTGGAGAGCCTGCTGCTCCTAAGTATTACAAAATATCCTTTGCCAACTAAGTACAGCATTTCCCACAAGAAAGAAATGAATGTTCTTCATCACTGTTTTCTGGAACCCACATCTCATTTCAGATATAAACACTCTAGAAAATGTCCAGAGGTACTTTACTAGAAGAGCCCTCCACTCCTCCATTCGCAACAGAATACCCTACGCAATTAGACTTACAATACTAGGTTTAGAAAGCTTAGAACTACGTTGCCTTAAACAGGACCTAAGCATAGTCCATAAAATAATCTGCTACAGCATCCTTCCTGTCAATGACTACTTCAGCTTCAAACACAACAACACACAAGTACATAACAGATACAAACTTAAAGTAAACCGCTCCAAACTTGACTGCAGGAAATACAACTTTAGTAACCGAGTAGTTGATACATGGAACTCACTACCTGACTATCTAACCCCCAAAACTTTACCCTTAGACTATCCACTGTTGACTTCTCCTGATTCCTAAGAGGTCAGTAAGGGGTGTGCATAAGTGCACCAGCGTGCCTTCTGTCCCCTGTCCTAATGTTTTTATTTATTATTATTATTATTATTATTATTATTATTATTATTATTATTATTATTATTATTATTTATTGGATTTGTATGCCGCACCTCTCCACAGACTCGGGGCAGCTAACAACGATAAAAAACAACATGTAACAATCCAATTTAATAAAACAACTAAAAACCCTTATTATAAAAACCAAACATACACACAAACATACCATACATAACTTGTCATGGCTTAGGGGAAGGAATATCCTAACTCCCCCATGCCTGGCGACAAAGGTGGGTCTTGAGTAATTTGCAAAAGACAAGGAGGGTGGGGGCCATTCTAATCTCTGGGGGGAGTTGATTCCAGAGGGCCGGGGCCGCCACAGAGAAGGCTCTTCCCCTGGGGCCTGCCAAACGACATTGTTTGGTCGACGGGACCCGGAGGAGGCCAACTCTGTGGGACCTTATCTGCCGCTGGGATTCGTGCGGTAGAAGGCGGTTCCAGATGTATTCTGTCCCAATGCCATGTAGGGCTTTAAAGGTCATTACCAACACTTTGAATTGTGACCGGAAACCGATCAGCAGCCAGTGCAGGCCGCGGAGTGTTGTAGAAACGTGGGAGAATCTAGGAAGCCCCACGATGGCTCTCGCGGCCGCATTCTGCACGATCTGAAGTTACCGAACACTTTTCAAAGGTAGCCCCATGTAGAGAGTGTTGCAGTAATCAGTAACAGTAATGTTTCTCTCTTACTAATATCATGTATATAAACATTGTTATATCTTTGTACACTACCAAACAAAAAACAAAACAAAATAACAAGCAAATAAGTTGTCTAAATTTAGAGAAGAGTCAAGAAAGGTATCTCTAGTTATTGAAAAAGCCTGCAACAAGAGGAGGATGGGTTTTCCCTTGCCACAAAGGAGGTTCTATCTTCAAAGCTTTCAGCAGCAGAAGAAAAACCAACGTGATGGGAAACAATATGGGATAAATAAAATGGGCAACAGCCCATCCATGTGTGGAAATACTTTAAAATGAAACAAGATGGTTTGGACGAGAGCCATTATTAATTTACCGTTCAGCTGAATTTCTTTTTTGTTGTTGTTTGCCAATGATTTGCCATGGCTGTCACAAACAACTTAAAACAGGAAAAAGATTGTTGGGGGAGGATAAATATAAATTTTGAGAACCAAATCCATAAAAGTATGGATCCAAAGGGCAACAAATAATGTATTGTACAAAGAATCTCTCCCCGCTTCTTTCTGCCTTTCCTAATTTTTCTACTCAAACATTCAGTACTGTATGATCAGAAGATTTCCCTGGACCATTATGGACGAGATCCGCAGACCACATGGGTTTCTTCAAATCCTGATCTTCATATTCAGTAAATAATGAAAAAATCATATGGCGTGGGCAAAAACACCCACTGCAAATATTTTAGTTATAAACTTTCATGAAGCACAATCCATACACATTATAAATATTGCCCCACTGTACTGTACTGATCCTGCCACAAGGTAAAAATGTACCATACTTTTAGGACTACAGTATTCAAGAGCTTGCTCCTGACTAGTAGATTTTTAAATCACTTTTTATCATAGAATTATAAATATACAGTATTAGGAAATGGAAAAGAGCTGCAAAGAAGACAATATATATATCTAGCAATCATCCAGATGCATTTTCTTTTTCTTTTCCCCCAGAATACAGATAAACCTCAAGTTATAACAGTTCATTTGGGGACCATTTAAAGTTACACTGGCATAAAAAAAAAAGGGACATGACCATTTTTCAGAAATAGAAATTTTATAGCATCCCCACGATTATGTGATCAAAATTCAAATATTTGGAAATTGGTTCATACCTTTGACAATTGCTGTGTCCCAAGATCACGTGATCAAATTTTGCAACCTTTTGACAAGCAAAATCAATGGGGAAAACAGATTCACTTAAACAACTGTGGCAAGAAAGGTTGCAAAATGGGGCAAAACTCATTTAACAAATACTGTATCTCACTTAACAACAGCAATTTGGTATTCAATTGGGGTCATAAATCAGGGATTACCTGTAAATGTTTTGTTATTTATGTTATTTATATATTTGATGACTACATTTTTCCCCATAAGGTTTGCATTTAAAACCTCAAACTCTAATAATAACAACAACAGAGTTGGAAGGGACCTTGGAGGACTTCTAGTCCAACCCCCTGTTTAGGCAGGAAACCCTACATTACTTGACACAAATGGTTGTCCAACTGCTTAAAAACCTCCAGTGTTGGAGCATTCACAACTTCTAGAGGCAAGCTATTCTATTGATTAATTGTTCTAACTGTCCATTAGGACTCCAAGATCCCTCTCACAGTTACTACTATTGAGCAAGATACCACATATACTATATTTGTGCATATTGCTTTTCTTGCCTAAATGTAGAACCTTGCTTTTTTCACTCTTGAATTTCATTTGTTTGATAGAGCCCAGTGTTCAAGTCTGTCAAGATCCTTCTGTATTTTGAGCCTATCTTCTGGAGAGTTGGCTAGTCCTGCCAGTTTGGTGTCATCTGCAAATTTGATGAATTCCCCATCTATCCTTTGTCCCTGATGCATATACTCTCAGCGTCCATAAAAGAAAAGATACATTTGTCAAGAATCATGAGGTACAAAACTTCATGACTGTCATATAAGTAATGAGTTCCCCATCTAGCCCCTTGGCCAAGTCATTGATGAAGATGTTGAAGAGTACTGGGCCTAAAACAGAACCTTGGAGTCTGCACTGCATACTTCCCTCCATGTAGATGAAGTTCCATTGAGCACTACACATTGAGTGTAGTTGGATAGCCAGTTTTGATTTGTGCCCATCCCACATTTTTCTACTTTATTTAGTAGTAGGTTATGGTCTACTTCGTCAAATCCCTTACTGAAGTCCAAGTAAACCACATCGACAGCCTTCCTCTGGTCCACTAATTTTCTCACTTTGTCAAAGAATGCAATAAGATTAGTCTGGCATAATCTGTTTTTGATAAATCCATGTTGGCAGCAATACTGAGAAACATAGAAAGCTATGTCTAGTGTGCAACTCCTAGCAACCACATAGGTAGATTTTCTCTATGAGTTATGGCTGGACTCATACAAAACACTTGATTAAAATTTACTTTATTGATTTAAGGTTGAGTGAATCACATGAATAGAGTCAATAGCACAAAACTAATTAAAACAACTGAAAAAAATCATTTAAGGAAAATCTACTTCGGTAAAACAACGTCATGTAAGCCTTTCCACAGATGCAGAGGTGTGATAGACAATGTTTTCTTTGTTTCTTGCACTAAATATTCCAGTTCTCACACTTTCTAAAGTTTCTGAAAGTCCAGCTTGGGTGGATTACTTTGGCTTTACTTCCGCAGAAACTAAGCTGACAACAATCTATACTTACCAAGCCAAAAGGGCTTGCTCATGTCACTATAAGAAGCAATAAAAGGAAGCTGAATAAAAGAACAGGAAAGGAATCTGCTTTCTCTGTCTATTTCTCTTGGTTAGGACATAAGTCTATAAAAAACGTCTGTACACAGACGTGATCAATAGGACACATAACACAGAGTCTCAAAAAATCACCCACATTTGAAAGCACTTAAACTAACAGGAAAAGGTTTTACTGTTAATATTGTCAGACGGTTATCATTTATATTTATGGAGGGATGTCAAAACAATTCTACAAGCTTATTAGAGAACACTGCTGTTTAAAACGACACATATTATTTCAATGTAATCATAGTGTTCTGCTTTAAAATGATGTATAAAGAATAACAGGAAGCTGCTACAATTTAATTTAATTTAATTTAACTTATTGTATTTCTATGCCACCCAACTCCCGAAGAACTCTGGGCGGCTTACAACAGGATATAGCAAGTACATTTAAAAACATCATAAAAGATTTTAAAACAATTTTAAAAATCACATATAAACATATCATTCAGCCAGATCTTCAATGCTTTCTGTAAGGCCAATAGAGTGGGGGCAGTCCAGATCTCATGGGGGATTTGGTTCCAGAGAGTTGGGAAAGCCACAGAGAAGGCCTTTCCCCTTCCCCTGCCAACCGACACTGTTTAGCTGACAAGACTTGGAGAAGACCAACTCTGTTGGATCTTACTGGTTGCTGGGCATTATGAGGTAGAAGGTGGTCTCGAAGATACCCTGGCCCTGAGCTATGTAGGGCTTTAAAGGTAATAACCAACATCTTGAATTGTGCCCGGAGACCAATAGGGAGTCAGTGCAGCTCACGGAGTATTGGTGTAATGTGAGTGTACCTACCTACATTCTGGATCAATTATAGTCTCCAAACAGTCTTCAGGGTGTAGAGTGTGTTGCAATAATACACGCTCCTTACTTTGTATAATAGCCAATGAACTGTGAATGTCTTCCAAGCTGCTTCAAAGGATTCAAAACAAAATGCTCCAAAGACCTCAAAGAGGTGCCCTGTGGATGGATTCAAGCACAGCTGAATTCTTATACTTATTAAGGGTCTTCATTTTGAGCTGGGATGGAAGAGGGTAAGAAACCAAGTGTGCATCCTGACATTATGTTTTGCATCAATTTTAAAAATGAACAGTTTCAAAGCAATGAATTCCACATGATTGAAGGACAACAATGAAAGGCCTAGTATCGGAACAGAAGACATACTTCCCAAAGTCTCTTATTAGATGGTTATCTGTTTAGTTTTTTCTCCCTCCCTCTCAAGGTAGTTACTTTCATGCCTCCTACCCCAATTATTATTATTATTTATTAGATTTGTATGCCGCCCCTCTCTAATGTACCAGTGGTGGGTGTAAATTATTTTGCCACTGTTTTGTATGTGCTTGCTCATGCAATGCTTCTGTACATGCGCAGAAGAGTCCCAGGCAGGTGGGCAGAGCTTCCTGCCACCGGCACTACAGATTCAAAGAACTGGTCTGAACCAGGAGCAACCCATCTCTGCAATGTATCCTTTCTCAAGCTGGTATCTATTAATTGCATTTCAATGCAATTAATAGATACCAGCTTGAGAAAGGATACATTGCAGAGATGGGTTGCTCCTGGTTCAGACCAGTTCTTTGAATCTGTAGCGCCGGTGGCAGGAAGCTCTGCCCACCTGCCTGGGACTCTTCTGCGCATGTACAGAAGCATTGCATGAGCAAGCACATACAAAACAGTGGCAAAATAATTTACACCCACCACTGGTACATTAGAGAGGGGCGGCATACAAATCTCCCTAATCTCTAGCAGGCAATGGAAACCTCCTTTTGATACTTAACTTTCAATGCCTATTGGAAAGCTAAACCAGGAGACCATGAATTGTAGTCCTGCTTGGACACAAAGCTAACTGGGTGACCTTGGACTAATCTCTTTCTCTCAGTAATAAGGCAATGCCAAACCACTTCTGAAAAACCTTTCCAAGAACGCTGCAGGAACTTGTCCAGACAATTTCCAAAAACTGGTTCAAATTGAATAGTGGGAAAAGTCATAAAAGTGCAATAGGCTGGAATTCAAAGGCAATGATCACTTCTGTAAAAATCTATGCAAAAGGTTAGAGAAAATTCAGGGGTCTTTTTCCTTTATATATTGCTGTTTAAATACAGATGATCCCATATTTTTAAATAAAATTAAACCACTTTTTGAGTAAGAATACTTTCAATATTCAATAGTTCTTCAGCTGATCCACATTAATTTTATTCCAATCACTTTATACAACTGACATAGTAATTTACTAAATATGTGAGACATTAAGTGTGATTATATTTAATTGTCTACTTATTGTGTTGTGCATGAGCTCCAAAAAAGTACCATAGATGAGTTTTCCAAAACCCAGTGTACTCCAGATGTGTTTTCCACAGTGGCTGAGATTGACGAGAACTGTGGTCCAACACATCTGGAAAGCACTGTGTTGCTATAGTATCTCTAAAATAACATCCAGACCCACAAATTAACATCCAAAAGTTAAATCATGATACTTTTTAGTTACCTAAAATTGAAGGAATTAAACCAGAAGTGGAAGAATTGTATCTTAACTTTTTAAAGTAAAGTCAATATCTTCAATTCAAGTTGAGAAATACAACTCAGCAGAATTTACATCCTTTTTGGAACTGTTCACAAGTGTTTAATCTAATCCTGAGCAGAATTAAAATGTGAACAACATACAGAGAATTATGTATAAAAACCACTGGAAGAAATATGCTATTAATTTCATTTTTGTATTTCATTTTTTAAAATTAATTGTCTGAACTGAAATTCAGCCATTCTCTATACCAGGGATGGTGAACCGTTTTTGGTTTGCATTTGCATTCCCACACCTGTAATACTATGCCCCCCATGCATATGCACATGCACCACCAACACATGATGACACACCCATTTTTTCCTCTCCCAAGGCTTCAGACTTTCTAGGAGCCTTGGGAGGGCGAAAACGGCCTTCCCCATCTCCTAGGAGACTCTCTGGAGGAAGAAAATGGCCCATTTCTGGCCTCCAGAGGGCCTCCAGGAGGCTGTTTTCACCCTTCCCGGGCTCCTAGAAAGGCTCTGATGCCTGGGGACAGCAAAAAAAATGGAACTTCCAGTTCAACCAGAAGTCGGCAAAAGGAATGTTTCCAGCCTCTGGAAGACCTTCTCCTCTACAGGCTGTTCTGTCGGGCTCTCTGGTAGACTCCTCCCAAAAATTCACAGGTACAAATTTCAGACACACACATGTTTGAAAATTCAAAACAATGTTCTTTATAATGAAAATTCACTTAAACCAAGCCCTCTTTTGGTATAGCAAAGAGCACTCGTCTCCAAACAAACTGGTAATTTGTACAAGTCCCTTATAAGTTCTGTGATACTTAGCTTGCAGCTGTGAGACAATTCATAGTCCTTCTTCTTTCACAAAGTGAAACACACTTTGCCCTGGTTTAGTTTCAAAGTGGGGAAAAATCAGCACACCAGAGGTCAAAGTCAGTAAAGCAGTGACGAAACACAACGATCAGATAATCCTCCACAATGGCCAAACCCACAAGCTGCTATTTATAGCAGCCTCACTAATTACCACAGCCCCACCCAACCACAGGTGGCCTCATTTTCTTTGATAATAGTCTCTCAGTTATTGTTGCCTATGCATCACTCTCCACATGCGTGGCTGTATCATTAACTCTTGTTCTGAATCCAAGGAGGAGCTAGATAATTGATCTCCTTCTGAGCTGTCTGTCACACTCTCCTCCTCCCTGTCACTCATATCTTCTTGGTCAGAGGAGCCTTCATCAGCAGATTCCACCGGGGGCAAAACAGGCCTGCAGCATGTGGATGTCTCCCCCACATCCACAGTCCTTGGGGCAGGAGCTGGGCCAGAGCTAACCACAACACAGGCTGAAAAACAGACTATTTTCTGATACCCAGTGGGCCCAGAAGGCCTGAAAATCAGCTGGCCGGCACACACATGCATACTGGACCTGAGCTCGCGGGTCCACTGATATGGCTCTGCGTGCGACTTGTGGTATGCGTGCCCTAGGTTCGCCATCACGGCTCTCTATTCTTGCTATTTACATATTTCTTTAAATGATAAAATATATTTTTGAATTAAATAAAATCAAAACAGAACCTTATAGAAATTTCATACTCCTGGCTCACAAGTTAACACTATGAATTTTTTTTATTAAGATCATCATGAAATGGAATTTTGTTTATTTCTAAAAGTTGTTCAAGTACAACCTGACTATGACATTTAATATCTAAAGTATTTTGTAAGATAGGTATTCTATCTTACTTGTATATTTATAAATGAACTGTTGAATATGACCAGCACTTGTTTTAAAATTTGTATTAATAGATCATTCTTCTTTTTTTGTGTTGGCTACTGACTAAGGATAAAATGGTTAAAAATCAATGATTTTTAAAAAAAATTAATTGTTTTTAATTTAAATTGGATTTTTAAATTTTAAATCTTTTTTTAAAATTTTATCAGATTTATTTTAATAAAATGATTTTGGAGTAAAAATCTATCTAAAATAGTTTTCTATTTAAGATACATTTATAATTTTGTTTACTCAGCATGAAATGGAGCTTAGTTATGAAGCATAAGGCTGTATATTCTGCAACATTGGGACTCTTGGTGAGTCAACAGCAGATCAGAGGAGTAGGAGCTGTGAGACAGAGATGACAGTTGCTCTTAAAAATATGATTTAAATTGAGTTGATTTTAAATCAAGCTTTTTTACTAGTGATTTCAATCAAATTCATTCTGCTAAAGGGTAATAATGTTTCTGTGCAGTTATTAAATAAAATCTACAAAAACACCCTTTTCTTTCTTGTTTCTCACTTCAGAAGTCAAAGTGAAGCAATCTTTAAGAATGGTCCAAACTACAGCAAAAATAGCTTATCCTGTTCTCTTTCAGGCCTACATATTTTTCTTGTTATAAACCTATTATTTTTCTGTTTCATCATCTGCCAGTTTGCAACGTCCTGATTTTAGCTGAGACATAAGCATACTGCATTTTTGCATATACTGTTAAGAGCACAAAGACAATCTTTCACACTGCTATTTTTTTCCAGATCATGAAATGAACACAAAATAGCTAACTAGAGTACAACACAGACATATAAATAGGTTTTTTTTTTAAAAAAAAAATCCTGCTAATCAACGTTTCCATAATTTAATTCTGTGAAACAGGGTATCATTTCCATTATTAGATATGGTATCCCCTAACTAGGCAGTGGGCCTCATAATCAGCTTTCTGTTTCTATAATTCTACCTACAGGCACTGTGAGGGTTGTCATATGTTTTACTTAACATACAGAGTTGATTTAAATAACATATATACAGCTTGACACTGTCTCCTCATCAAATCTTCTCAGAGCATTTCTCATGTTGAAGCATGTTCGATGGAATCAGATTTCTTCTCCAGCATATAGAATTCTAATTCTTTCCAGCTTGGATTCCAAGTTTCTTTGCTTCAAATCAAGTTCTTTACAATGAATTCAAAGTTCGGGAATTGCCTTCTAGTATCTACCTACCTACCTACCTACCTACCTACCTACCTATCTATCTATCTATCTATCTATCTAACTATCTAACTATCTAACTATTATCTATCTATCTGTCTGTCTGTCTACCTACCTTATCTATCTATCTACCTATTATCTATCTATCTATCTATCTATCTATCTATCTATCTAATCTATCTATCTAACTATCTAACTATTATCTATCTATCTGTCTGTCTGTCTGTCTACCTTATCTATCTATCTATCTATCTATCTATCTATCTATCTATCTATCTATTATCTATCTATCTATCTATCTATCTAACTAACTATCTAACTATCTAACTATCTAACTATTATCTATCTGTCTGTCTGCCTGTCTGTCTGTCTGTCTGTCTGTCTGTCTGTCTACCTTATCTATCTATCTACCTATTATCTATCTATCTATCTATCTATCTATCTATCTATCTATCTATCTATCTATCTATCATCTATCTATCATCTATCTAATCTATCTATCATCTATCTAATCTATCTATGCCACCCAACGGCCTAGGGCAGTGATGCCGAATCGTTTTTGGTTCACGTGCCAAAAGGGGTGTGAAGCCCGATAGGTGAAAAAATTGCCAAATGGACAAATCGGAAATTCAGAAAAATGCACTTCCGGTTTGCCGCTGTGCTATTTTTTGCACTCCTAACCCAATAGGCACGAATCACTAGAAACTAGAAAATTCCAAAAGCTTGACATTCAGAGAAACCCGCCCTCAATAGATACATAACGTTCTTTAGAAACGCTAACCCAATAGGCATGTATCACGCCGCACGCTTTCAAATAAAATACATTTGTTAAAATATATCAGGGACAAAGTAAGGGGAAGCGTGTGAAATATGGCTGCGCCTGACTGTCCGTTTGTAGCCCGACCATATGAAGGCAAGGGTATAGTTCACACAGGCATGTTAACACCCGTCCAATCCTTGCAAGAAATTATAGCAGGCGTGGAGATCCTGTGTCACTTTGTCTGCAGTCACAGTAGTCCCATTCAACCACGCCATGGTTGTTTCGGTAGAAGCACCAGAGCCTGCTCTTGCCATCCAGGTTTCTGCAAAAATTGCACTGGCCACATAGCCCTTTGCCTGTGGCGTCCAGTCCAGTCCAGGAAGATGGACACCTCCACCCAGGACAAACACTCCATGCCAAACTCCATCAAGTTGATGAAGCACCTGCCATTTCTTGGGCAGATGCCCCCCCCCCCAGCGGGCTAGTGAGGGTAGAAAAGCAGGGAGCACAACAGTGGCACCAGGCTCGGGCCCTGAGAAGCAGCAGACAAATAAGACGGAAAAGTGAAGCAGCTGTCCATGGAGCTACTGGCTTCAAAAGATAGCCTGAGAAGCAGCAGCACCGTGCCCAGAAACAGATGTGTGAAAGCCCATACTGCCAGCTGGGCAGGGTTCCCTGAACCCTCTGGAATGCAAAAAACAGCACAATGTCTGTTCAGCAATTTTTTTTTGCCTCCAGGGCTTCAGGGAAACTTCCCTAAAGCATCCGGAGAATGAAACGGCCTTTCCCAAGGCTGAAAATCAGTTGGCCAGTGCACACATGCATGCTGGAGCTGATATAGGGCAACACTTTATGTGCCCTCCGATATAGCTCCATGTGCCACCTGTGGCACCCATGCAATAGATTCACCATCACGGCCCTAGGGACTCAGGGCGGCTCTTTTCTTTCTTTCTTTCTTTCTTTCTTTCTTTCTTTCTTTCTTTCTTTCTTTTTAAGGAAGGCATATGGATATGAATGGGAATGCAGAAAAGTTATATACATTACTCAGATAGATGTTTTTAAAAGAGCTGATTTGGGTTCCTTTTCAATTTTTCCTATAGTTTGTTGTCATAGAAACATAGAAACATAGAAGACTGATGGCAGAAAAAGACCTCATGGTCCATCTAGTCTGCCCTTATACTATTTCCTATATTTTATCTTACAATGGATATATGTTTATCCCAGGCATGTTTAAATTCAGTTACTGTGGATTTATCAACCACGTCTGCTGGAAGTTTGTTCCAAGGATCTACTACTCTTTCAGTAAAATGTCAATCTTTCAGTCATGTCAATCTTTCATGTCAACCTTCAGATTGACAGTCATGTCAATCTTTCAGAGCATGAATAAGCCACCACATGAACCATCTTCATCCTACACTCTATTTATGTACCCAGTGTTTCTCAAATAGTGGGGCATGCCCAGTGAAGGGCTACCAAAATGTTTACTACCACACTGTAGGCATGGCTTATGCAGGATGCCCTGTATTTTTCTTTCAACATTTTTCAGTGCAAATTCGGTGCTCTGGGATGGAGCTCCATTTTTGCTACCCCACTGCATCCACACACATACACGGTCTGGGCAGTAGCCTACCCCTGGGCATGCCCCCCTGGGGGGCGAGTGGAGAGATGCCAAGGGGCACATGACCCAGGGAATATGCTTTCTTTACCGCAGGGAATAGGACACACGTCCTACCTGACACTTGTACTGGTGCCTCAGTCGCATTCCTCGGTGTTGTGTCCAGGGCAGCCCATTCTAAAAGAAAATGTTTTGTGAGTTCAATCAAACTTCTCAAATTTGTGAAACATTTTCTTTTAGCCCTGGACACAACACTGAGGAATACGACCAAGGTACCAGTACAAGTGTCAGGTAGGATATGCGTCTTGCAGTGGGGTGCAATTTAGGGGTGGCAGGGAAGGCAGGGAAGGCCGCGATACTATTTACAGTTGTGGTGGATAGTTGGGAGGGCACAAAATATTTACTTCTTCCTGGTGGGGGTGCGGGGGTAACAGAAAATAAGTGAGAAGCACTGATGTAACCCAACTTCATTTTTTAGTAAAGAACAGTGTAAAATCCATAGACAGCAGTAAAGTTTATTATCATCCCATATCAGCATACATAATCTCCATGAGTTCAATGAACTGCCACAAAATTGTAGTTCAATTACAATGCCGATATTTAAAAGATAGCAATCCTTACTCTTCTACAGTACAGAATGCTCTCCATCTTTTACAGTTCCAGTAATCACTGATGCCCAGATCAATAATTATAAAATAATAAATTTTAATTCCTCAGTAGAAGAGACCAGTATCTACTGATTAATAACTACAGAGTGACACCATTCCTTATCTGTTTCAAATTCTTTCTACCAGAACAAGGTCACCTTTAAAACATATCTTTATCTCTCAGACATTAAGATTAGATTGTTTTTGGGAGTCCAGATAGCGTTAATGTGCTTGGACATTAAAGAGATTAAATACAGTTCAAATGTTCAACCAAACATAGACTTACCCATCATACTAGCAGAAGATAAGTTACATAGGCATCCAGAGCCTTTTAAATCTCAAGATTTGTGAAGGTTGGAGACACCAAACGAAATTAAAGATAACTCTGTTACAGTATCCGATCTCTCCCACTTATTCTACCAAAGTTATTCCGTAGTTATAAAGAAATTAATCCAACTGTCTGGATGTGTTATTCCTACTTCAGATTCATGTATTGAACCTCGTTACAGAACGTTAAATCTTATAACTTCATAAATAGATCATCAATATTCCCTACATGGTACATATATGATGTGTCTTCATGTGTGTGTGTGTGTGTGTGTGTGTGTGTGTGTGTTCTTCATTGGCAGAAAGGTTGCCTGCCCAGATTGGAGCTGAAAGGCAAAAACAGTTCCATAGTTGGGTAGATCAGGTTACCCTGATGGACTGGTCTCACTGGAAAAAAAACACTTGTCCCTGGTAGTTACACGTGGATATATCTTGCTGTCACCTACGCAAAGCCTCCTGAAATCAAATGAGTGTTTTCTTTACCTTGAGACCATGTGACCAACACACAGGTCTGAAGAAGGGCATGGCTGGTTATAAGTCGGGAACCATGGCTGTGCTGCACCTGAAGTGTGTGTGTGTGTGTGTGTATGTATGTAAGTGTGTATTTATGTATGTATTTATTTGTTTGTTTTGTTTGTTTGTTTGTTTGCTTGTTTGTTTATCTATTGGACTTGTTTGCTGCCCTTCTCCGTGGACTCAATATATTAAAAAAAAGTATACAATATAAACATTTAAAATCCAATTAATATACCTAACTATTCTAAAAACCCTAGAACATTAAAAATAATTCGTTCACATTCAAACAACAAGCATACATCACATTAGTTGGCCAGAAGCTAGGGTCTAGTGACCCTGAGCCTGGCAGCATGGATGGCTTTTCAAGTTCTTATGGAAGGTGACAAGGTTGGGGATCAGTATGAATCTCTGGGGGGGAGCTGATTCCCGAGGGCCGGAGCTCCCACAGAGATGGTTTTTCCTCTAGGCCCTGCCAAGCGATATTGTCTAGTTGACAGGACCTGGAGAAGGCCGACTCTGTGTGACCTGACCGGTTGCTGGGACTCATGCAGCAGGAGGGGGTCCTGCAAGTAATCTGGTCCGATGCCATTTAAGGCTTTATAGGTCATAACCAACACTTTGAATCATGTCCAGAAACCAATCTTCAGCGAATGCAGTCAGCGGAGGAGACATGGGCATATCTTGGGAGACCCATGACTGCTGGAGTGGCTGCATTCCAGAAAACCAAAACCATGTGATCCAGTTTTTAGAGAGAGAAATTGAAGTTGCTTCAAGATTTATAAAAGTTAGTGGAGAAAGACTGCATGAATATTCATTCTTTCTCTTCCAGACAGCCTCTTTATAACTTGAAATCAGATATTATTTTATAATCTGCTTTCTGTTTTTCAGCCTCCATTGCATCTTTAAACAGCCTTTTCCAAGTATAACCAGTTCTATCTTTAACATAAGTAAGTACATGAATAAATACATTTATTTTATATATGCAGGAAACAGAAAGTCTATATATTGCTTTCTGACAATAGAAAATCCATTACAGCTGCTTATTGCATGTTTTAAAAACATAAGAGCAAAGGAATTCAAGGACTTGAAGAGACTGGCTGCTCCACTGCTATCTTTGGCCCAAAAACAAAACTCCTTTTTGCCTTTCTTTTTTTAAAAAAGAAAAGAACAATAGTCCAGTAATGCTTCTATCTTTACAACAATTTTAAAAATTAAAATGCTGAGGAAAATCAACAGTTGAACACGATTTTCAATTAATTGATTTTTGTTCCATAACTTTAACTTTTTCCTTCAAAACATAAAAAGAGCTTTAACACCATCTTAAGAAAGAAGCACAACAATAAAAACTATTTTTTCAAGCAATCAGGACATTAGGGAAATGGGGCGGGTCGAGAAGTCGAAAATGAGCATCCAGTAACTCTTTAAGGGAAGCTTATCAAAATGTGTTCCCATACTCACTAAGAGAGGCATCTGTCCTTATCAACTGTTTGAAACATTTTGGTCTTCTTCGGAAAAAAAACTTCTTAGAAACCAAGCTAAATAAAGTCACAGTTTTCACAACAAATATTTGCCCTCACATATGGTTTTAACTTAACCACTTGCATGTCTCCATCAGCTTCAGAAGAAATAACTGCAGCATACCAAGTAGAAGCTTGCTCTTCAAAATATCAGGACAAGCACATACCTTCCATAATCTGCTTTCTATAATTAGGTAACAACTATACCTAAAGCCCAGAAGGTCAACATTGAAACAGTCAAGTATGCTTCAGCTGCCTTCTCTTCCAGTTTCTGTTGCCCATGTTACTACTCTCCTGGATTGGAAATGCATGCTATACTTTTGCCACAGAATGAGGATAGAGCTATGCCAATTGAAAATAGATTAGACCAAGTGTTCTTACCTCAATAATCTGGTCATGAATCTGGAGTCCTCCTTCCTTCGCAGCAGGCCCGCTATCGGCTATTTTAGAGACAAAGATTCCTTCACTAGTTGGGCCATCTTGATTGTCCTTTAAGCAAAGCAAAGAAGAAGAATGCAAACAGCACGTATGAGAGAAGGAAACCGAAATCATAGCAATGCTCACTATTTAAATATGGAATGCCATGTGGATGCTAGAGGACATTGTTGGTCTGCACCACAGGAATGCAGACCTTCCCTAGGTAAATGCTAAGAGCATCAACAATTGGTATCTAATTTGGAATAGCTACATTGGATGCTCCTAATAAGAAGAAATACAATAAGCTAGATCCCAAGATGCCTCTTACTTTGCCCACATCTACAAATAAGAAGGGAAGGGAAGAGAAGAGAAGAGAAGAGAAGAGAAGAGAAGAGAAGAGAAGAGAAGAGAAGAGAAGAGAATTCTTTAATGGCCAAGTGTGTTTGGACATATAAGGAATTTGCATATGTTCAATCTACATAAAAAGAAAAAAAATCATTCACCAAGAATCATAAGATAATATCATAAGATATTAGTGATAGGTTACTAATAAACAATCAAGTCACCGTAGAAAAAAACAATATAAATCCTAAAGATACAAGCAACAAAGTTATAGTCATAAGTGGGAAAAGATAGGTACTTTTATTCTATTATTATTATTAGAATAATAATAATAATACAATCTTAGTAAATAGTTTGACAATGTTGTGGGAATTAGTTGCTTAGCAGAGTGATGGCATTGAGGAAAAAATTGTATGTGTCTCTAGTTGTTCTAGTGTGAATTTGCAGAGCAGAATCTGTAGTCTAGCTAAAATACCCATTCATAAAGTGGAAACTTTTTATATGAGTAACAGTTTAAAATAAATTAAAGCTTTATATTTTTAAAAGGTTCTAGATTCAGGATTCATCTGTAAACATTTTGCTGATTGTTAAGAGGTTTTGTAATATGTATCATTGCACATTGCTTTTTCTTTTAACAGGGCGCATTTGCTTCCGTGATGAATATTACTCCATAGCATGGAAACATTTTATTCGTTGCTGACCAGCTGGAATTTGCTTAGCAGCATTACTTTTACAGTAGCTAGTTTATTTTAAGCTTTTAACCATCTCATTTTTAATGCAAGTAGAGTAACCTTCTATATTTTTAAAACCTAAAATTGTTAACAGAATTTTATATAAATGTTGTTTGTAATAACCAATTTAATTTTTTAAAGATAAAAGAAAATATTTGTAACTCAGAGTTGAACTGTGCTGGTAATACTAGAAAAATATACTCAAAATCTCAATGAAGAGAGGTTGTCAATCAATCCAGGTAAAGTGTCTTTTAAGCCTTCCACAGCTGTATGTATCTATTGTTTTGGCTTCTATTCCAGAGTCCACTTTTTAAGGATGCTTTTGAAGAAACTGTTCGAGTCATACAGCAATCTTTTCCAAACTGCTGTTTTCCAGATGTAAAGGACTTCAACTCCCAGAATTCACAATGGGCATGGGAAGTTCAGCATATGGATAAAATCAGGTCAGGCGATATTGTTCCAAAGAATTCATTTGTTTATTAGTCTTTTCTCTACGAGCAAAAAGGCAATATATACAGCACTCTCTTCTTTAATTCTTCTCTCAACAAGTAAGCTGAACTGAGAGATAGGCATTCAAATAATATCCCTAGCAAAGGCAAATCCATGCATTTGGCTCTCCCAAGCCAGTGGTGGCATTCAATTTTTTTTTAAACTACTGGTTCTTGGGTGTGTCTTGATAGGCATGGCATAACTTGGTGAGCATGGCAGGGGAAGGATAGTGTAAAATCTCATTCCCATCCCACTCCAAGGGAAGGATACTTCAAAATCCTCATTTCCTCCTGATCAGCAGGGAGGCAGAGAATAGATGGGGGTGGGGCCATTCAGAACTTGTATTTACCATTTCTCCGAACTACTCAAAATGTCCACTACTGGTTCTCCAGAACCGGTCAAAACCTGCTGAATACCATCTCTGTTCTCCAATTTTAAATTTACTATACCAGTAGGAACTTAATGGAATTTATATCTTATCTTTTCAACAAGGGATGGTATTCAAATTGGACATCAAAAGTGAGTTTTACATAGAAATAAATTAAGACATAATAAAAACACCCATTCGGAACATATCAATAAAAAGCAGCATCTCTTCCATCCTTAGCTATTGCAAAGAAATGGAAGTTCTGGGTATGCTATGCCTACTTCATTCTCTTTGGGAGCCACTTTGTACATTGTTTGCAACCGACTCCAAAGGGAGCTCAGATTGTGATGGCATTCTGGCTTCTGCTGTCCTGCGGGGTCTGAGGTCAACCTAGTGACACAAACACATTTTTGAGTGCCTAATCCTCTGGCTAGCCTGGTCACACGATGGCTGAAGAGTGAAGGAGGGCAGCCAGATCCTTCCAGGCATTGCCCTCCCTGGAGGGGCTTACTTCACCCACAGATTCTTCACTCATGAAGAACTGAGCTGATCGTAGCTGGGTTGCCCAACATCCAATCACTGCCCAGCCTGATGCCATCCCCCTTCAGAGGTGGGCTTCTACTGGTGTGGTGTGGTCTGGTGCACCGCTCCAATATGCCACAATGTGGAGTTAGAGACTTTGGCCTGCCACAGTAGATTAGTATTAGGGGAACTGGGAGGGGTAGTTGCATGACAGGGAAAGTTACTACCCACAACAAATTATTTTCTTTTGTTCTGAATCAACTAAAATAAGGAGGAAGTCCATGAAATCCCTGCACTCAGACTGGTCCTCGTGATGAACTTGTGGGTGTGGGGATGTCCGATGAACCTTAACCTGGGTGGGGAACTGGAAGGAAGTTCGTATCGGGATGGCAATGACGTGGCCATCATGGCTCTGCTAATAAATCGAACTTTGGATGAGAGAATGGCCTGGAATCTACTTTATTTCTCAGATGCTATTTTTTAGGGCACTGACAACAATCAGACTCTGGCCTGCCATGCCGATGATGCAATGTTGCAGTGCTGTCTTTGCCAGACTGTGCATGCCACCATCTCTTTTTTTTTCTAATTTCAGCCAATTTTTGGCTCTCTGCACATGCATGGAAGAAAAATCGTCTCTCTGCATGTGCAAAGAAGCAAAATTGCATGAGGGGACATGAAACATCATGACATGCACCACTAGGAAGAGGTAAGAGGAACCTGTCCTTGTCCCCCTTGCCCACCATTCAATTTGCCTGTTCCTGGGATCAGGCAGACCAGCTATGGTCGGCTCGGCTCTTGGCGGTAAAGAATCTGCAGGCAAAGTGAGTCCCTCCAGGGAGGACAAGGAGGAGCAGCTGGCCACCCTCCATCACTCTCCAGCCACTCTTTCTGCCAGGCTTGATGGAGAATTAGATGCCCCAAAATACTCCTGTGTTGCTGGGTTGACCTCAGACCCCACAGGGTCGCTGATAAGAAAAATATAAGATGGCAAGAGAGGAAAAAGAGGAATGGAAAGAAAAGAAGTGGTGAAGGTAGGAGAGGAGATGGAGAGGAGGAGAAGAGGGAAATAGAGCTGAGAGGAGAAAGGGAAGGAAGAGAGGGAAGTAGAGGGGAGGAGTGAAGAGAGGAAAGTAGATAGGAAGAGATGGATTCTTGAAAAATTGGGCAAAATATAATGTATATAAGAAAATAAACAGATGGGTAATTTCTTTGTTAATTTGGTGGTTTGATATTATTTGACATTAATTGATACTATAATGGAAGTTGTAAAAAGGTTAAAAAATATATTATTATAATTAAATTAACGTGACTACATTTTAATTAAAAATATGTGTATATAGATATATGCACCCTAACAACATCTTGTTTAAATTGAATATGGAATTTATATATATTATAAAATAAAATAAAACTTTGCAAAAAAATAAATACCCAAGATGGCAGTGCCCACAGAGACACCCACAGAACCAGCTCTGTGATGTTATCACCGAGCTATTAATAGTTCTAAAGAACCAGTTAGAACTGGTAGGAACTCACCTCTGGTTTCTTTGGAGTAAATCCTATAGGTCAACTTTTTAGCAACTGCCTTTTACAGTGATGTTTATAGTTACAGAACTTATGAAAAAGTTACTTTTTGACTTTTTCAGGTTTGGAAAGCAAAGGAAAGCTGATGTAAGATCATAAACAAATTCAAAGTTTAACCTAGCAACTGCGGTGAGAATAATCAAGGAGTCCAATTGTGGTCACTAAATGAGAACTACATACTGTACATTGATCTTCAATTGGCCTTTTTTCCTATGTTTAGAATTATAGTTTTATATACAGTATTTCATTATTTTTCCAAAATACATATTTTGGATTAAATATTCATAAGAAATGTAAGTTCACTATCAACATACCATACACGGACGACCACCAATTATATTAAATCCAAGAGATCCTGAATCACGGTGAAGAATAAAATTCAGTGTCTTTGTCTCTTCACCCTGGAAAGAAGTGAGGAAAATCAATTTAATATTGGCAAGTGTGAGACAAATTTTGTTTCATAAGGTGATTTGTTTCCAAATGTAAAATAATGCACTTGGGCAAAAGGAATCCTCAATCTGAGTATTGTATTGGCAGTTCTGTGCTAGCAAAAACTTCAGAAGAGAAGGATTTAGAGGTAGTGATTTCTGACAGTCTCAACATGGGTGAGCAGTGCAGTCAGGCAGTAGGGAAAGCAAGTAGATTGTGAACAGTGCAGTCAGGCGGTAGGGAAAGCAAGTAGAATGCTTGGCTGCATAGCTAGAGGTATAACAAGCAGGAAGAGGGAGATTGTGATCCCGCTGTATAGAGCGCTGGTGAGACCACATTTTGAATACTGTGTAATACACATTTGGAGTACTTCAGTTCTGGAGATCTCACCTACAAAAAGATATTGATGAAATTGAACAGGTCCAAAAATGGTGGAAGGTCTTAATCATAAAACTTATCATATAATAATAAATAAATAATAAAACTTATCAGGAAAGACTTAATGAACTCAATCTGTATAGTCTGGAGGACAGAAGGGAAAGGGGAGACATGGTCGAAACATTTAAATATGTTAAAGAGTTAAATAAGGTTAAGTAGAGAAGTGTTTTTAATAGGAAAGTGAACACAAGAACAAGGGGGCACAATCTGAGGTTAGTTGGGGGAAAGATTAGAAGTAACCTGAGAAAATATTATTTTACTGAAAGAGTAGTAGATGCGTGGAACAAACTTCCAGCAGACGAGGTTGGTAAATCCACAGTAACTGAATTTAAACATGCCTGGGATAAACATATATCCATCCTAGGATAAAATACAAGAAATAGTATAAGGGCAGACTAGAGGGACCATGAGGTCTTTTTCTGCTGTCAATCTTCTATGTTTCTATGATTTGAAAAACAACTAGGACTTGGCTAAAGATTTGATTTCTCCAACTTTAAAAAAATGAAGCAGTCACTAATTTTTATTATCTTGGATTTTTTCTTTTTGTTCTAAGACATTTATTGAAACAGGTATCTTCGTATGTATGACTACAAGCATTTAGCATTCAGAAAATACAAAAACAAATATTGGAATATTAATTAGCTAGAAGCCTTTGATGGTGCTGGTTAATGCAAATAGAGCTTACCTTCAATAAACATAGTTCTAGGAATGTAGTGTACACCGTACACATCTTCCATAAATATTCATGATGCAATATTGTTATCTCTCTCCTTTTCCTCCTTTTCCTCAAGCATTTTACTGCAATTTATTACAATCTAATTCTTAATAAATTTGTAGGGAGGAATATGGCTGTTCACAACTGTGTTATAAACATGACATCAGAATAAAGGAGAAAGGATCAAAATTAGAATATTTATTCTAAAGGAAGAATTCTTTTTTTCTTTTTTCCTTTTTTAATAAAATAATCTTTATTAAGTTTTATTACAAATAAAAGAGATAGAGATATCAAACAGAATAAAGACAAGTCAATAATGTATATAAGTTGGTATTCATAACAAGGTCATAATCCTAATGATATTATTAAAAGCATATAATATATAATAGATATAAGATATCTAGTTATAGTAATATTATTGACAATAAGGAGAAAAAAAAGATAAGATAAGAAAAAGTGGGAGCGTGAAGAGAAGAAAACAATAAGAAAGATAGAAGGAAAACAGAATTCTTTTTTTCATTTGATGGTACCTCTTACTAAAACATGGCAATCTTTTGAAATCAAACTTGGAGATAATGATTCCACTCTCTTATGCCCTATCAACATTAACCATTTTAAGTAAACCTGAACTGTTTGCAAGATGGATCAAACTGATCAGTCCTAGGGGAGATCAACCCTGACTACTCAGGTCAGATCTTGAAGATGAAACTCAAATGCTTTGGTGACCAAATGAGGAAAGACCCTAATTATGGGAAAGGTTTGGGGCAAAAAAAGGAAAGGGACTACAGAGAATGAGGTAGCTGGATAGAGTCACTGAAGCAGTAGGTGTGAGCTTAAATGGACTCTGGGGGATGGTAGAAAACAGGAAGCCCTAGGGTCGTGATGTGTAGGACATGACTTCGCAACTGACAACAACAAAAGAACTGTTTAAATCACACAATTTTCATCTTTGTAAATTGTCTATTGTGCTATTTTCTGACCAGGAAAATAGTGGAAATGTCTATCATAAATACATATATACTTTTAGTGAAATGCTACTTGAATCTAATCAACTTCAGTGACTGTTCCACTCACCTCACCCTGATTTACAAAATATTTTGTTATTGTTTGTATGCAGACTTTTCTAAATATAATGAATACGTTTTTGTCTGATAGGAAACAATGGTTAGAGAAAAATGCTGTATCTACCATTTGTTTAATTATGAAACAGCAAGCACATATACAATAACAAACTGACCGTGAAATTCTGCAAATTGATCACGTCTGGTCCGCTGTTGAGCCTGTTCCTAAATATAGGAAAGTTATTTGCCGCTCTTACATCCTTTATCACTACTGAAATGGGGAGACATAGTACTGAAGGAAAAATCACTCTTTCATGCATGTGGATTCAGCAATTAGTGCTTGCAATTCCAAATATCAAATATCAGGGATGGAAACAAATTCTACTTGAAACCTGGACCTTCAAGAACAAAGTTCAAGATGCACTCTCCTCAAAGGTAGCATTACTGTGCTATAAAAGAGCCTATGGACAGTATAGTATTTCTTGGGAAAATAGGAGAATTTTAAGTGTATTTTAATTTCCCATCAGTAATACTGAAAAATGCAACAACTGTGTCTCCCTACTACTATAACAGCAGTGTATATTGTTGAATAATAGAAATGAAATCAATGTATATATGTGAAAAAGATATAAACTTGTAATTTTGAAGCTTCCATAAAATAAAAATTGATACAATGTAACTAAGATTAACTCCTTTCATTTTTCAATACCTTTTAAAATTGAATTGTTGGTTCTATTGAAGCAAGGGCATTTCTTAATAGAAAATCAACTTCTATGATGGAGGATCAAATTACAACCTGCTGATTAATAATTTAATATCCCTAGCAGTTTTCAAAATAGGAAACAGAGATTCTAATTTAATAAACCTGCTTATTTGCATCTGCTATGATTTCAAAGGACATTTGCTTTCCAAATGGTCCAGAGAATTAACAAAGCAGAAAAATGCAGATGTCAAGATAAAATTTTTGCTCCACCTTTAACATCTTGTAAAAGTATTAGCTAATATGTAAGTGGCTTGAAATTAATGTATTTTACAGAGTCACGAGTAACAATTCTTTTTCTGTTCACAAAGCCATCTAAATCAAGATTTTCACCTTTAAACCACAATTCCTTCTGAAAAACTAAAGTGTGCCACAGAGGAGCCCAGATATTAAAATAGTAAGTCATTTTAAAAATCTATTAATCTTTATAGAAATAATGGAGTAAGTCTTGTCAAAAAATGCATTGAAATTGGGAAGAATGCTTATGTTACATAGGGATTATTTGCATAGCTGTCGCTGATTGGCTAATCTAGCAGCTGGAGATTTAACCCCTCTTAGTGACTAGTGGGCTTCAGGGAAGCCCTAAAAAACAGTTTCCCTGCAGCCTGCCAGCAGTCAGTATTAGTTCCAGCTAAAAGAAAATAAAGGTGCTGAACTGTTACTATGCCTCACCCCTTCATTTACATGTAAATCTAACACTGGCAACAAAGGTGGTGGAAGAAGAATAACAGAACAAAGGCACCTTGTGGCATCTGCAGCCATCTTAAGAAGCAAACCCCAAATTGCGTGGTCAACCTAGAGGATAACTGCACAAACATTTCCAGCTCCAGCCTTCTTTGGCCCCAAGACAGAAGAATGGTGAACATATATGTCTCATTTTTGCATGCTCCTGGAGGCTTCAGGAAAATAAGAGAAAATAAGGATTCTGCGGATAGAAATCTTAATGGGAAAAATGATATAGGATGCTTGGGATACTCTGAAAATGAGATAATAAAAGGTCCAACAAAAGCAATATCACTGAAAAGAAAAAACAAGAGACTCCAGATGAGACCGGCATGGCTGCACAAAAAGCTCTGTGACAAATTGGGAGATAAAGTAAAAAAAATGGAAAGAAGGACATGAAACTAGAGCAGAATAATAGGAAATAGCCAGAATCTGCAAAGACAGAAGGAATTAAGAGTTGCAACAAAAACCAAAAATAACAACAAAAAAAAGTTACCGGTATCTTTCAATAAAAAAGGAACAAAAAGAAAATCAAGGAAATGATTGGTACACCAATGGGAGAAAATGGCAAACAGACGATGGGCAACACAGAGAAAGCAGAATGCTTAATTTCTGCCTTTACCCAAAAGGGGAAAAAATAGCCCAATGTATCAAAAATAGCACTGTGGGATACAAAACAAAAAATGAGGTCAAAATAGGTAAGGGATTGACAAGAGAACACCTATTTGTTTTTGATGAGTTCAAATCTCTGGGACTAATTATTTTACATCCCAGAATATTGGAGGAGCTGGCTAATGTGATCTCAGAACCACAGAATGACATCTTTCAGAGTGCCTGGAGAGTTGCTAGAGGACTAGAAAAGTGCTGATGTGGTTCCAATATTCATAAAGCTTTAAAAAAATTGGATCCAGGAAACTATAGACCAATCAGCTTGACACCAATACATGGGAAAATCTTGGAAAAGATAATCAAACAGCAGGTTTGAAAGCACCTAGAAAGGAACAAGGTGATTACTGGAGTTCAGCATGGGTATATTAAAAGCAGATCATGTCAGATAAATCTTATTGTCTTCTTTGATAAAGTGTTTAATTAAAAGAGTGGATCAGGGAAATGCTGTGGATATAATATACTTGGACTCAGTAAAGCATTTGACAAAGTAGACCACAGCCTATGTCTTGGTAAGATAGAACAATATGACATAGACAGTATCACCATCAGATGGGTTTGCAGTTGGATGACCAATGGGCATTGATTTATTCTCCATAACACCTGAGGGAAGGGCAAAAAGCAATGTGTGGAAGCTTGTCAAAGAGAGACCGGGAAATAAGGAGGAATTTCCTGAAGTGAGAACAATTAATCAAAAGAAAAGCTTGTCTCCCTGATTGTTGGAGGGTTTTTTTAAAAAAAAAAAGTTTGGAGAACCATTTGTCTGGGATGTTATAAAGACACCTGTCCTGGGCAGAGGGTTGGACTAAAGGGGCTCCAAGGTCTTTTTTCTTTTTGCATGTTAATAATGAAACTGTCAGTCAAGTTATATTAATACTCAGAAATATTCTGTAAGCTGAAGGGTCACATATTTTCCTGTCACTTCTTTGAATGAAAAGGGAAGAGAGCTAAAATCAACTAGTAAATACTACAGACTCTTAGAAATTCCTACTAACGTGAAAGTAGCCTTTGGAAAATATTACTAAGTTAGACTTCAAAGGCCAATGTATCATAATGCCTCAAGTTTAATTATATGTAAATACCACTGATTTCCCCAAGATTCTTTTTCACATAAGCTAAACATGTTTATATCTCAAACTCTAAATGTCTGATGCTGTGTATCATCAAAATCCAGTCTGCAGGGAAACTCTGCTTTCTGCTCACTATAATTTATTGCATACTTACCTCTTCCAGAAGGGAAAAAAGTAGAAAAAAAGACAAAATCATCCAGTCCTAGGAGACTGGTTTTATGATCTAGTAAGTTCAGAAAATAAAACACAAGGATGTCATTGTCACAAAATCCTATCCTCTCTTTTCTATTGCTTGATGGAAGAAAAAAGAACTATTTTTACCAAAAAGCCAATTCTAGATTTCATTTAGAATTGAAGCCATGATTATAGCAGCAGGGGAAAGCTTTCCATTGCTACTTCTAATTCCAATGCTGCTCTAAGAAAAGAACAAAATGTTGGTGTTGTATATTGTGTTTTCCCCAAAAATAAGACCCTCTCCTATAATTTTTTTGAACCCTAAAATAAGCACTTGGCCTTATTGTCATGCATTCAAAATCCTTATTACCTTATTATCTTGACTTGTTATCAGGGGATGTCTTATTGGTGGGAAACAGGATAGTATCCAATGAAGTTTGGAAGAGAATGTTTCAGCAAAGTTTTGTAAACATTGTCTACATCAACTTTGCTATGCACCTTAATTTCATAACTGTTTGCATTTTAGCAGAATAACTAGGGAAGGGAGGTTGAAGAACCATATTGATAATTCTACCAGATGTGCTTTCAAAGCTGTCACAACTTTCTTGCCCCTCCAGAAATTCACATTTTTAAAGAATGCAGTGCTCCCCTCTACTAAATATCTTCTCTGTCAATCACACTGATTGTTAAGGAAATACTTTGCTGCAAAATGTCATTGCCACCCCTACCCCAATTCAGATCATCTGATGCTAAAACAAATGGAATGTTTCTGGCTTGGGTCCTCCCACAGCTGAGTCAAGCTCTTAAGAAATAATTCTGCATTCCAAACTAACAATAATGGTTGTTTCAGAAAATAAAAATACAAGAGCAAAAATCAAAATATGAACAGTTATTTCAACGCATCACCACCACTATAAAAACTGGTGGTAAAAGGTATTTTGTAAGGGCTACAACGAACCTTTTAAGAGTTCCTTTTGTAGCTTTCAAAGTGAGACAAGTAGGGGTGCGGTTTTTGCCTCGCTTGCTTGTTTGCTTCCATTTTTAGAGTTGTGAGATTTTAAGACACCAAATGAGAAATTTTGGGCCATACAGACTGAAGTCACCGTTTCCACCACTTAAAATTCTCAGACCTCTCTTCCCAAAACTTATGTTACTTGAGGTTTTATCAATAATTTATGATATATACTTTAATAAGCCTTGTAGATCTCTAGGTAATAGAAGTTATATATTCTTAGAGTTGGTTACTATTTGACATTTATTTATTAAATTTATCGAAAGCAAAGAACAAATACTCTTCACATTGAGTAAACATTATGTAAAGCAGAGAACAATGAAAAGCAATAAGTAAAAGAAATGTAAAGTTTAAAAAGTAAAAAAAAAACCTGCAGAAAGTTTAAAGTTAAATTAATTAAAAAATACAGAAAAAAATAAAAACGATCTATGTGGATCCAGCCTTATCACACCTCTCATATCTCCTACAGTCATAAATTAACTATAATTCCTTCTACTAAGTCAATACACCTTTTAAGATACTGAATTTTGTTCTTTAAATTTGTAATCTCTTTTTCCCCCCAGGAGCAGATCAACGTCTTCCAACATTAACATTCTCAGTTTCTCCTTTCCTTTAAGCGCATTCACTCTTTCTTCATATATTACTTCTGGGATCCAGTTCAAACTTCTGGTTATCACTCTATAATCAAATTCAATTTCATTGAAGGCTGCATCAGGGTTATGTTTGACCTCATGAGGGCCAAGATGGGTGCGGGCAGGACAGGCATGACCAGCTTTACATCACTCATGTCGGAGGTGCCATTGGTTGTCTGAGGACTCTGCCAGCAAAAATGGGCTCCCGAGCTATGTTTTTAGTTGCGACAGCCTCATGTAACACTCTGCCAGCAAAAACAGAGCTCGGGAGGGCCTCGTGGCATAGGCACCACAGACCAGTCCTTCACTGTTTCCAGATCAGCCCCACAGACCAGATCTAAGACCCCACAGGCAGGATCCGTCCTGTGGGCCTTGAGTTTGACACCCCTGCCCTATAAGGATGAGCTAACAAGAACTTTGAAGACAGTCTCACCTCAGTTACTTTGAACCATCTTATACTTTCTTTGGGACAAGTATGCTGAGAGCAAATTCACCAAGTAGATTGGGGGCTTGATGATGCCTCTTCTCTTGCACTGTCCACATTCTGAAATACTGTATACAGTGATCCCTCGATTTTCGCGATCTCGATCTTCGCGAAACGCTATATCGCGATTTTTCAAAAAATAATAAATTAAAAATATGTCCGGGTTTTTTTCTACACCAAGGTTCAATCATTTTCTCATTTCTCTTTTTTTCTCCCCTTTTTTCTATCATTTCTCTCTCTCTTCCTTCCACTCTTCTCTCTCTCTTTCCTTCTCTCTCCCCCCCTCCACTTGTCCACGAGAAGAAAAAAAGCAACATCTGCCGGGCAGCTCCCCTTGTGCCCTCGCTTTGTGCCTGCCTCTTGTCCCTCTCTTTTGGGGATTTTTTTTCTTTTCTCCCATTACTGTAAACCTGCCGCTTGGTCGCCGCCGAGCAGAAGCACGGGGAGGGCGAGAGAGGGAGATCGTGGCATGCGAGGTCCCTGCAGAGCAGAGGGGGTGGCTGAGGCGGCGGAGGCGTAGCGGCGGCGGCAGGCAAGCTTGGAGACGCAGCCTCAGCGAGCCGAAGGTTTCCGCGGCTCTGACCCAGAGCAGGAAGGGCTGGTGGGGGCAGCGAATCCACCTCCCCATCCACCGGCTCCACCATCTGCGCATGTGCGGCCATGGGAAAAAAGGGTGCGCATGCGCAGATGGTGTTTCCACTATATCGCGAAAAATCGATTATCGCGAGAGGTCTTGGAACGTAACCCTCGCGATAATCGAGAGATCACTGTATTATCTCTAACAGTAGAGGATACTCTAAACAATATTCAAGAAAGTTCTTACATATCTGCATTTTTACAACATGTTTGCACATTGACTATGCCACCTTAGTCAGATGCCATATAGTGGGATCTTTTTCCCTTTCATGCCAGAGTTGTTGAATGAATCAGTACAGTGGTTAAGTTTGCAACATGGCTGCTAAGTGAATGTGGCTTTCCACATCTGACATATGATTCTGCTTGTCAGAAGATCATAAATACTTGCCAGTTGCCACGCTTCTGAATTTTGTGACCATTGGATGCTGCAAGAGTCATGTGAAAAACAGTCACAAGTCACTTTTTTCAGCACTATTGTAACTTGGAACGGCCACTAAATGAATTGTTGTTATCTATGATTATTTGTCTTTTTAATGTATGCTAGAGAACAGAACAGAACAGATTTTTTTTATTAGCCAAGTTAAACACACAAGGAATTTGTCTTTGCTGCATATGCTCTCAGTGTACATAAAAGAAAAGATACATTTGTCAAGAATCATGAGGTGCAACACTTAATGATTGTCATAGGGTACAAATAAATATCAGGAAACAATCAATCTTAATATAAATTGTAAGGATACAAGTTACAGTCATTCAATCATAAGTAGGAGGAGATGGGTGATAGGAATGATGAGAAGACTAATAGTAATAATGATAATAATAATAATAATAATAATAATAATAATAATAATAATAGTAATAATAATTTGTTTAGCAGAGTAATGGTGTTTGGGGGGAAAAACTGTTTCTGTGTCTAGTTGTCTTGGTGTGCAGTGCTCTATAGCGACATTTTGAGGGTAAGAGTTGAAACAATTTATGTCCAGGATGTGAATATCCTGGACATAAATTTATTTACTTCCTAGTACAAGTCAATAATATATATGCATTATTGATGTGCATCTTTAGTCGTAATATAACAAAATGCACATTGATCTTTTCTCGCAGCCAAAAATATATATTTAAAACAAAATTATATTTTTATAGTTGAATTGACTGATTTAATACTAATAAGCACAGCAAACAAAATACTAACAGCTGCTGCCCTTGAGACAATTAGTATTTTATATAAGCTTATTTTGACATGGTGCAGCATGGTGGGCTTAATGAATAAAACCATTTTACATTAACTGCTGCAGAATATCTTAGTATCACTCTAATCCCTGAGCCAATATGCCTGACTGCCATTTGTTTATAACTTTGCCCTTTGCTGCACATAACTATGTTGACATCGCGGTCTGATTAAATAATCCAGGGATCAAAATACTGGAAACCTGCCATCCTTTCACTCCTCACACAGGCGAGAAAGGGGAACAGGTCTATAGCCATGCTGTGGTTCAACTCTGTATTTCTTCAGTGTTTAAAGATGTATATTTTCTAATTACACTTCTTTTAGCCAAAATGTTTAACCTTGGAAAGTTGCCCAAAAAGTTGTGAAAGGCATGTAATTGATTGAAGACTGGGCCACACTTTTATGGTGACTTGACACCTTTGGGCTTTCTGCAGATTACATGCTGCCTTTTTTTCTGAAAACTGCATAACAGCCTTTTTGTGGATAGGCTGAAAACAAACAGTCATATTATCCAGCTGTGTCCATAAATCTGATGAAAACATTGCTGCACTGCTATTGGAAGACTTTAAACAAGAAAATAGCAAGTGTCCAGTTGGGTAATTTAATAATGCCCCAGCCCTCTTGCAAAACCAAAAGTCAATTCAGACATTACATGTTCCAATGATGAGATCATTCCCCGTCTGCGCATTTATGAAAACAGATTGAGAAATGCATATAGCTTTTTGCTCACAATTGCACATTTCAGAATGGGATCTCTAAGATCTAATTCTATTATTCCAATATGCTAATAAAAAACTTATAAGAAACTTCAAAAACTATCTGTATTTTACAACCTTAAAGAGGTATCCAAGCTCTACATCTAGGTATTCAGATGCTAGTTTCATGGCAAGAGTTAACATGAAAGAAAGTACAGTAGTACCTCTACTTACGAACTTAATTTGTTCCGTGACCAGGTTCTTAAGTAGAAAAGTTTGTAAAACGAAACATTTTTTCCCATAGGAATCAATGTGAAACCAAATAATGTGTGTGATTGGGGAAACCACAGGGAGGGTGGAGGCCCTGTTTCCTCCCAGGAGATTCCTAGAGAGACCCCACGGAGGCTTCTCCCCATCTTTTCTGGCCCTGTTTCCTCCCAGGAGTTTCTTAGAGAGGTCCCATGGAGGCTTCTCCCTGCCTTTTCTGGTTACAGTTTTGGAGGCTCAGGTTTGTAAGTGGAAAATGGTTCTTGAGAAGAGGCAAAAAATATTTTCTTATCTAGAAAAGTTTGTAAGTAGAGATGTTATAGGTAGGGGTACCACTGTATATAATCAGTGTATAATAGTATCGTATTTGTCAAGAAAGTTTGGCTTTCGTTTAGGTATCCAGGATAGAGAGCAAAAAGAGAAGAACTTGGTGATATACCCTAACTTGGATTAAAAAAACACCAGGAGACAAAAAGTTTCATATCAACATCAAAGTTATCAGGTTAGTACCAGTAGTATACAAATGAAGGTATGGAGTTCAACAGAATAGTAAATTGAAAAAAAAGTGAAGATAAAGTTGCATGCTGAAAATAAATGTGGAACCTGAATGTTACAGCTCACTGAATTTTCCCCATGGCACCACAATGATGATTGAGATTTGCTGGATTACCATCAAGTCACATTGGCATAGTCTTTGCTATCCCACAGTCCACAATGTGAATGAGCAATATGGGACAATTACTTCTTGGTCTCTTATAATATTAACTTTTTCTAGTAATTGGATCTAGTAGATTGGATTGAAAGTTTATTTAAAATAGTTCCTTAAGAACTGTCAATCTTACTGGGGGAAGCAAATTGAAGAAACTTCAAATTTCTGGCCATTTGTTTCCTTTTGCTCTCAGATAAGAACTCAACATATATTACCTTGATCTGAAACCATGGCTCTTTATAGATTCTAAAATTAGTAGCAACCAAAATTTTGAAGATCTAAACCCAGATATGGAGAACCATATCTTACTCCATTTTCTACTATTATATAATACAGGTAGTTAGATACCCGAAGAAAGCTTTCATATCTCCTCTCAGTCTTCTCTTCCCCAAGCACCCAACATTTCCAACCATTCCTTCTGTTTTCTTACAAACCTTTTAGCATCCTGGTTGTCCTCCTAGGACTGTGATGGCGAACCTATGGCACGCAGGCCACAAGTGGCACATGGAGCCACATCAGTAGGTACATGAGCTCAGGTTTGGTGTGCATGTCTGTGCTGGTCAGCTGATTTTTGGGCCTTCTGGACCCACTGGGAGTTGGGAAACAGGCTGTTTCCAGCCTCCGGAGGGAGTGTGGGAGACCCATTATTTGCTCTCTCCAAGCTCCAGAGCCTTTCTATGAGGCTGGGGTGGGCAAAAATGGCCTTCCTCACCTCCAGAAACCAGAAATGGCCCATTTCCCAAATTGAAATGGGCCATTTCTGGCCTCCAAAGGCCCTGTGGGGGAGGGAGAGGCCATTTTGCCCACCCCAGTCAAAGAAACATCTTAGAAGGCAATACTGGGCCATGTCTCTCCTGCTTACATGGGCTCTTCTATTACTGTGTTGTATTCCCCTGCATCTTCCTTGGTTGTTGTTGTTTTCTTTAGTGTTTACAAATGTTTAATTATATGAGTATTTTCCATCAAGTCACAGAATATTAGTTGTAGGCAACTTTGGAGTTAAATAATTAAGAACCAATGTTGGTTCTTAATTATTATAAGATGTCAATTAAAGTTCTTTCTATAAGGATTTTGAAGTGAAAAGATAGATCGTTCATTTATTTGGGTAGTACTGAATCAAGATATTTTTTTTGTAAGCTACAAGGGACAAACTCCATTTTATCATTCTGCTTTCTCAAGATCCTAAAACAGATTTCACACGTGCTTTTAGTAATAGATGAACTTAGATATGTTAATGGACAGCCACACTCTGTAACATAATGAGAAACAGCTGCTACCAAAGCTACATGGTGATCTTTCTACATAATTACCAATTCCTGCTATCACCCTGAGTGATATCATCCCAACTGCGGTACCAACATTTCCTTTCTGGGACAAGCGAAAAAGAAATACTGATCTGGGTTATTTTTTTATTCTCCTTAAGAGAGCCACCATTTATGCTTTCTCTTTTATTTATTTATTTACTAATTCATTCTATTTATATACACTGTAATATGCATGAACTCCTGGTGGTTTGCAGAAAGAAATGCTGAAGGCCTTAAGGATTATCTAGAGAGCTTGAGTAAATTTTTAAATTTAAGAGAAAATATATGTAACTTGCCCAAATGATCATAAATGAATAAAATAAAGCAAGCCTCTTGAATATCCATGTCTTTGTTTCAAAAGATGTCTTGACATTTTCCTCCTTCTGTGATCAAAACATTAAAGTATTTCAAAACTCTGTACTAACTGTTATCAAAACATTAAAGTATTTCAAACCCTCTACTACCTCTCTCCCCCAATCAGGGGCTTTGGATAAGTAGACTTTGACTTCCATAATTCCCAGCCACTTTGCTAGAAGTGAGGGAAATGGTGTGAAACCTCTCAAAATCAGTCGTGATTGAACAAACTGTAGTTCCAAGGGAGAAATGCTCAATAAGAGGTGTCTACAATAAAACCTAATTGTGTAAAGAAAAGAAGTCCACAAAGGCAACTTTTTGTGGATATGAGAGGAGTTGCATCCCACCCACCCTCCAAAAAATCAGTACCAGAAAGAGCAAAGGAACTTGGTAGAGGATCTTAAACTCTGATTAAACATCCACCACCCACCACCCACCACACCTCTGTTTTGCAGGTCCTATTTCTCCTAAGTTAGTGGAAAGCAGCTTAGCTGTAAATATTTGCCCTTCACGCTGAGCCCACCAGCTGGCTAAAACTGCAGCTGACAGATATGTCTGTAAAGAAGGGAGAGAGTTAGAGGGAGAGTGGAGGGGGCTAAACAGATTTCAAAGTAAAGAGGAAGAGAGAGCTCTCCCTCCAACTCTCACTAATAAGGAAAAGAGAAGAAAATAAACAACAAATATCCTGTCTCCTCACTCTTCCTTCTGCCTTGATTTGTTTGCTGATTCCCAAGTTACAGATACAGGATGCCAAAAGTCTGGCTGTCTTATGGCAACCTCAGGGTCTTGTTTTGTTTCCTCCCCTCCCCCCAAGAGGGATGTTTTCTCTCACCAAAACATTTGTGCCAAACTATTCTTGACCCCACTCGAATTGCAAAGGGCCTGGCACATTTGTGGAGGTGACCGCATTCAAAAGAGTTTATCCTGCAGGGATGAATATGGGAGGTGCATAAAAGAGGCCAGAACATTTGGTATGTAATGTTTGGAAAGAAAGAGGGGGAGGGAGGGGAGGGGAGAAAGAGGGGGAGGAGGAAAGGAGGGAGGGAGAAAGAGGAGAGAGCGAAATACTGGATTGTATAACCAAGCTTTCCCTAACTGGGGCATCCCACCGATATGAATTGCAAAAGAGATTTGGAGAAAGCTGCGCACACAGGCCATGTCTGGGTAGCTCAACGCTCACACATCTGCAGAGCAATCCTATATCCATGAATGTTCAGAAGTGAATGTTGAAGGATGCAACTTTAGGATAAGGGTTAAGAGGTTAGGGTTGTGTCCTCTGATTTCCCTGGGGCCACGGGTCACTTGATTAGATCCAAAGACATTATTGTGGCAGTCATTAAAGACACCATAGGGCTCCCACTCCTCTGTCTTTAGGGCTACCCATGAGGGAAAAAAGTGGGGGTGGAAGGAGAGAAATAGCTGGATTGGGGGTGTCGCAGTGCCGCCTGTCTGTCGGGGGGGGGGGAGGGGGTGGCGTCGCACTCACCTTAGTGGGCGAAGAGGCGGCTAGGTTACGGCCGAGCGAGTCGAGGCGGGCGCTGTATTCGGTGAACTTCTTCTGGTAGCGCAGCGCTGTCATCTGGAGCTCGAGCTGCACGGCCGAGAGCTGCGAGAGGAGCGACTTCTCCCGCTTGCCGGCCCGCAGCGCCTCTTTCTTCAGCTCTTTCTCCAGGCCGGCCAGCTTGGCTTGGAGGGCGCCGTTGTGCGCCTTGAGCGCCTGCAGGCAGCAGTGGGAGCCGGCCTTGCGCTCGCGATGGGTGAGCACCAAGCCGCAGCCTTGCTCGCAGATCCCCACCGGCCGGGCCTCGCAGCTCTCGCGCATATGCGCGTCCACGTCGCGCAAGTTGAGCACTTCGGCGCAGCCCTTATGGCGGCACTTGGCCGGCGAGTAGTCGCACATCTCGGCGTGCTCGGCCAAGTGCTGCAGCTTGACCACCTTCTCGCAACCCCGCGCGCGGTTGGCGCACTTGATGTCCAGCTTGAGGATGAGGCTCTTCAAGGGCAGGACGTGGTTCAGCTCCTTGGTGGACATCCGCTGGCACTTCACCGGGCAGCTGCCTTGCTGCACGACCCACGGCAGGACGCAGCCGGCGCAGAACACATGACCGCAAGGGGTGGTGAGAGGGTCCTCCAAAACTTTGTTGCACAGATTGCATTTGAAGTCGGGATCCACCTCCCCGTTGAAGCGATCCAGCTCAAACCCCATCGTTCTCCGCCTTCGCTGACCGCAAGGCAAACGCCTCCGTCCGTCCGTCCACCCGAGCGCACGGACCCACCCAAACTCCCCCACTTCTCTGGGGTGAGAAATGAAAATAAAGCCGCGGTTTTAATCAGCTAGTTTTATATAAATATATAAAAGCGTTCCAAATCACACGCTGTCCAAGGAGGGGGGGGAAAGGGAGAAACAAAAAGAAAATCTTCCTTGGAGAGAAGAAGCCCCAACTGCAGAGGTCACCGGACATTTATTCTCACCGCTCTCCTCTCTCATTCCTTGCGAGGCACGAGGAGCAGCCCAGACTGGCTGACTGCGGGCTGTCTACTGACTGAACTAATTGCCTCAGACTTCCTTGCAAAGGCTGGTGAGGAATCCTCTACCGCATTGATCCTAGTGAAAGCGCAGGGGTTCCTTTCGCCCACCTCCCTTCCCTTCTTCCCCTCACGCACGGCCTTTCCCAAACCCCTCCTGCTCTCGCCTTTTTTGGCTCGGTTTAGCTTCTTCTCTGCTTTTCTTTTTGAGAGAGAAAGATTCGGACGGGGGACGCCTCATTCCCTGAAGCTGAGAATGCTGTTTATTCATGAGCATAATCAGCAGTATGGGTCGCCGGATATATGAAGGAGGAAAAAAGAGGGGTGAAAGAAAGAAAAAAGTCTCGGCTGAGGCATTCGGGAGTTTGCACAGGGAAGGGTAGACGGCAGTTCCCTGAAGCTTTCTTTGTTTAATGGATGGTAAAGTTCTATGCCGAGAGGCTCTTGGAGTTGTTTCTGGTATTCGGGGATTTTATGCAAAGAAGGTTGTCTCTATCATTGCAAATAACTTATTTGCCCCCCCCCCCCTTTCCTTGAAGAAATAGATGGGAGCTGGAGCACACCATGTTTACTTGCAATATGTTTTCTTGAGTCGCTTAGAGAAGGGGAGCATAGAAATCTAATTAAGAAATAAATAATAATAAGTATGTTCTGGCAGAAAGAAAGCGGACAGATCTTCCAGGGTGGTTGGTTTCCCAGAGCATTTTTGTCAAACTTGCAGGTGACAGAACTTTGCAGGAAATGCTAATCCCTTGGAAATGCAATTCAGTACAACTTAAATAGAACAGGGATCCATAAGCAAAGGGAAGGAGGTTCTTGGCTTGACTCTTGTATATGTGGAAGCAGCAGTCTGATGTGTCTTAAAGAAAGAAAGAAAGAAAGAAAGAAAGAAAGAAAGAAAGAAAGAAAGAAAGAAAGAAAGAAAGAAAAAGACCGAGCTTGTAGTTGTAGTTTTGTAGTCATAAGAAGTAATATAAATAATATAGTCGTAAAATAATATATAAGATATAAGAAATAGCTGTCAAGATAGACAGCAAAGGAGAAGGGCTGTTACATGTTTCTGTTTCCTCTTTCTTATTTGTTTTTTATTTCTATCTCTGTTTGTGTGAGATGTTTGTCCGTTTTAAGACAATGTACAAAACAAGATTAGTGTAAAGAAGTATGAAGCAGATTCCAAAGATTATGTACTGTCTTTTTTAATTGTATAAATTTTCAATAAAACTTTTTTTTTAAAAAAGAATATTTCTACAGTATCTTTATTTTGTGTTCAACAGTTCTCATCTAGAATACAGTACTATCTCTGTTTCTGAGAATCTTTAAGAATAGTCACAGTCACTCATGCCCTCATCACCTCGAGGTTCGACTACTGTAATGCTCTCTACATGGGGCTACCTTTGAAAAGTGTTCGGAAACTTCAGATCGTGCAGAATGCAGCTGCGAGAGCAATTGAGACATCTCCCCCGGGCATATACAATTTATGCATGGTATGTTTGATTAGTAAATTGGTTTTTTTAAATATTTTAAACTATAATTTAGATTTGTCATGAATTGTTTTGTTCTGTTGTGAACCGCCCCGAGTCTGCGGAGAGGGGTGGCATACAAAACTTAATAATAAATAAATAAAATAAATAAATAATATAAATGAAGGCAATGGAGAATAATATAAATGAAGGCAATGGAGAATGTCAGTGATTCAGAAAACAATTCTCACAACAAAAATAAAGGACAGAAAGAAGGAAGGAAGGCAGGAAGGAAGGAAGAGAGAGAGACAGAGAAAGAAAGAAAGAAATCTGAAGGAATTGGATATCTTTAGCCTAGAAAGAGATGGGGGCACAATCACATTCTTCAGATATTTTTTTAAAAAACCACTATCACGTGGAAGAGAGCAAAAATACAAAGGAGCATATCTAAATCTAATGGGTTTAAATTACAGGATGCTTTGTCAGTGGAACAAATCTTCAAGACGGGTGATGTAATTGCTGCAGGACTTCAACTAGAGATTGCCTAACTTTCTGCCTAACTTTCTTATTCACTGAGTAGAGGTTTGTGGCTGATGATGTATAAAATCCCTCCCAACTCTCTGAAATGTAAGAGGTGTGCCTGATGGGACCTTTCCCAAGCACTAAATGAACAAACCACTTTATCAGGACAACAGACCACCTCCTCCCTCCCACTGAGAAATTGTGCCCTAGAATGTTCATCAGAAATTATCCAGGTATACAAATGTATGCTCTGAAGTCTCTACTTGGAGAGCAAAAAAAAAATAAATGAGGGAGGGAGTTTTTGCTAACCAAAATTAGTTTTCCAAGATTCAGGGTAAAGAACTTCCCACCCTGCCTGAATATACCAGAGATTGGACCTAGGATTTTCTTTCTAGAAAGACCACAGTTATTTCTGTCATATCTATCCAATGGTACCTAGTTTTATGCAGGATGACAAAAAGGTATCTTTGTGCGCTTGGTCTTGAGTAGACCAGAGGTGGAGAAGCAGAAGATGAGGGTGAAAAGATAATGTCTGTAGGCATTTTAAAAATAGTTAGGGGGCAGCTAATGCAGGCTAAACTCAGAAATTTCATAAAACTACCTCTAACCATTACATATCATATCTAGACCTTCATATGTTCTAAATTGAAGAAATGTCCATAGGAAAAGGAATTGTTGCAGAGAAGGAGAAAAGAAGAGGGCAACAGGGTGAAAACTGACCCAGGAAAGCATTTAGATCAAGGTCACATTTTAACACAATTTAGAATATTCTATTCCTAACTACAGAATGTATTAGTGAAAGATTCTATTCTATTGCAGAAATAAAAATTTGTAAACTTGCTTTCCTGGCTTCCAAGTTTAGGACTGACTCATATTTACATATTTACTTAACATAAGTATAAGTAATTAAAAATAGGTTAGATATCCCCTGCTCACTCTTTATTTTAATTTTATTTACTTATTATTAGAGTTGGAAGTGACCTTGCAGGTCATCTAGTCCAACCCCCTGTTGGAGCAGGAGATCCTGCACCTCCTAGCAGCTAGCAGTCCAATCTCTTTTTTGAAATGTTGACTGTTGGGGCATTCACAATTTCCAGTGGCAAGCCGTTCCAAAGTTTGATCACTCTCACCGTCAGAAAGTTCTTCCTTATTTCCAGGTTGAATCTCTCCTTGCTCAGCTTCCATCCTTTGCTCCTAGTTTGGCCCTCTGGTGCCCTGGAAAAAAGTGTGACCCCATTCTCTCTGTGACAACCCCTTAGATATCTGAAGACTGCTATCATGTCCCTCCTGGACCTCCTCTTTTCTAGACTATCCATGCCCAGCTCCTGCAACCATTCCTCGTATGTCTTGGTTTCCAGTCCCTTTGTCACTCTGGTTGCTCTCTTCTCTACTTTTTCTAGAGTTTTAATGTCTTTTTTTATAATGTGGTGACCAAAATTAGTTTTAGTTTTTTAGGTTTTTTTAGTTTGAATGCAGTACTCTAAGTGTGGTCTAACCAGGAACTTATAGAGTGGTATTAGTACTTCCCTAGTCTTGGAGTGTATCCTTCTGTTGATGCAGCTTAAGATTTTGTTGGCTTTTTTTTAGCCACCGTTGCACATTGCTGGTTCATATTTAGTTGGTTATCTACAGTGGTCCCTTGACTTTTGCAGGTCCAACTGTCGCGGAAAGGCTATACCATGGTTTTTCAAAAAATATTAATAAAAAAAATACTCTGTGGGGTTTTTTTGAACATTTGAACTTTTTCCCGCAGCCGCCAGATGTACAATATTGTGTGTTTTAACTCTTCTCCTCCCCCACCACCCCAGTCATCCTGCTTCTTTAAATAAAAGCTCTGCTTCCGCCCCAGCCTCCCGATCCCTCCCCTTTAATTCTTGGAGCATTGGTACACTCCACTTGAAGCCGAGCCTTACTGCCACCTGCCGCTGTGTAGCAAAGCCCCCAGCTTGTTGCTCCATTGCCCTTGCGGGTTCTGGGGGTAAGTTTTTTTTAAATATATTTTTATTGATTTTGTAAATATGGTTACATAAAAAACAAACATAAAACAGTGCACAGTGCATGTGCCCATCACCTGACCGACAAAAGAACCCCCATCACCACCACCACCCATTGCGGGGGGTTCGAAAATTTACTAGTTTATATATATATATTTCCTTGGCTCTACTTTGCATTTGTTATTACTGAAAAAGTGATTGGAGTTTATTTTTCACATTTGCTTCACAGATTCTACTCAACATATAACCTTTCACCTTATTCCATCGTACCATCAGCTTCTCCAGTTTGTTTTCATCAAAGTTGTTTAATCTTATTTCCATGATTTCAAAATGTATGTGATCCACCATGTACCAGTACCAGTTCTGTAATGTCCATTTTATAGACTCTTTCCAACCCAATACCACTACCGCTTGAGCACTTTCCAATGCTGCAGTTTTTATTTCTTTAAAATCTCTTAGTTCTCTTTGTTTAATTAAAATCGCTATTTCTTTTGTAATTGTCCAATTAATATTTAACATTTTATTTATTTCATTCTGCACTTCCTTCCAAAATTTCTGAATTTCTACACACTCCCAGAACATATGCATGAAAATTCCTTTCTTTTGGCAACCATGCCAACAATTACCTTTCTCTTTCCCCTGGAAGTGTGCAAGTTGTGCTGGTGTATAATACCATTTGTGTAAGATTTTTCTTCTCATCTCTTTAACTCTTGTGTTTTTAATCTTATGTATATTTTCTAGTATTTCTTTCATTTCACTTTCATCTATTTATAAATCATTTTGCCAGCATCTTGTCAAACCTTTTATTACTTCCTCTTCTGCTTGCAATAACATTCTATATATATTGCTAGCTTGAGCTTTTGTATTATTAATCTTTTCTTTTATTATTTTCTCTAAACAATTTTCTTCTCTCAAGAAAGCTTCTTTATTCTCACTTTTATTTAAAACCCTGCTGTTCTGTTCGGGTCGTATGTGACCCGAAACCAAGTTTGAGTCCCCTGTAAAACATTTTCCCTGCATATCTGAAACTTGAAATTTCATGACTTTTCATCATTTCAGGGGTTCTCTCTATGAGAATTTTTTTTGGGGGGTGGGGGGCTTAGTTTTTCCTGGGCAAAAAAACTTCCTAATGTTATGTTCGGGTCACATACGACCCAGACCGAAAACTCTTCATTTGAAGTGCTTATGTTTGGTCAATTTGAAAACTTTTTTCACTTGGAAAGTAGTCTGAACATTTCTGCACACAATGATATGAAAATTGAAATGAAAAAAGTAAATCTTATTGGTTTATTTTGCAGATATAATGCATGCCCCCCCGTTTTTGTGAATTTTTTTCAATTTATGGATAGTTTTGCTTGCAAAATCCATTCTATTTTACTGAAGTTGGTGTGGGATTGGTAGCTTGAACATTTCTGAATATAAGAAAAATATAAAGGAACTGAAAAAAATGATTCTTATTGGTTTTTTAACATCAGAAATAAGGCCTCCCACCCCTTCGGCTGCTTGCATCCATTTTCACTTTTTATTTTTTTATGCTCCAAATACGAAATATTCTTTAAAATTTTAGGCATTCATTTACTCAACTTAACAATGCTGATCATCAAAAAAATATTTGTGGGGTTGGGGGGAAATGTTTTTTCTGGGCAAAAAAAAAGTCACGTTTACTCTGTTCGGGTCATATAGACCTGGACCAAAATGATTTTTTTTAGGTACTTGAATTTGATCTTTTTGAAAACTTTTTCAACTGGAAAACTAGTTTGAACATTTATGAACATAATGATATGAAAATTGAACTGGAAAAATTGAGACTTATATTTTTATTTTGATCAAAAAGCCCCTCCCCCATCCTTTCTGAATTTCGTGTCAATTTCTATTTTTTAAGGCTACAAATCCCTAAGGAATTTCCCCCCAAAAGGTTTGATATACTAAATTGAACAGTCCTGAACATAAGAAAAATATAAATGAACTGAAAAAAATGGTTCTTATTGGTTTATTTTTGCCACAAAAGGGCCACCCCCCCTCGGCCTTGCTGTGTGCCATTATTGTCACTTTTTATACATATTTGGCTAGAAATATTTGGAATATCCTTTTGAAACAATCCTGAACATAAGAAAAATAGAAATGAACTGAAAAAAATGATTCTTATTGGTTTATTTTTGAATATAAAACCATATTGTCTTATACTCGAGTATAAGCCTATTTGAGTATGAGCATGGGGGCCCATTTATGTGCAAAATAAACCAATATGCATCAATTTTTCCAGTTCAATTTTCATATCATTATGTTCAGAAATGTTCAAGCTACAAATCTCACACCAACTTTAGTAAAATAGAATGTATTTTGCTAGCAAAACTATCCATAAAGTGAAGACTATTTCAAAAAAACGGGGGGGGGGCATGCATTTCATCAACAAAATAAACCAATGTGCATCATTTTTTCCAGTTCAATTTTCATATCATTATGTTCATAAATGTTCAAGCTACCAATCCCACACCAACTTTAGTAAAATAGAATGTATTTTGCTAGCAAAACTATCCATAAAGTGAAGACTATTTCAAAAAAAGGGGGGGCATGCATTTCATCAACAAAATAAACCAATATGCATCAATTTTTCCAGTTCAATTTTCATATCATTATGTTCAGAAATGTTCAAGCTACCAATCCCACACCAACTTTAGTAAAATAGAATGGATTTTGCAAGCAAAACTATCCATAAATTGAAACAAATTCACAAAAACGGGGGGGCATGCAATATATCTGCAAAATAAACCAATAAGATTTACTTTTTTCATTTCAATTTTCATATCATTGTGTACAGAAATGTTCAGACTACTTTCCAAGTGAAAAAAGTTTTCAAATTGACCAAACATAAGCACTTCAAATGAAGAGTTTTCGGTCCAGGTCGTATGTGACCCGAACATAACATTAGGAAGTTTTTTCGAACAGAACAGCAAGTAAAACCAGCTATGGAGGAGGGAGGAAGGAAGGGAGCATCTCTACTTCACAGAAATTTGACTTTCGTTGGCGGTCTTGGAACGTATCCCCTGCAAAAGTCAAGGGACCACTGTATTACATTCTAACCACCATGTCACTATGGCTCCTCCCAGGAAAACCACATTGATAGAGAAAGTGAAGGAAATAGTGCCAGATGATCGCCCCCAAGTCAGATGGCCTTCAACATGCTACAGAGGAAAAAGTTGAAGATTTATTACAGCGCTATAGTTGTTTATAATGTTATTTAAGACATGGCTAGATTAGAATTTTTGAAACATTTAGTTGCTGATTTGTCATATAGGAAATCTGGACCTGCAAGGACAAAATTTCAGTGGGAATAAGGAATGTACAGCAAGAAGGATGAAAGTGGCCAAGATCAACAGTGAAAGTGTATGAATCAACAGTGCATTGACAGTTTCTATAATCTGTCGTTCGGTTAAACATTCTTTCCAATTCCTCATGCAAGTAATTAATTTAAAAAAAGAAGAGCAAAGATGAGTATTCTTTCTGAATATTAATTCATGAATATTTTTGAATTAAGGTTTTATCACATCATCTAACTTTTACAGAATACTGCTCAAAATGAAGAATATTGTGCTTTATTTAAGAACTGAACTCTTGTTTTGGCTTCAATGTCCAGTATATGCTCTAATATCCCTTTACCATTTTTCCTCTTTTTCTATATAGAATAAAAATGTAATATTTATTTATTTGTTAAACATGCTTGAAATATAGGTCTGTAACCTTTCCACATCATGGAGTATTTTATAAATATTAAATAATACATTTGCCCCTCGTAGAACCTATGAAGAGGCTAACTGAATAAAATAGCTATTATCCTAAAATTCTAGAAACTGTGAAATGTTTTCAAGTATCCAATATGCTACCCACATTGTGTCATCTTATACAAATGGATTTTCTTTGTTTAACATCGAACAGCCTGCATCCAATTCACCATGTACTCAGCATCTTTCCCCATATTGTCATAGTCACAGTTGGTTTATGCAACCAAGATGTCTGTGTGACTTGGCCACTAAAGTTGTGGAGTGAACACTTGCTTTGCCATGTCAAAGATCCCATTCATTTCAGGCTCTCTTTAAATGTTCCCAGGCATTAGATTTGAGAGCAGGCTGACACCTTTGAGAGCTACAGCTAGTCCAATATCCAGTATTGGATTACACAAGCCTGACACATTTGGTTTATAGTAATAGAAGAATGAAATGCTGTGGAAGTATCTAGGAAAGGGACTTTAATGACAATTGTTTTCATAGACCAGAACATTTTTAATTTGGGAATTGGAATTTCAAAGTGTTTGTTACTTACTTCTACAGTAAGTAATTTTATTATCCCCTGAAGCCCTTTGGTTAGAACCAGCGGGACTTAAATGCAAAGAGTTTGTGGACAGAGGAAGCAGTTTACTATTTCAACCCATGGAGATGGTTCCATTTACAAAGACTTCATTTTGCCAGCTGGATTCCAAACTGTTGCAAAGAAGCAATGGAATTTCCACATGCTGCCTGGGTTTCCTTATGGAAAATATGTTTTGTGCCTTGTGTGGTCTATTACTGTCCCATTACTGTCACTGAGAATTATGTGTGCATGTCATACGGCCAGGAAAGCTTCATTCTCAGAAAATCTGTTTCCATACATATATAATCTTCATTCATTTTGAAGGTATAATGAAGAGCAACTACGTAAGACCACACCAGAAGAATATTGAAGATCTTTAAAATAATTTTCTTCCTAAGTGAAGAAGTTACAAAATATAGGATGGACACACCTTTCCCTGATTGAATGCAATATATTTGATTAGTTTGTTTGTTTTAAAGACTTCTCTGCAATTAGGATGGTTATTTAACTATAACCTTGGATCCAATCTCTTTTGCTGCAGTTTGCAGGCATCACCAAGAAGATTGCAGTGACAAAACAATGTTGACCAATAGATGACATAACTTGCTAAAGTTAACAGTCAGTTACCATTTAAAAAAAAAACTTTAAATAACCTAATGAACAAAGTTATTCAAAATGCCTTGTAAATAAGGAAGACTTCAGAATAAAAAGCCAGGAAAAAAATTAAATTATTAAAGAGCTCAAACATTAAGCTTAATCTCTTAATAAGGCACATATGAGAGATAAATATTGTGTTAAATGATACAGGAAGACTTTCAGTATCGTATATATTCAGATTATCATGCTTATTGCAACTACTATTCTATTCTACTCTATTCTAACTATTTTCAACAAAAATTCAGAAGCTATATAGGGTGATTGTCTTTTCACTCAAAGATGCTTGCTGGTCTGCCCTCATGATTCTGCCTTCATTTCATCCTCCGCTAACATCATGGGTAATTTTTAAATATTACAATTCATGTTTTCTTCTTCTCCTCCTCCTCCTCATAAAATGTCTTATTGCCATGGACACCTGTGCCTCTCCAGTCACTCAGTGTTGCCCTCCATGGCTATTTTGGCTTGGGTTGCAGGAGAGATTGTACTGTGGAAGCCAAGGAATGCACACCAAACAGATGTTTAATGCACACCAAAGCCAGATAAGCTCTTGGGTTTCAGAAACAAAGAAAGGAACCCCCTCCATGACATGCCTTGACGCATTTCACCTACAGGGAGAAAGCAGAACTGAAATTAAAGAACAAGGAGGGATGGGATTGACTCCAAAGAGGGTGCGTAGTTTTCCAAAACAATTTTTGGAGCGGGGGTCTCTTTTACGGGATATTGTTTCCCCTCTTCAGTCATATTAATTGTTTAGCCTGGAAGAATTTATTCTAAGAGATCCATCATACCTTACGGTATCTACATATACCATCCTTTCCATAAGCAAGAAGCAGCTGAAGAGGAAGGAGTCCCCAATGGACGATTATGTCTAAAAGGAATAAAGCACCACTTCATAAACCATAGCTTCTATACAAATGGAGAAGGGCATAAAAAAATCTTGACATCAAATCCTTCACACATATACTCTCATATTCTTACATCCTCTCTGATCCCCATTTCCTGTTAGGGAGAATATTTAATACTAGGAGAAACAATCCAGAGGAATTCACTGATCATTTTTATTAACATGTTCTGCAGTAAATGTGTAAAAACAACACTGCTCTCATTACCGAAGCAGAATAGGATTTGGCAATAAAGCTAGTATAAAATATACCTGCACTGAAGTCCCCCCCCTCAAGGATCAGAGGAAAGCGCTCTCATACTACTTATGAGGAATCAGAGATCTCATGTGAATAAGCCTGTGACAGGACATGAGGACTACAAACCAAAGCTTGAGAAATGTCCAAAACTCCAAACTATAGTATACAAGTACAAACTTAGGGGAGAGATTCCTGTTGATATCTTTCTATAGCTAGACAGAAGAGGATCAAGAACAATTTGTGTACCTTGATTTAACTTCTGCCATTATAGAATTATGGAGCTGAAGCATGCAGTAATTAAAGTGTTATATAGAGAATAGGGTGACTTGAGGGGGTCAGCCATGGAAATTATTTTGATGACTTTGGGCTCCCTTAACCCAAATTTTCTCACTAGGTTGTTGGGTCAGAAAAGGGGAAGAAGACAGTATGGCATGGCAGCTAGAAAACTGAGCTATGCTGGGAACACCTGGCATCCTTAGTCTAAACTACCTAAAACATATTTGAAGGATGAACTGTGGGCTATGTCAAAGATAAACAGAGATGAGATTCATACATAGATAAACATTAACAAATACCAATCCAGTTGTCAATGGGATTCTAGCCAAAGAATTCATTAAGAAAAAAAGGAGATGTCAAGATTCCAACATTTGCAAAAATACTAAATACATTCTAATATCAGGCCTACATCAAATCCTTTACAATAAGCCAAACATTTCCAAAAATTGAAGGCAGATGAAATTCTTAGAAAAGTTGAAAAGAAGTTAGCTTTTTAAAAAAAATTGAATCTTTCTCATTTAAAAAAAACCCCTGCCAATCATGTTTCCTGAGCCAAATAAAAATTGTAAAAGTTTTAATTTACTTTCTTCACAATATAAATATGCTTAGACCATATATTATATTTCTCCATAAGCAGCCATTCAAGACCAAAGTTCATAGGATTCCTCAACATTCTTGCTCCAAGAAAGAAGATGTCCAAGGTTTTCATGCTCTGGGACTAGATTTCCCCAACAGTGGAAATTCTGTCATGAGACAAGTCTAAAAAAGTGAGTGAAATGACCAAGAGGATATGTGACTCTTAAATTTTCCCAGGAACTCCAACAAGCAATTAATTTGGACTACCTTAATTCTATTGCACTGGTGCATTAAATGTTCTTATCTTAAATGGCAAAAACAGAGACAAACAATGCTTTCCCTTTATTTCTTTTTAAAATCTATTACCAATAAAGTATTACTCTGCGGAGAGGAGCGGCATACAAATCTAATAAATTATTATTATTATTATTATTATTATTATTATTATTATTATGTCAATACAACACAGCAAACGAGATTACTATACTGGATTTCGTATTTCATCACCAGTTGGGCACTTCCCAAGCACCTAGGACTGCGTGATGTAGCAGCGAATTATGTTTGCCGATCCCAGTAAAGCGGCCTTTTGCAATTGACAGATGGAGATTCTGTCAATTCCGATGGTTTTCAAATGTCCGCTGAGATCCTTTGGCACTGTGCCCAGCGTGCCAAGTACCACTGGGATCACTTTCACTGGCTTATGTCAGAGTTGTTGCAGCTCGATTTTTAGATCTTTGTATTTCACTAATTTCTCTAGCTGCTTCTCCTCAATTCTGCTGTCCCCTGGGATTGCGATGTCAATGATCCATACTTTCTTTTTCTCCACAATCAGGATGTCTGGTGTGTTATGTTTCAGAATTCGGTCAGTCTGAAGTCGGAAGTCCCACAGTAGTTTTGCTTGATCATTTTTGACCACTTTTTCGGGCTTATGATCCCACCAGTTCTTTGCTACTGGTAAATGGTAGTTCCGGCACAAGTTCCAGTGGATCATCTGTGCCACAGCATCATGTCTATGCTTGTAGTCAGTCTGTGCGATCTTTTTGCAGCAGCTGAGCATGTGATTGATTGTTTCATCTGTTTCTTTACAGAGTCTGCACTTTGGATTGTCTGTTGATTCTTCAATTCTGGCTTTGACAGCATTTGTTCTAATGGCCTGTTCTTGTGCCGCCAGTATTAGTCCTTCTGTCTCCTTTTTGAATGTTCCACTTGTAAGCCATGACCAGGTCTATTCCTTATCGACTTTGCCTTCAATCTTCTCCAAGAACTGGTCATGCATCATCATCATCATCGTCATCATCATCATCATCATCATCATCATTAGATTCACTGGTGTGTTTCAGTTGGGCCCATCCATTATCTTTCCCTAGCCACGTTTTTTTTAGAGGTGGGACAAAACCTTTACTCACCATTGTTACCTCATCTTTTTTCCCCCTGCACCTTTCCTAACTCTGCTGAATTATTTTGAGATGGAACAGCCTGAAGAATCACCACTATATTTCATGTACCTCTGTATGGAAACATGAAAATTGTTTCAATTCTTTTCTTAACAATCCCTAGCATGAAATTTGCGTTTTTCACAGCTGTCACACATGGGTCTTGACATACAATCCTTACTTTTATCATATTTGAAATATGCCTGAGAGTTGACATTTTGGGCTCCTATTTTCCTGGTTTCCCTCTTTTTACTTCTTTCTTCCCAGTCACTGCAACACAAAGCGGTTGCTCTTTGTTTTTGTTTTTTTACCCTGTGATATGGAGAACAAAATATCATATTCTGAGCACTGAGAACAGAATTACACGCCAGGCAAGTAAGGTTCAAGCTAAGTGTATATGCTAGCAAAATCTCCTTGATACCGTCACCAAATCTCTCTTGCTTGTTTATAAAGCATAGCGTCAAGTTTGTCCCAAATTAACTAAGGCCTCTCAAAGTTATTCTGTCAGGATGGAAAAATACAGGTTGTCATTACAAAAAAAAAAAGACATGTTTTCCTTTAAAGATGCTCCCCAGGGAGCTCATGCAGATGTTGCTAAAAAGTACTGTTCTCTTGAATATCGTTAGCTCAGCAAGAGCCAAGCTTTTGTTTATGAACGAGTGAAAAAAAAGGCTAATTTAAAAATCTGATCTCCAATCATGTGCCCTGTATTAGCTGGAGCATTGCTTTGAAAGGTTTTCATAGTTCAGATCCTTTCTTAAAAGCCGTTATACACAGGGCGGGGCGAGCAGGAAGAAAAGCAGAGCCTGTGAAAGGAGCTCTTCTCAGTTGGAACACTATGCCTTAGTTCTTCATGAAGGAGGAGGCCCCATTCCTGCCTTCTTAGAAGGTTTTTTTTTTTCCCCTTCCAGCCTGAGGTTTGAAGTAAGCAGGAGACCTGCTTTCTACCGCAACTGCCATCCAAGGTGTACCTTTGCTGGAAGAAAGAGTGAGGGGGCTTATTCAATTCCTCTGAAGCCTTTCTTGAGTGCAGGCATTGTAGAGGAGTGAAATCATTCCTTAAACCATCAGGGCATACTCATTTCAAGGCTGATTTCCTATCTCAACCAGGATCTGAGAGTGCTTGGTCTATGCTAGAGGGATTCAGCACTGGCACAAACCCAATGTGAGTTTTGTTGTTGTTTGCAGCAGGCAATTTTCATCAGTAGGGTTTGTTTTTTATAGGGATGTGTGTATGTAGGCATATTTCAGACCATTTCTGCTCTTCTACAACCAAAAATTCTTCTTGCGGCAAAATATGTTCAGCAAATTCCATTTAGCCAGTTTTTCAGTATTTTATATTCTGGAGAACAGCCCAGTTTTTTATTTCCTCCATACGATCCTGAAGCATAACTATTGTTGCATCTTGCGGGAAAGCAGGCTTACTCATTATTTTCTTTTTGCAATAATCCAAAGGCACTTATGGAAAAACTTCTGATAGTGCCACAGAAATGAATTCTTTTCAGGACAGTAAAGATTTTATTCACTGTCTTCCTTCCTTCTTCACTTAAGTCTTACCCTTTCTTCAGGAGAAAACTGGAGGAAAATTATGAATAAAGCTCTTTATGCTCATGAAAGAATGCACGTCACATTTAAAGTGTTCTCTGCCATAAAATTATTAGGAGTTCTTATTCCTGCATATTCTCTATTGCTACTCAGTTTTACCACAGATTTCTGCAGAATTTTAAATGCTCACGTGTAGTCTAATTTTTTAATTTATTTGTTTTCTTTGGCTCTAGCAGTCAGTGTTCATCCAGGATACAACATGGAAGCTGCATTTATTATGCTTCTGGATGACTTTGGGAGACACCAGGAATAGGAGAAATGCAACCCTCCCAAGTTTCCTCAACTTGGTGTATCTCCAAGCATTGGATTTGGGGGCACTGCTGTGTTTCATGTCGTGGAGAAGAGCAGCTGCCTGAAGAACAGGCGGCAAGTTAGTAAGGAGGGGACATTGGCATAATTTCAGCTTATCTATTGTGATTTTGCCTGCTTTGGGAAACCATGTACTACATGACACTGGACCAGATTAGTTATGGGACTGCCTTCTGCCGCATGAATCCCAGCAACCGGTTAGGTCCCACAGAGTTGGCCTTCTCTGGGTCCCGTTGGCCAGACAATGTCATCTGGCATGGTGTAGAAGAATAGCCTTCTCTGTGGCAGCCCCAGCCCTCTGGAATCAGCTCCCTCTGGAGATTCGCACTGCCCCCCTCCTTGCCTTTTGTGAGCGTCTTAAGACTCATTTATGTCACCAGGCATGGGGCAATTAGATCAAGCCCCCCCTCCCCCCCCGTTTAATAAGTGAAATGTGTGGTTATGAGTTTTAAATTAGGGTTTTAGAATTATATTTTTAATTGACTTCTTATTGTTATTTGTAACTTTATATGGAAATTTTATATTGTTGTAAGCCGCCCTGAGTTCATCAGGATTGGGCAGCATAGAAGTCAAATTAAATAAATAAATAAATAAATAAATAGAGGAAAGTGGTGACTCACAGCTGCTAAATTGCACAAGATGTTATCCTAGCAAGAGCAGCAGTGGAGAGAAGCAGCTGTGGACCAAGAGAGCACATGGAGCATCTCCATGAGCGACCAAGCTTGGCAAGGGACAGAAACAGCAGCTACAAGATCTCCACTGCAGCACTTTTCAGATGGGACCTCTTACAAGAACTATCCAGTCCATTCCCAAACCGCTTCAGCACTCCTATGCCCACGCCACTCTCGCCCACAGCTCTTTGGCCTAGCATGGCAAGCCACAGGCTGAATAAATTGTTTCAGCCCCGGGGGCATAGTTTGAGGCCAAAGGGGCATGGCAGCATGTGAGTGGAGGCATGGGGCAAGTCCAAAGCAGGAGAATAGCACATTGCCCAACCTAGACGAGGTAATGGCGAGTGGGTGGAGGTTCCAGGGCAAGATTGGACCCCAACCCAAGATGAAGAGCAAGTGGGATGCATGTTTACTTTTGGGGAGCAAAGTGGACAAGGTGTGGAGGTCAGGTGCAGAGATGAGCTGGGCTGCATGGCGGAGGCAAGATGTAAAGGGGGTGGGGTGGGTAGGGTGGGGTAGGGTGGGGCAAGGGGGTGGGGCAAGTGGGCGAGGAGGGTGGCAAGCAGGCATGTCGGCCAAATGACAGGTGACTGGACTGATGGAACAAGTGGCGAACCAACAGGCCAGTGGGCAGGGATACTAGCCAGAGGTGGTATTTGTTGGTTCTGCAAACTACTCAAACTTTCAGCTAATGGTTCACCTAAACTGGTCCGAACTGGCTGAATACCACCTCTATTCCTCTCCCATAGTTGAACACAGTTTAGTTCAGTTAAATTTAAAGTGTAGATGAGGTTAAGACAACTGTGTCGGTTCACAGGTTTTATATTATACCTAAAATATATATCTACAGTGATCCCCCGCTCGTTGCGAGGGTTCCGTTCCAGGAGCCCCCGCAACGAGCGGGTTTTCGCGAAGTAGCGATGCGGAAGTAAAAACACCTTCTGCGCATGTGCAGATTGTGTTTTTATTCCCACAGCGCTAGCGAGGAGCCGAAGATTGGGGGCGGCGCGGCTGTTTGCCGCCGGCATGGAGGGCTTCCTAGCAGCCCCCCAAACCCGGGTTGGGGGTCCGGGGGGCGCTGGCTCTCGCCGCTTTCGAGCTGAATCCGGGAGCGAATTCGCTCCCGGATTCAGCTCGAAAGCGGCGAGAACGAATGGCAAGGAACGCCTTTTCCACGCCGTTCATTCTCGCCGATTTCGAGCTGAATCCGGGAGCGAATTCGCTCCTGGATTCAGCTCGAAAGCGGCGAGAATGAACGGCGTGGAAAAGGCGTTCCTTGCCGTTCGTTCTCGCCGCTTTCGAGCTGAATCCGGGAGCGAATTCGCTCCTGGATTCAGCTCGAAAGCGGCGAGAACGAACGGCAAGGAACGCCTTTTCCACGCCGTTCATTCTCGCCGATTTCGAGCTGAATCCGGGAGCGAATTCGCTCCTGGATTCAGCTCGAAAGCGGCGAGAATGAACGGCGTGGAAAAGGCGTTCCTTGCCGTTCGTTCTCGCCGCTTTCGAGCTGAATCCGGGAGCGAATTCGCTCCTGGATTCAGCTCGAAAGCGGCGAGAACGAACGGCAAGGAACGCCTTTTCCACGCCGTTCATTCTCGCCGATTTCGAGCTGAATCCAGGAGCGAATTCGCTCCCGGATTCAGCTCGAAAGCGGCGAGAACGAACGGCAAGGAACGCCTTTTCCACGCCGTTCATTCTCGCCGATTTCGAGCTGAATCCAGGAGCGAATTTGCTCCCGGATTCAGCTCGAAAGCGGCGAGAATGAACGGCGTGGGCGGGCGAAGGGCGGGCGGCAGCGAGGAGTTTGCGTGGGCGGTGGGGAAACTCCTCGCTGACGTCAGCAAGAGGGGGAAGACCCAGGGAAGCCGCTGCCATCTACGCATGCGTGCCCGGCACGCATGCGTAGATGGTATTTTTGACTTCCGGGTTGAAAAATAGCGAAGTACCCTGTTCGCAATGGTTGGGGACGCAATAAACGGGGGATCACTGTAAAACAATTTACCATAGCATAATTTAAGATACCCAGTCAAATATGACCCATTTAAGCCATCATTCATTCTACATGAGAGGGTAATCTGACTTCATTGAACATGGCAATTTTCAGTTCAGTTTTTTTCAAAGGGTAATTTTTTCATAGATGACCCTCTTTCCCATTGAAATCAATCAGTGGAATTCAGTGATACATAACTTAGCCTTGGATTAATTTTTTAGTGTTTAAAGAAAACCCATATTATGAACCTGTCTTTAGGAGAGCATGGACATTCATGGTTGCCTTCAACATATTGTTGCTTCAGAAACTGTTATCCCGGTGTTTTTGCTTACATTGAAATCACAACTCACAGTGCAAATACTGTGAGAACCTAAAAGGTTAAATAGCCAGGATTAAAGGTAGGTTTTATTTACCTCTGAAGGCTTTGAGTTTAGCCTCTTTTTCTTTGAAGTCCCAGACATAATTCTTATGGTCATCAAGAGGAGCAAAAGGAGGCCTCTTTCTGAAATGAAAGCTGGTTGAATAAAGATATCTCATGGGAAAATTCAAAAGTTCTCTTTCCAGGTTTTGTCACTAGAAGGAAAAAGAAGTTCAGATGAAACATTTTTTAAAAAAAGAAATGTTTTGTACTTAAATCCCTTTTATCCTGTATCTTTTTGGTGGGAATTAAACTCCTTTCTCCTTCCAGAAGTAAATCAATCTTTTCCAATTTGTTATTTTTTAGTTGGAGCCAATTTGTTTGTAGATATCATGTTAGAAACCAAGAAACTGTGAGTTCTAATTCTACTCTCAGCCAGTCACTTTCTCTCAGCCATAGAAAAAAGCCAATGTCAAACCACTTCTGGGAAACCTTGCCAAGAAAATTGCCGCAACTTCAAGCATTCTACATGGGGCTAACCTTGAAGAGTGTTCGGAGACTGCAATTAGTCAAGAACGCAGCTGCGTGAGCTGTTGTGGGTGTGCTTAGATACACCAACATAACACCTATGCTCCATGCTCTGCACTGGCTGCCAATTTGTCTGTGGGCCCAATTCAAAGTGTTGGTTATTACCTATAAAATCCTACATGGCTTAGGGCCAGACTATCTACGAAACCATCTCCTGCCGCATACCTCCCAGAGGCCAATTAGATCCCACAGGATTGGCCTCCTCCAGGTCCCGTCAACTAAGCAGTGCAGGTTGCTGGGCCCCTGGGGGAGGGCCTTCTCTGGGATTTTGGAGCCAACTACCCCCCCAATGGCCTTACTGCTCCCACCCTACTACTCTTCCGAAAGGCCTTCAAGACCTGGCTTTGCTGGCAGGCCTGGGTGCAGTGAAAGTTAACACCTAGTCATGGCCAAATTGTGAGATGTTTAGTATGGATTTGTGTATGATTGTATTGCTTAGTTTAGGGGGTTTTATGGATTATTTTAATTGTGTTTTATTGTTTTTTCTACTGTTTTACACTTGACTTATTGTATTATTGTATCATTTTATGGTTGTAAGCTGCCCTGAGTCCCATGGGATTGGGCGGCATATAAGTCAAATAAATTAAAATAAATTAAATTAAACTTGTCCAGTGTTTGGGATTGGACAGAAGAAGGAGGAGAAGGAGGAATCTTCTAGGTCCTTGATGAAAAATGTATGGCACGGGTGCCACAAGTGGCACATGGAACCATATCAGTGGGCATACGAGCTCAGGTCTGGCATGCATGCATATGCCAGCCAGCTGATTTTTGGGTCTTCTTCATGAAACAGGCTGTTTCCAGCCCCCTGAGGGGGTGAGGAAGGCTGTTTTTGCCCTCCCCAGGCTCTGGAGTTTGGGGAGAGCAAAAAAAAAGGCTTTCTGATTCAATCAGAAGTTGGCAAATGGGCCATTTTCTGCCTCCGGAGGGCCTCCAGGGGGTGGAGAAAGCCTTTTTCACCTTCCCCAGGCTCCTACAAAGGCTCTGGGGAGAGTGAAAAACAGGTGTGCCATTGCAAGCCAGGAATTTGGGGGAGGGGATCAAACACGTGTGTGGGGGCACATGGAATTAAGGGTGTGCACATGCATGACCCCACACACTTCTCTGCACATGAACCCAAAAAAGGTTCTAAATATATTGACTGAATTCTTGGAATGCAGTTCCAGCATAACTGAAAGTTTCATGATTCGTCTAATGAATAATTAGCAGAAGAGCAGTAAGAAGAGGCAAGGCAAGAATGCATAAGAGTTCCTCTTGGTTTTTTGCTTGTAGCACTCCACCTAAGAAAAGAGACAAGGAGTGCAATGAGATGGATATCTCCTAAAGTGAGTTGAATCTGCTGCTGACTGTTACATAAGCTTGAATTATAGTCTCCATATAGAATAATATTGCCATATTTATCAGCTTTGGATTCAATTATCAGATATGAATTTTGTTGTATGCCGTCCAGTTGCCTTTGATGAGATGGGCAGCTATTTAAATCTGAATGAATGAATGAATGAATGAATTGATCAACCAACCAACCAACCAACCAACCAACCAACCAACCAACCAACCAAGCAATGAATGAAAATTGAATGTGAAAAGTAATAATGAAGAATGACACAACACACATGCTGAGGGAGAGAGGGGCGAGGCATAAAATAGACTCTTGTGACTTAAGGACATATCCATGAAATGCTTCATAGCACCAGTAATGTATGGGAGTAGTTTGCTATTTGTTTCATCTAAGATATTTTTTCAACTTTTCATTTTGGATTTGTTACAGTACAGTTGTTTCCTAAATCTATCCAATCTAATATTTTACCAAGCCCAGCCCTGCTTATCCATTTCTTTAATGAAATGTTTCTTTAAATCTTAGAATCTTTAGTTTCACTTAGGCACAATTCATTTGGAAATTATAGCTTCTGTTCCCAGTCTCATTTTCTGTACACTTAAATATAATTACAGTTAAGCAAAGATAGGCAAAATGGAGAAAAGTAGGTTTTCTAAACCTTCACTCTTTGAACCATTCTAAACTAAATTAAAACCCAACAGATCTGTTAAAATGTGAGTGGGAACTTGGACTGATTGCTGCAGGAAGTAGAACTTGCAAAACTATAACTGGAAAATGTTTTAACTTAGAAAAGTTGTATCTGCTCTGGATATTGTAGTTGTTTGATTTGGAATACTGAATACAAAACTAAAGGAAAGCTTTGCAAAGGAAGCAGAATTTAGAGGAAAATCCTTAGGCTGTATAATCAACTATACATGGTAGTGACAGTCAACTGTATGGACATTGTGGTTCAGAAGTCAGAATTTTTTGCATACTTTAATAAATCCCCAGTGGGTAGCCTTTCAGTGCCTGATGCTGACCTTAACAGTGCTCAGAGACCTGAAACCCACAGGGATTATAAAATGGGTAAGTCTGTATCAAATCCATGAACAAGGGTAAAATTTTTAGGTTTTGATCTTTGCTTTGCTGGGAAGCTATTTGGGCTTAAGCATCATGCAAAAGCATCACTTTTTGAAAAAAAAGTTTAAATAAGTATTTATTGAGATAAGACAATACAAATATTAAAGAAGAAACAAAGAAAAGAAGTAAAAATAGTGAATCAATTAAAAAATAGAAAAAGACCTCTTTTCTATGGTTACATCGTAGTCTCCTTCCCCCCCATCAATTACCTTTCTAATCTTCACATCCCTAATTCATTTTTTCTCTTTTTTCCCCAGCAAAAAATCAAAAGTGGTTTCCAGTCACAATTAAATGTAGTTGTTGCCTTTTTTTGTAATCAAACAAATTATTTTTGTCATCTCTGCTAGTTTTGTATTCTTCCTCAATCCTCCATTGTGGGTTTTTGAATTTTGGCACATATAATAGTGTTATTGTATATAATTATATATACAAATAATATTCTCTTTTCTAGTTGATTGTCAATCAATCAGCCAAAAATGTTCTGGTTTCAGTTTAATGTTGATTTATTATTATTTTTTGTATCATATGTATTTGAACACAAAAAAATCTGATTTTTTAAAAGTCCATCATAGCTGATAAATTGACCCTTGATGTTGATGTTGTTCACATTTCCAACATAAATTGAAGTACATTTTTATATTCTGGACATTTTTTCCTGAGTCATATACCAATAGTACATCATAAAATTTCTCTTTTAAATTAAAATATAGTGTAAATTTCAATCCTTTTAACCACATATTTCCTCTATTGTATAAATATGTTGTGTCCAATGTTCTTAACCTATTTTATAATACAGTTTTCCATTTTTTCTGTTTAATGTTTCAATAAAAGTTTGTACATTTTAGCAATTAGCAATTATATATTTTTAATTTGTATGTAGGTCAACTTTAAATGCTCTATTCCAATATCCTGTTATCTACATTAAGTCTTTCTCTTAGCTGCGCATGCAGAAACCATTGAAACTAAATCCCTGTGCAGTCAATTGCTCTCTTGATTTCATCTTATATTCTCCATGTTTCCACATCCTTTGTCAGCTTCTATGAAGACCTATGTGTAGCGACTATGAATTTGTGAATATACAGTAACAACAAACCTTGGTTCATAGCTAAACCTAAGCAGATACATAGTTTCAAAGAAAAAACCTATAGAAAAGGTGAGAAAATGCTATAAAATCAAGCCAGAATTTATTTATTTATTTATTTATTTATTTATTTATTCATTCATTCATTCATTCATTCATTCATTTATTTATTTATTAGATTTGTATGCCACCCCTCTCCGTAGACTCAGGACGGCTAACAACAATAATAAGACAATATAAACAAATCTAATATTTAAGTTTAAGTTAAATTAAAAAACCCTAATTTAAGAAACCAATCATACATACAGACATACCAGGCATAAATTTTATAAGCCTAGGGGGAAGGGAATATCTCAATTCCCACAGGCCTGACGACAGAGGTGAGTTTTAAGGAGCTTATGAAAGGCAAGGAGGGTGGGGGCAACTCTGATCTCTGGGGGGAGTTGGTTTCAGAGGGTCGGGGCCGCCACAGAGAAGGCTCTTCCCCTGGGTCCTGCCAGATGGCATTGTTTAGTCGACGGGACCCGGAGTAGGCCAACTCTGTGGGACCTAACTGGTTGCTGGGATTCATGTGGCAGAAGGAGGTCCCGGAGATATTCTGGTCCGATGCCATAAAATGTATTAACAGGGGAGACCAGAGCAGCAAAAAGAAGCTACTCAGAAAAGCTAAAGAATCAGTTCTCAACAAATGAAGCAGCAAACATGTGGAAAACTCTTTAAAATATCACTGGTTACAGCAAGCCATCTTCCCACACTGAAGGAAATCAACAACTGGTAGATGACCTGAATGTGTTTTACTGCAGGTTTGAAAGGAAACTACCACCTATCTCCACAACTCTATCCCACTTGCTGTCCCACTTGAAAACCATCACAGATCCACTGTTGGATCCCCCTACAATTTACATACTGAGCAAACAGATAAACAGATAATGCTGTTAATATGGCTCTGCACTACATCCTACAACATCTTGAATTTCCAAAGACCTATGCAAGGGTCCTCTTTGTAGACTTTAGTTCAGCATTCAATATCATCATTCCAGATGCTCTTCTAATTAAGCTAAACCAGCTAGCGGTACCTGAACTCACTTGCAAGTGGATCATAAGCCTTCTAACAAACAGGAACCAGCATGTGAACCTAAGAAGAATCACATCAAATACCTGTACAATTAGCACAAAGCCCCTCTTTCCCCAAGGCTGTATGCTGTCTCCACTTCTCTCTAGATACCAATGGCTGCATCTCTAATGATCCATCTTTTAAACTACTGAAGTTCGTAGATGACACAACAGTGATTGATCTTATTCGAGACAATGATGAATCTGTATATAAAAGGGAGTTTGAACAACTAACCTTGTGGTGAGACCAGAACAATCTGGAACTGAATACACTCAAAACCATAAAAATGGTGGCAGACTTTAGGAAAAACCCTCCCATACGTCCACCTCTTACAATGCTAGACCACAAGGTAACAACAGTAGAGACCTTCAAATTTCTAGATTTTAACATATCACAAGACCTAAAATGAACACCTAACATCAAAAATGTCATCAAAAAAGCACAACAAAAAATGTTCTTTCTGCACCAACTCAGAAAGCTCAAATTGCCCAAGAAGCTGCTAATACAGTTCTACAGAGAAATTATTGAGTCTGTCAACTGCACCTCTATAACTGTTTGGTTTGATTCTTAACTCAACAAGAGAGACACAGACTTCAGAAAATAATTAGAACTTCAGAAAAACACATTTGCTACCAACCTACCTTCTTGTAAACTGCACGAATCAAAAAGAGGGCTGTGAAAATATTTACAGATCACTCACATCCTGGACACAAACTGTTCAACTCCTAGCCTCAAAACAATGCAATAGAGCACTGCACACCAGAACAACTAGACACAAGAACAAGTTTTTCCCAAATGCCATCACTTTGCTAAACAAATAATTAAATGATACTTAAAACTATTTTAATGTTATTGTACCATAGAAAACCATCTGACCTTCAGTTCAAGTCCTTCGGATTCTACAGTTCTTTATTACTCAGCAAAATACACTCTTTTGTCCAGACTAAGTAGCAGGCTGCAAAATACAATTTCAAATCAGGCAGCTCAAATCCCTCTCATTTCTTTTGCTTTTTGAAATATTTTGTATTTTCCTTTGCCATATAAACTTAGATATATATTTCTGCCATTGTTTAAATGGGGCATCAGTTGTCATAATAAGTAAACTTAAAACAAAATCATCAAGTAAAACATTCACTTTTATTATACAAATTATTTCCAACAATTTCACCCATAATACTGTACTCTTCTTCATTTTTCTTTCATGTCTTAACATTATGGTATATTATGGTATAATATTCAATATTAGTCAATCTGAAAAATACATTTTCCCATCAATTTCATTCCACTTTTTATATTTGTTTTGAAGTTACTTTGCTTGTTTATTTTAAGACTAACTATCCCCAAAACCTTTTAATATTTCCATTACTATTTCTACTATTGCAAGAGGATTTTACAAAATTCAGAGAAGTAATTAATTAATTTTCCTTTGTGGACAGTGGTCAATGTATAATAAATTGCAAGTGATGCAAACCAGATATAACTGGAAAATGAGTCACCACTGGCACAAGAAGTTTCCTGAAACTGATGAATGTGGAAAAATAAATAAACATAACTTTATATTTTCATCATGCAAGACCTGTATTGGGAGTATTAACTGTACTTATCAACTAATCAATATATATTTTAGTTCTTTCTGCATAATGTACTGTAATGTAATGTACGAGTCCGCTGAGAGGGGCGGCATACAAATCTAAATAATAAATAAAATAAATAAATAAATAAATAAATAAATTGATCTATTTTAATTATATTGTTAAATGTTGATATCCATCGCTTCCCCCCCATATTCTCTAATTGAAAACATTCTTTGTGGCATTTCTTAATATTCTAGTTCTGGGTTGTTGTTTTTCTTTTTCTTTTCCCTTTTCCAAATGTAAATTTAGTCACATTCAAGATATCCCTGAAACATTTTTTTAAACCACACAAGCAATTTAACTAAGAAAAGAAAAGGGATAATAGCAATTGCAACTTATGCCTTTTATAGGGGAAAAATCCTATTCTGTTGGAGTTGCTCAAATAATTACAAAGCATCTGGTTGCCTTTTATATTTTTGAAGCTTGCACTGTGCACTGATGATCATTTTATATCATTCTGGCAGTGGTTGTATGTAAATTATCTTTTATTCCTATAATTTAGGCATTATAGTTGCCTAAATGGCTATTGTTGAATCACTAACACCACATATTAAAAAAGAGAATAAAGCCAAACCATATTTAATCATTTGTTTGCTCAGGGTCTTTTGTTTCTGCAGTTTCCTTAGCAAGGTTTTCAGAAATGATTTGCCATTGCCTCCTGCTAGCCATTCAATCAAATTCTAGATAACTTTAGAAAATTATGTCCTGGGCATCTTGTTTGGACCTTTGACATCACTCCAAGGGAATTGAAGTGGTTTAATCTGCCATGTAGTATGGCACTGAAGTGAACCTGGCTGAGACCATCTATGAGGCTTCATGGTTGCCACAAAGTAGAGGGGGAGAAAGGGGGGGGGATTAGATAGCTCGGCTTTGCCATCAAAATAAAAAGTTTTCTTGTTGGAACCAAGGTCATTCCAATAAATGGTCGAGAAGAGGATGAGTGGAGTAACCAGGCAACCTGACAGCACCATTATTGGACAATGTGATTGATGACTTGGGAGGAAGGGGAAACTTTAATTTATTAATTAGGTGAAAACTGTAGGAACTTCAGAGTCGGATTTGTGCCAATCTGATGTATCCAATAAATTGTTCTTTGAGGAGTCTACCTGCTTCGAAGTTCTGCTTTAAATGGGTGCATTACTTGGAATGCTGACAGTGCCCCAGTAGATGCTTCTGGGGCCTGTCCCTCCTCACTAAGAAATGGATCGTTCTAAACTGGACCTCTGGGTGGATGGACACTGTAAGGATAGAGAAATCATAACACTTCACTGTACTTATCACCCTAATCCCAGTCTGAACCTTTAGGGAAGTAAAACTCTCAATTCCATTTGATTGAAGTGAAAAGGCACTTTTACTAAGACATGCTGAATCAAGCAGAATCTAAAATTCTCTTCTGCCGATACAGAACTAAGTCTCCGGTTTACTGCTGCCCTCTTCCCATGGTCTTTTTGTGCGTAACCAGTGCGTAGCACTGCCAAGATGTTATGAGAAGCACTGAGGTGTTTGGACTGGTGAAATCCCATTCTCAGGGTAAACGGTCTTGAAGATGCCAGCACCAATACAAGCCAGATTCTGTAACATCCTGTTCTTCGTCAACTGTCAGTTTCCCCCTCCCAATTTCCTATCATAAAGATATAAACTTTTCCCAACTGATGACAGAATGCCAGCAAGGTGCTAGCTGGTGAATCTGACAGTAGGTCTGAATATGGATTCCTACATGTGTTTAGTCTGATTTGCCCTTTGATTTGCTTGACTGGGTAAGACACTTTAAGCTTTTCAGATGAAGACTAATGATGGCAATGTATCAAGTTGTAATGGAATGTAAGATTGACCTTGGGGGAAAAGGAGAAGAGACACTACCCAAGAAACATTCAGATAAGAGAGGCAGGAGTTCCCAATCAGTCAGAGAAGGGAACTTAGAAAAGACCTGCCCTAATGGATCAAACATTTTAAAATGGAGACAGAAAGTTTTATATTTTCAGACACATTTTTTTAAAAAAGCAGATGTACAATAAACTAGATTTAGCTCATCTAGTCGTATTTCTTATTTGGTTTAACCAGGAGGGGTATTTCTATGCATTGTAGTTTTCCTTCCTTTCTATGTTATCTTTTTTACAATGTGAATAAGCTGCTTTATGGTAGCTAATTAAACAATTAAAGAAAACATAACCCCAAAGAAAAAAGGTTGAGGGAAATGAGGAGGAAATAATCCTGTTGCAGTTCTCAAGTTGTAGGTTTTTTTCAGTGATTCATGGAGGGGAAAACATTCAGGTAGAATGCTAAATTGGTTGAAAAATAATCCAGATGTTTGGCTAAGCTTTATTTCTGTTTTCTCCTACATCCTGAGAGAATTCACAAGACAGGAACCTGCTAGACCAAGTTAAAAGAGCAGCTACCTTCATTTTAAAGGGGATAGTCAACTACCTGAAAAAGCCTGCAGAAAATCATTACTTCTGGACCTCAGCAGTTATTTTTCAGATATGTATTTTTTTATGTACTTTGCCTGCTGGTACATATTTCTGATGTTGGATGAACACAAACTATGATGAGATTGTCACTTCTGCTGAAAAAGGATGAACTCTTACTTTTGAAAATAAAGTATTTCCTTCCAAGCGTCCTATAAGACAGTAGCCACCAACTGGTGGTCCATGGACCACTGGTGGTCCACAAGAAAATTTTGCATTTTTTATATTGCACTAAATCAGGGATCCTCAAACTATGACCCCTAGGATGGATACTTGCAATGAACCTTTATGTTGCTGCAGAGAGTCTCCCCCTTTTGGGTGTTTTTGTGCATGTTGGAGGAGGAAAGAAATTTGGACTTGGGATCTGCCTCAGCCTCCTGTATGGGGCTTTGAGCAAAGGCTGGGGGCAAACAGCCAGAGGCCTCGTACTATGATTGTATCATGGCCTGGAACTGGTTGACTTACTCACCCAGCTGAACCTACAGGTGCTGGTTCCTGGCCTTGCACTCCTGCAGGTCTTCCCTTTGCTTGGAAAGCCTATGCTTCTAGTCCTCAGTGAGATGCTTCTGTTGAGCCTCCTTCTCAGTCAGATCCAATTTGAAGTGAGCTGTTTTGCCAACTCTTTCTCATGGTGACTCCTTAGTTCCAACAACTGCTTCCTGTTTGAGAAATAAGAAGCTTGGGCAGGCAGGGGAGGAGAGGCTGGGAGGGGAGAGGCAAGTAGAGGCCTACGAGGCACTCCTTGAGATGAATGACATTAAATTAGCCATGCCTACCCATTCACATCACCACCTAGCCACGCCCACTCAGCCAATCATTAGGACAATCATATCAGTGATGCTTAGGATTTAAAATTATGAATTCAGTGGTGCCTGAGGTCCAAAAGGTTGGTGACCCCGGCTTTAAGACCGTATTTACAAGTGTCCATGACTGTAACCAGTGACTGATAACATAAACCATTGTGAACCTGAGCTAGATGTTCTATTAGAAGCTCTTCCACATTGGTAGCTTTTTGTATCAAGACACTAATGCATTTACATATCTATATTAATATTAATATAAAATTATAGCTTACTTTTAAAAGTGAAGAAATGATTATAATTTTGAAAAAAAAGTTAGGGTTAGGAATTTTTTTCTCCTATCAGCATCTTTTTTTAAAAAAAAATTAAATAGAATATCACTTGGGAGTGTGTAAGTATTAAGATAAGCATTCTGTAAGAATAGTAGAAAGGGAACTAAGGTGAACTTTTAGAGTATTGGGGAAGCTGATTGTTCCTTTAGAAATCTGATAGAGGAGAAGTCAACATTTGGACATTTCTTATAGTATTTTTTCTTCATTTCTGTTTTTGCCAAGTGAGTTAGCTGTTGGAAAAGTTGAGGAAGCTTCCAAATGGCTCATTTCAAAGGACATATTCCCTGTAGATTTTGAAGATTTAGAGAGAAACAAAAAGCCTGAATTGCTTTTTGCTGAATTGCTGAAGCAATATTGTCATCTGTATTTCTGGAGAATGAAAAGGAAAAAAATAACACTGAAATGGAATTTTGGGAAGTAATTGAGCTTATCAAACCATTCCCTAGGGGGGAGGGGAGACCTCTAAAGAAAATTTTAAATATTTTAAAAATATATTTTCCCATAAAATCCATGACTTTTGTGTCTTGAATAGCACTTAGAGCAGAGATGGGTTCCTCCTGGTTCGAACTGGGAGCAACCTGCTGGTGACATCATAATGATGTCACAGATCCACGCAGGCGCACCCATGAGGTGTAGCCACATGGCATGGGAGAAAACAAACTGGTAGCCAGGTAAGTAGAACTCACCCTGACTTTGAGTATAGAAAGCAAGACAACTTTTAAAAAAATAGTGAAAGAAAAGAATTATTGGTAGATAATCGGTAGAATGACTGTATGACTGAATGATTGTAATATAGCAATTGAAAAATAAAATCAGATCAAAGGAAGAGAAATGACAGAATGGGATGAGTTGTATCACAGGAGAGGTCCAAGATGATTCACAAGTGCTCCTTTACAGTGAAGAACCTGTAAGATTTGGTCTCTGGTAAGCCTGTCGCCTTCAAAAGGACATTGGGTTTCTCACGCTTCCTTTCTTACTAGGTTATTAAGAGCCATGATGATGGTGCAGTGGTTATAAAGCAATACTGAGTTTGATCCTGACAGGCTCAAGGTTGACTCAGCCTTGCAATCTTCGAGGTCAGTAAAATTAGGACCCAGATTGTTGGAAGCAATATGCTGACATTTGTAAAGCACACAGAAGTGGTATATAAGTGTAAATGCTATTGCTACTAATGATTTTAATAGATTTATCAAGATATAAAATACAAAAGAAAAGTGGAAAAATTGGTGCATGAAAGGAGTAGAAACAGGAAATTTAAGGTAAAAAGCTAAAAGAAAAACAAAAACAAAAGGACTCTTTTTAGCATGGTAGAATAAAAATAACAACATTACAGCCACAACGTTTTATTTTTATAGACTTAATACATACTAGCCATTTCTATAACAACAAATGTATCTAATCAACAAAGCCCAGAGTCAAAATTTCACTCTTCTCCACCTCAATTCTAAAATCCAGAAGCACTTTCCAAATAGCATGCTTCCTTACTTAACCACTTTAGGAAATTGCTTGTTAATGGCTTTTTGGTTGTTAAGAACTTTTAGAAGGGCATACTTTAAAAAAAAAATGGAGTGAGTTTCATTCAATCCTTGATGAAAGATGCTTTTATGCAATTTTAAAAATGTTAATTAGAAAAAACAGTGGAAAGGTGACTAGAAAGTTAATTTTGGAAAAATTATAAATGGATTAAGGGGGAAGTTGAACAAGAAATAAGAATAGACATTCAGCAATTAATTTCTCTAATAATGTTTGTGTGTGTTTACAAATTTACAAATAAATATTTAAATTTTGAAACTAACCTAAGAAACCTACCCATGGGAAATTGTTGTTAATTAGAAATAAAGTTATCCATGATTGACCTCTCCAGGTTCCTTAGAGGTCAGTAAGGGGCGTGCATTAGTGCCCCAGTGTGCCTTCCATCCCCTGTCCAATTGTCTCTCCTTATCTCATTTATCTTTTCTTCCTTTCAAATATGTTCACCTATACTTTTATATCTTTTCTTCTATACTTTTCTTTATTTATATTATTACATATCTATTCTCTTCAATGTGTACTATGTACTGGACAAAATGAATCAATGAATGAATGAATGAATGAATGAATGAACGAATAAATAAATAAACGCATGATAAGAGGTGACTTTGAACATTAACTAGAGGGAATCAGAAATAACTACTAAAGTTTATAATTAAATGAGGGGGGGAAATCCATTAATATAAAATGGAGCAATATTATTTGGCATGGAATAATTATTCCATGCCGAATAATATTGCTCCATTGTAATTCAAGGATATTTGGGAACTATGTACTCAGAAATTTCTCCTAAGAATGTCCGTATTATAAAAATTCATTCATTGACTATGGATCTGAACATGAATTTTAAAATGTCAGTCTACAAGAATGATATGGTAAATATTGTTTCATTGTATTTGCAAATGAAACCAGCTGACCTCTTAATAATTAAAAGGGAACATATAAATAATAAACCAGAAGAATGACTTAGACAGTTGTAAAATGACTTAGACAGTTCTCTTATCTTGGATTTACAGAAACAATGTGTTAAACATGAAATAATTTCTGAGAGGAAAAAGATAAAAAGAGAACAAATCAACTTGTAGGAAATTATTTGAAGAAAAATCCTGAGAGTACCAAAGACGGCAGGAAATATATCAAAGTTTAAAATCACATTTTCTATTTTTGTATGATTTTGAAATGTTAGATTATTATTCCATTGTGCCACACCAACATAACCATATCTGGAAGGCATCATTCTGTGCAACAATTATTTAAATGAAAACCTGTTCAATTATAAAATTACTTAAATTTATATAAATTTCAACTTTAGGAAGATCCTTGATTTACAGACCTTATTCTGAATTTTCTACATCCAGTCCAAATATGTGAATGCATAAAGCTTGAATTTACATCTCTCATCAAATATGTTGAGTACTGTTTCTTTCTCATATACTTTCAAGTGGATTGCAGCATTCACTTTATACCATCCCAGATTGGAATAAAGTGGTCCATATGTTTCATACTTCCTGCTCTGAAGGCGAACCATACAAACCAAAAGTTGGTTTCCAGTCTTTCCAAAGAAAGTTATTGCCTGGACATATCCAAACAAATGTAAACTTATTGCAAGATGGATGCTACCTCAGTACAGTTCTTTTCAATATTGGAATCACATGTTGCTTTTTCCTATTATGATATCTATGAATAAATGTATTCATGAAAAGCCATCAAAATACGATCCTTGTTTTGATTTTGAATTTTACTTAAAATAATTTTTGAAGGGCCAAGCTCCTTACTTATATTATTTACTCTTTGTATCATTTGTCTTGTACAGTCACACTATAGACAAATATATGTGCTTGCTTTCATTTTTATAATTTGCAAAGAATTTGGAGAATAGTAGCTGACTGAATAGTAAACAAATAGTAATAGAAACTAAACTAAGTTTCAGGAGATTATATGAGAGACTTGAAAACTGTCATGTTAGAGCCTGTATGTCTGATGAACAGGCATCAGACTGATGAAATAAGCCAAAGGCAACAGGGTCAGAGTTAAAGTTGAGTTGTTTATTGGATTAAACTTCTCTCCAAGGCAAAGGTTACATATTGGGTGTGGTCAGAAGAAATTACTTTCCAACAGCTTCAAAGATTCCCATATGGATAGATATACATAGCTGCCCATGTTTTTTGCAGTTACAAACCCAATTTCCTTTGCAAGCCACTGTTTTGATATATGAATCTGATGTTTGGCTTTTGTCAGTAGGATTTTATAATTATGGAATATGTAGGTCTATTTCTGAAATATATTGTGGGCATTGGGAAATCAAAAACTTTCAGAAATGGAATATTCCTCCAAATGTCCATTAAATATTTTATGGCTCCATCATTTTATAGATGTTTTTGCTTCTCCGTGTTCAGAGAGTTTTGAAGTTGCTGATTTTTTTCTAAAGTTATTCAGTTGCAGTGTTTCTTCAGTGTCAAATTATTTGATCTAAAAGTGGCTGAAACCTACCTAGATAATGTTTTGTTTTACTTTCACTACTTTTCAATTTATTTCAGCCATGATCTCTATATCTGGATATTGTCCACATTTAAGTTTTATTAATTTAAATCTAACTCTCCTTATTTTTGCCAGAAGAGCTCCTAAAATATATTTAAATGTGGCCTTATTTCTTCAGCTCCCTTTCCTTTTCTTTATCCATCCTGCACAATCCCAGCACACAGCATCTGGTTTTACTTGGCTGTCCTTGGCAAACAATCTGCACCGCTCAGAAGCCTGGCTTTTGACCAAGCTGGGATCCACGTCTTTCAAGATTGCTGCAGAGCCTTTAATGGTAAAAAGTTGATGTTGCTTTTCTCTGTGTTATGTTCTAAAAACTAGCAGCGGTTAAGAGAAACTTTCAGAAGTCTGGAAGAGAGAGTTTCTCATGACAGTGAAAAAAAAATCGGCCTCAAAACAGTAAGCTGCCCTAGCTATTCTTGTGCCTTCCCTTTCTTGCTTGCTGTCCGGCATTTTGGCTGGTAGGTATTGCTCTGAAGTGTATATGTTTTATACTTTTACTATAAAATTGGATAGTCATCAGTCTTAAAACTTGATTGATCTCTCTCTCCCTCACCTCCCCTCTCTGTCCCTCCCTCCATCTCTCCCACCATCTATCTTTAAGGATGGGTGAGCATTTCAATATTTGTATTTTTTTCCCTGTCAAGCATGTATTAGATAACAGATACAAGTATAAACATAATTATGAATACGTGAAATGGATACAAATAAAATGCAACATTAGGACAGGGACAGTAGGCATGCTGGTGTGCTTATACATGCCCCTTAAAGACTCTTAGGAATGAATGGGGGAGGTTGACAGTAGGTGGTCTAAGGGTAAAGTTTTGGGGGTTTGGGGAAGAAACCACAGAGTCAGGTAGGTAGTGCATTCCAGGCATAAACTACTCTGTTGCTAAAGTCATATTTTCTGCAATCAATTTTGGAGTGGTTTATTTTATGTTTGTATCTATTATATTGTTGTGGTTGAAGCTGAAGTGTTCATTCATAGTAAGAACATTGTAGCAGATAATTTTATGTACTACATTTAGGTCGGATCGAAGATGGCGAAGTGTTAAATTTTCTAATCCCAAAATTTCAAGTTTGGTGGCATAAGGTATTCTGATGCAAGCAGAGGAGTGGAGGACTCTTCTCATGAAATATCTCTGGACTCATTCAATTGTATTCATGTCCAATATGCAGTGTGGATTCCAGACAGATGAGCTGTATTGAAAAATTGGTCTAGTAAAAGTTTTGTCGTTCAATATTATCGGAGAAGAAGCTATGCAAGATTAGGGTATTAACTTTTAATGCATTTTTGACAATGCTGTTACAGTGAGCTGTGGCACTTAGATAATTTGAGATGAGCATTCCAAGATCCTTGACAGAGTGAGAATCATCTACGATCTTCTGATTATTATTATTTTTCCAATGTGTAAGAAAGAGCATTTGTTGGTTGAGTTGAATTGCTAGCATATACTTTGTGTCGAGATGACAAGGATTTGTAGAAAATCGAAAGATGCAGCGTGCCTATATAAGTAAAATGCATACATGATAAATACATGTTTAAAAGGGATTAAAAATATAATAAAAAGTCTCACCCTTTTATGAGGCAGAGTGAATTGTGGATCTTAGGCTGTGAAGATTGTATTCTGGAAAAGGGACACAGCATTCAGATTTTTTCAATGAATTTTAATTCAGAAGCAACCAGAAAAGGAAGTTTGGGGGAAGGCTATGCCCACTATGGCAAACTGCATTTAATCTTCATTGTATTAGCCTGCCTTGTTTACTGGTGTATTTATTGCAAATTGAGCTTCAAATCTTTTCTGAACTATACGGTCACTAGGCGGCTTCAGGCAAGTGATAGCTATCAGTTTAAACTCCTCCCATTTTCATTGCCAGATAAATGCTGGGTTCATTGAACCAAACCAAGGAAACTAAGCATAAATAAGTGGCTCTTTCTACCCCTTCATTATTTTTTCCCCTTCTACAAATCAGCCTTTTCAACATTTTTTGTATTTAAACATATTTCATATTTCCATCTAGGTCAAAGAATACAGCGTGGAGACATTTCAAGTGCCTCCCCAGTTATTTCCAAATTTTTCAAACTACTGCTGATATAGTTACAGCATATACTTGTGTGATGATTGTTTTTTTCAACTCTCTGGGAATGTGAAGCCAATTTGAAGCCAATGACCTTTCCTTCCTTCCTTCCTTCCTTCCTTCCTTCCTTCCTTCCTTCCTTCCTTCCCTCCCTCCCTCCCTCTCTTTCTCTGTATAGTTTAATTTAATAATAACCTTGCAGAGAGCCTGGAAGCAAACCAGATTGTTATGCTTTACATATACTGTGTTTATAAGGATTTCTAAGTTTTTCTAATATTAGAATATTCTCTTTTTATCCTTCATGTATATTTTCATTTATTGTTTCCTTTACTTTATGAATATATAACTGGGGAACTCAGGACCTCTTCAGAATCTATAGAATCCTTCCCATGTTTAAGATGATAGAAATGAGTGCCATGTGCATCTTTCATATGCCATTCAAAGACTAAAGACGTCCCTTAGCGGATGGATGTGGATGTAGATATTACACAGAGAGAGAGAGAGAGAGTGCACAATTATTAGGCAAGCTGTATTTTTGAGGATTGATTTTATTATTGAACAGTTATAGTGCTCTCGGTCAATCCAAAATGTTAATAAACTTCAAATCTGAATATTTTAAAAAAGTAAAAGTGAGGTTATGGTTTTCTTACGAGAATATCTACATGTGCACAATTACTAGACAATCATTAGTGTGCAGAATAATTATGTGATTAAATGAAAAATGGAAAATTTCCCATCTCACTCATTTATTTTCATCTGTTAAAGTGAGAAAAATGAACAAACAACTCAAAATTTACAAATAAATTTTATTTCTGACAGTTCAAAAAAATACCATTGACCAATATAGCCACCCTTCTTTTCAATAACAGTCATAAGCATTCCATTCATGGAGTCTGTCAGTTTCTTGATCTCTGATGATCAACTTTTTGTGCAGCAGCAACCACAGTCTCCCAGACTTTGCTCAGAGAGCTGTACTGTTTTCTTTCACCACAAATCTCCCATTTAAGAAGGGTCCACAAGTTCTCAATAGGGTTTAGGTCAGTTGAGAAAGGGGGCCATGTCATTATTCTTTCATCTTTAAGGCCTTTACTGGCTAGCCACACAGTGGAGTACAGTGATGCCTCATCTTACAAATCCCTCATCATACAAACTTTTCGAAATACAAACCCGGGGTTTAAGATTTTTTTGCCTCTTCTTCCAAACTATTTTCACCTTACAAACCCAAGCCGCTGCCACTGGGATGCCCCGCCTCTGGACTTCTGTTGCCAGCAAAGTGCCTGTTTTTGTGCTGCTGGGATTCCCCTGAGGCTCCCCTCCATGGGTAACCCCACCTCCAGACTTCCATGTTTTTGCGATGCTGCAGGGGAATCCCAGCAGCACAAAAATGGGCGCTTCACTGGCAATGGAAGTCCGGAGGTGGGGTTTCGAGGACTTACGTGTTTTTGCGATGTTGCAATTTCACTGAGGCTCCCCTCGCTGGGAAACCCCACCTCCGGACTTCCGTTGCCAGTGAAGTGCACGTTTTTGCGCTGCTGGGATTTTCCTGCTGGGATCTCCCTGCAGCATCTCAAAGACATGGAAGTCTGGAGATGGGGTTTCCCATGGAGGGGAGCCTCAGGGGAATCCCAGCAGTGCAAAAACGGGTGCTTCTGCTGGCAAAAGGGTGAGTTTTGGGCTTGCACGCATTAATCGCTTTTCCATTGATTCCTATGGGAAACATTGTTTCGTCTTATAAACTTTTCACCTTACAAACCTCATCCCTGAACCAATTAAGTTCATAAGACGAGGTATCACTGTATTTCAATGTATGTGATAGAGCATTGTCCTACATAAAAATCATGGTCTTGAAAGATGCAGACTTATTCCTGCACTACTGCTTGAAGAAAGTGTCTTTTTAAAAAACTGTCAGTAGGTAAAAGATCTGGAAAGTTAATTACAATGTTGGTACCATACAGAGATAATCAATATAAGATGTTTTACCGATGGCACTATGTCCCGCCAAGGTTAGCAAAAATTTACCCAAACCTGAAAAGTGACTGTTGAAAATGTAAGTCAATGCATGGTACTTACTACCACATGTGGTGCTTATGCCCAGAAACAAGGAAAGTCTAGATTATGATTCAAAATATGGTAAAAGAGATATCAAAGTTTGAATTAAAATTTAAACCTGAGATATTTTTATTAGGAATAATCAGAGGACAACACGAAAAGGCTAATTATTATTTGATAGTACATGTATTAAGTGCAGCTCAACTGGTTTTTGCACAAAATTGCAAAATAAAAAGAAAAGAAAATGTACCAACCAAAGATCTGGTAATTAAGAAAATACTAGAATGTGCAAAATGGAGTAAACTTACTCTAGAGTTACAGAAGAAACAGGAAGAAGAATATTACACTGTATGGGATAAATTTTATCCCATACAGTGTAACCATTAATCATATTTTTCAAAAATATTATTAGAAAAAATAAAATTGAAAGCATGATTAAATTATTGAGTATTTTCTGATTAATTGTGAGATTGCTTGCTAACAAACATTGCTTTGTGTATGCAGATGGAGATGTAATTTTGTTTCTGCTTTTATTTCGTTTGAAAAGCAATGGATAAATACATGCTGAAAATAATCTTGTATGCTACAACCACATAAAATCTGTAGGCTTTCTCAAGGCTAAAATAAGTGTAACAATTTCTAGAATAATTTGGATACTTGCCTGAAAGTCTTTTCCATCTGTACTGTACATGTCCAATTACATGCTTTTGTTTATAATAAACTTGTACAGATGTGCAAGACTCTAAGCTCCAATATTATAGATAATTCTCTTTCCACAGATGGTCTTGCATGGTTTTGTGCTCTAGGCAATGTGCTAATGCACATGCCATTTTTGAAAGTGCAGTGTTTGAATCAAACTCAGTTCCAAGAGACTTCATATATACATTTATACCGTTTCCGTAATTACAATACATAAATGACTTGTCATTACCACATTCTGAATTTTTCTTCTCAGATTGTCTATTGTCACAATATTACTTTGCAGTCAAATTTTTAAGAGATTTTTGGGAGATATATATAATCTGGAACCTTAGAACTAGACATAAGCACACCAGTAAGCCAAATTAAGCACACCCCTGCAATTAAGACTTCTACTGTTTTCAATAATAGGGGATGTCATTTTGGTTTTCTTAGTAGCCTACAATAAATAGTAGTGATAAATTTTGCAAGATTCAGGCAACAAAAGTCATGCTGCAAACCATGGCATATTGAAATATGTTCTCAGGGCAATGATGTGTTTCTCTTTACAAAGGCCTGGCTACTAAGAATTCATTATGCTTTCTTATATAGTCTGACAGGTAAAAATAAAAGCAGCATTTATAGAAACATTGCCAATAGGAAATAAGGAATTCCAGGTAACAAAGTACAGAAGGAATTAATTATACCATTTATATATATGATTAGAGAATCAGTATCTGTATACACCTTATGAAATGTTTAGAGGCATCTCTGGATTTTCAATATTAGAATGGGGACAATGGGAAAATGACTTGCAATTTAATGTGTATGTATGTATGTATGTATGTATGTATGTATGTATGTATGTATGCATACATACATACATACTACATTGACATTCATTTTAATTAAGATGAATATTAAAACTCCTCCCAGAGATCAGAATTGCCCCCACCCTCCTCGCCTTTCATCAGCCCCTTAAAACCCACCTCTGTCGTCAGGCATGGGGGAACTGAGATATTCTCTTCCCCCTAGGCCTATGCAATTTATGCATGGCATGTTTGTGTGTATGTTTGGTTTTTAAATTAGGGTCTTTTAAACTACTTTAAATATTAGATTTGTTATATGTTGTTTCACTATTGTTGTTAGCCGCCCCGAGTCTACGGAGAGGGGCGGCATACAAATCTAATAAATAAATAAATAAATAAATAAATAAATAAATAAATAAAACAAATACATAAAATAGCTTGCAAAAAAGCATGTATTAGCAAAAAGAAAAGAAAGAAGGGAGGGAGGAAAAAAGAAGGAAAGAAAGAAAGAAAGGTGTCAAGGAATTACATCGACAGACATACACATATGCTTAAAATAAACATACTTATTGCAACTGATGCAAAAATATGACTGTAAAAAATAAAGATAAAAAGCTAAGCTTGATGGTTGAGTCCATTCCTCATTAGAAATTCTATCTATCCTAGCATGTTGAAAACATGTCTTCTACTGTTTTCAATAATAGGGGATGTCATTTTGGTTTTCTTAGTAGCCTACAATAAATAGTGGTGATAAATTTTGCAAGATTCAGGCAACAAAAGTCATGCTGCATCAGTTTTATCCATTAGTAACTATTACAAGGAACCCTTCTAATCTTTTTTATAATCCAACTAAGTAAAGGAGGACAATTTTGTTTGAATTCTGGTTTTATTCAATGTAACATTACTTTTTTGTTTCAAAACTTGATATCCACGTTGACTAGGCAGAGAAGAAGGACATACAACTTTGCATTCCAAATTCTATATTTAGTTTCACATTTATATGTATTCAGGTAAATTTATGAAGCTTTTCTATTATTGAAGGTTTTTATGATTGAGCTCTTTTTTTGCTCTAAATTTCTCAGTTTTCATTTCATTTCCAGAACACCTTTTTTTCTGAACAAGGTCATTTTGACATTAAAAAGATTAGATTAGAATAGGCCATGACCTAGTCAGTAGGATGATAATATTTTAAAAACAGTGTCTGTTTCTTCGATGTCTCCCTGATTATTTTCATTTCAAGTTCACCCTGATCATTTTGTTAATCCTGATCATAAGACATTCCCAGGATTACATTACTGGGGGTGAGCTGCCACTCACAGTGCTTCTCTGAAAAAAAAAAGTCTATAACCTGTTCAAGTCCTCTTTGTTTGATCTAGAATCAGTGTGTCCTTTGTTCAACTTGAAATATTTTATCTAAAGAATGTGTGTATGTATGTGTTTGTAAGAGAGAGAGAGAGAGAGAGCATAGATAGATAGATATAGTCATAATCATAGAATGTATGTATGTATGTATGTATGTATGTATGTATTGTGAAATCTATTTTTTTACAACCGGTTCTGTGGGTGTGGCTTGGTGGATGTGGTGTGGCTTGCTGGGCATGGTTTAGTGGGCATGGTAGGGGAAGGATATTGCAAAATCTCCATTCAAACCCCACTTTGGGACCAGTCAGAGGTGGTATTTGCCAGTTCTTTGAACTACTCAAAATTTTCACTACCAGTTCTATGAACTACTCAAAATTTCTGCTACTGGTTCTCCAGAACTTGTCAGAACCTGTTGGGTTTCACCTGATATGTATGTATGTATATATTATGTATGTATGCACAGCATGTATTTAACTTATATGCTGCTCATATCACTATCAGGAAACTAGTTAAATATCATTCAGAATTCCTTTTTAAAAGGATTTATTTATTTATTTATTGGATTTGTATGCCGCCCCTCTCCGGGATACTTGGATGTGCCTTGAATCAGCAGTTGCTTTGAATTAAAATTCTATATAACGGCGAATTACCTGTCTTTTTTAAAAAAACTCCTGATGTTTTGAAGTTTATCAGAGACATCAGGTTGTTAGGATAAAAATCTGCAGAGTGAAATTAAGGGTTCTCAATGGATTTCAGTTCAAATAATGGTCTTCCTTGACTCCAGCCTCTGTTTTAGCCAGCTGGTCCCAATATGTCTATGCTTATACAATTTCTCTTTAAATAAATACTGTTGCCACAATGATGCTTGGAATTCTATTGCTGCTTTATTTTCAGCCTATCATACAGCACAAGAAAAACTGACATTGCGGACCAGTGAATTCTCTGGCAACAGGGTATGAATTTCAGAATCCCATTTCAAAGAAATGCTGTTCCTCAGATTCATGGAGGATATGAAAGAAAAAAAAATGGCTTCCTGACAAGCTGATATAGAAGGAATGAACCTCAGGTGAACTTCAGCAGAGCTTTAGCTAGAAACATGGTTTTTTTTTTAGCCCTACTTGGGATTTTTCCCCCCACCCAATCTATTTCCCTGGTGATAACACAGATACCACAACTTGACTTTACAAATATCTAAGATAGATTTATACCAGAAGTTGATAGGGATCAGCTATTTTCATTTATTGCTCTGCAATTTATGGGGGGGGGGGAGATATTATGTTGTCAGGATTAGTATTAGGAATAGGAATCACTGGTTTCTTTTTATCTCCCATATGAGTTCAAGAAGCTGTTGTAGATCAAGAAGATTCTATTCATCTTTGCATTGCTTTTGAGATGTTCTTTTCCCACAAACATTAGGGAATAGATTACCAGAATCTGATCCCTTGCTTTGCCTTTTTTCTTTGGTAAATATTAAGGAGACCACTATATGAATGACAGCTCTGATTATGGTGAGGTATCTAAAGAGGACCTCTGAGAATATCTGAGAACAAATTTTCTCTCCTGCACCTGGAAGTAGGATTTCATTATAGAGTTTTTTCCCCACACAAGAAAGATGAGTACCAACATTTTAACAAGGAAACACTGAAATATAATACTGAAGTCTAATGTGGTTATTATGGCTTTTTCCTATACAAATGTTTGATTTCTCCACTGTGCCTCTGATCTAAAGTAGAATAACAGATTTGGAAGGGAGCTTGGAGGTCTTCTAGCCCAACCCCCTGCTTATGTAGGAAACCCTACAACACTTGAGACAAATGTTTATCTAACATCTTCTTAAAAACTTCCAGTGCTAAAGCATTCACAACTTCTGGAGGCAAGCTGTTCCACTGATTAATTGTTCTGTTAGGAAATTTTTCCTTAGATAAATAAGATAATTAGATAAATTAAATTAAATCAAATTAGTTCTAAGTTGCTTCTTTCCTTGATTATTTCCCACCCATTGCTTCTTGTTCTACCCCCAGGTGCTTTGGAGAATAGCTTAACTCCCTCTTCTTTGTGGCAACCCCTGAGATATTGGAACACTGATATCATGTCTCCCCTAGTCCTTCTTTTCAATAAGCTAGACATACCCAGTTTCTGCAACCATTCCGCCAGTCTCCTAATCATCTTTGTTACTCTTCTCTTTCTAGAGTCTCAACATCTTCTTTACATCATGGAAACCAAAACTGAATGCAATGTTCCAAGTGTAATCTTAACAAGGCATTATAAAGTGGTATTTGGAAGCTTCTGCACACTGCTGGCTCATATTTAAATGGTTGTCCATTAGGCAATGTCTTAAGGCATCGGCTTGCCCAATGTCTTTTCTTGATTTATGATTGGTGACCAGATCAAACTTCCACCCATAGAGGTATTAATAAAATCTTTTGATTCCAGCCACTGCTGCTAAGGGCTCTTTGTCTAGCTGGCTATAGTTCCTCTCAGCAGGGGATAATATTTTTGAATAAAAGGAGATTGGTGCCTCTGAGCCATGTGGGAAGATGTGGATTAGGACTGCCTCCACTCGAAAAGGGAGGCATCACACGTGAGTCTTAGGAGTAAGGTGGTGCTGTATTGGATCAACGAGTGAGTAAAAGTCTGTTCCTGTTCATCTGGCTCCTGTGGCATTATTTGTCTTTTCTTACAATGAACAAAGTTGTTTCCTGCAAATTGGCTCCTTCATCATCACCCCTTAAATAGACTAGGACTTGTGGGTGCAGGGGATGGATTTTTGACTTTCTTTTGGTTGGGGAAAAAGGAAAAAAAAAGAATTTCTTTTGGTTTCTGGAAAATCAGGAACTCTCAGATTTGGGATTTCCCAGATGTGCCTATATGACGTAACTAATAAAATGGAATTTTGAGGAACTTCAACCCTCGGGGTCTTCTTTCTTTTGGGGTGTTACTTGAAACCCTGACAAGGACATTTACTGTAATAACAAATTATTTCAGAAGCATTGCCCACTTTATCCTAAGTTTCAAACAGGGATATTCATTACTCTTTGGGCTGTGGCTGAATTTGTCCTTTTAGTGTTGAACATGAAGAAGTAGGCAGGATAAAGCCAAAGTGACATTAACATCATCAGCATTGACAAATTCATCACCCATGAATTGCAAAAGGCAGTTTTACTTGGAACAGCTTACATCCTGTGATGATATCTCCAACACAATCAAACATCAACATCTGTCTATCCCTGGGTCTTGGGAAGAACTTAACCGGCGGATAAAAATGTCAAATCCAGCCTAAACATCTGTTGGATTGTGCACCAAATCATAATAGTAATCAGAGCTATTTACAATTACAGTCAATGTGATTATTTCCCTTTTTATTTCATAATTTTATCCTTTGAATAAAATATCCAGATATAGAAATAGACTTATATACTACTTCATGGTGTTTATACAGCCCTAAGCGGTTTACAGAGTCAGCATATTGGCCCGAACAGTCTAGGTCCTCATTTTACTGACCACAGAAGGATGGAAGACTGAGTCAACTTTAGCCACATTTAGGGACGAGATGGAAACAAAAGACATTTTATTCAGTACAATTTTTGGATATCCTCATTGCCTACTTTGCTTTTCACTACTGAATAAAGAATGGATGATAGCAAACTTCTCACTTTACTATATCCAGTGTATGGTATGAAAAGAACTTCTATGTGCACAGAGATGAATGGGCCTAGGAATTTTGTTCACCCTGACTGCACCAGAGGTCTGCATACTGTTTGCAGTGCTGGCATAGATCTTGAGTTAAATCTTGCTCCTAATCAAGGACTAGGGTGGGGAGAGAAACATATAATAGAACTGTTGTCTGATTGTCATCAACACATGGTGATGAAGGGACTTAATTTTCTTTTCTACTTCTCAACATCTGACCAAAGCTTTGGTCTTCCCAGCATTTGCACCGCATTTTTGAAATATTGCAGACAACCCATATGAAAAGTATTAAAGGTTGCTTACAAAGGAATTTCTTGGAATATGATAGCAGGCACTTAATGGGCAAATCTGTAATTACCATATTCATTTCTCATGAAACACAGAAATCAAGTTTTCAGTTAATAAAACAATAACAATAAGACTTCTCTGGGGAACAGAAGTGACTTGATTATACTTTTGCAAAATAATTGGATGGGGTTTGGACTTTGGGGAGGGACAGGGAGAAAAACCTTAATACATTGCAGATCTTTTTTTTCTGTATTGCTTTGATTCATTCATCAAAATGTTTTTAATCTTAGTATGTTGTAAAGCTTTGGAGTTGCATAAATTAAGATTTCCCCTGGCTTCGGCAGCAATGTCATTGGAAAAACCTTTGGTTGTTCTGAAAATATACAAAGTCTAAACCACAGACAGAATTTACTGAACACTGTAAACATTCTCACAGTGTGGGTATAAATATCTCCTCTTTGATTCATTGCATACCAGATTTTCTAGTCAAGAGGTAGATAGGAGGTAAAAAACCAAGGAGCATTGACATTTTGCAAAGAAACTGACTGTTACCGTGTTTCCCCGAAAGTAAGACAGTGCCTTACTTTCTTTTTACCCCCAAAAGCCCCACTACGTCTTACTTTTGGGGTATGTCTTACATTGGAAAAAAATTGAAAGGGTCGCGTTCCCGAAGGCATCTCCCCAGAGTCCAGAAGGGCAGCCGCGGGACAGGAGCCTCGTGAGCCCTTTTCCAAGTTCAACCTCAGGGCTCCAAGCGGCGTGCACGCGTGGAGCCGCAGACGCGTGTCGGGGAAGCGTGTGTCTGGAGGGGAGGAGCCGCTCTGCGCAGTTGGGCAGCCCCACCTGCCTGCCGGAAAGGAGGCGGGCGAAGGAGGGCGCAGCTCCGGCCGCTCGCCTCGGAGCCGGTCGGCCTCACTGGCCGCTTGCAGCCAAGCCTCGGCAGGACTCGGTTGCTGGGATGAGCACCTTCGCTGCAAGCCGCCGCCCGCTCAGCTCGCTTCGGACCAGCGCCGTCCTTCGTTTTGCCAAGCCGGGGAAGAGGCGGTGGCGCCGCGGCGAGGCGAAGGCGAGGGGCGCACGGGGAGCTTGGAAGCGACGTCATCGGGCTCCCCCCCGGTAATACCCCCGTGTTTCCCCGAAAGTAAGACATATGACTTACTTTCGGGGTACGGCTTATATTAGCCGACCCCCCTGAAACCCCCGATACGTCTTACAATCGGGGGTGTCTTACTATCGGGGAAACAGGGTAGATTCACATAACAAAATGAGTTCGGGGACATATCAAGAAGTATAGGCTTCATTGTATCTCAGCTGTAAATGCAGAATGCCAGCCAGCTCCATGCAAGCCGCTCTTAAGGGCTTGCTTTGGAGGCGGATGGCTTCTGACAGCCATTCAAAACTCCTGCTCATGACTAGGCCAATCAGTGAGTGACATGCAAATTTAAACCATACCTAAATACATAACACTCCTCCCCCTAGGCTCTTGGCTTAACCGATAAGGAGTTAATCAATGTGACATAGTCCTATCAATACATTGGTCTGCGTAGTTCAGTTTCTTAGGTGTTTCTGGGCTGACTGGATGGCCCTGCTTTAGCTCCTACGGTGTCCCAGAGAAAGATTTGGAACTGGTCTCCAGGCTTGGTGACTATAGAGTCTCTCTCCATCTCATCATTTTCTGTAACATTGCTGGAGTCAATGGGAAGATCCGGTAGGTACCTCTGATAGTTTCCTCGGTCCATGACTTGTCTCCTGCTGTTGCCTCAGGTTCAGTTGTAGTGGTCTCTGCCTGATTGTACTGTTCCCAGGGCAGAGGCCTGCAATGTTTGTTGTCCCTTTCAGCATCAGCCTCTGATTGGTGCCTCTGAGCCATTTGGGAAGATGTGGCTTAAGAACTGTCTCCACTCCAAAAGGGGAAGCATCATACGTGAGTCTCAGGGGTAAGGTGGTGTTGTATTGGACAAGGACATTGTCCAATGATAATAATAGCAATGGCACTTAGACTTATATACCTTTTCACAGTGCTTTACATCCCTCTCTAAGTAGTTTACAGAATCAGCATATTGCCCCCAACAATCTGGGTCCTCATTTTACCCACCTCGAAAAGACGGAAGGCTGAGTCAACCCTGAGCCGGTTGTGAGATTTGAACTGCTGAACTACAGTTAGCAGTTAGCTGAAGTGGCCTGCAGTACCACACTCTAACACTGTGCCACCCCTTAATAATAATAATGATGATAATGATGATGATAATAATAACAACAACAACAACAACAACAACAGAGTTGGAAGGACGTTGGAGATCTTCTAGTCCAACCCCCTGCTTAGGCAGGAAACAGACAAATGGCTACAGGTTCAGCCTATTTGCTGGTATTCTGCCTTAGTTATTTCCTCTTTTTTTCCACTTTTTAAACTTGTCCTTTTTGTCTTTCAATTTGTCAGAGAGATTTTTATGCAGCCATGTTGGTTTCTTTTGTGACCTATTATTTTTCTTCCACATTGGTATTGTGCTAGTCAGGGCTTTTATAATCTCACATTTCAAAATTTCCCAAGGTTCTTGAGTTGTTTTCCCCTTGAGGATTCTAATCCATGGAAGCTTTCTCAAGTTCTCTCTAAGTTTATTGAAATTAGCTCACTTAAAGTCCAAGACTCTAGTTTGACTTTGTTCTAATGCTTGTGTTTGTATAATGCTGAATTCCAATATTGTATGATCACTTGCCCCCAAGGTTCCTGTAGCTTCAACACCTTCTATCATTTCATCTCTGTTGGTTCTTCACAACTTTGAAGGCATTGGCTTCTTTTTGTCCCCATGTCCACATGACTGCCTTTCCAAAAAGTCTGTGTCAGGGTTCATCAATGCTCATTTTCTGTTGCAAGAAAATGGCATACTATAGAAGTTTAATAACCCTAAAAAGGCTTGCAGTTCTGCTTTATACTTAGGGGCTGGGGCTTCCTTGATTGCCTTAATTTTGACTTCAGTGGGATGAATTCCAGTCTTATCCCCAAGAATTCTACACTTGGTACCCCATTAGCCATTTATCTCTCCTCACTTTAAGTTTTTTCCCTGGAATCTTTTAAAGGCTTCTTATAGCCCAGTGATGGAGAAACAATGGTACGGGTGCCGCAGGAGCCATATCTGCTGGCACATGAGCCGTTGCCCTAGCTGAGCGCCAATATGCCTGTGTGCTGCTGGCCAGCTGATTTTTGGTTTTTACAGAGGCTCTGGGAGGACGTTTTTGGCTTCCAGACAGCCTCTGGGGGAATGGGGGAGGGTATTTTTACCCTCCCACAGTTCCAGGCAAACCTTTGGAGCCTGGGAATGGTGAAATACGAGCCTACTGGGCCCACCAGAAGTTGGGAAACAGTCCATTTCCAGTCTCCAGAGGGCTCAGGGGGTAAGGGAAGCTGTTTTTCCCCTCACCAGGCATTGAATTATGAGTGTGGGCACTCACACATGCACGATAGTGCTCACACATGCTCTTTCAGAACCTGAGGAAAAAAAGGTTTGCTATCACTGCTATGGCCTCTCCATTAGTTGTTTTCTAGATGCCCCTGATATGAGGACATCGTCGAAATATGGCACAACCCCAGTGATACTGTGAAGTTGCTGTTCTATCACGCTTTGGAACAACCCCAGGGCCATGCTCACCCCAAATTGCAGTCTAGTGTAGCAGAATGCTCCCCTGTGGGTTACAATGGTTTGAGCTTCTGCAGTCTTTTCATCAATAGGCAGGATGGAATACCACTTGTTCTAAGTGTATGGAAGCAATTGCTTTGAGTGGTAGATTGGGGGTATAGCCTATATAGGCTGGTCCCAATTTCCCCCATCGCTTGGGTCCAGCTGGTTTCATATTTAATTTCATAGCAGGTATGAACACAGCAGATTTCCTGTGTTGGTGTTTGTTTTTTAATCATCTGGAAGAACTACATTAATAACTGTCTCCTATGTCCCAGAATAGCTCATCCAAAACAGACTATCAAAGAAGATTTTGGAATTTTATTGTTCTGACTCAGCTCCCCAAACATTACAAACCTTCTGTATTTAAACCAATGATTCCTTTAATCAGCAACCCAGCAGCCCTGGCAAAAAGTTTTTCTCTCAATGCAGGCTAACAAGTTAGGTAGGTACAAAATGCAAAAGGATCTTGACAAACTTGAACAATGGGTACAATCTAACAAAATGAAATTCAATGGTGAATTTCAAGAAAAAGTAAATGCACAGGTATAGTATATGTGGTACATTGCTCAACAGTAGTAACTGTGAGAAGGATCTTGGGGTCCTAGGGGACAACCATTTAAATATAAGCCAGCAGTGTGCAGCAGCTGCCAAAAAAGCCAACACCATTCTAGGCTGCATTAATTACAGAGGGATAGAATCAAAACACTTGAAGTGTTAATACCATTTTATAAGGCCTTCGTAAGGCCACACTTGGAATACAGCATTCAGTTTTGGTTGTCATGATGCAAAAAGGATATTGAGACTCTAGAAAAAGTGCAGAGAAGAGCAACAAAGGTGATTAGGGGACTGGAGGCTAAAACTGGAGGCTATTGCAGGAACTGGGCATGGCTAGTTTAATGAAAAGAAGGACCAGGGGGGACATGATAGCAGTGTTCCAATATCTCGAGGGTTACCACAAAGAAGAAGGAGTCAACCTATTATCCAAAGCATCTGAGGGTAGAACAAGAACCAATGGGTAGAAACTAAACAAGGAGAGAAGTAACTTAGAACTAAAGAGAAATTTCCTGACAGTCAGAACAGTTAATCAGTTGAACAGCTTGCCTCCAGAAGTTGTGAATATTCCAACACTGGAAGTTTTTAAGTAGTTTGTAACCACCTGTCTGAAGTAGTGTAGTGTTTCCTGCCTAAGCAGGGGGTTGGACTAGAAGACCTCCAAGGTCCCTTCCAACTCTGTTGTTGTTGTTGTTGTTGTTGTTGTTGTTGTTATTATTATTATTATTATTATTATTATTATTATTATTATTATTATTATTATATGTCTGTCTGGAACGGAGATGAATAATTGTCTGCAACTATATCTCCGGGACTGCCTTCTGCCGCACGAATCCCAGCGACTGGTTAGGTCCCATAGAGTTGGCCTTCTCCGGGTCCCGTCGACAAAACAATGTCATCTGGCAGGACCCAGGGGAAGAGCCTTCTCTGTGGCAGCCCCGACCCTCTGGAATCAACTCCCCCCAGAGATTAGGATTGCCCCCACCCTCCTTGCCTTTCTCAAATGCCTTAAAACCCACCTCTGCCGTCAGGCATGGGGAAATTGATTCCCCCGGGCTGTTTCCGCTTTATGTATGGTTCGTCTAGGATGTATGACATTTTATATTAAGGGTTTTAAATGGTTTTTTAATCATTGGATTTGTACTGTGTTTTGTTGTTGTGAGCCGCTCCAAATCTTCGGAGAGGGGCGGCATACAAATCTAATAAACAATCATAATCATAATCATAATCATAATCATAATCATGATCATGATCATGATCATAATCATAATCATAATCATAATCACAATCACAATCACAATCACAATCACAATCACAATCACAATCACAATCAATCTATTCATCTCGTACCCCTGCTTTTTATCCCCAGAGTTAGGAGGGGGCTTCACTAGCAGTGGTGGCTCTTCCATCCCAAGGATTGGCTCACATATTTCCACTGCTCTCCTCTCCTCTAGTTTCTGGGCATTCAGGCACTGAACCCAGCTGTTCTTCCTGTTCCTCATTAACCATCTCCAGATCTGAGGGCTGTTGATTCTCCCTCTGAGAGTGCCACCCTCTCCCTGACAGCTCCAGTCCCTCTTCCCCAGGGGTCCCCAAACTTTTTACACAGGGGGCCAGTTCACTGTCCCTTGGGCTGTTGGAGGGCTATAAAAAAAACCTATGAGCAAATCCCTATGCACACTGCACATACCTTATCTTAAAGTAAAAAACAAAATGGGAATGTACTATTCAGAGGGGGGAAGAAGTCTGAAATTCATATATGTTTATGTTTTGTTTTTAATTTTCTTTTGTTAACATCTGATTGGCTATACAAGGTTTTCTTGGCTTATAGAAAAATGTATAAAGAAAGAAGGAAGCACTTTGGCATAATGGTTAATAAGTTATAAAAATAATTGGTGTTGTACTTTTTGAAGGAACATTAAGGAGGGAATTTAATTTAAAAAATGAATGTAACTGGATGACAAAATTAGAAAAAAACTTTTGCAACTTTTTTGATGACTGATATTAGTTACTAACAAAACACCGCATTTTATTCATGGAAAATTAGATGGTACACTGTATTGTTTGAATGTATGTTAAGAGAAAAAAGTCCTTCCTTCCTCTGTCCCTCCATTTCTCCTTCCTTCCTTCCTTCCTTCCTTCCTTCCTTCTTTCCTTCTTTCCTTCTTTCCTTCTTTCCCTCCTTCATACCTCTCCACTTCTCTTTCCCTCCCTCACTTTCCATTTTCTTTCTTTCTTGCTCTCATTTCCCTGTGCTCCTGTCAATCACCGGCGGGCCAGATAAATGGGTACAGTGGGCTGCATGCGGCCCACGGGCCGTAGTTTGGGGACCGCTGCTCTTCCCCCTTGGAGCTCTTCCCCCTTGGAGCTCTCAAGTTGCCTTGATGCTGATTCCCACACCTTGTCCTCATCTGATTCAGCTACTGGAGGGGCCATGACATTCATATTATGTGTAACTTGGACCCTGTTTTATTTTTTTCACCAGAATCAGTAGTGAGTTCTAAAACCCTTTACTACTGGTTTGCATGCACTCTTGCGTGTGGGTGTGAAACACTTCTGCATATGCACAGAAGTGTCCTAGGTGGGTGGCCGGACCCTCCCATCACTGGCACTACTGGTTCTTAGTACCAGGCCGAACCGGGAGCAACCCACCACTGGCCAGAATGTGTTAGTGGAGCATTTGTCAGTGGCTGGTATGCCAGGAAAAGAGCACTTGTTAAAATTCTGCCTTCTGAGCAGTGATCGTCACCATAAAGGCACTTGTATGGGGCCTTGAGAGATGAGGGAAGAAACTGTCAGTCTTGTTCTCTGTTGATCTTGTAATTAGAAAAAGCTACAGGAAACCAGGGGTTTTTTTTAGCTCTGTCCTTTCATGGTAGTACCGTATTTTCCGGCGTATAAGACGACTGGGTGTATAAGACGACCCCCTAACTTTTCCAGTTAAAATATAGAATTTGAGATATACTCGCCGTATAAGACTACCCCTCTTCTGACTGTCAAAAACTGAGTCTAGGTCTATGATGTACTTGCATTGAGAAAAAAATCATTTCTGAACATGATAACACAATATTTTAATTACTAATGATGAAGATCTTATTGTTAAAATTATGAATGAATTATTTAGAGAGAGAGAGCCAAGTGGGAGCACTCCTCTGTCTATCTCTCCATATGTCTCTGTCTATCTGTCTTGTCTGCATCTCATATTTCTCCTCACCACAATTAAGTTTATTATTATAACTCATCATAATTTGTCAACACAAAAAGGTGAACCTGGCTATTTTTCTTTCTCCTACCATCTATTCTGTAGGTATCTTTCAGTCTAACATGCAGCATGCTGACACCTATGTGAAATTCTATTATGGAATGAGAATCTATATGTGATATCATGATATGGCAATCCAAACAGCCCATCCATTTTTTCCTCTTTCCGCACTTTCTGTCTTTATCCTCTTGCAATGTCACTTAAACAGATTTTAACTTGTCGGGTTTAATTAGTGACCCTGCCAATTTTCAGTACTGTGCAGTGTGCTATGATACAGAGCAGGGTGAATAATATGACCTCAGCTTTTAAAGTTATTTTAAAATGTTGCCTAAGAAATATGGAAATATGACTCTTTTTGGAGGAAAAGTACATTTTCAATGGTTAAACATAAGAACAAATACAAACACGCAGAAATAAATGCATCCAGTTTGACATTCAATCATTTCCCTGGCTCTTTTTATTGAAATGAACAAGTTCATACATTCAATTTTGCAACCACTAATAATGTTGGTCAAGTAGGTACAAAAATACCTGGGGAAATGATCAAAGTCTTTCTCTCTGCCCCTCTCTCTCCCTCGCTTTCTCTCTTGCTATCTCTCTTTCTCTCTTTTTTTTTGCTTTCTCTCTTTCCCCCTCTCTCTCCTTCTCTTACTATCTCTTTCTCTCTCTTTCTGTCTCCCCTCTCTCCCTCTCTCTCTCCCTCTCTTGCCATCTCTTTCTCTCCCTCTCTCTTTCTCTCTCTCCCTCTCTTGCTATCTCTTTCTCTCTTTCTTTCCCCCCTCTCTCCCTCTCTCTTTCTCTCTCTCCCTCTGTTACTATCCCCCCTCTCTTTCTCTCTGTCCCTGTCTTGCTAACCCCCTGTTTCCCTCTCTTGCTATCTCTTTCTCTCCCCCTCTCCCTCTCTTTCTCTCTCCCTCTCTTGCTATCTCTTTCTCTCCCCCTATCTCCATCTCTCTTTCTCTCTCTCCCTCTCTTGCTATCTCTTTCTTTCTCTTTCTTCCCCCCTCTCCCTGTCTCTTTCTCTCTCTCTCCTTCTCTTTCTCCCTCTGTTGCTATCCCCCCTCTCTCCCCCTCTCTTGCTATCTCTTTCTCTCCCCCCTCTCTCCCTCTCTTTTTCTCTCAGCAGCGGCAGCAGGGTGATCAGCTGTGAGGTGGAGCTACGGAACCGAGGCACAGACGGTGGCAGCTAGACATGTCGCGTGTGGGCGAGCCTGCGCTCTGCGCAGCCGCGCCCAGCTAGGAGGCGGTGTTCTCACCCCCCCCCAGCTGAAACTGACGTCCGGCCGGGGCGATTCTTCCCCGGCCGGACAGGCACGCTTGTGCTGCCAAAGGCAGCGTGTGGGCGAGCCTGCGCTCCGCTCATGCTCGCCCAGCTGGGAGGCGGTGTTCTCGCCCCTCCCAGCCATCGCAAATATCGGCGCCACTGTCCTATATCCGGCGTATAAGACGACCCCCCACTTTGGAAAAGATTTTCAGGGGTTAAAAAGTCGTCTTATACGCCGGAAAATACAGTAATCATTCTCAGTTGGCTCTGAATTTAAGAGAGGCAGGTCAGCACACATTGAACACTAATTGGAGCAAAAAGCCGTCAATAAATAGGGATTTCACCAAACAGACCACTGAGACAACATTACAATTTAACATATTTCAGAATCTAATGGATCTTGCTATTATATTATTATATTTTCAGTGAATTTTATACATGCATAGCTGAGGAATGAAGACATGTGGAGAAAATTAGATGATACCATAAGAAGATATCCCTTAGAGTCACTTCTTGCAAAATACACTCTGCTTACAATTTTTTTCCCAAGTAGGTTGTGCAGGAATAGAGGGGATCCTCCACCTTTGTGGAGAATCATGTGAAGTCTATATCAAATTCCACCAAAGATCAACTTTTTCTTGGTCTTGGACCTGAAGAATCATCCCGCTTAACTATTTTTCTCCCCCCCTCCCCAATGAGGCTTACTATGAACAAGCAGAGAAAATAAAGCCATTCCTTTTTTATTGCTCATGGAAACATTCAAAGCTGCTCCAGCAAGCATCCAAAATATTCCCATGCCTTCGGCAGCCAAATTAGAAAAACACAAGAAAATCAGTGTAAAGATGATAATGTGCACTTTCATTCAGATGACATTGCTGAAGTACTGTATGCTGGAGTAATTATTTCAGACTTACTAGGGCAGTGATGATGGGAGATCATTCCAAAACACAAAGGATTGGGGGGGTTTCCTTAGAAAATGTGTTTGCATCAAGCATTTAGCCTGAAATTGAAATGAGGAGACTTGATTTTAAACATGGGACCTTTATGCAAACAGAAGAGAAATTTTTTCACAACCATCAAATCAGGCTGATATTTCCTGCTCTGAATAATCCAAACTATTAAGGTACCTGTGACCCAGTTCTGACGTTTTGTCACCTGTTTTCCTTCTGATCATGTGACCACATTTTGCACACTTAGTAACCTGCCCACATTTGTGGCATTGGCCAGGTTCTGCAGTCACATATCATGATTTACAACATTTTTTGCAAAAAGAATCTTCCAGTTTTCAGCAGTAATACCCATACGAACAAATGTTCATGTAATGACTGTGGTGTTTGCTTAACAACAATGCTGATTCACTTAATGACTGCCACAAAAATGTTGTGAAATTGGGTAAGTAATCTAATTATAGATTACAACCATCACAACGTACAACTGTAATGGACAGGCTTCATTATGATCATAAATTAAGGACCACCTGTTGCTTAAATGTTGAGAAACAATGCAGGGAAAAAGTCTTTTGTGCCATTTAGGGGTTTTCCATATTTTTATTAAAAATAGTTTCCATACTTTTATTAAAAATAATATTAAAAACAGGCTCTCGGTCTAGTGATAGCAAAGAAACATAAGTACTAAATAGGAACTATACCAATGGAATGAATAATGGACATTATAGGTACCTACCATTACATATTTTTCTTTGATCTTGAAGTGTCTATAATGTATATGTAGGTACATCATCATCATCCTCTTTTACCATAATCCCTGGTAGGGTGTAGCCTGGGCAACTAAATGGAGCTAGCAGAGTGTTTACTGGTTGGATGCCCTTTCTGTTGCCATATGTATTGTTAGGATGATGTCTAAACAACTGGGTTGGCAATATATAAACAAACCAACTATATACAGTATGTTTGTATGTATTAAGGTAATATAGCTTTAAATGTATTACTGAGTTCTGATTGGCTGTGGTGTTTCAAGTTACCATAAGAGGGAGATAGAGATCATGATTCTCTCTCTGCACTCTGTGCTGATTCATTTGTTGACTGAAATAGTGAGCTCTGTGTTATTCTTTGATAGTTTAATGTATTTCTAAGCTGTAATGTATATTTGATATGTAAGACAAAGACAGGCTTGTAAGAAAATTATTGTATTAAGAGATATTGACTGATTTGAATGTGTATGACCCGATTGTTTAACTTGACTATGTTATTCCTAAAAATAAACATTAATTGTACTTCAATGTATTTGTGTGTATGACTGGATAATTACTGGATATCTACTGCAATCCCACATTTTCTCTTATGTCCTTGATAACTCAAGGCTTGCTCTGCACACTCCTTAACATGTAGGTATGTACATATGTGTGTTAAATTAGTCCATGTCTATTACTCTATCTCCAGAAGCGCAGTATGATTTAGGAATTTAAAAAGCACAGCAGGGAAGACACATCTGATCGCTATTTTAATGGAGCTACACCTTTGTGGCTGACCTAGTTCTCAGTGACTCAAATCAAAACATTTTTATTTGTAAGAACAGTATCTGACTTTTTTTTATATCCCTAGGAATAATAAATTATTTAGACAAAAAATGATTAGAACATTTCACTCACTGAGTCTTTTTATTATGTATTATTTCAGCTGCTTTTTCCCCCAGGACTGATTCATAACCAGTGGCATAGGCCACACCCACAATATCCAGCAACAAGAACTGGCCAGAATGAAGGGTAAACTTTACAGTGGAAAGAGACTCAATAGTTTTAAGCATTGATCTTTGCAATGGGGTCATGATCTCCCTTCCAATAATAACTTTTAAAAAATAAATTTTAAGAAAGGAAAAAGATCAAAATAAAAGTGAGCTCATATTGCATTACACTGAATTCAGTCTAATTTTAAACCATGCATTAAACTTTGATCATTTAAAATATATTTGTCACTTTCTAGTACATTGATAAAGAGCTAGTTTATAAAGAGAAAGTAAAAATATCTACAATCTAACATTGTAATCTGCAGTAACTATTTTTTATACTTAAAAGTGATTTTTATTACAGTTTATTGCAGCACATATTTTTACAAACTAGTCAATAAAAATTATGCAGGAAAAAATATGTGTTTACAGGACCTATGTGGCTACCTATGTGGTACAATAAATCTAGGTGACTTACAACAATCCATAAAACATAGTTACCAATAAAAGTACCCTTCCCACTGTTGTATATACTCCTGGTCAGTTGGAAAATTGTGAAGAGTTTGCAGATTCTGATTCAGATAGTGTTTATGAATTAGTGGCAGGTCCTGGTTACAGGTGTCAGAACAGGTGGGAGGCCAGCCACAGGACGTTGCCATGAGCCCAGACTCCAGTGAAGAAGAAACAGATAATAGATGGTTAAATCTGCATTTCAAGAGGGTACAGCGACACAGAGAAAAAGTGTTAGGGAAGAGATATTAAGGGGAGGAATGGGTTAATTACTGAAGTGATTTATTCATCACGTCCGGGTGCCAGCGGGGAAGAAGGGTGGAGTTCTCAATGTTGTAAATCCATCATGGATGTATGCCGATAAGGCTACAAAGTAAGCAAATGTTTTCTCTACTATTTAATAGCTGTTTTGTAATTGCTTGGAACTAAAGCTGACTAGCCATAAATACTAAGATAAGGGAAGATGTTCGGAGAAATGCTGTTGTGTGCTGTGATCGTGAAGAAAGGAGAGGAAGGAATTTGACTGCCTGTAATGCATTTTGAATACGGAGGAGAGGAGGAATAAAGATGGAGTTTTTACTTATAAATCTCTTCATCCAGTAAGCGTTATTTCCAATTAACCAAAGTTCCAACCAAAGTTCCAGCAACATCCAGAACACCCACCAGATGCCAGACTAAAGATCCTCCCAGCTCAGTCTCCATTTTAACTCAATAACTGGGGGAAGAGCCATGTCTTGACAGACCTCTGGAAGTCAAAAGGAGAAAGATTTCTCTGATCTCAGGTGGGAGGCTGTCCTAACAGCTGTGACAGCTTCCCACCAAGAAAGCATTCCTCCAAAATCTCATCAAAGGGCAACAATAAAACAGAAGACATGGAGTACACTCATACTATATAACCTAATAGGACTGGCTGATATTGACAGGGAGAGGAGCATCCGTCAAGAAGTCTGGCTATGTGTCATGTAGGGCCTTTAAAAGTGGTAACCAACCCTTTGAATTGCACCTAGGAAGCAACTGGAAGACAGTGCAGGCTATGCAGCAGTGGTGTTACATGAATGAACATTGAGGCATCCAAAATTGTGCATGAATTATAAAGAGCCAGGATGGCGCAGTGGTTAGAGTGCAGCACTGTAGGCTCCTTCAGCTAACTGCTAGCCGTAGTTCAGCAGTTCAAATCTCACCACCAATTCAAGTTTGACTCAGCCTTCCATCTTTCCAAGGTGGGTAAAATGCGGAGCCAGATTGTTGGGGACAATATGCTGATTCTGTAAACTGCTTAGAGAGGACTATAAAAGCACTATGAAGCAGTATTTAAGTCTAAATGCTATAACAATAGTAATAGTACTTAGATTTATATACCATTACTTAGTGATTTCCAGCAATCTCTAAGCAGTTTACAATGTCAAAATACCCCCCCCCCAACAATCTGGGTCCTTATTTAACTGACCTCAGAAAGATGGAAGGCTGAATCAAGGGTTGAGCCGGTGAGGACCGAACTCCTGGCAGTGACCTGAATTAGCCTACAATTCTGCATTCTAACCATTGTGCCACCATACCTCCTAAATGCATTCTGCACTAGTTGCAATGTCTGGGTCATCTCCAAGGGTAGCCCTCTATCGTGTGAGTAAAGCATTGGTGATAGTGAGCAAAGAAAAATGACAATCACCCAGCTCCTAGACACTTTGGACACTTCCAAACAATTGCTTAAACTATTTAGGGAAGATGAACTCTATATGCTACCTTTAGGATGACTTCGTCTTAATAATAATAATAATAATAATAATAATAATAATAATAATAATAATAATAATAATAATAATAATAAATTAGATTTGTATGCCGCCCCTCTCCGAAGACTCGGGGCGGCTCACAGCAGTAAGCCCTATGTTGCCTACATTGTCTGAGACAAAGTATAAGTAACAGTCCAAGCATTCTCCTGCCCTTCTTGTCAGGACCCAGGATTCTTTGACTTCTTTTCTACAGTGAAGTTTAATTATTTTTGTCTCTGCTTGCTGACCTTTGCCCTCCACATAAATTGAATCTGAAATCTAAATATTTTCCTCTTTGACTGTGATCTTTGTAGAGTAGAACTGCATCAAGGAAAGCTTTCATAATTTTTCTCCCATTTTTTTTGTCTTTCAGCATCTCAAGGCGAGAGCATTTGTTTCTGAGTTTCAAAAATCCATGCAATATTCTTAACAATATTTTCTGATTTAAAAAAATAACCATCAATTATCATTTCTTTTTCAATACATCTCTCACGTTTCTTTTTGTCTTAATATCTGTCTTTAGTCTTTTATGCCCTCTTATTTTATCTCTATTTTAACATAGAAGCATAGAAACATAGAAGACTGACGGCAGAAAAAGACCTCATGATCCATCTAGTCTGCCCTTATACTATTTCCTGTGTTTTATCTTACAATGGATATATGTTTATCCCAGGCATGTTTAAATTCAGTTACTGTGGATTTACCAACCACGTCTGCTGGAAGTTTGTTCCAAGGATCTACTACTCTTTCAGTAATCTACTACTCTTTCTACTATTCTATTTTAATGCCAGCAAAGCTATATTTCTAATATTAGTATATTTTACTTCACTTTTTTTCCTAAACATTAATCAACAATAAACTTATGATTTCTGTGTTCTCTTTTCCACATCATTACTTTTCCCTACAAAATATATTTCAAAATTACATATGTCAATCTTTATATTTTCTTCTATTTTTCAATCTTCACCTTTTCTTATATTATTTTATAACTTCATATCTACATGTTATTCATACATATATTTTATCCTTATTACAATGAACACTTTATTCATACTTATATGATACTAGTAAATTGATTAAACATAAACATTAACACAAATTTTTATATCCCAACACTTATAACTTCATTTCTACATGTTTTTTCTATCATCAAACTTATATTTAAAAATATTACTTTTCTTTTTTCCATGTAAAACATATTTAAAAGTTACATATTTTCAATCTTCATCTTTTCTATTATCAAATATATTCAAAAATATATTGCATATTTCAATATTTATATTTTTTATTTATATAATACGAAATTAATTAAACAAACACATTAACTCCAATTTTTATCTCTTATATCCCAACACCTATAACAGTGATGGTGAAACTTTTTGCCCTTGGGTGCCAAAAGCATGTGTGCACATACTATCATGCCTGTGCGAGTGCCCAGACCCATAACTCAATGCCTTGGGAAGGAGAAAATTGCCTCTCCTGCTCCCATGGAGGCCCTCGGGGGGTCAGAAACAGCCCATTTTCCAACTTCTGGTGGGCCCAGTAGGCCCGTTTCTCACCCTCCTCAGGCTCCAGAAGCTACCCTGGAACTTGGGGAGGGCAAAAATGCCCTCCTCATCCCCCCCAGAGGCCCTCTGGAAGCCGAAAATGCCCTCCCAGAGCCTCTGTGTGAGCCAAAAATGAGCTGGCTAGCACACACATGCATGCTGTAGCTGAACTAGGGCAACAGCTAGCGTGCCAGCAGATGTGGCTCAGTGTGCCATCATTGACCTATAACATCCTTTCTATATGTTTCTCCTATCATCAAACTTATATTCAAAAATATTATTTCTTTTTTTCCACACAAAACATATTAAAAGTTACATATTTTCAATCTTCATAATTTCTATTATCAAGCTTATATTCAAAAATATTATTACTAATATACACTTTTTATTTCAATCAATCAATCAGTCAGTCAGTCAATCAATCAATCAATCAATCAATCAATAGAATTTATTGGCCATGTGTGATTGGACACACAAGGAATTTGTCTTGGTGCATATGTTCTTAGCATACATAAAAGAAAAAGATACATTTTTCTTTTATCCCCTTTCTTTTACCTACCTCCAAAGTTTTAATCCTCTTTTCTTTTCTTTTTTTGGTTGCCTCACCCATATTTCTTTTAGCTCTTTTTTCTATCTTTAGCTCATTTTTTTTGTTATATTCTCTATCTTTCTCTCTTCTCTTTTTCCCTTTTTTGTTGTCTGATATTGCTTCCATTTTTTATATTTTTTCTTTCCGCTTCTAGCTTTCTTTTACTTCCTTATCTTTCCCATCCCAGAGATCTTCCCCATCTGCTTTGTTATCTTTTTCACCCTCTGTATTTCAATCATCTCTTCGTTGTATTCTTTTTTCTAGTTGCTTGTTTCTTGGTGTTGTGAGTGGTCCATGATTAGTCACAGATTCTGAGGAGTATGAAAGGGTCCATCTTGGTGCCCACATCATAGAGTGAGAGTGCGGTAGAATTGTAACTTGAAAAACCTGGGGAACCACTAGAAACCCCAATTATGGTAAAGTCTGACTCAGAGGAGGAAGAAGACCTTGGGGACCAGGAGCCTCTATTAGATGCCAGGGTAAGAAGGTCATGAAGCACACATGAATATCTTTATGGGAAAGGTTTTAGAAGATGAATATCTCTATGAAAGGAAATCTGGTCATTGAATATCTCTAGGAAACAATTTACCACACCCAGACAGTATATAAGTGAGGATTTATGGGAAAAGAGGCATGGAGAATCAATGTTTGTAATGGTGGAGGTCCTAGATCCAGGTTTCCAGAAATGCTTTGCTGGCAAACTGCTGTTATTCCTTTCAGTTCATTGTGCAGAGATGCGGCTGTCTGAAGAAAATATGAAGACTCTTCAGATGCCCCTCTCTCAGTGGTGCTTCGGTGAATTCCCCCTGGTCAGAGAGGGCTTCTAGCTCCAATTCCCAACGCGGCTTACAATTTATGTGGTTGAGAATGACTCCTCTGGTTCTCCCATCCCAGCTTTCTTTCTTCCCGATGCCAATGGACTAGTGGGATTTTTCCTGCAATGTTTCCCCATCATCTTTGATGGGACGTAAGGAATAGGCATCCAGCTGGGTGATGGGTGATGTTTTCCCCACAGCATTTTGTTTCTTTCTGTTCCCTGTTTTATTTGGACATTGTTTGCAAGATCCCCTCAGTAGAGCAAAGATTGCTTTTCTGGGTTGACCATTTTGCAGACATTGCTTTCTGTAAGGATTGTCTCTCCATCTAACTTAAGAAAGTGACAACTTCTGAGCCAAAAAAATCTTTTATTAAGAAGATGTGAAATATTCCATTCAAATATTCACTTATCCCTCTCTAAGTGGTATACAGAATCAGCATATTGCCCCCAGCAATTCAGATACTCAGTTTACTGACCTCAGAAAGACAGAAGACTGAATCAACCTTGAGCCGGTGAGACCTGAACTGCCAAACTGCTGGCAGCCAGTGATCAGTAGAAATAGTCTGCAGTACTGCATTCTAACCACTGCACTACCGCAGCTTATTAATTAATTAATATAAACTTCAAAAAGAAAAGAAAAATGTGCAGTAAAGAAGAAAACAGAAAGAAACACAGAAAAGAAAGGAATAAAATAAGAATAGAGTGATAAAAGAAAAACATATGAATTACTTCTTCAAACATCAAAACAGGCATAAACAATTTTGCTAACTTATTACCTTCTCTTAATAAAATAGAACAAATTGTTTATTTTCATGTATTTTATTATCTATAACAATTTCTTCAAGCCTTATTATTCAGTCCTGATCAGCAAAGGTTCATTAAGAATTACCAGAGATTGCAATATACCATATATACAATTTTAACCGTTATCCAGAACACTCTTCGGGTTTGTTATTTATATGTTCTTTTTAATTATTAAGGCAGCAGCCAGTTTTATTTGTAAATCCATTGTATAACCATTATAACATCAATTATAACATCTTTTCCCATATCATTCCTGTAGCCTTTCATTCTTAAATCCACTTTCAGGTTGCTCCAAGTACCTATGTTAGTAGAACTTGTTCTTCTTCCATAACATCATTTAAACACTCTTTCAATGAGCCTAATGGCAAACACTATTTTAATTAATGAGACCATTGTTCACAAATGTCCTTCAATACATCCAATACTAAAGTATTTTATTCCATTCAATCTATAATCTACATGAAAATATGTAAATAAAATTTAAATACTCTTCTCCTTTAATTGTAATCTTTAGTTCTTTCTAGTTCCCTCTAATGTCAAACCTTCAAAATCCTATCCTATCATGCATTTTAAAAATATAATTCAAACTAAAACATTTTTTCACAGGAAGGAGTCTTATAATTAATTCCAAAATTTTCTTTCAAATTAACTTTCAAAAATTAAATGTCTAATAACTTTTTGCTGTTTATTTTATTTTATTTCTTAATTTAGGTTTGAAGAAAACTCACCTGATGTGTAAAATTTGTTAACCAAAACATTTCTAACAATTGAAAAGTATTTAACAAACAATTTCCAAAAGTAATTAGAAAGGGAAGTAGGTATATGAACATAGAGTTTATAAAACTGCCAATCATGATTGTCTTGCTGTCTCCTTGTAAAAAGCAATTGTCTGGAGCACTTGTGGGTGATCTCAAATCCCTGTTTCATCTGAAGAGTATTAAGAATAGCCAGTCTACTTGCCAGCTCTTCATTTCACCTTTAATTTGCCATTTCTTCTCCAAAAGTCCTGATGTTACCAATAGTTTTAGATTGTTAATTTTAACTAGAAAAAAGGGCTTTATAAAACACGAAATTAGAACATCAGAACTGGCCTTTATTTGTCAAAGGAAAAACCAACAGAAATGAAAACAAATAACATCACTTATGCTTTTTTAAATGCCTTTTATCAACACATAGATATTTCCTTAAAAAGTTGTACAGGCATTATAAAAATGTGTACAATTTTCATCTTTTTTCACCTAAACCTCAATTAGACACCCCTTTTTTAAAGTCAAAGTCTATAACACCCCAAATTTCCTTTACTTAACTATTAATTGATTTATCATGTGTAAGGTGGCCAGATTTTAACATTGCTAAAGCGGGGTAGGGGGTGGGTTTCTTGATTCTTGAGCCATTCAGAGCGAATAAAGCGCTTCCTTTTTCTGGGTGATGGAAGAAGCTTCTTCCTACCAGCGCCCAGAGAAAGGAAGCACTTTATTCATTTTGAGCCACTCAGAGGGTGGTTCCTTTCATTCGGTGGTGGAAGAAGTTCCCTAGCCTGACATTAATTCTTTCAAAAAATCAGAACCTTTTTAAATGCCGCGGGATGCGGTACAAATTGTTAAAAATCAGGACTGTCCTGTTAAAAGCGGGATGTCTGGTCACCTCAATCTTATGTGCATTGTATTTGACTTTTAATTTATATATGAATCGTATTTTACCCTGCCAGAAATGTCATATAATGAATGGATATTTTTAAATAACATAAATTAGACAGGAAAAAAATAATGGCTGGTAGAAGACCTTATAATATTGTTTTGGAGACAGAGAATAATTTAAGAATGGATTTTTAAAATTAAAATATAGCTCCTATTTCTATATAAAATAATACCTCCTTTTCTTAAACTACTTCAAGGTTAGATTACAAAGACCAAGTATAGATACATTTAATCCTTGTAACCTTGATAGTCTTAATATTTTTATCCTCGTAGCAACCGGAACATAACAATGAATAATAAAGATGAAATAAATAGAATAAACATAGAGCTATTGGAGTGGATGCATACTGTATATAAAATAGCATCTAAAATAGATGGGTGTATAAAATGGCATCTTAAATATTAGAGGAACAAAACTGATAAATATGAATATCAGGAATATCAGGAAAATTGGCAAGCAAAGCTCACCAACCTTTCTACACCAGTAAAAAAATATGTGGATTCAAACTAGTGATTTATAATAAAACAATACTGCCAGTATTTTAGCAGGGGAGAATTTTAACATTTTGCTCCCAAAGCTTCCATGGCAACGTGAACAGAAGACCCACATGAAATCTGGTTAGCATGACAATCAATCGTTAAAATTCTATGGAAATGCAATGGATTGGTCCTTCTATATTTTATATGTCTGTTTACAGTAAATGAACAAATTCATCAATAGAGGGAGTGATGCCTAAGCAGTGTATGAATAAATAAATAAATATATATATATAATTTATAATTTTTCAAGTGAAGATTTTTAGCTTTTTAAAGAAAAGCTTCAGATATTGAACTTGTACTGTTAGTTATCTGTTTATGATAAAGAGAGGCTGTTTAGAGAAATCTGACCAGCCCATCATTAAACTGCTGTTAGATATTAAATGTTATACATTAAATGACTAGAATTACTATGACTTAAAAAATTAGAAAGCACAGAACTCATTTGCAACGCATTGTCTGAATGTTTTATTTAAGTTAAAAACACAGGGACATATGCAGTCAAAACAAAGACAAGACAAAACAAAAACATTGGCAGTTCTAATCTAGATGGGAGGGGCGGGTAATGTCATATTGTTAAGACTTATAATAATAATTCATGCAATTTTAATAATAACATGAATAATTTAATTTGTGACAGTTTTGGATATGACTGATAGAAATTATATAATTCACGTCACTTCAGAGGTGGGTTCCTACTGCTTCTAACCAGTTCCTTAGAACCATTAGTAAATTGGTGATAGTTCATGGAGCCGGTTCTACCAGTCCGTGGGCACCACCATATTGGATTTTGCTTCTGCACATGTGAGCACCCAGTGCAACCTTGGCAAACCGACACCAAAATGATCCACAACCCACCCCTGCATCATTTGTGTGATGATGTTATGATGCATATCTTTACTGTGTCTTGTATTCAACACTAATTGTCTAATAATATAAGAGCAATTGTTTTTCAAATAAAAAGTGCATTCATTTCTTTTAGAAAACTTTTGTAGTTCTAATGCCTACACAAACAGTTTTCTATAGCAGCAAGAGACCTAATGAAAAAGCACACACCACTGAATTTCAATGACGAGTTATTTTAATGCCACACAATGCAATGGTACAAAAACATGCCATGGTTTAAAAATTGGTGATCAAAGCCTTTATGTATGTTTATGTGCATGTGTTTGTTCACGCAGAATCCCAGAATGTAATTCTGCAATAATTTAATGTGTCTGAGCAAATACATTTGTGTGATTAATAAGAAATAAGGTAAGATAATTTTAAGTTTTATGGGTTTCTTCACCATTTATCAAATTATGCCATTTTCCCACTAGATTCAAGATTTACAGAGTTCATAAAATTATATTGACCAAAATGTATTTATAGCAAGATGATATAGAGATGTCTACTGCAAAATTGTAAAGCTATAGAGTCTCTTATGAAAATTGGACTTCGGAGTCTGTGAATATTTATCAGGGAATTCTAAATGGTCCTTCAATTTTATGGGAGTTACTTAGTTAATAGAACTCTCTTCCAAGGAGCTCTTGTTACTCACATGAAGCAGTTAATGACTCAATTCCTTATTAGATTAAATTCTTGAAAAACTGTGTAAAAATATTCTGTGAGCAACTGAATAATATCTTCTTTGTCCAAGGGAATAGGATGACCAGACCCATCCGTGGTAAACCCATGATAAAATAAATAGTTTACTGCCTATTACTTGCAACTGATAAAAGGTCTGAAGGCAGGAGAACCATTAATGGGGAGGATATGATCTAACTATACTTAATTGGGAGTGAATAATATTTATTTAGGAAAGACCAGATGTTCCCATTGTAAATCGCACTTCTTACTCTTTCTTTGATATTGACCATTCTACCAATATATACCATCAGCAATTGTCCTTGCAGAAATTTATGCAGAAAGAGGTCAGCAAAAGGCAATGCTTAAGTGTTTTTGTTAGAAACATGCAGGATAAGATAAGGGAGATTCATAGCTCAGTAGATTTTAAACAAGCATATGAGTCACCAGCTAGTCATTTTGAGAGCAAATATCTTTCTCTTTCCCAGCAAAATGATAACACTTATGAGGTGGAAGAAAGAATGTGTCTTGAGAAGACCAAGAGGTGTGAATCGGAATATTTCTTCTGAATGTAGAAGGAAGCCATTTATTTGAATACACTGATACATTAGATCTGTTTGCCCATGCAGAAGATTTGATAATTATTGCTAGGTAAGACTGGTTACATCAAGATCATAAGCAACAGGTTATTTCCAATATGGTGCGTGGAACACTGAAATACAGTATTATAGTAATAATCAGATCTACAAGTATGAGGATATTTCAACTCTTCTGTTTTTCAGGACATGAAAAGAAGATGGTTGAAACTTACTATCAATGGAGCACCCATTCAATACCCAATTGGACACTATCATCCAGAGTGATGTGGAGCCATCTACAGGCATTCTTTAGCAATATAAGAATAAAAATAAATGATGAGAGACTACACAATATTCATCCACCTGATTGTCATCCAGCCATACATGAAAATACATGTAACTATCAGATTCCTTACACAACTAGATTCCAAAAGATAGCTGGATATTAAAGCCATTAACAGAATAACAGAGTTGGAAGGGACTTTGGAGGTCTTCTAGTTTATCCTTCTGCTCAAGCAGGAGACCCTGTACCAGGGCTGTCAAATTCCTGGCCATAGCAACTTCAAATCTCAACCAACAAATGTTTTGTCTAACACATTGGCAAAAAGAATCAGAATACAAAACATAAATTTGGAGGAAATGAACTTGTAAATGACTCTCACTCTGTCAAAGACCTTGGAGTACTCATATCCAATGACCTAAGTGCTAGAGCCCACTATAACAACATTGCCCAAAAGGCACTAAGAGTTGTTAATCTAATCTTACAGGGCTTCTTTTCTGGCAATATTACACTGCTAACCAGAATTTACAAAACATTTGTTAGAATGTTCTAGAATACAACTTACCTATCTGAAACCCGCACTGCATACCAGACATTAATACAATCGAGAGAGTCCAGAAATATTTCATAAGAAGAGTCCTTAACTCCTCCGCTCGCAACAAAATACTTTATTCTACCAGACTTAAAATACTGGGTTTAGACAATTTACAACTATGTTGCCTCCGATCTGATCTAACTGTAGTTCATAAAATAGTATACCAAAATGTCCTTCCTGTTAATGAGTACATCACCTTCAACCGCAGCAATACAAGAGCATGTAATAGATTCAAACTAAATGTAAACCACTCCAAACTCGACTGCAGAAAACACAGCTTCAGCAATACAGTGATCAATGCCTGGAATGCACTACCTGACTCTGTGGTTTCTTCCCCAAGCCCCAAAAACTTTAACCTAAGACTGTCTATAGTCAACCTTTCCCCATTTTAAAGAGGTCTGTAAGGGGCGTACATAAATGCACCATTGTGCCTACTGTCCCTGTCCTACTGTCCTATTACCCTCTTTTATCATTACTTTTTTTTACTTATGTTATGTTTATACAAACTACTACTATCCTATATATGTTTGACAAATAAATAAAAATAAAGAAATAAGTGCCCATGGATGTTAAAATGCAAAGGGAGAAATGTCCTATGACATGTGATGACACTGTGATGCCTTGTCCTATACCATTTACAAATCCTAGCTCAAGACTTTTATATTTTCACTATTCTATGTACTATATACTTTATGATCATTCCTACGCCAAGCATATTTTAATCAATAAGGTAGGAAAAATAAACCACTAACATTTACTCATGCATAACATAGTCTTTAATCTCTTATTATTATTTTTCTTTTGTTTGTCTGTCTGTCATATTTATATACCGGTACCTACTCATCTCCCAAAATATGACTAATATTTTGCTTTGAATGAGGTTGTTGTTCTAGAGTTAAAGTTCTCCAATCTCGTTAGTAAGCAGACTGTGGAAGTGAGACAGCATGATATGAGGCTCATCATAAATATTGTTGCTATATCAAAAAGGAACATGATTGTGACTGTGCCTAAATGTGAAATGTGCTGCAGAAGATAGAGTGCAAATGCTTAGTTCTCTATTTAATGTGTCAAGGGCCACACTGATTTTAATCAACGCACAAAAACTGTAGAGATTTCATAGACAAATTATCTATAAAACCTTGCCTGGAGGCTATTTGTCCATTAGAAAACCAGATTTTACCTTGGGAAGGATGAAACCCTAGGAAGTTATAGAAATTATCTCTTACACCAGTCTCGGAAATCTGAAAAAGCAAGTAGCAATAGCACTGAGAGTTATATGCCACTTCATAGTGCTTTACAGCACTCTCTAAGTGGTTTACAATATTAGCCTATTGCTCCCAAGCAATCTGGGTCATTTTATCAATCAAGGAAGACTGAGTCAACCTTGAGCTGGTCAGGTTTGAACTCCTGGCAGTGGGCATAGTTAGCCTGCAATACTGCATTCTAACCACTGTGTCACCATGGCTCTTTAAAGTAAAGTAAATTTATTTTAAATAAAGTTATGTTCTATAAAGTGAAAGAATGAGAATAAAAGTTATAGAATATAACTATAAGCAAGTTCTAGCTAGGAGGTTGCCTACTAGTAACATCTGAGAGGCAAGTAAGTGAAAACTTTCAATATTAGATTCATGGTGGATGAAGTAATGAATGGCCACTTATGATGATTGCTGTATGTTGCCATCATTATCACTTATATGTCTCTGAATGTCAATGGCTAAGAAACTCAGATAGGAGGATAAAATTACATCCCTGTCTTATAACAAATTAAACTTCAAATTAAAAGAAAGATGATTTCATCATTCCCATGGAGATTAACTCTAATTCTCTCCTCTTACACAAAGGATTAAAAGAGCCACTTAATGTTTTAGAAAGAAACTTCTTGGCATTATTTCCATTTACTAAAACATAACTTTATTTCTGCTGTCTCACTTACATTTTGGAGAAGAATGTCATTAAGGTCTTTTAAAGTTGTGGCTTCTGGAGGGAAAATGAAAAATAAATCTTGCCCTTCCATCTTACCCTCTTTGTTTATCTATGTAAAGAAGGCATAATCACTGAAAAGGGGTACCATTTAGAACACAAGCTTATATTTAAGAAGAGCCTTATGAGGGGGATTATTTGAAACCATAAAGCAAAATATATTTTCTCTCCAGAGCCTGCCAACTTTTCCTCCTGACATAATATATCCTGCTTCTGATTTTAGCTTATTCTGGTCACATCCTAAATCAGGGGAACAATAGAATGTTGCATGATACATGTTTTGAAACAGAAAGGCCCTATTTGGACTGGGAATCACTGCTCACAGTCACTCATGCCCTCATCACCTCGAGGCTCGACTACTGTAACACTCTCTACATGGGGCTACCTTTGAAGAGTGTTCAGAAACTTCAGATCGTGCAGAATGCAGCTGCGAGAGCAATCATGGGCTTTCCCAAATATGCCCATGTTACTCCAACACTCTGCAGTCTGCATTGGTTGCCGATCAGTTTCCGGTCACAATTCAAAGTGTTGGTCATTACCTATAAAGCCCTTCATGGCACCGGACCAGGATATCTGCAAGACCGCCTTCTGCCGCACGAATCCCAGCGGCCGGTTAGCTCCCACAGAGTTGGTCTTCTCCAGGTCCCGTCGACTAAACAATGTCATCTGGCGGGACCCAGGGGAAGAGCCTTCTCTGTGGTGACTCCGACCCTCTGGAATCAGCTCCCTCCAGAGATTAGAACTGCCCCTACCCTCCTTGCCTTTCGTAAACTCCTTAAAACCCACCTCTGTCATCAAGCGTGGGGGAACTGAGACATCTCCCCCTGCCAATGTAGTTTTTTGTGCATGATATGACTGTATGTATGTTTTTTTAATATTGGGGTTCCTTGCTTTTTAGATTTTTTAAATGTACCATTGTTATTTTAAATTCTAATTATTAGATTTGTCATTATATATTGTTTTTATCATTGTTGTGAGCTGCCTCGAGTCTGCGGAGAGGGGCGGCATACAAATCTAAGAAATAATAATAATAATAATAATAATAATAATAATAATAATAATAATAATAATAATGTTAAATGGCACATCTCTGTTTTGCAAATGCCATCCATATACAGGTAGTGTACTTTTGTTTATCTTTAGATTATAACCTTACAGGTAAGAAATGATTGTCTCAAAAAGACTCTTCACATTTCCAGTTTTTAATGCCAGAGTTAGCAACGTGTCCTTACACAATGACATTTCCAGAATAATTAATGACCCTGAATACTGAAGGAATCTTAGAAGGATAGGATGAATAAAAGACAAGCTCTCCTTGATTTCTTCAATTTATTATTCTTTTGCAAAAGAGTGGAGCAAGCAAATATCACCGTTATAATCCATAACATCTGGTATTTGCCTAACCAATAAATGTCAGTAGTGAAAATATGAGAGAAGGGGGAATAATGCTCAGGCATTTTTCTTAATCATTAATTGGTTTAGGGGCATTGTAAACGACTTCTCAATAACAATAAAACAAGACTGTAAGTTAAAAAAAAACTCTTGTTGTGCACACATGGTAATTATATAGATGAAACAACAGGTTGTATCTTTGTAGGCTAACTGTATAGGTTCCTTCATATGACTTTGAACAGCTAATAAAGGAATTGCTCTGTAAAAGCAGATAAACAAATCTAATAGTTTAATTCCAAGTTGTGCAAGAAGAATAAGTATTAAATATACCAGCTTCTGCTCTCTAAACTGATAATTAGATAAAACTAATGAATTAATAAATGTAAATCACAGCCATAAACATCACCACACAGAACGGATGGCTTTATATATCTACCTTTAACTTTCAAAGTGAGAGTAAGTATATATTGACATTTGAAGTTTGATCTTGTGTTATCCTTCAGTAATTAAGATATTACTTAACACAATCTGGCTCATAGCAAAGATTCTAAAACAGGGACTTGTAACGCCATTTATACAGCTTAATATATACTGCTCAAAAAATAAAGGGAACACTCAAACAACACATCCTAGATCTGAATGAATGAAATATTGTCACTGAATACTTTGTTCTGTACAAAGTTGAATGTGCGCAACAGCACATGAAATTGATTGTCAATTAGTGTTGCTTCTTAAGTGGACAGTTTGTTGTCACAGAAGTTTGATTTACTTGGAGTTATATTATGTTGTTTAAGTGTTCCCTTTTATTTTTTTCAGCAGTGCATATTTCAACTTGAAATGACTTTATGATCTAGCATTTGAAGATCTTGAGCACGAATCCCAGCGACCGGTTAGGTCCCACAGAGTTGGCCTTCTCCGGGTCCCGTCGACTAAACAATGTCGTTTGGCGGGACCCAGGAGAAGAGCCTTCTCTGTGGCAGCCCCGACCCTCTGGAACCAGCTCCCCCCAGATATCAGAGTTGCCCCCACCCTCCTTGCCTTTTGCAAGCTCCTTAAAACCTACCTCTGTCGTCAGGCATGGGAGAATTGAAATTTTCCCTTCCCCTAGGCTTATAGAATTTATACATGGTATGCTTGTATGTATGATTGGTTCTTTAAATTGGGGTTTTTTAGATTATTTTTAATATTAGATTTGTTTACATTGTCTTTTTTATTGTTGTTAGCCGCCCCGAGTCTTCGGAGAGGGGCGGCATACAAATCTAATAAATAAATAAATAACTTATGTGTGAAAGATGAAGTAAAATATGGTCTCTCCCTTTACTAATATTTTGTAATTTTTAAAGAACATGATGACTTTTATCCTCTATGACTGCTTATGTTGTTATGTATTGACAGTTAGAATGATTCCATTAAGGTCCAGTGTTTGAGTGGGAAGAATGCTCAAATGCTATTGGTTAAAGCATCTGAGACCTCCCTATAAAAGAGCCGGCTGTCACATCAAAAGTTGCTGGTTGTATATAGAAAGTTGCCTAATAAACAGTGGTCAAAGAGTCAGTCTCCAGCATCATTATTCCCACAACTTAACAGATGTCCTGTTGTAATATTGCATAAATATATTCCTATGACACTATAATATCTCTTTACAGCACAATTATTTGTACAAATCTGAATTTGTAGCTCAAAGCATTATTTATCCCTTATTTAAGGGCGTAAAATAGGAGCTAATATTCTACCAGGAACAGAACAACAACAACAAAAAAACCCACCTCCAGATAAATATGTTTTTTATACCTTTTCTATAACCAAACAGTATAAAAATACAGTATATTCAGCAACAAATTAATGTGGCATTTGAAATATACTGTAGCTTTAAGAGCTATTAAACTTTCAGGTTAATAATTCTTGAGGGTCTCACTGTGACTTGTATAATGTTTTCAAGGCATGCATGTTTAAACTAATAATAATATGCTGCATTTCCCATAGAGTAGTTAAAGAAGCAATTGAACTAATGGTAAATGGCTGCTTTAAAATAAACAATATTGTTCCTGCTTAGTGAATAAAATAATTTGTGAATGTTCTGTAATTCAAGAAATCTCCTAAATCTCCAACCTCCGTCTTCCCACTCTATAAGATTTTCAAAGCAGGAAGTGGATTCTCTAAACTTATTTTTACAGAGAGCAGGTGGCTCAACCAATTTCTTTTTAAAAGTTGTTTACATACATTAGGGAGCAAATTAAGTAACAGAACAGGTAGATTTTCACATAGAAGGTCCCTGATGCCATCTCCTTCTCCTATAAGGAAAGTAGAATAACTGATATAAGAACCTTCTTTGAAACTCTACTGAAATAATTTACACTGTGGGCATCATTTAGATGTGTAGATTAATTCCCATAATTCCTCAACCATTTTTGTTGATGATACGAAAAGGCTGGATGTAACACTTCATATTATTCACTCTATAATCACTTGCACCGTCCGAGACAAACTTCAGCTAGGTATAGGTTGAAATGGATGATAGCCCATGCCATTTGGGGTAGAACGAAACATTATTATTTCCTAATACCGATGACCTAGAAAGTGTCTTCTATTAAAATGAATAAATAAAATGTGAAACAAGAGTTTGGTTTCAATCCTACATTTTGCCCTCCAAGCAAAATGTAGGATTCAAAGCAAGTGTGGTCCATATGTCAATAGCCCCTACATTACCACTCCATATAATCCACAGTGGGTTTTTCTGTTAGCCTTTGAGGGTAATGTATGTTATTTCACTTCCATCTAGACTATATTTGGTTACGAGGATTTAGGGTATAAAATGAATTTATATATATTTTTTCCATCCAGTTTCTGGAATTTCAGACCTAACCATGGAAAAAAGGCAGAGTGAAAGGTTTGAGTTGTTTCCAAACAGATGTGAAGCAGTGGTTAGAATGCAGTTTTGCAGGATAACTCACTGCTTATTGCCAGGAGCTCAATACTGATCCGCTCAAGGTTGACTCAGCCTTCCATCCTTCCAAGGTTGGTGAATGAGAACCCAGATTGTTGGGGATAATCTGCTGACCCTATAAACTGCTTAGGGTTGCAAAGAACTGTTAAGCGGCATATAAGTCTAAGTACTATTGCTATTAAATACTAAACATTTTGGTGTACAGGAGGAACAAATACCTAGAAAATATTTGGGAACAGATCTCAATCTTTGCATGAGCTTCTCTAAATAATCTTTGCATGAGCTTTTCTGAATAACAGGGAAAAATAGTTTCTGCCTTGTTTTCTGATTTTAGCAGATATTAGGGTCAAAGCAAAAATAACAATGTTGTGTTTAATACAGGCACAGAATTGTGGTGTTTGCCATCAAAATTTAGAAGGGTTGCCAGTGACAGCAGAGCTTCAATTTCAAAATGAGATTAAATTCTTTCATCTGGATCTGAATTTAAGACAAAAAAGCTCTCTTTTTTTTGCATTATCATTGCCCAACATGCATTTCCAAACATTGCACTTTCAGACAAATTACAGCATCTGTTTTTGTCTCAACTCACACCACAAAAGACAAATAGCTGGAGAATTTGAAAACTGAAAATTGCATTGCCACAGCAGAGCAAAATTCAGGCCTGAAGTTGAAGTGGAAAAGGGGAAAAAGTTCAGCGTTGAATAAAGTGTTCTGCTTATGTAACTTTCCAGAGTCAGGCTTAACTCATTAAAATGTGATCATGCATAGCATACTTTCTGTTTCCAACAATAAAGCTTTATAGGACACTCTGTTAAAGCAAAGCATCAGATCCCCCTCGGCTTCTACACCCTCCCACTCCAGCATCCTTGTGGCCTGTTTATCTTCTTGAGTTCATTTGTTTAGCTTCACTTAGTGTAGCAACTTGATGTATCTGGAGCATGAAAGGTGGTTGACCAAGCATGACTGGCAAGATCACAGCAAGCACTGTTTTTCTAGAATTAAGCAAAATCTATAGACAAGAGACCATTTGATCTCAAGTTACTTAGTTAAGGAGAGAGAAAGGGAGAGAGAAAAATTCCCAGGAACAGTAATTCCAAGGACACTCTACATATTCAGCTGTTTCCATTATGGAAGGATTTTTTTTAAAGGAAAGAACTACAAGAAGCACAAACACTTCCACTGTTTTGTTGTGGATGACTGAATGAAGTCTTAGTAGAGGCTACTTTCTCTACTTAGATTAACATTGGGGATACATGACAAAATATTCTTTCTACATGTCAGGCTGATTAAAATATTGTCCTTCAAATATTTTAGACTGCAACTCTCTCCATTCTTTTATGTTACCCGTGTTATTGGATGTTGATAAGAGGTGAAGTGTGAAATAGCTGTAGAGCAATAGATTGCTAGCTTATCTTACACCAAGGAAGGATAAACTTGGCCTATTGACATTTTTCACCATCTTTCCCAGCCAGCTAGGAAGTTTACAAATGGCAATCACATGACCCCGGGACACTGCAATAGTCAAAAACACATGGCAGTTGTCAAGTGCCTAAATTTTGATCACTATCTATAGACAGGAGACCATTTGATCTCAAGTTACTTAGTCAAGGACCATGGTTTTTTTGATAACTATGGGGCTGCTGCAACAGTCTTAAATGTGAAAACCCATCGTAAGTCACCTTTTTCAGTACCATTGTAACTCTGAACAGTCACTGAACAAATGGTTGTAAGTCAAGGATTAGCTGTAGTCCAAAGGATAGTATCTGATCAAGAAAAATTGTAGCAGGTAAATCAATGATGGAGGGAAGAGCTTCTTGGGAATTATTGGAATTGGGATTTAATTGATATTGTTGTCATCAATTCGTGCCTGCCACTTCTCAGATTTGGTTGGGTTTATTCTAAATATATTCTTAAGCTGTTTGTGATGCAGCCAAAAAAAAATCACATAGACTCTCAAAGGAATTGTATAATTTAATATAAACTGGTCTTTATTTGTAGATTATGTGATGTTTATTTCTAAACTTCACACTACTGTTCCAGTGTTGGGGTAAATGATATACATGCTGTTAAGTCTGTATATAACCAATGTAAAATTCTGTAAAAGAAAAGACCTTGTAAATACTGTTTAAACTATGAATAAACCTTGGCCGCGTCTGATTGGCTAAGACGCGCGGCCGTTTCTTTTAGGCGCGAGCCTTAAACGTATAAAAAGGGCTGTTCTGACACTGACAGCTCAGATGCGTTCCTTGCTGAAGTCACTTCGAGAGAGCTGAATAAACGGAACCATCTTGTACTCCTTGTCTGAGTCTCATTCATTTCACTGGCGACGAGAGAACGAAGAATCCACGAGGCAAGCATGAATCACCTCCAGATCGGCCGGGCTCCCGACTACTTCGACCCCGAGAAGTCGTCTTGGGACGCCTACATGGCGAAATTTGAAATCTTCCTAGAAGCGGCAGGAATGGGAGAAGCTGAAGACGACAGGAAGCGGGCGATCTTCTTGAACTATTGTGGGACTGAGATTTTTGACCTCGTCCAAACGCTCACCGACCCGCTTCCAGCTAAATCCGTTCCGTGGGACGACCTCCAAGCAAGACTTGCAAACCACTTCAAACCAACGAAGCCTGCCGTAGTCTACAGACATCAATTTTCCAGGATGACCCAGCGTGAGTCTGAGACAATCAATCAATTCGCCACGAGACTTCGCACGGTGCTGTCAAAGTGCAAATTTGACAGCCCAGAAGCTCGCCTCACAGACGCTCTGATCTTTGGGATGAAGAATGCGACGGTCCGAAACAAAATCCTGACAGAGGACGACCCAACGCTGCAGTCAGTCATCAAGCTGGCTCAAACAGCCGAAGTAGCTGACGCGGCCGCCAAAGAACTCAAGGAACACGAAAAGAAGGAGACCGTCTCCAAAATCTCCGTTGCTGTTTCCCGCGCCGAAACCACAGATGACCTCAGCCCAGCTGCCACGGACGACGACACCTGTCTCCTGCTGCCATCCGAGCAAGCCAGACAACCCAGATACCAACGCCCCTCCAACCCATGCCCCGGTTGCCGAGGAAATCACCCACGACAGCGTTGCCCATTCAGGGACGCCATTTGCCGCCGCTGCAATCGACGCGGGCACATCGCCGAGGCTTGCAGAGCGCCCATTCCAGAGGAGTCCTTCTCTACACCCCGCCAACAACGTTTCAACAACCAGGCACAACAACCGCGAGACAACAAATTTCCCAGAGGCTTCAATCGCAGAAACGACTCTACCGCTAACCGTGACTACGCACGAGGTAAAGCACAAACTTACGTAAATTGCGCAACTGCTAAAGGAGGGAACAAGATTATCATCTCGCTACTTTTAAATAACAAACCATGTAACCTAGAATTAGACACAGGCTCTAAGCATTCTATTATGCCTTGGGACAAATTCAAAATGTATATGCCAAATTTTCTTAAAACTGACTTTGTTAACTCAACTTTAATAATAAGGGATTTTCAAGGTAATATCATACCTGTTTTGGGGAAAGTAGATGTGCCTGTAAAATTTAAAAATTGTGAATATTTTCTTCCTCTTATTGTGGTTGAGGGAGCCAAACACTCCCTCCTGGGGTTAACATGGATGTCTCCTTTGGGTATTGAAATACTGGGTCTTTGTCATGTAAATGCTGAACCTGATATTCCTAACTTTATCCAAGAATTTCCTGAGGTTTTCAGCCCTACTTTGGGCACCTATAATGGGGCCCCTATCTCCTTCTCTATAGATCCCAAGGTACCCCCAGTCAGACTTAAGCCTCGCAGGGTACCCCTACCACTATTGCCTAAACTAGACATCCAATTGGACAAATTGATTGCCCAGGGCATCTTAGTCCCTGTAGAACAAGCGCCATGGGAAACCCCCATAGTCACCCCAGTTAAACCTGATGGCTCCTTAAGGGTCTGTGCAGACTACAAAGCCACTATCAATAAGGCCCTTCAACACCATCCATACCCGATCCCAGTAGTCCAACAATTGCTACATTCTTTGGGGGAAGGGAGGGTATTTTTGAAAATCGACCTGGCACAGGCATACCAACAGCTTCCGGTCGATGAGGCCACATCCCTGGCCCAGACCATAGTGACCCATAGGGGTGCTTTCAGGTGCACCCGCCTGCAATTCGGGGTCAGTACCGCCCCAGGTATTTTCCAAAGTTTCATGGAACGATTATTGGCAGGTATAAAAGGAACCTCCCCATATTTTGACGATATATTTATATCAGGAAAAAACCAAGCAGAATTAAACATGCGCATCAGAGAAGTATTGGCTAGACTGCAAGCTAAGGGGTTAAAAGTAAAACCAGACAAATGTGTGTGGGGAGCCAGTAGCATAGAATTTCTGGGCTATAGAATAGACAGTGAGGGAATACACCCCACAGCAGATAAATTAGAGGCCATAACCAAAGCATCCGAGCCAAATAACAAGACAGAACTCCAAGCATTTCTGGGCCTCCTTAATTTTTATTCTGTCTTCCTAAAACAGAAGGCAACGGCAGCAGAACCGCTACACCGACTGCTGCAGAAGGGAGTTCCCTGGACCTGGGGCACAATGGAGCGCGAAGCTTTTCATAAAATAAAACAGTTATTGACCTCTAAAAGCGTAGTGGTTCAATATAGCTCAACTTTGCCAATAAGGCTCACGTGCGATGCTTCGGCGTATGGGGTTGGCGGGGTATTAGCTCACATAATGCCAAACAATACAGAGGCCCCCATCGCCTTCTTTTCTAAAACATTGTCCATGGCGGAGAGAAATTACAGCCAATTAGACAAAGAGGCATTGGCCCTAGTCTCTAGTGTTAAGAAATTCCATTACTATCTCTGTGGGAGGAGTTTTGAACTAATAACAGATCACAAACCCCTGCTTGGTCTTCTAGCTGCAAATAAACCAACTCCTCCCTTCATGTCCCCTAGATTAATAAGATGGGCTCTATTCCTGTCAGGATACCAATACCATCTAACACATAAGGGGGGAAAATCAATAAACCATGCTGACGGTTTAAGTAGATGCCCCATGCCCGAGTTAGTCTCAGATCCAACCCCCACAGAGGATGTTTTACTAATTGACCTTGAGGAAAACCGCCTGACCACTGCCAAAGAGGTGGCTGAGCACACTAAGAAGGATTTACTATTGTTAAAGGTAATCAATTGTATTCAAAAAGGATGGTTGGGAGACTCTGAGGAAACTGGGCTGTCAGAATTCAAAGCTAAAAGGTTGGAATTATCCTACTTGAAGGGATGCGTGTTATGGGGCGACAGGGTGGTCATTCCCAATACCTTAAAACAGAAGGTACTAAGTATGTTGCATGCAGGACACCCTGGCATTGTCAGAATGAAGGGTTTGGCCAGGGGTTACTTGTGGTGGCCAGGTTTGGATAGGGACATTGAGCAATGGGTAGCAAACTGTGACCCTTGCCAGGAGTCACGACCCAATCCCCCGAAAACAACACCTCTGGAATGGGAAAGACCCACTGGGCCATGGTCCCGCATTCATATTGACTTCGCAGGGCCTATTGGAACTCAAAACTTTTTAATTGTGGTAGACGCGTTCTCCAGATGGGTGGAAATCATTGCTATGCAAAACATTACTACTTGTGCCACCATTAAGGCATTATACCATTTGTTTGCCACACATGGGTGCCCAGACATCCTAGTTTCAGATAACGGGCCACAATTGACTGCCAGACAATTTGAGTGTTTTTTAAGCAACTTAGGGGTCAGACACGCACTCACATCCCCTTACTCGCCATGGGTTAATGGCCTTGCAGAACGTTATGTACGTGTGGCCAAAGAAGCCTTGCGCAGGGCAGGCCCAGGGGAAATACAACACAAATTAGATCAATTTTTACTAATGCAGCATATCACCCCAAATTCCATCACAAACAAAAGCCCAGCAGAGATTTTAATGGGTCGAAAAATAAGGTCTCCCCTGGACAGGTTGCACCCTCGTTATTGTACTCAAAATGTAAATAATGAAACATGTATAGCACCTGAAAGAAATATGTACCTAGGGCAACTTGTTTTTGCTAGAAATTTTGATGGGGGGTTGAGTTGGCTGAAAGGAAAGATAATGCAACAAACAGCCCCAAAATCTTATGTGGTACAATTGGAAGATGGCCGCACATGGAGGCGGCACATCGATCATTTAAGGGGGCGCATAACATCAAATGAAGAGCCGGCCGCTAACGGTAATTCTTCCCCCCAAGCAGACATTAATTCGCAACTCGAACTTTTGGAATTACAAAAGGACTTACCACGGCCAGATGCATCCTCCAGCGACGCCGAGCCTTCCTCCTCTTCTGGGCACGGTGCGCCATCAGCATACTTATCTCCGCAGGCCAGAGCCCCAACTTGGGCCCAGCCGCGGACAGGAGACAACGACGAGCCAACCTCCACCATAGACATACCAGCCGGTAATGATCTGCGCAGGTCTGAGCGCACGTCACGCCGGCCCAATCGATTGGAGGACTACGTCACTTGGCTCACGGATTGACAGTTTGATTCAACTAATGAGGGAGGGGTGTTAAGTCTGTATATAACCAATGTAAAATTCTGTAAAAGAAAAGACCTTGTAAATACTGTTTAAACTATGAATAAACCTTGGCCGCGTCTGATTGGCTAAGACGCGCGGCCGTTTCTTTTAGGCGCGAGCCTTAAACGTATAAAAAGGGCTGTTCTGACACTGACAGCTCAGATGCGTTCCTTGCTGAAGTCACTTCGAGAGAGCTGAATAAACGGAACCATCTTGTACTCCTTGTCTGAGTCTCATTCATTTCACATGCCTTTAGTAAAAAAGCAGGATATCTATTAATAAGTCCAAATTGGAATTGTTGGCAATAGGTGATTAATCACCCATTTAAGGAATGCCAATTTTATCTTGTAATGGATTCATTAAATATTTAAGTACAGCTGATCTTCAATTTCTGGCCACAATTGAGCTCAACATTTCTCTAGCTAAGCAAGGCCATTGTTAAATGAGTTATGCCCCATCTTATGATCTTTTTGCCACAGTTGTTAAGCAAGTCACTGTGGTTGTTAAGTGAATTATGCTGTTGTTAAGCAAATCTGGATTCCCCTATTGATTTTGCTTGTTGGAAGCTAGCTGGAAAGTTTACAAATGGTAATCACATGATTTTGAGTCAGGGCAGGTATCATAAATGTATCCCATTTGTCCAGGGCCCAAATTTTGATCATGTGATTATGAGGATGCTGCAGCAGTCATAAGTATGAAAATTGGTCATAAATCACTTTTTTCAGTGCCATTATAACTTCGAATGGACACTAAGTGAATTACACATAAGCCATGAATTACACATATCTATACATCTATATTTATATACAGTGCAGGGGTGGGTTCTACTTACCTTCCCTATTGGTTCTCATTGTGATGGAAGTACATGTTTTGTGCATGCATCCCCACATGTAATTTTGCTTCCGTGCATGCTCAATAGCTTGAAATCAGCCAGAAACACAGCTGAGGAGTTGATCCAATGGGCTTCAGAAGAAGGAATAAAGGTCAGCATAAACCCAATGGCAGGAGGGGGGGGGGCTTCTTTCAAGTCACAAAAAGTTTAGAAATTCACAACTAAAAAAAAGAAAAGAAAAGATGGTGGCATCCACAGACTAGCACCAACCTATCAAATTCAATGACATCACCAGCAGGTCACTACCAGTTCGGGCAAACTGGTTCGAACTGGGAGGAACCCACCACTGATACAGTGAAAGCTATAACATTAACATAAATAAAATATAAAAAGAGGTTTCTTCAGATATGGATAGATTGGAAACATTAGACCTTATCCTTTGGGAAAAGATGGATATGGTCAAACTGAATATTATTCCCAGGCTAATTTATATTCTGAGAGGAATCCCTGTGGAAATATATGGAAAATATTTTCAGAAAATAAACTCTTTATTTAGTAAATGTTTATGAACTTCTTCAATACTAAGAATATCTTTTTTGAAAATGCAAATTACCAATTAATAAGAGAAATTTTGGTTTTCTGAATATGGAGCTGTCATCAAGCTTACTGTCAAGTATTAAATAATGGAAGCAAACAACTAATGTTAATTTTAAGATTTGAGAAGTTTTAAAATATACATTTATAGCACCTTTGAGGGGATGGAACAATATTAGAGTCTAAGTACAATAGAATAATTAAATAGGGCACTCATTTATACCAAGCACAATAGGTTAAAAAATGATAAAAGTGTCATATTAAGTTAACTCACTTATTTTTAAGTACTTACTATAGCAATAACACTTATATACTGCTTCATAGTGCTTTACATCATTCTCTGAACAGTTTAGAGCAGTGATGGCGAACCTATGGCATAGGTGCTACAGGTGGCACATGAAGCCAAATCTGCTGGCATGTGAGTCATTGCCCTAGCTCAGATTCAACATGCGCGTGTGTGCCAGCCAGCTGATTTTTGGCTCGCACAGAGGCTCTGGGAGGGCGTTTTGGGCTTACAGAGAACCTCCGGGGGATGGGGGAGGGTGTTTTTACCCTCTCCCAGCTGCAGGGAAGCCTTTGGAGCCTGGGGAGGGCGAAACATGAGCCTACTGGGCCCACCAGAAGTTGGGAAACAAACTGTTTCCAGCCTGCAGAGGGCCTCCGGGAGGTGGGGGAAGCTGTTTTTGCCCTCCCCAGTCATTGAATTATGGATGTGAGCACGCACATGCTCTTTCAGCACCCAAGGAAAAAAAGGTTTGCCATCAGTGGTTTAGAGAGTCAGCATGATTTATTATTATTATTATTATTATTATTATTATTATTATTATTATTAATTAGATTTATATGCCACCCATCTCTGCAGACTTGGGGCGGCTAACAACAACAATAAAACAGTGTACAATGAACAAATCTAATATTTAGAAAATATCTAAACACATATTGGCTCCAACAATCTGGATCTTCATTTTACCAACTTCATAAGGATGAAAGACTAAGTCAATTTTGAGCCTGTCAGGATCAAACTCCTGGCAGTGAGCAGAATTAAAATGCAACAATCTGTTCTAACCACTATACCAGCACAATTCCTATTATATATTCCTTATAATATATAATTCCTTGTAATGTATATAGGATACGTTTGTGCTTTGTGCATTTTTTTCTTCTTTTTTCCTTTCCCTTTTATTATTTTAAACGCAGTACTAATTATTTTAAAAATGAGTTGTGGAGAGAAGATTTTTACAATCTATTTCTATCTATCTGGATAGGTAGCTGAAATGAGGTCAGCAGAAAGCTAATAGAATTTATATTTGAGCAGTTCTTCGTTTATATTGTAGACAGAGCCTTGCTATTTGGCATGTGACATCGTGAAATCTGGATCAAGGTAACAAGAAAGGTGAAAATTAACTCCTTATCAGAGATAAGGGTGACACACAGCCTTTCCAAAGTTGAAATGGTCACAAGGATCCGTCTGCGTAAAATTTATTGAGTTAGGAGTTTTTCATCTGGACTCCAACGTTTTATTCATTCCTGCTTTATCCCAGCCTTTTCAAAGTGCAAGAATTTTGTTTAAGTGCTTCATATATATCTTTTTATTTAATCTGAGTGGTAATTGCATTTGTGAGAACTAACCGAAAATATGGTTTGAACTAGAGAACGAAGTAGCAAGCTCCTTAAGCAAAAGCATAGCAAAGAATAGCTATAATTAAACATATACAAGATTATGAAATTGACACAAACTTATTTAAAGTTAGAATGTGTATAAGCCTTCTTCATCAATGAATAAAGTTGGAACTGATATGCACATAGGTATTTGCCCTTCCTGTAGAAAATATAAATGAACAATTATAATCACTTTCAGTCATTCTTTTCATGCACACAGACTGTATGTCACACTGTAAGCGGCTGTAAACTGGGGGCATATACTGATCCAGTATCTATTTTTTAAAAAACTATAAACAATGCCATACTTCAGTGGTTAGATGGCCTAGACATTGATATTTGAACACAGATCTTTTTAACATTTATGGTTAGGTTTAGGTTAGGTTAGGTTTATTGGATTTATATGCCGCCCCTCTCCGCAAACTCAGGGCGGCTCACAACAATAATAAAAAAACAGTACGGTACACAATACCAAATCCAATGCCCACCCATCCAGTTACAATTTAAATTAATAATCTCATAAAAACAGTATATATAAAAAACAGGCAGACAGCCAATCAACCAACAGAACAACATGGGCAAGGGGGAGGTGTTTTAGTTCCCCCATGCCTCACGGCAAAGGTGGGTCTTAAGGAGTTTACGAAAGGCAGGGCGGGTGGGGGCAATCCCAATCTCAAGGGGGAGCTGGTTCCAGAGGGTCGTGGCCCCCACAGAGAAGGCTCTTCCCCTGGGTCCCGCCAGACGATATTGTTTAGTCGACGGGACCCGGAGAAGGCCCACTCTGTGGGACCTAACCGGTCGCTGGGATTCGTGCGGCAGGAGGCGGTCCCGAAGATATTCTGGTCCAGTGCCATGAAGGGCTTTATAGGTCATAACCAACACTTTGAATTGTGACCGGAAACTGATCGGCAGCCAATGCAGACTGCGGAGTGTTGGAGTGATATGGGCATACTTGGAGAAGCCCATAATTGCTCTCGCAGCTGCATTCTGCACGATCTGAAGTTTCCGAACACTTTTCAAAGGTAGCCCCATGTAGAGAGCGTTACAGTAGTCGAGCCTCGAGGTGATGAGGGCATGAGTGACTGTGAGCAATGACTCCCGGTCCAAATAGGGCCGCAACTGGCGCACCAGGTGAACCTGGGCAAACGCCCCCCTCGCCACAGCTGAAAGGTGTTTTTCTAATGTGAGCTGTGGGTCGAGGAGGACGCCCAAGTTGCGGACCCTCTCTGAGGGGGTCAATAATTCCCCCCCCCCAGGGTAATGGACAGACAGATAGAATTGTCCTAGGGAGGCAAAACCCACAGCCACTCCGTCTTGTCTGGGTTGAGTTTGAGTTTGTTGACACCCATCCAGGCCCCAACAGCCTCCAGGCACTGGCACATCACTTCCACTGCTTCGTTGACTGGACATGGGGTGGAGATGTACAACTGGGTATCATCGGCATATTGATGATACCTCACCCCATGCCCTTGGATGATCTCACCCAGCGGTTTCATGTAGATATTAAATAGCAGGGGGGAGAGGACCGACCCCTGAGGCACCCCACAAGGGAGAAACCTCGGGGTCGACCTCTGACCCCCCACTAACACCGACTGCGACCGACCGGAGAGGTAGGAGGAGAACCACTGAAGAACAGTGCCTCCCACTCCCAACCCCTCCAGCCGGCGCAGAAGGATACCATGGTCGATGGTATCAAAAGCCGCTGAGAGGTCAAGGAGCACCAGGACAGAGGACAAGCCCCTGTCCCGGGCCCGCCAGAGATCATCCATCAACGCGACCAAAGCAGTTTCCGTGCTGTAGCCAGGCCTGAATCCAGACTGCTGAGGACCTAGATAATCGGCTTCATCCAAGGACCGCTGGAGTTGAAGTGCCACCACCTTCTCGACAACCTTCCCCATGAAGGGAAGGTTGGAGACTGGACGGTAGTTATTAAGCACGGCTGGGTCCAGGGAAGGCTTCTTGAGGAGGGGGCGCACAACCGCCTCCTTATAAAGGGGCGGAAAGGACCCCCTGCCCAAGGAGGCGTTGACAATCTCCTGGACCCAGCTCTGTGTCACCCCTCGACTGGCCGAAACCAGCCAAGAGGGACACGGATTCAGTAAACAGGTGGCGGAACTCACAGCTCCAATGGCCTTGTCCACTTCATCAGGTGTCACCAAGTCAAACTCCTCCCAGACAGATGGAGAAAGACGTTTAGCCCCAGTCACCTCAACTGACTCATTGTCAGTCGACTCTGTTTCACAATTGGAGTTGAGGTCCGCTCGGATCCGGGTGATTTTATCAGCGAAAAACGTGTTAAAATCCTCGGCACTACTCTGCAAGGGCTCCCCGACTCCCCTCTGATTAAGAAGGGAGCGGGTTACCCTAAACAGAGCGGCCGGGCGGGATTCCGCTGATGCAATCAAGGCGGCATGATACGCGCATCTTGCCGCCTTGAGCGCCACTTTGTAAGTCTTAATATGAGCTCTTACAAGTGTTCGATCGGATTTGTACTTACTCTTCCTCCATCGCTTCTCCAGACGTCTCTTCTGGCGCTTCAACACCTGGAGTTCCTCGTTGAACCATGGAGCTCTACGGGGTCTAGTGCCGCGGAGAGGTCACAACGGTGCAATCCGGTCAAGAGCCTCCCCTGCAGCCTTGTTCCAGGCCTCAGCAAGAGACTCTGCCGAACTGTGGACAAGTGTATCTGGAATAACCCCAAGCGCCATCTGGAAGCCTTCTGGATCCATCAGGCATCTGGGGCGGAACCTCCTAATTGGTTCCGCCTCCCTGCGGGGAAGGATTTATATTTTTATTGGGTTCTATTGAAGTAATTTAAAAATTAATAAATATTGCTAGTTCATGTACAATGTTTTCCCCAAAATAATACATTTTCCCATAATAAGGCCCATCAGGCATTTTAGACATGTGCTGAAATAAGCTCCTCCCCAAAAATAAGTCCTCCCCCAACTACTTTCCAGGGAAATAGGGGGACACACCAGGAGCTGCTCTTTTTGTGGTGGGCACTTTTTTGGCCGGGAGAGAAAGATGAGAGCAAGCAAGAGGCAGGTGTGCATATGTGGGCACACACCGCAGGACTGGCTTGGCTCCTCTGGGCTCCGCCTCCAGTGGCATTTTGAAATGCACTCATGCCTGAGAAGAGGCTTCAAAGCAGGGATCAACGCTCGCCTCCTCTTCCTTGCAGGCAGGAGCGTGTTTCCTGAAAGGAGACCAGTTGGGTACAGCGAGCCCACAAGTGCAGGGTTTGAGCAACAGATGGGCGCATCCAGCCTGTCCCTGTTCCTGTGTATGCAGTGACCTAGGATTTCCAGGTACCTGCCACAGCAATCAGGGGGAGCTATGTGCTGGCTTGGAACTGCTTGGAATTGCTGCTGCTGTTTCTGCGGTGGATATGCTGGTGAGCTCATCTCTTGGGCACTTGTTGCTTGTGCCTCTGTGGTTACTGATGTTGCAGTACCCTGAAGTCAGCTAGAGAGCACTGGGCTGTGGTTTGGCCTTGCAACCTCTTCAGCTTTGCCTCCCACCCTTCCCTCCCTCCCTTACTGGCTCAGGCCACTCATCCTCCACCTGTCCTCTCTGTTTCCTTCAGACAGGGGATGAAGGTGATGATGGCGCATGGGCATCGCCTGCAGGAACAGCCCACAGGAACAGCCACCCAGCGCACCTGCGTCTCCCTTGCTCTCTCTCTCTCTCTGAGGAATGTGACAGAGCTACAAGTCCCAAGTAAGAGACACATCTCGTGGGCCACTCCACTCCTCCCTGCCTCACCTGCAATCCCCAAATTATTCCGCACCATGAGATCCTCGTCCTACCTGGGACTTGTAGTTCTGTTGTGTTCCTTGGTGGTGTGCTCACTAACCCTTTCCTGTCTCCAGCTCTCGAGTGAAGCGGGAGGGGGAAGAAACACTCATAGGCTTCCTAAGGTAAAGCACCTGCCTTTCTGCCTTCCATCCCTCCCTCCTCTCTCTCAGCAAGGGGGATGGGAAGAGTGCACATAAGGCACTAAGAACAAGGAACCTTTTAGCTGCACGCTGCATGCAAGAAATCTTTTCTCTTCCAAACGCCACCAGAAATGAGTCTTTATGAGACTCATCGTGTCTGCACAGCCTCTTGGAGTGAAAGGGGAGAAAGATTTATGCATGGAAATGAGTCTATGTGAGACTCACCACACCACCACCACTGTCTCATGGAGCAGAACTCTGCAAGCTTGTGCCATTGCATGCATGAATGGCAGCAGGATTCGAGCTGCTCCAGTATGATGAAGCTCCTGGCAGTCCTGCAGTTCATGCATGCAACAGCACAACAAACCTTGCAGAGTCCTGCTCCAAGAGGCAGTGGCGGAGGCCAGAACAAGTAGAGGAAGCAGCAGCAATGAGACATCCAGTCCCACTCTCGCTGCCTACTGTATCCCCAAAATAATAATCCATCAACCCCCACCCAATAATAAGGCCAAAGCCATATTTCAAAAAAAATATGAGGCCCTGTCTTATTTTTGGGCAAACATGGTATGATATGCCATAGGCTAAATAAATAAATAACAATACACAGACATAAACATAGCTAAACTGCACCATCAAATCTGTTAATATAAACATAACCTTTACAGTAATTCTATGCTTTCCCAAGAATATTTCAAATGCAGGGAATTCCAGAACAAATTAAATAACTTAGAAAATAGAAGAGAAGAGAAGATAATTTTTTATTGGCCAAGTGTGATTGGACAAACAAGGAATTTGTCTTGGTGCTTTATAGCCTCATTTTGAGGGTAGGAGTTGAAACAATTTATAACTAGGATGTGAGGGGGTCAGTAAATATTTTCACAGCACTCTTTTTTACTCGTACAGTCAATGAAGGGCTACCAAAAATTTTACTACTACACTCTGGATGTGGCTTATGCCTTTTCTTTCAACATCTTTCAGTGCAAATTGGGTGTTTTGGGGTAAAGTTCCATTTTCGCTACCCCACTGCATTCCCCCCCCCCCCCAATACGGACAGTAGCCCACCCCTGCGTGCAGTATACAGTATACAGGTCCTCAATGGAAGGCAGGTTGGTAGCACTTGTTTTTTCTGCAGTTCTGATTATCCTCTGAAGTCTGTGTCTGTCTAGTTGGGCTGCAGAACCAAAACAGACAGTTATAGAGATGCAGATGATGGACTCAATAATTCCTCTGCAGAACTATATCAGCATAGATTCTGAAGATCTTGTCCATATTCAAGTCCGGTTTATTCTTAAAGTACTGAATTTCCAAACTTTTAGAAAACATTTGATTTCTTCGGAGAACAATGGTAAGAAAAAAGAGAGACATTTTCCTTCTTTTGAATTCATATGTAAAATATGCAGAATCTATTTCTTTAAATGCTCTTGCGCTGAGCTCAACTCCACCACATCAAATTAATGTGTTGATGAGCATGCAGATCTGATTAATTCCAACACTACATAATAAGCATTAAAACCACGATATGCTATAGCTAAAAGACAGAACTGCTGTGCTAATTCTGACTAGGCTGATAATTGAGCAGTTGATGTCTAATTTGTCAATATTAAGATTAAATGTTCTCTTGACAGCTGTTACCCTTCGGGTTTAGTCTGCTCTGAATTTATTTATTTTGAATAGAATGCTGCCACCTTCTGGTTATATAACTATTGCTGGAATGAAAAATAGATTACTAATTTGCAAAGAATGGTGATACTCTTGGTCTACACTGCAGGAAATGAAACTATATCCAGTATCTTTCCAACCTGTACCTTTTTCAATATACAGTACACATTTTCTCTTTCCTGTCTATATATTTCTTTCTCTATACAGTGGTACCTCATGGTACAAACCCCTCGTCATACGAATAACCCGAGATACGAACCTGGGGTTCGGATATTTTTTGCCTCTTCTTACGAATGTTTTCCGTCTTACGAACCCGCCCCCGCCGCCCGGCTGTCACCTTTTGAAACAGCCGGGGGGCTTCCCAGCATCCTCCTGAACCTGAATGCCAAACCTGAACTTCCGGGTTTGGCGTTCGGGAAGCCGCCGAGAAGCCCCCCGGCTGCTTCAAAAGACGACAGCCGGGCGGCGGAGCTTCTCGGCGGCCTCCCGAACGCCGAACCCAGAAGTTCAGGTTTGGCATTCGGGTTCAGGAGGATGTTGGGAAGCCCCCTGGCTGTTTCAAAAGGTGACAGCCAGGCGGCGGGGCTTCTCGGCAGCCACCCGAACCCAAACTTTTGCCGAACTTTCGGGTTCGGCATTGGGAGAACGCTGAGAAGCACCCGGCGGCGGTTTTTTTTGCGTTTTTTTCCCATTGCACGCATTAATTTAGTTTTCATTGTTTCCTATGGGAAACAATGTTTCGCCTTACAAACTTTTCGCCTTACGAACCTCCCCCGGCAACCAATTAGGTTCGTAAGACGAGGTATTACTGTATTTCTTTCTTTAATACCTATGTATTGTTGATAGAAATATTCATATAGTTCAGTTCCAAGCCGGGAAAGGCACTGGAAATAAAATGGAGATTGGAGGCTAATTGGAAAGATTGGGGAATATTTATACCTTATCTTGGGCTTTGCCCTGGAACTTCCTGTTTAAGAATGTGCATTCTATTGACTGTTGTCAGTTTCCCATGGGTCAATGTACAAATCCTAGGAGTTTGTCTGAGTTTACTTGGTTGAAGATTGGCTGATGCAATTAAGGGTCTTATTGGGCAATTCCTATTGTGACTGAAGGCTAACACTACCTTTATTCAGACCTTGCTGCAGTGAGTAATGGATTACCAAATCTGCATTTCTAAAAGCTGGCCTCAGCTTAGTATCTGCTTGGGGGTCGGGAGCTGGGGCTCTGAGTTTCTGTCTCTGTTAGGTTGTGCGCAAAAGAAGGAATGAGATACAGGAACAATTCAGCACCTTTTTATTCTCCTGGCTGAATGCAATATGATCTGCCAGCATGCTGAAGAGAAGCTGCTTTTAAGGGCTTCTTTAGCCTAGCCAGCCATTGGTAGTCATTCATTTCTCCCATTGCTAGATTAGCCAATCAGTGACAGCTATGCAAATCTGTATTCTCTATGGTAGTATGTAACACCCCTCCCCTCTTAGTTTGTAGAAAGTCCAATCAGTGAGGGTGTCATCAAAATACTGCTCCAGGGATGCTATGTAATAAACATTCCATCATTCTCTGGAACAGTTATACTTACCCCAAATTGCAGGCAGTTGCACTTAAAATCCACCCTGTGTGTGACAATTGTCTGGGCTTCTGCAGTGGATGCATCTACTGGCAATTGTTGGTGTGCTTGAGCCAGCTCTAATTTAACACACAAAAAATCCATTTCCTAGGAAGTAGAATAAGTGTTGCACTATGGGCACTGGATAAACATTTTGCTGCAGAGGCCTATTAATGATGCCCTTATAGTCCATGCACAAGCTGTCTGGCTTCATTGGGGTGATGATGAGGGTCTCCCAACTGGCATGGTCAACTGGCTCTAGGACCCCTTGGGTGATTAGCTTAACCAGTTGTCCATCCACTTTTGACCTAAGTGCAAAAGAGACTCTTTGGGGCTTTAATCTAATGGAGGTGACACTGGGGTCTAGGTTAAATGATGTGGTCTTTCCCTTATATTTACATAGAGTCCCGTTCAACATACCTTGGAAGTCTGCCAGTAACTTGTCCAGTTCATCCCCCTTAATTTGGTGCAGCTCTGTGATGATGATACCAAAAAGCTTAAGCTATTCTACTCTGAGCAGGGTTGGTTTGTTTCACTTGACGATGGTTAGAGGTAGCTTGTCTCTGAATTCTTTGAATTCCAGAGGTACATAGGCTATTTCTATATGCAAAAATAAGGCTTCTAGATACCTAACTGTTCATAGGCTATTTCTATTAAGCTTCTAATTGGTTATAAAAGGTATCATCTACAGCTTATGATAGGCTACTAAATTCTCACTTTATGCACCTATCGGTAGCTGAGTTGCCAGCCAATCACACTGTCAGTGTCTTATCTCGTGCCAGGAGCGCTGTTGAGGGTTTTTTCTTACTGTGTCCAAAGTTCATGGCTATTGTATGACTCACTGTCTCTGGGCAAATCTTCACCATGCTTTTTCAGATAACTGTCTCTGTGTATATCCTAAAGCATAGCTAATATTTGGCTTACACAATCCCTACAAGCATTCATATGAGATTTCCATGGAAATAATTGAGCTGAATGTGCTGCAGCTTGAATTGGTGCCTTGTGATGGTTTGCAGGACCAGGTCCATGTTTTCCCAAGTTATTATGGTGAATAGGGAGCCGGTGTCTAGCTCCATCTTGCATGGTGTTCTCTCAATCATCACAGTGACATGGAACTTTCCACCTTGGCAGGCATCGGAGTGATCCACAATGGGGTTGTATATTCCCCAGCTGTCCTGGTATTGATAATTGTTCCTGTGCCTACTTCATAGGATCCGTGAATGGTTCTGCCCTTGGCTTCATGGTCCCGTGGTTGGTTTAGGTTGGTACTGGGCTGGCTAGTAAGCGTTTGGTTGGTGGCTTGGCAAGCTTCTGCAATTTGTCCTCTTTTCTGGCACCAGCGGCAAGTAGACTATTTAAATTTTAAAGCACCCTGGCATGGCACCCTAGGCAAACCAAGCATCAGATTTGCCTGTTCTCATAGCCTCTGGGGATTATCCTTTTCTCTATGTGGACGTGGTGCACCAATTCATCCTCCACGGACTCGTCATCATATTTAGAGATTTTGGTCATCCAATTAGGCTCCCTGTGTGTGCGATGGACTGTGCCAGGCTTTCAGAAGTCTACTGCTGAGTTATTCGATGATTCAGTGGCTTGAACCTATTCTATGACATTTTTGAAGGTTTCCCCCCTACTGATCAGCAGCTTCTTTTGTAGATTGAGATATCTCATTTCTAAGATGATCTGATCTTTCATAATTTTCTCCTGGTTTATAAATTTGGATTTGGTTGCAATATCCTGGATTGTGGCGATGGTAAAATTTGTTTATAGAAACATAGAAACACAGAAGACTGATGGCAGAAAAAGACCTCATGGTCCATCTAGTATGCCCTTATACTATTTCCTGTATTTCATCTTAGGATGGATATATGTTTATCCCAGGCATGTTTAAATTCAGTTACTGTGTTGATCATTGGAGTTGCTGCTGGAGCATAATGGTCCTTCAGAATTGGCTGGAGCATTGTCCACAAAATGGACTCGATGTCTGTGGGTGTCACCAATGTGTGTGTCATTTTATAAATTTTTGGCCCACAGTAGGTTAGGAAGAGAGCCCTCTTCCTATTGTCGGGTAGATCTTAGAAGTTGTTGGCCTCCAGGAACATGCAAAAGTGGCTCATATAGGTGTGCCATTCTTCCATTTTTGGATTGAAGATTGCTGGAGCGAGAGTGATGTGAGTATCCAGCCTCAAGTATGGCTGGAACAGGGTGATGCATGCTTCTAAGATGACCACAGAGGCCTCAAGGTGCTTTTGTTCTGTTGTCCTTCCTCAGAATCCCACCTTCAATTCCAGTGTTAGGTTGCACGTGAAAGAAGGAATGAGACACAGGAACAGTTCAGCAACTTTTTAACCTCCTGGCTAAATGTAATATGATCTGTTGGCAAGCTGAAGAGAAGCTGCTTTTAAGGGCTTTCCTTAGCCTAGCCAGCCACTGACAGTAGTTCATTTATCCCGCTACTAGATTAGCCAATCATCAGTAGCTATGCAAATCTGTGTTCCATATGGCAGTACGTAACAGTCTCCCTTAAGATTTTTATTTCTCTTTTAGGGGAAATATTTTATCTTACCTTTTAAAAATATTTTTCAAAATGTTTCATTCTTCTAGGAGAGGGGTAGATGCTAATATTCTATAGTATAATGGTGATTTCTTGAATATTGTATTTTCTCATGATTTATGGAATTATAGAAGCAACTTTCAGAGTTAGAAGCAGAGGTGGGTTTCAGCAGGTCCTGAACAGTTCTGGAGAACTAGTAGAGGAAATTTTGAGTAGTTAGGAGAATCGATAGAGGAAATTTTGAGTAGTTCAGAGAACCGATAGAGGAAATTTTGAGTAGTTTGGAGAAATGGTAAACACCATCTCTGACAGACCCTACACCCATCTATTCTCTGCCTACTGAGTCCCAGCTGATCAGGAGGAAATGGGGATTTTTCAATAACCCACCCCTGGAGTGGGTATGGAATGGAGACTTTACAGTATACTTCCCCTGCCACTCCCACCAAGCCACACCCACCAAGCCATGCCCACCAAACCATGCCATATCCATCAAGTCACACGCACAGAACCAGTAGTAAAAAATTTGAATCCCATCACTGGTTAGAAGAGATATGGTTCAAAAGCACAAATCCAGTGGTGGCTATGCAAAACACTGGAATGCAGAGACTCAAATTATATGGTGGTTGACCACTTGTGAATAAAACTGATGCTTACATAAACATGGATGGCTACATGTGGCTTGTAATGTTGGAAAGAAACTTTAAACGGTACATACTAATTTTCTTAGGTCTATCTTTATATATTTCCAGTGGTTTTCTTCAATCCTTTGGCATTGGTTTTACCTTCTAAAACCTTCTAATCCAATCCCTTTAGCTCTATGAACTTCTCTAATCAATGCACAAAAATAAAATTGGATTAAAAAAAAATTGGCATTCTCTCTACTAACATTGACTTTTTCTCAAAAATTATCCCCAGAGATAAGGTTGCAAGAAAAATAAAATTATCTTTATCTTCAATATGCTCATTTATTGCAATACAGATGGCAGTTCAATAGATATTCATACACCTATCTGTGAATCTAAAGTCCCTCAGCAAGCATTACCACTCAAGAAAGGATATGAATTTATTGCATCCCCAAAGGATGCTTGCTCTATAAATTAAATAGGCTAGAACAGATTTAATCCTTGCTTCCATATGTTTCCTGAAGTATGTTTTTCTCCCATATGGACAGAGTAAAATCCTAAATTAAACTGCTTCTTCAACATTTCCTACAATGTATGTTTGTATGTGTACAGATGCATACATAATAATTTGCTAAAATTAATGCCTTATATTTTTATGATATGGAAGGTGATGAAGACAGTAATGATATAGCATATAGCAATAGCATAAATTTGCATGGTGATTTACAGTGGAACAGCAAAATTCTCAGTTCTCGTGATCTAAGGCTGTGCAATCCATAATTTGATCATAGAGAGAAGACATGAATTACATCTTCATCTGGATTCCTGCAGCGAGCCAGTTGTGGGGCACAGCCTAAATATTCATTTTGAACTTATACTTCTTTAAAGATTTTGTTTGGCCTATATTTTTAAGTGATCTTCTTTTTATGGGAAATGAGAATATGAATACGAAAATATCTTCAATTATATGAAACTTTCTACACCATAATATAGGTATTTATATTTTATATAGTGAATCAATGACTAACTTTATTCCCCCCACCTCCTGTCCCTTTGATTCCTATTGTTTATAGCATCTTGGAGCAGATAAAAGAATAACCGATTATAAATAAGTTTGGCAATATTTATGGGTATGGTAATATATTGGTCCCCATGACTGGGGACAGTTAGATTGCACTGAATTGGAAATAGATTTGGAACTTTAAACAGACATCTCTCCCATCCCAATTTGTTACGCGGGGGGAGGGGGAGTAGCATAATATCTACATCATCATCATCATCATCATCATCATCATCATCACCACCACCGTTGGTATTGTTGTTGTTGTTGTTGTTGTTGTTGTTGTTATTATTATTATTATTATTATTATTATTATTATTAACAATGCAACACAGCAAACGAGATCGCTATGCTGGATTTCGTATTTCATCACCAGTTCGGTGCTTCCCAAGCACCTAGGACTGCCTGATGTAGCAGCAAATTATATATGCCGATCCCAGGAAAGTAGCCTTTTGAAATTGACAGATGGAGATTTTGTCAATTCTGATGGTTTTCAAATGTCTGGTGAGATTCTTTAGCACTGCGCCCAGCAAGCGAAGGACCACTGGGACCACTTTCACTAGCTTATGGCAGAGTTGTTACAGCTCGATTTTCAGATCTTCATATTTTGCTAGTTTCTCTAGCTGCTTCTCCTCAATTCTGCTGTCTTCTGGGATTGCAATATTGATGATCCATACTTCCTTTCTCTCCACGATCATGATGTCTGGTGTATTATGTTTCAAAATTCGGTAAGTTGGAAGTCCCATGCTTGCACATTTTCAACCACTTTTGAGGGCTTATGATCCCACCAGTTCTTTGCCACTGGTAGATGGTAGTTCTGGCACAAATTTCAGTGGATCATTTGTGCCATAGCATTGCTTCTACGCTTGTAGTCAGTCTGTGCAATCTTTTAGCAGCAGCTGAGTATGTGATCAATTGTTTCATCTGTTTCTTTACAGAGTCTGCTGATTTTTCAATTCTGGCTTTGATAGCATTTGTTTTAATGGCCTGTTCTTGTGCAGCTAGTATTAGTCCTTCTGTACCCTTTTTGAGTGTTTCACTTGTAAACTATGACCTGGTCTTTTCTTTATCCACTTTGCCTTCAATCTTCTCCAAGAACTGGCCATGCAATACTTTGTTCCACCAACTGTCCATCTGACATTGAGTTACAGTTTTGCTGTACTGATCCTTGGTTTGCTTCACCTTGAGAAGCTTCCTATTGTTGACCTCTATCAACACTGACTCTTTGCTCTCCTTCACATAGTCAGCTAATGCATGCTTCTCTTCTTTCACTGTCTGCCTCACTTGCAAAAGTCCTCTACCACCTATTTTCCTTGGTAAATAATAATAATAATAATAATAATAATAATAATAATAATAATAATCATCATCATAATCATAATCATAATCATAATCATAATCATAATCATAATCATAATCATAATCATAATCATAATCATAATCATAATCATAATCATAATCATAATCATAATCATAATCATAATCATAATCATAATCATAATCATAATCATAATCATAATAGTCGTCGTCGTCATCATCATCACAGTTAGCCAGATGTTCATCTGGGTTTGGCATTTTTGTCTACCTATCAAGTCCTTACAAAGGACCTGGAATAGTCAAATCTGGATGTTTGACAGTATTATAGATATTGTAGCAAGATGGAAGCAGTTCCAAAAAAAGCCCCCTTCTGCAATTGACTAATGGAAAATTTCAATGTCAATGCCCATGGTGTTCAAGTGGTGCTCCAGTTGTTTTGGGGCTGCACCCAAGGCACCTGTTACTATTGGCACTATCCTTGCTTGCCTTTGCCACAGTTGTTCTATTTCTATTTGTAGGTTTTTGAATTTCATTATTTTCTACAGTTGTTTCTCTACTATTCTGAAGTCTCCAGGTACAGGCACATCCACTATCCTGACTTTTTTGTGTTTCATATCTACAGGGTGGGTTCCAAAAGTAATGCAATTATTTTTTTAAAAGTAATTTATTGAAAAGATTTGCACAAACACTTAAAATTCTTCAAAGTACTGTCCTTGGGCCTCTACACATTTTTTTTCCAGTAACTCTGCCATGGAAGACATCTTCGGAGACCTCTCGCAAGGTCTTCGTCAACGCTGATTGGATCTCTTCTAGGCCCAAGGACAGTACTTTGAAGAATTTTAAGTGTTTGTTCAAATCTGTTCAATAAATTACTTTTTAAAAAATGCATTACTTTTGGAACGCACCCTGTTAAGTCTGGGGTTTTATGTGGCAAATGCCTCTCTGCCTGAATTCTGAAGTCCCAGGGCAATTTAATTTCTTCTTCTTCTTCTTCTTCTTCTTCTTCTTCTTCTTCTTCTTCTTCTTCTTCTTCTTCTTCTTCTTCACATGGTGTTGCAGGAGACTACAATGCTATTGCAGAGTAGTAGTTTGCCTTGCTAAGCTACCAACCCAATGATAGGACACATTTGCACATTTCCCAAAATGTGCCACAGGAGAGTGAGCTGACTTCACAACAGAGAGAAAGATGGACAGCTCTTCCTGTAGTGTCACCCAAGAACCCCTCACTTCCTGGAGCTGCCTTGCAAGCAGGAGCCCCAACCAGGAAGACGCAGAGTCATCAGGAATCTGATTAACTGCATAGAGCACCAGCTCAGCTCCCCACTGAAGTGGTATCTACCTATCTTCTTGCATAGTTTAATATAATTTAATTTATTTGACTTCTATCCTGCCCAATCCTGTAGGACTCAGGGTGGCTTACAACTTGTAACATATTTTTGACTGTTAGGTGTCCAGAAGTTAAGGCGAATGACAGGAACTTACCCTGCCTACACAGTTCTGGGGCTTGAATCATTGGAGTGGAGTCCATCTCTAGCATTATTAAGCCACAGAGCTATTATGTCTAGAATATCTACAGAACAATTAATCAGAAATGGAATCAGTTGAAAGAGGAAGATAAAACTCAAGAGAGGAAGAGTGGTGAGCGTGGGAGGAAGAAATTTTCTTATTACTAAAGCCAAATGTTATTACTGGAAGATAATCCAAATTTTCATCGAGAAGCCAGAGAAGGGACACATGTTTTACATAAGTAGAAGCTACACAACTTGGTAACCACATCAGGGAAAGAACAAAAGCAAAGTGTTATGGAAATTTAGGTTCAATATGATTTAAGTAGATGCTATTGAGACCCCAACAATTCTGTTTGCCCAAACTCTTGTCTGCATAGAGCAGCTGGTTTTGAATGCTATCTGCCCAAAGCAAAGCATGCATGTTTGGGATAAAAATTGATAAAAAAACAATAGATAGAAACATAGATTGCTTCTGGCAACAGTGATTTCAGAACATAGTAAGAGAAACAAGCTATTGGTGGTCCTGACTGAAAGACTACAACAAGGAAATAGAGGGAACAGGAAGACGAGGATAGTGAATCTCTTCTTCTGGCCCCTGTGTTTGCTACTATGACTGAGCGGAATGACATTACAGATAATCCTCGAGTTATGACAGTTCCTTAACAAAAAGAAAGTTTCAGATTTTCCAACTTCTCATCAGAAAAAAAAGTAAGATCTAGCGAAGTTAGAAAGGGCAATTTTACTTTTTTAGAAAAAAGCCCCACAAACATTTTGAGTTTCCCTGCAAATTTTTTTCATTTCCAACTTTTCCCAGTTTTTCCATTTCTCCAGTGAAAGAAAAGTGTCTGGGACTGTGGGGAGAAACCCAAAAGTAGGTTTTTTTGGAGACATTTCTTCCAATTTTTAAGGAGTACTTTTGGTAAGTGAGAGAAATAGAGTGGTGGCATGCTAAGCTCTCCAGCTCTGTGGTGGCACAATTTGTGATATCTGGGTGGGTTTGGCATTTTAGCAAGCAGGGTCATACCCCCTTGTGAAAGAGGCTGGGCTCAACAGAGAAGGGGTGGTGGTGATCCTTGTCAGCCTAGCTGGACGCGGCTCCAGCACCCGAGGCCAAATATGGGCAGCATGGGGATTTGAAACATGGTGCCAAAAGTAAGTGAGTGGTTGGTTCTAGGTGGGGAAGAAAGGCCCAAGCAGTTTGTGACCCCCAAGGAGTGGGAAGAGGACCATGAGATATTTCAGTGGACTGGGGAGGCCTTTGTTAGCTAGATACAGTGGTCTTATTCCTGCACTCGGCTTTCTCCACCCTGAGATACTTTATGTACACTTAACGACCCACACATTTGATTATCAAATGCATGGGTGAAATCAGGGAGTTTTCACATTCATTTCATGTAATTCACTCTAACGATTATTATTATTATTAATTAAATTTGTATGCTGCCCCTCTCCGTAGACTCGGGGCGGCTCACAGCAATAATAGAAAACAATATACAATACAAATCTAATATTTAAAAACTAAAAGCCCATAATTTAAAAAACATGCACACAACAGACCATACATAAACAATATAGGCCTGGGGAAGCTATCTCAGTTCCCCCATGCCTGACGGCAGGGTTTTAAGAAGTTTACGAAAGGAAAGGAGGGTGGGGGCAATCCTAATCTCCGGGGGGAGCTGGTTCCAGAGGGTCAGAGCTGCCACAGAGAAGGCTCTTCTCCTGGGTCCCGCCAGACGACATTGTTTAGTCAACAGGACCCGGAGAAGGCCAACTCTGTGGGACCTAACTGGTTGCTGGGATTCGTGCGGCAGAAGACGGTCCCGGAGATATTCTGGGAATCCTTGGGTTACGAATGTAATTGGCAGTACGAGTACATTCGTAACTCGAGGACTAGCTGCCAAGAAAAAGCAAATGGGCTAGTACAACTATGGTAATAGTGGTTGAATTGTGGCAGCTATGGAGATGAAGGGAGGAAAAATAATGCCCTAGAAAGATGGGGACATAGGTAGGCAGTGGGATATGCCAGCAATGGAAAAGGGACAATGAGCACAAGTCATGCCCTACTTCTAAATTTGCTTCAAGGCTATCTTTAAGTGCTGAATGACATATAGTGGGGTCTGATTAGTTTCAGAATTTCCTATCTCCGAAGATCTTTGTTCATTCAATGTATCCAGTGCACTTCATGTCTCCCCTATGAAATAATGTAAGACTAACCCATCATTCCATCTCTGTCATGGTGCTTGTCTATGGAACAGCCTCCACTTTGAGATCCAGAGGGCCACAATTTGTTCTGGATTTCTAGCTAGTATGAAGAGGCTGAGAACATGTTTTCCTGGGAAACAGTCAGATATGAAGGATGGATATTCCTTCCTTCCTTCCTTCCTTCCTTCCTTCCTTCCTTCCTTCCTTCCTTCCTTCCTTCCTTGCAAAATCAAATGGGTTGCACTTTCATTTTACAATCTTTTTTTTGCAGTCATCTCCACATTGATTTTGCTTGTGGGAAACCAGCTAGGAAGGTTGTAAATAGCAATCAGGTGACTCCAGGATCCTGCAACTGTTATAATTACTTGCTGATTGTTAAGTGCCTGAATTTTCACTATGTGGCTGGGGGGATGTTGTGACAATTATAAGTGCAAGGTTTAGAAATAAGTTATTTCTTTTAAGCACTATTGTGCTTAAATGAATGGTCATAAGAACTCCATATATATGGGTGTCTGTCTCTCCCCCCCCCCCCTGTAAAATGTTGGCTAAAGATGGATAATTTACAAGCAAAATAAAAGTATGGCGGTGTTGTGATTCAGCCTGAGGCTCCTCAGGGACCGGCTGGATCTCTGCCGGATCCATGCCCAGAGGAGGAGGACAGTGAACAGGAGAGGGAGGACCAGGCAGACGGGGGAGAGGAACGTCAGGAAGAGGAGGAGGGAGAGCAGCCTGAGACCCCCGGGGGGGGGACTCTCCCCAGCTAGTAGCCTGGATTCATTGGATGAAGACACACAGGCTATAATAGACATGAGGCAGCAACATGCAGCTCAAAGACGGGGCCAATTAGAAAGTTATTTCCATCCCTGAATTGGCAACAGCTGGGTTTGGGTGTGGTTCTCCTCAGCAGGGTTGAAAAGGCAGGCCCACCCTTACAATCTTGTGGAGAGTTATCAACTGGGAGTCCTGTGACCTTGCTTCAATTCTTGGCGTCTCTGATCTTGGCTTGTGGCCTAGAAGTCTGGAAGACTTGGGGGAGGCGTGGGTTTTATTATCTCCAGCGTTGTTTTTGCCAGCAAGAATCCTGTTTTATTGCCTGGCTTTCGTGAAACCTCTGTGAAGCTTCATAGTGTTCCTGTCTGTAAGAACAGTTTTTGTTACCAGTGTTTGCTTTGAATTATATAAACTGCATTTGCTTTTTACCAGTGTGTCTGGATACTTTTTTTGGTTGGTGTTGGCGTCTGGGGGGGACCCAGACAGAACAGGCAGAAAAAGAGGAAATAATTTTTAACAAATGTTTTGCCTATTAAGGAAGTGTGCAGGAGGGAAAATTGAGAGGAGAGGGGAGAAAAGGAGGGAAGGAGAGTGAGTGAGAGAGAGAGAGAGAGAGAGAGCAACTTATTACTAGACCTGACATGACTGTTGTAATCTCCCCACAGTGAAAAGCTTCACGGGATAATTTTAATGGGTGAAAAATGAGGAGGAACCACAGTCTTTCTACTCCGTATCCTGCCTTCTCTCACCTGGTCTCCATATAGTTTGAGACACATGTCCTGTCAACACTGCTGGAAACTGTACCTTAAACCTAGGTTGAGAAGAGTGACTTAGTATGATGTCAGGTGATATTGTAGTGTTGCTTGGTCAGATTAACAGCAGGAAATGAATTGGTAGTTTACAAATGGAAAAGGACAGATCTGAGCAGCAGTTAGCTGAATAGGAGAACAGGAGACATTTCTGCGTATGTCAATATAATTCAAAGCATGGAAAACTCCTAAAAAGTGAGAAGTTGCAAACAATTCTGGGATTCCATAATTGGATTTCTAACATACCGTATATACTCGAGTATAAGCCGACCCGAGTATAAGCCGAGGCACCAATTTTTGCCACAAAAACTGGGAAAACTTATTGACCCGAGTATAAGCCGAGGTTAGAAAATGCAGTGGCTACTGGTAACTTATAAAAATGGAAACCAATAAAATTACATTAATTGAGACATGTTTTAGAATATTTATTTTAAAGAAAAGCAGTAAACTAGCTCTGTAAATTTAAAAGAGGGTAAACAAATTAACAATATTAACAATAAATTAAAAAGTAAAAAAAGTAGCTCAATCAGCAACAAAGCTAAAACCTAAGAGTTAGAATCCTTCAAAACTGGATTCCTTCTCATCATTAATTGGATTTACATTATTGTTCTGTTTTTATATATGCTGTCAGCCACCCTGAGTCCTTGGAGAGGGATGGCATACAAATCCAATTAGATAGATAGATAGATAGATAGATAGATAGATAGATAGATAGATAGATAGATAGATAAATAAATCTGTATCCAAAGAAGAGCTTCAGCATTAGCTGCTGTGAGGTTATCAGCATGACCCCCAACTCTGTTATTGTTGTTTGTTGATTTTGTTGTTGATTTTGTTGTTGTTGTTGCTGCTATATTTTGTCCATGTCAGCCACATGGTCTACTAATGAGTCTACAGAGAGGGGCTGCATACAAATCTAATAAATAAAAATAAAAATAAATAATAATAATGACAAGAAGCTAAGTTCACCAGTTTCTTCCAAAGCCAGGCTGAGCCTCCAAGACTGTAAAAGTTGAAGCCAAGTGATTGTAATTCTCACCGGCCCAGAGTTTACAATGAAGCAACCACATTTAGCTGGAGAATGCAGACTCATCTATTATGCCTTAATGATCCCTTGAGCCCTTTGCTCAAACAGGGAACTGGAATAATTGCTAAAGGAGAGAACAGGAGCCAAACTGCACCTGGTGAACCACAAACACGTGCGGTGCGGTTTTGGCAAGGTGGATTTTTTCCGACAGGCTGGTCTCCTGGATGTACGGCTTCGACGGGCTATTTTAAATGATGAAATGACAGAGTACTTGTCTTTCGAAACACTGTGAAGCGGCTGTGGGAAGGGTGAGTTGCCTCCTTTCCCCGGCACCAGCAAAGTTGCCAGCCAACTGCTCCGACGGCGTGCGAGAGGGGAAAAGCCGGTGAGGTCGGGGGGGGGGATTCCTGCTTCATGAGTTCCCCCCCCCACCTCACCAGCTTCGCATTGTCTTTTCCCCTCTTGCACGCCATCGGAGCAGTTGGCTGGCAACTTTGCTGGACCCGGGGAAGGGAAGGTAGCTGCCCTACCCTTCCCACAGCCGCGTCACTTGGAGCCCCGTTTTACTTCTCTCTTGGAGCTCCTGTCGGCATCTTGCAGCTGCCTTCCCTTCTCCGGGTCCAGCAAAGTTGCCAGCCAACTGCTCTGACAGCGTGCGAGAGAGGAACAGACGATGCGAAGCTGGTGAGGTCGGGGGGGGGGACTCATGAAGCAGGAATCCCCTCCCCCCTGACTTCCCATCGTCTGTTCCTCTCTTGCACGCCATCGGAGCAGTTGGCTGGCAACTTTGCTGGACCGGAGAAGGGAAGGTAGATGCAAGGCGCCGACAGGAGCTCCAAGCAGGAAGTAAAAGGGGGCTCCGAGTGACGCAGCAAAGTTGCCAGCCAACTGCTCCGACGGCGTGCGAGAGAGGAACAGACGATGGGAAGTCAGGGGGGGGGATTCCTGCTTCATGAGTCCCCCCCCCACCTCACCAGCTTCGCATCGTCTTTTCCCCTCTCGCACGCTGTCGGAGCAGTTGGCTGGCAACTTTGCTGGACCGGAGAAGGGAAGGCAGCTGCCCTACCCTTCCCACAGCCGCGTCACTTGGAGCCCCATTTTACTTCTCTCTTGGAGCTCCTGTTGGCATCTTGCAGCTGCCTTCCCTTCTCCGGGTCCAGCAAAGTTGCCAGCCAACTGCTCCGATGGCGTGCGAGAGAGGAACAGACGATGCGAAGCTGGTGAGGTCGGGGGGGGACTCATGAAGCAGGAATCCCCTCCCCCCTGCCTTCCCATCGTCTGTTCCTCTCTCGCACGCCGTCGGAGCAGTTGGCTGGCAACTTTGCTGGACCGGAGAAGGGAAGGTAGCTGCAAGGCGCCGACAGGAGCTCCAAGCAGGAAGTAAAAGGGGGCTCCGAGTGACGCAGCAAAGTTGCCAGCCAACTGCTCCGACGGCGTGCGAGAGAGGAACAGACGATGGGAAGTCAGGGGGGGGGATTCCTGCTTCATGAGTCCCCCCCCCACCTCACCAGCTTCGCATCGTCTTTTCCCCTCTCGCACGCCGTCGGAGCAGTTGGCTGGCAACTTTGCTGGACCGGAGAAGGGAAGGCAGCTGCCCTACCCTTCCCACAGCCGCGTCACTCGGAGCCCCCTTTTACTTCCTGCTTGGAGCTCCTGTCGGCGCCTTGCAGCTACCTTCCCTTCTCCGGTCTAGCAAAGTTGCCAGCCAACTGCTCCGACGGCGTGCGAGAGAGGAACAGACGATGGGAAGTCAGGGGGGAGGGGATTCCTGCTTCTTGAGTCCCCCCCCCGACCTCACCAGCTTCACATCGTCTGTTCCTCTCTCGCACGCCATCGGAGCAGTTGGCTGGCAACTTTGCTGGACCCGGAGAAGGGAAGGCAGCTGCAAGGCGCCGACAGGAGCTCCAAGCAGGAAGTAAAAGGGGGCTCCGAGTGACGCAGCAAAGTTGCCAGCCAACTGCTCCGACGGCGTGCGAGAGGGGAAAAGACGATGCGAAGTGGGGGGGGATTCCTGCTTCATGAGTCCCCCCCCCTGACCTCACCAGCTTCCCATCGTCTTTTCCGCTCTTGCAGTTGGCTGGCATCTTTGCTAGAGCAGGGGAGAGGAGGCAACTGCCACACTCTTGCCACAGCCGCTTCGGTTCACCACACTTTGCCGTTTCCCACACTCGCCCAAGCCAGCAATGTCTGCCGGGCTCCGGCGGTGCGCCCTCTTGTGGTCACCCGGCGCCCTCTTGTGGTGACCCGAGTATAAGCCGAGGTCGGGTTTTTCAGCCCATTTTGAGGCTGAAAAACTCGGCTTATACTCGAGTATATACGGTACATACATATGCTAATAAACAAACAAATGAATCCACTGCAGGTAGACCTCATAGACAGTATCTCATGGCTACTCTTTCTCACAATTCTCTATCATACTTTAATCCATTCACACACAACATGCCAAGCAGCCTTGTGCAGCCCACATTTTTTAAAAAAGTATGTTTACAGCTGTTTCTTCCCTGAAAAAAACATGCTACTCACCATCTCCAAGCCTCACTGCTGCTGCTAGATTTAGTATTTCCACCTAGCCAATGGAACAGCTGATTGATGCTCCAGGTATTTCTCTGTGGAAGTTCCATGAGCGTTTTTAATTTACCAGGATGGCCTTTTCTTCTCAGCAATTTGTGAAACTATGCTGTATCCAGACCCTCTTTTTCCACATTCATTTGCCTTTCTTCAGTCAAAGAAAGCAAAAATATTTTGCTTTTCATCCAAAAGGTTTCTTCAGTTGTAACTGATTGGTGGGGAATTGGTTTATATTCTTTGCAGCATAAGGAACTTCTTGGATGAGAAGCAAAACATTTTAAGAGCAAAAAAACCCTCTCAAAACCAAAAAAGTCCAGTTGCCTTTTTTTTTTTTTTAGAAAAGTTTACATTGGAAAATAAACCTGCATATGAATCCCTCTCCCATAGATGACAGTATTAAGAACATTTTTTAAAAATCCTAAATTATTAAGCAACAGGACCTGTTTAACTTGGAAACCAAACATATTTCCACCAATCATTCTCAAGGACAGAATAGCAAAATTAGCAAAATAACAAAGACAGTAAATATCCAGCACAATGTTGGAAAAGTAAAATAGTAAAAGGCTCTTATTATCATATGTGGTAGTTGTGTAATAGAGAAAGGAAATTTTGGAACCAAATTAATTAAGGGGGGACGGATTACCATGCAATATGAGATAAATTTTATCAGTGGATAGAAAGAAAATACAGTCAAAAAGTAGAGAGCAAAAATTGGAAAAAGGGAAATTAAAAGAAGGTTTGGATATAAATCAACAATGATGAGGGATACATATGTAAGATTAAAAAAAGAAAAAGAAAAAAGCAATTTATATTCAGCAATAATGGAATTTATTGTTATGTAAATATTTTACAAAGAAATGAACAAACAGGATTGTCACAAAATGTCCAATGTTTTTAATGTTTGTGTAAAGTTTGTTTGTGTAAATAAACAAATAAGTTTGTTTGTGTAAATAAATAAATAAATAAATAAATAAATATACCCTTAAATAAAAGCAAAAAAGAAAGTAGTATGCTCCTCTGATATTTGGGTATACCAGGGTGATTCTACAGGGGAAAAAATATATAACTCTTCCCTGATACAAGCTGAGAGGAGGAGAGCCTGTAGTCTACAAGTTATTCCACTGGTTGATTGTTCTCACTGTTAGGAAATTTCTCCTTAGTTCTTGATTGCTTCTCTCCTTGATTAGTTTCCATCCAATGGTTCTTGCCTTGTCTTCTGGTGCTTTGGAAAATAGTCTCCCCCTCCCAATCTTTGTAACAGCTTCTTAAATACTGGAACACTGCTATCATGCCTCCCCCAGTCCTTTTCATTAAACTAGACACCCAATTCCTACAACCTTTCTTCATATGTCTTAGTGTCCAGCCCCCAATCATCTTTGTTGCTCTTTCTACACTTTTTCCAGAACCTCAACATCTTTTTTATATTGTGATGACCAAAGCTGGATGCAGTATTCCAAGTGTGTTGTATTGAATTCCAACCATATATGTGGGAAAGTTATAGATTAGGACTTTTAATCTAATAATAATGTCAAGGAGTATGTTCATTTGAGCCCACTGCCACTTTATTTATAAATATTTTTCCTCCATTCTTTTTTCTCCTTTTCAGTCAATGGCCCAGAAAATAGAAATTACTAATAAGATTGTATTTGCCTTGAAAGAAAAATATAGTGCTCTTGATAGATTTCAAAAATTGAACTTTATTTGAAAGAATCTATGAGCCCTAAGATAATTTACCACATTGCCCTTACTCAGAGTCCTGAAAATAATTAAATAATAATAAAATTTTAAATTAAAATTAAATTCATTGGCCAGGAAGATGGCAAGGGAGAAGGAAGTAGAGAAGGAGGAGAAAGACTTGCATTTATAGCAGATGAAGTTTTCATATTCCTTCAGAGGCATAAAACAGTTAAATGTGAATGTTTTAATATTTGCTGAACCAACAGTTATTTCTGGGATGCCTTAAAATTTTCCTCCTTTATTTTAAAACATCAATTACATACCACTTGAGCAGACTTGAGGGTTGTCATTTATTCCAAAACCTCAGCAGCCTCAGTTAAAACTTATCCATCATTCAAATTAGGGAGGGCAAATTGGTATAAGCAGCAGAGAAAGAACTGAGTGGAGCCAAGGTATTGGCTATTAATTTACTGACCTCAGTTCCACTCATTGTGATACTTGGTCAGCATTACTGGTTACTCTGCAGAGACTTATTTTTACTTACATCCTTATATATCTGAATCTGACAGTTTTATAAAGTGGGACACTGAGATGATAAATCTCTACAAAGCATCTAAGTTGGGTTTTTGTTGTTTCCATCTTGACTTTGATTAAGGCCTGAAATATTTGTTGTTAAACTATCCTGTTCTAGCATTTGTCCTGAAATGGGTCTACTAGAAGCAAATTACTCAATCTGCACTTTCAGCAGGACTTTGGCAGAATACCTAAAGTGTTAGGAGAAAGTTCTGCAGTGTAAGGTTCTGTCCTTTATTGTGAGTTCTTTTAACTTTTAAATTTCTCCTTATTTCTATGTTGAATCTTTCCTTGATCAGTTTCCATCACTTATTCCTTGTTTGGCCTTCAGGAGCTTTGGAAAATAGCTTGATCTCTTCCTCTTTGTAACAGCCCCTCAAATATTGGAACACTGCTTTCATGTCTTGCCTGGTCCTTCTCTTCACTAGACTAGCCATGCCCAGTTCCTGTAACTATTCTTCATATTTTTTAGTCTCCAGTCCCCTAATCATCCTGGTGGCTCTTTTCTGCACTTTTTGTAGAGTCTCAACATCTTTTTTTTAATAGTGTGGTGACCAAACCTGGATGCAGCATTCTAGGTGTGGTCTTACTAAGGCTTTATAGAGTGATATTAGTACCTCACTTGATCTTGTTTGTATCCTTCGGCTAATGCAATTTAGGATTGTGTTGTCTTTTTTGGCTGCCGCCACACACTGCTGGCTTATATAAATAACTGGTTGTTCACTAAGTTTCCAAGATCTCTCTCACAATTACTGCTATTAAGCCTGGTTTCACCCAGTCCATATGTGTACTTTTGGTTTTTCTACCCTAAGTGTAAGACTTTACTTTTCTTTGCATTGAATTTCATTTTGTTAGAGTTTCATTTCTGTCAAGTTTGCATGTAAGTGAACTATATATTACACACACTATGATACTCACACTTTGTTATCCTAAAACACATATTGCCAATGATAATAATGACATAGTTATTGTTTCTCAGTCTCTAAGTCATGCCCAATTCCCCGTGATCCTATAAATCACCGCACACCAGTCCTCCCTGTCCTCCACTGTCTCTCGGAGTCTGACTATATCTATGCTCACTCCTTTGATGACCATCTAACCATCTCATCCTTTGCTGTCCCCTTCTCCTTTGCCTTCTATTTTTCCCAGCATCAGAGCCTTTTCCAATGAGTCCTCTCTTCTCATTTGGTGGCCAAAGAATTTGAGTTTCAGCTTCAGTATTTGTCCTTCCAAAGAACAATCAGGGTTGATTTCCTTTAGAATTTACTTATTTGATCTCCTTGCAGTCCAAAGGACTCTTGAGAGTCTTCTTCAACATCTCAGCACTCAGCCTTCCTTATGGTCCAACTCTCATAGTCATACATTACTATGGGGAAGACCAGTTTAACTAAACTGCTCAAAAAAAATAAAGGGAATGCTTAAACAACTCCAAGTAAATCAAACTTCTGTGAACTCAAACTGTCCACTTAGGAAGCAACACTGATTGACAATCAATTTCCCATGATGTTGTGCATATTCAGCTTTGTACAGAACAAAGTATTCAGTGAGAATATTTCATTCATTCAGATCTAAGGATATGTTATTTGAGTGTTCCCTTTATTTTTTTTGAGCAGTATATACTGCTCAAAAAAATAAAGGGAACACTCAAATTCTCACTGAATACTTTGCTCTGTACAAAGCTTTCTTTGAGAAGAAAGCAATTATTAATTTCTCATCTCTAGAAAACCTAATAAATTTGACTATCTCCAGATGAAATTAATGTGAACCAGGCTACAGTTGGCCAGGCAATGTGCACACTTTCCAGACACAGGTGGGACTAGATTCCAACTATTGTCTACAAAAATGAAATTGAGCACATCAAATTGGCCAAGCAGAGGTAGGATTAAACACCTTTACTCATTTATATTTTGTGGTCCAATAGAGCAATGACTCATCTATGATAAATTAAGACCAGGGATGTGATATATTTAGTATTTCCACAATGTCCCACATGTTTTGAAATTTTCATGGATGCACTTAATTGAACTTTTAATATATAGCATGCCAACATACAGTAGATAACTGAGCTCCTAACTGAGACTTCCTCAGCTCTTTCTCCCAATTAATTTCTATGTCCCGAGGGTGAGAAAGCCAAAACCTTGATGAAACTTTGATGTGTGTGCATGTATATCTATTTATATATCTATATGTCTATCTAGTTTACTATTTTAAAATAGCACAGAATGGTTACTGAAAATGTTTCTTTGATACTAGTGAAGAATGTAAGGGGGAAAAAACAGCTGAGTAGGAGAGTTTGAGGGGGGGGTGTTAAGACAAAAAGAAACAACTTTGAACTTTCAGACAATGTATTTTAAACCCAAACAGATGTGGCTTAAGCTATGTTTTTGATCCCCTTGTAGGTTTCCTTTCAAAACATGTACATGTGTGTTGAAATGATGACTTTCAGATGCCTGAACATAATTTGTCTCTGTTAGGGTATCACCTTGGTACATAGATCACATATGTTGAGTGCTTGGAGTCTTTGAACATAAAATGAAAGGACCATATAAAATTTATGGTGTGTGTGTGTACCCGCACGCACAGAGACCGTGTATCTGAAACAGTGCAACCACACACCAAAACAAAACAAGTTTGAATAATCCTTTTATCTTAAAGCACTGAGAGGTGCTAAGTTTAACTGAACTGAGGGGGGAAACATAATTCTGGAACTTAAAATACTAACTCATGTGCCACAAACACTAGAGACTCCTGCTTACATCTGTTAACATCCTATTTTCCTATGTATATGATCTTATCCCATGAGCAATACAAACCACATAAATCAATATTGGAAGATATTTTCTTTCAACTTCATTGTAATCTCAATATAAATGCATTAATGAAACAATCCTTCTCCATCTGTATAGATATATCTCTGTTTTCAAAAGAAATATATAACCACTCCCCCAAGGAAAAATTAAAAGGCTAAAATAAAAGCTGGTAATAGAAATTGGTTATTGATATATGGGAATTGCACATTTGGCATATGAAAGGAAAGAAAAAGTTTAAACTCAAGTGGCTCAAATTCTACTTTAATAATTCTGACAGCTGACATGACAACTGTTCATAGGATGCAATAACATTGCTTTTTGGCTTGCAGGTTTGCTGAGGCTATTTTTTGAAGCCTTCAATCAGCTCCATCCCTATTCTATTCTGCATATTGCCATTGCAAACCATTAACTTCTATACTGAAGTCTGCTTTTGAAAAATACAGAATGACTCCATGGTTTTTACTGTAGGTGTGGTTAAATTTAATTCTGAAGGGCAATATCCATGGCATATGTATAATATCATTCCATTTTTATTACTTTGTTTGTAAGATAATATAGAACAAATTTGCAATAAGTGTTGATAAAACCTTGTATTTTTCTCATCTTTTTTTAAAAAAGTTGTTCAGTAGTTAAATAATGATATCAGCTTGAACCGATCTCATTCCATTTAACCATACCCATGCTTGGACTTTGGAGACCTTTTAGCTCAACCCTCTGTCCAAGACAGGAATCCTCATACCACCTCAGACAAATAGTTGTTCAATCTTTTCTTGAAAACCTCCAGCATTGGAAGGAATTTTGTGCAGATCACAATCAATTATAATTCACTAAACAAATAAAGGAGTGGAACTTAGTTTGTTCATTATTGTCTTCTTTGCTTGAAAACATCTTAGTGCTGTCAACTACATTTGGGATCCAGTATGCATCTTACTTACACCTTCACCATCCCAATAAGCCTCATCTCTAAGATTGCTTGTTTCCCTGTGATATTCTCCTCCCCTTACCAGGTGTTTCTAAAACCTTCCTGATGAAGAAAATAAGCATATTCCCCAATGAAGTGCCATTGTGCTGAGTGATGGAAATATAATAGAATAACACTAGAAGAAATTGTCCATTGAGTGAAGTTTATTTCCTCTTTCAGAAATTCTAATCACGTAGGGAGGAACTTTTGAGTACAGCCAAGGAAACTGGGTTTTCAAGGCAACAGGAACTTATGTGTGCCTGGTTCTAATTAAGACACTGACCACTGCATCACATTGATTCTTGATGGAAATGGTGGAAAACCAGGATAAAAATACTACAGACCAAAGCCAAACCACGAGAAATGAGAACGTGTACTTGGATAGGACTTGACATGAAACACAATAGCCGAATCTCAAAGGCACAGGTTTACTATTGGTCTATGACATTTTGTAGCAACTATTCAATTAGAGAGTTCTAATGGTACATTTTAAAAATAAAACATAGTATTGAGGTGGAGTTCTGAAATAAACCAGATATTTCCTGCTTTATCTCGTATGCTAAGGTCAAAACTTTAATCTTTCTACCCCTCACACTGTCATTCCAAGTACAACAAACCGATACTGAGATTTCAGTGAAAGATTCCAACTCCTTCCCCACCAGTAAACCTTCAGATTAATCTTTTGCATGATTCATTGTAAGATAAAAATGCAGTATGTAATAAAATAAATACACCCATGCCCTAAAATGTGATTAAAGCAATAACTGGCTTAGAAGAGAACAGGAAACCAAAGCCATTACTTCTCTGCATCTTATGGTTGAAACAGTTTCATATTTGTGAAGCTTTAAATCCTTTACTGAATTTTTTTTTTTTTGGAAGCTGAGCTATAATTATAACTTTTCCATTATTTCTTCTCTTTAAGAAGTCATCGTAAACTCCCCTTAAAAGTAAGGAGTAATGTAAAACATTCTGCTTAGAACGTATCTTGGTCAGGAATGAGCTTCAAAAATTTTAGTAAGGAGTTCTCTGTCTGGTTGCTGGGTGGGAGTGGCCATGTCAGCCTCCTGCACCATGGGGGACATTTTTGCTCTCCCCGGGCCCTGAAGGCTTTCCTCAAGCCTCCAGTAGAGCGAAAATGGCCTCTCCTGGCTCTGGAGGCCCTCTGGAGGCCAAAAATGTTCCCAAAATTCTGGTTGGCCCATTCATTTGCCCTTCCCAAGCCTCTGTGTGAGCACTTCCCTAACCTGCATCTAAAATGGACTGCATGGGGACTACTGGGAGGAGAGGGGCTGAGTGGGCAGGGTCAGCCAGGAGTGGAATTTGTGGGTTTTCTGAACTGCACAGAATCTTAGATAGAGATTCTCCCAAATCCCTGGGAACACCGAGCAGTCCAATCTTGGTAGAGGATTGAATTAACTACTGTCCTAAATATTCCTTAAAACCAATTTCTTTCATCTGAAAAAGCATTATCTATCTATCTATCTATCTATCTATCTATCTATCTATCTATCTATCTATCTATCTATCACCTACCTACCTACCTACCTACCTATCTACTATCTATCATCTATCTATCTATCTATCTATCTATCTATCATCTATCTATCTATCTATCTATCTATCTATCTATCTATCTATCTATCTATCTATCTATCTATCTATCTATCTATCTATTGGGTTTCTAGGCCTCTCTTTTCCATAGACTCAGGGCAGCTTACAACAAGCATAAATATAAAATGGAACATATAAAAAACCCAAACATTAAAACTCATCTAAATCTAATATGAAACCCCAATTATTAAAAACAAACATTCATCCCCTAGGCCCTTTATACCTCCTCTATGTTTCTTTTTATGGAATCCATGTAACATGTGTGGATTGCCTTGCTTCCTCTCTTTAGAACAGATAGGGATGTTACTCATAATATGACTAGGAAGAAAACTCTAAGAGCCTAGATTCGGTTTAAAGAGTAGAAAGTGGTTATTTAGACAATTAAGACCAGTCCTTTGTTCAATGCAGCAGTTCTGTCAAATGGTTATCAGATTCTGATAGCCAGTGAAGGGAAGTCTACTACTTTTCTGAATAATTGGTTCCACTGTCACACTGTTCTTACTATTAGGCAGTTAATCCAAGCATGCAATCTGAATTTGCCTTCCTGTAACTTAAGATAATTATCCTGCATTCTGGGACAATAGAGTATAGGTCATGGCCTTTTCCTTTATGATGTCATTTCAGATCATTATGGAGAAGACAGCTCTCTGTTCAAGAAGCTTATGTTAATTTGTGTAAAATCAGTATTTTGTACAGAGGGTCCTCCTGCTATCTTTTTTTCATCTGTTTACCTGCAGAGTTGTCTAATTGATCTTGCAATTTCAGGTCTAAAGGGGAAAAGGTTAAAACCCTACCAAACCATACTACAAAAGTGTAAATCACAATCAGTACCCAGCTTCCTCCAGCCATTAACAGTATGTATTTGGGCGCTACTGCTAAACACAATATTCAAAACCATCCATTGTTGATTATTTATGAGAGATTACTAAAGGAGAGTGTAAGGATGAGAGGTTGTAAGAAGAGAGAATGTGGAAGCTACTTAGAATGGCTAGAGTGAAAAGAATTGTATTCCAGAATGCCATAGAAACTTGTACAGTTGTGTTAATGGGAAATGTGAAAAAGGATGGTTAGTAAAATAATGAAATGAGAGAGGCTCTAAATGCAAAAAAATTGAGATTGCTGCAAAAAATCTGGATAAGAAAATGTTTCATAGAATGCATATAGACAAATGTATATAAAATAGAGTTGAAGAAAGCAAGGGATGCTTAAGATTAAAACACAATAAATACAAAGCCATTCTGATAGAAATAAAATGTAGTTTTGGAAGTATGTGAAGGGGAATAAAGGAAGAAACTGCATCAGAATGGATGGGATTAAAATTAAAACTGATGAATGAGTTGGAATGAAACTGAAGTTAGATAATGTGGAAAGCATATTATAGCAGTTTGTATGAGAAATTTACTGTATTTTTCGGAGTATAAGATGCACCTTAGTTTTGGGGGAGGGAAAAAATCTGCCTCTGCCTCTCAACAATTTGCCTCGCATCAAAAATGGGAGATGTACAGATGATATACACTGTTTGCACTGTGTATTTCTGTGCATGTGTATCTGACCCGTAGAAATAGCAAGGAATTGGAGAAACGTACATTATGGCAATATATTAGTACCAGATGTTTTTCTTAAATGTAGTCACACTAACTCCTCCCAATTATTTAAATAGATCTACTCCAAACATAACTAAATCAAGGTTTAACTCACCTGCTTTAACTTAATACTAAAGAGGACACTTTACATTTCAGATTATACTTTTACAGATCTTTAAAAGGTCATCCAAGGTTTATGTATGGGGATGCCATTATGTAGATCAAATCAAGAAGTCAAGTCAAGTCCACACAGAGAGTGAGTCCAGGAAGTCTACCAGATTTTCCTCTGGGTCCATCCGAGGAAAACCAAACATAGAAAATATTCAGCATTGGAAGGTCCAAAAACCCTTCCAATGCTAACTTCCAGTTAGTCCAGCTTGCTTTAGTTGAATTGAAGCCTGTTGTTCCCACCAAGGCTACCAGAGCCACCAAGCACTAAGGCAGTACATAAAGGAAGGAAGTGGAGATGTAAAAATCAGTATGTTAGCATATTAGTGATTATTGTGTGATGTTAAACAGGTGTAGGAGTGGAGAGAGAACATCTAGCTCCAACGCACAAAGCAGGGGCTGTGGGCTGGATTTCTTTCTCCCTATCAACCCCCCATTGGGATCTCCTTTGGAGGACGGAGGTTGAATCAGCACAAAATTATGCTCCCCATCCAGAACTCCTGGAGGCTACCATGACTCATACAAGCTCCAAGGTGATACCATGACATCAAAAACTATTGAAAGTTCAAGAAGAGCAAAGATGGACATACTATAGCCATCCTGTTCCTTGATCCCTTTCGTTCTTCATCTAGAGTCCATTCTTCCACAACCTACTCTAAAAAAAACCCTGTTCATCCCCTCCATCCAGGAAGAATTAACCACTGTGGGGGTTGTAAATTACTTTGTATGCATGTGTAGAAGCATCCCGGGCAGATGGGTGGAGCTGGCACTACCAGTTCTAAGAACCAGCCTGAACTGGGAGCAACCCACCTTCCTTTGGCATTTAAGATCACCAGTGCATGTGGAGTTTAACATAGCTAATCTGAGCAACATCATATCTTGGTGGGATCACCAAATAAAGAGGGGTCACACTAGGGGACAGAGAGACAGGGAGAAACTCCTCAGGAGTTTAACCTACTTTTTTTTTTTTTCAAAAGTCAGCTATAGAGCTGAGTGTAAAGAAAAGATGGCTGGGTGTGGGAATGCAAGGTGGGAAGTAGAAGTCATCCAATTCAGAGCAATGGAGAGGGAATAAGTTTGAAAAAAAGTCTAACTGGGAGTCTTTTCTCTCTTAGCATCAAGAGAGAGAAATGATTCAGGGAGGAGGACAAGAAATAAAAGAAAGGGAGTGCGAGGCTTGTCTCTGTGCAGCATTCAGCACACAGCTGTCCCCTGTCTGCAGCTAACAGAGGAGAAGGGTAGCTTTGGGGTGTCAGTTTTCAATGCATGATTAAGGCGAACATCACTAGCAGGGAACTGATCGAGCAAATTGATTGGAGAAGAATCAAGGCTTGGAAGAGCCAAGAAGAGCAACAGGGAAGAGATCAGATGCTCAAAACGATCCAACCCGCTCGGGAGAGAAGAAAGGAGAGTGAAACATAAGAACACTTTTCAATACCTCAACTAATGCATGAAGTATTTTCCAAAGGGATACTTGGTTTGTTTAAATAAGTATTATGGTCTCACAATATATTATGTCAAGAAATCTGCACAGTCAGCAGATGGAAAGTGCTGTGTCTGCATAGCAATAAGCCGGCTGTCAGATTCGAGCTCGCGTATCCCTCTCCAGGGTCCTGATTGGCCGCATAAGCATAGTTACTGTTAAAGCGGGAACCCTCCTTTGTATGTGATTGGTAGTTGCCTCAGAAGGCGTCCTGTATATAAGTCTGTGTTCTCTTGTGTATTTTCTTAAGCCTGTACCTGCCTTGTTGGCATGTTCTGATTAAACTCACATGTTCTGGTAAAGGGCCTCAGTTATTATACTGGCGACGAGATTTCAGCCCTGCATTTCCATCCAGCATCTGTGTCTGCAGTAAGTGACAATGTCTGTACAGCTTACTTTTCCCCCTTTCAACCCACAAGGGGAGACCTGGGATTCCTACGTTGCCCGCTTCGACTGTTTTCTAATTTCAAATGGGTATACCGAGATTTCTGGGGACCGCAAAAGATCTTATTTTCTCGGTTTCTGCGGCCCCGAGATGTTCGAGACTGCCAGAGCTTTATTCGCTCCCGTCTCTATCCATGATGTGCCTTGGGAGACTTTCCTATCAACTCTCCAAGATCACTATGCCCCTGCCCCGTCACGGTGTGCCCGGCGCTACGTTTTTTATCAGAGAAACCAGGCAGAGGGTGAATCCATTAATGAGTTTGTGGCCGCTCTCCGCCGGGCTGCATTATATTGCGAGTTTACAGATTTAAATGATTACTTGCTGGACAGGCTAGTGTTCGGAGTCTGGGATGGCCGCCTTAAACGCCGTTTGCTGGCCACCCGGGATTTGACCTTTCAGACAGCTTTAGCTGAAGCTCGTGCTTTTGAGCTTTCCACGCTATCCCTGGCAGCCATGGACAGCTCGGTGAACGCAACAGCTAAAGTGCCAGCGGTGCCAGAGAACCCGAAAGCCGCTACAGAAAAGGAGGGCGGCAGCGAAGTTGAGGAGGAGGAGGTATGCCGGCTGGGTGCTTCCAGGGGTCGTGAGCCTCCTGCCAGCCGCCCCCGGGCCCCTCTGTCCCCTTGCAGGGGTTGCGGGGGAAACCATTATAGGTCAAATTGCTCGTTTAGAGAAGCGGCTTGCCGGCGTTGCGGGGCCAGGGGCCACATTGCAAGAGTCTGCCGTTCCCGGAGGTCCCCTCCAGCCGCCCCTAGAGAGCAGAGGGAGTTCCAAGGTTCCAATCCCCGTTGGCAGAGGAGATTTTCTTCCACTAAGAGGGATGACTGCAATGCCATCTATAGCTGCCCGCGCCCAGCTTCTACGTTCGTGAGGAAAACCTCAGGCTCTTCTGACAAGATCTCCGTGACAGTTCGTTTGGGAGGCGTGAATTGCTCCATGCAAGTGGACACGGGCTCCGCGCATTCATTGGTTTCCTGGGCCACCATCAAGAAATGCATGCCCGGATTGAGCAGGAGTCGGTTGCAGCCATGTACTGTGACTTTACGGGACTACCAAGGGGCGCCCATTCCGGTGTTGGGGGAAGGGAGATTCCCTGTCATGTTCAAATCTTTCATGGGCAGGTTGCCTCTGATGGTGGTGGACGGGCCATTCTCCAGCCTCCTGGGTTTAGACTGGTTTAAGGCTTTGGGCTTTTCAGTTGCGGGGGTGAACGCTGTGAGAGGGGAATCAGTATTTCAAGGGCTTACTAAGGAATTCCCCTCCGTCTTCGATGACAAGCTGGGTTGCTACACGGGAACCCCGATTACTTTTAGCCTTGATCCCAAAGTGCCAGCTGTAAGGCTGAAGCCCCGCAGGGTGCCCATTCCCCTCCGGCCAAAAGTTGATGCCGAATTGGACCGTCTGATTGCACAAGGGGTGTTGGAGCCGGTTGACCAGGCTGTCTGGGAGACCCCACTGGTCATCGCTTTCAAAGGGGATGGGGGATTGAGACTGTGCGGGGATTATAAGTGCACTGTTAATAAGGCCCTGGCTCACCACTCATACCCGCTTCCAGTGGTGCAGCAGTTACTTCACACTCTGGGTAATGGTAAGATCTTTGCCAAGCTTGATTTATCCCAGGCGTACCAACAGCTCCCCGTAGACCCCTTGACAGCAGAAGCCCAGGCGATCATAACGCATAGGGGGGTGTTCAGGTGCCACAGGCTGCAATTTGGGGTCTCTATTGCACCGGGGTTGTTCCAGGGGTTGATGGAACGGTTGCTGTATGGGCTGGAAGGCACGGTGCCCTACTTTGACGACGTGCTGGTCTCGGGGAGTTCCGAGGACGAACTTCTTCGCAGGGTTAAGCAGGTATTGCTCAAATTCCAAGAAGCGGGACTGAAGCTCAAATCGAAAAAGTGTGTCTTTGGGGTTCCAGAGGTTGATTTCCTGGGATTCAGGGTGGATGGAAAGGGAATCCATCCCACCCCTGAAAAGACTAGGGCCATTTGGGATGCCCCCAGACCCCAGTCGAAGGAGGAGCTGCAGGCTTTCCTGGGTCTCTTGAATTTTTATGCGGTGTTTATCCCGCACAAGGCTTCGGTGGCAGAGCCGTTGCATAGGCTTCTGGACAAGAGGTCTGTTTGGCACTGGGGGGAGCGGGAGGAAGCTTCTTTCAGAGGGGTCAAAGGAATACTCACCTCAAACAGTGTCCTGGCTCAGTATTCCCCTAGTCTGCCATTAGTTCTCACCTGTGACGCTTCCAGGTACGGAGTGGGTGCTGTCCTCAGCCACAGATTGCCAAATGGCTCAGAAGCCCCTTTGGCGTTTTTTTCTCGGACTTTGGCCGCAGCAGAAAGGAACTATGGCCAAATAGATAAGGAGGCATTGGCCCTAGTGGCGGGAGTTCGCCGTTTCCACGAGTATTTGTATGGCAGAAGGTTCGAGTTAGTGACGGACCACCAGCCCTTGCTAGGGTTACTCTCAGGTAACCGCCAGAGCCCAGCTGTCTTGTCTCCACGTATGACACGCTGGATTGTCTTTATGGCCAATTACACCTACACGTTAACATACAAACCGGGTCGTCACATTGCACATGCAGACGCACTCAGCAGGTGCCCAGTACATGAAGAATTAACAGACCCTGCACCGGCCAGCTCCGTTTTTGCTTTGACAGACGGGCCAGTTGTACTGGCTGCCCCCGAGGTATCTAGAGAGACAGGGAAAGACCGCATTCTGGCCCAGGTAAGGCAATGGGTTTTGAGGGGGTGGCCACTCTCTACCCCAGCTGACCAGTTCATTCCGTTTTTCCGCTGTCGCACGGAGTTCTCAGTAGAGAAAGGAGTTCTTTTAAGGGGTGGCAGAGTGGTTATACCAGGCAAGCTGAGGAACCAGGTGTTGTCCCTGCTGCACAAGGGGCACCCTGGAATAGTTAGAATGAAGGGTCTAGCCAGGGATTACGTGTGGTGGCCAGCATTAGATAAGGAAGTGGAGCAATGTGTGGCTAACTGTGCTGTTTGCCAGGAGAGCAGGTCTTTACCCCCACGAGCGGAACCTTTAACATGGGAACCACCAGCTAGCCCCTGGACACGCTTGCACATAGATTTGGCCGGTCCCTTCATGGGGCAAACATTTTTAATCACCGTAGATGCATACTCCAAGTGGGTAGAGGTGGCCCAGATGCAGTCCACTCAGTCACAGGCCATCATAGAATCCTTAATGACCCTATTCGCCACGCATGGGTTCCCGGACCTACTAGTCTCGGATAACGGCCCGCAGTTCACATCAGTCCTCTTTGAATCTTTTTTGGCCACTGCTGGCATTAGACATGCCTTGACCTCGCCTTGGCATCCGGCCAGTAATGGCCAGGCGGAACGGGCAGTTAGGTCAGTTAAAGACTCCCTCAAACGGCTGCCCCAGAACTCTTGGAAGGCTAGATTGGCTGATGTGCTCATGGCTCAACATACTACCCCCTGTGTAACCACGGGAAAGACGCCAGCGGAGCTCTTAATGGGTCGCAAATTGCGGATCATACTTGACAGGTTGCACCCAGGGTATGCGGGAACAGTACAGTGGCCAGAAGCTGCCAGACGTGAGGTGTCTGTAGGAGACGCGGTATTTGCCCGTGCCTTTTCAGGACATAAGAATTGGGAAAAAGGTACAATATGCAGGGAACTGGGGCCTCGTTCCTTCGAGGTAGAACTAAGAGACGGGCGAATTTGGAAAAGACACCTGGATCAGATTAGACTTAATAGGGAGGATCGAAATGAAGATCGGGAAGCCAATGAGTTCCAGGGGGTGTGTCTTCAGGAACCACCCACAGCTGCAGGAACTTCAGGAAGCTTTTCCTCAGCGTATCACAGGGAAGAAGAGGTGGGCCAGGCTCCCAAACCAATCCATCCGGCCGAGATCGAGAGGTCAGAACATCCCACAGAGCCCCGGCGCTCCGAGAGAATCTGTCGCAGACCTGGGTATTTAAAAGATTATGTCTGTGTCAGCCGAAGGGGCAGGAGTGCTGTGTCTGCATAGCAATAAGCCGGCTGTCAGATTCGAGCTCGCGTATCCCTCTCCAGGGTCCTGATTGGCCGCATAAGCATAGTTACTGTTAAAGCGGGAACCCTCCTTTGGTAGTTGCCTCAGAAGGCGTCCTGTATATAAGTCTGTGTTCTCTTGTGTATTTTCTTAAGCCTGTATTTTCTTAAGCCTGTATTTTCTTAAGCCTGTACCTGCCTTGTTGGCATGTTCTGATTAAACTCACATGTTCTGGTAAAAGGCCTCAGTTATTATAGAAAGAAGAGAAAGAGAGAGAGAAAGAGAGAGAGAGATGGAGAGAGAGAAGGAGTGGGGGGTTATCCAGAGGTGGGTTCCTGCGGTTTCAGACCAATAGCGGAAATTTACTGCTGCTCGCCAAACCCACAGCAATGACCAGCAGTCCATGCTCCCAAAATGGTCCTCCATGTCACTGTGGCTTGCAAACAAAACCCCTATGTGCATGCGCAAAGGATTCTGCACATGTGCAGAGAGTCATTTCCAGCTGTTTTGCATGACTGTCAGTAGGGAAGGTAAGTGGAACCCACGTCTGCTTTAAGCAAGATAAAGGGAGATTCAATGGTTTAGTATTATTTAGTTAGTCTTATACCAGTATGATACTGCCTGTATCCAAACCCCTGTGGCATTGTCATCTTGTTATAAATAGTAAAGCTATTCTTATTTGCTCACAGTTAGAGGTTTTGTGTATTTTCTATCAGAAGCCCCAGAAAGGAGGACAGAAATTAACCACTTGGAAGGCATCCTCCATCCTACTGGTTGGAGATTCAGCACCAGCCTTATTTAAAGAGAATTGGTCTGCAGGGATTCTGCTTAGAGTTCTCCAAGAAACCTGCTTCTTAAATCCCAAACAGCTTGTACTATTCTTTAAAGAGACACAGCCTGTCTGCTATGCCTGTTGTACGTATTATACTTGCTGTCCTAAGCAACATATCAGGGACAGGGGTTGTGCAGGCTAATCCAATAGTGCTCTTCGGTTCAGACACTTGGAGCGTGTATATGTGGCTGTGCAGAGAGGAGGCTAGAAAAATCAGAGGAGCCTATGGCATAACAGCAGAAGACCTGTTTAGTGAGTGGAAGCATGAAGCTGTAAGCAGAAATTAGTCAATTGGGTTGCCACTGGCCTGATAATTGCTGATAGATATGTGAACAATGATTTTGCTTGATCAGACAAAAGGAATCAATGTTTTTTAATGAGGTGGGAAACTATCCAGTTTTAGGGAATGGTTTTGTATTGTATTGTGCCAATTCACCTTGACTATTAGTAGTTCAGATTCTTATGTATGAAATAAACTTGTAATTTTGAAGTACAAGTTCTGTTTTGGTTCCTGATTTTTTGCACATGACAGTAGTCCAAATGAATGATGAATGCAGAATTGCAATGGTGAATCACAGCAATTAGGACATCCTAGCATATTATGGTCATGACTCATGCACTAGATGGAGCTGGCTAAACTATCCCCAGCCACAACTTCTCCCCGCTGTTTAAGCCCAGGTGGATTCTCCAGTCACAACTATTTATTTGGGAGGAGCATGATCCTATCCAGAATAATTAACAGAACCAATATTACATATTGTTCAAATGTTGTCCAAATATCAGGAGAGACGTGATACCAGTGTTCCAATATCTTCCTGACAGAACAATTAATCAGTGGAACAGCTTGCCTCCAGTAGTTGTGAATGTTCCAACACTGGAAGTTTTTAAGAAGATGTTCTATAACCATCTGTCTGAAGTAGTGTAGGATTTCCTGCCTAAGCAGGGGGTTGGACTAGAAGACCTCCAAGGTCCCTTCCAACTCTATTGTTGTTGTTGTTGTTGTTGTTGTTATTATTATTATTATTATCTATTGATCACTAGTCACTAACTCTGTCTTGGTAGGATTTAATCCAAAGTTCTTAAATTAAACCTCACAGTCTCCAGACAGTACATGATCTAATCATATTAAGGACTGCATGATCTAATCATATTAAGAACTGCAAATTCTTAACATGCAACTGTGTATGTAATCTAGGGATGTGGAACTATTTGTGGAAATAATTTCTTTGCCTTTAATAAACAGATATACAAAACGTTTGAAGCTCTGAGCCTGTGATGGAAAACCTATGGCATGCATGCTAGAAGTGGCATGCAGAGTCATCTCTCTGGGCATACAGAGGCATCGCCTGTTGCTCTTCTGGGTTCTGGCACATGGGCCAGTTGGTTTTCAAGTGCACGGGTGTGCTGGAAACCGGATCTAAAACATTTCTGGGACATATGTGCAAAAAATAAGGTGGACCATATTTTCCAAATATATTTTGTTGCTTTCTGAAACAGTTGCCAGTGGAGACTGCAGCTTGTCCAAGATGAACTCAATAAACTCTTATCTATACTTCACAATGAAACAGAAGATTGACCTTGAAAACATCTCAGTAGACTGTGGTCATTTTTCTTTCAATGAAAGACCCAAAACTTAGACTTAGAACTTTACTGTCACTTTGAGTGTACAGTAATTGTCATATATTAAAAAGAAATTTCATTGCATACCGTTCTCAAAGGATCATACCACTCGGGTTCTTCAATCAAATAACCATACTAGTGCCTACTATGCAGTCAAGAAAAAAAATAAGTTTACTTTCTAAACATGGTAATTATAATTTTCAAACAAGGTGTTTTAAGTTATTAGTTTTTATTGTGGTAAGTAGTAAAGCAGTACCTTAAGAAGAGTAAAACAGGACTAGACTAGAATAGAATAGAATAGAATAGAATAGAAATAGAATAGAATAGAATAGAATAGAATAGAATTCTGTGTTGGCCAAGTGTGATTGCATTCACAAAGAATTTGTCTTTGGTGCATATGCTCTCAGTGTAAATAAAATAAAAGATACATTTGGCCATAATCATGAGGTAAAACACTTAATGATTGTCATAAGATTCAAATAAGCAATCAGGAAACAATCAATATTAATATAAATTGTAAGGATACAAGCAACAAGTCATACTGATTACAGTCATAGAGTCAGAAGTGGGACGAGATGGGTGATAGGAACAATGAGAAAAATAATAGTAATAGTAAAGCAGACTTAGTGAACAGTTTGAAAATGGTGAGGGAATTATTTGTTTAGCAGAGTGAAGAAGACATAACTGAGAATTTTCAAGCTTTTACATGAAGCAAGCTCCTTGCCTCAGGAGACAGAATGTTATTCTGGCTTTGAGATAAACTTATAGCACATTTTCCAAAGCAGGACTAGAGGAATGAAATGTCTTGTGGAGATCCACCAATAGTTTCTGTCATAGTTACAGTATGTTAATAGTTGGTGTCAGAGTGGTGAGACATAATAACTGCCTGCCTGGTTTGAAAAAGGTAAAACATTATTGGAGTTTTGTGGTTGTTAGAGTACTCATAATCTTGGGTAGGGCAACAATCTTGGGTGGGGCAACAATCTTTTGGCTGTACAAGCTTGGATTTTCTCATCTCTACCTTAGGTAAGGCTTCCTAAATCCTTCTTTTGTGTTTGTGGCCCAGTTTTCATCTGGGTCATCTTGCTTTGACAGTGGCTGGCTATCGTGTTGCTTTTCTCTGAGAGTGTGAGGATTAACATCCATAAAAGGAAGGAAAAAATGAAGGGGAAAAAAAAAGACAAGTTGATACAATTTGGTCCTGGCGTTAAAAAAAGGAGGAGGGGGATCAGGTTCCTTTGCTCCAGATATAACCACAGCTCTGTTGATTAAGAAATCTAGGATAAAGGGTCAGTAATAAAGGAGAATATTTGTAGTTCAAGGTTGATATGAAGGGTCCTTGGTGTTCTTTGAGCTTTCTACGGGATCATGAAGGGTGCCATGGCTGGTTCTATAGGCAAAAGGGAAAATATAAATCCTAGGTGTTTGGCTTAGTTAATCCTGTCTACTTTTGGCTTGTTGTTGATCTGAAGTTTTTGTCTTGACCAGTCTTTCTGAAAGGATTACCAAATCTACATTTTTAAAAGCTGGCCTCCTCAGTTTCTGCTGGGGCAATAGCAATAGCAATAGCATTTAGACTTATATACTACTTCACAGTGCTTTACAGCCCTCTCTAAGTGGTTTACAGAGAGTCAGCACATTGTCCCCAACAATCTGGGTCTTCATATTATCAACCTTGGAAGGATGGAAGGCTGAGTCAACCTTGAGCCTACTGAGATTCGATCTGCCAAACTGCTGGCAGCTGGTGATCAACAGAAGTAGCTTGCAGTACTGCACTCTAACCACTGCGCCACTTAGGCAGGGAGACTGGAGGTGATTTCTGCTTCCCTTAAGATTTTCCCCCCATTTTCCCTTTAGGAGAAATATTTTATCCTGCCTCTTTAATATTCCTCAAAATATTTCATTCTCTAGGAGGGTGCCTGGGTGCTGACTTTCTACAGTAACATTATCAATTACTTAGTTTGGGTGACTAAACATCTGTACAAAAACAAGCAAGCTCAGAGTTCACCAAAGACCCCTCATTAAGAGGCAGAACAGATGTATGAGTAGTATAGAAATAAGCAGTATTCTTGAACAAAAAACCGCATATGAACCAGGTTAAGCTTGGTAATGTAAGAGTAAAGGATAGGGGACCACAAACATACAAAAGAACATTCTCCATTCCTTGTGTTTTGCCTGACTGGGCTCAGGCAGTGCGTAACAGTCCAAGGAAAAGAAATCAAACACACACGTGCTCTTCTAATCAGCAAACTTGTATTAAACAAACAAAAAAGGGTTACTTAAAACAGTCCTTAGTGTCAGGAAACAATGATAGTGCAAGGCTTACTTTAGCCGCATACAAAAACACAGGAAAAAGCAAACAAAGACAACCTGCAATGAGCAGAGACATTTCAGGAGTCCTTTGAATCTTTGGAGCAAACAGCAAGTCCCAGAGGTTTCACCTCCCATGTGCCTGAAAAAGCTGGGTTGAAATTTCAAAGGCACAGAACAGAAACTTCAGAGCAGGAACCACAAAATAGCACAGATAAACAGCCACAGTTTGCCTTGTGCCTCTGTTCCCTTTTATACCTTTAGCCCTCATTAAGGGAACCACACCCAGCCCTCAGTATAAGAACCACACCCAGCCCAGGTACTACTCTGATGACCTGTAATAATCCTTCAATTGATCCCTCCTTTGCATAACTCTTCGGCTACGCATGTCTATGAATTGGTCTGCAGAGGAATCCAAGGACGAAAGACTGTCTGAGGGACTGCATGCCAAATCCCCTGGGCTGTCTGCTGAGTTCTGCAAACCAGTGGCCTCATCCTCCTGGCTGTCTGCCACGTCTTCCTGGCTGTCAGCCAGGCTTTCACATTCACTTTGTGCCATATCTCTCCCATCTGTGGGAGCAACGGCTGGCCCAGGCCCAAACACAACACCTTGTATATTGAATCAAATTGCTCTGTCAATTTAGAGACTCAACATGTAATTTAAATAGATTTATATCATGCCATTTTAAAAACTGGAAACCAATCAAAGCTGAATACGGCATTGTTAACTTAAAAGTCTGTAAAACCATAAATAAAATTAGATGAAAAGTATTTTTCAGTGTAAGTTTATCATCAACCTTACTGTTTTAAAAATATGATTACTTAAATGTTACTTAAAACCAGTTTAGAAAGTATAGTTGCCTAATTATGTGCCATTAAGTTACTTTTCACACTGTAGTGGTTGCATACATAGATCTTATATATAGTAGTAAAACTATAGGACTAATGAAACTAACCTCATAGGCAATTCTAAAATCTAATTTACAGATTTCTTGGTTTTATTATCTTTTTTCCTATTACTACATTTATGTATGATTACCATGTTGCATCCTGCATTGCTGACCTTCCAGAAACCACAAGAGACAAGAGCAGTTCCAGAGAGAATTTGAGTAATAAACGACCACTGTTGAACCTTTTGGATTATGCTTATTTTGGTGATTATTCAATGTTATGTTTTTAGAATATTTTTAAATCTTATGATGTAAACTGCCTGGAATTATCCTGCAACTTAAATCCAATGTAACATGAACACAATCAATCAAGTGGCTAGCAATTTATTACAAATTATGGTGTTTCAATGAAACTGTTCCATTTTATTTTGTTAAAATAGTAGGCCTCACATAAATTTTAGCTTAGTCTAAGTGAAGATAATAATTTGCATCCATAGATGTTTATGCTTAAACTGCTATCAGTTTTATAAACTCAGGGTTACAGCCTATAACAATATTCTATAGTCTTTCAAGGGTTCTTCAATAGTGAATATACAAATAATTATGGAAGCACAATTCAATACTTATGAAACCAATTGAAGAGAGTAATTTTCCCATGGAGAACAAGGAAAAATTTCCCTTTCCTTTTTTTTTTTTTTTTTGGTTAGGTACAAACCTCTTAAAAATGACTTCAAGTAGTTTTTTGGTCATTAAAAAATAAAGTTTGATCTATTTATTTCTTTGTTTTATTCCATTTCCATCTGTTTTAGAGTCAGAACTAGCAAAATCTGGAGCATAATAAAGTGAATTGGCCATGTGATTTTGATGACAATCAGAAAAAGGAAGCTTCACACCTGGATGGTTTACTCACAAGGTTAAACGTTTTGTAGGGGCATCATCTGTTGTTCAAAATAAGTCCAATTGCCACAGATTTCCAACTGCGCACAGTAACCCAACAGTGTGTCCTTGTTGAAGGGAAGAAACCAGCTCATTAGCAAAGATATATGAGATGGATTCCATAAATGGCTTCCTCTCTCCTTTCTCTCAGATTCTTTTGTTTTTCTAATGCTTTGGAGAAATAAGATGACCTCAAATACAGTCTGGGATGTTGCCTCAGGGTCATCTTGGGAAATGGTTACCTTTATCAAAATAGCAGGTGTATCTAGACGGTGTTGGGTGTAATATCTTCAAAGGATGATCCGTGAGGGAGAGGTAGGGGGAGGGAGGAAATGATGGAATTCTGACTGCTGTAATTGTTTTCTTTCTGGTTAAAAAAGCACAACTTTTCTTTAGATTCTGTCTCATATCCCTTTTCAAATTAGGGACTGGCCCTCTGTGCCTTATTATCTGATATAGATAAAGCAGCCCTATCTCCAACTTCAAAGGAGGGAATAGGAAATAAAACAACCCCTTGGTACTGTCCATTTCAATTAATCACACCAAAAAAAACAAGTTTTTAAGTGACTGGAAACATTTCTTCTTAAATATGAGAAGATTTATTACAACTAAGCATTTTTCTTAAGATGCAAAGGCAGCACAAATGCTGAGGAGAAAGTCTTTCTTATCTGTTTATGCACTTCTATTTTAACCTATCAGCAGTAACAAAAGAAAGGACTCATTTTAGATTTATATTTTATTCCTTCCCAATAGAATCTTATCCTTCTTTTGCCTTGAGAACAATAGAAAGTTGTAACACAGAGACCTAAAAAAAATCTTTTTAAAAAAATGATGTGTAGAGAATATATCAAGCAGAAGTTTGTACTGGCCTCATTTTTTCTACCAGTTGAATTATGGGGCAAGATAAGATGCACTTAGTCAGTTATCTTTGGACTGCTGTTCAACCTGGTAGCTGATCCATTCTTGTGGTCTTCAAGAGACAAATAATGTGATAAAAATATTTCTCCTTGCACATATTTAATTTCAAATCTAGCTTCCCTAGATTTCTTTGTGTTTATTGACAGAACCATCAGCGTTCCTACATTTTGTCTTAGAGATAACTGCATGTACTGTATTTATTCAAGAACATACATGCCTATATGCAAATAGTCTTCAAATGCTGTATAACTCATGTTTCATACTATCTGGAAAAAGTACTATAATTGCGTAGGAGCTTCCATTTCAAGGCTGGTTTATGTAACAATGAGGAGGTCCAGTTATATGTTCTTTAGTATCTTGAACCTTCTTACACCCATATTTCTAATGCTTTTCAAATGACATCATTGGTTGCTACGAATACTTCTAAAATCTTGATGAAGCTGTGTTTATATCTTGAGAATGGCCGAGATGGATTAGAGTAGGGGTGTCAAAATCGCATCGTCATGGTATTGTCACATGATGTGTTATGACTTTCCCCCTTTGCTAAACTGGGTGTGGATGTGGCCAGTGTGTGATGCCCCTTAATTCCATCATCAGTTTGTCCATTTCGGAACAACTATATGTTTTATTAATTACTTCTTTTTCTGAGGTGGTTTCCGAATATTTTAATACTGTATGTGTTGTTCTTCATTGTTGTGAACCACCCAGAGTCCTTAGGGAGTTGAACGGCATACAAATGGAAACAAACAAACAAATGTATGAATAAATAAATACATAGCAAACACAACCAGAATCTCAGAAGCTTCTTGCCATGGCAAGGAGGACGAGACAATTAAACTGCTGCATTTTCATATTCTGGCCCACATGGGCTATGTGAGAATTTCACTTCACTTGGGAATGGAGAATAAAATAGAAATAGCATTTTCTGAGTTGAAATGGGACAAAAAACACATTTTACTTAGCAGTTCATGTAGAACTGTGGTCCTTGAAATTCAGTATTGGATGAATCCTCCAAAGTTTAGAGAGAAGGAAGGTAAGGGGATTCTATCAAACCACTTCTCGGTGCTCTATAGCTGGTTTTATTGCAATCTTCTACTTCTTAAATCTCAGTTCTTCTAGAACGGAGAACTTAACGAGTAGAGATATACTCAATTTTTCTTACATTGCAAGGCTGTTTCCTAGATCCAGGAAGATTGCTTCCAAAATGTCAGAAAGCAACATATTGGACAGGTTTCATTCCACATCCTGCAAATCCAACACAGTGAAAAACCCAGAGGTGCCCAGCCTGTCTGGTCTAGATTCAGGTGGCCCAAAGTAATTTTCTCTGACATAAATGAACGAACAAAGAAAATCTGGCAATTAGGAAGGAAAATTCAGGGTTGGCTTTCCTACACTGTAGAGATGGGAGCTGAATTAGATGAGAAGTGAAATGTCTTCAAAGCAAAACCAGAAAGCTCCTTAAAACACCTTTTGGGAAAAAAGTCCACAAATCCTTCCTGACTGGCTTTAAATTTTGCTAAATTTTTCTCAAATCTCTACAGTGAACAAAATTTGATGCTGTTTTCATCCATCCTGAAGGGGTTATGTGGAAATAGGTATAGCCTAAATGAAGCATTTGTTTAAGGCCAAATTTTGGCTCTCAGATCTTGTGTCTAAATTAGAAAAGAAGAACAATTCAAATAAGTTTGTTGTCCAGAAGGATCTCTTGAAATTGAGTAAGTGGGCAACAAAGTGACAAATGCATTTTAACCTAAACAAGTGCAAAGTTATGCACATTGGGGCAAAGAACCTCAATTATACTTACCAACTGATGTGGACCAAACTTTCTGAGACAATCCAAGAAAGGGATCTTGGGGTTTTGGTGGACAGCTCAATGAAGATGTCAACCCAGTGCACAGCAGCAGTAAAAAAAGTAAACTTATTGGAACAGACTCAAACTCAACCCTGATAAGACGGAGTGGCTGTGGCTTTGCCTCCCAAGGACAATTCCATCTGTCCGTCCATTACCCTGGGGGGTATTATTGACCCCTCAGAGAGGGACCGCAACTTGGGCATCCTCCTCAATACACAGCTGACATCGGGAACTTCTGATAATGCAGAATGCAGCTGCGAGAGCTATCATAGGCTTCCCTAGGTATGCCCATGTTACACCAATACTTCACAGTCTGCATTGGTTGCCGATCAGTTTCCGGTCACAATTCAAAATGTTGGTTATGACCTATAAAGTCCTTCATGGCATCGAACCAGAATATCTCTGAGACCGCCTTCTGCCGCATGAATCCCAGTGACCGGTTAGGTCCCACAAAGTTGGCCTTCTCCGGGTTTCCATCAATGAAACAATGTCATCTGGCGGAACCCAGGGGAATAGCCTTCTCTGTGGTGGCCCCGACCCTCTGGAATCAATTCCCCCCAGAGATTAGGATTGCCCCCACCCTCCTTGCCTTTCGTAAACTCCTCAAAACCCACCTCTGGGGAAACTTTCTCCCACGGGCCGTCTTCAGTTTTATGCAATGTTTGTCTGAGATATATGATTGTTTTTATACTCAGGGTTTTAAATTGCTTTTTATTGTTGGATTTATACCATGTTTTGTGTTTTGAGCCATTCTGAGTCTCCGGAGAGGGGCAGCATACAAACTGAATAAATAATAATAATAATAATAAAATTCCATGCTTGGCTTGATTAGGAAGGGAATCTAAAATAAGTCGGTAAAGTGTTGTATTGCCTCTGTACAAATTGATGGTGAGACCACACTTGGAGTACTGTGTACAGTTCTGGTCACCACAGCTCAAGAAAGATATAATGGAACTGGAAAAGGTACAAAAAAGGACAACAAGAATGATAAAGGAAATGGAGCACCTCCCTTATGATACCAGGTTGCAATGCCTTGGTCTCTTCAGCCTTGAAAGACAACGTTTAAGGGGTGACTTGATCGACGTGTATAAAATCATGCATGGGATAGAAAAGGTGGATAGAGAAAAAATATTTTCTCTATCACACAATACTAGGACAAGGGGGCACTCCCTAAAGCTCATAAGTAAGAAAGTGAGGACAAATCAATGGAAATATTTCTTCATCCAGAGGGTCATTGGTTTATGGAATTCACTTCCAGAAGAGGTCAAGACAGCTGTCAGCCTTGATAGCTTCAAGGCAGGATTAGACAGATTCATGGATGCCAAGTGTATCGGTGGTTATTGAAACGGATGTCCATGTGCCGCCTCTATGTTGGTTGAAGCAGGCAGGATTCCTTTGCGTACCATTTGTTAGGAGTCAGGGGAAAGGGAGGGTCTTGCCTTCTCTTTCTGCTCAAGATCCCCATGGACAATTAGTGGGCCACTGTGTAACACAGAATGCTGGACTCGATGGGCTTTGGCCTGATTCAGCATGGCTCTTCTTATGTTCTTATGTTTTTGTGTTGAACCCTTATTCTAGAAAATGGGTGTCAAGCTCAAGGCCCTGGGACCAGATCCAGCCTGTAGGGTATTTAGATCTGGCCCATGGGAGCTTCCCAGGAAACAGGGCCTGTGATGCCTCTACCAGTGAAATTGGAGCTCTCCCCATTGGTCTGCTGCATAAAGAGAAACTGGCAGATTGCCATCATTTTGCTTTTGAACTAGGAACATCAGATTGTCGTGGGGGGGGGAGTAGTTTTGGAACAGAGGTGATCAGAGGAAATTGCTTTGTCTGCAATATGTTATATTCTGTTATAATGTATTCAGTGCTTCTGCCGTTGTATAGGCAGAAAAGTGTAGAAGGCAAACCTTAATACAAATACCAAAAGCCTTTAATAAAGTAATTTGTTATGAAGGAAGAACAATATAATATAGTAATTCTAATTTATTTAAAATGATCCAACAATTTTGTTTATTGTTGAAGAAATAAAAAAATTAAGTACTTGTTTCATCTTTTTTTCTTTTGCTCTCTCTTTAAAAAACATCATTATAATTCAGCTATCATACTCTATGTAATTAGGAGGAGGAGAAGATGGTCCATGGTTGGCAACTGAAATGATTCCATTTGTCAAAAGCACTATTTAATAAACTTGCTATTTCAGCAGAGTTTGAATTAGACTGGAGGAGAAGTATGTTGATGGGAAGGGAGTTCTTAATGAAAATTTTGTGTCCTTGAATATCCCCAGTTTAAGTCAAATCATGTTCATCCCTGTAGTCTGTTAAAATGAGTTGTAGAGGACACAGAAGAATGAAGGAGATCCCTTCTATCTCCTCTTCTAATCTATACCTTGCTTATGAAGAATAGAACATAGAATAAAAGAATTGGAAGGGATCTTACATGTCTTCTAGTTCAATCCCCTGCTCAAACAGGAGACACTACATCATTCCGGATGGATGGCTGTCCAGTCTCCTTTGGAAAACTTCCAGTAACAAGAGTATCCACAATTTCTGGAGGCAAGCCATTCTACTGATCCATTGCTCTCGCTATCAGGAAATGTTTCCTTAGTTCTAGATTGTCTCTCTCTATGACCAATTTCCATCCATTACTTCTTGTCTTGCTCTCAGAGGCTTTGGAGAATAGGATTTCCCCCTATTCTTTGTGACAATCTTGGAAATATAGGAAGTCTGTTATCATGTCACCTCTATAGGCGGCATAGAAGTCGAATGAATGAATGAATGAATGAATAAATAAATAAATAATAGTTCTTCTCTTCATTAGACTAGACATCCTAGGTGCCTAAATTGTTTATTATGTGGTTTAGCTTCCAGTCCTTTTATCATTTTGTTGCTCTTCTCTTCATTCTTTTAAGGGTCTTAACAATTTTTTTGTATCATGGTATCATCAGAATTGGATTTATTCTTTATTTTATTTTATTAAATTATAGGCCGGCCTTCTCCTCACAGACTCAGGGCAGCTTACAAGAATAAAAAAGAGAGAATACAATAAATAGAATTTAAAACATTACAAATAATTTAAAAACCCACAATAAAAACAATCAATAAACCTTCTTTCATGCAATGATAGAGAAAAACTGTCACTCATGGTTCCCAGGCCTGCCGGCACAGGTGTGTCTTTAACGCTTTCCGAAATTCCAAGTGTGTTCCAAGTATTACAAGTGCAGTCTCACCAGTGAAGTATAGAGTGATATTACCACTTTACATAATCTTAAAACTCTCTTCTATTGATGCAATCTAGGACCGCATTAGCTTTTTTTTTTTGGCAGCTGCAGCATACTCCTGTCTCATACTTAAGCAGTGGTCTTCTAGGACACATATATATCTCTAACAATTGCTATTGTTGAATTAGATACTGTCTGTTTTGTATCTGTGCATTTGATTTGTCTTGTCAATGTATAAGTATTTCCTTTTCTCATCTCTGAATTGCACTTTGTTGAATAGGTCCCAATACTCAAGTCTTTCAAGGACCTTCTGAATCCTTACCCTATCATCTAAAGTGTTATCTATCTATCTATCAACTTGTTATCTATCAACTTGGTGGCATCTGCAAATTTAATGAATTCCCTTTCTAGTACCAGGTCTAAGATAGGATACCCCACTGCATGCTTCCATCCATGTAGATGTAGTTACATTGAGGACTATCCACTGAATACAGTTGGTCAGCCAGTTGTGAATCAAACTGGTGATGGTATGCTCTATCCCATATTATCAAGAGGTAACTTACACCTACATTGTCAAATGCCTTACTAAAGTCTAATTAAACCATGCCTACAACATTTCCTTTATTCTTTTCCTTATCCCATTTTTCTTATTCTAAGTGTTTTTTAAGGGAAGCATAAGTGGTCCAATCTGAGGGTCCAGAATTCCTAAATGAAGATATGACTGAAGCTATAGAGAGAATTGCTCTTCAATTTCTCCTTTGGAAGATATCCCTTTCTTAAAGAAATGGGGACAGTGAAATTGTTTATATGGTAAATAGAGTATATGAATACTGGGAGAACTATTTAAATTTTCTTGGATGAAAGTGGTAGAAATGAAATACTTTACTACTGCTGCCTCAAGTGACCAGCCAAGGAATGCTTTGAAAAGCGAATTTGCCTATCTTACTCAGTGAAGTTTGAAAATCTTGAAGAACCCCAAAGGAAATAAGTTGTGCTAGAATATCATATCCAAGAAATGTATTCAATAAAGAGATTAGAATACACCAAAGCCAGGAGATCATGGAGAAAAAAAATATCTAAGCTCCTTCATGAAGCTCTTCCCAACTTGATATCAATGGCCATGCAGACCTGCACATGTGAAAGACACTAGGTTAGGGAAACTACCTTAGCAGTAACACATCATTTGCTGCCTTTAGAAAACTCCCTTAAATATTTGCTTGTTGGATATTTAAATAGGCAGGAAAGATGTAGGAATTGTCCTAGCTTTTATTTCTTATATAGTTGTCCTATATCCGTGATGGCGGACCTTTTTTCCATCGGGTGCCAAAAGAGCATGCATACATGCTGTCACGCCTGCACGAGTGCTCACACCCATAATTCAATGCTTGGGGAGAGCAAAAACAGCTTCTTCCACACCCTGGAAGCCCCCAGAAGGCCTCCAGGGGGTGGAAATGGCCTGTTTCCCAACTTCTGGTGGGCCCACTAGGCTTGTGTTTTGCCCTTTCCAGGCTCCAAAGGCTTCCTTGGAGCAGGGGAAAATAAAAACGCCCTCCCACATCCCCTCGGAAACTCTCTACAAGCCAAAAATGCCCTCCCAGAGCCTCTGTGCTAGCTAAAAATCAGTTGGCTGGCATAGACATGTACATTAGAGCTGAGCTATGGCAACGGCTCACGTGCCAGCAGATATGGCTCCACGTGCCACCTCTGGTACCCGTGCCATAGGTTCATCCTCACTACCCTATGTACTTCAGATCATTTTTTTTCAATTCCAGTTAAAACTCTGGCAAAAATGGAGTTAACTAAGCAAACCAGCTCCAGAATCAGACTCTCAGATACATGACTGTCTTGTTCCAGTAGACTTTGTATTAATTTAAATATCCTGGACAGAATTCATGCCACTGCAGACCATAATGGCTACTGAGGAGCTCCTTCAGCCAATCCTGGTGCCAACAAATGAGTCTGAAAGTCTATGAAGGAAGCATCAAAAAGAGTTCTGTGGTATAGCAGGATACAACTCATTGGATGTAATATTATCTTTAACAGACACTGAGCAGTTAAATTTAGACTCAGTGGAGAAACTGATGTGCTGACACTTGTTCTTTTCAGCCATGGTCTCATTTTCTTTGCAAATCTGGCAGGACTCCTTGCCAGGGAGGTGTAGTTAAAAACTCTGAGAGGCTTAAAGTCATGTTTTCTCGATTTTGCATTAGACATGATGTCTGATGCAAAGCTGGATGGGTTCAGCAATTTGAATGTCAAAGTCAAAAGGACAGAGCCAGCACATCAGAATTAATTCCTACTTTGTAATTTCACAGAATTTCCATGTAAAAGAAAATATTTGGCTGATTCATCCTAATATAATGTAGTCTGCAAAAAAAAAAAAGTTCAGGCAAAGCATTCAATTAGTACTGATTAGTAGCAACTGGGATGACAGTGAGGACCATGAATATAAGTGGTGAGGCCACAAACATTCTTCCTCACTGAGTATCCATTGTGCTAAGCTGCTGAGCTAGCTCTAAGGAACTTTCTGACTGCAACAAATTTCTCCCAAAAAACCTCAAAGATTCCAGGGCATTGAAATTTAAACATTCGTACTTTATGCAGATTTGAATGATGAAACACAATACCTCCCCAAAGGGTATGATGATCACGCCATGGAGATTACTATGTTTGACCATTACTAGTCAAACCTGGCTCACTCTATGAATAACACAGTTGAAAGGGACTTGGAATTCTTCTAGCCCAACCTCCTGTTCAAGCAGAAGTCTATACATTTCAGACAAATGGTTGTCCTATTTCGTCTTCAAAACCTTCAGCAATGAAACACCCAGATCTTCTGGAGGCAAGCAGAAAAATGCCTCCACTGCCCTGTTTCCCTTTCTCACCAGATGCCCTGTTGTCTAGGCTTCATTTTGGATCAGTTGCATAACGAAGGATAGAGACATGCAAGATCAGTGGTCTTGAAAACAGAAGGAGAATTGCACAACATCTCAAAGGTTGGTTTTCAGAGGTGGAAGAGCTAGGACCTAGGCACCATTGAAGGTGCTTGACAAGTGGGCAGGGCTTTATGTGGCTACAAGGATGTGTAGGTCTCTCCTGGAATACAGTGGGAAATAGGGCAGGAGTGAAATCCAGCAGGTTCTGATCGGTTCTGCAGAACTAGTAGCAGAAATTTTGAGTAGTTCAGAGAACTGGTAGTGGAAATTTTGAGTAGTTCATAGAACTGGCAAATATCACCTCTGGCTGGCCCCAGAAGTGGGGTGGGAATGGGGATTTTGCAGTATCTTCCCCCTGACACACCCACCAAGCTACACCTACATAACCAGTAGTAAAAAAGTTGGATTTCACCACTGAAATGGGGATAGGTAGGGATATTTATCAGACAGAACTCTGATAAAAATAATAAAGACAGGATATAAACCAACTAACCAACCAGCAAATGAACAAACAACATAAGAACATAAGAAGAGCCATGCTGAATCAGGCCAAAGCCCATTGAGTCCAGCATTCTGTGTCACACAGTGGCCCATTAATTGTCCATGGGGATCATGAGCAGAAAGAGAAGGCAAGACCCTCCCTTTCCCTTAACCCCCAATAAATGGTACTCAAGGGAATCCTGCCTGCCTCAACCAACATAGAGGCGGCACATGGACATCCGTTTTAATAACCACCGATACACTTGGTGGTTATTGAAACAAACAAACAAACAAACAAATAAACAAACAAACAAACAATGCTTCAAAGAGACTGCATGTTAATTAACCCTTTATAAAAGGAACTGGGAAATTTTTCTTGCCACTCCCAAGTTTCCCTAGATATGCCTTTCAGATCCCTTCCTTAAATCCACATTATTCTTGCATTGTGGTTCATTCAATTACTTCCTGCTTCTCAGTAAGCCTTAACGTCATTTATATTTAGCTTCTTTCTATTGAGCTTTTCCTCAAGGTCCTTGAGACAATGGCAGTTTCTCTTCTATTTCTGATTTCTAGCTGCACAGCAGCCCTTTGAGCTGGAATAAGCTGAAAGGCAATGATCATTTTTTTTAAAAAAAAATATTGATTTATTTGGACATAACATTCCCAACTTAGGTCTTATGGTGCCACCATTACCTCAAGTAAACTTTCAGTTTTAGAGGTCAGCATTTCACTCTAATTCCATAGAGGGTGACTTTGTGTGTTGAAGCTTTAGCTTCTATTTAAATTCTATACATAGAAAGATATAGGATTCCTATCACCTGAACTTGCTTTTCTGCCATCATCCATCTCTTTGTCCACTTCTTCAGATGTCTGGCTTTTTTGTAAGATGCTTTGTTTATGTAGAAACTTCTTTCAATGGTTGTCCAGTCATCATCCCCTCTAAAGAACAAGAATGTCCCAGGAGCATTGATTCTTTACATAATTTATCCTACATGATCGTTAGGACAGAGACAGCAAGCTGGCAAACTGGGGACATTCAGGCAACTGGATTAACTTGCCTTCTTCTGATTCATCAGGCATTGTAAAAGTACGGCAGCATCATTTGGCCAGCGAGCGGTGCTGTGGTTGCAGCTTTAATGTGTGAGGAGGTAAGGAAAGCAATTCCAGGATTTTCTGCTGGTGGGAAGGATTTTCTGCAATTAGTCTTGTTAACATGGGATGAGCTGAGGCTAGAGCTGGGGAAAGGGGTGAGTTTTGAAGATGGCCAAATCCTTGGGTTTAGTTGGCCTCTTGCTTGATCAGAAGCTCCCATTCACATTGCAGATGAGTTTGCTGCAGAGCCCCCATTTGCTCATATTCTCTCTTTCTCCTTCCTTCCCTCCCTTTCCCTCTCTCTCTCCTTTTGTTTTCTTTCTCTCTCCTCCTATCCCTCCTTTTTCTCTCTCTTTATCCTTCCCTCCCTCTCTCTCCCTCCTTTCATTCTCTCTCCCTCTCACTTCTTTCTTTCTCTCTCTTTCTACTTCCCTCCATTCCTCTCTCCTTCCTTTTGTTCCTTATCTCCCTCTCTCTCTTCCTATCCCTCCTTTCTCTCTCTCTCTTTCCCTCCCTTTCTCTCTGCCCCCTCTCCACCTCTCCCTCCTTTCTCTCGCTGTTTCTCTCTATTCTCCCTACCTTTCCTTCTCTCTCCTTTTGTTCTCTCTCCCTCCTTCCTTCCTCTCTCCCCTCCCTCTCCCTGCTTCCTCTTCCTCTTTCCCTCCCTCTCTCCCTCCCTCTCCACCCATCCCTCTTTTTGTTCTTTCTTTCCCGTCTCCCTTTCCCTCTCTCTCCTTTCTCTCTCTCTTTCTCTCTTCTTCCCTTCCTCTCCTTCTCTCTCTTTTTGTTCTCTCTCTCCCTCTTTCCTTCCTCTCTCCCTCCCTCTCTCCCTCTCCCTCCTTCTTCTTTCTCTCTTTCTCCTTTCCTCCCTGTCTTCCTCCTTTTGTTCTCTCCCCCTTCTCTTCCTCTCCCTCCTTCTCCCCTCTCTCTTTCTCCTTCCCTCCCTCTCCCTCTCTTACTTGGTCTTTCTTGCTTAGCAAGATACTGTGGACAAACAGCCAGGGGGAAAAATAGGGATTTCTCTCTATTCTGCCTCCCTCATTAGAAGACTGCTAATTTTCTACAGAACAATAAAGTCCTTCTCCTTTTCTCCCCCCCCCCAGCAATAAAACAGAATTCTCAGGAATGCAGGCATCTTGCTGAAGTATTAACTTTCTTAATAAACTTGCCTTCCCTTGTATTTTGGATTTGAAATGGATCTTTAGATACATTTAACTGGCTTTCATCTACTTATACAAGACACCATGAATGTATGGGAGGAATCTGATCAGAGCTATTTCACAAAAAAGCTAGGCTTCCAACCAATTGTAATAATTTCTTCCTCGTGCCTAAGAGAAGAAACATTTCAACAAGAAGAGACTTTTCAAAATATGTGGGCACATGCTGTATAAATGGTTTAAAATATGGTGAATAATGCAGCATTGTATCGTGACTGCAGTAACTTTATAAGAAATAACAGGACTTCAGAACTATTTCTCCTAGGGGTAGTAAAAGGGATATAAGACAAAAGAACAATATATATTATTCAACATATAATAACAGCAGCAAGAAGAGCTTTTGCGTAATGTTGGAGAAATACAAAAATACCTTACGAAGGTTATTAATAATAAAAAAAAATGAATGTGCTGAAAGGACAAACTGACAATTGAATGAAAAGGATAAAAAGACTCAGAATACTATACAATATGGGAGAAGCGGTCCGAATGGATTGAGAATAGGAAAAAAAGAGAACAAAGAGACAAAATAGAAGCAGAGCTAAAATGTATAGATAAAATGTCTGAAATATATTCGAATTTGAATGTGATGGTATGTAAATGTGCAGTTTTGCAAATGTTGTATTCGTTTGATTGTAAAACATATATTTGTAGATATATATATATAAATGACTGCAATGGCATATAACTGGTTTTGAATTGTAATTTAAGAGAAAGCTATGTAGAGTAAATTGTATGCTTCTCTCATTACCTACCATAATTTACAAGGGTAGCACTGTAATATAATAGAAGATAATTGTTTAAATTGCTATGTATTTTCTGTTTTAGAAGATAGTGTATGATAATAACAGAATCAAGTTTTTAAAAAAGTGTAACAATGATTTAGGTTGAAATGAATTCAACAAGCAACTTTGATTGAAATAAAATCATGCAACCTCTGGCCACTAGAGGGAAGCAAAAGATAATGAAAGCAAACCAAAGTCTGCTTTCTCCCTACCAACACTTTAAAAGCCACTTTCATAAAATGGTCTATTCGTGTCAAAGTACTGCAGATTAAATTGAACCCGCTTTGCCTTTCATAATTTGGAAATTCAAAAGACCAATTTCTGAGTGTAATTGAAAAACACATTTCAGGATTATTCCTTTGAATCAATAGTTCTAGTGAGAGTTCATATTAATCTATATACTGTTCAACACGATAACAAGAGGAAAGTAATGTTTACTCAATATTACAACCTCCCTATTGCAGAAATTAGCAGGGTGGGTCTAGAGCCATTAGTGAGCCTCTGGCATCAAGCACAGACAAGAGAATAGGGTGGTAATAAGGGGATTCAAATGTTTGATTTACTTATATGCCCTACATTCTAGATGTAGAGCTAGATTATAGATAATGCTCAATCTTAAAGCTCCTGGGTTATGGATGCATCTATCTTCCAGGTTTAATATGGGGGAAAATGAAAAAAAAATGCTAAGTCATGTAGGCTAGAGCTCATATATATTAATAAGGAGAGAGGAAACAAGGATTGCAGAGAGAGAAACCGAACTTAAGGCTTCCCCTATACTTTGCATTTTGTTTATCAGATGATTGAAGGCTCAGAAGATAATCTAGAACAGTGATGGTGAACCTATGGCACGGGTGTCACAGGTGGCACGCGGAGCCATATCTGCTGGCATGCAAGCCATTGCCCTAACTCAGCTCCAACATGCATGTGGTTGCCGGCCAACTGATTTTTTGCTTGCACAGAGGCTCTGGGAGGGTGTTTTTCGCTTCCAGAGAGCATCTGGGGGGATGGGGGAAGACGTTTTTACCCTCCCCCGGTTGCAGGGAAGCCTTTGGAGTCTGGAGTGGGCAAAATATGAGCCTACTGGGCCCACCAGAAGTTGGGAAACAGGTCATTTCCAGCCTCCAGAGAGCCTCCCGAAGGGGAGGGGAGCTGTTTTTGCCATCCCCAGGCATTGAATTATGGGTGTGGACACTCGTGCATGAGTGATAGTGTGAAAGCACGCTCTTTCGGCTCTCGAGGAAAAAAAGGTTCGCCATCACTGACCTAGAAGGTGGGAAGAAAGCAGCAGTTATTCTTAGTATTATTTTGTCTCTCTGGTTTTCCTCATCTCTCTCTCTCTCCTTCTTCTTCATGCTGCAACATTAGGCCTTTGATTATTATTATTTTTTTAGAATTATTAGGAACAGAATCCTCTGAAGGCTCCTGTGTCTTCATCAAAACGATATACAGTGAGGCACCCTCTGGAGGAGAATTCCACTCATTTTGTATATTTTGCATATAATGTCCTAAGGAGAGTTTTTTTTGTCATGACAGCAGGACACAAACTTTGTCCTTTGCTCTTGCATGATCCCTTCCGGAGATGCCCTGATTAGAAAGACCAAAATAGTTTTGTGCTCTGTCAAGCTACATCGCACGCATGTCCTAGGAAGGAGAAGCAACGCTACTAATCAATTTAATAGACTAGAAAACAAAACAAATGGAGTGTTGTTAGCTGTTCAGCTGTGAATTAGCAGGCTAACCTGTATTATTCTCAGGTGAAAGGTCTTCTAACTCTCTCTTTTTCTTCTTTCAGATCTCCAGCTCTGCTCCTTGGAATCATTGCAGCCCGTCCTCCCTTTTAGCATGTCATAACCTCAGAAATAAAACAAAATAAAATCCCCCCTTCTGAAATCTTTTTAGGGAAAGCTTTCTAAAGTAGCTCTCAATGGTCTCTCTCCAGTTCTTCTTTTAAAGAAGTGCATTTTTCACAAGAGGTTATAACCAGAAGGGTATTTTTATTGGGTCTTGTCAGAAGACTGAAGTCCAGAGGTTTGTGACCCTTCACAGGTGATTTGTCTATCCTTTTATTTATTTATTTATTTATTATTTATTTATTCCTTTGTCCAATACACAAATACATAGGAAGAAAAATAGACATGTAGTAATATATATAAGGGTAAAGTGAACTTAGAGGAGAGGATATATGAAAGAAAGAAAATATATATGATAAGTGAGAGAAAGGAAAGACAATTGTACAGGGGACGAAAGGCACACCAGTACACTTATGTACGCCCTTTACTGGCCTCTTAGGAACCTGGAGAGGTCAATCGTGGAGAGTCTAAGGGAGAAATGTTGGGAGTTAGGGGTTGACACAATTGAGTCCGGTAATGAGTTCCACGCTTCGATAACTTAATTGTTGAAATCATATTTTTTGCAGTCAAGTTTGGAGGGGTTCGTATTAAGTTTGAATCTGTTGCGTGCTCTTGTGTTGTTGCGGTTGAAGCTGAAGTAGTCATTGACCGGTAGGACGTTGCAGCATATGATCTTGTGGGCAATACTCAAATCGTGTTTTAGGCACTGTAGTTCTTTTTAGTGCTTTTCAATATCTCTGTGAGGGGATTAGGTGCAATGATTCGCAAGCTGAGTCCCATCTCTGTGCAAATAACAGTCAGATTTATTTTCCATTTCTTTTCAGATATGTTGGCAAGGGGCTTTGTGTTGGCAGGGAAAAAGGGATCAGCTGGGAAAAGGTGCACAATTGCATCACAGGAATGCTGTGATTTGTCACGTGTAAAATATTGGAACGCAAATTTCTAGTCAGAGTATATGCACAAAGATGTTACTGCCCAACAGTCAACATTTTGGCATCGCTGCAGTTTGCTTTTGACATAACTGGGTGATGGCCATCACAATCGGCTCTGTTTGATTCAGGATACAATGTGGATGAGGTATAAGGGACCGAAGCTGAATCGAGAAAAGTCAGAGTTAGGCTGTATTTCTATCTAGTTGGAGGGATCTTTACCAGTTTTGGATCAGAAATGGAATTCTTTATTGGCCAAGTGTGATTGCACACACCAGAAATTTGTCTTTGGTGCATATGTTCTCAGTGTACATAAAATAAAAAGATACATTTGTCAAGAATCATGAGGTACAACACTTAATGATTGTCATGTGGTCAAATAAGCAATGAAGAAACAATCAATATTAATAAAAATCTTAAGGATACAAGCAACAAGTTACAGTCATACAGTCATGAGTGGGAGGAAATGGGTGATAGGAATGATGAGAAAAAAAACTAGTAGTAATAGTAGTGCAGACTTAGTAAATAGTTTGTTGGGGGAATTATTTGCATCATTTTCTTAAGGGATGAATGACTGCTTAATATAAAAATGTGTAGGCAAACCTTTTTGTTTGAGCAGGAGGTTGGACTAGAAGACCTCAAGATCCCTTCAAGCTCTCTTATTGTGTTTTAAGCGAAGCATTAGCTGGGATGCAGGTAACACCTGGAGCTGTGTGGCTGATATTCTGACCTAATTTTTTCAGATATAAATATGTGATGTTTTCCTGTAGTCCAAAATAAGTTTACTGTTTACTGCAAGTTCAATTTGAAAACTTTAAATTTAGCTATATTGAGAATGAAGGCCCTGTCATTAGTAGGAATGATGATGAAAGTTATCAGATGAATCAGATGATGGCTAGATCATAAGAAAAGATTCAAAATGAAAAAATATAAAAATAGATTGTAGCTTAGCCAGCACAAACAAATTACTGAATCTTTGATCACATCTTAAAAATGGAGGAGCTACAAGATGTATGGTAGAAACAGAAAATTCTGGGAACTTTTTAGATCAGGTTGCTTCTAGAGTAGGGGTGTCAAATTCAAGCCCTGGGGGCTGTATCTGGCCTGCAGGGTGCTTAGATCTGTGCCACAGGGCTGCCCTAGAAACAGCAAAAGCCTGGCCCATGGTGCCTCTGCCAGCAAAAATGCAGCTCAGGAGCGCCTTATGAGCCCCTCCTGAGCTCCATTTTCACTGGCAGAAGATTGCAGGAAGCTGCTGCAGTCAAATACAGAGCTTAGGAGCCTGTTTGTGCTGGTAGAATGCTCATCCACTACAAGTGCTCCCAATATTTATTTATTTATTAGAGTTGGAAGGGACCTTGTAGGTCATGTAGTCCAGCCCCCTGCTTAACCAGGAGACACTACACCACCTTGGTCAGATGACAGTCTAATCTCTTTTTGAAAGTGTAGAGTGTTGGGGAATTTACAACTTCAGCTGGCAAGCTGTTCCACTGGTTGATCACTCTCACTGTCAGAAAGTTCTTCCTTATTTCCAGGTTTAATCTCTCCTTGGTCAGATTCCATCTGTTGCTCTTTGTCTAGCCCTCAGGTGCTTTGGAAAATAGTATGACCTCTCCCTCCTCTCTATGGCAGCCCCTCAAGTATTTGAAGACTGCTATCATATCCCTCCTGAACCTCCTCTCCCCTAGACTATCCATGCCAAATTCCTGCAACCTTTCCCTATATGTTTTGGTTTCCAGTCCCTTTATCATTCTGGTTGCTCTCTTCTGCCCTAGAGTTTCAATGTCTTTTTTATATGAATGATGTCAAGCTGGCCACATCTGCCTTGCCCCGCCCCCGAGGTCAAACAGAACTTTGATCCAGCCCTCAATGAAATCACCCCTGTTCTAGAGATATTTAAGGAACAGAAGTCACTGTGGTGATTATTGATCATGGCACTGAGTAATGTATGCTAGCAGGATAAATTAAAGAGACTTGAGTGAGATGTAGATTAAGAGAGAATAAACTAACAGGCTGATGTTATGAAACCAAGGACAAATCATGTATACTTAAAATTCCTTACTCATGTTTTGAGGTTCTGATAACATGGTTTAACATGTCATGTGAATGTGGGGTTAGAAATCTAAAATATATACCCTAAACCCATTTTAATTATTACATATGGGGTTCAAATATCCAATCCTGCTTCATAATATGTAAAAAAACAATGTAAATGATCATTGGCTTCACTTTAATTTTTTGAATAAGATTCTCAAAAAAATAATTACAATATGCAGCCTCTATGGGGGATTTCAAAATACTATTGCTCTGTGAAAATTATGTGCTTGGAAGGATGAACATAGGAAAACAGCTAAAATGCACACTTCACACAAATCCAAACAGATGGATTTTTTCTTTACTGAATATTCATAAGCAGGTAGTGGAACAAAAAGTTTGCCAGAAAAAACTTTTAACGGGGGAATGGAATTATTTGGTGAATAACGCAAGGCAACAACAGCTAGAAACTACTCCAAAGATACCTGTAAGCATTTCTAAAAATACCTCCCTTCGACAAATCACTCCTCAAGTGGAAATAATTTTTTTTTAGTGAGAAGATACTAAATCTTCCTATGGTTATGAATTGGATTTTGGAAGGCTTGGAAATTCCATTTATTACTGACCTAGTTCACAGCCACCTTTCTTGCTGCGTTGAAGAAGAAAGCCGAGCTAGCAAACAGGCATTTTAAAAGAACATCTCAGGAAGAGTTCTTAATCAGGGCAGCTTTACATGTTCATTTCTCTGTAGTGTTTACACACATCTGGGAAATGCTCCTCATACAGCAACAAATTCTATCCTTTTCCATGTGGTAGTTTGATTATAAAGACTAAATCCATACTGTATATTGCATGCAACAAGAGCCCTGGTGGTACAGTTTTGCTGACTTTTGCTGACTGCCGGCTGCCAGCAAGTCAGCAGTTCGAATCTCACCGTCTCAAGCCTTCCATCCTTCCAAGGAGGTTAAAAATGGGGCCCAGATTGTTGGGGACAAGATGCTGACTTTGCAACTGCTTAAAGAGGGCTGTGAAGACGTATCTAAGTCTAAGTGCTATTACATTAGTATGATGTAAAAAATAATAATTCACACACATATTATGACTTAGTATGGTGTGAAATAATCACACATAAACTTTCAATTCCATTGTCAGTTCTATGTATAGAGGTTATGGTTAGCAAGAGTACAATTTCTCAGATTCTCCCTTCTCTCTTAAGAGATCTCCTGCATATTTGGGGAATATATATACTCTTCAAATATATCAGTGTGCCAATGGTGCCCTTTCCTAGATTGGGAGACTTTTCAGAAAGTCACTCATGCCCTGGTCACCTGATAGCTTGACTATTGCTTGAGGTTTTCTTTGAAGACCACCCAGAAACTGCAGCTCATATAGAATGTGTGGGCAGTGGTGGGAATAACTCAGTATGTCCATGTAACATCTATGCTTCATGTGCTACACTGGTCCCTAGTTTGCTTCTTTTGGTGTGATTTGAGATGCTGGGTATTCCCTATAAAGTCCTATGTGGCAGACATGCTGATCACTATCTATGAAACCCTATATGGGTACTTCAGGAGGTATTTGAGAGCCGGGGTGGCGCAGCAGGTAGAGTGCTGTACTGCAGGCCACTGAAGCTGACTGTAGATTTGCAGGTCAGCAGTTCAGATCTCATCACCAGCTCAAGGTTGACTCAGCCTTCCATCCTTCCGAGGTGGGTAAAATGAGGACCCGGATTGTGGGGACAATATGCTGGCTCTGTTAAAAAGTGCTATTGCTAACATGTTGTAAGCTGCCCTGAGTCTAAGGAGAAGGGCGGCATAAAAATCAAATAAGTAAGTAAGTAAGTAAGTAAGTAAGTAAGTAAGTTTGGTTCAAGCCTGTTTCAAATGTGATGGAACTGGTGCACTCCACTACAAGGATCCTACATTTCAATCCAGAGGTACAAATATTCTTTCTTTTTGGAACCATAGACTTGTTTCTAGAATAATTCAAATCTACAACTGCCATTTAAAGTGTACAACTTTCTTCCATTTTTAAATAATCAAAATTTATTTATGATTTATAGTCTCCTTCAATCTTTCATAACTCTCTCTGCTTTATCAAATACAACAGTAAAAATAGTTTTATAATAATAATGATAAAATGGCAAGTTTAATCTAAAACATCTGGATGACTTACAAACAACAACAGCAGCATCAGCATCAGCAGCAGCAACAACAAATCAATCAACTGCAGAGGGCAGCTTTACTTGGAACAGCTTATAACCTGTAATGGCTCTTCTAACACCATCAGTCAACAATATCTGCCTTTCCTGGATCCTTGGGAACAATTTGAAAGAGGTATAAAAATGCCAACTTCAATCTAAATGTTGGCTGAGTGTCATCCCCCCAAAAGATCTGATACACATTCTAACCAAAACTCTGTGGTAGACCTTAAGGCCTTAGGCCAGGATAGGAGCCACGTGAACGGTGTTCCAGAGGGTAGGCAATGACAGAGCAGGTCTCCTTCCTGGATCCCACCAGGTGACCTATTTACCCATCTGGCTGGAGAATTCTGCCAGTTGAAGTCCACAATTAAAGTTGTCACGATTGAGAGGCACTGACAAATACTTGCCTAAAGAATTATATAAATATTATATCCGTGTAGACCACCTTGAGTTGCCATGTGCGATTAGGCGGCAATATAAATCTCCATGAATGAATGAATGAATGAATGAATGAATGAATGAATGAATGAATGAACAAAGCCTTTCAGAGCTGAGCTATAATTGCTTGCAGTGCCCGCCATGTTCTTCTCCGCACAATGGAAGATCATTATGTTGAGTAATCATTTTATCTTGGACAGTCAAATTGCAATAATTTCTGCATTTTTTCAAAATCTTACAAACAATACATGGGTGGACCTTTAAATCCATGAATTATCAGAAACTCAGTATCAGTGCAATAGCAACAGCACTTAAACGTATTCATAGTGCTTTACAACCCTCAGATTCAGCATATTGCCCTCACCAATCCTAGTCTCCATTTTACTCACCTCAGGAGGATGGAAGTCTGAGTCAACTTTGAGTTGGTTAGGATGGAACGCCTGGCAGTGGGCAGAGTTAGCCTGCAATACTGCATTCTAACCATTAGGCCAGGGGGTTGGTTCTTCCCGGTTCAGACTGATTCACCCGAACTGGTAGTGACCCACTGCTGATGTTATGATGACATCACTGAACCAGATCTGTCAGTGCTGGTCCATGGGAACTACCAGTCTTCTTTTGAATTTCTTTTTTTGAATTTTTTTAAAAAACTATTATTTCCTTCTGAGCATGTGCAGAAGCTGAATTCAGGGTCTCCCCCGACTGCTTAATCCAACCCCAGGATCATTTTTGCTAGCCCATGTATTCACTCTACCCATGTGGTTATTAGTCAAGAGGTTTTTTAAATGTTAATTTTCCCCTGTGGTTTTGACTGCTGGTCTGCTGTATATGATGTTCTTCTTTCTGTGTACAGGTGGTCCTCAACTTAGGACCATAATTGAGCCTGGAATTATAGTCATAGGTTGTGGTCATTGTTGAGCAGGTTACCCCGTGAGCTCAATTTTATGATCTTTTTTGTGGTGGTTGTTATATCTGCCTGACGACCGGCAGCAAGGAAAGCCGCGGGGATTGGCGCCTTCTCCAAGGTGCTGATTGGCCGCGCTTACTAAGTAACAATGCAGGCGGGAGATTATTCTGTTTTGTATTGGTTGGCTCCTCAGCCTGTCTGCTGTATAAATGTTATGCTTTCTGCTGTAACCTTAAGTGTGTGTATCTGCCTGCTCTGGCACGAGTTCTAATAATAAACGGCCTGATTAATACGTGAGTTCCAGTTATTACATTTGGCGACGAGGATTCCTACTATTGTGGGTAACTATATTTACCACAATGTCTACCCACGTATCTTTTCCCCCCTTTGATCCACAAGGGGAGACCTGGGACTCATACGTGGCCAGGTTTGACTGTTTTCTAATCGCAAATGGATTTTCAGAGATTTCTGGTGACCGTAAGAGGGCTTATTTCCTCGGATTTTGCGGCACGGAAATGTTCGAGACAGCTCGGGCTTTGTTTGCCCCGGTTTCCATTAACAATGTGCCCTGGGAGGAATTTCTTAAAACTCTTCAAGATCATTATGCCCCTGCTCCCTCCCGTTGTGCTCGAAGGTATAAATTCTACCAGAGAAATCAAGGTGAGGGCGAATCGATAAATGACTATGTAGCTGCCTTACGCAGGGCTGCTCTTTATTGTGAGTTTTTGGATTTGAACGATTACCTCCTTGATCGACTGGTATTTGGCATAAGAGATGGTCGCCTCAAGCGGCGGTTATTGGCCATCCAGGATTTATCATTTCACACAGCTTTGTCAGAGGCCAGGGCATTTGAGTTGTCCACACAATCCGTGGCAGCCATGGACTCTTCAGTTAATGTCACCGTGCCAATTAGCCCTTCACCAGACAAGCCAGGGGTGCCTGCAGAAGCAGAGGGGGCATCGGCGCCTACTGAGGAGGAAGTTTGTCGGTTGACTGCGAGTCGTGGACGGGAGCAGCCTGCCACCCGGCCCCGGGCCCCACTGTCTCCTTGCCGTGGGTGCGGGGGGGGCATCTCAGAGTAAATTGCTCTTTCCGTGGCGCTTCTTGCTGGCGCTGTGGTGCTAAAGGGCATATCGCTAAGGTTTGCCGGTCCCGCAGATCTCCTCCGCCGGCTCAGAGGGAGCAAAAAGACTTTTCTAACTCAGGCTCTCGGTGGCAGAGACGGTCCTCGTATTCTCGCCGGGAAGACTGCAATGCTATTTATACTTCTCCGCGTTCGACTACAGCGTACGTGCGAAAGACGTCCTCCTCGGTGGACAAGATTTCCGTGATTGTGCGCCTGGGACACACTGTTTGCCCGATGCAAGTCGACACTGGATCCGCCCGATCCCTGGTGTCCTGGTCGACGGCGAAGCGATGTTTTCCCGCGCTAAGGAAGTCTCAACTTCGGCCGTGTCAGCTCAACCTCAAGGACTATCAGGGAACTCAGATCCCTGTTGTGGGGGAGGGTACCTTTACTGTTCATTTAAAGGCTTTTACAGGCAAATTGCCTTTAATTATCGTGAATGGGCCTTTTGCCAATTTGCTGGGTTTGGACTGGTTTACTGCCCTGGGGTTATCTGTTACGGGAGTGAATGCAGTGAGGGAGGAGACTGGTTTTGACAGGTGGGCCAAGGAATTTCCCTCGGTGTTCGATTCCAGCCTGGGCTGTTACAAGGGCTCATTGATTTCTTTTAGCTTAGACCCTAATGTCCCAGCTGTCCGACTTAAACCCCGCCGTGTACCCATTCCTCTGAGGCCCAAAGTGGACGAAGAATTGGACAGATTAATTAGCCAAGGCGTTTTAGAACCTATTGACCAGGCGAAATGGGAAACCCCAGTGGTAATTGCGGTCAAGGGGGATGGGGGAATTCGCTTGTGTGGCGATTATAAATGTTCTATCAACCGGGCGCTTGCTCATCATTCCTACCCCCTGCCAGTGGTGCAGCAGCTGCTCCACTCACTAGGAAAGGGCAGGTTGTTCGCGAGGCTGGATTTAACGCAAGCGTACCAGCAGCTGCCTGTGGACCCCCAAACTGCTGAGGCGCAATCTATAATTACTCACCGGGGGGTGTTTAAGTGCAACCGACTTCAATTCGGGGTGTCTATTGCCCCTGGAATTTTCCAGGGGCTCATGGAGCGGTTACTTTACGGAATTGGGGGAACTGTCCCCTATTTCGATGATGTATTGGTTTCTGGGGGGACGGCGGAGGAGTTGGAAATGAGAACTAGACAGGTACTGTCTAAGTTTAGAGATGCTGGACTCAAGTTAAAGGCAAAAAAGTGTGTTTATGGGGTCCCGAGTGTAGAATTTTTAGGTTTCACAGTAGATGCTGAGGGAATCCACCCCACAGGGGATAAGACTAGGGCAATTAAGGAGGCGCCGAGACCTCAGTCAAAACAAGAGCTGCAAGCATTTTTAGGTTTATTAAATTTTTATGCCGTATTTTTGCCTCACAAGGCATCGGTCGCTGAGCCGCTCCATAGGTTGCTGGATAAGGAGGCTGTTTGGCATTGGGGGAGGCGTGAAGAGTCGGCATTCTTGGCGGTAAAAGAAATTCTGACTTCCAACAGTGTACTCGCCCAGTATTCCCCGACGTTGCCTTTAATTCTTACATGCGACGCCTCACAGTTCGGCGTGGGGGCGGTGCTGAGCCACAAGTTGCCAGATGGGAAGGAGGCTCCATTGGCATTTTTCTCCCGCACACTAGCTAAGGCAGAACGGAATTATGGGCATATCGATAAGGAGGCTTTGGCTCTGATCGCGGGGGTGCGGAAATTCCACAACTATCTGTATGGCCGGCACTTTGAGCTCGTCACGGACCATCAGCCTCTGTTAGGGTTACTAGCTGGGAATAGGCAGAGTCCGATTGTGCTGTCTCCGCGCATGTCGCGCTGGATAATATTTTTAGCCAATTATTGTTATACGTTGACTTACCGGCCGGGCCGCCACATTGCACACGCGGATGCGTTGAGTAGATGTCCCCTTACGGAGCTCCTGTCAGATCCTGCTCCTGCCAGCACGGTTTTGGCCATTGGGAATGAGCCTGTTTTATTGGCAGCTCCAGAGGTAGCCAGGGAGACGGGAAAAGATTTAGTTTTATCTAGGATTAAGCAGTGGATTCTCCGGGGCTGGCCTGCCTCTTCTCCTGGGGAGGAATATGCCCTATATTTTCGTAGCAAACTAGAGCTGTCAGTGGAAAAGGGTTGTGTGCTCCGTGGGAGTAGAGTTGTAATTCCCCCCAAGCAACGTGCACATGTCCTATCTGTGTTACATAAAGGACATCCCGGCATTGTCCGTATGAAAGGGCTTGCTAGAGACTATGTCTGGTGGCCTGGCATGGATAAGGAGATAGAACAGCGGGTGGCAGCTTGTCAGGTGTGCCAAGAGAGTAGGTCTCTTCCCCCCCGAGCGGAATCGTTGTGTTGGGAGCCACCTGCGGGGCCATGGGCAAGGCTACACATTGATCTGGCCGGTCCTTTTATGGGCGAGAATTTTTTAATAGTCGTGGATGCCCACTCTAAGTGGTTAGAGGTGGCCCGCTTGAGGTCTACTCAGTCTATGGCTATTGTGACAGTTTTGGAATCATTATTTGCGTCTCATGGGTTCCCTGACATACTTGTCTCGGACAATGGCCCTCAATTCACTTCTGTGGCTTTTGAGTCGTTTTTGGCAGCTGTGGGCATCAGACATGCCCTGGCATCGCCTTGGCATCCCGCCGGAAATGGGCAGGCGGAACGCATGGTACGCTCTGCCAAGGATGCCCTGCCACACGGGTCATGGCACCAGAGAATCACGGAGTTGCTAATGGCTCAGCACTCCACGCCATGTGTGGCGACTGGTAAGACTCCGGCCGAATTGTTAATGGGCAGGAAACTGAGGATTACCCTGGACAGGTTACATCCCTTATATGCCCCTGCCGCACAGTGGCCAGATCCAGCGGGAAGGAAAATAGAGGTAGGTGACAGGGTGTATGTGCGGGCATACTCAGGGGGGCAGAACTGGAAGCGGGCAACAATAAGTAGAGCATTGGGGCCTCGTTCCTTTGAAACTATATTAAGGGATGGCAGGGTTTGGAGGAGGCACTTGGACCAAATCAGGTTGGACAGGGCAAGAGATCAGGAAGTCACTGAGCGCGGGGAAGGATTGCTGGAAAGGGAGGTGTTTCCGTTACCAGCCCCAGTTAGGGGACTGGGAAGTCCGGCCCCAGGTATCTGTTCAGGAGTGGCTTCTCCACGCAGGGAGTTAAGGGAAAGATTGACAGAGTTAGAAGCCGAGCCGGAGTCTCAGGAAGAGCTCAGACGCTCCAGCAGGATTTCGAAAAAACCCGCCTACCTGAAGGATTACGTTTGTTCCAACCAAGAAGAAAGGAGTGTTATATCTGCCTGACGACCGGCAGCAAGGAAAGCCGCGGGGATTGGCGCCTTCTCCAAGGTGCTGATTGGCCGCGCTTACTAAGTAACAATGCAGGCGGGAGATTATTCTGTTTTGTATTGGTTGGCTCCTCAGCCTGTCTGCTGTATAAATGTTATGCTTTCTGCTGTAACCTTAAGTGTGTGTATCTGCCTGCTCTGGCACGAGTTCTAATAATAAACGGCCTGATTAATACGTGAGTTCCAGTTATTACAGTGGTCATTAAATGAATGTTGTAGTTCTTAAGAGAACAGCATGGCTCAAACAGAGAATGTTTTTAAATCACAGCCATTGTTTCAAATGAGCATGTTTTGAAACCAGCAAAAACTGCCCAAAATCAAGGGCAGTTCAAAGTCACGAGGCTGTAATTGCAAGCCAGTTTGCAAGTGTTTGACCATATTTGTGAGCCACTATGGAACAGGATCATAAGCAGGCCCTGGGTAGCTATGTTATAACTTTGAATGGTTGCTAAGTGATTGGCCATTAAGAGAAAACCAATCAGTAGTTTTAAAGCCTGCTACACTAATAATTGCTTTGGTTATATTCCTGATCTCAGCAATGCTTTCTCATTCACTTGAACATATAAAACAGTTCAATACCGATTTAAAAATATCTGGGTAACATTCTATTGCATATTTTAGTAAAGTCAGTCAGGAGATTGGACTGGATATCTGTTGATTAACTTAAAAACCTAATAGCTTCCCTCTGCAACCCCAGCCTCTTATCTCTTTGGAAGAAGCCCAAAGTAGTTTAGGAAACTTGACACTCTTATCACTAGGTTTGATAATGTAACCTTGACAGGATAGGTGAAAAAAACATTTTCAACAGAACTGATGATTTTCAAATGAAACGTTAGACTCTAAAAACATTTCTGCCAAAGACCAACAGCCAAGGTTAATTCATTAGAATTATTCCATCAAAGCAATGATGGAATAAAGTTGAAATTTCAGGTGAGAAATTGAAAACAGAAAGAAGAGCACAGGTCAGAAATTGAATGGCAGAATAGAATAGAATAGAATAGAATAGAATAGAACTCTTTATTGGCAAAGTGTGATTGGATGTACAAGGAATTTGTCTTTGGTGAATATGCTCCCATTGTACATAAAATATATATTTGTCAAGAATCATGAGGTACAATACTTAATGATTGTCATAGGGTACAAATAGTGGAGCCATATCTGCTGGCATGTGAACCATTGCTGTAGCTCAGCTCCAACCTGCATGTGTGTGCCAGTCAGCTGATTTTTGGCTTTCACAGAGGCTCTGGGAGGGCATTTTTGGCTTCCAGAAAGCCTCTGGGGGGGGATGTGGGAGGGTGTTTTTATCCTCCTCCAACTCCAGGGAAGCCTTTGGAGCCTGGGGAGGGTGAAACACGAGCCTACTGGGTGCACCAGAAGTTGTGAAAGAGGCTGTTTCCAGCCTACAGAGAGCCTCTATTTTTGCCCTCCGCAGGCATTGAATTATGGGTGTGGGCCCTTGCACTTGCGTGATAGTGTGCACACATGCTCTTTCGGCACCATAGGAAAAAAAGGTTCACCATCACTGGCTTAGGGGGAAAAAAGCATGCCAATTTAACGTTAAAAGGAACCAAATATTTTAATGGCTAAATAAATAAGTAAAATAAGATCAAACCCTTCTTCCATTAAAACTAGAAAGAGATGGGTAGAGAGTACTGTTTCTAACTGAAATATTAAACTCCAACTATTAAACTCCTACGTAGCTTCTGCTCTGTCAATCTCTCACTACTTATCAGAGCTTACAAAACTTTTGCCAGACCCATCCTCGAATACAGCTCATCCGTTTGGAACCCATATCGCATCTCAGACATTAACACCCTTGAAAATGTCCAAAGATACTTCACCAGAAGAGCCATTCACTCCTCCACTTGAAACAGAATACCCTACAAGACTAGACTTTCAATCCTGGGCCTAGAAAGCTTAGAACCAAGACGCCTTAAACATGATATAAGTATTGCCCACAAGATCATATGCTGCAATGTCCTGCCTGTTGGCGACTACCTCAGCTTCAACCACAACAACACAGGAGCACACTACAGATTTAAACTTAATATTAACCGCTCCAAACTTGACTGTAAAAAATATGACTTCAGTAACCGAGTTGTTGAAGCATGGAACTCATTACCGGACTCCATAGTGTCATTATTATTATTATTATTATTATTATTATTATTATTATTATTATTATTATTATTGTTTTGTTGTTGTTGTTGTTGTTGTTGTTGTTATTGTTATTGTTATTGTTATTGTTATTGTTATTGTTATTGTTAATTAGATTTGTATGCCGCCCCTTTCCGCAGATTCGGGGCGGCTCACAGCAGTGATAAAACAATATACAGTAACAAATCTAATATTAAAAGTCTAAAATAACAAATCTAACATTAAAAGTCTAAAAGCCCCATTATTTAAAAAGCATACACACAAACATACCATACATCCCCAAACCCCCAACACTTTACCCTTAGATTATCTATGGTTGACCTATCCAGATTCCTAAGAGGTCAGTAAGGGGTGAGTACAAGTGCACTAGAGTGCCTTCCGTCCCCTGTCCTAGTGCTCTCCTATATCTCCTATACCTTTCTTCTATTCCTATATCTCTTCTTCTATTCTTTCATTGATATATTTTATTCCTATATTTTCTATTCTTCCTTAAATATATTTTACTATGAGTATATCCTCTATAACCTTCATTATGTATTTTACTATGTGTATACCCACTAAAACCCTCATTGTGTATTGGACAAAATCAATCAATCAATCAATCAATCAATCAATCAATCAAAAGGCATGATTGCTTTTGGACCATAATATCTAAAAGAGAAAGTAAAATACAGTAAATGACTATGGACTCATTTTATTTGGGTCCTAGCCTGAGATTTGGTGGTGGTGGTGGTGGTGGTGTTAGGGGAACATAGTTTTTTGGGGGATGGGGTGGGAGGAGATATTAATGGAAGACCTATCTGGTAGATATTGCCAGATGTTAGTTTAGTACAACTCTGCATCCCCAACAATAATGATGTCAATTTAGCTTGCCCTTTGGATTTTGGTGTCAACAATTCCTTTGTAGTGGAGGATATGCTTCACTGGGTAAAATTCAGAAAGAAGTACTGGAAATTACTATATTGTATTTCTATGTTATAAATACTTTTGCTATTCTTGGTACAGCATTGCATTAGAGTTATTTTTTGTGTTTTGTTGTTTATAACTTTATAGTTTGCACACCTTGGAGGTTTTCTTAAAACAAAAGTTGCTTCAGATTCTTATAAATCAGTCAATCAATACCTTGACATAAATACATATTCGCTTAGCAAACAAGGCTAGTAAAAAAATATTAAAAGATTACCAAATACTAAGGAAATTTCCAGTGGGAAAACATGTAAGTGTCTATAAAATGTGTTAGAGAAGCAATAGATTTAGAAGGAATTTTTCACTTGACTGTATAATAAAAAAATATCAAATAAAATATGGAAAATAATGTCATCAGTTGAATCTAAACTTCTGGAGATAATGTAACAATTTGGAAATATCAGGGTTATTAATGTCAACAACAAATAACAATGCTTTTATTTTACCCCATGCTGGGTTTGTTTTAATTTCAAGTCATTTCTGATCTTTTTAAAAACAAAATCTTCAAAGCTTTTATGAAACTACAGTAACCAACCAAGGAATTAGAAACCATCTGCCATATGTAGCTGGTCTAAATATCATAGGAATGAATCAAAATCAAGGAGGGCATCAGGGGAGGGCATTGGGGATGATAAGATGATTCATTTCCTCACCCCTTTAGCTTTGAGAATATTTTAACATAAAGTCAAAATCAAATAGGTGCAGATTATTATTCAACTTGTTTACAACAAGGTCTGCTCAGGTGTTCTAAGAACTTGTAACCACTATACGTGGAAAAGTATTTCCATCCTCTATCTGAGTCCTTCGGGATTGGGCAGCATAGAAGACAAATAAATAATAATCTTGAAGGGCCCTGGTGGCACATTGGTTAGAATGCAATATTGTGGGCCAACTCTGCCCACAGAATAGAGTTCAATCCTGACCAGCTCAAGGTTGATTCAGTCTTCTAGCCTTCCAAGGTCAGTAAAAATGACCTTGGAAGTAAAATGAGGACCCAGATTGTTGGGGACAATCACTCTGTAAGCTGTCCAGAGAATGCTCTAAAGCGCTATGGGGCGAGATATAAATCTAAGTGCTATTCCTATTTCTATCTTCATCAATTCTACGGAGCATTCCATTTAGAATTTATCTGCTAAAACTATTTGATGCTGACAATATTGTTCCAGAAGGAGCAATAAGAAGGAAGTTCAACTTTCTGCTGTCACAAAAGTTGATAGGTTATATTCAGCCAATTCGTAAGTCACTTTTTGCAGAATTGCAGAATTCAGGTGTCATTTAAATAGAACTAAGGGACCATATTTCCTGGGAGACATGATTTGTGCGGCCTTCTGCCGCACGAATCCCAGCAACCAATTAGGTCTCACAGAGTTGGCCTTCTCCGGGTCCCATCGACTAAACAATGTTGGCTGGCGGGACCCAGGGGAAGAGCCTTCTCTGTGGTGGCCCCAACCCTTTGGAACCAGCTCCCCCCAGAGATTAGGATTGCCCCCACCCTCCTTACCTTTCATAAACTTCTTAAGACCTACCTCTGCCGTCAGGCATGGGGGAATTGAGATATCTCCCCTGGCCTATATATTTTATGCATGGTATGTTTGTGTGCATGTTTTATTTTTAAATAAGGGTATTTTAGTTTTTAATTATTAGATTTGTTACTGTATATTGTTTTTATTATTGTTGTGAGCCGCCCCGAGTCTACGGAGAGGGGCGGCATACAAATCTAATAAATAATAATAATAATAATAATAATAATAATAATAATAATAATATTTTTTTAAAAAAATAAAAAACCTTAAAACGTACATTTTTAATGGCATCAATTTGTTCTTCATATGAATGCAATTTTTAAAAATATTTTATGTTACTAATCAAATCATTATTGATATCCCTAAGGAGTGAAATATCACATTGGTTGGGTTTCTTTGCTTGGACTATTCCCCTTCTCTCTTCTCGTCATGCAAATCATACATTTTCTTTTGGGGGTATTGATTTTTAGACAATTATGTTCTATTCCTCTGAACTTCCTCTTTGTCTTCAGTGGAATGGAGCATCCATGCTTTTAGATATAAATGTTTCTGGTATTGTAGGTAATAGAATTGACAAGCTTCGTGTCAGATGTATTTGTAGGGTATGGTCAAAAGATTCAAGATGGTAGCTGCAACGAAGGTCAAATATTGATCTGAATTTTATGTTGATACACATATGTGAACCTGCAACACTGCAGCCACCATCTTTTCTGACCACATGCTTAGTGACTTATGGGCGCTTCAATAAGAAAATCTGTTGAATTCTTCAAGGCTTACTTCAGGACTGACATATGTCAGAGCAGAATGTAGGTTTATTTCTTATAACTGGAAAATGGTTGTTTCCGTTACAGCTGAATGGCACTGAGCATTTATAATCCACTGCACAGGGATATGAGTACATATTTATCTCTGTTTGAATGTGCATGCGAATGTGCAGGAGAGAAAGAGACAGAGAGAAAAGACAAATACACAAGTACACAATGATTGCAGGCCAATTTCAAGTCCATTTGCCAGTCTGAACCAATTATATCCCTGCATTTCTATTTTTAGAATTTCTCAAAAACAGATCAAGCATTTTAGTATTTGAAAGCTCTTGCCACACAGCTTTTAAGTTAATTTTGTTCGGTCTCTGTGCTGGGACTGACAGAAAGAAAGAAAGAAAGAAAGTGCCAAATAATAAGATTTAGGATATTTGTCCTGCCCTTAACCCACAATACGGTCAGAACTTCAAATTGCACTAAATTTTACCTCTCACGGCTGGAAATATTATTTGGAGATGATAACAGGCTTTATACAATGTTATGTTCTCTGCATTAGATTGGGCAAGATTTTCAACAGAAATTTCCTCCCTAAAGGGAACTTTATCTCATGAATCCAGTTGCTTCTTGCCTCCAATCATCACCTGTGATTTTTAAGAGGGTTATTATTGTCCTATTTTGGAGACAGGGGTGAGGGAAAAGAAACCATTTTCTCTGCAAAGGACAAAAGTAAAAAAAGGAGCAGAAACAGACCACACTGTGGCAACTAAATCACTTAGAAAACAAACCATATTAATCTTAAATCCATGTTAAACCCTGAAGCACTTGGCAAGAATATAAACCATGGCTTGCTAAATTTCGGGAGTCCAGACGTATTTACAGGGCAACATCAAAATCATAATGATTTTTAAAACTCTGTTTGATTGCAGCAGATTTCTAAATGCATTCCAGAACATCCAGTTAATCTGTACCTATATTAAGTTGTTTGGAATGGCAACAAATACCCGGCCAACGGTTTCAACCGTCGGCCGGAGTTGCCTCAGGGGCGGGGGGATGATGAGGCAGCTCTTTTGAGCTGCGAACTTCCGGGTTCTTGGGAAACCGGAAGTTCGGGTTTTGGCAGCGCGCCAATGAGAGCGCGCTGCCGGCTGGCTAAGGCGGGCCCACAGATCGCCCAATTTAAAGGGCGATCTGCAAAAGCGGCCGCACTGTTGCTTTCTGTTTGCAAACAGTTTGCAAACAGGCTTTTTCTTGGCGAACGGACAGCGGCTGTGACGGACGGCAATCGGCGGCGGCGGCAGCGGATTGCTTCCTGGGAGGACGGGGCCTATCGAGGCCTCGGCAGGTTTCAGGGTCCGGGGCTTGCGGGCCCCTGACTCATCTCCTTATTATTTTTACAGCGGAGAGTAGGGTAGCCTACTCTCCAGGGGGGTGGGGGTAGGTCGCGGTAGGGCCCGAAGGCCTCACCCGGTGGCAGTCTTTGATTCAGAGGCTTTTGCCTCTGAGTCTGGGTTCGGGATTTTGGTTATTTTGCTGGGTACTTTTATTTTTGGTCTGGGAAAGGTGGTGCCCGGGGTAAAGGGGGTTATAGGTAGGCCCCTTCCCCCGGGGGTGGTAAGCTAGCCCACCCACCCCAGCCTAGAACCCTCTGAAGGGGTGGAGAACCCCCTCCCCTTTTTTAGGTAGGGGGCATAGGGGTTTTTTAGGTTTGTGAGGCCAAGGGGCCTTGTTCTGGGGGTGCTGGGATTAGGTAGGGTGACCTAGTGGTTCCCCACGGTCCCTGGGGCTCCCATTAGGAGGCCACGCTTTGGTAGGTTTTGGGCTTCCCTTTGGTGGGGTTTGCCCCGGGTTTTAGGACCTCAGTACCTCCCATCCAGGTGGCTGAGGGGGAATAGGCCCAATTTTGGGGTTTAATTTTGTATTTGGTTTGTGATTGGGTGGCCTGTTTAGTATGGGCCCCAGGAAGCGTGTAGCCAAGCAGGCTCCACAGGGCCCTCGCTCACAGAGGGCCAGGGTCCCATCTTTACGGGCTAGGGAGGCAGGGGTTGCAGTTCCTACCCCCCAGGTGCCACCCCCTCCTGCCGCCCAGCCCCCTCGGGGCCAGGAACCCGTGGTATCTGCTCAAGCCTTCTCTGCTCTCTTAGATCGCCTGGACTGCATGGACGCCCGCTGGGAAGCTGCCTTCGGGGCACGCAGTGGATCCGGGCCCTCAGCAGCATTGGGAGCCCCTCCTGTCGCTGGGCATGCGCAAGAAGCTCCGGACCAGAGCGACCCTGTGGCACGGGATGCCAGTTCTGCGGCCGGGGCCCTTGGGGCCCCATTGGATGGCAGGGGCCCTTGGGGCCCCATTGGATGGCAGGGGTGAGTCTCTTTCCATCGCACCCGCACCGGTTGTTCAGGGGTTACCCACCTTAACCCCCCCGGCAGGACCGGCCGGCTTGGGCCCTCCTTTGGGGTCCAGCACGCCTATGGTCTGCTCCCAGGTTTGGGGGGCGACTGCACCGCCGGCTTTGGTTCCAGCCGGGGCGCCAGTGGTGAACACGGGGTCTTTGCTCGGCACGACTGGGGTGGCAGGGGTTCAGGTAGCCCCCTCGGGGGTGGGTGGTTCTGTGGTTCTGCCTGGATTGGCCAGCCTTACGGCGGCCGTGTCTTCTGCGGGGTTGGCCAATAACAGCGTGGCCACCTCGACCGACCCCATGGCGGCTGCCATGGGGGCGGTTCCTGCAGGCCTTCCCTCGACTCCTTTAGGGTATCATTTGCACCCCTCAATTAGAGATAAGATTTGGAGGGGGGAATATATTGATCTCTACACCCTATTAAATAGGGAAGTTCCCAAAAAGGAAAGGGATGAGGAGGCCCGCACCAATCGGGCCAAAAAGGTCAAGGTACCTAGGTCTTTCAGGTCTTGGCTTTACGCCTTCCTGACCTATGCCACCGTCATCATACAGAAGGAGCCGGGCAGGGCCACGGCGCTCCTTAAGTACATTGACCTCATTGCCATGGCGCACTTCGAGGTCAAAGGGGATGCCTGGCAGACCTACGACGAGGCGTTCCGAATGAGGGTGGAGTTTGACCCTTCTCTGCCCTGGGATCGGGAAGTGCCCGATCTCTGGTTTCAGGCGACCCGCAAGAGCGGTTCGGGTCAAAGGACCGATAGTGGTCATTTAATGGAGGAGGAGCCGGCTGCGCCCCGCACGGTTGCGGGGCAGGGTGTTCGAACCGCCCCACTTTGTTTTGAGTACGGCGCCAAGGGCTCTTGCGCTCGCTCCTCCTGTAAGTTCCGGCATGCCTGCGGGAAGTGCGGAGGTTCCCACGCCACGCACATGTGCCCGCGTCCCGGGAGAAACAGGAACGGCAGGGACAAGAACAAGCCCGCCGTTCCTGCGACTCAAGGGCCCCAGTCCGGTCAGGCTTGAGCGCTTGACTGAACTCTTGCGGGGATATCGCCCGCCCGAGAGGGCGGCTGCTATCCTACAGGGCTTTAGTGAAGGCTTTAGAATTCCGTATCAGGGTCCCCGTAGGGCCTTTATGGCAAAGAATTTGAGGTCACTTCAAGGTAATGAGGAGTTGGTTAGGATAAAGATTAAGAAGGAGGTAGATGAAGGGAGGGTACTGGGCCCCTTTCCCTCCCATCCCATCCCGAATTTAAGGGTATCCCCCCTGGGGGTGGTACCCAAGAAGGCACAGGGTGAGTACCGGTTGATTCACCATCTTTCTTTCCCCCGGGGGGAGTCAGTGAACGACTTCATACCGGAGGAGCTGTGTTCAGTCCGCTACGCCTCGTTCGACGCGGCAGTAGCTATGGTTCGGGCTTGCGGAGTTGGGGCACTAATGGGCAAGAGCGACATTAAGTCCGCTTTTAGGCTCCTGCCCATACACCCCGACGATTTCGATCTCCTGGGTTTCTGCTTTGAGGGAGGTTTTTACATGGATCGAACTCTCCCCATGGGGTGTTCGATTTCATGCGCTCTCTTTGAGAGCTTTAGCACTTTCCTTGAGTGGGCGCTCAGGAGTCGAACTGGGTCCAGGTCGGTCATACACTATTTAGATGACTTCCTAGTGGCGGGCCCGGCGGGCACACCTCAATGCCAGGCCCTAATGGCGGCATTTGAGGGGCTGTGTGCTTATTTAGGGGTGCCCCTAGCGCCAGAGAAAATGGAAGGGCCATCCTCTAGGATGTCCTTCTTAGGTATAGAGCTGGACTCCTCCACGCAGTCTTGCAGACTGCCGGAAAACAAGCTGTTGAAGATGAGGCTCAAACTGGAGGAGGTAGCCAGCCTGAAGAGGGTGACCCTCAAGCAACTCCAGGAGCTTACAGGGCTGCTTAACTTCGCTTGCCGGGTAATTGCTCCCGGTAGGGCGTTTTTACGCAGACTGTATTCCGCCATGCAGGGTCTGAGCTCGCCCCGTCACCATGTGCGGCTCAGCATGGGGGCCAGAGAAGACTTGCGGGTATGGCAGACTTTCCTGGCCCATTTTAATGGGATCTCCTTCTGGCGGCAAGATTTGCTTCTCCAAGCAGACTTGCAATTGCACTCCGACGCCTCGGGTTCCCTTGGCTTCGGGGTGATGCTAGGAGGGAAGTGGTGCCACTCCACATGGCCGGCTGAATGGGCTGCGGCCGGTATAGGGAGGGATCTCACATTCCTAGAATTTTTTCCCTTAGTGGTGGCGGTTGAACTGTGGGGCAGTCAGCTCGCCAATCAGGTGGTTCATTTCTGGTGTGACAACCTGGCGGTTGTCCACGTGGTAAATTCTTTGTCTTCAAAGAATGAGAGGGTAATGCACCTGGTCCGATTTTTCATCAGTAAAGCCTTGGCTCTGAATGCACTGTTCTTGGCACGCCATGTGCCGGGGTTAGAGAACGGTGCGGCTGACGCTTTATCCCGTGGACAGCTTGCCAGGTTCCGGGCATTGGCACCCTGGGCGCAACGCACACCAGAACAGATGCCAGGACACTTATGGAGCCTGGCCGGGCTGCAGAACCATGGAGGCAAGAGGCAAATCAGGCCATTGGGCTGTCGATAGCCCCAAGCACCCGGGCTGTGTACCTCCGGTCAGGTAAGGAGTTTATGGAGTTCAGGGTTAGTAAGGGCTATAGGCAGATGTGGCCCGTACCGGTCGACCAGTTGTTGGAGAACTGCGTGCTGCTACACCAACGTGGTCTGACCGTGAAAACCATTAGGGGCAAGTTGGCTGGCCTGGCATTCATCGCCAAGGCTCAAGGGTTCCCTGACACGTGTAGTGACTTTCGGGTTAGGAGAATGTTAGAAGGGTGGTCCCGGGAACGGCCGACACCAGCGGCTGATGCCCGGCAGCCCTTATCCATATTACAGCTGTCGACCCTAAGCCACACGTGGATCAGGCTGTGCACTTCACACTATGAAGCCTGCCTTTTCCATGCGGCAGCGACTACGCTCTTTTTTGGGGCTTTTCGGGTGAGCGAAGTTTTAGCCAGCTCTGTTCGGGACAATAGCATGCGCGCGCTCCAGCGGAGCGACGTGCAGCTACGAACTAGTGGGGTCTCCATACGCCTGCGACAGTCCAAGACGGACCAGCGTGGTTGTGGTGTGGAGATTGTTTTAGCACCAACGACTGATGGTGCCGTTTGCCCGGTGTCGGCTCTAACTGCTTTTTGCGCTAGTCGTGGGGAAACCCAGGGTTTTTTATTTTGTCATTGTAATGGGGGCCCCTTGACTAAGTACCAGTTCTGGGCGGTTACCAAGCAGGCCCTTGAACAGGTGGGCGCGGACCCCTCCAGGTTCGGCACCCACTCGTTTCGTATAGGCGCGGCTACCACAGCCGCCAATGCTGGTCTGGCGGATCGCCACATTATGGCCATAGGCCGTTGGAGGTCGGCAGCCTTTCGTACATACGTCAGGCCCCCCCGATAGGGACCCGTTTTGGCTGTTTTAATTTTCTGTTTGTTGTTTCAGCTGTTGCTGATTCCCGGCCCGCAGTTTGGCTCATGGGCCACAGTTTCGTGTTTTGGGCCGGCCGTTTTGCTTCACGGTCCCCTGTCGGATCGCAGCTTTCCCTGGGCTCGAAGATGGACGTTGTTTGGATGGGCTGAAGGGGAATGCGCTGGGAGGGGCTTTGCCCCCTGTTTTTTGAACGGTGTCGTTCCGAGGGAGCCCCCGAGTTGTTGGTGATCCACCTCGGGGGCAATGATCTCGGCGTTTTGAGCGGCTTGTCGGTGAGCATCCAGGCTCGCGAAGACCTTCGGGCCATCGCAGCCGCGTATCCAGGCACACGTCTTGTGTGGTCTGAGATCCTTCCCAGACTTGTCTGGCGGGATGCTGTTTCACCCAAAGCCGTTAACAAGGCCAGGTTGAGGGTCAACCAGGCCATTGGGAAGGTGGTTAGGGAGTTGGGGGTGTGTGTAGTGAAGCATCCCCATATAAAATTTGGAACCCCCTGGCTCTACCGAGCCGACGGCGTTCACGTCTCAGAGGAGGGGAACGCCATTTTCCTGTCGGACCTGCAGAGGTGCCTCCAGGAATTTGTGTAGGAGGCTGGGTGGGGGTCGGGGGGGCCAAGATTGAGATCTGACCCCCCCTCCGTGGCAGGTTTGGGGCGGAAATGGGCAATTAGATGCAACTGCGCATGCTCCTTTCAGGGCATCATTAAAGGGTGATGGACCGCCTCTCTCCAGGAACCAGAGGTTTGAACAACGTCGGGGATTGGAGAGAGGATGTCCATGGGAATCACCGGATCCAATGTCCCTCAGGGATTGGAGGGTGATCTCCTCCCACACGCAGAAGCGTGGCTAGGATCCAGGTGAAGGTGGTACCTTCACCTGGATCAGCAAGGAGTTATTGCCCAATGTTGCCAAAGAATGTTATGGTAGGAATTTCCGCCCCGTTAGTTTTGCTCTGCAGGTCCTTAGTTTGTTTTGAATCAAATATTCAAATTTGTTTATTCAAATTTATTCAAATTTATTTAAAGTTATTTAAAGTTATTTAACTATGTTAATTAATAAATGACTCTTAATTAATCCACAATCCATGTCTCAGCGTCTTTACTCCGCCTCCGGGGGCAAATACCCGGCCAACGGTTTCAACCGTCGGCCGGAGTTGCCTCAGGGGCGGGGGGACGATGAGGCAGCTCTTTTGAGCTGCGAACTTCCGGGTTCTTGGGAAACCGGAAGTTCGGGTTTTGGCAGCGCGCCAATGAGAGCGCGCTGCCGGCTGGCTAAGGCGGGCCCACAGATCGCCCTATTTAAAGGGCGATCTGCAAAAGCAGCCGCACTGTTGCTTTCTGTTTGCAAACACCCGCCCACCCTCCGCTATCACCAGTGTGTCCTCCTGAGGTCGCCTCGGGGCCGAATAGGAATTTTTTGCGGCCTCCCCTTTAGAGGCGGCCGTTTTTTCGCCTATTCCACACTGACGGGTGCGGATTGGATTGGTTAGGGGGCGCGGTGCAGTTAGATAATAAATAGGCCTCCCTTTGGTCATTGGGGTTGGCAGGTTTGGGGCGGAAATGGGCAATTAGATGCAACTGCGCATGCTCCTTTCAGGGCATCATTAAAGGGTGATGGACCGCCTCTCTCCAGGAACCAGAGGTTTGAACAACGTCGGGGATTGGAGAGAGGATGTCCATGGGAATCACCGGATCCAATGTCCCTCAGGGATTGGAGGGTGATCTCCTCCCACACGCAGAAGCGTGGCTAGGATCCAGGTGAAGGTGGTACCTTCACCTGGATCAGCAAGGAGTTATTGCCCAATGTTGCCAAAGAATGTTATGGTAGGAATTTCCGCCCCGTTAGTTTTGCTCTGCAGGTCCTTTGTTTGTTTTGAATCAAATATTCAAATTTGTTTATTCAAATTTATTCAAATTTATTTAAAGTTATTTAAAGTTATTTAAATATGTTAATTAATAAATGACTCTTAATTAATCCACAATCCATGTCTCAGCGTCTTTACTCCGCCTCCGGGGGCAAATACACTATATTGTAATTTAGAATAAAATAGAATAACTGAGTTGGAGGAGGCCTTGAAGATCATCTAGTCCAACCCCTTACTTAGGCAGGAAACCCTACACCACCATTTCAGACAAATGGTTGACCAATCTCTCCTTAAAAACTTCCAGTGTTGGAGCATTCATAACTTCTGGAGGCAAGTTGTTTCAAGAGGAGAGGGAAGCCCTTCAGCATGGGAAGGAAGAGGAAGCAGGTAGCAGCAGCAGCAATGCCTTTTGATCAAAGGAGCAGGAGGTTCCCTCTTCTCCCCCACCTGGATTTCTCTCTCTGGTGCAATGTATGGAAGGCACCAGGTGTATGGGAGGTGCATGCTCCTCCTCGCCGCCTCAGAGTCACTCTTCTTTTTAAGCCTTAAAGTTTTGGATTTTTTGGATTCCCCTTGCCTCACCTTCTTCCTTCAGCAGCACCTGTCCTCCTCTTCTTCCCCCTTCTCCTCCCAGCCAAATTCCAAGCTTTTATTTCTTTTGTAATGGGTTTGAACGCATTATTTGCTTTTACATTGATTCCTATGGGAAAAATTGCTTCTACTTACAAACTTTTCTACTTTTTTAATTGGTTTATTTACTAAATTAACAACAAACAAAAAATACTTAAAAGAAAACGTGCCCAACACCAAACTTTTCTACTTAAGAACCTGGTCACAGAACGAATTAAGTAAGCAGAGATACCACTGTATACCCAATTCCAGCAACCATTCTTTATATGTTTTAGCCTCCAATCCTGTAATTATCTTTGTTGCTCTTTTCTACACTCGTTCTAGAGTCTCAACATATTTTTCCCATTGTAGCAACCAAAACTGGATGCAGTATTCTAAGTGTGGCCTTACCAAGGCATTATAAAGTGGTATTAACACTTGATGTGATCTCGATTCTATCCTTCTGTTTATGTGACCTAGAACTGTGTTGTCTTTTTTAGCAGCTGCTGCACACTGCTGGTTCATATTTAAATGATTGTCCATTAAGATTCCAAGATCCCTCTCACTGTTGCTTCTATTGAGCAAGGTATCACATATTCTGTACCTGTAAAATACTGTACCTAGAAGTATTTCTTTTTTATTATTATTTTTTTAATACATACAAAGACATCGCAACCAAAATAAGTACAAGTAAATAAAAACAAACAAACAGATATACAAATAAACATAACATTAAACAAAACAAAACATATAAGCAAAACATTGGGGAAAATAATTTCCCCACTCTTTGAGAATGTTCAATCGGAAATTTTTTCCTGGAAGTATTTCTACCCATACTGTATTTCCAAATCCTAGGAAATTGGAAAGTAAGAACAAGATCTTACATATCTAGGCCTAGAAGGATGAAAAAAATTGTTCAACCTAGAATTCTTTAATCCATTTGCAAGTCAGTTACATTCTGATATCCACAATTTGTCATGAGATTTAGATCAAGCCAGTACTCCTTTAGAAGTGATGTTTCTCCAACGAAATGACAAATCTGTGCAAGGGGTAATGATTTTCCAAAATTACATCTCAGTCAGATGTGTAATTTTATGAACCTGAGCCAACTTTGAATGCAATAGAGAAAATGTGGTTTAAATTGCTTCATGAAACCAAGGGAATTATTCTGGACAATATTCCTACATTTTAAATACGTTTTCTACAATGGATTTAATGCACAGTTTAACATGCTTCCTCCTATCCTTTTGGTCATCATAGTAGTATCTGCAATTATGGGATCAGCAATAACTAGTAAGTTCATCATTGCCTGCTGTAATGTTAAAAACCTGAATTACAGAATGTTGGTGTCATCTAACAATCCATGACATGGAATACAATGGGAAGTGGCAAATCCAAGCACCTACATCAGAAAAAGGAAAAGAGGAAAGTTATATGTCATAGGACAATAGGCCATTCCTGTAGGACAGAGTTCCTCAACCTTTCTGACTTTGCAGACTGGTAGTTGGGAGGTGTGCATGTGAGTTGCTGGCAATTGAGCATGCACAGCTCTCTTTGCACAAGTGATGGGCACATGTACCTGCTGCTTGTACAAATGGAGTGTGGACATACACACTCAACTGCTCTTCACACAAGTGGGGATACCAGTGAAGGGCTGCAATAAATTTTACTGTGGGAATGGCTTATTTTGTTGGTGTGGCTTGCCAGCCATGTGACCCGGTGGGAATGGTTTGATGATCAAGTGACCTGGGGGTGGCTTAAAGGTCATGTAACTGACTTAAAGGTGGCCAACTTGACATCACTCACATCAAGGGTTAGGGTTAGGGTGCCTGGCCTCTCCTCAAAAGAGATACAATTCCCCTATCTATTTACTATTACTGAACATCCAAAATATACTATTTAATTCTATGTATATATATCTTATATGTGTACATACATATTACACACAGGCACACAAAAATATACATAATCTACTATATAAATGGCATGTATATGTACACACACACACACAGCTCTTCTAAAATTATACACATTTAACCTCATTTACTGCAATAGGAAAAACATACCTAGAACCCAGAAGAGAAAAAAAGAAAAAAAATCAAAATTTTTCTACTAGTTCTGCATACCTGAGTATACCCATAGGAGCCCATCACTGGGTGATCCGTGTGCCGCCCACCTCTTCCACAGCCCAAACAGCTCACAGCTCAGTAGTGGGGTGTGGCTCTGGGGTTGGCGACCTCTGCTTTAGGACACTGTTTCTGAACCTCAACAACATTAGGGTATGTGAATTTCGACTTCCTGAATTCTCCAGCCAGCATTTTAAAATTGCTGAGGTTGAGAAACACTACTATTAAAGGCTACAGAAATTGACTTGATCTGGCAAAGAAATTGACTTAGCTCTTCCACCTGATCTTTCTGTTATGAACTCTTAAAGAATGACGCATTGAAAAAAAAAAACTAGGACAAAATCCACCAGTGATTTGGTATGTGTTCCATGTAAATAGCTAAAGACAGAAAGTATTCCGAATCTGATATTTAGAATTTTGTGTGCCTGGAAATACATCAAGGGAAATATTTCTTCACCCAGAAGGTCGTTGATCTATGGAATTCACTTCCAGAAGAGGTCGTGACAGCTGTCAGCCTTGATAGCTTCAAGGCAGGGTTAGACAGATTCATGGATGCCAAGCATATAGATGGTTATTAAAACAGATGTCCAAGTGCTGCCTCTATGTTGGTTGAGGCAGGCAGGATTCCCTTGAGTGCCACTTGTTGGGGGTCAAGGGAAAGGGAGGGTTTTGCCTTCTCTTTCTGCTCAAGATCCTCATGGATAATTAGTGGGCCACTGTGTGACACAGAATGCTGGACTCGATGGGCTTTGGCCTGATTCAGCATGGCTCTTCTTATGTTCTTACATCCTAGACTTTTTTTTCATTGCTAATTGTTCTGAAGAATGTTTTTTTTCCAGCCCTAATGAGTTGCTAATGATCTTCCCTGCTCTTACCAGCTTACAGGCATTTTCATTGCTAATATCTCCAAAGGGTTTTTCCAGCCATAAGGCTTTTATTCATTGCTGCTCAATCCAAATAAGTTTTTTTAAGCCCTAACCAGGGGATAAAATAATGTGCTGAAGCTGACCAGACTAAGGATGCTTGCCAGATGAATACCTGGTAGGCAGATATTTTTCCCCATTTTCCTCCCCAAAAACTAAGATGTGCCTTATACTCCGGTGCATCTTATACTCCGAAAAATACTGTATATGTAGATATATTTTTTTTGTTATCATTCAGAAAATCAGTATAAAACTCACTTGTGACCTTATACAGTAGTACCCCTAGATATGTGCATAATTCATTCCAGAAGGGAGCTTGTATGTCGAGGCAACTCGTATCTGGAACAAATAACTTTACACGTTGTTTTTCCCCTCCAAGATAACCAAAAGCAAGGATTCTTTCGCCATCTAGTGGACGCTCGGCTCGTATCCCGAATTTGAGCTCGGGACTAGAACAGAAATGTCTCTCCCCTCATGGCTCGTATCTTGAAATACTCGCATGTAGAGCAGCTTGTATCTAGAGGTACTACTGTATATGAGTGTGGTGCTGGATTCTAGTTATCCTTACCTGTACCTTCATCATTACATTAATGTGCTCCTTACATGATCCGGAAACAATCTACAAAAAGTATATTAGACTGTTAGACTTTAGTTATGTTGTTAGGCTAGTCCAGATCCCTCCCATTTTTTATTTTTTATTTTCTTTCTTTCTTTTTTCTTTTTTGCAGAAATCTAAATTAAGAGGCTGGAAATTATTTGGTTTCCTTTATTGGTTTTCCTGAAAGGTTCCTGTTCTGTCTGGGTCCCTCCAGAAGCCAACACCAACCAAAAAGAGAATCCAGACACACTGGTAAAAAGCAAAGGCAGTTTATATAATTCAAAGCAAACATAGGTAACAGAAACTGTTCTTACAGACAGGAACACACTGGAACTTCACAGAGGTTTCACGAAGGCCATGAAATAAAACAGGATTCTTGCTGTCAAAAACAACGCTGGAGATAACAAACCCATGCCTCCCCCAAGGCTTCCAGACTTCTAGGCCACAAGCCAAGATCAGAGACGCCGAGAAGCAAAGCAGGGTCACAGAACTTCCAGTTGATAACGCTCCACAAGGCTGCAAGGGCGGGCCTGCCTTTTAAACCCTGCTGAGGAGAACCACACCCAAACCCAGCTGTTGCCAATTCAGTGATGCAAATACCTTTCTAATTGGTCCCATCTCTGAGCTGCACATCGCTGTCTCATGTCAATTATAGCCTGTGCTTCTTCATCCAATGAGTCCAGGCTACTAGCTGGGGAGAGCCCCCCCCCCCGGGGCTCTCAGGCTGCTCTCCCTCCTCCTCTTCCTGACTTTCCTCTCCCCCGTCTGCCTGGTCCTCCCCCTCCTGTTCACTGTCCTCCTCCTCTGGGCGTGGAGCCAGCAGAGATGCAGCCGGTCCCTGAGGAGCCTCAGGCTGAATCACAACACCATCCCCTCCTCGGAAGGCCCCTCCCCACCTGCCAGCAGAGAGGATGTGGTTTCTGGGGAAACCGGGCGTGAAAATCCCGAAGAAGGTTGGGAGCATCCAGCAAGGCAGCTTCCACGCAGGAGCAATCATCAGGGTCCCCCTCCACCCATTGCACCTTGTATTGGATGCCAGCGTCCACCCAACGGGAATCCAGAATGGCATGCACCATAGCATCAGGGAGGTGGTCACGAACACACAGGGCAGGAATGTTGGGACGGAGCGGACAATCGGGAGGGACAGGGACTAACAGCGAATGGTGAAACACAGGGTGGACCCGCAAGTTGGCCGGCAAGGTGAGCTGGTAGGCCACCGGGTTGATAACCCTTTCAACAGGAAAAGGGCCCAGGAACCGGGGATCTAACTTGTGTCTGGGTAATTCGGAGGCTATGTATTTTGTGGACAGCCACACCTGATCCCCCACCACCAAGGGGGGCACATCCCATCTGGAGCGGTCAGCCACTCTCTTATAGTCCTCCTTGGCCTTATTAAGGTACCTTTTCACCATCTCGTGGACCGCCTGCAGCTCCGAGAGGAAGTCCTCTGAAGCAGGCACTGGGGAATCTAGGAGGGTCAAGGGAAAGAAGCGAGGATGGAAGTCATAATTTGCAAAAAAGGGCGTGAGTCGGGTCGAGGAGTGGCGGGAGTTGTTAAAAGCAAACTCCGTGACAGGGAGGAACCTGGACCAATCAGACTGGCGATCCGCCACTAGACACCGCAGGTATTGCTCCAGTATCCCGATGACCTTTTCTGTGCCTCCATCGGTCTGGGGGTGCTGCGTCGATGCGAGGCACACGGACACATGCAGGGCCGACATCAATTCCCGCCAGAACCAGGCTGTGAATTGTGTTCCCCTGTCAGAGACCACCCGATCTGGGAGCCCATGTAACCTAAAAACGTGGCTGATAAACATTTGAGCCGTGAGTTGGGCAGTGGGCACCCTAGTGCAAGGTACAAAATGAACCATCTTGGTGAGCATATCCATTACCACCATGACTACCATGAAGCGAGCAGAGGAAGGCAAATGGGTCACGGCACCCCAGGGTCTCTTGGGCGTGGGCAAAGGTTGCAGTAATCCTGGCGGGGCTCCAGTCACCCCCTTGGCCGTACGACACCGGACACAGGTGGCCACATAGGAATGCACATCATCTTGGATGCGTGGCCACCAGAATGTCCGAGTGACCAGCTCTAAGGTTTTGAACAGGCCAAAATGCCCCGCCACTGGAAAGTCATGACACTGGGCCATAATCAGGCCCCTCACTGGGCCAGCTGGAACATACAGCTGCCCCCGGTACCGGAGCAGACCGTCTTGGAATGTCCAGGGGTAATTGGGTGTTAACTCCTGCACCCTCTGCACTACAAACCCATCCCCCTGCTGCGCCTCCCGTAAATGGCGACGCAAGTCCACTGGGTCCTGGGTCGCAGCCAAAGCTGCAGGGGGAAGAACCGTCTGAAGAGGAGCCAGCTCCTTTGGGTGAGTGTACTCCGGCTTGCGAGACAATGTGTCTGCTTGAGGGTTCTGGGCGCTGGGAGTGTACCTGATGCGGAAATTGAACCACGCGGAAAAGAAGGACCAGCGGATCTGTCTCTGGTTCAATTTCCGAGCCATCTGAAGATACTCGAGGTTCTGGTGGTCCGTCCATACTTCAATCTGGTGACGGGCCCCCTCCAGGTAATGCCGCCAATGCTCAAAGGCGGCCTTCACCGCTATGAGTTCCTTCTCCCAAATTGTATAATTTCTCTCCGAGGGTGACAATTTGCAGGAGAAGTAGGCACACGGAAACAGAATGTCACCGGGATGATGGGCTTGGAGGAGCACTGCACCAACCGCTACGTCCAAGGCGTCTGTTTCCACCACAAACGGCCGAGCGGGATCAGGATGGCGCAGAAGCGGTTCCGCCATGAACACCGCTTTCAGGGCATCAAAAGCCCACTGTTCCGCCTCCCCCCAAACAAACGGGACTTGTTTTTGTAACAACCGAGTCAAGGGCGTGGTTAACATGGCATACCCCGGAATAAAAGTTCGATAGTAGTTCGCAAACCCCAAGAGACATTGTACGTCTTTCACCCGTTGTGGAGGTTGCCAAGACTGAAGTGCGGCCACTTTGCCCGGGTCCATGGAAATGCCACCTGGAGATAAAATGTGCCCAAGGAATTCGACGGTAGTCTGGAAGAATTGGCACTTCTCCAGCTTGGCCTACAAATGCTGCTCCCGTAACTGGAGCAGGACCCGGCGCAAATGGCCCAAATGCAGGACATGGTTCGGGGAATACACCAAAATGTCATCAAGGTAAATCACAATGAAATGGTCCAACATGTCCCGGAACACGTCATTCATCAGATGTTGAAACACGGCTGGGGCGTTGGTAAGGCCAAAGGGCATCACGGTGTATTCGAAGTGGCCGTAACGCATGCCGAACGCTGTCTTCCACTCATCCCCGGCCCGCATCCGGACCAAATTGTACGCACTGCGCAAATCAATTTTGGTGAACACTGTTGCCGTCCGCAACTGGTCCATGAGTTCGGGGATCAAGGGCAAGGGGTACCTATTCCGCACCGTGATGGCGTTAAGGCGCCGATAGTCACAGCAGAGGCGAAGATCGCCCGTTTTCTTCTTCACGAACAAAGCAGGGGCAGACAAAGGGGTCTTGAATGGCCAAATAAATCCCTTGGCCAAATTCTTCTCAATAAACTCCTTGAGAGCCACAAGCTTCGGGTCTGACATGGAATACAAACGACCAGCCGGGAGCTTGGCGTCAGGGATCAGGTCTATGGCACAGTTGTATGTCCGATGCGGTGGTAGCCGATACGCCTCCTTCTCGTTAAAAACATCGGCGAACTCCTCGAGGCAACGGGGTAACTGGATCATGGGAACTATTCGGCCATGGGCTGCGCACACATGTCGGTGGTGGTCCACACACTGCAAACCGGAGAATGTTACCAGGTTCTGGGACCACACCACATGCGGGTCATGCACGCGCAGCCATGACAACCCCAGCATGAGGGGAAAATGAAGCCCCTTGGTGACATAAAACTGCAGGGCCTCCTCATGAGTTCCGATGCACATCCGCACCGGCAGGGTCTGGAAACGGATGGGACCAGCCAGCAACACCCGCCCATTAATGGTCTCAACAGTTAACGGCGGGATGACAGGACAAAGGAACAAGGAATGACATTGGGCAAAGGCTTCGTCCAGAAAATTCGTCATCGCCCCCGAATCCACGAGGGCCAACGCAGGATAGGTCTGAGTCCGTTGGGCAATTTGCAGGGTCCCAGAGATCGTCAGGTGTCAAAACGGTCCGAAGTCGGTAGCCGCGGAGTCAGGAGAAAGTGGGATTCCCGCCCGACCTAGTGTTGCCACCAAGCCGGGCCCTCCTCGTTTCCCGACCGCTCCGATGACTAAGGACATCCAGACGTAGGCCCCGCCATCAGAGAGTCCATGACAGGGACAGGGACACAAGGGGTTGTCTCCTGGCACTGAACGGGGGAAGTCACTGGAAGCACAGGAGAGCTGGAGGGTACTGGAACGGCGGCAGCCACCGTGCTCCACCTCTTGTGGGGACAAACCACAGCAAAATGTCCCAGGAAACACAACCCAGATGCCTGCCGACGCCCCCGTTCCTCCGGGGTCTGGCAGGGTCGTGTGTAACTCATGTCCATCGGCTCCCCGGCGGAAACATGATCCATCAGGCGTGGAGGCAGCACTGGTTGAAAACGGTGGGGCGCAGGGACCAGAGCCGGGGTTCCTACGGTCGACAACCCCCGCTGCAGAACATGTGTCGGCGGGACGCCTGAAGCACGGGGGTTGGACCGTCCCGCTCGATGGACTTCCTTGGCCAACAGCCTGGCCTCTATCGCCAGGCAATGCCGCTCCAAAGCGTCCAGAGTGCCGGGCAGCACCTCATGCACCAGCTCATCCAACATAGTGTCCGATAATCCATCCTGAAAGGCCTCGAGCAGGGCAGCCTCATTCCATTGGACCTGCCCAGCCAGGGACCGAAAGTCAGCCATGTAGTCCGCCAGGGGGCGCTAACCCTGGCGCAGTTGCTTCAGCTCCCGCGTGGCCATCTGCTCTTGCACCAGATCTGCGAATTGATGACACAGCTGGTCACAGAAAGCAGTAAAGTTCTGAAGTAGAGGGTCATCTCGAGCCAGGTAAGGTGCCACCCACGACGCTGCAGGGCCAGCCAACAAGCTACAAAGAAACGCCACCTTGTGGTCATCTCCAGGAAAGTGCACCATCTGGGCGTTTATAAACAGCTGCACTTGGCTCAGGAATGCAGAAAACAGCTGCCGGTCCCCCCAGAACTTTTCCGGCATCGCCACGAAACATTTCCTCCTCGGCAAAGGCGCTGAAGGAGGTACCACAGGGGACGACTGGGGTGGGGCCAGCTGGTGGGACAAATCCTCCACCTGGCGTTGTAACACCAGGACCGTCTGGGTCAACTGCGCAATGTCCCTGCGCAACTCATCAAACACAGCCTGCATGTCAGCTGCAGAAACTGCCATGGTGGAAGGCAAAAACAGGAACCCAAAAAAGCAAAAATGCCAAACAAGGAACCAGCAGCAGAGAGCAGGAAGAAAAAACAAACAAACCACCCCCAAACTATGAACCAGGTGTCTGGTGGTTGGTGAAGCATTATACTGTTCTGTCTGGGTCCCTCCAGAAGCCAACACCAACCAAAAAGAGAAGCCAGACACACTGGTAAAAAGCAAAGGCAGTTTATATAATTCAAAGCAAACACAGGTAACAAAAACTGTTCTTACAGACAGGAACACGCTGGAACTTCACGGAGGTTTCACGAAGGCCATGAAATAAAACAGGATTCTTGCTGTCAAAAACAACGCTGGAGATAACAAACCCATGACTCCCCCAAGTCTTCCAGACTTCTAGGCCACAAGCCAAGATCAGAGACGTCGAGAAGCAAAGCAGGGTCACAGAACTTCCAGTTGATAACACTCCACAAGGCTGCAAGGGCGGGCCTGCCTTTTAAACCCTGCTGAGGAGAACCACACCCAAACCCAGCTGTTGCCAATTCAGTGATGCAAATACCTTTCTAATTGGTCCCGTCTCTGAGCTGCACATCGCTGTCTCATGTCAATTATAGCCTGTGCTTCTTCATCCAATGAGTCCAGGCTACTAGCTGGGGAGAGCCCCCCCCCCGGGGCTCTCAGGCTGCTCTCCCTCCTCCTCTTCCTGACTTTCCTCTCCCCCGTCTGCCTGGTCCTCCCCCTCCTGTTCACTGTCCTCCTCCTCTGGGCGTGGAGCCAGCAGAGACGCAGCCGGTCCCTGAGGAGCCTCAGGCTGAATCACAACAGTTCCATCTGCAGTTTGCTTTGTGATTCTTTTTCTCATCCACTCCTCTCTCCCAATCCTAGCCAGGAATTTTGGTCCACAATGAAGGGTAAAGAGAAAATGAGTCATTAAAAAGCATAATCACCTTGTGTATGTTCAGAATGAATTAATGTCTATTTATGTCTTTGAGAATCAGAGTTAAACCAGCCATAAATGTGACACTGTTCAAGAAGTTGATTTTCTGAATATTTGGGTAATTTCATTTCTTCATTTTAGTGCATAAATAAAAGATGAAAACTGCTGTATTTAGAATTATATGAATATATTAGTTCCAGTGAACTAATATAATTAGATGGCAATGAAATCTGCTGCATGTGAGAACACCCATTCCTTCATGGACCTTTGTCACTTACTATGTGTAGTACCAGCATATTTTCAATAGGTTTTGCCTGCAATGGATGCAATTCACAGAGTCCACATTTTGTTATATCTCTGCACATAATGCAATCATAGATCTCCTCCCCCCCCCCAAGTTCATCACATATTTCAGTCAATTTATAACAGTTGTATTTGTGAAACCCTACATGTTAAGACACTCTTAGTAGAGGTCGCTTAACTTTTGTGAGTGGTAATGGAAGGGATAATTTGGGAATCCTTGATGTATTTTCAATTCCTGTCCAAATATAACTTAGTAGCACCTAGAGAAATTTATTTGTCCAATTGATCTCAAGGAAATGTAGACCTTATACCTTGTTGTCCACCTGTTTTCCATTTCAGTTGAGTAATTTTAGCCATTAGTTGTTGTACTGCTTCTAATTTATTTAGTGCCTACCTAGCTCTTTGGAACTATCATTTAGCTGAGCTTCACTTCCAGAAAATAACAAAATGCAACAGAATTTTGATTTTCTGAAAGTGGTTGTTTATTATCATATTCTCTTCTTCCAATGTCAGATATGAGGATCTATTGACATGAAATTGGAATGTTCTACAGCTACAGGAAGCCACACTGAGGCATTATTAAAACTAATACGAGGGAAAGGATAGGCTCATCTTTTGTGATGGAGGTAGATATAAGAATACTCTAGATTTTGGCCATAAGTATGTGATCAAAATCCATTGAAAAAATATCTGCCTTCTCTTGTATTTTAAAAGATATTAGTTATATATAATATATAAAATATTTAATATGAATTGACACTTCATTTCTGAAAATAAGTAACTGTGGAGTTTTTAAGGGCATTTAGTTATGAGTAAATAGTAGTTTGGAAAAACAAAGGAGAGTTAAGGAATTAGAGTAATGAATTAAGTACTATAGCTTTGATTTATTAAGCAGAACTGTAGAAACTGAACAAGGAGAGATGCAACCTGGATATAAGAAGAAAACTTCTGATAGTGAGAGCAATCAATGAATAGAATGGCTTGCCTTCAGAAGTTGTGGGAGCTTCATCACTGAAAGCTGTCCAGAAGAGACTGGACTGCCATCTGTCAGAAATGGTATAGGGTCTGCTTGAACTAGATGACCTACAAGGTCCCTTCCAATCTGTTAATAATAATAATAATAATAATAATAATAATAATAATAATAATAATAATAATTTATTGGATTTGTATGCCGCCCCTCTCCGTAGACTCGGTATATATATCTACAATATGGATCAGAATGGAAGCAGTTGAGCCATTGGTATATTGCAGATGTGATGTCTCCCTTCCTTCCTTCCTTCCTTCCTTCCTTCCTTCCTTCCTTCCTTCCTTCCTTCCTTCCTTCCTTCCTTCCCACAGAGAAAGGGGCAAGCATTCAACTCATACCGGATGCTTCACTGAGTCGAAGAAGAAAGCAAAATGGGCTTGCAGCCTGAGTCAGTCTTCTCTGAAGTTTTGTAAGTTGGGGGGGGGGGGGGGGTTTCCACACAAATGGGTAGAAAAGAAACTAAGCAAACTAATTAGTTCATTGCCTTATCATAAACCACTTCAATCCTATATTATTCCTTTCTCTGCATTTTTTTTGCCCATGTCATGAAAGAAGAAAACAAAACCAGTATCTTTTGATTGGTCTTTTTGCATTGATTTGGCCCGAGGTTCAGTTCTTCTCTAACAATTCAGCTTTTTATTTCCATTTTGAACTTTTATGTTGAATTGACCTACTTTGGTGGAATTGTCCTATATTGTGAGAAAACCCAGCTCTCTGGAATAGAGATGAAAGGGATGAAAGTTCATCTCTTTTGGGGAAAAAAAAGTTATAATACTGGGAAAGTTGGAATGAAAGAGAAAATGGTAGCCATCAGCAAGTTGGATGGGTCTACCTTGCTGCTGGCCCTCCTCTTATTCTCTTTTACAGACTTATGTACATGGTGATGAGTTCATTGTTAGAAGACCTGACAAACCAGGTGAGGGACAGATCATCCTGGAGAAAATCTATCTATGTTGTTATTAGGAATCAAAATCAACTTGCTGATATATAGTCAGTCAATTAGGTACCTTCTCCACTCTTCAGAATCTTGATGTAGTCCCAAATTATCAATCATTTATAAGAAGATATCTTCTTTTAGAAAGAAATTATCTATATGATGGTAAAAGGTACCTCCTCCCATAAACAAGTAATCCTTGACTTACAGCCATTTATTTAGTGACCATTCAAAATTATAACAACTGAAAAAGTTACATAGCCTCGCTATAGTAACTGCTGTAGCATCACTATGGTCATGTGAGCATTGAGTGCTTGGCAACTAGCATGTACCTATGATGCTTGCTCTCTCCTGAGATCATGTAATCACCATTTGTAATAAGTCAATGGTGGAAGACAGATTCACTTACTAGTTGCATGATTCATTTAACAACTGCAGTGATTCACTTAACAAGCATGGCAAAAAAGGTCATAACTCAATAATTGCTTTGCTTAGCAAAGGAGGTTTGGGGTTTAATTGTGATTGTAAGTTGAAGACTACTTGCACATGTCAGCTGTATTCATTATATTCACTGATATGTCATGTTGACCTAGAAGGAAGGAATAAACAGTAAGGTCATACAGCTTCCTTTACCAAAATATTCCAACATTTTCCATGCCTGCCTTTTTCTTTGTTTTACCTTTGCAATTTAATAGGCCAACAGTATATAAACTATGATTCTGTCTTTGTCCAGGGCTGCCCAACAAGCTGCCATTTATTTGCTGAGAGCCCAGTCTACACTGCTTTATTGTTTGCATGATAATATAATTAAGTTGTATATTCAAAGTGATTGTTTCAGGACAGGGGTGTCAAACTTGCAATGTTATTGCCACATGATATTACAACTTTTTTCCCCTTTGCTAAAATGGGGTGGGTGGGTATGGCCCGCATGTAACGCATTGGGCCCACAGGTCACGGGTTTGACACCCCTGTTTTAGGAGATTCGGGTTTGGGTTATAACACCCAAATCCACACTTATTCCTTTAAAGTCCTCCTTAAAGGTAGTGAGGGAAAAATAACGAATGGCTTAGATCACTGGTGTCTAACTCACAGCATCACATTGCCATCATGTGACATATCACAATGTTTTTTCCAATCGTAGACCTAGGGTGGGCATGGCCAGTGTGTGACACATCCAGCCTATGAATGTGTTTGACACCCTTGGAGTAGATGTGTCAGGCTGAAGCCATCACATGGAGTTAGAGACTTTGGCCTGCCACAGTGGAATAGTATTAGAGGAAACTGGGAGGGGTAGTTGTATGAGAGGGAAAGTTACTAGCCACAACAAATTCCTTTCTTAGAGTCCAAGATCATCTTTTGTTCTGCATCAACTGAAGTAAAGAGGAAGTCGGTCCCTGCCACTCGGACTGGTCCTTGTGATGAACTTGTGGGTATAGGGATGTGGGATGAACATTAACCTGGGTGGGGAAATGGAAGTAAGTAAGTATCAGGATGGCAATGTTGTGACCAACATGGCTCTGCTAATAAATTGAAACTTGGCTGAGAGAATTGGACTGGAATCTGATTTATTTCTCAGATGCTATTTGGGGCACTGACAACATGGATGTTGAAGTGATCAAAAGTGGCTAAATTATCCCTTATTCATGTGGCCCCAAGATTTTCTCATTATTCCTAGATATGGTGATTTATTCCTTTAAAAAAATTGCGATAACTCTTCATTAAGGCTAACCTTACATTTTTTGTTTGTTTTCTATGGTCAGAATAGTGGAAATCTACTGCCAAGCATTGGAAACAGGGGTCTTGTTTGAAGTTTACTTTTTATTATTATTGTGGTTTTTTACATGGCCACATCTCTCTGTTCTGACTCTGGGTGGCAAATGAGAAATTAAAACCTGAGAAACAACAGAACAACTCAATTAGGAAATCACAACTGCAATCAATCAATGCTGTGCCAGAAGTCCAAAAAGGTAATTCAATTTTTATAATCAGTAGAAAAAAATGGCTATAAGCTTATTCCCTTGTTACCTTGCAACCATAACTGTCAATATCCCAGGACACGGATGTGTTTGAACAATTTCTTTTATGAAATTTTCCCATCTGTTGCCACCTTTGATTAATCTGACCGCCACCATCACCCAGAGAATAATGAAAGCAGCAGGCATTACTTGGCTATTTGGTTAAACACCACAGTTGTTTTTCCTTGTGCTCTCTGTTGTCTAACATGAGTCATGCAAGAAGAAAAAGAAAGAGAGGGAGGAATGAAAATAAAAGCAAGGGGAAAATGTATTGCAACAATAGTTGAACCTGCTGCCAAAAGAATCAGACTGTGAAGCCGAGATTCATTTTCTATCTTACCTTGGTAGCTTGCTGGGGGGAAATGGCTTAAGACTGCCACAAGTTTTTTTCCCCCCAATCATTTGTTGTAACCCACATTTGTTTCAAGGTTTCGTCTCCATAGGCTGTCCAGGTTGCTGCTTTCTACAGCTTGCAATTTAACTGTTATACAATATAATTTAGGAAATGTGTGTGGAAGTTTACATGAAGAGAGGGAGGGAGGGCGAGAGATCTAAAAAGAAAACCATTACCGCAGCAACAAAACTTCATACGATAGTGATAAAATGATCACCTGCATCTATGCAATTAATTATTGTTGTTAGACACTATCTTAAGCATAGCTAGAAGGTAGGGCAAGAAGGACAATGATGGAAAGTAAGTACAAGGGGTAGAATTAGAATGGTGGTTGTGCCTACGAATGTTCTTATATGAAGGAGGTGAAAACTTGGGGTATTAATAGAGAACTAATGACTCTAGATAAATTATTATTGGAGACTGATGAGAAATTGATAAAGATAATTTACAAATATTTATTAGAATATTCATCTGTCCTGTGTGCTTTTATACCAAAAAGAAAATGAAGATTCAACACTCCCCCCATATGAGAAGAAAGGGATAACATTATGACATGTCTGTCCCTAAATTTGGAGCACTTTGCCTTCCAAGATCCAGAATGTCCCAAATTTTTTGGTCTTTATTTATTTATTTATTCATTTTTTTTAAAATGCCACCCTTCTCCTTAGATTCAGGGCAGTTTATAACATGTTAGCAATAGCACTTTAAAACAGAGCCAGCATATTGCCCCCACAATCCCGGTCCTCATTTTACCCACCTCGGAAGGATGGAAGGCTGAATCAACCTTGACTTGGTGATGAGATTTGAACCACTGACCTACAGATCTACAGTCAGCTTTTTAGCTGCATGCAGTACTGCACTCTACCTGCTGCGCCACCTGAGCTCTTTGGGAAACTGCTAAGACCTGGGTATTGTGCAAGGTGTTTGGATGCCAATGGTGCGAGGCTTAGCTTAATTAGTTGGTAGTTAGTGAATTCTATGCTTTGTTGTATAATATCATTCTGTTTAATTATAAACTGTCACAAATCCAAATCTGCCGCACGAATCCCAGCGACCGGTTAGGTCCCACAGAGTGGGCCTTCTCCGGGTCCCATCAACTAAATAATGTTGTCTGGCGGGACCCAGGGGAAGAGCCTTCTCTGTGGTGGCTCCGACCCTCTGGAACCAGCCCCCCCCAGAGATTAGGATTGCCCCCACCCTCCTTGCCTTTCGGAAACTCCTTAAAACCCACCTCTGCCGTCAGGCATGGGGGAATTGAAACATCTCCCCCTTGCCCATGTAGTTTCTGTGTATGATTCAATTGTGTGCTTGGTTTTTTTATATATTGGGGTTTCTTTTGGATTTTTTAACCTAAAACTGTAATTTAGATTGCTAAATATTAGATTTGTTACTATATATTGTTTTTTACCATTGTTGTGAGCCGTCCCGAGTCTACGGAGAGGGGCGGCATATAAATCCAATAAATCTAATCTAATCAAGTAGGCAGCAAATAAAATCCTGCACACATTTTTTTCTCCCCTGAACAGTATAATTCAGAGCTGGATCCCAGGTGTACAATATGTGCAATTCATTTTTGTGCATTGCTGTGTGGATATCTATTCAGTGTTTTCATTCCCTTGATTTTAATTCTGAAGTTTGCACAGTACTGAATATCAGTTTTCTGTCACAAATGGGAAAAATAAGTAATATTTATGGTAGAGCCTACCTCTGGAGATAAAAAGCAAGCACAGCCAAGTTGGTCTATTAAATACAGATTTAAAATTCATAGTTGAGCAATACCTTTATTAGGCCCAATCAATGTGGCACAAATGTGTGTGGAAAGTTTTGGTCTCTACAGAACGTTTCCTCAGGCAAAATATTAGAAAAAGCAACAAGTGGGAAGGAAGCAGTAAAGTCCAAAAAATTAGGTCAGATGTTTCAACCATAAGGCCTGCAGTTTAACATGACCCTCAGAGTATTCAGTGCAGATTGAATTGATTTGTTAATGATAAGTGTAATCTTGAGATTACTCCTAGAATTCATTTAAAGAACATAATTAGCATTAGCCACAATAAATTAGTAATAGGTTATAGTATGTTTATGTGTGCTTTTGAGTCCTAGTGACTGCCTGGAGAAGTGACTGCAGTTTTCTTAATACTTTTTTTGAAAATGGCTTCCCACTGCCTACTTTCTAGGCCTGAGAGAAAGGGATTGGACCATGTCACCCACCTGGCTTTTCCCCAAAATGGGACTAGAACTCACTGTCTCCTAGTTTCTAATCTGATACCTTAACCAAACTGGCTGTCTTTAGATTAGATTAGATTAGATTTATTGGATTTATATGCCGCCCCTCTCCGAAAACTCGGGGCGGCTCACAGCAAGACAAAAAACAATATATAATGACAATCCAATACCCACCAATCCAATTTCAGTTTTAAGCTAAAAATTCACAAAAACAACCCCAAGTATTAAAACAAATAAACAAAACACACATACAATCAATCTAATACCAAAACAACATGGGCAAGGGGGAGATGTTTCAGTTCCCCCATGCCTGACGGCAGAGGTGGGTTTTAAGAAGTTTGCGAAAGGCAAGGAGGGTGGGGGCAATCCTAATCTCAGGGGGGAGTTGGTTCCAGAGGGTTGGAGCCGCCACAGAGAAGGCTCTTCCCCTGGGTCCCGCCAGACGACATTGTTTAGTCGACGGGACCCGGAGAAGGCCAACTCTGTGGGACCGAACCGGTCGCTGGGATTCGTGCGGCAGAAGGCGGTCCCGAAGGTATTCTGGTCCAGTGCCATGAAGGGCTTTATAGGTCATAACCAACACTTTGAATTGTGACCGGAAACTGATCGGCAACCAATGCAGGCTGCGGAGTGTTGGAGTGATATGGGCATACTTAGAGAAGCCCATAATTGCTCTCGCAGCTGCATTCTGCACGATCTGAAGTTTCCGAACACTTTTCAAAGGTAGCCCCATGTAGAGAGCGTTACAGTAGTCGAACCTCGAGGTGATTAGGGCATGAGTGACTGTGAGCAATGACTCCCGGTCCAAGTAGGGCCGCAACTGGCGCACCAGGCGAACCTGGGCAAACGCCCCCCTCGCCACAGCTGAAAGATGTTTCTCTAGTGTGAGCTGTGGATCGAGGAGGACGCCCAAGTTGCGGACCCTCTCTGAAGGGGTCAATAATTCCCCCCCCCAGGGTAATGGATGGACAGATCGAGTTGTCCTTGGGAGGCAAGACCCACAGCCACTCCGTCTTGTCTGGATTGAGTTTGAGTTTGTTGACACCCATCCAGGCCCCAACAGCCTCCAGGCACCGGCACATCACTTCCACTGCTTCGTTGACTGGGCATGGGGTGGAGATGTACAGCTGGGTATCATCGGCATATTGATGATACCTCACCCCATGTCCTTGGATGATCTCGCCCAGCGGTTTCATGTAGATATTAAATAGCAGGGGGGAGAGGACCGACCCCTGAGGCACCCCACAAGGGAGAGACCTCGAGGTCGACCTCTGACCCCCCACTAACACCGACTGCGACCGACCAGAGAGGTAGGAGGAGAACCACTGGAGAACAGTGCCTCCCACTCCCAACCCCTCCAGCCGGCGCAGAAGGATACCATGGTCGATGGTATCGAAAGCCGCTGAGAGGTCAAGGAGCACCAGGACAGAGGACAAGCCCCTGTCCCGGGCCCGCCAGAGATCATCCATCAACGCGACCAAAGCAGTTTCCGTGCTGTAGCCGGGCCTGAATCCAGACTGCCGAGGACCTAGATAATCGGCTTCTTCCAAGGACCGCTGGAGTTGAAGTGCCACCACCTTCTCGACAACCTTCCCCATAAAGGGAAGGTTGGAGACTGGACGGTAGTTATTAAGCACGGCTGGGTCCAGGGAAGGCTTCTTGAGGAGGGGGCGCACAAGTGCCTCCTTATAAAGGGCCGGGAAGGACCCCCTCCCCAAGGAGGCGTTGACAATCTCCTGGACCCAGCTCCGTGTCACCTCCCGACTGGCCGAAACCAGCCAAGAGGGACACGGATCCAGTAAACAGGTGGCGGAACTCACAGCTCCAATGGCCTTGTCCACTTCATCAGGTGACACCAAGTCAAACTCCGCCCAGACAGGTGGACAAAGACGTTTAGCCCCAGTCGCCTCAACTGACTCGTTAGCAACAACCAACCTAGTAGAAGACCATATACTTCTACAAGGGGCGAGTACAAGTGCACTAGAGTGCCTTCCGTCCCCTGTCCTATTGCTCTCCTATATCTTCTATACCAGAGGCCCCCAACCGCCGGTCCGCGGACTGGGACCGGGCCGTTGGGGTTTTCCAGCCGGTCCGCGGCGGCGCTGCCCTCCCGGCAGAGGACATTATGCAGGACAGGGTGGGGCATCGGGCAGGGCGAGGAGAATCAGGAGGCTCCTTTGGCGGCTGGGGGCTGCCTGGCTTTGTGATTTTGGCTGGGGGGGAGTTAGGAAGGTCCTACTTCTCCCCCCCCCCAGCCAAAAACTCAAAGCCTATCTGCTGGATACGGGCGATGAGTGGGACAGAGCGGCGCGGAAGCCTCTTGCAGCAGCTGCCACAGCCACCGGCTTTGGCGCCGCTCGTCCCGCTCATTCCCCGTGTCTGGCAGAAGCTGCTGCCCAAGTGCTCTTGGCCGGCGGGATTCAAAGGGGAGAATCAGGAGGCTCCTTTGGTGGCTGGGGGCTGCCTGGCTTTGTGATTTTGGCTGGGGGGGGGACTTAGGAAGGTCCTACTTCTCCCCCCCCCAGCCAAAAACTCAAAGCCTATCTGCTGGATACGGGCGATGAGCGGGACGAGCGGCGCCGAAGCCGGTGGCTGTGGCAGCTGCTGCAAGAGGCTTCCGTGCCGCTCTGTCCCACTCATTGCCCGTATCCAGCAGATAGGCTTTGAATTTTTGGCTGGGGGGGGAGAAGTAGGACCTTCCTAACTCCCCCCCCCAGCCAAAATCACAAAGCCAGGCAGCCCCCAGCCGCCAAAGGAGCCTCCTGATTCTCCCCGCCCTGTGGAGAAGTGTGGAGGGCTGCGTCACTAAGCTCCACCCCTCCATAACCCCACCCCCATTTGACCAAAGCCCCCCCCCACCGGGCCGTGGAAAACTGGTCTAGCTTAAAGCCGGTCCCTGGTGCAAAAAAGGTTGGGGACCTCTGTTCTATACCTTTCTTCTATTCCTATATCTCCTCTTCTATTCTTTCATTGATATGTTCTATTACTATACCTTCTTTTCTATTATTTCTTAGATATATTTTACTATGAGTACCTCCTCTATAACATCATGTATTTTATTATGTGTATATAGATATATACCCACTAAAACCCTCATTGTGTATTGGACAAAATAAGTAAGTAAGTAAGTAAGTAAGTAAGTAAGTAAGTAAGTAAGTAAGTAAGTAAGTAAGTAAGTAAGTAAGTAAGTAAGTAAACAAACAAACAAACAAACAAACAAATAAATAAATATTCTTCATGATAGATGTACTTTGTACTTTGTACAGCTCACCTCTATGGAACCCACACTGCATTTTGGACATTAATACAACTGAGAGAGTACAGAAATAGTTCACAAAAAGAGTCCTCCACTCATCTGCTCGCAGCAGAATACCATATTCCATCAGACTTGTAATGGGCTTACATAGCTTAGAGCTACATTGCCTTCATTATGATCTAAATGTAGTTTAAAAAATCATCCTACCTGTCAATGATTACTTCAGCTTCAACTGCAACAATACACAAGCACACAATAGATTCCAACTCAATGTAAAACCATTCCAAACTCGACTGCAGAAAATATGACTTCAGCAATAGAGTGATCAATGCCAGGAATGCACTACCTGACTGTGGTTTTTCCCCCCCCAAACCCACAAAATTTTAACCTTAGACTGCCTATGGTTAACCTCACCCATTCCTAAGGGGTCTGTAAGGGGTGTGCTTAAGAGCACCATTGGGCCTACCATCCCTGTCTTACTGTTCTATTGTTCTAATTTACCTGTACCTACTTTGCTTATATTTATGTTTATACCAACACCTGCTATCTTGTACATGTTTTTGTCAAACAAACAAATAATTTATTGGATTCTATTTTCCTATCATTCCACAACAGACAGTTTCAAACTGATATTGCTGATAAAAAGATCCACATCAAGCACATGGATAAACCAGACAGTAAGGTTTTACAAACAAATGTTATATTTTATGAAGATATTTGTAGAAGTGAAACCACACAGTAAAATAAGAAGGGAAAAAGGATTGCAGGTTGTCCTTGACTTATGAGGGCAATTGGAACAGGAATTTCCACTGTAAGCCATGTGATCAAAAAGTGGGACCATATCACATAATGATGGGAATTCCTACAGTTCTGGTTGCCATCATTAATCGAACCCTATGGTTGTTAGGTGAGGAAGCTGGGAAGACGTTGCAGGTCCAAATGGTGGGGAAAAGCTGAAAGGAAATTGCAAGTCCCAGGGAGGTAAGGTAAGGTAGGGTAAGGTAGGGTAGGGTAGGGTCAGGTCAGGTGAGGTCAGGTGAGGTAAGGCAGGTCAGGTCAGGTCAGATAAGAAGCTACCAGGTGGGGGGAAGGAGCAAGGGAACATGCAGGGAGTGCTTGGGAGAGTTAATGAGGATGCAAGAGTGTGCACAAGAATTCAAAAGTATGTGTGAGAGTTGAGGTACAGCGATGGTTGTAGAACATGCTTGAAGGTCTGCGGTGGTTCACAAGAGGCCCTGCATAAGTAGGAGAGGGGCACAAGGAATGTCATGCAGGATAGAGAGTATGAGTGGCGCGAATGTGTGTAGACGTACATAGTATAGAGGAGGGCTGACAAACTCAATTTCATTGAGGACAGCATCAGAGGGTGTGATTGACCTCAGGGGGCTAGGTGGGCATGGCCAACTGGGTGGGCATAGCCAGCTTGATGCCACTCACTGGGTGTGGCTGACTGGGTGAGCATGGCCAGCTTGACTCCAGTCCTCAAACTGATGGCACGTTTCCTCTTTGCATCGGGTAGACTGGGTCAAAGCCACAATAGTCCGATGATTCCTCTTTACATTGGGTAGCCCAGGCCGAAAAGACACAGGTAGACTGGCCTGAAGCGAAATGATATGATTTGATATGATCGTGGGGGTGCTGGGACAGCTGGAATTGTGAGAACCAGTTGCAAACATCATTCATTCAATACTGTTTTTACTTTGAAGGGTCCTTCATGATAAGGTCATAGTTCAAGCATTACCTGTATAGATGACTAGCCACTCTCACTTGAGGTAACTATCATAATATTGCTCAAAGTGAGAATAGCATTTTCATAAGATTTTCACTATCTCATTGTTGTAGTGTTGTTATTTTAGAAGAAAATGAAACAAGACAAGAAACAATGGATGGAAACTAAGCAAAGAGAGAAACAACCTAGAACTAAGGAGAAATTTCCTGACTGTTAGAACAATTAACCAAATTAACCAGGTTTAGCTTCAGAAGTTGTGGATGCTCAATCACTGGTGGCTTTTCAGAAGAGATTAGGCAGTCATTTATCTGAAATGGTATGAGGCTTCTTGTTTGAGCCAAAGATTGAACTAGAAGACTCCAAGGTCCCTTCCACCTCTCTTATTCTGTTAAATCATACAAAAATATTATCTACCTTATAAATAACAGTTTATTGGAAAGACAACTTCAATTCCTTGCCATTACCATTACACCTCTATTAATACTCATTCTGTGGGTGAACATGGTTTTTTACCCTTTCTGATCTTATTTTTCCCTGGTTGTATGAGACATCATTTCCCAGAATTATCAACTAGCACACCTGAATAATATATTAGAGAAATCTGTGTTATACTGTCTTGAGTGAGAGACAACTTTTAAATTCTATGAATGAATTGATCAGACCTTGGTTTTGGTTCAAAAAGTTAAGAATCAGCTCTGTGGCCTTTAGGATAATGAGAGTCACAAGGCCTTTTGCCAGCTATTCTTCTCGATAACGAAAGAGAGCAGTTGGTTGAACGGCTGGAGGGAAAACCGAACTCAACATAATCAACACATTGATCATTTTTTTCTTGCTGTCTGGAGATAAGGTTGTGATGACTACACTTGGAAAACAGCTCCAGGCAAGACCAGCATAAATGCTCCTAACTAGACCAGAGACCTATTTAGGAAATAATTATATTGCCAATTGGCAGGAGAATACAAAAAAATCTGAAGCCTCTTTTTTATCTAGCACTGTTGATCTTTTTCTCCAACTGAAAATTAATCATACATAGCAACCTCTGTGAAATTATGTTGCTGAATTGCTGTCCTGCTTTTGAATAATGAACTGTACATTTTGTATAAACATTCCAGAGTTTAAGATGCAGATCTTTCACTCCATTTCCCTCCAGCACTATGCAAGATAGTCTTTGTTGGAGAAAGCAATAGCACTCAAATTTATGTGCTGCTTCACAATACTTGAATACTTTACAGCCCTCTCTAAACAGTTTACAGAATCAGCATATTGCCCCCAACAATTTGGGTCCTCCATTTACCAACCTCAGAAGGACAGAAGGCTGAGTCAATCTTGAGTTGGTCAGAATTGAATTCCCAGCAGTTGGCAGAGCCTGTAATACTACACTAGGCTCACTAAGGACTAAATATCCATGCTAAAATTTTCTAGTACCTATTCAATACTGCTAATTGCAAAGTGATAGTTCTTACTTCATAAATAGCACATAGACTTATATACCGCTTCATAGTGCTTTACAGCCTTCTCTAAGCAGTTTACAGAGTCACCATAATAAAAAGAAACCATGGTTATATATTTATGCAGTCCACTTCCAATTGTTCTGAAGTTCTGTCTTTCTTCCATTCTCTGAAAGATGACCATATCATACGACCTTGGAATTCACTAGTAAGTCTTTTAGGTCTCTTCTTTTCCTTCTTCCTTGATGTTATGTCTTCCAATATCAAGGTTATGTAGATGTAAGTCTGAAAGCTACAGAACTTCTCATGCTATACAATCAAATTATGCCTTTGGTTACGTTATAGTTTGTTGACAGTCTGAGCTTATTTATATCATTGAGTCTGCAGTTGGATGAAATCATAGAATATTTATGCTATTAAAAAGATCTTTATTTCTTACAATTGTCTGTGTATGAGCTTATGGGTCCAGAAAAATCCTCTGGCAATGCAAGATGTGGCATGTCTGTAGACAACCTTCCAGAATTTTCCCTTCTGGAAATCCCTTTGGACTCGAAATCCACATTTGGAGGAAACCAGGGTGAGGAAGATTGTTATCAAGACAGACTTATCCAGAGGCAAGTAGAACATGTATGGGTCAAAGAAAGCAAGATGAGAACCTTTGATTTACAACCCAGAGAATGCTGTATTGTTAACAAGGGAGAGATATTAGAAACCTTGCAGGCTAGAAAACGAATAGCCACATGACATCCAGGATTCAAAACTCGAAATTAATAAATGGATTCCTGTGGTATTAGAGAGGGAAAAACTTGTATCTTTGTGGCTTCCTAATTCTCTGAAAATGAACCTACTTATCTACAGTATATTTATAGGATTTTCCTGAGAAGATAAGAACAAAATATAAGAATCATTCCCATTGAATAGTATGTTTCTGTTCTCTTTTCCATGTGTACATTTTATCTGTGAAAGAGACCATATTACTAATCCTCTAGTCTTATGGTTCCTTATTCCTGTGTCAGTAAGGACACAAAATTAAAGTTCCTTGGCAATCAGATCTTATTCTTTTGAGAAAAATAATAAATAACCTTCTGATTGGAAAGGCATTTTATGCTGAAGGCATATGAAATGGATTTGAGTTTATACTGATAAATTGGTTGCTGGAGACATAAGCTCAGAGGTGGGATTCTACCGGTTGTTAGATTGGTTCTCTAAAACCAATTGTTAACTTTCTAAGCAATTTGGAGAACTGGTTGTCAGAAGAAAGCTTCTTTTGTTTTTTCTACTTCACAGGGTTAATCCTATAAGGAATTAAAACATGGTGGTGTTTCTACAGGCTAATCAGGGATGGATTCCTCTGGGTTTGAACCAGATCACTCAAACTGGTAGTGACTCGCTGGTGGTGTCACTTAACTGAATCGGCCAGTGCCAGTCTCTGTATCCTGTCATCTTTTTTTGTTCAGCTGCTTGAAAAAGGAGCCTCTCCCACCCATTCACAGGTTAATACATTGTGATGCGAACCAGGGGAAGGTAAGTGGAACCCACTCCTGAGACTAATCTTTACTGACCTGCTTACAGAAACTGTTTCTCAGTTAACCCTGGTAACATTCTTGGCAGTACCCCTAGACTTACTCTCTCCAGAGTGTTTTTATTTCTTTGCTTGACTTTCTTAAAGGGAAGGGTTGCTTTTTTTTGCTGCTGTTGGGAGGAAATAATCCCCTGTTGCAGTTCAGAAAAAAGCTTTTAATGACAAGGAACCAAGCTGAGTGACATTCATTGAGGCTTCTTGGCTAACTAAAAAGATTGACATTCAAACATGAGTTTACATATCCTTTTTGAATTTTGGTTCAAACTGGTTTTGGTGAAGTTTAATTATGTGCTTGGTGATATTTAATCATGTGTTTATTGATGTGATAATTTTCCCTTCTCAGCTTTGTTTGGAAGCGAAAATGTTAATCCTTGTTGCTCAAAAGAAGCAGCTTCAGAAATCTGGCTAGTTCCTGTATCTATTTGTAATTGTTCTAACAAGCAACAACTACTGTGTTTGCTCCTTTGCTTCATTCTAGCTAGGCTTATCTCAAGTGCTTTTTCTATCTTGGAGGGGGGTCTTCCTTCATTGCTTTAGTGGTTCTTGTTACTGTCCTTTTGGGGTATATTTCCAAGAAGCAGGATGCAAGCTTGGCACTGATTTTTTTTTTGGGGGGGGGGGGAAGGGGGGCATGTAATCTTTTTTAAAATATGGATGATTTCCTTAGGATATCTTATGAGGTGAGTGAGACCAGCTGGTATCTTTAAGTGGTACAAATGGATCTAAGGATTGCTTCTCCTAGTTGTGCTCTTTCTGGAGAACTTAAATGATCTCTCTGTTAAAGGGATTCTCTTTATGAGCAAGAGTTGGCTGCTGATAGTTATCTTTGATTTTTAACTATTTTAATTCCTCAAGGTGCTCTGGCACCCTGCCTGATTGGTAACTCCAGCTTGCAGATATTTCTAATGTAATGATTGATATTTAGAACAGCTTTCTGTAAGCAAAGAAGCTTTTTGTATTTTTGTACATGCTATCCTTGACTTAGAACAATTTATTTAGTGATCATTCAATGGAAAAAGTCACTGAAAAAAGTGACTTATGACCATTTTTCACATTTACAACTGTTGGAGCATCCCCATGATCATGTGAGGCTAGGCAAAAAGAAGCACCCCTCAATGTGAGTGATGTCGAATTGGCAATGCCCACCCAGTCACATGACCACCTGGTCATAATGGGTTCACATAGGGACTATTCAGAAAGCTGAAAAAGTGATTTTTGACCTATCCTCACACTTACAACTGTCCTCACATTTTACGTTTTGTGTCTTATCTTATCCCCATGGTTATGAGCAGCACCCCAGTTATGAAATAAGTGACACTGCATCTATGAGTTAATAGTTGGTTTTTTAAAAGTTGTACCTGTGTGTCCCATTATTAAGGTGCCTCTTGTAATGGTGTAGATTGAGGCTGACGTCTATCATGTTGTGATTGCTGTTGGAAAAGGATTCTTTTATTTGTAGTCCATAAACTACAAACTGCTGTTGAAGAATATGAGGTCAAGGCAGTTGTTGAGTCTAGTATTGTTTGTTACTAGTTGGTCGAGTCCCTGATTGGTAACAGTGTTGTATGGATGCGTTCAGTCATACATTAATTTAGGGTCCAGTTAATGAGAGGTAGATTGAGGTCTCCAAGAAAGATAAGGGGGTATGGGCAGGAGGAGCCCACATAAGTAGTGAGGTAAATTTGTTCACATGTATGATGTTATTTATTTGTTTGTTTGTTTGTTTGTTTGTTTGTTTGTTTGTTTGTTTGTTTGTTTGTTTGTTTGTTTGTTTATTTATTTATTTATTTATTTATTTATTTATTTATTTATTTATTTATTTATTTATTTATTTATTTATTTATTTATCCAATACACAAATACATAGGAAGAAAAATAGACATGTAATATATATAAGGGTAAAAGTGAACTTAGAGGAGAGGATATATGAAAGGAAGAGAATATGTATGATAGGTGAAAGAAAGGAAAGACAATTGGACAGGGGACGAAAGGCACACCAGGGAACTTATGTACACCCCTTACTGGCCTCTTAGGAACCTGGAGCGGTCAATCGTGGAGAGTCTAAGGGAGAAATGCTGGGGGTTAGGGGTTGACACAATTGAGTCCAGCAATGAGTTCCATGCTTCGATAACTCGATTGTTGAAATCATATTTTTTACAATCAAGTTTGGAGCAGTTTGTATTAAGTTTGAATCTGTTGCGTGCTCTTGTGTTGTTGCGATTGAAGCTGAAGTAGTCATTGACCGGTAGGACGTTGCAACATATGATCTTGTGGGCAATACTCAAATTGTGTTTTAGGCGCCGTAGTTCTAGGCTTTCTAGGCCCAGGATTGTTAGTCTATTTTCGTAGGATATTCTGTTTTGAGTGGAGGAGTGAAGGGCTCTTCTGGTGAAATATCTTTGGACCGGGGCTTTATAACAAAGTTTATTTATTTATAAAACACTAATGTACTGCTACATTACTCCAAGGTGTATATTTTTTAGTCACTTAGATTCAGTTTTGTCATTAAGATTACCGGTAATTGTAATTTGGGTTGTTGTTATTGTTGTTGTTTTGCTTGTTTAATGTATATGCCACCCATCTCAGTATTTAAAATGAGATCTCTTTATAGGAATCTTTATATCAATTCAGGATCCAAATTAAATGAAAAAAATAGGCAAGGTTCTTGGCACAAAGTTTGACACAATTTTTCAGAATGATCAGGTGCACAATCTCCAATGACATTAGTGGGATTTGATTGAAGTTGCTTATGGTGGGAAGTAACATTAGCTTCCTGCTGATTATTGAATAATTTGATAAATACATACACTGAGCCTAAAAAAATAAAACTCTAAAATTTTATTGTAATGGACTAATTAGGGATGGTGTATCTCTTATTCTACAATTACCATTATATATGACAGCACACAATTGCAATGATTTATAGCATTTTCATTATAAAATCATTATGTAAATGACATCATTTGTGTCACTTCCACGATGACTCCATATTTGTTTAACAAGGTCATTATCCAAATGATACAAGTTGATGCAATGACCACTTTAATGAAATAAGCATAATGTCCTAATTATGCATACAGACTAAATTGCCTTGGACATTTGTGTCCATTGCACAGAAAGTCAATTGTATCAAGATCCAGCAAATTGACATTTCACCTTAATTTTGGATTGAATGCCCACAAAGTGACATATAAACTTTTTCAAAAGAGACAATAGAGCAAATGTATTAAAACGTTAATAGAGCAAACCTATTAAAACGTTAAAACAACACAAATGAAAGATTTTGCAAAGGATCTAACTAAAATGTATCAACTAAAAAAAAATGCATCTAGTGAGAGACTCTTCCAACTCTTTACAGTGCCAATGCATATCTCTATTAAGATAAGTTTATAATTTGGAAGCAATAGATCTCTGAAATGAAATCAATAGAAAGTAATACTTTGCAACATATTAATTTATTATTATTATTTACTTAATGATTTTTTCTGGGAAAACATTAAATCATTCCTTTATTATTATGATTATCTTCATCCAAGGGATTCAGAAAATTGTACATTCTATTTATGTAATAATTTATGCAGTCGTGGGATTCATTTTTTTAACAACTGGTTCTGTGGACATGGCTTATTTGAGAGTGTGTGGCTTGGTGGGCATGTGACTGGGAGGGTATGGCTAGCTAGTCATGTGACTGGGTGGGTGTGACTATGTGTTGGACTACTCAGATGGTTGAAAAATTATGAATTATGACCGGCCCTCGCACTTATAACTGTCCTCACATTTATGCCCATTGCAGCATTCTTAACAGCCATGTCACTTATTTCACAGCTGGGGTGCTGCTCTTAACCATGGGGATAAGATAGGACATAAAACATAAAATGTGAGGACAGTTGTAAGTGCGAGGGCAGGTCAAAAATCATTTTTTCAGCCTTCTGAATAGTCCCTATGTGAACTCAGCATGGCCAGGTCGTCATGTGACTGGGTGGGCATGGCCAATTTGACATCACTCACATTGAGGGGTGCTGCTTCTTGCCTAGCCTTTCAGGACCATGCGGGATGCTCCAACAATTGTAAGTGTGAAAAATGGTCATAAGTCACTTTCTTTACTGACTTTTTCCATGGAATGATCACTTAATGAACTGTTGTAAGTCAAGGATTACATGTATAAAAATACAAAAATCTTCTTTACTTACAAAAAGCTGTCTAAATATCCTGCTACCCTTCAAAAAGACCTTGTGCATAGGGTCAGAATGGTCAAACATCTGAATGTCAGAACGGTCAAACATCTGGCAAGTGCAAATCTCAACCAACAAATGCTCTGTCATTGGCAAAAAGACTCAGAACATCAAATAGAAGTTTAAAAGACAAGACCTTGCAGACAACCCTCACTCCATAAAAGACCATGAAATATTCATATCAAATTATCTAAGTGTCAAAGCCCACTGCAACAATATCACCAAAAAAGTTTCAAGAGTTGTTAACCTAATCTTACATAGCGTCTTCTCTGGTAATATCACAATACTAACCAGAGAATACAAAACATTCACCAGACCAATCATTGAATACAGCTCATCTGTTTTGAACCCATACTGTATATCAGACATAAATACAATGGAAAATGTCCAGAGATACTTTGTGAAAAGAGCCCTCTACTCAGTGATGGACTACCAAAATTTTTACTACCACACTGTGGGCGTGGCTTATGCATTTTGTTTCAACATCTTTCAGTGCAAATTGGGTGCTCTGGTGTGGAGTTCCAAATTTTGCTACCGGAGCTGTGTTCCTGGCCATTCCCAAAGGAGCCCATCACTGCCTCTACTCTATTCACAACAGAATAACTTATGCAACCAAATGTGAAATCCTGGGCTTAGAAAGCTTAGAACTACTTCGGCATGACCTAAGCATAGCTAATAAAATCACCTGCTACATCTTTCTTGTCAATGACTACTTCAGCTTCGACCACAACAATACTTGAGCACACAACAGATACAAACTCAAAGGGAACTGCTCCAAACTTGACTGTAAAAAATACAACTTTAGTAACAGATTCCATATTGCCTGGAATTCACTAGCTGACTCTGTGGTTTCATCACTAAACCTCCAGAATTTTACACTTAGACTGTCCACTGTTGACCTCATCCAATTCCTAAGAGGTCAGTAAGGGGCGTTCATAAGTGCACCAGTGTGCCTACCGTCCCTGTCCTGATGTTCCCTCTTATTAGTCCCCATCTTATGGATAGAAATAATGTTATATCTATGTATATTACTAATAATACGTACTTGACAAAATAGATAGATAGATAGATAGATAGATAGATAGATAGATAGATAGATAGATAGATAGGTAGGTAGGTAGATAGGTAGATAGGTAGATAGGTAGATAGGTAGGTAGATAGATAGAGGATCATGTTTCCACTGCAAATCATAAAGTTTATGTTTTTTGGATTCTTGTTAAAAGACACAAAATTATTATTATTATTCAAGAAAAGCAGACCATTCTGAAGATGAATTCTTCAAACCTCTTTATTAATCAGTGGAACAACTTGCTTCCAGAAGTTGTAAATGGTTCAACACTTGAAGTTTTTTAGAAGAGATTGGATAACCATTTGTCTGATTAATAGGTGTAGTAGGGTTTCCTGTCTGAGCAAGCGGTTGGACTAGAAGGCCTCCAATATTATTATTATTATTATTATTATTATTATTATTATTATTATTATTATTATTATTATTATTGTTGTTGCTGTTGTTGCTGTTGTTGCTGTTGTTGCTGTTGTTATTGTTGCTGTTGTTGTTGTTGTTGTTGTTGTTATTATTATTATTATTATTATTATTATTATTATTATTATTATTATTTCTATGCCACCCCTTTCCGAGGACTCCAATATCTCTTCCAACTCTTTTTTTGTTGATATTTTGTTATGAAGGTACATGGAACTTTAAAGTCACTTTTTCAATTCCATTAGGCTTGGATTCACATAAAGGTAATTTTCTGTCTGTTCAATAGAATGTATTACTCTCCTGAAAGAAACAACATTGAAGAATTTGCCTTCTGGGTTGAAAAGGGAATTCTTTTCTGCAGAACTACATTGCAATCTGATTAACTGTCATAGCACAGGCACCACTCATTTTAGTTGAATTGGGTTTTCCTTAATCCCAAAGTAAATTGTCATTTAAACCTTGATTTCACTTCTGACTGCAATATGTTCAGAGGATTCCAAATATATACTCCCCCCTCAACTTTTATTCTGTTATTCTGATTGTATCATTTTAAACTGGGGAAAAAGATATCACATTGTGATTTTGGATTTCACTGAAATGTTATCACTGTTAAAGTTAATTTTTTTAAAAAGTTCTACAGCTTTTGTGGTGAGCAAGGATGGAGTAAGAAACAATTTGAATCTATTAATGGCTAGAACCATATTGGAGACTGGAATATTCAAGCTGCAGTTTGAATACATGCAATATAAAACTGGCCAATTCTTCTATAAACATTCACAGGACAACCAGGGCAGCCTGGTTACTATGGGCAATATATTAAAACTTAGGCTTGGAACTTGACTAGTCATGAATCAAAGCTAACACAACTATTGAGTGATTGATTATGTGCTATCATCAATTCATTTTCAACTTCTAGTGACCACATAGATTTTCCCTATGATGATCAATAGCAATAGCACTTAGATTTATATGCCACTTCACAATGCTTTACAGCCCTTTCTAAGCAGTTTACAGAGTCAGCAAATTGGCCTCAACAATCTGAGTTCTCATTTTACCGACCTTGGAAGGATGGAAGTCTGAGTCAACCTTGAGCCAGTCAGGATCGAACTCTTGGAGTGAGCAGTGGCTGCCTTCTAACCGTGGTGCCGCAGGGTCACAGCTCTTTTAATCTTTAACCCATGTTTTCAAGTCTTGCAATGGTGCACTCATCACTGCTAATAGAGTCCCTCCACCTTACTTCTGGTTGTCCTGTTCTCTTTCTTTCCACATTTCTAATATTTTCTAGAGTGCTTATCTTTTCTTCTCATCCCACATTTTTTTTCTTCTGTTCCTGGAGAAAAGTTTCAGATTTGCTCTTCACTTTGTAATATTGTGATGGTCCTGGTAGAATGTCACCCTGGTATGAAATTTAGGCATATTTTAAATGTGATTTTAATCAACATAATAGTTTCATTGATATTCTTGGACCGCTCATTTGCACTTTCAGTAAATGGTTAGAATTATAATGACAGGCTCTTCTTCATCTATTACATAATGAAAACAGGTATAATTATTAGAAAATCTGTAATCAGCGTAGGTGAACCATTTTGAATATTCCATGGAATATCTTTGCTGGCAAAGATAGGGATAGAAAATACTGCATTTCTTTGAACATTCAGTAATGTTCAGTATCAAGGACCTTGAAATTGTAACCATGGGTTCATGTGGGTGAAATAGCAACGCAATATTTCAATATTTCCGGGATGGTGAACTCCAGAAAGTGGTGCTTAGGGGATTCTCTTCAGCACAATAACTTTTGTTCTGTAGAGTTCTGCAGGAGTTGCTTTTATTCCCCATGCTATTTAACATGGAACTATTGAATGAAATAATTTGTAGATTTAAAATGCCATGAGCATGTGGATGACTCCCAGCAGTTCTTTCCTTCTTTCTATCAGATTTTGCTGAAGTAGTGGAAATGCTAGATTGGATAAGGGCGACTAAGTGAGTATTGACAAAAGGAAATGTCTATGGTTCATCTATCAAAACGGATGGCTTTTGATTTGTTATGAAAGGGTTTGCTCATCCTTAAATTAAAGTGGGCAATTGTTTCATAGAACATAGCATTATATAATAACAGAATTGGAAGGGACCTTGAAAGTCTTTTAGTACAACCCTATAGCAGGGTCACAGGTATAGCAGGAGACCTATACCATTTCAGACAAATAGATGTCCACTCCAGGGGTATGTTCTAACTTACCTTGCTGCCAGTTTGTTTCCTCCTGCAGCATGTGGCCATACCTCATGGGCATGTGCATGCACAGTGCCATAAAATAACCCCCCCCCCCAAAAAAGCTGAAAACAAGATGGAAATGCATGCACAGTGCCAGAAACGCAGCTTCTGCACATGTGCAAAAGAAAAAAAACCCTGAAAAATTACAAATAATATAAAAAAAAAGATGGGTGCATCCACAGACACTACTGACCAAACTGGTTCCAGAATGTCATCGTAACATTCCCAGTGGGTTGGTACCAGTTCAGATGAATCGGTCTGAATCAGGAGGAGCCCCCTCTGGTCCAGTCTCTTTTTGAAAGCCTCCAGTGATGGACCACTCACAATTTCTGAAAGCAAGCTGTTCCATTGCTGGATTGCTCTCAAATATTGCCTCTCAAATATTGGAACAGTGCTATTATGTCACTCCTGTCATTGTTTTCATTTGACTACTAGACATACACAATTCCCTGTGGCCCAGGTTCATCCCAATATGGACCTTTTCTTTTAAAGTATTTTGAAAAATACAAACTATATATAACATAGCACTTATATATCATAGCACTTATATATCGTAGCACTTATATATCGTACAGAGTTCTCTCGATTTCTGCGGGGGATGCGTTCCGAGACCGCCCACGAAAGTTGAATTTCCGCGAAGTAGAGATGCGGAAGTAAATACACCATTTTTGGCTAGGGACAGTATCACAAGCCTTCCCTTAACACTTTAAACCCCTAAATTACCATTTCCCATTCCCTTAGCAACCATTTACTCACCATTATTACTGGCACTCACCATTGAATAAGACACTTAGTGATCCTGATATTTATAAACATAATTATTTATGGGGTTTTTTGTTGTTATTTATTTGCAAAAATTATTAGTTTGGCGATGACATATGACATCATCGGGTGGGGAAAACCGTGGTGTAGAAAAAAAACCCACAAAGTATTTTTTAATTAATATTTTTTGAAAAACCGTGGTATAGGCTATTCGCGAAGTTCGAACCCGCGAAAATCGAGGGAACACTGTATATATATATAACATAGCACTATATATAACGTAGACTTATATATCGCTTTACAGTGCTTTACAGCAAGGGTAAAATTCAGCAGATTCTGACAGGTTCTGGAGAACTGGTAGGGGAAATTTTGAGTAGTTCATAGAACTAGCAAATACCACCTCTGACAGGCCCTAGAGTGGGGAGGGAATGGGGATTTTGCAGTGTCCTTCTCGAGGAGTGGGGTGAGATTGGGGATTTTGCAGTATCTTTCCCCGCCATACCCATCAAGACACACCCACAGAACCAGTAGGGGGAAAATATGAATTACACCTCTGCTTTACAGCCCTATCTAAGCAGTTTCCAGAGTTAGTATACTTCCCCAAACAATTTGGGTCCTCATTTTACCCACCTCAGAAGGATGGAAAGCTGAGTCAACCTTGAGCCTGGTAAGATTTGAACTGCCAAATTGCAGTCAACCAGCAGTCAGCAGAAGTAGCCCGCAGTACTACACTCTAACCACTATACCACCATGGCTCACATCATGCTGTTTCTAGTGATTGTTTGGAACATGGTTGAATTTCAATAGCACTAGTTTGAGAAGTTCTGGAAAACCTCAGGGAGCCTATTTCCATCCCTAACCCCAAACCCGCAGAACTATAGATTGTAAATTTAACCCTTAAATGATGTCACTGTATTATTATGTCATGTGATTTAACCCATAAGATTCTGCCTCATAAGAACTTGCAAGAGAATCAAGAGAATTAACTCTATTCCCCACAACCTTTTTCAAGTTTCTCGTTCTACCTCCAAAATCTTGAAGTCCTTCTAACGTCAGAATTTTATATTATTGTCCTTCTTTAAATAAAATGAAATGTAAAAAACAAACAACAACTATAACACCAACAACAAAAATAGTTTTATGCAGCGAAGAAACAAAAGACCTAAGTATATTATAGTGATTGATCAATCAAAAGGTAATGAGGTTTCAAAGCACAATTCTAATAAAGGACTAGGACAACTAGTACAATACAATGATTTTTTTTTATTGCAAGAAAATTCTAAAACAATTAGCAGCTAACAAGTAGTGGCATGAAAGAGGAATCCAATAGTTTATAATTCCTATAGATCATTGTTTCCCAACCTTGGCAACTTGAAGATATTTGGACTTCAACTCCCCGAATTCCCCAGCCAGCGAATGCTGGCTGAGGAATTCTGGGAATTGAAGTCCAGATATCTTCAAGTTGCCAAGGTTGGGAAACACTTATAGATCAGCAGTCCTCTATCATTCTGGTTTTGTAAACTAGCAGTGATGTCAAGGGATAGTTTTGTGTGTGCATCTCTATTTGTGTGAGAGGCAGGTGCACTCAAATACTTGACATCTGCTTGTGTGGCCCAGTAGTTGGGGACTCATGCTATAGATCAGAGGTATCAAACTCATGGCACATTCCCATTTTAATGAAAGGGTAATATGATGACAACATGACACTGCGAGTTTGTCACCTCTGCTATAAATGATGGAACCTAGATAGGTGTCAAACACATTTAATAAACAATAAATAATTTTAAATCTTCTTAGAGGTTTCTGAAGAGTAGTCACCTAAAAGAAGAGTAACATTGTTAGATTTGCACGTAAATGAGGAGACGAGTCACAGCAACAGTTCAGCACTTTATTTTCTCCTAGCTGTAGCTTGGTTATGACCTATAAAGCCCTTCATGGCACTGGACCAGAATATCTCCGGGACCGCCTTCTGCCGCACGAATCCCAGCGACCAGTTAGGTCCCACAGAGTTGGCCTTCTCCGGGTCCCATCAACTAAACAATGTCGTTTGGCGGGACCCAGGGGAAGAGCCTTCTCTGTGGCGGCCCCGACCCTTTGGAACCAACTCCCCCCAGATATCAGAGTTGCCCCCACCCTCCTAGCCTTTCGTAAGCTCCTTAAAACCCACCTCTGTCGTCAGGCATGGGGGAATTGACATGTTCCCTCCCCCTAGGCTTATAAAATTTATGCATGGTACGCTAGCGTGTATGATTGGTTTTAATTTGTGGTGTTTTTTTTAAATTAATTTAAATATTGGATTTGTCTTACATTGTATTGCTATTGCTGTGAGACGCCCCGAGTCTGCGGAGAGGGGCGGCATACAAATCTGATTAAACTAAACTAAACTAACTAAACTAATACGGAACTGCCGGCAAGCTCCAGGGAAGCTGCTTTGAAGGGCTAGCCTGGAGCCTGCCAGCCACTGGCAGTCATTTAAAACTCCCGCCGCATGATTAGCCAATCAGCGGCACTCATGCAAATAATCCTACATATGTAACAAACATACTCCTGATCACAATGGCAATTAGAACTATTGACAATTGGAAATATTAAACTTGATCATTATTGTGTATATAGAGGCCATCTTAAAAATGTATGTATGTTTTAAAAATGTATTTTGCCTTCAAATCTGAAAAGAAACAACTTTAGGATTTGTATGGGATGATTACATATCTACAGGTTGTTGTCCTTATAGTTACTTCTTCAATTCAGGCCAAGGTAAATAGTCTTCTATGTGTAGCACATAAGATGTTGAAAAGATTTCTAGCGACATTCCCAGTATAAAAGGGATAGAAGGTTTTGGCTCTGTCATTTTCAATATCTAGACTTCAAATTCTCTGCTGTAGTTCAGCCAGTGTTTTATCAAGTCCCAAAGCAGGTGGTGCTGACAAGATGAAACTGCAATATGCTAAATCATCATTAACTTGTCTTCTTAAGTTAGAAGAGAACCTATCCAGTCAGGTGAGATGAAGTAAGGAAGTTCCCCAGTAGATTTGTTTCATACAGAATCTAAGACAACAAAATCTTAATCAGGCCCCAAGGGAAATGCAGCGTAATCCTGTTCATGTTAGGATATTAGAAGTTGAATAAGGAACTCTTAGTGAGAGTTTCAAGAATTTTGATTGGACTGCATATAAACTAAAAGAGTCCTTATAAATGCATAATGAAGCACCATGTAGCCAATACTTTGTCTTTAAATAGCATTAGAGTTGCTGGGACATAATTGTGAAGATAGATAGAAGTCTATTTTTATGGATGCTAATTTCTTCCAGAATTGTTTTAATGGAATAGAATCAAAGGCTGCCTTCAGATCTATAAAAGCTCCATAGTGGTACCTTTGAACTGACTGTAATATCTTCAGCTAAGAGATGCAGAATGGCTATGGCTCTGAAAAGGTAACAAGGACAAATGGCCACATACAGAGTTTAATTTTTTTAAAAAATATAATAAGATTAATTTTTTACAGGGAGCTTTATTCTTTTCCAGTTGATAAAGTTGCTTTTGAACTTCTATGGACAATTCAGGAAAAGGTTCATCATACAGGGGGCCCAGACATTTGCTATCTTAGAATGCAATGTATAAATTATAGAAATATTCAATTCAAATATTCATTCAATTTAAGACTCAAAGGAAATTAGATAGATATTATTCTGAGCATATTCCGGGGGCCATCCAAGCAGTTGCTATAGCCGACAAATTATTTTTTATATCTGCAATATATTTTGCTGATATGAAAATGAAGGGAGACTAGTATAGATCTATTTCAAGCTAGCTCTCAGCAGCTATCCTCCCTTCCTACATATATATATATATATATATATATATATGTTTTCGTAGATTTTCATGGGTACAGGTATGACGGTCTTGGCATATTTGGGTTTCTTCCCATGTAGGATTCAGAGATTTCTGGCAACATTTCGACGAGGTCCCACTCATCATCTTCAGGCTGGTGTTTCTGTCCTTGTTCTAGGGCAAACACAGCGAGACCTGAGCTGCCTTCCTTCTATAAATACTGGTGTGTGGGTGTGGTTTGATGGCTCAGCAGCTGCATGCTGTGTTGAAATATATATTCAAACTTTTTAGGAATATAATTTAATCTGACCAGATCACAATAAAATTTTAGGAATTTTTTTTAAAAGTCACATTAAAATATATTTCCTCTCCTCATGCTAAACATGTTTATGATAATAGTGAAGATGTGCACATAATAGTTATGATGAATTTATTTGACCAAAAAAAAACCTCTGGCAAGCAAATGTAACATGAATTTAATAATTCAACAGTTGAACTTCAATGTCTACTTAATAATAGATCAACTGTCATGCCAAGTTCACTTAAAAAGCTACATGGCACACACATTTAATTTTTTCCTTCAGTGTTTCTGAAAGATGGCACCCTAAAAAATTATTTTGTGTTGATCTCATTTCTTTGAGTTGTTTTAGAAAATGAAAGTTAGCACCATGAAAAATAAAATGCTAAACTGTCCATTTAGTCAGAAGACAGAGCAGACTTATTTGTGTAAATAGTTCATACATGAGTCCCAAAACATTTTGCAGGCATATAAGATTCTTTTGTAAGCCTTATGCATCTAACAAGTGCAAATCAAATATTCTGCTAGATAAACATGTAAAACAGGCCAAGGATTATACTCCATAACAGTACCAGCTGATTAGCAACAGATACACTGGAACTTCCTTGTTCTCAGCCAAACTATTGTAAACCAACATATCTAAAAATAGCAAGTTGGAGAGAGAAAGAGTGCAAGAAAAGAATTAGAAGAGCAAATAGGGGTACATTTCTAATAGTACGCCCATTTTGTGAGCTATAAAATCATTTAGGGTCTTATATGTGATATTTTACACACACGCATATATATCCGGGGGGGCTACTGCCCAGATGGGGGGAACGCAGTGGGGTAGTAAAAATGGAGCTCCACCCCAGAGCACCCAATTTGAACTGAAAGATGTTGAAAGAAAATGCAAGGCATCCTCCATAAGCCACAGTGTGGTAGTAAAAATTTTGGTAGCCCTTCACTGCATGTATCTCACATCTTTCTAAAAATGAGGCATGAAGAGTTAAAAGAAAAGAAGGAATATTACATAGCCATTAAAAAGTCAATGCCAACATAAAATGCATGTTTGTACACCTATATATTTATTGGTGAAATGACATCGCGGTAGTGCAGAATAAAACAATGCTTGCTTTTCCCTTCTGTGCTGCCCATGTTCAGTGGAATGCAATGCCCACAATTAAACAACCAATCATGTAGATGATAGTCAAGTTCATTGCTCGGTCTAACTTGCTCCTTAGATCAATCCACAGTTATGTCTTTGGTTAATTTAATCTGATGTATATCTACAAGGCATAGTCCTTTTTCTAGGTTCTATTTATATAATATTGGTAGGCAGAAATCCAAAAGATTAATAGTCTGTCCTTAGTCATTTTCTCCAGATGCACCTCATGGATTTCTGCCTGATTCATATTGGCATTATTCATATGCAGTACACGACATTCCACCATGAATGTCATATATATCTGAAAATAAATATACAAACTCTCAGAATGGATAAATGCCCACCAGAGATCTGCATGTTACAGATACACCAGGAAAGGGGATATTTTTAATCTGTTGTTTAGAACTCTCAGTCAAAGGATAGATAGCTTTTATAAAGTTATATTCAGTTAAACACTGAGGATTAATGAGGAAGAGAGGGAGGGAAGGGAGGGAGTTAGGAAGGGAGGGAAAGAAAGGGGAGAGAGGGAGAAAGGGAGGGAGGAAGGAAGGAAGGAGAAAGGAAGGGAGGGAGAGAGGGGGGAGGGAGGGAGGGAGGAAGGCTTCTCATTTTTCCAATCAAATAATTCTTCCTGGAAGTTTCATGAATTTCCTTTTATTACAAGTTTGTTGACAGCCCATTAGATCAATCATCAAAGAACCCTGGAAAAAGATAAGAAAATCATGGAACAAAATAGAGAGCAGAACTGATTAGAGACCGAGTTTCTCTTGCCTTCACATTTGTTTCTTTTTTCTTCTTTCCAGTTCACTCTACAATAAATATGGGCTATATGTGGTTGTTTTTAGAGTGATACAACCTTGGTGTTGTGTTTGATAGGGTCAGAGGAAATGTCAGAAAGGAATGATTGTGTGTCTCTGAAAGCTGAAAGTATTCCTCATCCATGCCCTATAAATTAGGATACTTTAAAAATGGCAAATCTGTGTTGATAAATTCTAGAAGTGACATTAGTCCTGATATTTTCAGTGAGATTCCATCTAGTCAGTGTGCCTGAGGAGAGAACTACTTGAAGAAATTGAAGGGGATAAAATATGAATATGATTGGCAAACAAAAGAGTGCTGTTTATTAGGTGGTAGGCTGAATCTTATGATAATTATCAAGCCTGCAAATGAGATATCCTAGAATGTCAATCTGAATGTATCATTTATCTTCATTGAATTTGATCAGAAGGGATACACCAGTTGATATGGTTTTGAAATTCAAAATAAAAATATCTAATTTATTCTCTTTTCTCTCTTTGAGCTTTTGTTTATGTTTCTTCTTCACCTAATACACCAGGTGAATTTTTATTAAACTGAAGAGCTCTGCAAACAAACAAAAAAGCCAAATAATTCATGGAATTATTAATGTATGGAAAGTATCAATTCAGTCTCTCAAATATCCCGACTGCATTCTTATCTGTTGACCACAATTTTACCGAAATCAGCTAGATCACCATAAACTAACATGACATATTTCTCTCAGTGCCTGCCTTTACTCCTCACTTTTATGAAGTAATCTGAAATCTGGAAACTGAGTTTGAAAACATTTAATTAATGCATCTGCATGATTAGGGATGTGACCTGCCTATAAATGTGATATTCCATGTAGATCTTCACTGATGCTGAACCTGTCTATAAATAAATGTAGTAGAGAAGAAAACAGATCCATTGCACTCAGATAAGCATTGAGTGCTGTGTGATTTACTTCCAAGTAGAACATAGTATATTCTTTGCCAGTGTCATATCATGCATTTTACCTTGAAAACATGGTTGTATTTTATATATTTTGTTGCATAGTCAAATACAAAACATAGTTTTTGGAGAGAAAAAAAAGGAAATAAAGCTTGGATAATTCGTTCTTTCTTTTGGAAAAGAAGACATTGAATGTGCTTGTTTTTACATCACATAATTGAAAAAAAAAGAGTACACTGGAATTTTTGTCACCAAATTACCATATTAATCCACCAGGAATTTTTTTTTAAATCTTCCCCTATAACATTCTTGCACAAACATTTGATTTATTGGATTTGTATGCATTACATGCAGGTAATCCTCAATTTACAACCACAATTGAGCCCAACATTTCCATTAAGAAATTTGTTGAGTGAGTTTTGTCCCATTTTACTACCCTGTTTCCCCGATTGTAAGACATATCGGGGGTTTCAGGGGGGTTGGCTAATATAAGCCGTACCCCGAAAGTAAGACATATGTCTTACTTTTGGGGAAACACGGGGGTATTGCCGGGGGGGGAGCCCGATGACGTCGCTTCCAAGCTCCCCGTGCGCCCCTCGCCTTCGCCTCGCCGCGGCACCACCACCTCTTCCCAGGCTTGGCAAAGCGAAGGACAGTGCTGGTCCGAAGCAAGCCGAGTGGGCGGCGGCTTGCAGCGAAGGTGCTCGTCCCAGCAACCGAGTCCTGCCGAGGCTCGGCTGCAAGCGGCCAGCGAGGCTGACCAGCTCCGAGGCGAGCGGCCGGAGCTGCGCCCTCCTTCGCCCGCCTCCTTTCCAGCAGGCAGGTGGGGCTGCCCAACTGCGCAGAGCGGCTCCTCCCCTCCAGACACACGCTTCCCCAACACGCGTCTGTGGCTCCACGCGTGCACACCGCTTGGAGCCCTGAGGTTGAACTTGGAAAAGGGCTCATGAGGCTCCTGTCCCGCGGCTGCCCTTCTGGACTCTGGGGAGATGCCTTCGGGAACGCGACCCTTTCAATTTTTTTCCAATGTAAGACATACCCCGAAAGTAAGACGTAGTGGGGCTTTTGGGGGTAAAAAGAAAGTAAGACACTGTCTTACTTTCGGGGAAACACGGTATCTTTGCAGGGTGAATCACTGCAGTTGATAAATTAGTAATCCAGTTATTTAGTAAATCTAGCTTCCCCATTGACTTTGCTTATTATTTATTTATTTATTTAATTTATTATTTGGATTTGAATGCTGTCCCTCTCCGCAGACTCGGGGCGGCTCACAACAAGACACAGCACATCATGACAATCCAAATAGATTTAAAATATTTAAAAAGATTTAAAAAGAACCCCATTTACTAACAAACACACACACAAACGTACCATGTATAAATTGAACATGCCCGGGGGAGGTGTTTCAGTTCCCCCATGCCTGATGACAAAGGTGGGTTTTAAGGAGTTTACGGAAGGCAGGGAGAGTAGGGGCAGTCCTAATCTCTGAGGGGAGTTGGTTAAAAGGTCATAAAAGGTGATTACATGACCTTGGGATGCAGCGATGGTCATCCCAAGGTCATATGCACCCATTACCAAGCATCTGAATTTTGATTACATAATCATGGGGTTCAGGGGTGAAATGCTCCTGTTTTGCTCATGCCTGTCAATCGTTGGAGACCTGGTCACGAAGGGATCACGAGGCTCTGCTCACCTTCCTGAACACCACTATCTTTTACTCTCCATGCATGCACAAAATATTCTGAGCATGTTCAGAGGGTAAAAGAATCCAAATGGTGATGTCCGGGTGGGTGGGCAGAGCCTTGAACTCCCTTCACGACTGGCTCTCCAACGACTGACAGGCATGAGCGAACCGGGAGCATTTCACTCCTGATTGGGATGCTGCAAAGGCTGAAACTGTGAAAAATGGTCAAGTCACTTATTTCTCTGCTCTTGTAACTATGTATGGTCACTAAATGAATGGTGATAAATCAAGGATTACCTGTATATCCCTACTTATATTCACAATATAGTGGTACCTTTAGATACGAGCTGCTCCATGTGCGAGTATTCCAAGTTACGAGCCGCAACGCAAGCTACATTTCTGTTCGACACCCGAGCTCAAATTTGGGATATGAGCCAAGCTTCCACTAGGTGGCGCAAGAATCTCCTTGCTTCCAGTTATCTTGGCACGAAAAACAAAGTCTAAAGGCATTTGTTCGAGATGCGAGTTGATCGACTTACGAGCTCGAGTCTGGAATGAATTAAACTCCTATGTCGAGGTACCAGTGTACATCTGTTTGACTCTTCCATTTTAAAGTTACATTAATTTAGAAAATAGTCCTCTTCTCAGGTAAATACAGTATTTTACCCACATTGTTGTTCCAGAGATCTGGTTATTCTTTCAAGCCACATTTGCCTCAACAGATCTGAATCCAATACATCTAGAGCAGGGGTGTCAAACTCAAGGCCCATGAGACAGATCTGGTTGTGTGGTGCTTCGATCTGGCCTGTGGGGCCACCATGGAAACAGTGAAAGGCCAGCTCGTGGCTCTGCCAGTGAAAACAGAACTTGGGATGGCCGCATGCAGCCCTTTTGAGATCTGTTTTCACTGGAAAAAGGTTGCAGGAGGCAGTTGCAGCCAAAAACAGAGCTTAGGAGCTTGTTTTCATTGGCAGTATGTTTGGGCTGTTACAGGTGCCCCCAGAGTGTTTGGACTGCTACAGGTGCCACCATCAAACTGGCCATGCCCATCCTGACTACACCCACCCCAGGATCCAGAGATTAAACACAACACTGATGTGGCCCTCCCTAATCTAGAGCAGTGAAAAATGGATAAACTAATAAGGTAAACACAGAATGTATTGATAATGCAGGTGTAGATTGTAATGATATTCCCATATTTACAAAAAATGATATTTCAGAAATCATCCATTACAGTACCACTAGGTTATTTTTAATAGTACTAGTGAGCATGTTAATTAACAAGCCTTAATTATTGGAGTAGCCACTTATTCAGAAGTTCCTATCTTTTTTAAAAAAAGTTCCTGAAAGAGTGTCTCCCTTGAACTTCTTTCTGTACTATTTGCATTAGTTTGGTAGTTTTTATATACATATAATAATAATAATATCCAGATCATGTGAATTAAAGCAGTTTCACCAAAATAATATTGACTCCAAAGGAGCTGAGGGCAGTGTAGAAATGAGTATCAGTCATGTAATTTATGCTGCCTTGGTGACTGCTTTCTCAGAATATATCTACATTGCTTCAGTTTCATAAATATATAGAGATTTGTATCGATATATGGGTATGTATCAGTGGCACCAGTATGTTTACAAGGATTATACGTTCTTAAAAAAAAATAAAATAAAGGACAAACCTAAAAAAGGGATAAATCTAAAATAGATAAGTGGGGGGGAGTAAATATTTTTGTTTATTAATTTGCTTTTCAAAGGAAATTACAATAGCAAAACCAAGAAAAACTTTACAAGAGTTATTGTAAACAAATATCCAAAGCAAACATTATTTAATAATTAAACACATGTCTTTAATCAATATTAGACATATCAGATGATAATCAAATCTCTAAAATGAATTATCCAAGTGATTACATCCATACAGAATGTTAATTGGTGTGACACATTTTGTCATGATGATGCAATGATTATTTTTACATTGTTATTATACGTGTAAGTATCATGTCTGAATTACCAGCATCATCACACAGACCTTATACTTTCTACTGAAAAATTCCTACTTTGTATAGAATAAATCTGATCAAATCAAGTTTATTATAGTCAAAAACCAGAGACCAGAACAAATAAAAACAGTCAAGCAATATCCAATTTAAGATTATAGAATAAAATAATAAATAACAGATACAATCTATATTAAACTCACAATTTGACATCCAATCTGTCCGTTACACATTGCCTAACTATCGTATCAGGAAAGACTTCATGAACTCAATCTGTATAGTCTGGAGGACAGAAGGAAAAGGGGGGACATGATCGAAACATTAAAATATGTTAAAGGATTAAATAAGGTTCAGGAGGGAAGTGTTTTTAATAGGAAAGTGAACACAAGAACAAGGGGACACAAACTGAAGTTAGTTGGGGGAAAGATCAAAAGCAGCATGAGAAAATATTATTTTACTGAAAGAGTAGTAGATCCTTGGAACAAACTTCCAGCAGACGTGGTAGATAAATCCACAGTAACTGAATTTAAACATGCCTGGGATAAACATATATCGGCATACAAATCCAAATAATATATATCCATCCTAAGATAAAATACAGAAAATAGTATAAGGGCAGACTAGATGGACCATGAGGTCTTTTTCTGCCGTCAGACTTCTATGTTTCTATGTTTCTAAGTCTCCATCTTTTTATTTTGCATAAATTGTTACATTCTTTGTCTGGCTAAACTTCTAGATAGAATGGAATGGAATGGAATAGAATAGAATAGAATAGAATAGAATAGAATAGAATAGAATACTTTATTGGCCAAGTGTGATTGGACACACAAGGAAATTGTCTTTGGTGCATATGCTCTCAGTGTACATAAAAGAAAAAGATACATTTGTCAAGAATCATGAAGTACAACACTTACTGATTGTCATAGGGGTCAAAATAAGCAATGAGGAAACAATCAATATTAATATAAATCTTAAGAATACAAGCAACAAGTTAGTCAAACACTCATAAGCGGGAGAAAATGGGTGATAGGAATGATGAGAAAAAACTAGTAGAAATAATAGTGCAGACTTAGTAAATAGTTTGACAGTGTTGAGGGAATTATTTGTTGAGGTAAACTCTCAGCCACCAAACTTTCAGCATTTCCAGATAACTGGCTTTGAACACAAATGCTCAGCTTGAGACCTCAGCATTCCTCCCTCTGTTTTCATCACCTCCCACTTCATTCTCTCCAGTCTAATATATCAACTCATTAGACTGGCATCTGTGTTAGGTCTGATAAAATAGATCACAAGATATTTTTTTTTCATATCGTCTGAAAACCAGACCCAAAATATTGTAATAACAACATCTAATAGTGTGAGCCAAAAATCCATTTTTGATTAAACATACCAGGACAGCTGGTAAACAATAAATACAAGAAGACCTTCTTCTGTTTTTAGGATCTTATTCTTCATAGAGGGATTGATTGGTTTGATGTCTGTTGTCGTACCTTTAATCTATCTTCCAGATACTCATAAATTTTGAATTAACCTTTTTTTATGACTCTTAGGAAAGAAAACGGGTGTTATTCACTGAAAGCAAATGTGACAGATAATTTTTTTCACTACCACGGAATGTCAGAACTACACAACACTTTTTCTGCTTTTCAAGGAGAGCACCAGACAATTTTTCTTAGTTGTTTCAGATCCAGGAACAAATACCAAATGCTGCAATACTTGTAAAATGCCAAAAGTAGATAATTAGGTGCGATGAGTTTTAACATAAAATACACATTCATTAATATAATTTAAGTAATTATTTTAATAGCTACCTGAAATTAGCTTCTTGATCTTGTAGATGGTAGAGAATATATTCCACATCTTAGCTCAGGTGCCCTTCGTCTTCTTCTCTCTCTTTTTGAAATAGAAGGTGGGGTTTTTTTTAATTTTACATATGTCATGTGAATGGTTTGTTTTCTGGGTTTCATACATATCAATACAAATAATTATAACAATATTATTCTTAATAATTACAATTTATTTTTGTTGTAGTTGGCTCTTGTTCTGTCGGGCGCTCTGGTACACTCCTCCCAAAAATTCACAGGTACAAATTTCAGACACACACACGTTTGAAAATTCAAAACAATGTTCTTTATAATGAAAATTCACTTAAACTAAGCCCTCTTTTGGTATAGCAAAGAGCACTGGTCTCCAAACAAACTGGTAATTTGTACAAGTCCCTTATCAGTTCTGTGATACTTAGCTTGCAGCTGTGAGGCAATTCTCAGTCCTTCTTCTTTCACAAAGTGAAACACACTTTGCTCTGGTTTAGTTTCAAAGCGGGGAAAAATCAGCACACAAAAGGTCAAAGTCAGTAAAGCAGTCATGAAACACAATGATCAGATAATCCTCCACAATGGCCAAACACACAGGCTGCTATTTATAGCAGCCTCACTAATTACCACAGCCCCACCCAACCACAGGTGGCCTCATTTTCTTTGATAATAATCTCTCAGTTGTTGTTGCCTATGCATCGCTCTCCTCATGCGTGGCTGTATCATTAACTCTTGTTCTGAATCCAAGGAGGAGCTAGATAATTGATCTCCTTCTGAGCTGTCTGCCACACTCTCCTCCTCCCTGTCACTCATATCTTCTTGGTCAGAGGAGCCGTCATCAGCAGATTCCACCGGGGGCAAAACAGCCCTGCAGCATGTGGATGTCTCCCCCACATCCACAGTCCTTGGGACAGGAGCTTGGCCAGAGCTAACCACAACACCTCTGGGCCAGCTCTTGCTCCAAGGACTGTGGGGGTTGATGTGGGTGAATCCTCCCCTTGTCAGAGGACAGTTTTACTGCCAACTGCTTCTGACAGCAAAGCGTCTGTAGCAGATAGCGAAAGTGAAGTGGGATCGTCAGAGGAGGTAATGGCAGGCAGCCGATTAGATAGTCGCCCCTTGAGTCATCATTATCATCACTGGATTCGGAAGAGGAGACATTCATTGATGTGCGCAGATACAGGGCAATGTCTAGGAAAGAGCAACTGCGTAAATACTACAGGAAATAAGGGAGATCACCTGTGGCTGGGGGTAATTAGGCTAATGGGGCTGCTGTTAAATTGTCAGTGTTCTTGCCTCTGGGCATGGAAGTTTATCCGTTCGGTGAAGGAGAGATGTGTACTTTGCATCAAGATTCTACAAGGACTCTTTGAACTGTTTCCAGGACTTTTGAACTAAATCATAGTTAGGTTTGTGACTTGAGAACTCATGAAGGGGGGTGGCTGTGACGTCTTTACAGCTGCCTTTTATCTGCTTTGTGTTTGTTTATTGTTCTTCACAGCATTAAAGGCTGTTGCTTTGAAGGTGAGCACTTTGACTAAAAGTGTGTTTGGCTCGTACTTTACTTTCGATAAAACAGTGTTATTGACTTTACAACTGTGTGTGTCTGTATTCCTACTTGTGAACTTAATTGGGGGCTCGTGTCGAGAAGCCCGGCAGAACATTTTTCATTTTTGATTTTAACACAAAATATCTGTTATCATCTTTCAATTCTAATCTACCATAATTCCTATCATTTTAATATCCATTTTTACTCTTTTCTTCCTCACATTTCTTCATAGTTCTGTCTCTATTTTAGCTCACTTTCTCTCCCCTTCTCCTATCATTCTACTAATCAAATATGTGATCTTTCCTGTTTTCAATATTCAATTTTTTCATATATCAATCATGACCAATTCTCTAACTTTTCATTATTACTATGTGTGTGAGTGTGGTTTTTTTCATAGATTTTCATTTCATTTTCATTTCATTTATTTAGATTTGTATGCCGCCCCTCTCCGCAGACTCGGGGCGGCTCACAACAGAATAACAGAAGACAATTTCAGCAAATCTAAATTTCTACTAAAAACATTTTAAAAACCCCATTTTCTAAGCACACATACACAGGTACAGGTATGAAGATCTTGCCATTTTACATGGTATTCCATAAATTCCTTAGGTTTTGGAGTTTCTTAGAATGTTGGCTATTTTTTGATTAGTGCCAAAGACTGTCTTGATGTAAATTTACCATGTAAAATCTGCCCAGCAGATTGGACAAACTAATAGGAGAGTAAATGCACGTGTTGCAGAACATAAGAACACATTAAGAAAAGAAGAAAAAAAACTTCCTCCCTTTTCCAACACTTCAAAAAGGACATGAAATTTATTTTGACAGAACTAAATTAATTTCCAACAACAAAAGAATAATCATATAAACCAATGAAATAGAAAAACACCCACACAATATGAACAAACATGATAATACCTCCCGCCTACCAGATATCTGGAAACCAGCCCTCATTAACAAACATATCCCAGCCATACAAACTGAAACCAGACCCAGAATAACACAGGACACTACCACCAATCACCCCCACCAGACCCAAACCCACACCCGCCCTACAGACCAAATACAACCACCACCCAGAAGCCAAACTATAGCAGTACCCCAACTGTTGCAACCCCCTCTGACATGCACACAAAGGAAACTGACAAACACCATAAACACATGATCAGACCACAAACTCATAGCCAAACCAAAATTGTTACACCCCAGACACACATTACAAAACAACTAAGTAGTCTGCAAGCTCCAACTACTCAGGATATCACCCCCAATCCACAAACATCAACTAATCAGCATACATCAATTACATCAATGACCCCAGGTGTTACCCCACTGACTCACCAGAAAATTTTAATACAGCTTGCAGCTGCTGAGCCAGCATTCCACACCCACCCACCAGTATTTATAGAGGGAAGGCAGCTCAGGTCTTGCTGTGTTCACCCTAGCACAAGGACAAAAGCAACAGCCTGAAGATGACGAGTGGGACCTTATCGAAAAAAACCCAGAAATCTCTGAAACTTACACGCGAAGAAACCCGAATATGCCAAGACCTATAAATTCCATAACTGCATTTCTAACAAATATTCAAACATAATTTTTATCTATTACACCCAGGGTGGGCAGTAGGCAGGATGGGGTGGAACACAGTTCCACCAGTGGAAATGAAGCTGTGTGCCCAGCTGACTATCCCTCCCCCTCCCATCCTCTTCCTCATCCTCGGACAGCAGCAGGGAGACCAGCACCAGCAGGAGTTTCAGGGGACCCATTACCCCCCCTCTTTTCTCAACAGCTGATCGGCACCCATTAGCCTAGCTACCCAGCCTGAGGCAGGGGGCGACCTATGAAGGAGAGTGCGGGAAACGTGAAGCAAATTGTCAACCCAGAGAGCGACACTGATGAGGTTGTAAGTTGAGGACTTAGCAGTTCACTTGAACAATGATGATCATTCAAGACACTCTCACCTGGTCACATGGCCGGCAAGCCACTCCTACCCAGTCACATGACCATCAAGCAATACCCACAAAATAAGCCATACCCACACTGTGGCACTAAAAATTTTGGCTGCCCATTACTGTTTACATCCCATACAAACAATTGTTCAACTTATATAATTCTAATATTTTAATATTCATACATGTTATTAAAAAACTTTCATAGGATGTTTTGCTTTGTACTCCTCTTTTCATTACTCTTACTGCATTCTCACATCTTTCAACCTCATCCAAAGTTTTATCCCTCTTTTTTTAAGGTTGTCTCCCATATACTTCTTTTAGATCATTTAGTTCATCTGTTTTTGAGTCTATATTTTGACAATAATCTCCAGATTTTTCCCCCTTGCCTTTGTCCTTCAATGTTTTATTCTATGACTACCTATTCTAACTCCTTCTTCTTCTCCCCAACTATCTTTCTGTTTCTCCCATTTCTTTTTCATGTCTTCTAAAGTCTGCTCTAATCCCTATTTCACCAGCAATTTTATTATTAAATAAAAGTCACTCTTTATCTCTCGTAAGAAAGCAAAGGAAGCCATATAAAAACAAAAAAAAAAATCATCAAAAAACCTGCAAGGACTTATCCAGGAAGCTGCCAAGTGTAAAAACTTGACATAATATTATAACAATAACAGAGTCTTCCCATCCCCCTATTTGATTTGTATATGACTCAAACTAAAGTTTATATATAATTGTTGTGGTTAGCTCTGGCCCAGCTCCTGCCCCAAGGACTGTGGTTGTGGGGGAGACATCCACATGCTGCAGGCCTGTTTTGCCCCTGGTGGAATCTGCTGATGAAGGCTCCTCTGACCAAGAAGACATGAGTGACAGGGAGGAGAAGAGTGTGGCAGACAGCTCGGAAGGAGATCAATTATCTAGCTCCTCCTTGGATTCAGAACAAGAGTTAATGATACAGCCACGCATGCGGAGAGTGATGCATAGGCAACAACAACTGAGAGATTATTATCAAAGAAAATGAGGCCACCTGTGGTTGGGTGGGGCTGTGGTAATTAGTGAGGCTGCTATAAATAGCAGCCTGTGGGTCTGGCCATTGTGGAGGATTATCTGATCGTTGTGTTTCGTGACTGCTTTACTGACTTTGACTTTTAGTGTGCTGATTTTTCCCTGCTTTGAAACTAAACCAGAGCAAAGTGTGCTTCACTTTGTGAAAGAAGAAGGACTGTGAATTGCCTCACAGCTGCAAGCTAAGTATCACAGAACTGATAAGGGACTTGTACAAATTACCAGTTTGTTTGGAGATGAGTGCTCTTTGCTATACCAAAAGAGGGCTTAGTTTAAGTGAATTTTCATTATAAAGAACATTGTTTTGAATTTTCAAACGTGTGTGTGTCTGAAATTTGTACCTGTGAATTTTTGGGAGGAGTCTACCAGAGAGCCCGACAGAACATATTATATAAGAGGTAGTGAATGACATTATTATTATTATTATTATTATTATTATTATTATTATTATTATTATTATTATTATTATTTAGATTTGTATGCTGCCCCTGTCCGCAGACTTTGCATGTTACAATAAGGTAAACAAGTCACACTGTAGTTTAACATGTTTAACTCCAGCCCACGTGTGGCTGATTTTACTAACTATTACTAAATAGTAAAACAGAGCAGTCTGTTCCCTTCCAGGAATCAAACAGAGGGAGCATATGGCATCCTTAATGAAAGGACTGCAGTAGCTTTCACTAATTCCTGGATTCTATTCAAACAAGTTTCTGATATTTTGATAATTAAAACTATAAATGATTTCCTGTCCCATGTAGAAATTCCCCATGTCTTCTAATTAAGGTTTTTCATTGAGGCCTGGTCAATCTCATTTTTATCTGGGTACATGGAAGACTAATCAGTTTCAGCAATAATATATGAATTTTGTTTTGTAAACCTTAAAGACTGCAGATATAACTTTGGACCTAGAATGTTTTATTTCCTGGTAAAGTTTTTAAAATAAAAAAGGCATTTTATAAATAGAAAGTGCCTTGGTTTGCTCTTCCAGTCTTTAGCAATTACTATGAGCAACTCAGATTTCATGAAGGAGCGGGATATATATCCAATGATAGGTTTACACTGAATTAGAATTCTTTACTATCAGAAATATTTTCTGAACAAGAGATAATCTAATTTTCTCTGTCACTCAATACAGTTTTCTATGTGCCCAAAAAGTTTCTTTTAAGGTTTCAGATATGGAAAGGGGACGAGAGGGGAAACTATATGTTTCGCTCATCTACACAAGATAATCAATGGATGATATTAAAGGAGTATTGCATCTGGATTATTAAAATGGAAAGTAATGGTTTTCAAATTTCATATTGCTTTAGTGTTAAATATTATTTATGGTATAATCAGGGGAGGGCTGCTGCCCAGACAGTGTGAGCGGGGATGCAGTGCGGTAGCAAAAATGGAGCTCCACCCCCAGAACACCCAATTTGCACTGAAAGATGTTGAAAGAAAATGCAGGGCACCTGGCATAAGCCACACCTACAGTGTGGTAGTAAAATATTTGGCAGCCCCTCACTTGGTATAATCCTGTGGTACCAGCAAAATGCCACTGAATCATGTTATACTGTGGTTTGACCATATGCTGTAAAACAGATGTGATGTCTTAATGTTTTCTGGTCTCGGAATATTTTGTTTGATAATTATTCATAAGAACATAAGAAGAACCATGCTGAATCGGGCTGAAGCCTATCAAGTCCAACATTCTGTGTCACCACCAATTGTACATGGGGCCCACCAATTGTGCATGGGTATCTTGAGCAGAAAGAGAAGGCAAAACCCTCCCTTTCCTTTGACCCCCAACAAATGGTACTCAAGGAAATCCCGCCTGCTTCAACCAACATAGAGGCAGCACTTGGACATCGGTTTCAATAACCACCGATACACTTGGCATCCATGAATCTGTTTAATCCTGCCTGTTTAATCCAGCTGTCATGACCTCTTTTGGAAGTGAATTCCATAAACCAATGACCCTCTGGGTGAAGAAATATTTCTCTTTAGTTGTCCTCACTTTCTTACCTATGAGCTTTAGGGAGTGCTCCCTCGTCCTAGTATTGTGTGACAGAGAAAAGAATTTTTCTCTATCCACCTTTTCTGTCCCATGCATGATTTTATATACTATTTTTCAACTATTGCTGATCAGTGAAAAATCTTTAGTATCAGAATGATACCTACTTCTGTTTTTATTCCTATTACCTTAACTGTAGGCTGAACCCAAGAGTGTGATCAAACATACAACCAATCTTGATTCTCTTAGCCTCCAAAAAAGGCAACATAAATGAATGTCAAATATGCCTTATTGTTGATAATGGTCAGGAATGTATTTTGATATGGATGGAAATACAGAGAGCACATTTCAGGTTTTGCATTCATGACTGTGATTTCTCCATAGTGGGTGGAACTCCATAGTGGGTGGACTGAATCTGTTAATTTAAATACTGGGGGACACTTCTGCATTCCTCACCCAGTTACAATTCAGTCCTCAGTCTGAACAGATGTGGTTTTGTTCCATCCTAGGATTATTAGTTTCTTTACCTGATATCTCTACTTTTCTCCTGTTTCATAGCACATGGGTTTGAGGCTTCTTTGATTATTTTTCACTGACTCTGATTGGGTGGCAAGAGCAATAAGGGGCCTTGGCCCTGCTCCGCTCCTGACATCTAGGGCCTTCTTCCACCTTAATTTCTCTCCGGCTAATAGCTACTTACAGGAGCTCATATACTCCATCTTTCCCCCTCAATTGCAATCATCTGTCTCGGTGTGAGGGGAAAGGTTTAAGTTGCTTTGGGAGCTAATCATTGACTTTTGCTCTAGTACAAGCAGTTCTGCCATGAAGCCATTCTATCTGCCATGAACCTCATTGCCTCAAGGATCAACTGGTCATCCACTGACTGGACAGCATGAGGGGAGTCATGCCTTCGCTCCCTGATGTCTTTTTTTCCTCTACCTGCTGCTGCTGCCTCCACAATTCTCCCTATGATCATCTGTCAGTGAGAGGTTCCAGACGTCCGATCACAATGGTAAGGCCTGTCGAGTGGTGCACATGCACATGAAAGCAGTTCTGAGTGCCAACAGTCAGCTGGGAGCAATGGGCTGTTGTTTGGCAAACTATGGAATCCCACGAGTGTTCGGAGCACAGCCGAAGCTTCTAGTCTATTGCAGGCAACTCCCTTGGCCTCTCCTATGGCCATGTTTATCTCCTGGGCTGTGCCTCACTTCTGGGTTGGCTTCTTGTGACTCAGAGCATTGTGAGTGGCCATTTAGGACCCACTTGGTTCTGGACACCATTTTGTTTCTGTCTTGGCCCTGCTTCCACTCTTCTAGGCATTTTTAGGCATCTGGGGACTCCAGCTACAGCCACTAAGCAACAGCCTACCCCAGTATTTCTTGACTTAGCCTATTTTTCCTTTTTTTCCCTCAGGTGACATGGCAGATCTCCCTTCTAAGAAAAAGGCCAAGACCTAGGCCCACTCAATTGAGGCCTCTGCTCAGTCTTCTTCACAGCAGATAGCTTTAGGGATGTCCAAGAAATCCCATTCATCACAACCTGAGCTTTCTCAACGAGATTGGAGGAGAAAGCATAGACAGAAGCAATGCAGTAACACACAGCCTATCTCTCGATAGAGCCCAAATTCTCCAGCATGACAACAACCTTTGGGGGCAACTGTCTCAGTCTACTCCACCTATGCTAGTTGTGCCACCTATGTCTGATGGATCACTAGCACCTGCAGCCTCCCCGGGGACCCAGTCCCAGATCTCTCAGGTCACCATCTGATGTACAAGGTAGTTTCCTGGTTGTATTACCTCAGCCAGGAAGATCTCTGAGATGTCTGCACTCTCTGTTAGGGGTGATGTGCATTATACATCAGGACAGGGTGGTCCTCTGTCTAGACTCCACCTTCGTCCCAAAGGTCAACTCCTGGTACCACTGAGCTCATTAACTGAGTTAATACTGCCAACCTTTTGTACTAATTCCTCCAATGAGCTCAAGCGCAAATAGCACAAGTTAGATGTATGGAGGGTGCGTACATCAGACCTTTATTAAACACACCGCACCTATTAGATGCACTGAATCAAAGTTTGTGTCCTTCCTGCCTGCTTCTTCGGGGCTTAAGGTGTTGGCATCCACATTCGGTCACTGGCTCCGAGCTGTCATCTCGGTCTTCGACATCCTGTCCTACCAGAATCACTGTACGTGGCAGCACAGTAGGAGTGCTGCCATGTCAGTGGCCTGGAAGACTCAAGTATTGCTGGAGGAGATGTGCTGTGCTGCAGCATGGGCATCGCCATTGCTATTCATGAGGCATTACAGGATAGATTAGTTCACGTCTGCAGAGGTGCCCTTTGGCCATAGCGTACTTCAATCTGCTTTGCATGCTGATACTTGAAGGTATTCCTAAGCTTCCCTCCCTACGACAAACTGCTTGGGTATATCCCATCCTGGATGATAGCTCCAGCTACTATGGAGAAGGGGCATTGGAAATAATCTGATATGCTCCTTCTCATAGGGTGGAAATATCATGCAGACCTACCCTGGCTAGTTGTACCTTTGGATTATGGGATGTGGATAGAATAGTGGGGTCACTTCATCCTTGCATTCTTCCTTCTATGTCTATTTGTTCTGCAGCTTCTATTGTCTCCTTTTGAGCATGGTTTTTTTCCCTAGGCATGGACTTGTTGCCTTCTGACTCAATATTGCCACATCAAATCTGTTTTCCTTTAGCTTTTGTTGTAACTGGGGGAGGAAGGCAAAAGTGTCCCCCAGTATTTAAATTAATATACTCAGTCATTATCTAATTGGATGAGATGAACCCATCCTGGATTATAGTTCCACCCTATGAGAATGGACATATTAGGTTAGTACCAACGCCCCTTCTCATCAGTTTTCTAGTTCTTTAAACAGAGAAGTATTATATAAAGGAAGGAACTGTAATTAAAAATAATTTGTAACACAATTCTCCAGAGGAATGTGCCTGACCCACAAAAGTTGGAGGTTTTTTTACTGCGCAATCAGCTAGGAAAAAATAAACACACAAAACAGTGGCAGAGGCATAGAAAATTACTGTGAACATGCATATGTCTCCGTAAACAGATTTAGCTGACATTTAAGGTGCATTTAATTATCCTGGAAAATAGTTTAGGGGAGGCATCATTTTAATCATGCTAGAAAATAGGAAGATATAGCAATTTGGTTGTCAAAGGTAATTTCAGAGTGTGGACTCACCTCCTTTGGGGAGATCCCCTTTGTACAGTAGTGAGTATTGGAAAAATGCCCTGGTATGTATAAAGCCTCTTCTGCTCATGCAATAAAATATTTTCCCCAACATCTGGCTGTAATCATATTGCCAATCAGGAGTGGGCTGCTGCCCAGATGGGGGGAAAACTCAGTGGGGTAACAAAAATGGAGCTCCACCCCAGAGCACCCAATTTGCACTGAAAGATGTTGAAAGAAAATGCAGGGCATCCTGCATAAGCCACGCCCAGACTATGGTAGTAAAAAATTTGGTAGCCCTTCACTGCTGCCAATCAATTCTGAAATTGACTGAATACTTCTAGCCCTGTGGTATCCAGGCATTTGTGCCCATGAACAATTCTGTTGCTGCCTCTCAGCCTCCTTATTTTCCCAGTCATTTTAGTTTTAAAAGTATTTTTTAAGCTTGTGGAAAGCACAAGTCTAGCTCTCTGCACCATCTTTATCCCCAGTTTAAAATTGGTTCCTTAATCTTTAGAAAGGACAAACCAATAGTAATTCTGTCCTTGTATGTGAATATCCCCCACTGCCAATAAGGAGCAAAGGAAAGAAAATATGCTAATGGGGGGGGGGACAATTTGAGAGAGATTAGGTAACATTCCAATGGAAGTTAAAGTCCACCAGTCTTAAAGTTGCCAACTGTAAAGACCTCTGTTCTAGTGAATCATTACTTTGTAATGGGTTGGGAATCAATTGACCTCTTTTCATTTAGAAATGTATGCCCTTGGAACCACAAATGAGGACCAAACCAGATGTTTAATTCAATATATCTTTGCATTTACCATCACTATTTCTGAAAATGACTGAGCATATTAATTTAAATACTGGGGGACCCTTCTGCCTTCCTCCCAGTTACAACAAAAGTGGAAGGAAAACAGATAGGTAGGTAGGTAGGTAGATAGGCAGACAGACAGACAGACAGACATGAAAACTGGATGATAGAGACAGAGATGATACATGAATGATAGATAGATGATAGACAGACAGTAGTTTCAGTGGAATTATTTTTTAAAAGAGGAAGAATAAATAATAAGAGAGAGAGAGAGAGAGAGACTTTTTGTTTTACCAAAGAAAAGGAAAACAAAATATATAGATGTTCTGCCAGCGTGTTTCAACCGCCCATAATTACAGGGTAATTAGTCCAGGAAGACACACACCACATGATAAAAGGAAAACCCAAAAGTTTTTATAAACAGAAAAACAGAAAGAGCTCCCTTTTTAAATGTCAAAGGGATTTTCTGGTACACACAAGGCACAGGTTAAATGCAGTCCAATTGCTCACCCAATAACTGGGAAATTGAATCCAATTATAAAGTCCAGAGAGTCCACACATACAATCCTGAAGAGCAAAAACCATGATCTTGACGAAACAATGAATCAGATAAACTGCCATGCGGCTAAAACACCAGGCTGCACTTTTATCTGTAGCACTAATTACAGCAGCCCCACCCAACCACAGGTGGCCTCATTTTCTCTTGTAATAATCCTTCAGTTGTTGTCTCCTATGCATCCTATGCAGGGATGATACAGATGACTGATCTCCTCCTGGGCTGTCTGCCAAACTCCCCTCTTCCCTGTCACTCACGCTTCCTTGGTCAGAGGAGACTTCGTCGGCAGATTCTACTGGGAGCAAAACAGGCCTACGGCATGTGGATGTCTCCCCCACATCCACCTGCACATTCCTTGGGGCAGGAGCTGGGCCAGAGCTAACCACAACATATAGACAGTTTTTCTATTGTGGCATACAAAATGGGTCGGTTTTAATAAAATAGCAGCAGTTTATTTGTCCTTCCCTTCATGTGTATGTTCCATTTTATTGTCTTTTCTGTATTCGTCTTAGGGAAAAAAGACAAAAAATGAACATCTTAAAAAATCCTACATAGTCATATGTAATTTGTCCTATTTGAAAACAATGTGGATTCTTTTGACACATTGCCAACATTTCTTCCAAATAACAGCAAAACATAACACTACAATCATTTTATGCAGCCACAGATATTTATTATATAGCAAAACTGTGGGTTTTTTTTATAAAATTGTCAGTGTCTGAGGATATATGAGGCTCGCATTTTAGCATGCTGAACATCTGCAGTGGTGTGTCACACATTTCTGTTGTTGTGTTTGGTCTCCAATTTCCTGCACAGCAAGAATCTGATCTGATTAGAAATTCACAAAGTGGTTGATTGCAAATGAGGGTCACCAAAAAGATTTGAAATTAAAAAAAATACCTTCTTCCTTGTTTGAGTGCCTTGGAAAAATCCTTTGTCTGCAGAATCAAAAGCCACTTCTCCATTTTAGTTAGGTTTTGAGATGCAAAAATAGAAGAGTCCCTTCAGTGATCATCTATAGTACTAATTCAGATTTATTGAGACCATTTGTGGAGAGAAAGTTTGGGGACCAATTCATGGTTTCTTGAATGCCAGTGCTGTGATTACAGTGTAGAGGGCAAACTGAGTAACATTTAGAGCTATGGAACCAGACTCAAACAACTTAGAATTAAAATACAGGTGTCAAAAGTAAGAACACCAGTGAAATTAATTAATAGATCCAAATGAAGAAAAATAGAGGAATAGAATCAAGATCACATGAAGTGTAAATATTCAGTTTTGGTGACCACAATTTAAAAAAGATGTTGAGATTCTAGAAAGAGTGCAGAGAAGAGCAACAAAGATTGGGGGATTGGAGGCTAAATCATATGTAAGGGATTGCAACAAAGAAGAGAGAGTCAACCTGGTCTCCAAAGCAACTGAAGGCAGGCAAGAAGCAATGGACGGGAAGTAATCAAGGAGAGAAGCAAGAAACTAGAACTAAGGATAAATCTCCTGACAGTTAGAAGAATTAATTAATGGAACAACTTATCTCCCGAAATGGACAACCATTTGTCTGAAATGGGTTTCCTGTTTGAATTGGGGATGGACTAGAAGACCTTCCAAATCTGTTATTCTGTTAAAAGTTCTTAATAGGAAAGCTTAAAAAATTGGGTGAGAGAAGATTCTGAGTTTTGGTTCATATTTTTCATCCCTGATACATTTCCCTGTATTTCTTCATAATTAGTTGTAGTCCTTCGAAAGTAGAAAATTACACCTGTGCCAACAGAATAAAATATTTGTAGCTTGAGGTTAACACTGTATGGTTCTTGGTACACTTTGAACTTGGTTATTTTCTTTCAGATGTTTCTTTATCCAACTAGGTAATGATACAGCTAGTTGGGAAATGAGATCTCGGCAAGAAGATCACCAACCAACCAGACCATCAGGGATCCCACAATCACAGCTGTCTACAAACACACTTTTCCTTGTTATTTATTTATTTCCTTTTTTTTTGCTTCCCCATTTCTCCTCTTCTTCTGTATGTTTCTATACTATATTCCATTCCATTCCATTTCACCTTGAAGCATTTTACAATAAAAACAGAAAACATTGTTTTCTATTATTAATAATTAATAACATAAATTATTAATAATCAAATATATGAAGTTAGAGCTACATAAAATATACTATTAAAATATATTTAAATGGTTTGGGGTAAGGGAGATAAAGAACTGGAAAAGCAAAATGAAAACAACTATTCATATCTGCAGTATTTATTCATGGAAAACCTTGATAGAGACAAAATATTTAAAGATGCCTAAAAGATGTCACCATAGTTATTTCAGGGAATTTTAATGAGAAAAAATTCCAGATGACACAGCCACAGCACCAGTATCTAAAAGATGAAATAATGCCGGTTGTACTGTATTTGTGAATGTTTATGGCCCTGAGAAATGAAAGATGATACCTTGCAATTATTATGTACTGTATCAAAGGCATTCTGTTTAACATGGAAACAAATGTTTTTGCTTATTTGGTACTAAAGTGAGTGATAAATTGATCTGCTTTAAAAGATCCTTAAATTATTATAATTTAAAACATGATCATATAGCTGTTAAGTAGACTGGAAGCAATATATTGCCCTCCAGGCATTTGTCAGGGTTCAACTGCCAGTATATTATTTCTGAAGTCCATCTGTGCAAGTATGAATACAAATACTTCAGCAAAGTGCCTTTCATTTATGAAAACTGGCCAGAAGAATTCTCTGGTCAAGGATATCAGAAACTACTAAGAAGGTTCAATGGTCTTTTTCTGTGAGTAATAAATCAGAATAACTATGGCCAATTCTGTCCTAAAATCAATCATGAATCCAGATGGAAAAGACTGAAGATAACCAAGCTTACCCATGAACACCTGCAGCTGCGCAAACACCTCAAGTTCCTTGCTTTTACTCTGGGTATTTGTGAAAAAGTATTGGTTAACACACAGGAGTTCAAGAGAAGTCATCATAGACCAGTGCCTTCTTTTAATTTGATAACACAGTAAAAATGCACCATTGTCTGATTCTCCCAGTTAACCTTTGAAAATCTGGAATAAATCCAGATGACCAGGAGTCAATAGAATTTATAGGCCAGACGGCTAACAAGCATCCACTATAGTCTGTTGCCCTAAGAAATGAAAGATGACACCTAACAATTATTATGTAAGGTATTATGAGTCAAAGGCAGCATTCTGTTTTACATGAAAACAAATGCTTTTGCTTATTTGATCCTAAAGTAAGTGATAAATTGATGTGTTTTAAAAGATCCTTAAATTATTGGAGCCAATAATTGAAAAATCTTCATTTTTGGAGAATTTTTTTAAAATTGCTTTTTACAATCACCAACAATTGGCTTATATTAAGACACCTCTTCTTAAGCTTCTATCAGTTTGGTTTAGATTTTATGTGAGAGTTTGACATTATGGGAATTGGGACTTAGTCACTTTTTAAATTTACTTTAATTTATTGAATTTTTAACCCGCCCAACTCCTTGCGGACTCTGGGCAGTGTACAATCGTAACGTTTTTCTCATGTTACTTTGAAGAACTGGCTTGCCAATTAACGATTTAAAAAATGCAAGACAATTACTCCTTCAAACTATTTAAGAAAATTGATGCATTCATTTAGTTCAAGCATGCGAGCAGTGAAGTATTTCTTTCTTTCTGGTGAATTAAAGTATAACAGCTAATTCTGCCTGTACAATGTATTAAATACAGTTGTGTGCCTGCATCTTATAATATCAGCTTTCTCTCTCATTCATATTAAAAATCATTATAGAAGTTAAGCAATAGGTATGATTTATCTCTAGAGTCTTTGCATATTTTAAAAAGCGTCTTTTTCTCCATCACCATCTAGAACAGGCATTCAAGATATAAACACATCTATTTAACTTGCATCAAATTCATGGCAGCTTATTCCCAATTTAAGACAACAATTGAAAATTGTAATCTGAAACACAGATATCAGGAAATAAATGTTTTTTAACACAATGGGCTGTATCTTTAAATCAATATATATGAAATTGTTTAGAAATTCATATACAAAATAGATTAAAGTCACATCCAGTGGTTTGAGAAACAGAATACTCATTCTGTGGCCCAGTGGAGCATACACCTCACTAACCATTTCCTTTTCATTAGAAGAAAGTTCCACTTTGCCTATTTTCTCTGCTGGAGTTTTTTTTTTAAACTCCCCAAAGCTTCTGACCTTGGATCAGAACTTACAATTTGGAAGCACAGGGGGGGAAAGCTACATTAGCCTTGAAGAAAAAGAGCACTGAGAGTATATAAACTTTGCTGAATTGTTAGGTGGTAAAGTGTGAAAAAAGGAAAATTAGAATTTAGTCTCACTTGTTAGAGAGATAATGAAAGTACAGGATGGGTAGTCAGCTGGACAAACATATTGTTCCTTTAATTATGTTTTGGGTTCCCTTTAATGAAGCTATCTTCCATTACACCCAAAGGAAAGAAAATAGTCCAGCGATGCCCCTGTAGATGAATCTGTGTGGGCTATTGCACAGGTGTTCCTTTTTATATTTGGTAGGAAGCCAAACATAAGTAGATTTGGGGAAGATCAGTTTTCTCTGCTGCAGAGAAAGTAGCTGGGAAAGCATTTGTGCAATGCCTCTGATTCAGGTCTCTGAATGCTTAGCACTGAGCATAAGCTATTATTGCATTCCTGTTGAAAAGCAAACTCATCTATCTGATTTAAAATAAAAGTAACATTCTTTATGCACATTTTTGCATTTTGCTTATATGGTACTAAAGTGAATGATAAATTGAGGGGCTTTAAAATGAAAGAGAATAAGAGGTTTCCTTTTATTATTATTATTACTTAGATTTGTATGCCGCCCCTCTCCGAAGACTCAATCTATCAATCTATACAGGTGGACAATATTTAAATAACGATAAAGGTTGGTATCTTGTATTTGGATTATGGATGAGTAGAAGATGGTGGAAGATTTTTTTTTTTTTTTTAAAAGAAATCTGTTTATTGCCCGGAATGTTCGAATCCTCTTTGTGCAATAGATGGCATTTAATAAAATACCACTTTCCTTTCTCTTCCTTATTATATTTACTTTGTTCTCTTCCTTTTCTAATTTTCATCACTGATGAAATATTGGTTGCTTGATATTTAGAGCAGTCCTGTTTCCATCTCTTGCACACACTCATCTGCATAGTTGTTTTTCTACTTATGTACTCAGTAAAATATCACATAAGACTGGCTAAGACTATAAGCAAATGAATAAATATGCTAGACACGATTAATTCAAAAATTGTTTTATAGAAATATTTCCATTACGGATCAGTTTCAAATTTATTCCCAGAGATGTGCAAATAGAGATGATCTTAATAAAGATTCCTAAAGATATGAAAGGACAACTACAAAAGAAAAATAATGAGACAGAGATACAGAGATAATTTGCAAATAGGTTTTGTGGAATGAGACATGTTACCTCTTTCAAAGTTCTGTCTGATACATTTTCCAGGAATGCTGTAGTTGTGAATAATTGATATCTTTGTCTGATCTCTGTAAGAGTTGATTTATATCTCCACACCAGTTGTTTTCATGCTGTTATTTTTGTATTTGATTCATGTTTCTCCCCTTTCATCACAATTTTGAACAAACTTTTGTTAAAGTGTGCATTCTCAGGTTGTATATCTCAACCTGATGATCATGTGAAATGTTGGGTTAACCCTCACAATTCCCAACCAGAGGAGTGGATATTCAAGGAAATCCTGCTGTATCCGCATAGTAACAGCCGGCCGCTTAGAGCCGCGCCGCTGATCCCTATCCAAGGTGCTGATAGGGCGTGCAAGCCCCAGTTACAATGTAAGCGGGAAAGTTCCTCTGTATTGATTGGTGACTGCCTCAGGCAGAGTGAGATATAAAAAGCCTGTGTATTAACTTTTACTCTTAAGCCTGTACCTGCCCGGTTGGCACGTTCCTTGATTAAACTACCATGTTTTAATAAAGGCCTCAGTTATTATACTGGCGACGAGGGTTCAAACCTGACCTTCCGGATTTCTTAGTCCATATCTGCAGTAAGTGAGAATGTCTGTGCAGCTGACTTTTCCCCCTTTTAACCCACAAGGGGAGACGTGGGACTCGTATGTCACCCGTTTCGATTGTTTTTTGATTTCCAATGGGTATACCGAGATTTCGGGGGACCGCAAACGGTCTTATTTTCTCGGTTTCTGTGGTCCTGAGATGTTTGAGACGGCCAGGGCCTTGTTTGCTCCAGTCTCAATACATGATGTGCCTTGGCAGACTTTCCTGTCAACTCTCCAGGACCATTATGCCGCAGCCCCTTCCCGCTGTGCCCGAAGATACGTTTTCTATCAAAGGAACCAGGCGGAGGGAGAATCGATTAATGACTTTGTGGCCGCTCTCCGCCAGGCAGCCTTATATTGTGAGTTCTCTGACCTAAACGATTATTTACTGGACAGGCTAGTCTTCGGAATCTGGGATGGCCGCCTTAAGCGGCGTCTTCTTGCCACCTGGGATTTAACTTTTCAAACGGCGTTAGCTGAGGCTCGTGCTTTTGAGCTGTCCACCCAGTCACTGGCAGCCATGGACAGCTCCGTTAACACTACAGCCAAGGGGCCTGCCGTGCCAGAGAAACCTAAAGCTGTTGCGGAGAAAGAGGATGGCAGCAAGGCTGAGGAGGAGGAAGTTTGCCGGATGGGGGCTTCCCGGGGTCGTGAGCCTCCTGCTACTCACCCCCGTCCCCCTCTATCCCCTTGCAGAGGGTGTGGAGGAAGCCATTATCAGTCTAATTGCCCTTTTAAAGAAGTGGCTTGCCGGCGTTGTGGTGCCAGAGGCCACATTGCGAGGGTCTGCCGTTCCCGCAGGTCCCCTCCGGCCGCTTCACGAGAGCAGAGGGACTCCCAAGGGTTCAATCCCCGCTGGCAGAGGAGATTTTCTTCAAATAAGAGAGAGGATTGCAACGCGGTTTACAGCTGTCCACGCCCGGCAACTACTTATGTTAAAGAGACGTTAGACTCGGCGGGAAAGATCTCCGTGACGGTTCACCTCGGGGACGTGACATGCTCCATGCAAGTGGACACCGGCTCCGCACATTCTTTGGTTTCCTGGGCCACGTTGAAGAAGTGCATCCCTCGTTTGAGCAAGAGTCACCTGCAGCCTTGCAATGTGACTTTACGGGACTACCAGGGGGCCCCTATTCCAGTTCTGGGGGAGGGCAGATTCCCTGTTAGGTTCAAATCGTTCGTGGGCAGATTGCCTCTTATTGTGGTAGGCGGACCATTTTCCAACCTTTTGGGGTTAGACTGGTTCAAGTCTTTGGGTTTGTCCGTCTCGGGGGTCAACGCCGTTAAGGGGGAGTCTGTATTCAGTGAATTAGCTAAGGAATTTCCCTCAGTATTTGATAACAAGCTGGGTTGTTACACCGGGACCCCAATCTCTTTTAGCCTCGACCCCAAAGTGCCCGCAGCGCGGCTGAAAGCCCGCAGAGTGCCCATTCCCCTCAGACCCAAGGTTGATGCTGAATTGGACCGGCTGATTGCCCAGGGGGTATTGGAGCCAGTTGACCAGACAGTTTGGGAGACCCCATTGGTAATCGCTTTCAAAGGGGATGGGGGCTTGAAGTTGTGTGGAGACTACAAATGCACTGTTAATAAGGCTCTGGCTCACCACTCATACCCGCTCCCAGTGGTGCAGCAGTTACTCCACACTCTCGGTACTGGTAGGGTCTTTGCCAAGCTCGACCTGTCCCAAGCATACCAGCAACTCCCCGTCGACCCTATGACTGCAGAGGCCCAGTCAATCATCACACATCGGGTTTTTTTTAGGTGTCATAGATTGCAGTTTGGGGTCTCTATTGCCCCTGGAATATTTCAAGGATTGATGGAGCGTTTATTATATGGGTTGGAGGGCACGGTGCCCTACTTTGATGATGTCCTGGTCTCAGGGAGTTCCGAGGATGAATTGCTACGGAGAGTAAAAAAGGTACTGAACAAGTTTCAAGAGGAGGTTGATTTCCTGGGGTTTAGGGTGGATGGGAAGGGTATCCATCCCACCCTGGAGAAAACTAAGGCTTTCTGGAATGCTCCCAGACCCCAGTCGAAGGAGGAGCTGCAAGCCTTTCTGGGGCTTTTAAATTTTTATGCGGTCTTTATCCCACATAAGGCTTCGGTGGCGGAACCGTTGCATCGGCTGCTGGACATGCGGTCTGCTTGGCACTGGGGGGAGCGGGAAGAAGCCTCCTTCAGAGCGGTCAAAGGAATACTTACCTCGAACAGTGTCCTAGCGCAATATTCCCCAAGTTTGCCATTAGTTCTCACCTGCGATGCTTCCAGGTATGGAGTGGGGGCAGTCCTAAGCCATCGTTTGCCCAATGGCTCTGAAGCCCCTTTAGCGTTTTTTTCCCGGACCCTGGCCTCGGCGGAAAGGAATTACGGGCATATTGACAAGGAGGCTTTAGCCCTAATTGCCGGGGTCCGCCGTTTCCACAAGTATTTATACGGTAGGCACTTCGAGTTGGTCACTGACCATCAGCCATTATTGGGGTTATTAGCAGGTAACCGCCAGAGCCCCACGGTATTGTCCCCGCGCATGACACGTTGGATTGTGTTTTTGGCCAATTATACTTACACCTTAACTTACAAACCCGGCCGTCACATTGCTCACGCTGACACTCTCAGCAGATGCCCCCTCGCAGAAATTTTGGCAGACCCCGCTCTGGCTTGCTCAGTTTTAGCTTTGTCTGCGGGGCCCTTGGCTTTGGCCGCTCCAGAGGTAGCCAGGGAAACGGGTAAAGATCGAGTGTTGGCCCAGGTGAGACAATGGGTTTTGAGAGGGTGGCCGGCCTCTGCTCCAGCGGACGTTTATATTCCTTTTTTTCGTTGCCATAGTGAGTTTTCGGTTGAGAGGGGAACTCTCCTGAGGGGTGGAAGAGTGGTCATCCCGGCTAGACTGCAGAATCAGGTATTGACACTGCTGCACAAAGGGCACCCTGGCATTGTGAGAATGAAGGGTTTGGCCAGGGATTACGTCTGGTGGCCAGGTATAGACAAGGATGTGGAGCAGCGGGTCGCTGGTTGCTCAGAATGTCAAGAAGGACAGTCATTTCCTCCCCGGGCTGAACCTTTGGCTTGGGAACCTCCATCTGGCCCATGGACACGCTTGCACATTGACTTAGCTGGCCCCTTCATGGGACACACCTTTTTGGTCACGGTAGATGCCTTTTCTAAGTGGGTGGAGGTGGCTCAGTTAAAGTCCACTCAGTCCCAGGAAGTTATAGATTCCCTGATGGCCCTTTTTGCCATGCACGGGTTTCCGGACCTCCTAGTCTCGGACAATGGGCCGCAATTCACTTCTGTGTTATTCGAGTCTTTTTTGGTGGCTGCAGGCATCCGGCATGCATTGTCCTCGCCTTGGCATCCGGCCAGTAATGGCCAGGCGGAAAGGGCAGTTCGGTCAATGAAAGAATCCCTTAAAAGAATGCATCAGGGCTCGTGGAAGGAGAAGCTGGCCGAGCTATTGTTAGCCCAACATTCGACCCCGTGTGTAGCCACTGGTAGGACCCCGGCAGAACTTTTGATGGGTCGCAAACTACGGATTGTTCTGGATAGGCTGCACCCGGGGTACACAGCAGCTGTGCACTGGCCGGAGGCTACCGGAAGAGAGATATCGGTGGGAGACGCAGTGTATGCCCGCGATTACTCCGGGCATAAGAGATGGGAGAAAGGTTCGGTTTGCAAGGAGCTTGGGCCCCGATCTTATGAGGTAGAGCTTCAGGATGGTCAGATTTGGAAGAGGCACCTAGACCAAATTTGGCGGGACAAAGGGGACAGTTGCGAAAACCCGGGGGTTACTGGAAGTCCGGGTAGGAGTTCCGTGGAACAGTTTTTAGCTCCCAGGAAATCTGGGGAAACGGCCGCGGCTGACGGCCAGAGTACGGACGAGCCGCCGAGTTTACAGCCTGGTGTTGTGCCCAGGCGATCCGAAAGGATCCACTGCAGACCACTGTACTTAAAAGACTATGTTTGTGCTAACCAAAGGGATAGGAGTGCTGTATCCGCATAGTAACAGCCGGCCGCTTAGAGCCGCGCCGCCGATCCCTATCCAAGGTGCTGATAGGGCGCGCAAGCCCTAGTTACAATGTAAGCGGGAAAGTTCCTCTGTATTGATTGGTGACTGCCTCAGGCAGAGTGAGATATAAAAAGCCTGTGTATTAACTTTTACTCTTAAGCCTGTACCTGCCCGGTTGGCACATTCCTTGATTAAACTACCATGTTTGAATAAAGGCCTCAGTTATTATAAATCCAGTCCAAAGACATTTGGAATATAGCAAAGGCTGGTAAAGAATATAATGGTAGAAACATACTGTAAGTACAATAACTATAGAAGGAATTTCAAAACAAATCCAACATTAGAAAGAATGCAGTTTGCAGTTTGCATTCATGATAGAAAGTAGATATCTGAAAGATGGTAAGCATTTATGTATAAGTTTAGATATTCTCTATTCAAATTTGTAATCTTGTATTGCAACAGAAACGAAAAATGGTGCAGCAGGTAGAGTGCTGTACCACAGGCCACTGAAGCTGACTATAGATCTGTAGGTCAGAAGTTCAAATCTCATCACCAGCTCAATGTTGACTCAGCCTTCCATCCTTCCGAGGTTGGTAAAATGAGGACCCGGATTGTGGGGGCAATATGCTGGGTCTGTTAAAAAGTGCTATTCCTAACATGTTGTAAGCAGCCCTGAGTCTAAGGAGAAGGGTGGCATAAAAAACATTCAATCAATCAAACAAACAAACAAATAAACAAACACACACACACATAGTACATGAGTAAACCACTGTAAACCACTTAGAGAGAGCTGTAAAAATACTGGTGTATAAGTGCTATTTCCACCAAAATATTGAAAGGCAGAAATAGTTATCCAAGCAGAGAAAGTATCAGCTGGTATCACAGCATTATTAATATTATTATAGGAATAAAAATCACAATGTTTTTATCAGCTATGAATAGCAGGAATCACTCCAGAAGAAGAAGGAGAGATTTTAGTGATATCCATCAAACCTAGTATATACATTATAAAGCATCACTATAAGGACTTGGAATTGAGATACCACAGTGAGTTGAGTAAGCTCTTATGGCTTAGACAATAATTGACTTTTTTGTTAAGAGCCTATGAAATGCTGTTTACATTTTTCTTAATTTTCACATGATAAGCAACTGCAGATAAGTATCCCTTTTTATTTTATATTTTATATTTAGCTGACAAAATGTAAAAAGAATAAGAATAGACAGCAGATTGGAAGGTGTTGCCTGAATACAATCATTATGGCTTATGGATAAACCATAAAACTTAATATGTAATATCTCTTTATCTAACTATGAATTACTCAGTGAAACCAACTATGTCCTAGTGGCACTCTGTGAACCCACAATCATGCACAGAAAAATAGCAGCTTTTTCATAGAAGGTTTACACAGAGAAGATAAATTCCTACAGGGACAGGCAATCAAAATAAGGCCAATTTAAGATTTGCCTGCAACTTCCATGGCAGAGGAAGAACAAATAAACCTATAAACCATGATTTCCATAAGAGCCTTCTCAGAAGACTAGCACAAGAAGATGCATTATGAACCATTTCCCCCAAAATTCTTAGAATATAAAGCATAATGTTAAATGGTGAATGAATAACATTTGGCCATTTCTTCAAAAAGAAGCATGAATATAAACAAAATAAAATCATGAATACAAACGAAAGGCAAAACTAGCATCTGTAAATTGGTCATCCTTATTTCACCATTGGTTTCCTGCACTCCAGAAAACTATTTGGGCAAGTCCCTGAATTTTCTTAACAAAATTTTGGAAAGTGGTTTTTCCCTTGCCTTCTTCCTAGAGTTGAGAATGAAGAACTCACCTAAGGACACCTAGATGGCTTTATGCCTAAATTAAAACTCCTGGTTTTTTGGTTCAAGCAGGGTGCCTTAACCATTACACTGAAAAATATGACAAAATAATAGTAGCTGTTTCTCTATGAAGTGTTAGAAAGCAAATATTGTGCATGTTTCTGCACACACACCCAGGGTTGGGCTGCAAGGGGGATGGCGTGGAATGCCGTTTCACTGGCAGAAATGAAGCTGCGCACGCAGTTTTGTCACTGCCAGCAGTGCAGTTGCGTGCACGCAAGATTCAACTTCTGTGCATGTGCAGCAGCTGAATCTCACTGCCCCACCCAGGAAGGAGAGCAGCTTGTTGGGGAGATGATATGGCTCCCACTTTGCCTGCTTGCCAGAGTCTCCCTGATGAGCTGCTGTTCTTTCTGGCTAACAGGCAATGTGGGAGCCATGTCGTCTCCCCAAAAGCTGCTCTCCTAGGATTTCTTCCCACTGGCGGCTCCTGGCCAGGATGGACCACCGTCGCACAGAACCCAGCTCTGTTTAGTCCTTTGGGGAGCTGCCAAAAGGAAGAAATCTGGGAGTAAATGGGACACCTTTGCCGGCAGCCACAGGGATGGGTTCCTGTGTGGCGGCAGCGGTGGTCCATCCCAGCCAGGAGCTGCCAAATGGAAGAAATCCTTAGGACACACTGTTAATAGCGAAGGGTGGGCGGGTGTTCGCTCTCGGGAGCCAGGAAAGCAAGGAGGAGGTCCTATTATTCCCACTCGTTTGGCAAAGGAGTGAAACAAGGCTGTATACTTTCTCCTTCTCTTTTTGGCCTATAGGCTGACTATCCATCAAAAGAAAATCGGATTAAAAGAAGATTAAGATTAAGGTAGTTTTAACATTGGAGGAAGAAATATCAGTAGCCTGCATTATGCTTATACCCTACTCTGATAGCCAAAAATGCAAAGCATCTACAAGTTCTAGTAATAAATGTCCAGAAAATAATGAAAAAGATGGAACTAAAATTAAATATAAAGGAGACCAAACTTGACAGTGGGTATAAAAGCCAACCTTAGAGTTGACAATACATTGAAGTGTTAGAAATATTCTGCCTTTTAGGATCATTTTTAAAGGGAAAAGTGAAGGATTGGGCCATCGAATAGAACTTGGTAGTTCCCAAGTAGGATGTACCGCTGCCGCTGCACAGGACCCAGCCCCGTGGCTGTGCCCCATTTAGTCCCAGATTTCTTCCTTCTGACAGCTCCCCCATGGGACTAAATGGGGCATCTTTGCCAGCAGCCATGGGGCTGGGTCCTGCGTGGCCGCGGCGGCAGTCCATCCCACCTGGGAGCTGCCTGCAGGATTTCTTCCTACTGGTAGCTCCTGGGCAGGACAGCTTCAGCCATGACTCTATGCATGTGCAGGAAATTGAATGGTGGGTGCGCACACATCCCCCCATGCATCCCTGCCCCCCCCATGCCCACCGCCTGAGTGTTCCAGTAGGGCTGCGAATGGCTGGCATTTACTGCACACACTCATATATAAAATGTATACAACAGAATCAAAATGGTGTTCTAAACCCAAGCATTGAGCATTATAATCTAAAGTGAAAAATAAACATGACCATGATGCTGAGATCAAAATGTTATGTTCAATGTTCTCCTAACTGCATATCTTGATTGGAGGGTTAACAAGGACCTCACAAGGCAACTGGTATTTTAGAACAGCTTCTGAGAAAACTGTCTTTCAAATATTCTCACCGTGTCTTTGGCAGCTACTCCCAAATGAGCTTCTCAGAGGGATTGGAGGGACCACAGTGCCCTAAATTTGGCACAAAACAGTGAAACAATTGGCAACAGATTTCAGAACAGATTAACCTTCCAGCACAGTTAATAGTGCTGTGCCAAGCCCTACTTTCATTATTCTTTTGAGGCCCTACTAAACTTAGGCATCTTATGTTGATGCTGTCACAGGAGGCAAGGGAAGAAGTTTTTTGAAAGAAGTACTAACTAACATTTACTAATATCAAAGGAGGACCCTAAAGCCTATGTTTGCAATTTCAGTAGGCAGGGTTGGGATACAAACAGTATCTCTTTATTTAAATATCCTTTTTACTGTTTATTTATCATTTAACCCAGTTGATACCACAGCAAGTATCAATCAAGGATTGATGTAAAATGATAAAGACTCATTTAATTTATGGGAAAATTAGAAACGTTTTGTTATGAAACATGTGGTCCAGTTTTAAAGTAAGTAAACAAATAATCAAACTCTCTCCAAAAGCATAACTAAAAGTAGATCTTCCAATGTACTTAGTCAATATCATCATCATTTTATCAATTGTTTCCAACTCATATGGTTCTGAGCTTATTTTTGCTAATTGGACCGAAATACTTGTTGATGTTATCCATTCATTTTGTTTTAGGTCTCTTTTGTCCACCTGCCATCAGTTTTTCTTGCTATGTGACCAGACCATTTCCGTCGCAATTCTTTTACTCCTTACACACACACAACATCCACATCCACAATAACAGTCCAACCCCCTGCTCCAGCAGGAAACCCTATACCATTTCAGACAAATAGTTGTCCAATTTCCTCTTTAAAATCTCTTGTGTTGAAGCACCCACAACTTCTGGAATGTGATTATTATAACACCCATGCTAATTCAGATTTATGGAGACCATTTGTGGATAAAAGTTTGGATGCTCAGTTCATGGTTTGCAGGAGAGGCGGAGTAATGACACGTACACAAGAGCTGGATTTAAAACTGGGTCATTTTTATTAAAATAAATTTGCATAATTTATTTAAATAAATTAGCATAATTAGCATAATTAACTATGACCCTAACAAGGACCCGCAGGGTCAAACAATTACTTCCGGGGCAGAAAATGACGTATAATAAACTTCCGGGGAAACTTATGGGCGTAGCTCCATGCTAATCCAGGTGAGGGACCACTCCCTCACCTGAGACCATTGCCATGCACTTGCATGTGGGAGGTCCCGCTGGCTAACCTCTACAAGGGGAATTACATGGGCGGGACCCAAAGACAGGTTCCCCCCAACTGCTCAGGTCGCCAAAACCACAAGCCTTTGGAGAGAACCTGTCAATCATCCCCAAAGATGCCCAACGGAGAACACGCAGTTGCTAAACCACCACCCAGTTTTCCGCCCCTAACCTGCCTACCCAAATGACCAAAGGTAAGCCAATTAACCTAAAACAGGTGCAAGCACCCCCTAACTGCTTATCCGTCTCCACAGTGTGGAATAAGCAAAAAAAACGGTCCCGACTAAATGCCAGGACCGCAAAAAATTCCTATTCAGCCCCATAGGGCGACTCCCAGTGGCACACTGCAAGATAGGGAGGGTGGGCGGGTGTCTGCAGGATGTCGTCTGGGCGAAAGGCCAATTTTGAGCCTGCCAGCCCTTTTATAGGGCTGGCAGGCCCCGCCTGGAAACGTCACCGGCCGAGATCTCGCAAAGCCTCGCGAGATCTCGGCCAAATCCAAGATGGCGGCTTCGCCATGTCTCCGTGTCTCCCGGGCCTCCAGCAAAAGGCACCGGGGGATGAAGACCACCAGCGCTATTCTTGAATTCCAGTGCTGTTATTATAGCATATAAGACAAAAAAGAGCAACTTTTAGAGTGAAACCTAAGCAATATCAGAATGAAAATACAGGTGTCAAATTTCAATTCAGAATAGAACTAGAAGGGACCTTGAAGATCTTCTAGTCCAATCCCCTACTCAAGAAGGAGACTGTTTACCATTTCAGATGGTGGCTGTCTAGTCTTTTCTTTAAAATCTCCAATGATGAAGCACCCTTATGACATTCAAGCTTGTTTCCTGTCATTACTATAGTAAGTCAATTCTTGGAATGTTGAAATGTATCCAGTATTCTCAAAATGTTTATTATAGTTACATACAATAATCTGCCAGTGAGGGTTTACCATAAACACACTTTTAGCAAGCACAAAATATACAATATATACAATATTGTATTTCAGGATTGTTCTGTTATTTTTATTGATTTATTTCCCCTACTCCATTTGTCTTTTTGTAATTCTCGTTCGTTATTTCTTTAGAAGTAACATCAGTGAAGATTGTGACAGTTTTGTTATATAGCTTTGTTTTGCTATTGTCATTTATCTTATCTTTCCCAGCCTACTTTCTCTTATTCACAGGATTTGTTCTTTCCTGTACTTCGAATTTTTAGCTAACATGTTTACAGCCTTTATTAAGGTTTACTAAAATGAAGCCATCAGTTTGCAGAAGTATAATTGGATCAAGAATTATATACATAGAAACATAGAAACATAGAAGATTGGTGGCAGAAAAAGACCTCATGGTCCATCTAGTCTGCCCTTACACTATTTCCTGCATTTTATCTTAGGATGGATATATGTTTATCCCAGGCATGTTTAAATGCAGTTACTGTGGATTTACCAACCACGTCTGCTGGAAGTTTGTTCCAAGGATCTATTACTCTTTCAGTAAAATAATATTTTCTCATGTTACTTTTGATCTTTCCCCCAACTAACTTCAGATTGTGTCCCCTTGTTCTTGTATTCACTTTCCTATTAAAAACACTTCCATCCTGAACCTTATTTAACCCTTTAACATATTTAAATGTTTTGATCATTTTCCCCTTTTCCTTTTGTCCTCCAGATTATACAGATTGAGTTCATTAAGTCTTTCCTGATACTTTTTATGCTTAAGACCTTCCACCATTTTTGTTTTTTTAAAACTTTGTTGGATAAAATTCCCACTCAGATTAAAATGGCTTTTTCTGCTATGGCTATCAGGGTCTGATTTCATCTCAGTCCCTTATAGTGTAGGAAAAACCTTACTGCTCACAATATTAATTTTATATTATGTCAAAGATTTTCTATTTTGTTTTGTTTTGATTTTTGGGGGGAGAGGGGGTTGACTTGTTTTTCTTTTAAGCCTTTATTTAAAAAGTCCTGTACCCTGCCACATTACATTTCTACTAATTTTGCAAAAGATAGTCCTCAACATATGACTCCTTTAATGATGATTGAAAGTTTGTTTCCGGTAAGTTATAAAAAACCTTAGAAAAAGTGGATTACAACTGTACTTGTGCCATAATCATTGCACCAGCAGCTCAGTCATGTAATCTCAACTCTGGTATGGTACTTGGCAACTAATAGATATTTAACAGGTTGTAGTGTTCTCCAGTCACATAATCATGATTTGTGGCAAAAAAAAAAATTGTCCAAATTCTGCTATTTAGAAAAGCTGGATTCATTTAATCACTGCCATAAAATTGTTATAAAACCAGTTCTGACTCAATTTACAACCATAAGAGTCAGTGGTGACTACCAGCTCTTCTGCTGACTGCCAGCAGTTTGATATTTATTTATTTATTTATTTATTCATTTATTTGTTTGTTTGTTTGTTTGTTTGTTTGTATGCCGCCCCTCAACCGAGGACTCACAAAATATCAAAACACATAGCAAATACATCTAAAATTCCAATTAATACGACTAAAAAGACTTTAAAAACTCCAATATAGTTTAAAAACATTCATTATCATTCATTCCACAAAACATACTAAGACACTCATTGGTCAGGGGGCTAGGATCTAAAGGCCCCAAACCTGGTGGCATAAATAGGTCTTTAAACTTTTACAGAAGGCAGGGAGGGTGGGGGCAGCTCTCCAGGAGGAGCTGATTCCAGAGCGCTGGGCCCCCCACAGAGAAGGCTCTTCCTCTAGGCCCCGCCAAATGACATTGTCTGGTTGACGGGACCCTGAGGAAGCCAACTCAGTGGGACCTGACCGGGCGCTGGGATTCATGTTGCAGAAGGTAGTCTCAGAGGTAATCTGGTCCGATGCCATGTAGGGTTTTGTAGGTCATAACCAACACTTTGAATTGTGTCCAGAAACTAACACTTTGAATTGTGTCCAGAAACTAATCAGCAGCCAATGCAGTCCGCGGAATGATGGTGAAATATGAGTATGGCGTGGAAGGTCCATAACCGCTCGTAGGGCTGCATTTTGGTCGATTTGAAGTTTCTGAACACTCCTCAAAGGTAGCTCCACGTAGAGAGCATTTTCACCAGCTCAGGGTTGACTCAGCCTTCCATCCTTCCAAGGTCCGTAAAATGAAGACCCAGATTTTTGAGGGACATATGCTGATTCTGTAAACCACTTAGAGAGGACTGTAAAGCACTGTGAAGCCTAAATGAGGGACAGGCCCCCAAATTGTTGCTGCTTGGGATAAAAGGCAAGATGGCATCAGATTGCCATTCAATATCCAGAAGCCAGCTGGATTGGATGATGAATTTTACTTTGAGACTTGTGTTATGATGATCTTATCTGCCACACTTTTAAGAACAGGTAGTAATAGCAGTTGCAAGATCAGCTGCTATAAGTACTGGTTATGAGATCAATAAAATGGATAATAGAATGTAAAAAGAACAATAAAGAAATATCTAAAAGGCTATCACACTATTTGATCTGGAGATGGTCTTATGTTGTGCAATGGTTTCAGTGTGAAGGATTTAAAAAAAGAACCCCTAAATCTTAAATCATTTCACTTAAGATTCAGTCTTCTGAAAAAAGATGTTACTTTGAGATGTTCATGCTATTTTTCATATTTCTTTGTGAATAAGCAATCCTTTTATATCTTCCCTATGCTGTCCTGCTTCACCTAATCCTAAGTAGCTTGTTTTGAATCAGTGTCCTTGTAAAATTCTGTCTTTTTAAATTCAAAGGTCAATGATACTTTCTATATGCAAATGTAGTTGTTAGATGCATTCTGTATTACTAGTCCTGGCAGATAGGAAAAACTGCAAATTTATCATGATGATGGCTTTTAGAACAAAGTAAATAATTATACATATGGTATGTCAATTCATGACAGACTCTTTTGTTCTGAAGCATTGTGCCACCTTCCTCTATACAAAACAATATTAATAATGATAACAATAGAATAACATTAATAGATAATAAGTTTCTATAAAGAAATCATTTTGAGTTTGACAGAATCAAAGGCAGTATTTAACCTTGAATGGTTACAATAGGAAATAAATTATCAAAAAGAGAAGCCTCTTAATGGTCAATACTGAAAATAAAATTAAAGGCAAGAACATTTGGCGGTTGCTTCAGATTGAACTCCTCATGAAACAGAAACATTAATATATTCAGCACAAGAATGAGTCTCAATGATAAATCCCATAAAAATAAGAGTTCAAAATGCTGGAACACCACCAAATATGGCTCATGTAAAGAAAAAGTCAAGGCTGTTAGGTACTGTAGGAAGTTAGCAGCCACTCCGCTACTAGGAAAATGAGATATTTTAGGAAATATTAAAAAGGCAGACTATTTCCCCTAAAAGGGAGGCAGAAACTCACCTCCTTGCCTATGTCAATGGCCATTAAGGTCTGGGCCAATCTATTCTATATAACAAAGATCTACCTCCTTCAGGCAGAGCCATAGTAGGAATTGTCCAAAGCCCTTCCATTGCATCATCACCCAGCAAGCCCAACCAAGCTTGGGACTCAAAACACAACCTACAATGTTACCCCTGTATGGGTCCATGGGAGTCTGACAACCAATCAGAATATAAGCTCAAATTCATAAAACCCAGGCACTCTCAGTATCTCTTCCTTTTTTGCCCAGGATATCAAGCCAGGTGATCCTGTTCATCAATAAATCATCTTTCTGAACTGTGTCCATTTTTCCAGTGTCTTTCTTCTCACTTGGATATTTCTTCCAACAGTAACTATAGCAAAATTGGCCAAATGAAATTGTTTTGCAAAAATGGTACCTTGGAGTCAATACGAAGCATACATATTTAAGGTCAGAGATTATTAGTATGACCATAACCCTGAAAAAATGTTCTAGAATAAGTAAAGTCATTTTAAAAAAAAGATTTCAGAATTTTGGTAGAATAAAAAAGTAATATAGAACAGGGTTCTCCAACCCTTTAGCTGTCACCCACTACTGGGCTGCAAACTGTTCAGAACTGGACCGTGGAAGTAGCAAGAAAACACACAAGCATGCACACACACATCCGCACTTATGCAAGTAGCATGTGAGCATGTGTGTGATCCATTTGTGCGAATGGCAGGCTGGTGCTCATGCAAATGGAGCTGCATGTGCACGCTTGCCAGCCACTCATGTGGAACCATCCCCTCCCCAATCTGTAAAGTAGGACAGGTTGGGTAACACTGCTATAGAACATAGCATGTCATAGATCAGATTAGTTAAAAGAAAGCAAGTTTTGCATATAGGTGTAGAAATATAAAATAAAAGTTTTTAACAACTTTGTATGGGGTTTTAGCTTCTGATAATGTTTTATTGTTCAACTTCTTTTTTATTGCATTGTATCTATTTATATTGTATTTTTATTACCGTTGTAAGCTGCCCTGAGTCCTTCGGGATTGGGCGGCGTAGAAGTCAAATAAAATATTTATTGTTTTATTGATTGATTGATTGATTGATTGATTGATTGTTAGAGTTGAAAGGGACCATGCAGGTCATCAAATCCAACCCCCTGCCTGAGCAGGAATCCTGAAGCACCCCAGCCAAGTGGCAGTCCAATCTCCTCTTGAAAGTGTCCAGAGTTGGGGAGTTCACAACCTCCGCAGGTAGGTTGTTCCAATGGTTGATCACTCTGACCGTCAGGAAGTTCTTCCTTACTTCTAGGTTGAATCTCTCCTTGGTCAGCTTCCAGCCGTTGTTCCTCGTCCAGCCCTCTGGTGCTCTGGAGAATAGAGTGACCCCCTCCTCTCTGTGACAACCCCTCATATACCTGTATACAGCTATCATGTCCTCTCTGGCCCTCCTTTTCTCAAGGCTATCCATGCCCAGTTCCCACAAACTCTCTTTGTAAGTCTTGGTTTCAAGTCCCCTAATCATTTTGGTTGCTCATAAATAAATAGTTCTAAAAACTGGAAAAGGTGATAAACTGTTGTAAATTAATAACTGAAATACAGGGATTATGAAATAAACTGGCAAATGTTTCTCCACAGTTATTGGAACATTAAAGGTAAAAGATTTTGCCTGTCCAGTCATACTTGACTCTAGGGGCAGTGCTCTTAGCTGAAGTGGTGCCCATTTATCTACTTGCATTTTCATGCTTTTGAATTACTTTTGGAGCATTACAATTTGCAATTGTAGATTTATAAAAACTAGGGGAAACTATCTAAATCTAGTCAACCTCAAAGCGTTCATCTTACAGAAAAAGAAGCTTTTGTTTGGAACCTCAAACGTATTATGAAGATTCTTAAATAAGCGCTGCCAAATTTTAAGACTGTATTATTATAAAAAGCAATAAAGCATATCCCTTAATACCATAGGAGAGGCATTTTAATTTCACCTCCCAAATAAATATTTTTCTAGGTATGTATTAATCCACATTTTGCCAACAACTGATTAAACAGAATTGAATTGATTACATTACAGAAAAGGTTACCAATAATGCAACATTTCTCTTTGGATTTAAAATGCATTTGTTTTGCATATACTATTTTCATCTACTTGATAACTTCAATGAAGGTTACAATTTATTTATTCTGTATTTATCCCATGTTTCTTCCAAGAACCTGCATTTTAAATCATACAAGGAGCTCCCTAATCCCAATGAATAGACAGAGATGGGCAATTTAGCTCTTCAGTTCTCCCTTTCCCATGTATACCTTTTTTTATTAAAGCATTTAAACTAGAGATAAAAAATTAATAGAGAGTAGTAAAAAAAAGAAAAAGAAATAAATAAAAGTTGGCAGGTTGGAGCGGAAATTGGGCGGTGGTAGCAACTGCGTGTTTAAATGTGTTTAAAGATGCCCAAAGGAGAACATGCAGTTGCTACCACCGCCCAATTTCTGCCCCAACCTGCCAACCCCAGTGACCAAAGGAAAGCCAATTATCAAATTGTGACTAAATGCGCTACACCCCCTAATCAGGCCATCCTCACTCTGTGGAATAGGCGAAAAAATGGTCACTGCTAAAATGCCAAGACCACAAAAAATTCCTATTCGGCCCCCGTGGATGACCCCTTTGAGGCACACTGCAAGATAGGGAGGGAGGGCGGGTGTCCGCTTCTTCAGGAGCCAGGGGTGAAGGAAGAATGCCAGCATCACAGCCCTATTTATAGGGCACTACTGGCATGTCCCCCGGCACCAACGGGCCGTGCAGAACACGTGGAGCCCAGCAACAGTGATCTTGCAGTCCCCTGAAAGATCGCGGCCGCCAATTGGCAGATTACTGGGCCGCATTCATCCTGGCCCCAGCGCAATTCTCCGCTGGCCGTTAAGGCAGCCAGCTGTGCATCTTTTCTGTAATCAAAGAAGTTCAATTTCAGCAAAATTTGTCAACTTCACCAATCATTCCGACATAGTGGGTAATGTTGACTCTTTCAGTTTCTGTACATATAATAATCTCATTACAATTGTCATATATTGAAATAATCTTCCTTCCCCCATCCCCAATTGTTTATCCATTAATCATAAAAGAAAAGGTTCTGACTTCAATTGAATATTGATCTTTAAGACCCTCTGTATATATTTGGAGCCAAATTCTTTTTAAGCTTTTTAGAACTTCCACTAAGTCTTTCAGTTTATTTTATTTTATTTATTTATTTAATTGGATTTGTATGCCACCCCTCTTGGGGCGGCTCATAGCATATATAAAAATGGAACAATAATGTAAATCCAATTAATACTACAATTTAAAAACAATTAAAAGAAAAACTTATCAACCAAACATTCAGCAATCATTCTTAAAGCATTCAGTGGTCAGGGGAAAGATCTAAAAGTCTCAAGCCTGACAGCAAAGATGAGTTTTTAAGCTCTTTCGGAAAGCAAGGAGGGTTGGGGCAGTGCGAATCTATGGGGGGAGTTGATTCCAGAGGGCCGGGACTCCCACAGAGAAGGCTCTTCCTCTAGGTCCCCCCAGCCGACATTGTTTGGTTGATGGGACCCTAAGGAGGCCAACTCTGTGGGACCTCACTGGTCGCTGGGATTCGTGCGGCAGAAGGTGGTCTTGGAGATAATCTTACTATAGTTCTTGCTATGGTGCATTGATGGCACTTGCAATTGAGTCCATTCATCCTGCTGTTGGTCATCCTATCCCCTATCTTTTTATATTTCCAGCATGATAGACTTCTTAAGACAACTAGGTCTTTGCATAAATAATTCTGACATTATACGAGAATGATTTTGATGCAGTGGTGAAGATACCAACATAGAATATGGGAGACAGTGAGTTCTAGCCCTACCTTAGGCATAAAGACAGGTAAATTTAGGCTAGTAGCCATCTGTCAACTCTAGGAAGAAAGCAATGACAAAACACTTAACAACATTTCTCTGTGTATTTATAAAGTATATATGCTGTAAGGAAAAGGCTATATGCATGCAAGAGAGGGATTGTTGCAATGTCCTCATTCCCCCCATATAATATTGATAAGTATATGAGACAGGCAGAGTTTGCCAAACATTGGCTGGAAATGCATTGATGATGTCACCTAAGTTTGGGTAATGAAACATTTGCAAGAAAATAACCAAGCTCGGAGAGCACCAAAGACCCCTCATTATCCAAAGAACCTGCAATGTAATGTAATAAGATATTGAATTGCCCCAGGATAAATGATACTTATCCAAAATTTTATTATTTTTGGAAGAAGCGCTACACCATATTTGGCAAAAAGAAAGCAAAAGAAAAGCAAAAAGAAAAGAGGATACGGGTTTCTATCTTCCCTGCTACCTGTGGGAGGAAGCACTCAGCTTAATTTGTTTGAATTTGAAAAGTGTGTCAGAATCAAATATGGTTAATAATTACATGGGTGATCACCAGAAAGAGCAAAAGTGGGGAGGAGATTCAGAAGATAATTTTTCCCCTTAAGGAAGGTTTGTGGATAGGTCTATAAATTTACCAAGCATCATCTTGAGGACTTGACCTTTTTTCACCTCCCCCATCAAAGTCCCAGAATAGAAAGAGAAGGCCCACTATTTACATTTCAGAAGCTATTTTTGAGTTGCTAATTGCCTAAATGGCATCGTGTTTAATTTGGCCCTCAGATACAGAAGGCAAAGAGAGAGAAATGGTAGTTAATTTTAGACATATAATTATTCATGAGGCAGAAGATTAGTTCCTGCCCCATAGAAATAACAAGTGTCCTTTAATATAGTTTAATTTAGTGAATACAATTTTCCAGACCTCGTGATGAGTGGAATTAACTCTTTCCTTGGAATAAATGTTTGGGTTCTCTCACAAACACTTTTTATACAAAAAGAGGGTGGGGAGAGGGAGAAGAATGAAAAACGAAAAAAATAAAGCCATCTTCATTCTTTCCAAATGTCTATGCAATTCCTTAATTTACATTAGGGACCTAAATTGGGGAATTGATTAAACCTCATGACAATTATACTGAAAAGATGTTTTGAAGGTTAAATTTATTGCATTTCAAAAAGCTTTGAAAAATACTCACCACTGGGAAATGGGAACAGCAGGGAGAAAGGGTGTCCTTCAAATACAAACAATAGTTTTGTATTGTAGGATGTCAAGCCAGCAAAAAGAAGGGTTAAAGTGCGACTTCAAGGATCCTTGCAATTATCATTTTTTCCTTCCCCTCTAAAGGTCATTAAATAAAATTCTATTTGGTTCTATCTGAAGTACTTCTTCTGCAAAACATCCAAGGACAAGAAGGACAGCTATCAACAGCTATCAAGGATTATGGCAAACACTTCAATTTCTTTGAACTTTCAATAATAATTCTTTTATGTACTATATTTAATTTTTGTTGAAGTTTGATCATTCCCTATTCAAAAATGTACATTGCTTTCAACACTATGTTATTCTAGGTGGTTAGGGAATACATAAGCTAAGTTTGCAATCTATTAAATTAATATTCTAAATAGAAAATGTTAGAAGAGTCCTCTTGAAGGGCCTCTTGATCTGATAAGAGGTTATACTGTACTATGTTTTGATAAGTTATCAAATTGCAACTAAAATAAGGTCAGAGGTTCATTGATGACTACAGGTGCAACTAGAGGGAAGGAGGTGTGATCAGTGAAACAGAAGGAACCTGATCGGCCACTTAGCAGATACAAGGATGACATCAAACTAATTACATTATCAGGAGTAGTGTAGGAGAACCATGGCAAGAGTACTTCCTGCAGACAGCTACTATAAATCTCCATTTTAAGCAAAGGCAATATTAAACAAAGAAGTAATTAAACATTGTAAGGACAGCTGCAGACTATTATTTGCACACAAAGAGATTAAAGATTATTGTTGCCCACTATGCAGGATATTGTAAATTGCTTTGCTTCCTATCCCCTCTGTCTAATAATATTTCTTTTACACATGGTAGCATATTTAGATCCAAGAATTGCCAAATGCTCTGCTTTCTTTAATTAATTTCTGGCTGCCTAAAACTGATGTCCTTTTATTAACACATGCACACAAACATTCATTTTCATATGTCCTTGACAGCACATGATAGAGGCATGACTTTGCTTGAATAAATAAGTTATGGAGAAGGGATAGATTTATTTATTATTTATTTATCTATTTATTTATTAGATTTGTATGCCGCCCCTCTCCGCAGACTTGGGGGAGCTCACAACAACAATAAAACAGTATACAATAAACAAATCTAATATTTAAAAAATATCTAAAAGACCCATTATTTTTTAAAAAAAACATATAACACAAGCATACCATACATAACACTATATAAGCCTGAAGGAGATGTCTCAATTCCCCCATGCCTGACGGCAGAGGTGGGTTTTAAGAAAGGTGGGGGCAATCCTAATCTCTGGGGGGAGCTGGTTCCAGAGGGTCGGGGCCGCCAAAGAGAAGGCTCTTCTCCTGGGTCCCACCAGACGACATTGTTTAGTCGATGGGACCTGGAGAAGGCCAACTCTGTGGGACCTAACCAGTCGCTGGGATTCATGTGGCAGAAGGCAATATTCTGGTCCAATGCCATAAGGGTCTTTATAGGTCATAACCGACACTTTGAATTGTAACCGGAAACTGATCGGCAACCAATGCAGACTGCGGAGTGTTGGTGTGACATGGACATATTTAGGGAAGCCCATGATTGCTCTCGCAGCTGCATTTTGCAGTATCTGAAGTTTCTGAACACTTTTCAAAGGTAGCCCCATGTAGAGAGCGTTATAGTAGTCGAGCCTCGAGGTGATGAGGGCATGAGTGACTGTGAGCAGTGACTCCCGGTCCAGATAGGGCTGCAACTGCCCCCCCTCACCACAGCTGAAAGATGGTTCTCTAATGTGAGCATTGGATCGAGGAGGACACCCAAGTTGCGGACCCTCTCTGAGGGGTCAATAGTTCCCCCCCAGGGTTTTGGATGGACAGATGGAATTGTCCTTGGGAGGCAAAACCCAAAGCCACTCCATCTTATCAGAGTTGAGTTTGAGTCTGTTGACACTAATCCAGACCCCAACAGCCTCCAGGCACTGGCACATCACTTCCACTGCTTCTTTGGTGGAGATGTAAAGCTGGATATCATCAGCGTACTGATGATACCTCACCCCATGCCCTTGGATGATCTCACATTTAAGAAGAGAAGGGCTCAGATGTTGAGTTTAGGTTTCATTTTTTCCCCATTACCAGGTGGGCTTGTCTGAATACAGGTAAATATATTTAAATGTGGCTTTAGCAGCAAAGTTTGTCAGACAGGAGGAAGATATTACAGAAAATCTTGCACAGAAATGCACAGGTTTTGAATTGAAAAAAAAATGTTCCATTGGGGAAATGTTTGCATTAATTGAACATATCTTGAAAAAAATGCATAAGCATGGAGAGAGAGAACTCTGCAACAGCTGGTGCTTTTCTCAAAATGATGCAAGCTGTGTTGTATTCTTGTCACTCAGACTCTGTCCATTTTGTAGGTCTTTGCAAGATACATATAATGCTACTTTCACACACACCTTCCATTTTACCCATGGATGCTCCTTTTTAGAGCAATGTTTTTTATATTTTTAAGTCAGTTTCCATAAATATGGAGACTTTACCAAGACCTGAAAATCATTTTAAGGGATATTCCTGGGATAAAGGTTTGTAAAAGGCTTATATAAGACTATATTTTTGGGTGCCTGATAAATCAAAAGTGAATTAAATAGTTATAATGTGATGGTTATAAAGTATGGCAATAACCATGCTCAGGCATAAAGAGGACACATTTTTCAGATTGAAATCCAATATTTAATAGTGTAAGTTATAAATGCAATGAATAGGAATGCAACAAAAGGAGAAAACTGTTACTTTAATGACCTGCTTATGAGTACCCAGATACATCAGAAGCATTGTCACAAGAGTATTGTAGTTATGTGCCATATACATTTAACTTTATATTCCCTCTTTGCATTTTAATCCTCCTGAAAATCCTGTTTACTTTTTCCCTGCTATTTGAAATGTATTCACTTAAGCCTAAAGGTAATGCTAATCTTCACTGAAAAGATAGTTATGACAACAATATAATAGCTTTAATACTGCAGGTACCTTTTAACATTTTTAAGAACAGACAGAAGAGGGAAGAGGAGATGATGAAAAAATAATGAGCAGGTTCATGTTGGCAAAGACACACTTAAGCTACTGTTAATTTAACGAGTAATAAGTGATAATAGATGAGATATTACAAAACCACATTGTAAACTTTGTTTTAAAAAAATCTAGTAACAAAAGATAAATGCTTTTATATGACATGAAAGCATTCATTAAGCATTAGGAAATACAAAGCAAACTTACACAGGGTGGGTGTTAAGAAAACCGTGAAGTATCTAACAGGCAGAGTTCTGATAATCCCTTGCAAATCTTAAAAGCACAGGCCAGTGGAGCCGTGTTGAGATAAAGCCCATATAAAAAAGCGGCAAACCAAATTTTCACGTCCTTACGAAATGAATTCTCTGAAAACCACCCCATCAGATATATAAACATTTAGACAATACCCTCCATGAAGTTAAAAAAGCTTTCTTTTGAAAAGGGGTTCCTAGAATTATTATTGTATTTGAATCTATTCAAGAAACACCTTTTTCAGATTTTATCAAAATATTGCCTTATAATGACCATCCCCTACACACATTTACTGTAGATCTCTCTTGGATTTACAGTAAGAGAGTGGTAACTTTTCTGATGTTTGTTGGAGAAACCGGAATCCCATAATGATGATGATGATGATAAAAATATGTTTTACACTTAATATTTGAGTGTAGCAAAATTGCACAAACTGATTACAAAGTTAGATATGATTGAGTTGCTAAATTAATCCACTAGTCATGATGTAAAAAATACACCTTACCTGTATTTGAAAAGTCATGGAAACATAAAGTAGAAAAGGTTGCTGAAAATGAAATGACAAAGATCTTGTGGGACTTTTGAATATAGGCGGATCATCATTTGGAACACAACACACCAGATATTAGGATTATCAAGGACCAAAGCATATAATTTATTGATATTGCTGTACCAGGAGACACCAGAGTCAAAGAAAAAGAACTGGGGGGGAAATCACACAATATCGCAATCTGGCCATCAAAACCACATGATTATTAATGAAACATGTAACAGTGTTACCCATTGTCATCGGGGCACTTGGTAGCATGTCCAAAATTTTTACAAAGCACATCAAGAAATTGCAGCAATAACACCAATGGAACTGCAAAAAACTGTGCTACTCAGAACATCATATATTTTAAGAAGATACTTGGTTGATACCTAGATGCTGGCAGCAACCCATATCAACCATTAGCTCCAGTCAATGGTATTGGCACACAGCCCAGGCAGTCAATCTCCCTTATCTTCCGTTGATTCAGATGATGACATTTTGGACCCACACAAGCGCAGAATTATGCGTAGAAGAGAGCAAGTAAGAACATATTACAGGAAATAAGGGAGGCCACCTGTGTTTGGGTGGGGCTCCAGTAATTAGGGCTGCTGCTATAAATAGCAGCATGTGGGTTTGGCCGTTGTGGAAGAATATCTGATCGGAGTTCATCAGGAATCTTGTGTTGCTGGACTTTGTTGCTTTTTCACGCCTTTGAAACCAAAGCAGAGCAGTGTGTGTGTGTCTCACTTCGTTGGAAGAAGAAGGGGTGTGAATTGTCTTCACAGCTGCTAGCTAAGTACTTAATGACTGCTTAAGGGAAATTGTACAGACTACCCGGTTGTTTTTGGAAGAGTGCTCTTTGCAATACAAAAAGAGTTCTTTGTTTATTTTGAATTTTGTGATAAAGAACATTGTTTTGAATTTTCAAACGTGTGTGTGTCTGAAATTTGACCCTTGAATTTTCAGGAGGCTCCTATCAGAGAGCCCAGCAGAACATTAGGTAGAAGGTCTCACTGTATAAATTTAATCTAATCCAGGACTACATTTGTTTTTCTTGGTAGACCATGGCTCTCAGACTTATTGTGAAGAAAAAGAAGCAAATTTTGAGATTGAACCTAAACATTCTTAAAATTCCTTCCCAGCTACCAAATACATGCACATGCACAAACACCCAAGAGGGAACCATATATATTCTGTTGGGGGAAGGAATTCTAAATGGCAAGGGTTACAACATAGAATAACATTATAGAATAAAATAGAATTCTTTATTGGCCAAGTGTGATTGGATACACAAGTCTTGGTGCATATGCTCTCACCACATAAAAGAAAATATATATTTGTCTAAGTTCCACCAGGTGATAATGTTCAGTAGAGGGGTCCCAGAGTGCTTTCACTCTCTCTATGTGGATATACTGGAAAGCAGAAATGAATGGAGAAAACCAAGTAAAGGTGTTGTTGATTTTTTTCCCTTAATAGAGAGAAGATCAAGTCAAAATGAAATTGAGGAAACAAACCTTCTTCCCAGCTTGAAGCATTGCTAAAGGGCTATTTATAACTTGAAGCTCTTACTTTTAAATCAGTGCAATGTGTGGGGACAAGCAAAGACCTTTGGCTATTATCCCTAAATGTTCAAAGAAACCAAGTTAAAAAATAGTGGAATATCAGGATAATTCTAGGATGGGAAAATGACCAGTCAGCATTTTAAACATTATATAGGGAAGAAAATGTTTTTATATGTACAAGAAAGATGAACCATGTGAGTCGAAAATATAGATTGCACCAAGGAGAAGTGGACACATTTTGCTGTAAGTATTGTAACCATCACAATGCTTGTGTGGGATGAATGCAACATTAGTTGCTGAATTAACATTTTTGTGTATTTGTGATTCGCCTGTATAGATAGTCATCAATGATCACATTAGGGACCAGGCTTTCTACTGCTAAACGAGGCAGCTATTCAGTGAGTCGTGCCTGATTTTTATTTTTTATTTTGGTCATGGTTGTTACACAAATCACTGCAAGTTGTTAAGTGAGTTACAAAACTGATAAGCAGATCAGTCTTCCCCCACAGACTTTTGCTTGTCAGAAGCCAACTTGGAAGCTTTAAAATGGCAATCACAAAGTCCACAGGACTTGCAACCATTGTAAATACAGGTCAATTGCCAAATACAGTGATACCTTGTCTTACAAACTTAATTGGATCCGGGACGAGGTTCTAAAGGTGAAAAGTTTGTAAGACGAAACAATGTTTCCCATAGGAATCAATGGAAAAGCGATTAATGCGTGCAAGCCCAAAATTCACTCCTTTTGCCAGCCAAAGCGCCTGTTTTTGCACTGCTGGGATTCCCCTGAGGTTGCCCTCCATAGGAAACCCCACCTCTGGACTTCTGTGTTTTTGCAATGCTGCAGGGGAATCCCAGCATCGCAAAAACAAGTGCTTCGCTGGCAACGGAAGTCCAGAGGTGGGGTTTCCCATGGAGAGGAGCCTCAGGGGAATCCCAGCAGCGCAAAAATGGGTGCTTCTCTGGCAACGGAAGTCTGGAGGCGGGGCATCCCAGCGGCGACGGTGAGTTTGTAAGGTGAAAATAGTTTGTAAGAAGAGGCAAAAAAATCTTAAACCCCGGGTTTGTATCTCGAAAAGTTTGTATGACGAGGCGTTTGTAAGATGAGGTATCACTGTACTTGAATTTTGATAATATGACCATGGGGATGGCACAACAATCTACAAGTGCAAGGATCAGTTCTAAGTTACTTTTTTTAGGGCTGTTGTCATTTTGAATGTAAGTCAAGGATGATCCATATTCATTATTTGTAAACAAATATTTCTAATCATGCCAATGACATCATGTACCCTATGACAATAATTAAGTGTTTTACCTTATGATTCTTGACAAACATATCTTTTCTTTTGTCTTAAGGTGCCCTGAGTCCTTTGGGATTGGGTGGCATAGAAGTCAAATTAATTAAATAAAAATAATAAATACACTGAGAGCATATGCACCAAAGACAAATATATCTCCTCTCCTCTCCTCTCCTCTCCCCTCCCCTCCCCTCCCCTCCTCCTTTCCTATTCCTACTCCTACTCCTATTCCTGTAGAATTTCCAAAGTTTGTTTTGGGAGATTTCCTTGAAGCATTTTGGGACATCTATGAAGAGTCATCAAACACCAAACTTGGTATAAATCCTGAAGCCTAATCTTTTGCTATGAAACTACACAGAGATAAAAATTATTTGGCTTGCATTCTACCACCAGGCTCTGGGAATTTATGGGAAGACTAATTGTATCCGTCACACAGACAGCAAGCGAGTCTGTTTTCAAGCCTATTCATGCTTTTGTTTCTTCCAAGTTTGAGTATATTCCTGGGCTGTGCAATGAAATAATTGGGCTCTGCTGTCAACAGGCCTGCATCTGTTTTTTCCAGCTGATACGTTTAGAGTAAATGCTCATTTTTAGTTTCTATGCAGATCTAGCCTATTTACAATAACATATATGAAGAAAAGACTGTCTCACCACGTTCCATGTCATAAACGAAGATGATTGACATGACACAGTGCATGAAATTTTCCTTTCAGAATCTTGACATCTCATAATAAAAACAGAAATAATGCCAAGAGCTCAGACATTATAATGCACTCTCCCCCAGCAAAAAAAAGAAAAAGAAGTCCACGGAGGGAAAAGTCAAACAATGCATCTTACAAATAATGTAATTAAGAAAAACTAGATTACAGAACCCACAGAGGGTAAACCACATGCCTGATTATCTGAAATGTGTAAATTTAATTTGCTTTTCCCTATAATTCTTCCCCAAGCTCGCCACACTATTTTTACTCCACAGAGATCAGCTTGCAACAGCTTTATTCCTCTATTGATCAACTGAACATTTTCAACATAATGCATAATAAAATAATGAAAAGCAAAAGGCTTCTCATTTGAAAGCAGGCTCTTTTGTTTCACCAAGCAAAATATAGGGACCTTTTGCCTTCTTCTCCTCTTCACCAATTTAAGATGACTTTAACTATTTCATTAGGAAGGGCTCAAAATTAAAATATTGAAAATAAAGGAATTTATCTGGAAGAAGAAAATGCCATGATGAAAACTTACATTAATACAACAGCCTTTTTGTAGCTAATTCAATATTTGATCTGTGTTAAAATTACATAGATTTACTTATTAGTCAGATCTAGCCATGTTCCATGCTGTTCAGCCCTGTAAGTGCTTGTCTCTGTGTCTGCATTTGTGTAAGGGTGGGAGGGAGGATGGAGGGAGAGAGAGGAAGAGCAAGCAAAGGAGAAGAATAAAGAATAAATCTCAAATGCAATGGTCCATTTAATGTAAAATGACCAGATTTTAAGATTGGGAAAGAGGGACACCATTGAGTGGGGTTGGGGGTGGGGCTAAAAAAGGTTTAGCCAAAAAAAATTTGCAAAAAAAAATTCTCTCTCTCTCTTTCTCCCTCTATCCCTTTCTCTCTATTTTTCTCTCTCTCTCACTCCCTCTTTTTCTCTTTCCTTTCCTTCATCACTTTCTTTCTCTCTCTCCCACCCTCCCTCTTTCTTTCTTTCTTTCTTTCTTTCTTTCTTTCTCTCTTCCTCCCTTCCTCTCTCTTTTTTCTCTCTCTTTCTCTCTCTTCCTTCCTCCTTGTCTCTTTTTTTCTCTCTCCCTCCTTCCCTCCCTCTCGCTCACTTTCTCTCTCTCTTCCTTCCTCTCCGATTCTCTCTCTCTCTTCCTTCCTCCCCTTCTCTCTCTTTCTCTCTCTCTCTCTCTCTTTCTCACTCTCTCTTGCTCTCTTTGCCTCTTGCTCTCTCTCTCTTGCTTTTTCTCTCTTTCTCTCTCTCTTTCTCTCTCTCACTCTTTCTCCCTCCCTTTCTTTCTCTCTCTCTTCCTCGCTCTTCCTTTCTTTTCTCTTTCTCTCTCTCTCCCTCTCCATCGATGGCAGGCACCTGCGCTGCCTCGCTCACCTGCTTCCGAGACAACGTTGACCCAAAGGCAGAGCGTGCTCAGTCACTCCATTGGCAGCACTGGGGTGAAGGCCTGTCGGGGAGGAAAAGCACCCAGATGGAGCCATCTCTGTTTACCGGTTCTGCTGCTGCTTGGAAGGAGCTCCATCTGCCTGCCCCCAAGCATGGGCTGTCGGAGGAGAGGGGGGCGAATGCCTCGGCACACTTCCCTTTCTTTTCCTCCTCTTTGCTGTTGCCAGCTGTGTTGGGGACCGCGGAAGAGGCACAGGCAGAGATGGGACACACTGGCCACTGCCACCACTGCCACTGCACTTGCAATGGGTGTGCCCACAATGCAGAGTCACTGGCTTGTGGAGAAGATGCAGGCACGAAGGGCAGCCCAGCAGCTCCAGAGTGTGGCAGCAAGCGGAGTCCCCCAGTGGGTCATCCACCTCTGGGGTGCCCTTGCCAGGGAGGCAGCCACAGCTTGGTCAGCTTGCGCAACTCCTCGTGACATAAGCGTCCCAGTCCAACATTTCAGACATGAGCCCCGGGCCGAAGGAAATGTCGCTCTGTGTGCTGCAGCTCGGTTTGCCCCTCATCATGGCTTCCAAGGTTTTTCATGGCACCACCAAGTAGAATCTGCCGGAGAAAAACTTGGAAGCCGTGAAGAAGGAAGCTCAGCTTCTGCGCTGCTCGAAATCGACCAATACAGAAGTCCAGCAGCTTGTTTCCAAAAAAAGAAAAGGGACTTTTTAAAAATGCCACAAGACACAGGAAAAATTGCTCAAAAGTGTTCCTGTCCCGTGGAAACTGGGACGTCTGGTCACCTTAATTTAGTGGGAACCTATAATCTATTGTACTGTACTTGCTGTGGATGCAGAAGCTTCTGCTACTAAAACCTGCTACAGCCAATTTGCCAACAGCAGACATTACAAAATTATTGGGCCTCTGAACAGCCATTTTGAGTACCAAGCATGAAACAAAATGGGGGTCCACTGAGCATTGCAGTTGGACTTGTTATTCTGTGATTTGTTTGCTATCAAATGTTTTCTTCTATAACTAGCGACCCCTCATATCCTTGCTGTTCTTGGATTAGCCTGAATGGCACAATATCCTTTGAGATAAGGCCAATCTAAAGAAGGAGGTCACTTTCAATCTTGACTGATAAATTATGCTTTTTTAAAAAAATCTCAAAACACTTTTTCTATGCAGCTCTTAGTGCAAATGTGACTGGATAAGTGGGCTCCTTAAGGGTTGGGTGATTTACTGCTATTTACCGATAGATAACACAAAAGGTGTGACATGTTTTTATGTGTACCTTAGTTTACTTCACTTTGCTAATATTAAATTGAGCCAATACATATAAAAAACCTCATAATATAATATTGGTTCAGTTGGTTTATCATACTTTGCTATGTGTATATTCAGAACACATCTTTCACATCTTATTGGAGTGCAATTAAAAAGGATTTGTGGGTGTTTCCTTTTTGATTTTCTGGAGCATCAATCAGTAAACAAAAACATTAAAAATGCAACACGGTTTACGCTGGGTTTACAGTTGGCTGCCAAAAAGTATTCACAACATTGTCTGAGTCAAATTATTTTTTTAATATAAAATGATAGATAGGAGTGTCCAGTCTTGGCAATTTTAAGACCTGTGGACTTCACCTCCCAGAAATCCCCACCCAGAATTTTTGGAATTGAAGGTCATAAGTTTTAAAGTTCCCAAGACTGGACACCCTACATTAAGAAAACTTTATATAGAAAGTGCATGAAGCTGCTCTCTTTGGCAGGTTGACATTCAACATGGACTGCCTAACACATCTTCTTGCATGCCAGGCTGAAAACTGAGAGAGAAGCAACTGGTGTCAAACTTTCCCTTTTTCTTATTCCTTGAATATTTGCAATGTTTTCAGTTTTGTTCTGGTGAAGCACCTGCAATCTCTTCCGTACATTGACATATTTACAAAAAGTTTCAAGTTTCAAGTTTACGTTTCAAGTTTAATCAGATTTGTATACTGCCCCTCTCCGCAGACTCGGGGCGGCTCACAGCAATAGCAATACAATGTAAGGCAAATCCAATATTTAAATTACTTTTAAAAACACCACAAATTAAAACCAATCATACACACTAGCGTACCATGCATAAATTTTATAAGCCTAGGGGGAAGGAACATGTCAATTCCCCCATGCCTGATGACAGAGGTGGGTTTTAAGGAGCTTACGAAAGGCTAGGAGGGTGGGGGCAACTCTGATATCTGGGGGGAGTTGGTTCCAAAGGGACGGGGCTGCCACAGAGAAGGCTCTTCCCCTGGGTCCCGCCAAACAACATTGTTTAGTTGACGGGACCCGGAGAAGGCCAACTCTGTGGGACCTAACTGGTCGCTGGGATTCGTGCGGCAGAAGGCGGTCCCGGAGATATTCTGGTCCAGTGCCATGAAGGGCTTTATAGGTCATAACCAACACTTTGAATTGTGACCGGAAACTGATCGGCAACCAATGCAGACTGCGGAGTGTTGGTGTGACATGGGCAAATTTAGGAAAGCCCATGATAGCTCTCGCAGCTGCATTCTGCACGATCTGAAGTTTAAGAACACTTTTCAAAGGTAGCCCCATGTAGAGAGCATTACAGTAGTCGAGCCTCGAGGTGATGAGGGCATGAGTGACTGTGAGCAGTAACTCCCGGTCCAAATAGGGCCGCAACTGGTGCACCAGGCGAACCTGGGCAAACACCCCCCTCGCCACAGCTGAAAGATGTTTCTCTAATGTGAGCTGTGGATCGAGGAGGACGCCCAAGTTGCGAACCCTCTCTGAGGGGGTTAGTGACTCCCCCCCCCCAGGGTGATGGACGGACAGATGGAATTGTCCTTGGGAGGCAAAACCCACAGCCACTCCATCTTATCCGGGTTGAGCTTGAGTCTGTTGACACCCATCCAGACCCCAATAGCCTCCAGGCACTGGCACATCACTTCCACTGCTTCGCCGACTGGACAAGGGGTGGAGATGTAAAGCTGGGTATCATCTGCATACTGATGATACCTCACCCCATGCCCTTGGATGATCTCACCCAGCGGTTTCATGTAGATATTAAATAGTAGGGGGGAGAGGACCGACCCCTGAGGCACCCCGCAAGGAAGTAACCTAGAGGTTGACCTCTGACCCCCCACTAACACCGACTGCGACCGACCAGAGAGGTAGGAAGAGAACCACTGAAGGACAGTGCCTCCCACTCCCAACCCCTCCAGCCGGCGCAGAAGGATACCATGGTCGATGGTATCGAAAGCCGCTGAGAGGTCAAGAAGCACCAGGACAGAGGATAAACCCCTGTCCCGGGCCCGCCAGAGATCATCCATCAGCGCGACCAAAGCAGTTTCCGTGCTGTAGCCGGGCCTGAATCCTGACTGCTGAGGACCTAGATAATCGGCTTCTTCCAAGGACCGCTGGAGCGCCACCACCTTCTCAACAACCTTCCCCATAAAGGGAAGGTTGGAGACTGGTCGATAGTTGTTGAGAATGGTTGGGTCCAGGGAAGGCTTCTTGAGGAGGGGGTGCACAAATGCCTCCTTGTAGGGATCCGGGAAGGACCCCCTCCCCAAAGAAGTGTTGACAATCTCCTGGACCCAGCTCCGTGTCACCTCCCTGCTGGCCGAAACCAGCCAGGAGGGACACGGATCCAGTAAACAGGTGGCAGAACTCACAACTCCAATGGCCTTGTCCACTTCATCAGGTGTCACCAGATCAAACTCTCCCCAGACAGGTGGACAAGTACGTGCCCCAATCACCTCAACTGACTCGTTGTCAGTCGACTCTGTATTCCAATTGGAGTCGAGGTCTGCTCGGATCCGAGCGATTTTATCAGCGAAAAACGTGTTAAAATCCTCGGCACTACTCTGCAAGGGCTCCCCAACTCCCCCCTGATTAAGAAGGGAGCGGGTCACCCTAAACAGAGCGGCCGGGTGGGATTCCGCTGATGCAATCAAGGCGGAATGATACGCGCATCTTGCCGCCTTGAGCACCACTTTGTAAGTCTTAGCATTTGCTCTTACAAGTGTTCGATCGGATTCGGACTTACTCTTCCTCCATCGCTTCTCTAGACGTCTCTTCTGGCGTTTCTACTCCCGGAGCTCCTCGTTGAACCATGGAACTCTACGGGAGAGCTCTACGTTGCGACCTCTCCGCGGAGAGGTCGCAACGGCGCAATTCGGTCAAGAGCCTCCGCTGCAGCCTTGTTCCAGGCCTCAGCCAGAGACTCTGCCGAACTGTGTACGAGTGTATCTGGAATAACCCCAAGCGCCTTCTGAAAGCCGTCTGGATCCATCAGGCGTCTGGGGCGGAACAGCTTAATCGGTTACGCCTCCTTGCGGGGAAGGATTGGAGCCAGGAAGTCAAGCCGCAGTAAAAAATGGTCTGACCATGACAAAGGCAACACTTCTAAGCCCCTTAGTCTCAGACCATTACTCAGTTGCTCAGAAAGGAATACCATGTCAGGTGCGTGCCCTCCCTCGTGAGTCGGACCCTGTACTACTTGAGTCAGGTCCATGGCTGTCATGGTGGCCATGAACTCCTGTGCCAATCCAGAGGTTTCACCGAGCGATGGCAGGTTAAAGTCCCCCAAGACAATAAGTCTGGGGAACCCCACCGCCAACCCGGCTACCTCCTTGAGTAGCACAGGCAGGGCTTGTGACACGCAGCTGGGAGGCAGGTACGTGAGAAACAAGCCCACCTGGACCCCTAAGTCCAACTTCACCAGGAGGGACTCGCAGCCTGCAATCTCTGGAGCAACGAGTCTACGCAAGCCAAGGCTCTCCCTGGCTATAATAGCCACTCCTCCCCCCCTTCCCTGGGGTCGAGGCTGATGCCATATCTGAAACCCGGCTGGGCAAATTTCAGAGAGAGGAACTCCTCCCTCTGGGCCCAGCCAGGTTTCAGTAACACATGCCAGGTCGGCCTCCTCATCCAGGATCAGATCCCGGATGAGGATAGCTTTATTTACCACCGACCTGGCATTGAGTAGCAGCAGCTTGAGCCCAGGGCCAGAATTACACTCATCACCAGCACCCAGGATTGGGTTCACAGAGCCGGAACAAGGAATCGTTATTAAGCAACGATCTCTCGTTCCCCTGGAACGGCTAGCTCTGTGGCCCCCACCATATCTGCCTCTCCCCAGCAGGACTGGAATATTCCAACCCTCTACCACCTCAGATATCGGTGCCCCCTCCCCTCCTGCCTCTCCAGTGTCAGGTAGGCTAATCAAATCATTCATACCATTTCCATTTATTTCATCCATACCAAAGTTCCACCCAGGCCACCCATAACAATCATTCATTTCATGCATATCATCATACCCAATAATTCATTAGTTTTAAAAACCCCTTCTAAAATTAGCTAAAATATTAATTATTAAAAATTCAATATAGATTCAATTAAAAAACAATATAAAAATCAATTACATTAAAATAGGATACCAATTAACACTAAGTTATTCTCAAGATCTTAATAGAATAACATATAATTATTAAAAAATCGTTAAAGTTATAAAGTGCTAAAGTTATAGAGTGCAAAAAATATAGGAAATAATTAAGATGATATTCCATCAGGTCAGCAATACAGCACCAGTTCTAAAGAGTGAGTTCTGGAGAGAGAAGTTCAATGACCAAGGAGAAGTCCAAGTATATTGTTTTTCAGGATCTTGGGATCTTTGGTGCCAGCCACTGCCACTGGCTGGCACTCTCAGTTCTTTCTCTGGATCCACAATCACTTTTCCTCCTCTGCTCCCAGTCTCCAGTCCCTCTACAGTCTTACAGGAAAATGTATGTCATCATTTTGGCTGTGGATCTTCCAGAAAGACAAATCGCTGTATCTGGAAGGTAGTGCATTGAGAATATTCTGTCTTTGGCAACACTCATCTAACCAAGTATTATATTTATCATCAAGTATGAGTTTCTATAAAAGCAGATGGTGATGGCAACATTCATAACACTCATCAAGCTTCTCATGTGTGGATACCCGTTGCACAATTTATCTGAGAATAGTTTGAGCTCATTGGCTTCTGTTAACTAGAAACGTTATGCATTCGTTTCAAATTCATCGTGTATTTGGCATTTAAAGAGCGCTAAGTGAGATGCATGTCATCACATAATCTAATGACTTGGGAGTCCTGGGGGGTAATGATTAGGCTTTATGGAGTGTTAGAAAAATTGATTGATTAGAACACGAAGTGCAATGAAAAATAAATGTTAGATCTATAAATGGTGTGATGAAAATGAAGTGCTTTGTTAGATACGCAAGCCAAAGTGCCAATTACTGCAACTGGCTGATAAAGGAACTTAGTATTCCTACAATTAAGTAGTTGAAAATTTGTCCAGTTGTTCTTACGCTAAAGCCATTCAGATTACACTGAGCTAGACATGAGGGAAAAGGATTCCATGCTTCTGCTTAAGAAAGTTGCTGTTTTTAATCTTTAAAAGAAGGGCATCCAACTGCACAAAGTAAAAAAAAAAACCCACTCTCAAGTAGCAATAACACTTAGACTTATGTGCTACTTTACTGTGCTTTATAGCCCTCTCCAAGCAGTTTCCAAAGTCAGTATATTTCCCCCAATAATCCTCATTTGGAGGATGGAAGGCTGAGTCAACCTTGAGCCTGGTGAGATTTGGACTACCAAATTTCAGGTAGATGGCAGTCAGCAGAATTAGCCTGCAGTACTGCACTCTGTACCATCGAGGCTCATGGCTGAAAGTTAAAACTCCAGTCTTATTTATGTGTTTTGCATGTACAACACATGTAAAAAGGAACAGCACTTCAATCAGACAATTGCAGCTGCCATCTCAAGTTTTCTGAACCACAGCCCACCTCTGTTTTAAAACTTATCAGACAAGGTTGTCTTGATAGCAAAAAAAATGCAGTAAAATATTTAAGAGTTTACATTTAAAGGTAAAATGCCACCCCTCTCCGAGTCTGCAGAGAGGGGCAGCATACAAATCTAATAAATAATAATAATAATAATAATAATAATAATAATAATAATAATAATAATAATTATTATTATTATTATTATTATTATTATTATTATTATTATTATTATTATTATTATTATTAGAAACAAACAAAAAGAGCTGACTGCTGTAGATTGGGAGTCTGAAGAATTGGAGCAGGAAACTATGTAAACAAACATGTAGACCAATAAAGCTCTGTAGACATTTTTTGCCCTTATGATTATTGTTCTGAACCTATTACATATTACAGCTGCTAAATGCTAATAGCTCTTTTAGAAAGTTGTATATTTTATTTATTTATTTATTTTATTTATTTATTTTGTCCAATACACAATGAGGGTTTTAGTGGGTATATACATACATAGTAAAATACATGATGAAGTTTATAGAGGAGATACTCATAGTAAAATATATCTATGAAAGAATAGAAAAGAAGATATAGTAATAGAACATATCAATGAAACAATAGAAGAAGAGATATAGGAATAGAAGAAAAGTATAGGAGATATAGGAGAGCAATAGGACAGGGGATGGAAGGCACTCTAGTGCACTTGTACTCGCCCCTTACTGACCTCTTAGGAATCTGGATAAGTCAACCGTGGATAATCTAAGGGTAAAGTGTTGGGGGTTTGGGGATGACACTACGGAGTCCGGTAATGAGTTCCATGCTTCGACAACTCGGTTAGTGGAAAAAAATGCAAAAGCAATAGTTATCTAGACTTCCATTACATATTCTCCCTTATCGGTCTGGTCCAGTTTAATCAATAAAGCTAGGGAAATGAAGCAGTTCTTCTCTGTAGACTCCTTTCTATCTTTCTTTCACTGCTTCTTTATGACTAGGTTGGCCACCCAAGCAATCAGTCTAAAAGAGTCCCAAGGGGACAATCTCACTACCTCACTGCAGCATTCCTTCTATGCTCAGGGAGATAGATGATAGAATCTCTCAGCTGGTTGATTTTTGTCAGTCATAATACAGTCCACAGCCTGTCTCTACAATGACAGCTTACAGAACACAGATTACACATTCCATAACTTTAAAAAGAAAAAGAAAAACACATTTGGTTCTTCTCAAAGCAAATATGCTACTTACGATGGCAATTATTTTATATTTAGTTATAATTAGTATACCAGTGGTATTGAGACCGCCTGCTGCCGCACGAATCCCAGCGACCGATTAGGTCCCACAGAGTGGGCCTTCTCTGGGTCCCATCAATTAAACAATGTCGGTTGGCAGGCCCCAGGGGAAGAGCCTTCTCTGTGGCGGCCCCAGCCCTCTGGAACCAACTCCCCCCAGATTTTAGAACTGCCCCTACTCTCCTTGCCTTTCGTAAGCTCCTTAAGACCCACCTGTGTCGTCAGGCATGGGGGAACTGAGACATCTCCCCCGGGCATATACAATTTATGAATGGTATGTGTGTATGTATGTGTGTTTTTGAAAATGGTTTTTTTTTAAATGTTTTTAGTAGAAATTTAGATTTGTTGTAAACTGTTTTTTTTCCCACTTTGTTGTGAGCCGCCCCGAGTCTGCGGAGAGGGGCGGCATACAAATCTAAATAAATAAACAAACATCAAACTCATGGCCTGCGGGCGGGATGTGTCATCTGCTGGCCACACCCTTGCCTGGTTTAGCGAACAGGAAGTCACAATATGATGATGCTGTGATGATGTAAGTTTGACACCCCTAGTGGAAATCAATATCTGTCAGCCTCAACAACTTTGACATTGACTCCCAGAATTCATGGTGGTCAAAAGAAACAGACCTTAGAGAAACTCTAGTGTGAAATATAGTATTTTAAGCTATATAACTTATTCACAATCTAAAGTCAGGTGTGAACGATAAGGTAATTTTTTTTTATCAAGGATGGATTCAGATAATTGTAAACAGACACCAGAATTTGGATAACTAAACTATATAGATAACAAATGGTATTAATATCATGTAGTGAGGACTACATAATTAAAAAATTAATAATTCATAGCTCTCTTCTGTAGAACAAAGGAAATCCCCACATTATATACCATACATGGATAAATTTTCTCTCTGTGTGTAAGATTTATTTTTATTTATTTATTTTGTCAAGTATATATTGGGAGTATACAAAGATATAACAATGTTTATAAGAGAAATATTAGGACAGGGGAAAGAAGGCATGCTGGTGAACTTATGCGGGCCCCTTCCTGACCTCTTAGGAACCGGGAGAGGTCAACAGTGGATAGTCTAAGGGTAAAATTTTTGGGGTTAGGTGATGATACTACAGAGTCAGGTAGTGAGTTCCATGCATTAACTACTCGGTTATATCAGTATGTAAGATTCATGCCATCAGATTGTGCAGAATGCAGCTGCGAGAGCAATCATGGGCTTCCCCAGGTATGCCCATGTCACACCAACACTCTGCAGTCTGCATTGGTTGCCGATCAATTTCCGGTCACAATTCAAAGTGTTGGTTATGACCTATAAAGCCCTTCATGGCATCGGACCAGAATATCTCTGGGACCGCCTTCTGCCGCATGAATCCCAGTGACCGATTAGGTCCCAAAGAGTTTACCTTCTCCGGGTCCCATCGACTAAACAATGTTGTTTGGTGCATCCCAGGGGAAGAGCCTTCTCTGTGGCGGCCCCGACTCTCTGGAACCAGCTCCCCCCAGAGATTAGAACTGCCCCCACCCTCCTTGCTTTCCGTAAACTCCTTAAAACCCACCTTTGCCACCAGGCATGGGGGAATTGAGATATCTCCCCTGGGCCTATACAATTTATGTATGGTATGTTTGTATGTATGTCTGATTAATAATGCCACGGAGAGGGGTGGCATACAAATCTAATAAATAAATAAATGAATGAATGAATGAATGAATGAACGAACCAACCAACCAACCAACCAACCAACCAACCAACCAACCAACCAACCAACCAACCAATCTGAATGCTCACCACAGCTAAGTCTTCCTGTATCCAGATAGAAGATGCCACAGAAGATTGTGCAGAATAACAGGTTGCAGGAATAACACTACAACTCTCTGTCCAGAAGCGTGCAGTGCTAAGAACAGCTAAGATAGTGTTAAGAATCTGAGACCTCTGTAGAGGTCCTGGGATCGAGGAAAACAATGGATTCTCACTTCTCTTATCATCATATCCCACAGAAGATCAAAGAACATTAAAGTTTGCACTAGTAGGGAAAAACGGTTGGATGATGTCCATGAGCCTACCAATAGACTCTTTTTTCATAGGTTAGAAATAAGTGTTCACATAAAACTTTTATTTAATTAGACATTTGTAGATCAAACAGTTTCAGAGCACAGGTTAAAAACATGTTATGAGTGGACAATTAGCAATTGCAATGAACTAATAGTTACTGTACGCTGGTTTATTTTTAGGTTAATTTTTAAATCTTTTATTAGAATTTTTACATTCTTTCTTAGTAATGTTTGCATAATTGTCATTATATACACACCAAAATGTGCTCCATTATTGCAAGATTATTTCTGAAACAAAGTTATTAACATTTTGTAAGTTTATAAAAGCAGAACAGAAAGAATATAAGTAATACACTGAAATAAGCAAAGCAAGAAGTATTTAATTTTTCCTGTATGCTCTTGATAGATAGTGGAAATACTTGAGAATTAATCCAATATTTAGCTGGTGCAGTAATAAACTCAATGAAGCAAATGTAAAGTGTTTTTGGGAGACAACACTTTAATTTTTATATTATTTTAATGTTTTAGGAAAACAGTGTCTAGGCTAAATGCAGCCTTCAATATTCCATTTGTTTTTAATAAGCAACTGCCTAAGAGCACAAACATTTACACAAGGGTGGATCCAGTGAAGATAGATTTCTAAGTGTCTCGGTGGAAAATTGTTCTAGTGTGTATCTACAGAATTTCCTTTCTTTTGTAGCAGTTGCTTCTATTATTCCAAGAATAAAGTGTTTTGGATATAGTAGGATAATACAGGATAAATGTCAGAAAGTGTTGGTTAAAAAAAGGAAAGGAATTGACCAGATTATGATTAAAATATGCCACTTTTTAATAAAGTTTCAGTGTGAACAACAAAAAAGAATAAGAAAGAACTGTGATTGGTCTTGACTAATATTATAGACATGTTATCTGAAATAGAATGTTTATTTTCTAAAAGTTCCATACACAGGGTTATTCAAAAAGAATGAACCAATTTCATGACACATTGCTTCAGTTTTCAAACATGTAATGAGTCAGTGACCATTTGAAAGAGGAGTTATCTAAGTTTTGAATAGCTACCACAGAGGCAATGTAGCCAAGTTGTTCTTCTGGCAATATCCAGTTGTTTTTTTTACCCTTGGAATACCCAAGTGATGGATGGGTTGGAAGGGGGCCAAAGACCTTACTCTTTGTACTTTTTCTGCAAGATCCCCAGACCTAAGGTATGAGATTTTTCTTGTGGGGATATGTAAAAGATCATATTTATGTTCCACTGCTACCAATTAACCTCGATGACCTTAAACATCGAATAACAACAGTGATCAATTCAGTGGATTGTGATATGCTGATATGCGCTGTGATGCATATTGCATCATGAAATTGGTTCATTCTTTTTGAATAAACCTGTATTTAAATAAACAAAATGTTATTTTAGAGTTAATGATCGGCTAATCTATGAAATCATTTATACATTATTATTATTATTATTATTATTATTATTATTATTATTATTATTATTATTATTATTATTATTATTATTATTATGTCAATACAACACAGCAAACGAGATCACTATGCTGGATTTCATATTTCATCACCAGTCGGGTACTTCCCAAGCACCTAGGACTGTGTGATGTAGCGGCAAATTATTTTTGCCGATCCCAGTAAAGCGGCCTTTTGCAATTGACATATGGCGATCCTGTCAATTCCGATGGTTTTCAAATGTCCACTGAGATCCCAGCGTGCCAAGTACCACTGGGATCACTTTCACTGGCTTATGCCAGAGTCGTTACAGCTCGATTTTTGGATCTTCATATTTCACTAATTTCTCTAGCTGCTTCTCCTCAACTCTGCTGTCCCCCGGGATTGCGATGTCAATGATCCATACTTTCTTTTTCTCCACAATCAAGATGTCTGGTGTGTTATGCTTCAGAATTCGGTCAGTCGGAAGTCGGAAGTCCCACAGTAGTTTTGCTTGCTCATTTTCAACCACTTTTTCGGGCTTATGATCCCACCAGTTCTTTGCCACTGGTAAATGGTAGTTCCGGCACAAGTTCCAGTGGATCATCTGTGCCACAGCATCATGTCTATGCTTGTAGTCAGTCTGTACAATCTTTTTGCAGCAGCTGAGTATGTGATAGATTGTTTCATCTGTTTCTTTACAGAGTCTGGACTTTGGATCGTCTGTTGATTTTTCAATTCTGGCTTTAACAGCATTTATTCTAATGGCCTGTTCTTGTGCCGCCAGTATTAGTCCTTCTGTCTCCTTTTTGAGTGTTCCACTTCTAAGCCATGACCAGGTCTTTTCCTTATCCACTTTGCCTTCAATCTTCTCCAAGAACTGGCCATGCAATGTTTTGTTCCACCAACTGTCCATACGACATTGAGCCACAGTCCTTCTGTACTGGTCCTTAGTTTGCTTCACCTTGAGAAGCTTCCTATTGTTGACCTCCATCAACACTGACTCTTTGCTCTCCTTCGCATAGTCAGCTAATGCATGCTTCTCTTCTTCCACTGTCTGCTTCACTTGCAAAAGTCCTCTGCCACCTATTTTCCTTGGTAAATACAGCCTGTCAACGTCACTGTGGGGGTGTAGTGCATGATGGATCGTCATTAATTTTCTGGTTTTCCTGTCCAGGTTGTCCAGCTCTGCTTGAGTCCAGTTCACTATGCCAGCTGTGTATCTAATGATAGATATGGCCCACGTATTTATAGCCTTGGTAGTGTTGCTACCATTCAGTTTGCTCTTCAAAATTTTTCTGGTCCTCTGGATGTACTCTTTGCTGATCAGTTTTCACATGGCCATGCTTGATATTATCCAGTTGCAAGATGCCCAAGTATCTGTAGGCTTCTGGCTGGTGGCACTTGATGGTTTGACCATTTGGCATTTCAATGCCCTCACTTTCAGTGATTTTCCCCTTTTTCAGTGCCACTGTGGCACATTTATCAAGGCCAAACTCCATGCTGATGTCATTGCTGAAGATTCGCACAGTGTTGGTTAGTGACTGAATCTCAGTTTCTGATTTTCCGTACAACTTCAGGTCATCCATATACAGCAGGTATGAAATTTTTGGTGAATTCCTAGCAGTTTGGTAGCTTAGGTTTGTTTTCTGTAGGATGAGTGACAGCGGGATTATAGCAATGATGAATAGCAATGGGGACAAAGAGTCCCCCTGGAAGATACCCCTTCTGATGTTGATCAGTCCATAGCTTTCATTCCCAACAAAAAGCTCAGTCTTCCAATATTTCATCGCCTTTTCTACGAATTTCCTGATGTTTTCATTGACTCCAATGACTTCCAGGCATTTTATGATCCAGCTGTGTGGCAATGAGTCAAAGGCTTTCTTGTAGTCAATCCAGGTCATGTATAGGTTTGTTTTCCTGTTCTTACAGTTCTCTGAAATCATTTTATCAATTAGGAGCTGGTCTTTCGCACCTCTACTTCGTCTTTTATTGCACTTTTGCTCCACTGGCATGATGTCATTTTCTTCTAGGTAGTCCTGAATTCTGTCAGCTATGATACCTGTCAGCAGCTTGAGCATGGTCGGCAAACATGTTATTGGCCTGTAGTTTCCTGGTATGGCTCCTTTCGCTGTGTCTTTCTGTATTAAATATATTCTGCCAGTTGTAAACCATTCAGTAATATTTCCTGTCTGCAGCATTTTGTTGAACAATTCGGTCATTTTTACATGCAGGCTGGTCAGGTATTTCAGCCAAAAACCATGCACCTGATCAGTGCCAGGGGATGTCCAGTTCTTTACCCTCTTCACTCTTTCTGCAATTATTTCGGGGGTTATCTCCAGCTGCTGCATATTGCTCCCTGAGAATTCCTTCTCAAACTCCTTTATCCACCCAGCAGTCCTGTTATAGTTCTTTTCAACCTCCCAGAGATCTTTCCAGAACTTTGTTATTATTTTCACCTCTGGCTTTTCAATTTTCTTATCTGTTTGCTGATGCAGGTTCTGGTAGAACTGCCTCTGGTTGGATTGGAATGTTTGATTCTGCCTGTACTGGGTGATCCTAGCTTCATATCGCTCAATTTCAATTCAAGAATTTTTGAGCTGGTAAACAGCTGTTTTAAAATCCTAATATTGTTTATTGGATGACCTCTCTCAAAATGCTTAAAATTTAGAAGGTTAATAAGACCGGACCCCACACTGATTTCTTTTTATAACACCCATTGTTCCATATTTTCTTTTGAATAGTACTAAATTTAGTACTTAGCTAACTATCCAGCAACTCTCTAGATATCTCTTTTTTATTTCTTTTTAAATAATTGAAGTTCAAGTTTTAGGTACAAATGTTGAACTGAAAAAGCAGTTTGCATATTTTTTAAATAAGCCAGAAGTTTTATATTTTAATTTTGTCTGACTCTTCAAGGGAATGCCACCTTGACCAATTTTACAAGTAGTCTTATAGCTTTATACAATACTACTTCTCTGTCACTGTCTTTCTCTGCATTTCCAGTAAAAAGTAAAATTTCACCAATTTCTTCGCACTTCACCTATCCTACAGGCCAGTGATGGCAAACCTTTTTCCCCTCAGGTGCTGAAAGAACATGAATGTACACTATTGTGCATGCATGAGTGCCCACACCTATAAATCAATGCAAAAATAGCTTCCCATGCCCCCCATAGGCCCTCTTGAGGCCGGAAATGGCCTGTTTCTCAACTTCTGGTGGACAAGTAGGCTCGTATTACACTGTCCCCAGGCTCCAAAGGCTTTCCTGCAGCCAGGGGAGGGTAAAAACCTTCCCCATTCCCCCTGAGGCTCTCTGGAAGACAAAAATTCCCTCACAGAGCCTCTGTGCAAGCCAAAAATCAGCTGGCCAGCACACACATGACTGTTGGAGCTGAGCTAAGGCAACAGCTCATGTGCCACCAGATATGGTTCCGCGTGCCACTTGTGGCATCCATGTTATAGGTTCGCCATCACTGCTAGAGGCTTACAAACCATTGCATAAGATGTGTGTTTTTGTGTTGGTGTGTGTATGTTTAAGCCAAGAAGGAAAATAAACAGAGTAGATAATTTGGATTTCTGAGAGTATTATCTTGTGGCTTAGTGGTAAAATATTTTATGCCCTCAAGTTACTTTTTTCTGAATTCTTTAGCAGTGAGCCATGGTGGTAACTTGACTACATAGAATCCATCTATTCTTTCTCTGTTCTACTTTGTCATGTATGATAGAAGAGAACAATCGTACCTGTTTTTGTTAGACAAACACTTATATTCTCTTCTGCCTTAACTCATAATTATGTAACATTAGTAAGGAGACAGAAAGACTGAAATAAAGAAAGGAAGAGATGGAAATTTGGATTTATAACTTTTCCATATTAAAAAGGAAGTGGGAAACTAGTTAACAACCACTATAGGGAGCAATAATGTTCCCACTTGTCCCAATTTAAGTTCACAGAATCTCACTGGGCCATTTTAGCTATGAAAATATCTCGCAGCCTAGCTTCCTCCACGGGGTTGCGGTTGTTGAGAGTTAAAATTAAAGAATGGGAAAAGAGGCATGTTACTTTAAATTACAAGTGGAAAAATGGGACATAAGTCACATTAAAAAAAAAGAACTTCTACCCCCATCTGCTGCTAAGAATCTGAAGGATTCCTGTTCCATATTTCCTAGACTGTGTAAACCCTATCTGCCTTAAAGGAAGTGGAAGGGAAGAAGTACTGCTTCATGCTATTGGTTGCCATGGTGTCTCTAAACTACCTTCTAGGATTACCACCTTTGTTTGGTTAATGATCCGGAGATGCAACCAAACGGACGAACTTTCTTTCTTTCTTTCTTTCTTTCTTTCTTTCTTTCTTTCTTTCTTTCTTCCTTCCTTCCTTCCTTCTTTGCTTGCTTGCTTGCTTGCTTGCTTGCTTGCTTGCTTGCTTGCTTGCTTGCTTGCTTGCTTGCTTGCTTGCTTGCTTGCTTGCTCATTTTTTTGTCAAGTACGTATTGGTGGTATACAAAGATATAATAATTTATTTATTTATTTATTGGATTTGTATGCCGCCCCTCTCCGCAGACTCGGGACGGCTAACAACAATAATAAAAACAGAGTGTAACAATCCAATACTAAAACAACTAAAAATCCCTTATAAAACCAAACATACATACAAACATACCATGCATAAAATTGTAAAGGCCTACGGGGAAAGAATATCTCAGTTCCCCCATGCCTGGTGGCAGAGATGGGTTTTAAGAAGCTTACGAAAGGCAAGGAGGGTGGGGGCAATTCTAATCTCTGGGGGGAGTTGGTTCCAGAGGTCTGGGGCTACCACAGAGAAGGCTCTTCCCCTGGGTCCCACCAAATGACATTGTTTAGTTGATGGGACCCAGAGAAGGCCCACTCTGTGGGACCTAACTGGTCGCTGGAATTCGTGCAACAGAAGGCGGTCCCTGAGATAATCTATACAAGATACTAGTAAAAGAGAAACATTAGGACAGGGGACAGAAGGCACTCAAGTTTAAAACGGTTTACTTTAAGTTTTTATCTGTTGTGTGCTTGTATGTTGTTCTGGTTGAAGCTGAAGTAGTCGTTGACTTTGTAACAGATGATTTTATGGGCTATGCTTAAGTTGTGTTTAAGACAATGTAGTTCTAACCTTTCTAAACCTAGGATTGTAAGTCTTGGTGAGAGGCGAGGCGAGGCGAGGCGAGGCAAGGCAAGAAGATGGAAAGGAAATACTTCCCAATTCTTTTCCAAAGATTGTCTGACTGGAATCTGCCTTGCATCTCTCCAGGCTTTGAAGATGCAAAGACTATTTCATTCAATGAAAATCTACCTACGATTCCTTCACATCTTTAACAAGAATAAAATTGGCTCAACTCTAAGTCCTTCTCCCATTCCTCTCTCATAAGCCCAGAAAGGAGGATCAGCCTTTCCTTTCCTACACATATCTTTGAAGATTGATTCTGCTGACTGTCTTATCACAGCCAAAGCCTCTAAATAAGAGAAGTTTCTCTGGTAGAGGAAATTTGAGATAAAATTCCACTGTGGAATTGCAAAAGCACACAGTTGGAGAGGGAATCTTTAAAGTGCCTGGCATCTTCCACTTGGTGCATTTAACAAACCCGAGGTGTTCATCTTATGGTATGTGGTGTTGAACTATGAGACTCATTATCAATTATTATTTTCCCCTTGCCTGCCAAAGAAGGAAATGATACAATTGCCAATGTACTGCAAGTGGTTTTCTTTTCAAAAGGCAAAAGGAGTATCAGGAATTTTAATAGGTCCACTTTGTTCAGTGGAAAGCAATCATTAGTTCAGCCTGGATGTTTCAATAATTATAACTAGAACATAGTCCCAAGGGACTACAAATCCAAGACTCTGGATCAAAACCATAAAAGTGATAGTTCTGTTTATTAATTAAAGGAAAGGAGAAATGAGGGAGGTTTGAAAGACCTTGATTACACTGTTCAATAAGCTTCTGGGGCTTTTTTTAAATTTCAAAAAGTTAAGTCCCCTTGAGAACCTTAGCAGAAAGGTGATATATTAATAAACATAAATAGGACAAGGGGGAATAATTGAAATTAATATAGGACTAGAATACATTCAGTGAAAAGTACTCTTCAGTAAGTGAAAGTGATCTCATAAATATTTTTTTCTGTTTTACACAGCAGACTTTAGAAGCAAAATTTTTATTTCCTCTAACACAGGGTTACATCATTAACCATTTTTAAGGCTACACCGTCCTAGCATAGGTAAAGCTGTTTAACTTTAAAGTATGTAGATCTGATGTGAAAGTGAGGTTCTGAGCTTTCTGTTAACACAAGCTTTGCTATGCTGTAAGGAATGTTTGTTTGTTTGTTTGTTTGTTTGGATTTCTATGCTGCCTTTCTCTGTAGACACAGGGCGGCTTACGAAACAGGAATAAATACAAAATACAACATGTAAGAAACCCAAACATAAAATCTAATCTAAAATCTCAGTTATTAAAAACAGTCACCCACATTCCTATCACAATCATACATTCATGCAGCGATGGGCTATGAGGCGGAATGCTAAATTGTGCTCGCCACCGCAGCTCGTAAGTTCTTGTGAGACCAATGAGATTTTGCTGCTGCACCTGTGGAGGTAGCAAAATTGTGCCCCTGTTTCGGCGAGCTTTTACCTGTGGCTCCATGCACAATTTTGCTAACTGCACAGATGCAGCAGCAAAATCGTGCTGGTCCCACAAGAATTTATGAGCTGTGGCGGTGAGCGCAATTTAGCATTCTGGCTCGTAGCCCACTGCTGCGTTCATGTCATCAGTCAAGCAGGATGTCAGCACTCAATGACCCCAGGCCTGCCAGCAAAGGTGAGCTTTTAAAACCTTATGAAAGGCCAGGAGGGTGAGGGCAGTGCGAATCTTTGGAGGGAGTTGATTCCAAAGGGCTGGAGCTTCCACAGAGAAGGTTGTTCCTTTAAGCCCCACCAGCTGGCATTGCTTAGTTGATGGGACCTGGAGAGGGCCAACTCTGTGGGACCTGACCAGCTGCTTTGATACATGAGGCAGTAGATGGTCCCATGAGTAGTCTTGTTCTAAGCCATGTAAGGCTTTATTGACCAACATTTTAAGTTGTGTTTGGAGACCAATTGGTAGCCAAGGAAGCTTGTGGAGTTATGGTGAAATATCTGTATACCTTGAAAGGCCCAGAATGTCCCGCACAGCTGCATTTTGCACTAACTGCAGTCTCTGAAAGTTCTTTAAAGGTAGCCCCATGTAGAGGGCATTGCAGTAATCAAACCCCGAGATGATGAGGGTATGGGTGACTATGAGAAGTGACTCCTTGTCCAAATAGGGACACAACTGGTGCATCAGGAGAACCTATGCAAATGTCCCCATTGCCACAGCTGAGAGAGGCTCAGCTGTGGATCAAGGAGTACAGACCCTCTCTGAGGGGGTCAAAAGTATCTCCCCCTAGAGTAATGAATGGTCAGATGGAATTGTCCCTGGGAGGCAAAACCCACAGCCACTCTGTCTTGTTGGAGTTGAGCTTAAGCCTGTTAACACCCATCCATACCATCACAATCTCCAGGCACTGGCACATCCACTGCTTCACTGAATTGACACAGGGTAGAGTATCAGTGTACTGTTGGTAACTCATGCAGTATCATTGAATGATCTCACCCAGCAGTTTCATGTAGATATTAAACAGTAGGGGGAAGAGGACCAATCCCTGAGGAGCCCCACAGAGTAGGGGCCTAGGAGCTGACCTCTGACCCACTGCCAACACCAGCTGCAACTGACTGAAGAAGTAGGGGGAGAAACACTGTAACACAGTGCCTCCCATTCCCAACCCCTCCAGTCAGTGCAGAAAGATGCCATGGTCGATGGTATCAAAAGTCACTGAGAGGTCAAAAAACACCAGAATAGAGAAGTGACCCCTATCCTGGGCATGTCAGAGATCATCTATCAGCACAACCAAAGCAGTTTTGGTGCTATAGGTGGGACTGTTGAGGGTCAAAATAATCGGCTTCATACAAGGACCATAGGAGCTGGAACACCACCACCTTCTCAACAACCTTCCCTAGAAAGGGAAGGTTGGAGATGGGACAATAGTTGTTTAAAATAGCTGGATCTAGGGAAGGCCTCTTGGGGAGGGGATGCACCACCACCTCCTTTAATAGGGATGGGAAGCACCCTTCCATCAATGAAGCATTGATAACTGCCTGGATCCAGCCTCATGTCACCTCCCTACTGGTCGGCCAGGAGGGATACAGATCCAATAAACAGATGGAGGAGCTCACATCTCCCATGGCCTTGCCCACTTCATCAGGCATTACCAGGTCAAACTCTTCCCACAAAACTGGACTAATGGTCCCTGTCACCTCGGCTGACTCATTGTCAATCAGAACTGCCCAGGTCAGTCCAGAGCTGAGCGACTTTATCAGCAAAAAAAATTGTTAAAATTCTCAGTACTGCCTTGCAAAGATTTGTACACTTTACCCATATTAAGGAGTGAGCGAGCCACCCTAAACCAGGTGGCTGGGCAAGATTACACTTATGCAATCAAGGCGAAAGATAGGAACATCTTGTCACCTTGAGCACCACTAAATAAGTCTTGATATAAGAGTTTAATTGTGTTTGGTCAGATCCAGATTTACTGGCCCTCCAATGCTCCTCTAGATGTCTCTTCTGGTGTTTCATCCCCCTAAGTTCCTCAGTGAACCAAGGAGATTTCCATAGAGAGATTGCAGCCCATGGGCTAGATGCATCACACACTGACCACCCCACTCCCATTTTAGCAAAGATAAAAATTGTGATATGTCATGTGATGACAATGTTTAACACCCCTGATCTACAGTATTTTAACCAGAGACCTAGGATGATAAAGGTTACGAGCTTCTTTTACTCCATATCCGTGTGTCAGGTATTACAGAAGTGGGTAGGGATTTTCAAGTAATGAAAAATAGGAGATTCTCTCATGATCCACTAGGACTGATGGATAGCTAAACCCCAGTCTATAGTTGTCATCTCCCTGAATCAGAGCTTTTGTTGGGAAAACAAATTGTGGTGGTTATCCTTTCCATTAGGAAACCTACCAATTGTTGGGCCTTCATATGTCCTTCAATCACAGTATTCACCAACCTCATGAACAAGATGAGGCAAAGCTTTGATTGTGAAGACACAACAGATTTATTCTGGCATTCTTTGTGTTACCTCATAGACTAGCCTCTTGTGAATTCTGCCTGTAGTTGAAAAACAGAAGTAAAATTCTTCTGTAATCTTATACATTTTCCCCTATATAAGTCAAGTAACTATTGGACCATGTTTTACTTCTTTTTTTTTTACCACGCAGGATGCTTGAGAGAAATGTCTTTCTTTAGCTTCTTCCCTTAGTAGTAGCAGCTGCTCTTTTCCTTGAGCAAGTGTTCTTGTTCCTTGAAATTATGTGGGGAAGAAGATGCTGCACGGCTGTCATGTCATGTTGTTTCTGAATCCCCTTTCTAGCAACGTGACTGTGAGAGATTTCAGAAAACAGCACTGGCAGTTTATCACGCTGATAATTGGTGGTCAGCAGGTGAGGAAACTACTTGGTGATGCTGACTGAAAGACATGAATGACAGGTGCTTTGGGAAAATATACAGACTTTCTCAGTGGGAAAGCTTTATGGTTACCACCTAATAAATATTCTGCTTATACACGAGGTTCAGATCAGCAGCCATGTCACCCTCCAGAATACTCTATTTCCCCAATGTGTTTTCTCCTTATTTGACATAAATTCCAGAGCTTAAACATTGTAGAGAAGGTAGAAGTTTACTGTGTGAGACCTGATTGATATATTTGCTGTGTACTGTCAGTGACTGTGTAAGTCAAATGATCAGTTCAACATTTGATGAAAATCTATGAAGAAAGATAATATAAACTTTTGGGCAGGTGTCAGCAAACCCTGGTGGTGATTGGGAAAAGACAAAAACTGATGATTCTGGCTTATTCTTGTGTTATATCTCCTGTTTGGATAACAACATTTGTAATCTGAACCACTAGTTAATTATATTTCTTAAGCACACCATGATTTTCCCCCTCTCTTAGCAAATTTCATTGTTTAATATTTTCCTTGTTTTCTTTATTTGGTAGACTCTTCATTAATCCTTTTGCTTTTCCTTCGTGGGTTTTGAGTAAACCTTGTCATTTTACTACTGCCAATATAAAGTTGTACATTTCAATCAGCAAAACTAAAGATACTTTATTTTTAATTAACAGGTGTAGAACATGGCACTAATCTTTTTATTATTGTTGTTGTTGTTAGTTGTAAAGTCATGTCCGACCCATCGTAACCCCATGGATAATGTTCTTCTAGGCCTTCCTGTTCTCTACCATCCTCTAGAGCAGTGATTTTCAACCTTTTTTGAGCTGCGGCACATTTTTTACATTTACAAAATCCTGGGGCACACCACCAACCAAAATAACACTCTAGGACAGTATATATATTATACATATTATCCTCCCCCCCCCCTTGTGTGTTTGTATACACACCTTAAAACCATTTCCACAAACAGGTGAGGACTGGGGTTTTTTTCCTCTCTTATTCTTTGGGTGCTTTTTATCATATGCTTTAAATCAAGAGTCACTTCTGTCTTTTGTTTCTCTCTCTCTTTCCTCTCATTCTCTGCCTCAATATAGCTGTCTTGCAGGCGTCTAACAAAAGGATTTTCTTTTTCTTTTTTAAAATATCTTTATTAAATTTTTCACATTTTACAAATCACAATAGTGTTTTAAGCAGATCTACAATCTTTGTTTACATTATTTTTATGTTTATAGAGTTTATTTTACAATATATTCTAATTCTACATCTTTCCACACTTTCTCTTCATTTTTCTATCACCAATCCATTCATACCACTTTTCCCATATTACACAATTTTCTGAATATTTTTGTCTTTTAAGTTCTACTGTTAGTTTGTCCATTTCCACACATTCATTTTTTTAAAATTATCAAACTCTTGGTGGGTGTATCTTGGTTTCTCCAATATTGCTCATAGTTGTAATATGTAAAATCAAGTATTTGATATTTTTGTCATATTGTCTTTCGAGTTTCTAATAAAAAGAATTCTGGAGTGAATTCTACTGCTAACCTTAACCAACTTCCTGTAACCAACTATGTATCCTTTTCCAGTATTTCTTCACGTCAGGGAACAACCACCACATGTGATCCCACGGAAAGATTTTCTATTCCTATTACTTGTCTCTTTGGGATTCTTCTCATACTTCCTTATCAAGGTTCACAGTCTAAACCTAATGGGCTGCTCATTGGTTCTTCCAATCATGATTCACTCACCCAGTGTCTCACACACTGGATGCTCTTGACCACAATCTTCTCTCCATTGGATATATTGGGTGATTTCCTAAAGCCCTACTTTAGAGAGAAAAGCCTTATGGGTTTTTTTCTCTTGTTCCTGAGTAATCATTTACTGTATTCTCATAACAAGATTGCTTTCTCTCTTATCTCCCCTTTGTCTTCTTCAGGACATGACGACTAAGAAATTCCTTTTCCACTTTAAAGCTTATATTATTTTCTCCATTATTCTCAAGTAATCTTCCCATCTCATTCTAAATCTCACTTTTTCATTTCCTCTGCTTGCTTTCCTAAGCCCACCAATTTCTTTTCTTTTTCCTAGCTCTTTCTTCCAGAGTTGAGCTCTATAGTCAATCTTTTCTGTGTGATAAAGTCCCAAAGTCTTCTCTTGTCCCCCACTCTCTATGCAAATTTTGCTACCCCAATTACTCATGTTTTATATCTTTTTCAAATTCTGGATACCATTTCTTCCTTTCATGTCTCCAAGGTGACCTTTCATCTCCTTTATTCTAATTCCATTGCAGGTTTTCCATTTTCTAATAGGAAACACCTCAGATAATGCTGTATTCTAATTGTTTTATTTTCTCCATGTTTACCTTTATATTCCCCCCACCTTTTCTACATGCTTCTAATTACCAACCCTAGACAGCCCAAGTTATTTTATTTCTTCTCATGGCAAATCCCTTCCAGTCTGCACCAACTTCACTTATTGCCACTGCTTTATGCAAACATACACCATTACAAAATCTTTATTTGCTTGTTTGTTTACTCATTCATTCATTCATTCATTCATTCATTCATTCATTCATTTACCTAATTGTCCATATTAAGTATACAACTATGTGTGATGTTGTATGTTTGTGAGACACATACAAAGAATATATCCATAACCGATGAAAATAATACAAAGAAAACAAGTGTTAATTATTTTACTATTTTCTGCTTCTGCAGCATATCATATATTATATCCTACTTAATCACAGTTCTTTTAAATGGTAAAAAATATAGAAAAATGATCTGACCTTTGTTTTCAGTTTTCCCCTACCTTTTAGAAATGACATCACGTAACTTATACTTAAAGATATCAGAATAGAATAGAATGGAATGGAATGGAATGGAATGTAGTTGAATTGAATTCTTTATTGACAAAGTATGATAGGACACACAAGGGATTTGTCTTGGCACATATGCTCTCAGTGTACATAAAATAAAAGTTCATCAAGAATGATAAAGTACAATACTGAATGCTAATCTGGGAACCAGTCGATATAAATTTTAAGGATACAAGCAACAAAGTTACAGTCACATAGTCATTTGTGGGAGGAGATGGGTGATGGGAATGGTGAGAAGATTAATAGTAGTGCAGACTTAGGAAATACTGTAGTTTGACAGTGTTAAGGGAATTATTTGTTTAGCAGAGTGATGGCTTTCGGAAAAAAAAAACTGTTCTTGGGTCTAGCTGTTCTGGTGTGCAATGCTCTATAGCATTGTTTTGAGGGTATTCATTTCAATTCATTTTTATTACCAGAGACCAGAACATACAAAAACACTCAGTAAATATACAATTAAAAGTTGTATACATGGTCAATAGTACTAAGATTGCAATCCATAAACTGTGAGGCCTATAGTCAATTTAATACTAATAGGGAAAGGAATAAACAGGCTAGCCACAGTTGGCATATATATCGCTATGGTGAAGAAGACACAGAATCTGGCCTGTTCATCTTTAAGCACCAAATGGAGATAGATAGTATCTGAGCTTCCAGGACACCTTGCAATTAATGACAAAATATGTTTTTTCCTAATTTCCATATAAAGGAGCATCTAAGGAGGGTTCCACAGGCTCCATCTCTCCTGAGCCGCAGGGGCAAAGTCTTTCAGTGAATGGTATTATTTTATACTTACCATACAAAACGGCTAATGGAAGTGCATGATACCGTGCAAGTACAAATGCTTTTCAGTCATTTGCTGATTCCAGCTGTCTAAGAAAACTGGCAAAAGCCACAACACATCTAGTAGGGGGAAGGGCATTTGCCCAGGTTTGCCTGGTGCACCAGTTTCTGTGGCGAGGGGTGCGTTTGCCCAGGTTTGCCTAGTGCACCAGTTGCAGCCCTATTTGGACAGGGAGTCTCTACTCACCTCAAGGTTCGACTATTGCAACTCTCTCTACATGAGGCTACCTTTGAAGAGTGTTTGGAAACTGCCTAGGCATGCCCATATTTTTTCAATGCTCCGCAGACTGAAGTGGCCTGCCAAGCAATTCAAAGTGTTGATTATGACCTATTAAGCCCTACATGGCATTGGACCAGAATAATTGCAGAACTACCTTCTGCTGCATGAGTCCCAGTGACCAGTTAGACTTTCTCCATGTCCCATCAACTAGACAATGTTGTTTGGCAGGACCTAGGGGAAGAGCTTTCTCTGTGGGGTCCCCAACCCTCTGAAATCAGCAACCCCCGGAGATTCATACTGCTCCCACCCTCCTGTCACCAGGCTTGGGGTGATTAGACCCTAGCTTTCTGGCTGGCAAATGTTATGTATGGTTGCTGTTTGAATGGGTATGATTGATTTTTTAATATAGTTAATGATTTTAGAGTAGTTTATTTAATTTTACTTAATTGGATTTAGCGTATTCCATTTTATTGTTCTTTTTTATGTTATAAGCTGCCCCGAGTCCTCTAAGAGAGGCAGCAAACAAGCAAACAAGCAAGCAAACAAGCAAGCAAGCAAACAAGCAAGCAAACAAGCAAGCAAACAAGCAAGCAAACAAGCAAGCAAGCAAACAAGCAAACAAGCAAACAAGCAAACAAGCAAACAAACAAACAAACAAACAAACAAACAAACAAACAAACAAATAAACAAATAAACAAATAAACAAATAAACAAATAAACAAATAAACAAATAAACAAATAAACAAATAAACAAATAAACAAATAAACAAATAAACAAATAAACAAATAAACAAATAAACAAATAAACAAATAAACAAATAAACAAATAAACAAATAAACAAATAAACAAATAAACAAATAAACAAATAAACAAATAAACAAATAAACAAATAAACAAATAAACAAAATCTGGAGCCAGAAACTGCAGAGCTTTCCCTAAGTTTACCTGCCTCTCAATGTCCTTCACCCTTAGTCACAAGGTTTGTCTTGCTTGATCACAGGCCATCTTGAATATTAAAGCTGGGGAGAAGCCTAATTAGGCAACATTGGACTCAACGGCCTTGATCCGTGATGAAGAAAATTTGTCTTGGAGGATTAACAGAACAAGACCTTGCGGAAAGAAGTTAAGCTTTAACCAACAATTTAGAGACGCTATACAAATTCTTACTTCGATTTTTACCAATCCTGTCTCCAGGCACAGAAGTGCATTTGAAACACAACATGACATCTGGAGAATTGATCTAATAAATTTGGATTAAACTACTTCTAGTGATGTAAACCATGAAGCTGAAGCTGGCAAGGACCCATAAAGGAGCTGAGCTAGCGACTTGGCCACAAAAAGCTTAATAGCAGCACAGACGTAGTATCCTCCCTTTGTGCAGAAAAAATTAAGAATGGTGCTCGCTGATCTTTGGCGCAGGGCAGCTGTATATTCTCCACGTGCTTTTCTTGAACCATTGGCCTGAATGACCAACCCCAGATATCTTGCATGTTTGGTATTATATATTTGTCTACAATTTGGTGATGGGATTTTCATCATAAGAAATCTATACTGCTCAAAATAATAAAGGGAACACTCAAATAGCACATCTTAGATCTGAATTAATGAAATATTCTCATTGAATACTTGGAGTTATGTTTAAGTGTTCCCTTTATTTTCTTGAGCAGTGTATGTTTGGAGTGCTAACATTAAATAAATATACTAAACATTGAAAGCTAAATTTTCTTAGGATCCATATTTTTCAGTGATAATTTTCCATTATCACTTCTTTTACCTAATACACAGAAACAATAGGTAGTGATATTTTTTATAGATAACTAGTCTTTGACTTAAAACCACAATTGAGCCAAACAATTGAATTAAGCCTTATAAAGAGTTGGGGTGGTGCAGTGGTTAGAGTGCAGCACTGCAGGCTACTTCAGCTAGCTGCTAACTGTAGTTCAGCAGTTCAAATCTCACCACCGGCTCAAGGTTGACTCAGCCTTCCATCCTTCAAAGGTGGGTAAAATGAGGACCCAGATTGTTGGGGGGCAATGTGCTAATTTTGTAAAACGCTTAGGGAGGACTGTAAAAGCACTATGAAGCAGTATATAAGTCTAAGTGCTATTGTTATTGCTATTTTTGTTGCTAAGGAAAAAAATTGTTAAGTGAGTTTTGCCCCTTTTGCAGCTGTTCTTGCCACAGTTGATAAGTGAATCATTAAGTTAGTAACACTTAAGTTAAGTGAATCTAGCTTACCCATTTTCTTTGCTTATCAGAAGGTCACGAAAGGTGATCACATGACAAACACACACATCACTTGGGCAACTAATTTCAAATTAGATACAAGACAGAATCTTGCTGTGAACAATCCATATCTCATTATGCTTCTCTAGTGACTGTAAAGAAAAAAATGCAATAAGTGGCCATCATTTTTAATATTTGCCAGAATTAGATGACATCCATTAACACTATCCACCTTCTCAATGGTGAAAACGGAAGTCTCTGTGTGTATATATTTATGTGAATGGTTGTTGTTTTCTAACTTTTTGACAACATTGGATCAAATTTGTATTTAAGAGCTGTCTCTAAGACCATGGGATTTATCATATTTTGATCAATTAGATATTTTGGTGGAGTCTGTATAATTTGTACAACTTCTTTTTTAAGGATTAGCTACCCACCCCCTCTCATACTTTTACAAGTAATTTGGATTTTATTGTTCCAAATTCCATGGGTGCCTATTTATATATAGTAGCTTGCCATGCCAGTTTGGGTAGAGTATGGCTTTTTCTTAGTGGTTCCTCAATTAGAATATTGTTTTCTACATACAGTAGTACTCTAGATACGAGCTGCTCCACATGCGAGTATTCCAAGTTACGAGCCGCAACGCGAGCAACATTTCTGTTCGACACCCAAGCTCAAATTCGGTATACAAGCGGAGCTTCCACTAGGTGGTGCAAGAATCTCCTTGCTTCTGGTTATCTCGGCGCGAAAAAGTCTAAAGGCATTCGTTCGAGATGAGCTCGGGTCTGGAATGAATTAAACTCGTATGTCGAGGTACCACTGTATACAAATAAAAATTTGCCTTAGTCATCCACTGAAACAATCACAAAATATCAACCATTTTTTCATGGAGAAATGGAAAGACAGAGAAAAAAAGAGATGTCAGAAAAAGAGTTTGAGGAAGGCAATGAAAGGCTGATATTAATACTAATTCAATGTACTGCTTTTTAAACCCCCAAGGATTATCAATCTGTAGAGATCTACAGATCTTTTGCTGAAGTAGAAAAATTACTGGAGAAGCTTACTTTTTCCAAAAGCAAATTTATTTTCATATATGACAGTAGCTTCTGTTAGTCAAAGCATGTCTGCTTAGTGATATGCATTAATATAAAGCATGTACAACAAATGTTATTTTATGTTTCCTCATGACTTATTTCTACTTTGCCTTTTAGCTTTCAGGATAATCATAAATGTCAATTAATATGTCGGAAGTAAAACTTAATAATGTATAACAGCAATATCTTAATATCAAATGGGAAGAGAAGCTAAAACATACAAAGAATGATTGCAGAAATTAGGTATGTCTAGTTTGATGAAAAGAAGGACTGGGGGGGTGACATTATAACAAAGAATGATTGCAGAAGCTAAAACATACAAAGAATGATTGCAGAAATTAGGTATGTCTAGTTTGATGAAAAGAAGGACTGGGGGGGTGACATTATAACAATGTCAGACTCATTCGAGACAATGATGACTCCGCATACAGATGGGAAGTTGAATAACTATCCTTGTGGTGTGACCAGAACAATCTAGAACTGAACACACTCAAAACCGTAGAAATGGTGGTAGACCTTAAGAGAAACCCTTCCACCCTTCCACCTCTCACAATACTAGACAACACAGTGTCAACAGTAGAGACCTTCACATTTCTAGGTTCTATCATATCTCAAGACCTAAAATGGTCACCTAACATCAAAAACATCATCAAAAAAGCACAACAAAGAATGTTCTTTCTGCGCCAGCTCAGGAAGCTCAAACTGCCCAAGGAGCTGCTGATACAGTTCTACAGAGGAATCATTGAGTCTGTCATCTGCACCTCTATAACTGTCTGGTTTGGTGCTGCAACCCAACAGGACCAACACAGACTTCAGAGGATAATCAGAACTGCAGAAAAAACAATTGCTGCCAACCTGCCTTCCATTGAGGACCTGTATACTGCACGAGTCAAAAAGAGGGCAGGGAAAATATTTACTGACCCCTCACATCCTGGACACAAATTGTTTCAACTCCTACCCTCAAAACGTCGCTACAGAGCACTGCACACCAAGACAACTAGACACAAGAACAGTTTTTCTCCAAACGCCATCACTCTACTAAACAAATAATTCCCTCAACACTGTCAGAGTTTCTACTAAATCTGCACTTCTATTCTACTAGTTTTTCTCATCATTCCTTTCACCCATTTCCTCCCATGTTGACTGTATGACTGTAACTTGTTGCTTATACCCTAAGATTTTTTATTAATATTGCTTCTTCATTGCTTATTTGACCCCTATGATAATCATTAAGTGTCGTACCACATGATTCTTGACAAATGTATATTTTATTTTATGTACGCTGAGAGCATATGCACCAAGACAAATTCCTTGTGTGTCCAATCACACTTGGCCAATAAAATTCTATTCTATTCTATTCTATTCCATGTCCCAATCTCTAAGAGTTCAACCTATTCTCCAAAGCACCTGATGGTAGGACAAGACACAACAGATAGAAACTAATCAAAAAAGAACCAACTTAAGGAGAAATTTCCTGATAGTCAGAGCAAATAATCAATGGTATGTCTTGCCTCCAGAACTTGTAGTACTCCAACCCTGGAAGTTTTTAAGAAGAGTTTGGACAACCATTTGTCTGAAGTGGTATAGGCCTCCTGCTGAAGCAGGGAATTGGATTAGAAGACTTCCAAGGTCCCTCCCAATTCTGTTATTCTGTTATCTTGGTATTGCATTGAATCATAACAAGAGGAAAGCACAAACTAACATCTGAAGAGAAGGTGGGGACTGAGATTAAGCAAATTCTCTTCATATTAGCACCAAAGCTCAGCCCAACTGTCCATGCAAAATTGTGAAGCAAAGGCCTTCCCAGGTTTAAGATATTTGGCTTTCTAACTTCTTCTAATCTATGTAAGAATTATTAATATTCAAGATGCATCTTCTCTTATTCGTTCACCTTTTAAAAAGGTGCTTGCAGTGTTCTTGACTCCCCAATTCAGATGAGACCTACATTAGTCTTCTTGATTCGACAAAAAGTCAAGTCGCCAAAGTTCATATAATGGCTCAAAAGCTGCTCCATTAATCAACAATGACTACAAGATATTAGGCTGAGGGGGGGTGAGGAACAGTGGCCTTTTCCCTGTGAAGCATCATTTTAAGATATTTTGCACTAATAAGATAGGCTTCATTAAGAAGCAATTAGCATCAGACAATACTGTGAAAGAAAAAAAGCACTGATTTCTTTGACCCATAAATGAAACTGTTCCAAAAAGAACTATGCACTACTGATTTACAATAAAATGTCATCGGCACTTTTAGAATATCATAGAACAACAGGACTGGAGGAAACCTGAAAATGATCAAAGTAAATTGTGAACCAAATAAAAAAATTTAACCCCTAACACTAACATTGCAGTAGTTATTGACTGGCTAGGTTTACCCAACAGGTTCCATATTTAGAGGAATATAAGATACATCTTTCCCCCCTTTAAAAGACGCTGAAAATTTGGGTGCATCTTATACTCTGAAAGTAGCTTTTTCTAAGCTTTTTTCCAGCCCTTACAAGGCACTAACAATCTTCCTGGATCTTCCGGGCTTGCAAACTTTTTCATTGCTATTGTCTCCAAAGAAGGTTTTTCCCAGCTCTAAGTCTCCTCCAGAAAATGTTTTTTTAAGCCCTAACCAGGTGATACAATAATGTGCTGAAGCTGACCAGACTAAGGACGCTAGCCAAATGAATACCTGGTAGGCAGATATTTTCTCCCTATTTTCCTCCCCAAAAACTAAGGTGCATCTTATACTCTGGTGTGTCTTACACTCTGAAAAAGACAGTATTTTTTGGTTTTCTTATTGGTGATTCAGCATATCATTATGAATATAGCTATTTTGATTTAGAAGCCACTGTTGTAGGAATTTACCATCTTTGGAAAGTGTATAGGATTGCACTTCCTGAAACAGTGTTTGTGTACAATTGCTGTGCGTGAGAGAGAGGGGGGGGAGGGGGAGAGAGATCAGGTCAAGCCAATATTTAGCCTAGAACAGTGGTCCTCAACCTTTTGGGCACCTAGGACAGGTCCCATGTAGAAAAGTTTTTCTGTGGACTGGAGCGGGTATGGTTTCATGTGCTTCCTGCATCCCATAGGTGCATGGCTTGGTCTCTGGTATGCCACACCCATTGTCAGTCCATAAACAAGGTGTCAGCCACCATGCTGCTTGCTTGCTATCAGCTGCCATAGAAATGGGGGAGGGGAGGCATGGAAGAGATATCTCCATATAAGTCTGATTAAGGAGTATAAGGGAGAAAATTTCTCATCATCTATTGTGCTGCCGAATGGATGTTTTTACAGATGTGATGGCCCCACCTGAAGATGCACCCACATGATATCCTGGAGGAATGGAGATTGGATCGTCAGCCTGGGTCCTTGGGGGGAGGGATTTCGGGATGTTTTTAATATCTAATTACGGTGCCTTTAGCCTCAGATCTTGCTTTCAACTTGTTGCTATCAGTTCTTACTCAGTAAAAGTACCTTTCTTTACAAACATGATTGAGGGAGTTTGTTTCTTGGGTTTTGAATGGAGGCACATATGACACTGGGGTTGGGGACCCCTAGCCTAGACCATCAGATTTATAAGTTCTGCGATCTAAGGTCTGGTTGTAAAAACAGAATTAACCTATCGTCTCTTGTGGTCCTTGTAGATTGTCCTGGTTGGCAAAGCACTTTATTCCACTGAATAACAGAAACTTTCATTCCTTATAATAATCTTTCTGAACAAATGGCTTACACTGGAAAAGGAATGAATTTAAGTTAAACAATTTGAAATTGGCTTCATTCCTGTAAAGAATTGCCACAGATACAAATAGAGATTAACTCTGGGTATCAGCCCTTCTTCTTACAGGAACTTCCCAACTTCAAAATACAATATCTCCACAAACATAGCAGGACTCAAGGACAATATAAAAGAAACAAATGGACTTTAATTTTTGCTCATTTCTATTGAAAAAGACAAAAAGCAACTTGAGATAGGGGCAGGGGGCAGGGGGCAGGCAGGGAGTGTCTTCATCATTTCATTGATCATCATATAAATTGTAATAGCTTTTCCCCCTCAAGTCCACAAGATCAATAGAACTATTTTTCTGCTAAATATTGTTTGTCCAGTTGATCCAGAAGGTTAAAAAATGTTTTGGTTTTTTTTAAAGCCGAGAGACATAGGAAGAAACAGATAAGCTTTACATTTTAAATTTTAATTTACATTCATTCTTCCATAAGGAAAAAAAAAGTCCCTACAAATTTAGATGAAGCTCTAATATTTGCCCTATAGTGATGATATTCAAATATTTGCCAATCTACCATAAGATAAAACAGGAAGCTGCATGAATGGAAATTGAATTAAGTTCTGAGGTAAGTCTTTGACTTACAAATATTCATTTAGCAACTGTTCAAAGTTACAATACACGAAACAAATGACTTACAACTGTACTACTCTATTTTCCCCCAAATAAGACATCCCCTGATAATAAGCCAAATTGGGCTTTTGAGTGTATTGCAATAAGGCCAAGCGCTTATTTGAAGGTTCAAAAGAATATAAGACAGGGTCTTACTTTCGGGGAAACGTGGTAACATTCAGGTGCTTGCCGATTGGACTATTTTACAAGAGTTACAGTGTCCCATATAACCACCATTTGTGATCTTCCCAGCTGGTTTCTGACAAGCAAAGTCAATGAGGGAAGAAGGTGGATTCACTTAACAACCTCATGATTCACTGAACAACTACAATGATTCACTTAACAACCATGGCAAAAAAGTTGCAAAATAAGGCATGATTTGCTTACCAGCTGCTTTGTTTAACAATGGAAATTCTGGTTCCAAAGGGGGTTATACATTGAAGCCTACCTGTATTTACAAAGATTAAAGAAATATGGGGTGAGAAATATGGCATGATAGCCAAAGGTACTTGAGAACCAGTTGTTCCTCTGTCAATGTTTGTAATAGAGAGGAAGTCCTACCCCAAACATTTTACATTCCTGCTCACCTAATCTGAGAAAGTTCCACAATTTTTCTCTCCTTAATGTTCTGGTTAGCTCTGGCCCAGCTCCTGCCCCAAGGAATGTGCAGGTAGATTTGGGGGAGACATCCACATGCTGCAGGCCTGTTTTGCTCCCAATGGAACCTGCCGATGAAGTGTCCTCTGACCAAGGAGGCCTGAGTGACAGGGAGGAGGAGAGTTTGGCAGACAGCCCAGGAGGAGATCAATCATCTGTATCATCTCTGGATTCTGAACAAGAATTAATGACACATCCACGCATGCGTAGAGTGATGCATAGGAAGCAACAACTAAAGGATTATTACAAAAGTAAATGAGGCCACCTATGGTTGGGTGGGGCTGCTGTAATTAGTGCTGCTGCTATAAATAGCAGCGTGTGAGTTTGGCCATTGTGGAGAATTATCTGATCGTTGTGTTTCATGAATGTCTTGCTGACTCCGGCCTTTGTTTGTTGACTTTTCACCAAAACAGAGCAAAGTGTGTGGAAGAAGAAGGGCTGTGACTTTCTTCACAGCTGCAAGCTAAGTACTTCCGAACTGATAAGGGACTTGTACAAACTACCAGGTTGTTTTGGGACGAGTGCCCTTTGCAATACAAAAAGAGCACTTAGTTTATTTTGAATTTTGTGATAAAGAACATTGTTTTGAATTTTCAAACGTGTGTGTGTGTCTGAAATTTGTACCTTTGAATTTTGGGGAGGCTCCTACCAGAGAGTCCGGCAGAACACCTTAAACTTTGCTATCTTTTGAAAGCACTCTTCGTACCTCACCTGTTATCCTTTGGGGTAAGCAACATTATGCAGAATACAACAAAAAGAGTAAGAAATACTAAGCAAAAGAAATCAAAGGCCCAGGGAAAGAAAAACATAGCTATTATTTTTCTGAACTGAATTTGCACACATTATTTGATATAATTTAACAGGTTTATTAGTGGTATTACATATAAATTCCCAGCAGAGATGTTAGCAGAGTCTCACAGAGGAGTTTCTATAAATCCGCAGAGAAAGAGAAAATAGGATTCTTTATTATATGTCAAAAAGCTATTGGAACTAAGAAGCAAAACCCTGGGTCTCTACAAAGCACAAGTTTGTGTGGCTGTCATTGTGCTACTTTAGCAACAGTACAACTAAATTACTTCAAATGAAGCACAACAAATATTGTTCAGAATTTTGAAATTATATCTTCTGTAATGGGGAAGACCTAAATTAAGATGGGTGAAAATCCATGTTTTCTTATCTCCAAGAAAAATGTCCAGGGATATTGACTCAGATAGAAAAGAATATTTGTCTCTCAGGCTTGAAGTTGATGCTCACTGAGCTTAGTTGTTGCAGACATTTCATTACCCAACTAGGTAACACCATCATTGCATTGCATCGGCATCCTTTAGTCTTGAAAAACCATGGTATCATGCTCTGAACTCACCAGAGCATGAAGCCTGGGTAGGTAACATCATCAGCATCAATAATATTGTCTCAAGAAGGAAAGGAGGTTGATACTTGTTTTTTCCAGGATGTTTTATGGGGGGAAAAAGAATTTCTCCTTGTCCCACTTTACTGTTGCAGACATTTCATTCCCCAACTAGGTAACATTATCAGCATCAATAATGCTGGCTCAAGAAGAAAGGAGGCTGATACCTCTTTTTTCCAGGATGTTTTATAGGGGGTGGGGAGAGAATATGTTTGTTTATGTTTGTTTATTTAGATTTGTATGCCGCCCCTCTCCGCAGACTCGGGGCGGCTCACAACAAAGTGCAAAAAATACAATTTATAACAAATCTAAATTTCTACTAAAAACATTTTAAAAAACCCATTTCTAAACACACATACATACACACATACCATTCATAAATTGTATATGCCCGGGGGAGATGTCTCAGTTCCCCCATGCCTGGCGACACAGGTGGGTCTTAAGGAGCTTGCGAAAGGCAAGGAGAGTAGGGGCAGTTCTAATCTCCGGGGGGAGTTGGTTCCAGAGGGTCGGGGCCGCCACAGAGAAGGCTCTTCCCCTGGGGCCCGCCAACCGACATTGTTTAGTTGACAGGACTCGGAGAAGGCCCACTCTGTGGGACCTAATTGGTCGCTGGGATTCGTGCAGCAGCAGGCGGTCTCGGAGATATTCTGGTCCAGTGCCATGAAGGGCTTTAAAGGTCATAACCAACACTTTGAATTGTGACCGGAAGTTGATCGGCAGCCAATGCAGACTGCGGAGTGTTGGTAAAACATGGGCATACCTAGGTAGGCCCATGACTGCTCTCGCAGCTGCATTCTGCACGATCTGAAGTTTCCGAACACTTTTCAAAGGTAGCCCCATGTAGAGAGCATTACAGTAGTCGAACCTCGAGGTGATGAGGGCATGAGTGACTGTGAGTAGCGAGTCCTGATCCAGATAGGGCCGCAACTGGTGCACCAGGCGAACCTGGGCAAATGCCCCCCTCGCCACAGCTGAAAGATGGTTCTCTAATGTGAGCTGTGGATCGAGGAGGACGCCCAAGTTGCGGACCCTCTCCGAGGGGGTCAATAATTCCCCCCCCCCCAGGGTAATGGAAGGACAGATGGAATTGTCCTTGGGAAGCAAAACCCACAGCCACTCCGTCTTATCCGGGTTGAGTTTGAGTCTGTTGACACCAATGCAGGCCCCAACAGCCTCCAGGCACCGGCACATCACTTCCACTGCTTCATTGACTGGACATGGGGTGGAGATGTAAATCTAGGTATCATCAGCGTACTGATGATACCTCACCCCATGCCCTTGGATGATCTCACCCAGTGGTTTCATGTAGATATTAAATAGCAGGGGGGAGAGGACCGACCCCTGAGGCACCCCACAAGGGAGAGACCTCGGAGTCGACCTCTGACCCCCCACTAACACCGACTGCGACCGACCGGAGAGGTAGGAGGAGAACCACTGAAGAACAGTGCCCCCAACCCCCAACCCCTCCAGCCGGTGCAGAAGGATACCATGGTCGATGGTATCGAAAGCCGCTGAGAGGTCAAGAAGCACCAGGACAGAGGATAAACCCCTGTCCCGGGCCCACCAGAGATCATCCATCAACGCGACCAAAGCAGTTTCCGTGCTGTAACCGGGCCTGAAACCCGACTGCTGGGGACCTAGATAATCGGCTTCTTCCAAGGATCGCTGGAGCTGGAGTGCCACCACTTTCTCGACAACCTTCCCCCTAAAGGAAAGGTTGGAGACTGGCCAGTAGTTGTTAAGTACGGCTGGGTCCAGGGAAGGCTTCTTGAGGAGGGGGCGCACGAGCGCCTCTTTATAGGATGATGGAAAGGATCCCCTCCCCAAGGAAGCATTGATAATCTCCTGGACCCAGCTCCGTGTCACCTCTCTGCTGGCCGAAACCAGCCAGGAGGGACACGGATCCAGTAAACAGGTGGCGGAACTCACAGCTCCAATGGCCTTGTCCACTTCATCAGGTGTCACCAGATCAAACTCTTCCCAGACAGATGGACAAGTACGGGCCCCAGTCACCTCAACTGACTCATTGTCAGCTGTTGTGGTTCCGTCTGAGGCCCCTCAGGGAACGGCTGATCTTCTGTCGGTTTCCAGCTCAGAGGGAGAGGCTGAGGAACAGGAGGTGCAGGCAGACGAGGAGGAGGAATCCCAGGCTGAAGAAGAGGGAGGACAGCCAGAGTCCCACCAGGGGGAGCTCTCCCCAGCAAGCAGCCTGGATTCCTTAGAGGAAAATGCACAAGCCATAAGTGATCTGCGACAGAGAAGAGCTACTCGGAGAAGGGAGCAATTGGCTAAGTACTTTCAGCATTAAAGAGGCAACAGCTGGGTTTGGGTGTGGTGCTCTTTGGAAAGGCTAAAATGCAGACCCACCCTTCCTGGCTTGTGGAGTTTTATCTTTGAGAGTCTTGGGACCTGGCTGTGAACTTTGGCGTCTTGGAATCCTGGTTTGTGCCTTTGACTATTGAAACCTTGGGGGGGGGGGGGGGTGCCAGCAAGAAGCTTGCTGTATTGTCTGGACATCAGAACTCTGCTGTAACGTATTATAGCCTGTCTGTTGGGAAGAACAGGTTTTCCTCTGTGTTTATTTTTTCCAGCTATAAAATACTTTTGGCTTTTACCAGAGTGTCTGGCTGTTTTTTCCAGTTGGTGTTGAGGTCTGGGGGAACCCAGACAGAACAGTCAGCCGACTCTGTTTTCCAATTGGAGTCAAGGTCCGCCCGGATCTGAGCGATTTTATCAGCGAAAAACGTGTTAAAATCCTCGGCACTACTCTGTAAGGGCTCCCCAACTCCCCTCTGATTAAGAAGGGAGCGGGTCACCCTAAACAGAGCGGCCGGGCGGGATTCCGCTGATGCAATCAAGGCGGCATGATACGCGCATCTTGCCGCCTTGAGCGCCACTTTGTAAGTCTTAATAAAAGCTCTTACAAGTGTTCGATCAGATTCAGACTTACTCTTCCTCCATCGCTTCTCTAGACGTCTCTTCTGGCGTTTCAACTCCCGGAGCTCCTCGTTGAACTATGGAGCTCTACGGGGTCCCAAATATCTCCTTGTCCCAAATTATTTAATCTCGATTGAAGGCTAATGTTTAAAAGAAGCAGAAACTCGGTGTTCCAAAGAAGTGATATTATAGTATATTTTTTATTTGTCAAGTTCACAAACTTTTTTTTGTCTCTTCATGATCTCTTTAAGGCAGAAATATTTTATTTCTGATCCACCTTTAAATGACAATCCCAGCTTCAACAAAAAAAGTGCAGATAGTGATCTAACCACTGTTAAAAAGTACTTCTTGATTATTGGAATTAATCTGTTATTCCCCCATCAAACACACACACTAGCATACTAGAATGCTAAAACTGTTTTTCTCCTTTCCTGGAATAAAACACTTTACCTTCTGTTTTGTAGTAATTCAGAACAATATTAAACAATGTAATGGCATATGCTGTGTATTAAACGTGATCTAATGCACTGAGTAGACTATGGTTACATTTTCACCTTTACCTAGGCCCTCGACAGTGGGTACTTTCAGATATAGCATTTATAATATAGCTAGACTGCCTCATTCTTAATATTTTATGGGAATCTTTAATTATAATGTTTTCCTATTGCTGAACTGGGTCAAGTTAGACAAATATCACTGATACTTTATGGAAATTTCCACTGCTCTTCTGACTTAGTCAATGGTCTCCCTTTTTCTGATCGCCCAGTCTATTAGAAGACTTAAAGATAATGTCACCATCAGAAGATACTGTGCTAGAAGATAAATGGAGGCAAAAAGAACAAAAGGCTAAAGGAGAAACTAATAGAGGACAGGAAGAAAGATTCATCCTCAAATGATTTATTAATAGCATTTTGTGGAGAGGAACTCTCTAGTGAAAGATCCAGCTGGAATTCAAGGTAAGTCTGTGTTTGGCAGAAGGAGGCCACATCTTCTAAAGCTCCCCAGTTAGAAATATCTTCTGGCAGCACAAAAAAAGAAGAATCTGTTAAACTCCAACATGCTTATATTCCAGCATTAAACATGTGAGATGTGTTTTGCTTCATTTTTCATGTGTGTGTATGAGTGTGTATGTATGTATTTGATGAGGCATTGTAAGTTTGTTTAAAGGTTTATTTCACTATTATACATTCAACTCACACAGCATCTCTCCGGTTATTTTTCAGCACTGTCTGGAGGCAAGGATAATGAGGTACTTTGTAACCTCTACCATTTCGCTAGCTCTATTTTACTTGAAAACAGGGGTGGCAGTGGAGCAGCACATGCGGTTGTCCTGGTGTGGTTGGGGAGGCTTACTAGCACATTCGTCTTGCTATTTGTGGCACAACTTAAAATGTTGTGAGATTCATCATGGTCTGTTGCCCTACAAATGCCTATTGTCCTTTTCACTGACCTAATACAATGCGATGCAATGCACTGGGCATCCAAATATAGGAAATGCACTTTTATAGAACATGAAAAACCTGGATGTGCCTTATTCCACTCATGAGCAGCTCACATGCTCACAATCCGTGACATTCAGAGAGCTCTACTATTGCAGGTAGTTCTGCAAAGAAGACGTAGCTACTAACCAATTGAAGAATTGTATTTTGCAGGTAATTAGAGGTATTCACCACTTCCTAGATTTGTTAACATAATCTAGGAATGAATTTGGTTGCAATTCATGTTTAAGGCTGTGTATTCATGATAACAATAACAAAAAAAACCCACTACCCCCATATTGGGCCATAATTGCAATATTGGCTTAAAACTGAGGAAGGGAAAGCTTAAGTCTGCAGTGTCACTGAACTAATTAGTTAATCTTGGGCCAAACTAGTTATGGGGAGCCATTTTTTTTACTACCACACTGTGGGTGTGGCTTATTTTGTGGGTGTGGCTTAATGGTCATGTGACTGGGTCGGAGTGGCTTGCCGGCCGTGTGGGAGGTGGGAGTGGCTTGAACGATCATCATTGTTCAAGTGAACTGTTAAGTCCTCGACTTACAAACTTGCCAGTGTCGTTCGCTGGGGTGACAATTTGCTTCATGTTTCCCATGCTCTCCTTCCTGGGTCACCACCCCCCGCCTTAGGCTTGGTAGCTAGGTGAACAGGTGCTGCCAGAAGCATAAATGCTGCCTATACTGCTTCCACCCATGCCTTCTGCTTGTCCCTCAGGTGGGAGGTGGCCGCGTGAGGCTGGAGGGGAGCCAGGCAGGAGAGAGGGAAGTTTGTCCAAGGCCAGAAAGGAGTAAAGAGGAAAAAAGCAAGGAGTGCAGATGCAGCAGCAGCAGCAGGGGGAAAAGGAAAGATGAACAGTAATCCAGGAAGTGACAGCCACCGATCAGCTGGAGCTGCACACATATCTTCATTTCCACCAGTGGAACTATGTTCCAACCCATCCTGCCTGCTGCCCACCCCTGGGCCAAACCTTATTCTTCAGCCAACTTTATTTTCCAATATATACTGCCTTGTATTCATTTTGTTGATATTATACACATGTGCACACTAAAATAATTTAATTGAATAATTCAAGAATCGTGTGGCTGAATTATTGATGTGCGTGGTGACATAGCATATAAGTTACTCTCCTATAGAACTAGTCCTAATTATCCAGTAGGAATAATGCATTTCATTTGAGTTTGGAATCAACTTCCAACAGATTTGATTTAATGGAAATGATGTATAATCACAATGGATTATAGCACTGACTGGCAGAAGTGAAAGTTCTCTCATTGGATAAGCAGTCCAAACCCGCAGTACAAGACTTCTCTGAGATGCTCCCAGTTCTCTGTTGCTGAAATTTGTATAGGAGACTATGGTACGACTGGATAAGTTCCCCCTTGGGGCACCAAGACAACAAAAGTTTTGTAACCAATGTAGTTGTCTTGTTCACTTGGTCTTAAAGCATATTTATTCATATGTGTGTGTGTGTGTGTGTGTGTGTGTGTGTGTGTGTGTGTGTTTTATTTATTTATTTATTTATTTATTTATTTGAATTTGTATGCCACCCATTATATCCCTAGGGACTATGGGATATAATATATCCCAAAACTTTGTATCCGCGGGTGTTCTGCTTCAATGATAGCAGTGATACAAAGAACAATAGAAGAAAAACAGCCACGCAAAAGCAGCACAAGACAGAAAAACATCAATTACAAAGAAATCTATAGTTACTGTATTATATATGCACCTTTGCACTTCACTCAGGATTCTTTCTGCTTGTCTGGCATTTATAAGTATGGCGAAAGGCAAAAAGTAGGCACAAATTCAGAGTTACTCCTATCTCTCCTCCATGCCTGTAACACAATGATCACTCTATTTCTAAATAGGAATTCAGCATTCTTGAAACAGCATGACCAAAATATGATCCAAAATAAGGCAAGTGACATTTTACAGATCTGGAAGAAAACTCAGTTATTTCAAGTGGGCTTATTTTTAAGTGATATGGATGGTTACAAGTGCTGGGTTTTGTTTTTGTTTTTTGCTTTGTGATTATTTTTAGTGTTGGGTAAAGTTTGGGTTCGGGTTAGACGTTCGCTCTAACACCGTGAAACGCCGCCGCCCAGGAGGAGAGTGGGGAATCCAATTGTGGGATTGCCCACCTCCTTTTGCTTGTGGTGTTGCAAGCAAAAGTAGGTGGGAAATCCCACGATGGGATTCTGTGGGCGGGGCTTTGATGTCACGGAGACTCCTTCCTCCCCGTTTTGGCCGACCAGGAAGTAGTCTCTGTGATGTCAAAGCCCCGCCCCCAGAATCCCATTGTGGGATTCCCCACCTACTTTTGCTTGCAGTGCTGCTGCGGCATCCCTTTCTGTAAAAATAAAAGGAAGGAAAAGGAGGTGAGGAATTCCTCACCTCCTTCTTTATTTTTATAGAAAAGGATGCCACAGCGGGTTTGGGTTCAGCAAACTCACCTGAACTTCACAGCAAAGTTCGGGTGAGTTCACCGAACCCGAACTTCTTTGGGTTCGCCCAACACTAATTATTTTTTTGAATATGAACCCCACAAATTTTCCCTACTTGCTGGTTTCTAGTATAGCAATAGACTGAATTTTGCAGTCTTTGGAGAAAAACAGTTATACATTCAGGTATGCATTGTTTTAACTAGGTGTCCATTAATGCCTGCTGATATGTTTATTTCTTTCTGTCCTTGTTATTTTAGATGATAAAGAAATATTAATTGTCCCCAAACCTACTGTAATTTCAATAAAAAATGGATTCAAGTAAATGAATATGATTGATTGATTGATTGATTGATTGATTGATTGATTGATCGATTGATCGATTGCCTGAATGATTATATGCCATTAAATTGATGTCAACATTTAGCAATTATAGGAGTAGACTTTCTCCAGAATCTTCTGTTCCCATCCTGACCATTCAGGTCTTTCAACAATGTCCATCCACTTTGCTTTTGGTCATTATTTTCTCTTTCCTTCAACCATTTCCAGCATTACATCCTCCTCCAGACAGCCCTGGTCATTCCTGCTTTCAAAATGAGAAATGTTTATTCCATGATCCATTTGTTTGCTTTCCTGTGATGGTGTCAGGAGCTTTCTCTAACAAAAAAGTTCAAAAGCATCAATATTGGTTCCTCAGAGAGGGGCGGCATACAAATCTAATTTATTATTATTATTATTATTATTATTATTATTATTATTATTATTATTATTCACCAAAGTACCACCTTTGCTTCATTAGTGTGTCAGAGAGAAAGCCTACTATCTGAATATGATTTATGTAATCTGTAGCTCCAGTGCCAGTGGGAGTTCCTTTTAAATGTTTAATATAGCTGCTGTCCAGCTCACCCCAGGCCAGCTGAGCAGCAGCTGTTTGACATTTTAGCATGGCTTTCCATATCCTATCTATCTATCTATCTATCTATCTATCTATCTATCTATCTATCTATCTATCTATCATCAAAACGTGTACAAGATAAAAGGTATGGTATAAACATAAAAAAAGCAAAGTAGGTATAGGTAAATTTAGACAATAGGACAGTAGGACAGGGATGATAGACATGATGGTGGGCTCCTTACAGATCTTTTAGGAATGGGGTGAGGTCAACTGTTGACAGTTTAAGGTTAAAGTTTTGGGGGTTTGGGGAAGAAACCACAGAGTCAGGTAGTGCATTCCAAGCATTGACCACTTTATTGCTGAAGTCGTATTTTCTGCAGTCAAGTTTCCAGTGGTTTACATTGAGTTTGAATCTATTTTGTGTGCGTGTTTGTTGTGGTTGAAGCTGACGTACTCATTGACCAGCAGAACATTGTGGTAGATGATTTTATGAACTATATTTAGATCAGATTAAAGGCGGTATAGTTCTAGGTTTTCTAAGCCCAAAATTTCAAGTCTGGTGCAGGGGTGGGCTACTGCGTGGATTGGAGGGGGGGACGAAAAAGTGGGGTAGCAAAAATGGAGCTCCACCTCAGAAAACCCAATTTTCACTGAAAGATATTGAAAGAAAATTCAGGGCGTCCTGCATAAGCACAGTATGGTAGTAAAACTTTTGTTTGCCTTTCACTGGTCTGATGGAATAAGGTATTCTGTTGCAAGCAGAGGAGTGCTCTTCTTGTGAAATATTTCTGGAGATTAGGTTAACAATACTTAGTGCCCTTTTGGCAATGTTGTTGCAATGAGTTCTGGCACTTAGGTCATTAGACATGAGTATTCCAAGGTCCTTAACAGCGTGGGGGTCATCTACAAGGTTGTGTCCTGATTCTTTTTGCCAATATGTGAGACAGAGCATTTATTGGTTGAGATTTGAAGTTGCCAGTTATCCGACCATTGTGATACATGGTCTAGTTCAGGGGTAGGCAAAGTTGGCTCTCCTATGACTTGTGGACTTCAATTCTCAGGATTCCTGAGCCAATCATGCTAGCTCAGGAATTCTGGGAGTTGAAGTCCACGTGTCATAGAAGAGCCATCTTTGCCTACCCCTGGACTAGTTCTTTTTGAACTAGTCCAGGTGGTGTCCGTGGTGTTGAATAGTTTAACATTGTCAGCAAAGAGAACACAGTTATTTATAATATGATCACAAAGGTCGTTTATGTAAAGAATGATAGTGTTTGGTCCTAGAATGCTGCCTTGAGGGATACCACTGTTGATAGGTGCGGGATTTGATAGGGCATTCCCTATTTTAACTATGTTGTCTGTTTGACAAGAACTAGAGATTGTTATTAATTAATAGGAGATCCTAGGGGATTAAATTTGGGACTTTCTGCACAGTGAAATATTCATTGTTTTTCACTAGTCTGTCCTATTAATATATTTAGGATCACTGGTTAATCATGTTCAGTTCAGGTAGGACACTAGAGTTCCATAGTGGATTTGTAATTTAACTGGGTGTGTAGTTAAATGTTGGGCTAAATGTTTTGTTTTTGTAAAACAATTTATGATGTTAAAACTGAAAACAGGAATGCCATTTGTTCCCTAGCCTTGTATTTTCTGAGCATCCATGGAGATAATTTGATAGGTAGTGGGTGAAATTACACCTCCCACAAAACTCAAAACAAACAGCAATTTAAACAGCAGCACTGAGCTACAGAGGAAAATGATCTTATTGTAAATGATGTGCAATAATAAAAAGGCTGCTTCTTTCTGCCTGATGGTGAAAAAGAGCATTTTGTAATTTTTAAATGCTTTCATAAATACTGGGTCACAATTTTACCCTTCTTTTTTATCTCAAAGACAGGAAAATTACCAGGGTAATAAAACGAGAAGATTTGAAACCATTCAAAGAGGACAGCTTGCTAATCAGGCACTTAGAATTAGATCTATTCTACATTTCTGTTAAATAATAGTGGGTGTCACAAATCTGACTAACTGTTTGCCTTCATCTGAAAAGGTTGCAGGTTCAAAACCCTCCCATGAAATGGGAGGCTAGGTTCTGCAAGAGCAAAGAAAATGCAATTTTGTCATCTTTTAATTTTTCTTCCATGTTATGAGGCTTGGCTCTAATAATAAAAATCTGAAGAAAGCAGAATATACATATACATATGCACACACACACATGTATATATACATACACAATATGCCAAGACCTTTATATATATATATTTTTTTCTCAATATTTTTTTATTAATTTTCTTAAAATTGACACACAGACTTACAAACATTCAACATAAAGTGTGGGGATGTATCTTCCCCGCTTTTCTCAAAAGTATAAATGCAGATATAGAAAAAGGAATACATAGTTAAATACATAATTTGATACTACTAATACAAAAATATCTAATAAGGAAAAATTGATATTATAAAAAAGAAAAATAGTTGTAACTAATATAAAACCAAACAGTCTTATCAATTCTATGTATATAAACTAATTCTAGTATTGTTCTTAAACAGAAAAAGGAAAATTTAAACCAAAACATCTATATTTATTTTTAATTTTCTGTATTTTTTTTTCCTTATCTATCCATACATAAACTTTGTTCCATGTTTCATAAAATTTCGTTTCTTCTTGATCGTTTAAGCGTCTTGTCATCATATCCATTTCCGCGCAATCTAATATTTTTGTAATAACTTCCTCTTCTTTGGGGATATTTTCCCCTTTCCAATTTTGCGCGTAAATAATCCTTGCCGCTGTGAAAATATGTATAATTAAATACAAAACTTCTTTTTTGTAATTTTGGTTAGTAATTCCTAGTAAGCAGAACTCCGGGGTAATTTCTATGTTTTGCTTTACTATCTCTTTTGTCATTTTCTCTATCATTCTCCAGTACATTTTAGCTTTGTTACATGTCCACCATTGGTGGTAGTAGGATCCTATTTCTTTCTTACATTTCCAACACAAAGGTGATGTCTTGGGAAACATTTTTGCTATTCTACTTGGTGGGAGATGCCATCTATAGAACATTTTAATTTGATTTTCTTTTAAAGAAACTGATTTTGTCATTTTCCAGTTGTGCATCCAAACTTTCTCCCATGTGTCTATATCTATTTCTTTGCCTATATTTCTACACCACAGTATCATACTGTCTTTTAAAGTTAAATCAATATTCTTGTGAGCAATCAAGTATTTGTATATTTTCCCAATTACTCTGTTTTGATTTATAGTAATTAAGTCACTTAATAAATTTTTATTTTTATTAAATATGTAAAGTATGCTGTCTTTCTGGTATCTAGATCTAATCTGTGCATAGTGCCACCAATCAATTTGTATCCCTTCCTCTTGTAATTTAATTCTAGTTTTTAATTTCATTTGATCATCTAACAAGTCTTTATATCTTATTATTCTTGTATCCTTGATAGAATTTGGATGTATTATTGCATCTAATGGGGCAACCCAATCCGGAATTGTTAAAAAGTGGTTTTTCCTTATATCTTTCCAAACATCAAATAAGTATTTTCTTAGTGTATGTCTTTTAAAATAAGAATGGTTTTTATCTTTATCATACCATACGAAGGCATGCCAGCCAAGCATAAGGTCATGTCCTTCTAATTTTAATGTTCTCTTATCCTCTAAGGTTATCCAATTTTTAATCCATGTTAAGGCGGCTGCCTGATAATATAATTTCCAATTAGGGAGGGCAAAACCTCCCCTCTCTTTTATATCTTCTAACATATTTATCTTAATTCTTGCCTTTTTGCCTTGCCATAGAAATTTTCTAACCACATTTGTTAAATTTTTAAAAAAAATTGCCCTTGGATTTATTGGGATCACTTGAAATAAAAATAAAACCTTGGGTAAGATATTCATCTTAATTGTGGCAATTCTTCCCAGAAAAGATTTTTTAAGTTGTTCCATATTTCTAAATCTTTTTTAATTTCATTAATTAATTTTATATAATTATCATTTTTTAATGTTATTGTTTTGGCTGTTAACCATATTCCCAAATACTTTACTTTTTTAACTATTTGTATTCCAGAGATACGTTCTAAATTGTTTTCTTGTACTTTATTCATGTTTTTTGTTATAAATTGTGTTTTATTTTTATTTATTTTCAGACCTGCTACCTTACCATATTGTTCTATTGTCTGGATTAGTCTTGGTGCTGTAACTATCGGATCTTCCATTATAAAGGTCAAATCATCTGCAAAAGCCTGGACTTTATATATCTCTTTTCTAACGGTTAACCCTTTTATCTTTGGATCTGCTCTTATTTTTATTAATAGTGTTTCTAAAGTCATAATGAACAGGAGGGGTGAAATAGGACATCCTTGTCGAACTCCTTTATTTATTTTAAACGCTTCCAATTGCTCATTGTTTAATATAATTTTTGTTGTTTGTTCTGAATAAATAGCATCTATTAAATTGATAAATTTAGGGCCAAATCTCATTTTATTTAGTTGCATTTTTATAAATATCCAATTAACATTGTCAAAGGCTTTTTGAGCATCTAAAAACATTAATGATAATGTTTTATCTGGATGTTGCTCATAATATTCTAATACATTAATAATTGTTCTAAGGTTATTTTTAATCTGTCTGCCTGGCAGGAAACCATTCTGGTCGGAATGAATTTTACTATTTATAACTGTTTTCGACCTATCTGCATATATTGCAATAAATATTTTATAATCGACGTTTAACAATGATATTGGTCTATAGTTTTTAATTTTTTCCATTGCTGTATCCGGTTTGTGAATTAAAGTTATCAAAGATTCAGACCATGATTTAGGAATTTTGCCATCTAACCTGCATTCATTAAAGATTTGCAGCATATTATTTCTTAATGTTTCATTTTCTATTTTATACCACTCTGCTGGAATGGCGTCTGGTCCTGTGGCTTTATTATTTTTTTGCTTCTTAATAGTTATAAGGAGTTCTTCCAGTGTTATGGGACTCTCCATCCTCTCCTGTTGTTCTTCTGTTAACTGGGGTAATTCGGAACTTTCTAAATATTTAAATAATAATAATAATAATAATAATAATAATAATAATAATAATAATAATAATAATTTATTAGATTTGTATGCCGCCCCTCTCCGAAGACTCGGACTCATCTTCCTCTATATTATCATTTTTATACAATTCTTTAAAAAAAAATTGTACTATATTTGCTTTTCCTTCTGTATCATATTTTATTGTTCCATCTTTATCTTCTAATTGTTTAATTAATTTAGATTGTCTCTGTTTTCTCAGTTTATATGCTAACCATCTACCTGGTTTATTGGCATGTTCAAAATATTGTTGCTTAGCTCTTTTTATTTTTTCCAGCATTTGATTCTGTTCTTCCAATCTAATTTTATGTTTAATTAATTTTTTTTCCAAATCCTTATTTTTCATGTTTTGTTGTGATATAAATTCTAGTTGTTTTAATTCATTCATTAATTGTTCATATTTTCTTTTCTTTTCTTTGTTGTATTTTGCTGTGTAAGATATTGTTAATCCTCTTATGTATGCTTTAGTTGCATCCCATAAGTTTTGGGGAGTAGTATCTGTATTTTTATTAATTTCAAAGAATGTTTTTAATTCCTTCTCAATCCATTCTTTGTATTCTTTCTCTTTCAGAATGTTTCTATTCATTTGCCAATTGTAATGCTTTTTACTATTTCTCATATAGACTATAACTGAGTTATGATCCGCCCATGTGTTAACATCTATTTCCACCTCTTGTATATATTCTGCTGTTATTTTAGGAGCCCACACCATATCTATTCTAGTCCAAATTTTGTGGGGGTTTGAATAGAAAGTATATTGCCTTTTTTGGGGGTGTCTTTCCCTCCAAATATCATTCAATAGTAATTCTGCTTTCATTTTCTGAAAAGTGGAGGGTAATAAATTCTTTTTTTTCTTTTTACTATTTTTTTCTTCCCCGAGTGATCTAATTGTCTATTTGTTATTGCATTAAAATCTCCAATAATTAACATATTTTCCAAATTTAACTCTATAATTTTTTGATGTAGTTTTTTATAGAACGTAATTTGATCGTCATTTGGGGCATATATAGAAACAATAGCAAGAGGTCTGGGTTCAATATTAACTTGGACAATCAAAATTCTACCTTCATTATCACTAAATAATTGTTTGGAATTTATAGAACTCTCAACATACATTGCTACTCCTCTTTTCCTTTGATCTGCTAATGCAGCATACATGTTTCCAATTTTAGTATTTAGCAATAAATTGGGATTGCTTTTTTTTATATGTACTTCTTGGAGTATAACAATTTGAGCCTTTTGGTTCTTAATTTTAGAAAATATTTGTTTTCTTTTTTTTGGTTCATTTAGTCCATTAACATTTACTGAGAAAATTTGTAAGTCTCTCGATGTGGTCATTTATTGTACTTTTTGGTTTCCCGCTGGGGTTGCTTTCTTCTGGCCCCGTGGTCCTGCTCCTCCACTTGTGCAGATGCCCCCATGGCTTCCGCTTGCATTACTTCCAGTTCTGTTGTTAACTGTTCCATTTTGCTTATTCCACTATTTTCATAAAAGTCTCTTGCTTGATCCAAATTCTCCAGCTTATATCTTGTGGATTTCCATGTGAGTGACAGTCCTTGTGGAATAAGCCAGCGAAAAGTTATGTTCTCTTTGATCAAGATTTTGGTCAAAAATTGGTAGTCTCTTCTATTCTCTCTGACACTTCTTGGAATTTGTTTTAGTATTTTTATTTCTTTACCTTTGTGTTGTAGTTGACCAGTTCTTGACCAGTGCAGTATGTCATCTCTCAAGGTTTTTCTTACAAATTTGATGTGAATCTCACGTGGAAGGTTGAAACGACGTATGTAGCTATTCGAAATTCTGTAAACTTCATCGATTTCTTTTATTATTTCTAGTGGGTCTATCTTGAGGATTTTCCCAATAATTTCAGCCATAGTGGCCTTTAAATCTTCATCTTTCTCTTCTATTATATTTTGAAATCGTAGCCCATATGACGCACGTTGCATTTCCAGATGTGTAATTGATTCATCATATCTTCTGTAGCATGAATCCGCTCTGTCCTCAAGGTAGTCAATTCTTTTCTCCATTTTCTCCGTCTTTTCTTCAGCTGCTTTCATTCGATCTTCACTGTCTTTCAAAGTTTGTTTAATCTCCTTCATCTGGTCTTTCATCTCTCCTGTATCTACTTTCATTTCAGCCATCTCTGCTTTTATTTTATCTTTCTGCTGGGTTGCATCGCATTGAGATTGCAGCATAAAGTCATTTAATGCAGTTAGTGTCTCTTGGATTGAGGCAAGTGAAGGTTGTTGTGGTTTCTCTTTCTCCTTCTCCTTGGTAAACATGATTACTGATAAAGCCGGCTGTGCGGGGGAGGGATGAGGCGAGCCTTGGGGGGACGATGCAGCAGATGTTTGCTTCTTAATTGTTTTGGTATAGGTGGAAGTACTTGACATTTTGAAATTTAAAGTTAGTATTATTTTATGTTAGCAGTATATAAAGAATCACTATAAATTCCAAAGCTACACAATTAATTACCCTATGCAGACCACAGTAAAAATTCAAATACACACTAAAATTTGAAATATAGTTCAAGTACAAATACAATTAGAATTCAATATTCAAAATATGACTTGTTAAATCTTATTGCTCTAAATCCAAAATTATATCAAAAAGAAAAAAAATTGATTTGGCACAGCAGGAAAGGGGAAAACCAAAGGAGAAGGAAGAAAGAAGACAATAGAAAAGGAAAAAAAATAAAGAATAAAAGAAGGAGGGCAATCTAGAAGAGAAGAAAAAATATAATTCAGTTAAGGAGGAGCAGGAAACCAAGGATTGTTAACAATGCATATACAAAACCCAGATGATTATAATATAATATAAGTTTAAAATTCAAAACTTAAAATTGTAAGAAGGAAGAAGCAAAAATCAATTATTTATGTTCCTCTTATAATAAAATAAAATAATTTTGTTGATTGAAGATCTAATCTGTTTTAGAAGACACTTTTAGTATAGGTTAAAAGAAGGTCCCATTGATTTAAATAGTAAAAGCAGTAAAGTTTAATCTTCTCAAAATTTATAGAATCTGAGTTTTCCAAACAATTGCAATTTAATTATCCAATGTTGGAATGAAGTCGATCCCTCTCTTGCAGCCTAGAGGAAAATATAAAGCCTCTCCGCTACGAATCCGACAGAGCAGCCGTTAATCCAAACGAAATGATCCAATGAAGTAATCCAAATAGGGTCAATCAAATAATCCAAATGTAGAAAAATCCAAAATAGAAGAAAAGTATTTTTTATATATTTATTCAAGTTTTATGTCTAGATAGTAAGCAGTCTTGATCCTTCCGCTAGAAAAATCCAAGCCCGGACTTCATTTTCTAGTATTTTTTTGTAACCAGTTGCTTCAAAAAAGGAGAAGAATATTCAGCCAAGTAATGTCATTTTATATATGTTAAAGCTTTTAGTGTCTCATTTTGAAATCCTTTAAATTCCCCTTGTTTTCAAACGTTTGACAGTTCAAGTCCAAATTCAAGACAATAAGTGAAAGTAGTGAAAGTAAGTTCCGGCTGTTGTTTTGCACCTGGATACAATGTTTTTAGACAACTTTCTCTTTCGCCTTCTTTTAAAACTTTTTTATTCTCCACTTTCTTTTACTCAGATCTTCTTATTTAACATGAAACGTAGAAAAAAAATATTTTTACCTTGGTTATGCTTTCTTTAGTGTATTCCTTTTTCAATAAAAGTAGCTTTAATCTCTGCTTTCACTTTTCTGATTCTCTCTTGCTTCCCGCTGGTTTGGTGGGATCGCAATGGCCACGTCCTCTTGCGAGAGGACCGGTGCTCCCTGTTCCAGAGCTGCAGGACAGACCCCCTGCCTCCGGAGCCTCGGCGACGGCCTCTCGGACAGAGGGAAATCCCCTGTTCTAGGATCGAGCCATCCAGACTCGATCTGATCGCGTTGGGGCAACCTCTGGAAGGGTGAAAGGAGTCTCAAGGCAGAGCCCTGCCAAGAGACTCCGCTGCGGTCCTCGATGAAACCGGAAGTCGACCTTTATATATATATATAAAGGTCTTGGCATATTCGGATTTCTTCCCATGTAGGATTCAGAGATTTCTGCCGACATTTCGATGAGCTCCCACTCGTCATCTTCAGGCTGTTGCTTCTGTCCTTGTTCTAGGGCGAACACAGTGAGACCTGAGCTGCCTTCCGTCTATAAATACTGGTGGGTGGGTGTGGTTTGATGGCTCAGCAGCTGTAAGCTGTGTTGAAACTTCCTGGTGTGGGGTAACACCTGGAGTCATTGATGTAATTGATGTATGCTGATTAGTTGATGTTTGTGGATTGGGGATGATATCCTGGAATACAGCTCATCTGTTTGGAACCCATATCGCATGTCATATATTAACACCCTTGAAAATGTTCAAAGATACTTCACAAGAAGAGCCCTTCATTCCTCCACTCGAAACAGAATACCCTACGAAACTAGACTTACAATCCTGGGTCTTGAAAGCTTAGAGCTACGACGCCTTAAACATGATCTACATATTGCCCACAAGATCATATGCTGAAATGTCCTGCCTGTCAAAGACTACTTCAACTTCAACCAGAACAACACAAGAGCACACAACAGATTCAAGCTTAATATTAACCGCTCCAAACTTGACTGTAAAAAATATGACTTTAGTAATCGGGTTGTCGAAGAGTGGAACTCATTACTGGACTCTGTAGTATCATCCCCTAACCCACGATATTTTAACCTTAGACTATCCACGGTTGACCTCTCAAGATTCCTAAGAGGTCAGTAAGGGGCGAGTACAAGTGCACTAAAGTGCCTTCCATCCCCTATCCTATAGTCTCTCCTATATCTCGTATTTCTTCTCTACTATATCCTCTATAACCTTCATTGTGTATTATTGTGTATTGGACAACATAAATAAAATAAAATAAATAAATAAAATAGTTGGAGCTTGCAGGCTGCTTAGCTGTTTTGTAATGTGTGTCTGGGGTGTAACAATTTTTGTTTGGCTGCGAGTTTGTGGTCTGGTCATGTGTTTATGGTGTTTGTCGGTTTCCTTTGTGTGCAAGTCAGAGGGGGCTGCAACAGTTGGGAGCACTGCTGTAGTTTGGCTTCTGGATGGTGGGTGTATTTGGTCTGTTGGTGTGGGTTTGGGTCTGGTGGAGGTGATTGGTGGTAGTGTCCTGCGTTGTTCTGAGTCTGGTTTCAGTTTGTATGGCTGGGATACGCTTGTTAATGAGGGCTGCTTTCCAGATGTCTGGTAGGCGGGAGGTATCATCCCGCTTGTTCATATTGTGGGGATGTTTTTCTATCTCAATGGCTTCCATGATTATTCTTTTGTTGTAGTGTTCTGTTTTAGAGATTAATTTAGTTCTGTCAAAATCAATTTCATGTCCTGTGGTTTTGAAGTGTTGGAAAAGGGAGGACGTTTTTTCTTCTTTTCTTAATGTATTCTTATGTTCTGCAACACATGCATTTACTCTCCTATTAGTTTCTCCAATATATGCGGCTGGGCAGATTTTACATGGTATTTAATAAACTCCTTGGTTTTCTAGCTGGATATTATATATGTCTCACATGTTTTTGCTGAATTTTTAAAATTAAGGGAGACTAGGATAGTGCTATTTTGGCCTTGTTGTATATATACACACACCGATAATCTCCCTTAGTCTGGAAGATCTCACCCCGTGGGGTCAAAATGATCACAAGAACGGTGAACAAAAATCCCAGAACCACATGGGGGAACCTAGTGAATGACCTGCAGAGATCTGGGACCAACGTAACAAAGGCTACCATCAATAACACACTACACCACCAGGGACTCAGATCCTGCAGTGCCAGACATGTCCCCCTGCCCAGTACATGTCCAGGCTCATCTGAAGTTTGCTAGAGAACATTTGGATGATCCAGAAGAGTATTGGGAGAATGTCATATGGTCAGATGAAACCAAAGTAGAACTGTTAGAAAAACAATTCATCGTGTTTGGAAGAGAAAGAATGCTGAATTCCATCCAAATAACACCATACCCACTGTGAAGCATGGGGGTGGCAACATCATGTTTTGGCATTGAAGATGAAACAAGGGCATTGAAGATGAAACATGGATGGGTCTTTCAGCATGACAATGATCCCAAGCACACCGCCAGGGCAATGAAGGAGTGGCTTCATAAGAAGCATTTCAAGGTTCTGGAGTGGCCTAGCCAGTCTCCAGATCTCAACCCTATAGAAAACCATTGGAGGGAGTTGAAAGTCCGTGTTGCCCAGCGACAGCCCCAAAACATCACTGCTCTTGGGGAGATCTGCATGGAGAAATGGGCCAGCATACCAGCAACAGTGTGTGCCAACTTTGTGAGAACTTACAGAAAACGTTTGACCTCTGTCATTGCCAACAAAGGATATATAACAAAGTATTGAGATGAACTTTTTTATTGACCATATACTTATTTTCCATCATAATTTGCAAAAAAAATCATTAAAAATCAGACAATGTGATTTTCTGGATGTGTTTTCTCATGTTGTCTCTCATAGTTGAGGTGTACCTATGATGTCGATTACAGGCATCTCTCATATTTTTCAGTGGGAGAACTTGTACAATTGGTGCCTGACTAAATACTTTCCCCCCCACTGTGTAAATTAAAATCTTCCAGAAGATCCAAAACCTATAGACATTAAAAAACATATTTAAACTTGCTTGCCATAACTACTGCCATTTTTATGATTGATTATGTACCATTAAATGGTTGTCAATCCTTAAGAGTCACATAGTTTCCTTTTTTTTCCCTAGGACAATCTGTCTTTTTCCAAAAGTATATGTTCTGATACCCATTTAGCAAAAATAGTACATATTGTGATGCATGTTGCCTTTGTCTATTTCTAAGTATACAAAACTACTCTTCTCAGAATGCTAAACAGCTTTTTGGTGAATTGGTACCATCTAGAAATGCTGTTTATATATGGCTGAGCAACACTTCAGATCTGAAACCAGAGGGGCATAAATATAGCATCTGTTTGCTATTTCCTAAACAGAGATGAGACATTTTTAATTGAAAAATGGGCTGCAAATAGTTGCTAGTTTTATATTTCGACTCTTCAGTCATTGGTAGCAGTGATATCAGTTGCTAGAGAGTACAGTAGAAAAAGCTATGTCACATCTATCCATTTTTTAAAATAAGAGTCCAATTAGTCATTGTGTGTCACAGAATATTTGACTAGATGGTTCATTGGCTAAATCCAACAGAGACCACTGTTAAAAACCCTCATGTTAAAGGGAGAGACTTAGAATGCTTGGTTTTAAATGAGGACAAAAAAAAAGAACAATCAAATTAATCAAAATGTGGAATGGGAAGGACTAGTAGAATACAAGTTGTAGAAAGCACAACCAGCAGTGTACAGAAGGCAACAACAAGGTATTGTGCCAAGTGAAAAAAATATGTTAAAGAATTGTGTTGGATTTGAGCTCAACGTCTGGTGATTACATTAACACATCTGTGCAGTTTCTTGGCAATAATATGTAAGTGATTTTTCATGGCCTTCTTCCTGGATATTTATTCCTCCAAGTTCTGAATATAATTTATAGCCTTGGGGTCTTCTATCTAACTACTAATGGGATCCAACCCTGCTTAATATTTTTATAGTAACTGAAGTTCTTTTAGACTGAAGTTGCAAGGGATGTAGCTTGTATTTTTGTAACTACAAATTTCTCATCAGATTGGAGATAGTCAAGTCAGTTCAAATAAGAATTATAAGGATCACTTTGGAGTCCTACTCTTCAATTAAAGATTTGAATGAGGAGCTGGATGGAACTTTTGTCAAATGTATTGGTGGTCCAAACTTATCTAGGGCAGCTAAATTCTTAGTAGAGAGAAATAAAATTCAAATTGATCTTTATGTAGAAACAGAATTGAAAAGAAACAGGATTGTAAATCACTGAAAGTAATTTAAGAATCAAGTACACGTTTCTTCATTTCAATTAAAAATATAAACAGAGGGTGGGAAATGTTTGCTTATGAAAAAAAATGTATTGGAATAGTAGTTGATTGCAAAATGAGTTATATTTATGAGTTATGTGTGACATAGCTTCAAAAAAATGAAATGAAAATTTTAGGCTGCTATCAGAGCTGTAGCTGGAAATGTGGGAACAACAGTTTTCAATCCTGAGAAAATTGTAGTGTAAATATTGAATGGGCGCCACCAACTATGTTGATTACCAAAGATGAGAAGAAAAAGCTTAGAATTTAAGTCCTGGGATGGAGATACAGGGAAGGTTTTGTTCTTACAGTTTGCAGTGGGAAGCACTAAGTACAGTATATACAGAGGTACCACTACCTACAAACTTGAAATTCTTGATTTAGACAACTTACAACTCCGTCGTCTCTGTTCCAACTTAATTATAGTTCATAAAATCATATACCAAAATGTCCTACCTGTTAACAACTACTTCACCTTCAACCACAACAACACATGAGCACAAAATTGATTTAAACTAAATGTCAACCTCTCCAAACTTGACTGCAAAAAATACGACTTCAGCAACAGAGTAATCAACACCTGGAATGCAACCCCAAAACCTTTAACCTTAGACTATCTACAATTGATCTCTCCTCCTTTCTAAGAGGTCTGTAAGGGGTGTGCATAAGCGCACCATTGTGCCTACCATCCCTGTCCCATTGTCTACTTTTTATCATTACTTATCTAATGTTTTATATGTACAAATTATCACCCTATAATTGTTTGACAAATAAATAAATAAATAAAATAAAATAAATAAACGCCTCTACTTATGATTCAAACTTTTCTAGAAAAGAACTGGGCATTCAAGATTTTTTTGCCTCTTCTCAAGAACCATTTTCCACTTACAAACCCGAGGCTCTGAAACTGTAATCGGGAATGGCAGGGAGAAGCCTCTGTAGGGCCTCTCTAGGAATCTCCTGGGAGGAAACAGGGCAGGAAAAGGTGGGGAGTAGCCTCCGTGGGGCCTCTCTGGGAATCTCTTGGGAGGAAACAGGGCCTCCACCCTCCCTGTGGTTTCCTCAATTGCACACATTTGCTTTTACATTGATTCCTATGGGAATTAATATTCGTAAGTAGAGGTACCACTGTACTTCTTTCAATAATGCTATTTTTTATTTATTATCTCAGTAATAATATCTAATCAAGCAACATATCAGAGGTGCTAAGCCTATGAAGCTTCTGATATTTATATTTCCAGAATGCTGGGTCATGTTTCTGCAAAATAGAAATTAATAGTTGTGAAATCTTTCGTGCTCTATGAGCTTGGTTGTTTTCTTGCAGATTTTTCATTACTCAGCCAGGTAACATCATATGCAAGAAAACAACCAAGCTCAAAGAGCACCAAGGACCCCTCAGTTCAACACTGAGCTGCAAATACGCTCTTCTATCGGTATTAATAACTGTGCCTCTCCTGAGATCTCCTTGCTATATCAACAGAAGCATAACTTCCAAATCATACGAAGTAATTGCTGCAATTTATTCTGCTTTAGTCATACTCCACCTTGAGTACTTTGTTCAGTTGTGAATCCTATGCTTAAGAAAGCTTTAGAAAATTTGGAACATATTCAAATAAGGGCAATGTGAATAATTAAGACATGAAAACTAAGCCCTTGATTGGCAAAAGTGAGTATGTTTAGCCTCGGGAAAAGATAGCAGAGGGAAATTATTACAAGTTCTTTAAATACATGAAAAGATGTCATATAGAAGAAGGTCAAGACACTTTATCTCTCATTACAGCATGAGGACATTGGATAAGGAATTTAAGTTACAGGAAGGAAGATTCTGGCTAAATGCTCTGAATCGTTTAGAATACAATAACATAGTTAGAAGGGATCTTGGAGATCTTTTAGTCCAATCCTGCTTACACAGGAAATTCTACACCACTTCAGAGAAAGGGTTACCCAACATCTTCTTAAAAACTTCCAATGTTGGAGCATTCACAACTTCTGGAGGCAAGTTGTTCCACTGATCAATTGTTCTAACTGTCAGGAAAATTCTCATTAGTTGTAAGTTTCTTCTCTCCTTCATTAGTTTCCCTCCATTACTTTTTCTCCTACCTTCAGATGCTTTGATTTCCTCTTCTTTATGGCAACCTCTGAGATGTTGGAACACTACTATCATGTCACCCCTAATACTTTTCATCAGACTAGACATACTCAGTTCCAGTAATTCTAACCCCATCAAAAGAATGGTTTCTATCTACGAATTTGTATCATAAGAGTTTGACTTTCCTCCAGAAGCAAAGGTTAGGCCAGGGATGTCAAACTCCTAGGTCAAGGTCCGCATGCATCACATGGTCACAAGCTGGCCATGTCCATGCCTGGTGTAGCAAAGGGAAAAGAAGTCCTGATATGTCATGTGATGTTGTGGTGACAATAGGAGTTTGACACCCCTGGCCTAGGCAGTCGGTTTAGTTCGGATTCCTCCTCTGAGTAGGGATATTGGATTTAAAGATCAAAATGCTTTGCTATATAATACTAGGATTTTATGAATTATAAGCAGCAAATCTTTAGAGCCTTTCCAAAGATTGTTTGTTTCCCATCTTTATTATTATTTTTAAAGAAATAACAAGCCTTCCTATTTTTTTGGTACACAATGGCAGTCCTGTGAAGTGGGTACAGCTGGGACAGAATGACTGGCCCATGGTCATTCAGTTGACTTTCATGTCTAAAGTGGAACTAGAATTCATAGCTTCCTGGTTTCTAGCCTGATGTCTTAATCGTTACCATGTGAGCTACTGGGAAACAATACTCCCAGTCATTAAACACAATGTATAAATTGGCAACATTTTATTTCCAAAGTGGAAATTTATAAATAACAACAACAACAACAACAATAATAACAACAACAACCACAACAACAGGATGTCTGAAAAGGGAGTTGCACAATGATAGATCACTCTAGAATGTTTGATTGTTACTCAAAATCAAATTGGTTAAATGTCGTCTATAAACTATATGGACAGAGATGGTTTTGTAACAGTTGCTTCTTACTTACACTCCAATAACCTCCCATTCGGTTTATTGCAATGTGTTATACTTGGTGTTGCTTTTGAAAATGATCTGGAAATTCCAATTCATTCAAAACTGAGCAGCTAGACTGCTGAGATTGGCCAATGCAATCATCTTGTCCTGGGTTTTTTCATCAGCACTTGCTGTGTCACTCAGAGATCAAAGCCGCAGGCTTGCCTCATGAGGCTGGTGGAAATTGATAAAAAGAACAGGAGACGATAACTTGTACATTAGTCCACAGTTAAAATCTCAGTGAGATGAATGTGATGGAATGAATAAAATGCACATACATCTGCTCAGATGTTTCTGCTTGCCAGAAGGCATCTTAATTCTTTTTCTTATCTCCCAATCTAATTTCTTTGCAGATGAGACATCAACATGATTTTCCTTTCAGTGCTGTTTTGAGACTTGCTGAAATAAATTTTGTAGCTCAGTGTGCTTTCTTATTGCACTATATAAAGCTAAAATCCCTTACTTGGTGTCAGTGACAAACATCTCTTTTTACAAAAACAAATAATAAATACTTAAAAATATGGGGTTCTGGAATGCTGCAAAGCAAGCACTGGGCTCCAGAATGATCTCAATTTCCAAAAATAATTCTAGTCCCACAGGATCCAGGTTTTTTAAAGCCTTGTTATACCATTGTATGATTTTTAAAAATCATCATCTTAAATGTTCATCCACTTGAAATAATAATAACAATCAGTCTTAAGGAATTTTCCCTTCCCTGCCCCCTTCCCCTCCCCTCAATTTTCATATTAGACAATTGAAAGGTAAAGAGAAAGTGTATATCTTGTGATCATAAATAAGAAGCAACTAAATTAGAGTGCTAGTTGTATTTATATCATCACAATTTCTGTACAACTAATTATGTCCCACATTAGAAGGCATCCCCTTCTCCTCCTAGGTGTACAGACCTTTTCAAACCTTTCTCACAATACCTTGGAATTAATATTTTGGTTAATTTTAATGAGAAAAGAACTGCTAAAGGGACATAATTGAAAAGTCTAATTAAAAGACTCTAACTTGATGAAGCTGCACACTCATTTATGAGTTATATTATTTAGCAAAATTTATATCATCTTATTAGAAATGAATAGAATAGAATAGAATTCTTTATTGGCCAAGTGTGATTGGACACACAAGGAATTTATCTCAGTGTACATAAAAAAAGCATAGATTTGTCAAGAATTATATGGTACAACACTTAATGATTGTCATAGGGGTCAAATATGCAATGAAAAAACAATCAATATTAATAAAAATCTTAGGATAGAAGCAACAAGTTACAATCATACAGTCCTAAGTGGGAGGAACAAGTAACTGTTCCTGTGCACAGCATGGCTAGTCTAGTGAAGAGAAGGACCAAGTGAGACATGATAGCAGTGCTCTAATATTTGAGGGGATGCCCCAGAGAGGAGAAGAACAAGCTATTTTCCAAAGCATCTGAAGGCCAGACAAGGAATAATAGATGGAAACTGATCAAGGAGAGATTCAAACTGGAAATAAGGAGAAATTTTCTGACAGTGAGAGCAATCAACCAATGGAACAGCTTGCCTTCAGAAGTTGTGGGAGCTTCAGCACAGGAAGCTTTCAATAAGAGACTGGACTGCCATCTGTCAGAAATAATGTAGGGTCTCCTGTTTGGGGTGAGGTGGGGGGTTGGACTAGATGACCTACAAGGTCCCTTCCGATTCTGTTAAACTGCTCTGTTCTTATAACATTACACAGGGGCTACATATTTCATACCTATCATTTAATGTTTGTTATAACTTTTCCTTATCTTGAAGGAAAACCTCCAGGGAGAGAAAGACCCAGCACCACAGTACCTTATAAGCCTCCTGCTGTGGCTTTTGTGAATGACAGGATGCTTGTAATAAGTGAATGCTTATCAGTGATCCACAGGATGAAAAGAAGTGATAATGAGACCAATGCAATCTTTAAAAGTAGGAGAAAAGGACCGCTATGTAAGTCACATAGTTTGTCCACCTTTTGTGTAATCTATTTCTTAGCAGCTCACTTTTGCTTTAGCGTATTGATATTTTGTGATAACACTGCCAAACTGGATACCTTATTTTTTTATATATTTAACCATCTCTTTATTAGAACTTTGCCCATAGCATCTCCCCCACCGCCAAACAAGTAAGCTTTATTTTCTCATGGCTTTCCTTATTTTGCTTTTCTACTATTTCAATCAAGAAACCCTAAACTGGAGGATACGTATTTTTAATATCTTCATTCATTTGGTCTATGCCCATATTCTTTTCAAAACTCAGCATCTGAATTAGAGTTTAAAATATTATTCAAGTCTGCTGCCAGAGACTTTGTCAAATACTATATAAGCAAATTCAGTTTAAAAAAATACAAGTTGTATATGTTTTTCTATTTTGCCAAATAAAGAGTCTACGGAGAGGGCGGCATACAAATCTAATAAATAATAATAATAATAATAATAATAATAATAATAATAATAATAATAATAATAATAATAAAAGCAAAGCTGTTCAAAACCACCTTGAGAATCATCTTGAGAATGTAGAGAATATATACACATTGAAAATTGGTGTTTAGGTTTTCAGAAATGATTGTCAGCCATTACTTCTCTAAGTAGCAGTGGTTAGAAGGATTTAGTCATTAAGTCTGCAGTAACTCCTTTAAGACTGGTCTAAGGCAACTCTCTAAGTCTCAACATCTGGCTTCATTCCCCCTCCCCCCAACCAGGGAATTTTTTTTTCCATTATAGTAAAGTATATCCTGATTCAGTTTTTGAAGAATTCAAAAACTTGGATGTTATTTCAGTTGTTCCTAATGTAAGAAATAACCATGCACTTCCCCCAGAAGTGGGCTGCTAAGGTGGATCGACTCGCCTTCAGCCTGCTTCAACTGGGAGAATTTGTTTCGGCTGATGCGAGCAGGAGTCATTGGCTGGAAATGGTTCGCGAGCTTTTCCTGCAGAGCCGTCCAGGAGATGCTCTCGATGGATTCTTAATCTGTGAGCGTGGTGGCTAGGTTGTAGATCACTGGACCGCAATAATGGAGGAATATAGCTCATTTTCTGTTCTCCGATGCGTCGTCTAGATTGCTTGCTTGGAAGAAGATGCGAAATTTGGACATGTATGCTGTCCACATATCCTCGTCGGGGTTGAAGAAGGGCAAAGCGTGCGGCATTGCTGAAGCCATCTCTGAAATGCGAAGGCTCAAACCCCTCGTCGCCACTGTTAAATCAGAGGCTGGAGGCCGATGAAGAGGATAACAAGCTCTTTATTTAATAATCAGGAACATTTAAAGTGACCAGCTCGCAGGCAGGTAGTGACTTGAAATCAAGCGGCCAAAACCGCACCTTATATACTTTGTTACCAGCGCTGGGATTGGTGACAATGTTTCAAGACTTCGCACCAGGGCTTCCTATTGGTTGCGCTCGGAGGTTCCTTATTGGTCGCACCTCGGCTTCCCATTGGTTGCGCTTGCGGGCTTCTTATTGGTCGCGCCTGCTCAGCGATCACATTTATTCTAACAACTTGCAAACATAACAGGAAGTGTGATGTGTGCTCACCCCCATGGTACTGAGTGTTAGTGGAGTCCATCACAATTCTGCGTGGAGACGCAGGTATGCCTGTGCAAAAAATCATGCTGAAACAGGGGCGCACCTGCGTCTCCACACGTGATTTTGCTACCTTCACAGGTGCAGTAGCAGAATTGCACTGGACTCCGCTAGCACTCAGAGCCATGGGGCCGTTCCACCTTAGCAGCCCACCTCTGACCTCCCCCCACCATCCTAGAGAATGAAATATTTTGGAAACTATTAAAAGAGGTAAAATATTATATTTCCTCAAAGGATAAATGGAGAAACATGTTCTTAAGGGCAGAAAGCAGCCCCAGTCTTTCATAGTAGCCACCAGCAGATGCCTGAACTCTTTAGAAATGGATATTTTGTAAACAGTAAGGAAGACTGGACCAGTTTATTCATAAACAAAACACCTTCAGCCCCAGCAACGGGATTAAAATTTACATCTCTCTCTACCCAAATTCTAAGAAAAGGACATGACCTTTAAGACAAAATAGGATTAATCCACCAACATTAGGATAGCAAAAGCTTACTACCCATGGCACAACTCCTGTAGCATTTCAGAAACTGTATAAAAATCTTTGCATTCATCAAGCTAATTTTGTCAGCTGTCCTAGAACTTCATACTGTGGTTCTGGTCATCAATAAACAGAGTCCTTCTTTCCAATCAGCTGCCATTTTATTTCCAGTGCCATTCTCCCGCGAAGGATATGGACTGGATTTTTCTTCCAACACTAATATGGATTTCTTAGTACCTTTATTTAGGAATTTGTTTTGAGATGAATGTAAATTAAAATAAATGTATCCTGAAATAAATGCACATTACTAATATTAGAACCTTTGTTGGAATAAAATCTGAGAAAAACATAGATAAATAAAAAAAATGGTTACCACTTTTATTCTAGAACCTCTTGAGTGAAGATTGCATATAGCACAATAAATTTGCAACATGTCAAAGAGAAAAAGAGAGAGAAAGAGAAAGAGAGAGAAGGAGAGAGAAGGAGAGAGAAAGAGAGAAAGGAAGGAAGGAAGAGAGAGAGAGGGAAAAAAGAAGAGGAAGGAAGAGATAAATAGACCGAGAGGGAGGGAAGGAGGGAGAGAGAAAGAAAGAGACAAGAAGGAAGGAAGAGAGAGAAAGAGAGAGAAAAGAGAGAGAGGAAGGGATGAAAAGAGTAAGAAAGAGGAAGGGAGAGATAGAGAAAATATTTTTCTTTTGGCAAATTTTTTTGGTGAAAATTTTAGCGCCCCTCCCCCCAACGGTGTCCCTCTTTCCCAATTTTAAAATCTGGTAATTTTAATTTATAATCTTTACTATAACCATTGACCAACAAATTAATCAAATAGCAAACTCTTTTCACTGATAAAGTCGCTCGGATCCGAGCGGAACTCAACTTCAATTGCATAGCAGTATCGGCTGACGATGAGTCAGTCGAGGCGACTGGGGCTAAATGTCTTTGTCCATCTGTCTGGGAGGAGTTTGATTTGGTGACACCTGATGAAGTGGACAAGGCCATTGGAGCTGTGAGTTCTGCCACCTGTTTACTGGATCTGTATCCCTCATGGTTGGTTTCGGCCAGTCGAGAAATGACACGGAGCTGGGTCCAGGAGATTGTCACCACCTCCTTGGGGAGGGGGGTCTTTTCCGGCTCCTTATAAGGAGGCACTTGTGTGCCCCCTCCTCAAGAAGCCTTCCCTGGACCCAGCCGTGCTTAATAACTACTGTCCAGTCTCCAACCTTCACTTTATGGGGAAGGTTGTTGAGAAGGTGGTGGCGCTCCAAGTCCAGCAGTCCTTGGAAGAAGCCGATTATCTAGGTCCTCAACAGTCAGGTTTCAGGCCCGATTACAGCATGGAAACTGCTTTGGTCGCGTTGATGGATGATCTCTGGCGGGCCCAGGACAGGGGCTTGTCCTCTGTCCTGGTGCTTCTTGACCTCTCAGCGGCTTTCTATACCATCGACCATGGTATCCTTCTGCGCCGACTGGAGGGGCTGGGAGTGGGAGGCACTGTTCTCCAGTGGTTTTCCTCCTACCTCTCTGGTCGGTCACAGTCGGTGTTAGTGGGAGGTCAGAGGTCGACCTCTAGGTCTCTCCCTTGTGGGGTGCCTCAGGAGTCGGTCCTCTCCCCCCTGCTATTTAATATCTACATGAAACCGCTGGATGAGATCATCCAAGGGCATGGGGTGAGGTATCATCAATATGCAGATGATATCCAGTTGTACATCTCCACCCCATGTCCAGTCAACGAAGCAGTGGAAGTGATGTGCCAGTGCCTCGAGGCTGTTGGGGACTGGATGGGTGTCAACAAACTCAAACTCAACCCAGACAAGACGGAGTGGCTGTGGGTCTTGCCTCCCAAGGACAATTCCATCTGTCCATCCATTACCCTGGGGGGGGAACTATTGACCCCCTCAGAGAGGGTGCGCAACTTGAGCGTCCTCCTCGATCCACAGCTGACATTGGAACATCATCTTTTGGCTGTGGCGAGGAGGGCGTTTGCCCAGTTTCGCCTGGTGCACCAGTTGCAGCCCTATTTGGACAGGGAGTCATTGCTCACAGTCACTCATGCCCTTATCACCTCGAGGTTCGATTACTGCAACGCTCTCTACATGGGGCTACCTTTGAAAAGTGTTCGGAAACTCCAGATCGTGCACAATGCAGCTGCGAGAGCCATCGTGGGGCTTCCTAGATTCGCCCACGTATCTACAACACTCCGTGGCCTGCATTGGCTGCCGATCAGTTTCCAGTCACAATTCAAAGTGTTGGTCATGACTTTTAAAGCCCTACATGGCATTGTACCAGAGTACCTCCGGAACCGCCTGCTACCGCACAAATCCCAGCAGCTGATAAGGTCCCACATAGTTGGCCTTCTCTGGGTCCCGTCGACTAAACAATCTCATCTGGCGGGCTCCAGGGGAAGAGCCTTCTCTGTGGTGGCCTCGGCCCTCTGGAATCAACTCCCCCCGGAGATTAGAACTGCTCCCACCCTCCTTGTCTTCCGTAAACTACTTAAGACCCACCTATACTGCCAGGCATGGGGGATTTGAGACATCTTTCCCCCAGGCTTATTATAATTTATGTTTGGTATGTATGTGCTGTTTGGTTTTTAATTAAGATAGGGTTTTTAGTTTTTTAATATTAGATTTATGCCATTATGATATTGTTTTTATCGTTGTTGTGAGCCGCCCCGAGTCTTCGGAGAGGGGCATCATACAAATCTAATAAATTATTATTATTATTATTATTATTATTATTATTATTATTATTATTATTAAACTGAGCCCAATAATTTATACGATAGGAAAAGAAAGTATAGATGTCATTGGGAAAAAATAGTAAAATGCCTAAATTGAAAACATGTCAGAAATATCTATAAGACTGCACAATTGTCTGTAGGGTAAGTAATAGAAATAAAGTATCTAGTTAAAATACTAATTGTAAAAGTACAATAACTGTAGAATTTATTTATTTATTTATTAGATTTGTATGCCGCCCCTCTCCGTATTCTTAAGTTCTATCTGTGAAATATTGAGCTATTAAGTTAATATATCTATATATTATGCTATTAAATAAGCATATATCCATTAGTCTATTCAGTAAATATACACTTATTAATGAGTTTATGTGAATATATATGAATGTAAATAAAATCACATGTTGGTCAACTACAAAAAAAGTATAATGGAGAAATAGAAGCAGTGTAAGAGACCAAACAAAATAGAATAAAGTTATACATTAATACAATCAGAAAAACAAATTTCTGTATAAGCCAAGGACATATGAAAGAAATTTGTAACTCTCTTGGGAATTTTGATAATCTAGTCTGACAGCAAAGAACAAATAAGATTGTCCTCAAGAGAAAAGATTTTATTGACACAGAGAAGGATAAATTATTTTGAACAGAACACCAAAGTAATGCAGGAAATGTGTCTCAGGTTCCCTCATTACAAAGGGACGGATTCCTTCTGCAAAAAGTGATTACATCATCTCTCCAATATTGCAGAAGACAAAGCATTAAAATTGGCATGTTAAAAATATGTTCTTATTAAAGAATGAATAGCATACTCCCCTTACTCTACTTGTACTTATCACTTATTCTTCTGGCTTAGTTGATTTATCGACATCCCTTCAGACTGTTCGTCTCCTAAAGTTTCTCACCAAACCAAAAAGCTATCTTGGATGTGGGGGGTGTGGGACTGGAGAGCACAAAATGATCCCCAAATCCAATCCTTAAAATTTAATTCGGATTTCAAATTAAACCACCCATTCACAGCTTTGCACAGCTGGGTCATATACTTTTTAAAGGGTTATCTAGAGTTTTGGAATGAATACCCAATGATGCATTAGAGCACATGGAGTTGTAAACATATTACTCTTACACGGAACAAGTATGTGATTGTTTTGGCTCTTTCTACATCCACAATATCCTCCCGAAGAGTTGCAAAGTTCGATTGATGACTTCTGAGGACACTGCTCTACTGCCTAAACATGATCTCCATCCTGCATCATAAAAACATAAAAAAAAAAAAAAAAATAAAAAAAAAAAAATAATAATAAAAATAAAAATAAAAATAAAAATAAAAATAAAAAATAAAAAATAAATAAAAATAAAAATAAAAATAAAAATAAAAATAAAAATAAAAATAAAAATAAAAATAAAAATAAAAATAAAAATAAAAATAAAAATAAAAATAAAAATAAAAATAAAAATAAAAATAAAAATAAAAATAAAAATAAAAATAAAAATAAAAATAAAAATAAAAATAAAAATAAAAATAAAAATAAAAATAAAAATAAAAATAAAAATAAAAATAAAAATAAAAATAAAAATAAAAATAAAAATAAAAATAAAAATAAAAATAAAAATAAAAATAAAAATAAAAATAAAAATAAAAATAAAAATAAAAATAAAAATAAAAATAAAAATAAAAATAAAAATAAAAATAAAAATAAAAATAAAAATAAAAATAAAAATAAAAATAAAAATAAAAATAAAAATAAAAATAAAAATAAATAAATTCTATGAGATAGGATGAATAGATCATTACATAAGACTTTCAGGTTTATTCATGTATCCTTTTCCTGCACCCACCCTGTACAAATAATACAATGCAGCAATTACATTCATTTCAGAAATGAATGCAATTGTCCCTTACGTTCAATATTTGGAATACAAATGAATGTGGTGTCCAATAATTTGCATAAGCAATCCAATGACTATTTCCTAACAATTAATTATGTTACAATATAAACATTATAAAACGTAGCTATAAAAAAGTCACAGCTCGTTTACTAATCAGCATAACTGTTAGTTCATGATTCTTAGTTATATTGCAGTTGTGTGACACCGCTATATTTATAGATATATTATGGACAAATATAATGAATATTATTCCTTTAGTTCTCCTTTTAGCAATAATTATACCCCAAGATTGAATTCTTGAATTCAGTTGGATTACTGCAGAAGGATCATATTACTTCTTCTGTGATAGAACATAACATATAATGGTGTTGGAAATGAAAGACAAAGGAGAATTAGAAATTGGAAGTTCTTAATAGAGCAATAATGCACAGCATCTTATTAACAGCTATTGCCTTTTTTCACACTTCAGTGGGTGCCACACTCTTCTATCTAACTATAACAATGATCTCCCTTTGAATTGTTGGGTTTATAGCGTACAAAATGTACTATTATCTCTGATTTTGACATTCATTCTAGCACTACATATAATAAAATGCTTTTTGCAGGAACATCTGAGGGCCCCAAGAATTCAGATAAGTAATCATTACCTAGGTTTTTTTTAAAACTCCCCCCCTCACCTCAAAAAAGAATTCCTATGTTTAGTTGAAGCCGAATGGAGAATGTGTACTCCGAAATCTGGATAACTAGGATTTATAGCTTTCTGATTACATGTCAGATGTGGGAATTTATTTTAATTATTCATCGAACTAAACTTTATCACAATAAGCATTCCTAAATACCCAGATTGTTACTTAACACATAAACGCTTCAGAGATTTTAATTCTTTACTCTTTGTATTTACATTTTGACCTAACACTAAAATGTGAAGGAGGATGTTTAGATTTTAAGGAAGTTTTTAAATATATTTTTTGAAGAGTTTCCTCAAGGGTATGTGTGTGAGAGAGAGGGGGAAAGGAAGCGGGGGGGGGGAGAGATTGGAAACCAGCTCAGCTTCTTGATTAACTGATGAGCCACAGAAAGATCTAGGAGAATTTGGTGTAGCCAACTCTCTGTGGGATAATTTGCCACGAGAGAAAAGTTACACTAATATTGAAGAAATATGGAATAGAATCATTAAATTTACACTAATATTGAAGAAATGTGGAATTGAATCATTTTCCTTAGGTCTAATGAAACATTTCCTGACCGTTAGAACAATTAACCTCCAGAAGAACAGCTTGCCTCCAGAAGTTGTGAATCCTTCAACACTAGAAGTTTTTAAGAAGATGTTGGTTAACTATTTGTCTGAAATAGTGTAGGGTTTCCTGCCTATGCAGGGGGTTGGACTAGAAGATCTCCAAGGTCCCTTCCAACTCTGTTGTTGTTGTTGTTGTTGTTGTTGTTGTTGTTGTTATTATTATTATTATTATTATTATTATTATTATTATTATTATTACAATACAACAAACGAGATCACTATGCTGGATTCCGTATTTCATCACCAGCCGGATGCTTTCTGAGCACCTAGGTCTGTGTGATGTAGTGGCGAATTATGTGTGCTGATACCAGTAAAGTGGCCTTTTGCAATTGACAGATGGAGATTTTGTCAATTCTGATGGTTTTCAAATGTCCGCTGAGATCTTTTGGCACTGTGCCCAGCATGCCAAGGACCACTTTGTTGTTGTTATCATTGTTGTTGTTGCTGTTGTTGTTGTTGTTGTTGTTAAAGGAAGGAGGGATAAAATGAAATATGAATGACAAAAATTAAATCTTTTTTTTAAAGATTTAATTGGATTTGGTGCATAGAACGTTTTCCTCTATTATAGTTGAAGCATGCTCTGCTCTGCTTATCTGCTTCAGTTTGTTTATTGAGAGCAACTCCTGGGCATTTTGCCAAGCTTCATGAGCTATCAAAGAATAACTGCTTTGATGTGATTTTAGACTTTCTGAATTTATGCCAGCTGTTAATGCCAACTAATTAACAGTTAGGCTTTTGCAAGAAAAGACTGCCCTTAGGTTTGTGTGTGACCTCTACCTTGACAGTTATTAGTAGTTGGTTATTGACTAAAATAAGTTTGAACAAACTGGGTGTTTGTTACATTCTTAGTTAGGGCAGAACGTCACTTTGCTGTGGCACCTTTCATAAACTACTTTCTATTATTTGATGCATAACAGATTAATCTAGAATGAGCTCCATTTCTGCATCAGTGAGCCTTGCCTCTTGCACTGATGGACTGACAAGCAATTGCAGCCATTGTCAGCCAAGGTTTAACAGAGCCTATATCAATCTCTGGAGGTACAGCAGAAGGTCAGCTCCTTCAGCAGCAAGGCAAAGGGTGTGCTGGAAGGGGCTTTCCTTCAACTTCAATGAATACAGTGACTGCAGATAAGCCAGAGTACTTCCTGGCCCTTGTAACAAATGACTGCTGAATTGCCACAAGCATTCTCATGTGAGCAAACAGAGGTGACTTTAGGAACTAGAGTAGGATGTTTCCAGAATGCAGTAAGATTCAATGATATCAAGTCACTACACAATATATATTGAACCAGGGGAAGGCTGTCTTTGCCTTATTCCAATTTGTCTGTATTTATCATGACTAAACTGATAGAAAAAGGGACATCAAGCCAATATGTAGTAGTGGAATCAATATCAGTTACAGAAATCTCTATTGGAAAAGAGCTTTTTAAGGTCATTATGTTGTAATGCCTTTAAGCGTGTTCTTTATGGAATTTAGTCGAAGATAAGAGGTTTCAAAATATATCTGAATAAAAAAAATACCCCTAAGGATTAACATACTACCATTTCTACAAGTTCCAATTCCCCTAATGTTTCTTCTAATGCAAATGAACAAAATTAGGATTAATTGCTCAGGACAAGGAAGGAATTAGGCCTGATTGTATCCAATATATTGAATAGAGATCCAGATGGGCAATAACATTATTCTCTACAGAATATGTTTTGAAGGTGATAGTGACCGAAAAGCATGTAGAGAGAAAGCAAGAGTTGGGGGATGGAAAAAGAGAATGGAAAACATTTACATATGTAAGTGTAATAGGTTTCTGAGCAGATACCAAGAGGAGAGATAAAAGTAATAAAGTTCAAAGATCTCTTAGAATAGCTTGCTGGTTTACAATTTCCCATTGATCCTTTGCACCCCAGAAAATATGCCCCTTGCTTTGAATTATCTCTTGAAATGCTCCCATGTTCAAGTACCCTCTTCCTCAGGGATTTTATAAAGTATGTGAAATTGTAGGGATTTATTTCATAAAGCTCTGGGGACAGGGCAGTTGTGACAAATCAATTTTATTTGCGATTTGAATGTTAACATCGGGGAGAGAGGTTTTTATAATGTAGTATGTTCATTTTATGATGTACGCTTTTAGCTTTAATCCTGATTGTGCATCTCTCTGCTTTTTATCCAAATCACAGATTAGGAGAGTTGTATACCACCCAGTTAGCAGATTGGACCTACCTATAAGCCCTGAAAGTATGTCAGTAAGTGTTCTGTCTGGGTCACTCCTGAAGCTATGACCAACCCAAAAAGATAAGCCAGACACACCGGTAGAATCCAAACACAGTTTTATCATGGTAAAGAGAAAAGAAGCCAACAGAAAATGTCCTTACAAATCAGGAAAACACTGGAACTCCAAATAGATACATGAAGGCAATTGTTCATACAGAAACACAGGATTCTTAATGCCAAGACGAGGCTGTTGAGATAACAGACATACACCTCCCACGGGTCTTCAAGACTGCTGGGCCACGAGCCAGGAACAGAAACGCTGAGAGACAATGCAGATAACCGCAACTCTACTCTGATAACACTCCACGCTGCCGAAAGAGTTTGCCTGCCTTATAAACCCTTCCCTGCTAATGAGGACCACACCCAACCCCCTGGTGTTCGTCATTCAACGCTGATAATATTTCTTCAATTGATTCCTCCTTTGATCTATGTGTCTCTGTCGCATACTAATGATAGCTTGTGCTTCGTCATCCAATGACTCCAGAGACTCCAGAGAATCCAAGCTACTGGCTTGAGAGAGCCCCTCCCCAGGGCTCCCAGGCCTTTCTTCCTCCTCACTTTCCTGTCCGCTCTCATCCTCCCCCGGGCATGGAGCCAGCAGAGACGCAGCTGGTCTTTCATCTGACTCAGGCTGAACCACAACAGTAAGTAAAGAAAAAAAAATTCTAGAAATGTGCTCCTATTCACATCACCCTTGAACCCTTGCAATGCAAACACTGGTATTTCTTCTATTAAGAAGTTGGCCCCGATGGGACATTATTTTATATTCAGCATTAAAGTGTGGAGCTCTTTCCCTGTTTTTACCAAGGCATATAAAGATTAATTAGGTAATATCTATAAAGATTTTCTAGGAGAATCCAAGACCGGCATGGCATATTTAGAAGTGAAGATCAATAAGTCAGTTGTGTTTAAAGTATTGCAATTGTCCAAGTTTGTATTGCTTGTTCTGTGGAAAATGGAGAAGTACTGAGAGAACTCCCAGGCAGATAGAAGCTGTGGGTGTAACATAAATCTGACATTTTCTCAGCTCTTTGGCATTTTGTCTTTTTATATATATCATCTCCATGACTACAGAACTAACGTTTAAAATAATTCCAATGTATATCTGACAGCAGCACTTTGATGTGCTGAGTATCATGTAATTAAGTAAGAAAAGGCTGTTGATTGAGAAGGTTAGCACTGCTTTGCAAAGGATTATAGTACATTTCATGATTAACAATCAGAATGCTCTCATTTCAAGCCTCTGTCTAATTTAGCAGGCTGGGGATCAGGAAAGAACATAAGAAACTGCTGTCTGAAAGCTACATGGTGGGCGGGAGGGAGAAAAAGTAATTTTCACCATTTCCCACATTCAAGATGTTTATCATGAGCCTGGTTCATTTGCAGCAGTCATTTGACTTCAGAGATTAAGTTGGAATTCAGACTGTTTATATTCTGAGAACTACCCAAAAGGAACCATCTGATATGTTGATCAGGCTTCCTATAATTTTCTGAATCTCCCCAGGCAGGTTGTAATTATAAAAGAGAATGGCACAGAATCAAATCATTCTAGAACTATGTACACATTTGTTAATGATCCAACATTGAGCCATTCTCATTCCAATCCTAAAATTATAGTTTGTTTGTGCACCGGAAGGCCAAGGACAACTTTCTGACAACTAAACATATTACCACGAGTGGACCAGATTAAAGCATAATCTATAGAAAGTCGTACAGTATTACAATTTATTTGCATAATGAAGGAGACAGGTTTAATGAGGCAAAGTTTGAGGTTTGAAATGAATACATTTTGGTGTCAGAAAATATGGAAACATTAATTACAGTTCACAAAAAGCTACTACAGGAGTTCATGCAAGCGTATGTGCAACTCATGCCAATATAAGCATAGTTATGACAAACCCATGGTCAATGACATGACCATTTTTCAAAGTTACAACCTATACAACATCCCCATAATCAAGTGATCAAAATTCAGATGCTTTCCAATTGGTTCATATTTATGACCATTGCTGTATTCAAAGATCACATGATCACCTATTGTAATTTTGTGACAAGCAAAGTTGATGTGGAAGCCAGATTCACTTAACAACCAGGTTACTAATAAATTAACTGCTTTGATTCACTTAATAACTGTGGCAAGAAAGGTCATATATAGGGCAAAATGTGCTTAACAAATGTGTCAGGGTTCCAAGTAATACACCCATAGCAAGCAAAATCGCCAGGTCCAGATGGCATCCACCCTAGAGTTCTCAAGGAACTCAAGTGTGAAATTGCTGAACTTCTAGCTAAAATATATAATCTTTCTCTAAGATCAGGCACTGTACCTGAGGACTGGAGGGAGGCAAATGTAACCCCGATCTTCAAGAAAGGATCCAGGAAATTATAGACCAGTCAGTTTAACCTCAGTTCCAGGCAAAGTAAAATTACTGGGCACATAGGAAAACAGGCATTGTTGAAAGAAAGGTAACATGGTTTCTACAAAGGCAAATTGTGTCTTACTAACTTGTTAGAATTCTTTGAGGGTTTAAATAAACACATAGATAAAGGGCCCCCAGTTGATATTGTATATCTTGACTTTCAAAAGGTTTTTGACAAAGTCCCTCTCCAAAGGCTTCTAAAAAAGCTCTTCAGCCACGGAATTAGAAGACAGGTCTTGTCCTGGATTGGTAACTGGCTAAATTGTAGGAAGCAAAGGGTGGCAATAAATGGACAATTCTCTGGATGGAAAGAAGTGAGAAGTGAAGTATCCCAAGGTTCAGTTTGGGGACTTTTACTTTTTAATTTATTCATTAATGATTTGGATGTAGATGTAAATAGTGAGGTAGCAAAGTTTGCTGATGACACTAAATTGTTTCGGGTAGTGAAAAGTGAAACTGATTGTTGGGAGCTCCAGAAGGATCTCTCGAAATTGAGTGGTTGGGCAACAAAGTGGCAAATGCATTTTAACCTAAACAAGTGCAAAGTTATGCACACCGGGGCAAAGAACCCCAATTGTACCTACCAACTGATGGAGACCAAGCTTTCTCAGACAACCCAAGAAAGGGATCTTGGGATTTTGGTGGACAGCTCAATGAAGATGTCAACCCAGTGCGCAGCAGCAGTAAAGAAAGCAGATTCCATGCTTGGCATGATTAGGAAGGGAATCGAAAATAAGTCAGTAAGTGATGTATTGCCTCTGTACAAATCAATGGTGAGACCACACTTGGAGTACTGTGTACAGTTCTGGTCATCTCACCTCAAGAAGGATATAATGGAACTTGAAAAAGGGCAAAAAAGGGCAACAAGTATGATCAAGGAAATGGAGCACCTCCCTTATGAAACCAGGTTGTAACACCTTGGTCTCTTCAGCCTTGAAAGATGGCATTTAAGGGGTGACTTGATAGAAGTGTATAAAATCATGCATGGGATAGAAAAGGTGGATAGAGAAAAAAAAATTTCTCTATCACACAATACTAAGACAAGGGGGCACTGCCTAAAGCTCACAGGTAAGAAAGTGAGGACAAATAAAGGGAAATATTTCTTTATCCAGAGGGTTGTTGGCTTATGGAATTCACTTCCAGAAGAGGTCGTGACAGCTGTCAGCCTTGATAGCTTCAAGGCAGGATTAGACAGATTCGTGGAGGCCAAGTGTATCGGTGGTTATTGAAACAGATGTCCATGTGCCGCCTCTATGTTGGTTAAGGCAGGCAGGATTCCCTTAGGTACCATTTGTTGGGGGTCAAGGGAAAGGGAGGGTTTTGCCTTCTTTTTCTACTCAAATTCCCCACGTACAATTGGTGGGCCACTGTGTGACATAGAATGCTGGACTCGATGGACTTTGGCCTGATTCAGCATGGATCTTCTTATGTTGTTATTTTCTTAAAACTCCGAGACAGATGAATTCCCCAAAGAATAGCTTTATTGGAGATATAATATTGGCACAAATCTAGTGAAAATGGACTCTGAAGATTCCTGCAGTTTTCACCTAATTCAAAGATACAGCTGTCCCACAATCCCCCAAAAAATCAGTCACATGGTCCAATCAAGATACTGTTTGGTTGCCTGGTGACCTCACTTCTCCTTCCATAGATCAGGTGTGAGAATATCCTTTGTTCCCAACAGAATGTATTTTATTTGGGCTACAAAACCCCAGCTATCTCTAATCACCACCTCCCTATCCCTCAGCTCCAGTGTGACAACACTGAAGCGTTAAGGTAGCTCCAGATAAGTCAACACTGAAGCTCTAAGATAGCTCCAGCTAGTCAGGGTTAACAAAGTGTCACATTTAATAACAGAACTTTTGGACTTTACTGTGGTTGTAAGTCAAGGACTATTTTATTTTGACTTGTTTCTCCTGTTGGGTAGGTTGAAGGTATTGAAGTGTCATCAATATGTTAAACCCTATTAGGAGTCATTTGGCACCTCTTTTCTCACCCCTCCTCCCCACTTTTACATTTCAAAACTTATTAGGTTAATGATCAATGCATTCAAATTGGACTGGAGGCTTGCATGCTACCAGTGATCCTTGTAGATACTGAGAATAAGTCTTGATTGGCAGACTCATAGTATTAGAGAAAATAAGCTCCTTTGTTGACTCCAATAACCTAGGATTTCTACAGCAGTACAATTTTGGCCTAGGTTTGGTATATGAACAAATGCATTGGGTGCACAAGGATCCAGAAACCTTTTCTCTCTCCTGGGAATGGTTCTACAGCAGCTATCACAATCAGGCACAGGGATATCTTCAGGGGGAGCAAAGAACTAAATTGAAGTTGGTGACAACAACTATAAAATAAGTGAGGTTGTAATTACAGTGGGTGTCATCTTATTTTTTCAACCAGCACTCTCTCTATCTGCAGACACTCCAGTTTAGGAGCATTTTGTTAGATAAAGGGAATATAACTTTTGGACAAGTAAGGAAAGAGTGTATCATTACATACCATAAACAGTATAAGAAGTCTTTCTCAATTCAACAAATCATAGAAAATTTGTAAGGAAAAAAACCCATCAGCCATTCCAGAGCAGATGTTCCATTCCCAATCTGTTAACTAGAACATTTTTCATGCTACACAATTCTATCTTCTGATAGTTTGTGTCCACTTCTTCCTAGTCTATCTTAAATCACTAAGATGAGTAATTATTTCCTTGTTTCTGATCTTAGGTTAAATATATGAAATTGTTAATGTAACCCCTATTAACTTTTTATCTTGCCTATAGGTGTCCATTCAGCCTTTTGCATAGCTTCTTGACCCTTCGTGCCTCTTCTGTATGATGAAGATTCCCTTGTTTAATTAATCTATCTCACTTGAATTGTCACTTTTTCTTCAGTGAGCAGTTTATAGAGCAAATGCGCAAAGCCTGTTGCTTGGTACACTGTATTGGATGATTCAAAAAGATGTGCTAAGAAGATTTGCTGCTTGATAATAAATTCTGGGATTCCTCATTTCCCGTGTGGATCACTTGGTTAAACTTGTCAGTAGATTTCCTGAACACAGTATCCCCAACACAGAACTTCAAGTGCAATCTTGTTGACTGGGGCATAATAGTTTATCATTTCACTCTTTAAAAAATCCACTGTGCTGCTAAAGAGATATTGTCTTTGGCTAATGGCATGGTGCAATGTTTTCTGAACTATTTTGTTCTCTTGCAATGGTTAATTATTTCATACAGAGTCTAGCAGTGCCTCTTTACCAGATTAATTGCTCTTGCATATAGCACATTAGGAACTTCCTGATTAGAAAATGACCTGATATTAAACTTCTTGGTCATCCATAAAAATTATAAAGGGCATAGAATAAACTAGGAAGATAAACTAGGCATATAAGAAAGTTACTAGAAGTAAGCCAAATACATTTGTCAAATACTGTATGTGAAACAGTTCAGTTTCTCTTTGGATATTTCATTAATGCAGTCAGTCAAGTCCTACTGACTATGTCTCTCAAATACCTGCATGAACATGGATATACTTTATAACAGTCCCTGGTCACGTGGAGTGTTCAAGCTGGGCATGGACAGTCTAGTGAAGAGAAGGACCAAGGGAGATATCATTTCAGTGTTCCAATACTTGAGGAGCTGCCATACAGTTGAGGAAGTCAGTCTATTTTCCAAGGTACCAGAAGGCCAGAGAAGGAATAATGGAGTGATTCAACTTGGAAATAAGGAGTGAGAGTGATCAACCAATGGAACAGCTTGCCTATGGAGGTGGTGAGAGCTCCAACACTGAGACTTTCAAGAGGACATTGGATTACCATTTGTCTGAAATGGTGTAGGGACTCTTGTTTGAGTGGGGTGTTGAACTAGATGACCTACAAGGTCCTTTCCAACTCTAGTAATCTAATTTTAATCTAATTCTAATTAAGCAAGTATGAGTACTACGATCGTGTGTATTGATGTGCCTTGAATGCACAAGGACAAAAGGAATGAGACTATCACCCCCCCCCTTTCCATTTGCATATTTTTAACCTTCATATAGATTAGATTAGAATGCATATATTAAACTTCTCTACCCATGAGCCTGCTGAAGATTGCACACTTAAAGATGTTAAATGCCTATTCAAGAGAAGAATCTTTTACAACCATAATCCTAACTTAATATTTTAGCTCCCTCCTTCAAATCCAAAGGATTCTTTCCTTTGGAATCCAAGAAATGCCAGAAAACAGACTTGCTATGTTCAGAAGCCTGTAGCACTGAATTTTAGTTTCTGAACAGCTGTAATAATTGTCTCCAAGGCCAGCTTCTGAGCTTCCTAGAATTCTCTTCTGTTGCATGATGGATTTTGGCCTGAGACCAGAGGACTATTCTTAGGCTTCATTATATCTTTTTAAGGCTCAAGAAATGTGGGATGTCTTGAAATAATAGAAAAATGGTCTTATGAAGCGAGAAGCAGATGTCATTTTCTCCCAGAAGAAACTAAAAATCTCATTCAGACTCATGTGGTCAATCATAAAGCAACCATCAGCTTCTCTAGCAAGATTTAGCTTTGAATGAGAACAACTTAATTTGTTCATGTTTTGCCTCCAGTCTCTTTTGCCTTCTGATATGTGACATTTTGTCCAGAAGGCCCTGTTTCATTGTTCCATAATTGCTGATGGCTTTAGGTAACACAGACACTCCTCATTTAGTCTTCTATTTTGTAACATTTGCTGCCAAATGTCCACAGAAAGGTGACTTTTTAGTGTCTTCCTTTTCTCTCTGGAAAAGAGATAATGTTGAAGTGTAAATTGAGGAGGAAAAAGAAAATTAACATTGAGATAAAAGCAATAAAATAGTCATTGGCAAACTGCAAGGGTACTTTACCACATCATTCCCACAGTGGTTGTTTCAGTTCAGCTATTTTTAACTGATGGGTTCATTTTGGGATATCATTTAAGACTGCAGGTGACAAACTGCTTAAGCAGTAGAAATAGCTTAAATGGTTCAACCTTGATACAGTGATTTACTTTTCTTTAAATGTTTACCCAGCAGTGTTTCCCAGTATATGAAATAAATTGAAATGCCTGCTTTTCTACAACAGTTAGGGGTTTTTATTTATAAAATACATCTATGAGATGTACTTTATAAATAAGTATAAGCAAGAGTTACCTCATGTGTTTAATTAAAATAAATTTACCATATTTTTAAGATTTAAAGTGGTACTTTGTCTTACAAACTTAATTGGTTCTGTGATGAGGTTCTTAAGGTGAAAAGTTTGTAAGACGAAACAATGTTTTCCATAGGAATCAATGGAAAAGCGATTAATGCGTGCAAGCCCAAAATTCATCCCTTTTGCCAGCCGAAGCGCCCGTTTTTGTGCTGCTGGGATTCCTCTGAGGCTCCCCTCCATGGGAAACCCCACCTCTGGATTTCCGTTGCCAGCGAAGTGCCTGTTTTTGTGCTGCTGGGATTTCCCTGCTGGGATTCCCCTGCAACATCACAAAAATATGGAAGTACAGAGGTGGGGTTCCTCATGGAGGGGAGCCTCAGAGGAATCCCAGCAGCGCAAAAACAGGTGCTTCACTGGCAATGGAAGTCCAGAGGCGGGGCATCCCAGCTGCGGCGGTGGGTTTGTAAGGTGAAAATAGTTTGTAAGAAGAGGAAAAAAAATCTTAAACCCCGGGTTTGTATCTCGAAAAGTTTGTATGATGAGGCGTTTGTAAGACGAGGTATCACTGTATTTTGGTTCCTCTTATGTCCCTGGAAGGGACTTACAGTCTGAGGCAATGGCTAACAAAAGTTTTCTTTCTAACAGTACATGGCTAACATATTCGCTAGTCCAACTGGTGGTCTGTGGACAGTGATGGGCTCCTACAGGAATGGTCAGGAACGCATTTCAGGTAGCAAAATTTAGAGCTCCACTCCAGAGTACCCAATTTGCACTGAAAGATCTTGAAAAATACATAAGCCACACCCACAGTGTGGTAGTGAAAATTTTGGTAGCCCATCACTCTCTGAGGACCACTGGTGGACTGCAAGAAAATTTTGGTGGTCTGCAGACAGTGATGGGCTACCAAAATTTTTACTACCACACTGTGGGTGTGGCTTATGCATTTTGTTTCAACATCTTTCAGTGCAAATTCAGGTTTGCATTTTTTATTTTGCACTAAATCAGGGCTCCTCAAACTAATGCCCCTGGACTGGATATGTACAATGAACATTTGTGTTGCTGCAGAGGGTCTTCCCCTTCAGGGTCTTTTTGTGTGGGTCGGGCAGAAATTCTGACTCGGAGTCTGCTTCTGCCTCTTGGTGCAGGGCTTTGGGCAAAGGCTGGAGGGAAGTGCTACTGGTGCTGAAGAGCTGGAGGAACTTATTCCAGTGGGACTGCATCATGGCCCAGAACTGGCTACCATCTCAGCATGCTGAGTCTCCAGGCACTGGTACCTGGCCTTGCACTCCCTCATGTCTTCCCTCTGCTTGGAAAACCTACTCTCATAGTCTTCAGTGAGGTGCTTCTGTTGAGCCTCCTTGGTCAGATCCAATTTGAACTGAGCCAACTCTTTCTTATAGTCACTGCTTAGCTCCAACAACTGGACAAAAAGTCGTGAGAGATATGAAAAGATGGAATATAGGAATGCATGAACAGGGATGCAGAAATCATCTCTCTGTTCTACTGACAAGTTGGGTAATTTTTTGATAATAGTTTGTAATCTTAATAGATACTTCAGTGGGAAATTAGTAATTTCAATAATGTTTCCCAAATTATACATTTGTCTACAATTTGGTTATTAAAAAGTATTAAGCATGAATTGCTATCTAATCTCCTTTTGTGGCCTTGAGATGAAAAACATTGGGAAAAGACCAATGTTTCTGCTGAAGAGTGTGCCATCTCATTCTCTCTCTCTCTCTCTCTCTCTCTCTCACACACACACACCACAGAGAGTTTTAAGTCTTTATTCAAATCCCAGTAGTTCTTAGGTAAGCAACACAAGGAGCAGGTTAAGTTGCAAGTCACCAGGACTAGGGTAGCACAAGAGTTTTCAACCAAGAGCAGTCCATTAAGTCTGATACACAATCCAAGAGCCAGTCCAAGATTCAGACTTGAGTTCAAGGATAAACACAGGAAGCAAGAACACGGATCAAGGAAACCAGCTACATTGTTCCAGTGATGCCCATTTCTTTGGATGGGATTAAATAGGTAACAGTGGTACAGTCCCTCATGAGGGCAAGGCTTGCCTCCTCTCAAGTAACCTGGATGACTGGTATTGGACCTATTGTGTCTCCACCCTTTATGTCCTTGAATTGGGGAGGGAGAGGTGTGGACACCACCACCTCATCCTCACTGATAGATGGTTTTTCAGTTGGCGCCTCAAGGCTAACCTGCCAGTCGGCGCCTCCAGGCTAACCTGCCACTCTGCTCAGGCTCAGCCTGTTGTACAACTGATTGTTCCAGCTGTGGCTGCTCTGTTAAACCGGAGTAGCCACAGCTGCTCATAGAATCCTAGAAGATCTCCAGATTGCAGATGAATCTTGAATGTGGAAGTGCAACCCCACTGAGAGCTCATGATGCAATATTCCCAGAATGAGGAATCGAGGAATCCTTGCCACCTCATAAGAAAGGGGCCCTAGCTACAATTGATCTCCTACTGTCAGCCCCAGTTGAAACAGGCAATAGAGAAAAGAGAGGAACCATCACAAAATGGTGCCTACCAGTACAAAAGAGCACCTTAAAGGTGATTCAAAACAGAAGCATGTTAAGTGATACTGAAAGCCACTGAAAAATCAAGGAGCACCAGGATAGGTGCACCAACTTCATCATGGGTCAGGCATTGGTTATACAGTAATACCTCATGATATGAACTTAATTGGTGCAAGGAGGAGGTTCGTATGACGAAAGGTTCGTAAGACGAAACATTGTTTCCCATAGGAAACAATGTAAAGTCAATTAATCCGTGCAACCAAAAAAACCCCGCAAAAAAACGGCTTTCGGCGACTGCTGGGAAGCCGTGCGGCTGTTTTAAAAGGTGACAGCTGGCCTGGGGGGCTTCCCAGCACCCCCCGAACCCCGAACCCGGGTTCGGGGGGTTGCTGGGAAGCCCCCCAGGCCGGCTGCGACCTTTTAAAACAGCCGCGCCGCTTCCCAGCTGTCTCCTGAAGCCGAACGCCAAAGCCGAACTTCCGTGTTCGGCTTCGGGAGAAAGCTGGGAAGCCGCGTGGCTGTTTTAAAAGGTCGCAGCCAGCCTGCGGGGCTTTCCAGCACTCCCCCGAACCCCGAACCCGGGTTCGGGGGGTGCTGGGAAGCCCCCCAGGCCGGCTGCGACCTTTTAAAACAGCCACGCGGCTTCCCAGCTGTCTCCTGAAGCTGAACGCCAAAGCTGAACTTCCCGTTCGGCTTCGGGAGACGGCTGGGAAGCGGCGCGGCTGTTTTAAAAGGTGACAGCCGGGCTGGGGGGCTTCCCAGCAACCTCCCGAACCGAACCCGGGGTTCAGAAAAATTTTGCCTCTTCTTACGAACTTTGTTCGAGTTACGAAACAGCGTTCGGGAGGCTTCTGGGAAGCCCCGCCGCCCGGCTGTCACCTTTTAAAACAGCCGCGCGGCTTCCCAGCAGTCTCCGAACGCCGGTTCGTAACTCGAAAAAAGTTCGTAAGAAGAGGCAAAAATTTTCTGAACCCCGGGTTCGTATCACGAGTTGTTCATAAGACGAGGGGTTCGTATCTTGAGGTACCACTGTATATCCCTGTACTAAATGCTGGTCTGATACCCAATTGATACCACACCAGTGATGGGCTCCTATGGGAACGGTCAGGAACGCAGTTCCGGTAGCAAAATTTGGAGCTCCATCCCAGAGCATCCAATTTGCACTGAAAGATGTTGAAACAAAATGCATAAGCCATGCCCACAGTGTGGTAGTAACATTTTTGGTAGCCCATCACTGTACCACACTGAGGAACACTTGGACCATAGCTGGAAAAAAAAGACATTTCACCAGGATTACTGACTCTTCTGTGAGTGCATACACTTGCTCAGACAATATAGATAATGTAGAGCTTTGAGTGTTGGTTCAGAGATCTGTTTTATTCACTTCACATAGTTCTTCTAAAAGGTTTACATAAGGCCGGTATTTTATTCTAAGTAAATATAATAAAAGGTGCACTTAGCCACTGTCACTGCCAGAAGATCTAAGAATATTTTAGGATCTGAGATCATGAAATCTATTAAAATATTCTCCTTACAATGTAAGCTACAAGTGAATTACACATTACGATCTTGAAAAACATTTACCATGTCGATATTGTGAAAATTATCAGTTCACAACCTTGTAAAGGTAGAATAACTGCTGTTTGTAAAAAAAAAAATAATGCAGTATTTACTGTGTCAAATATTTGCCCTTTTAAGCTAGTACAGAATTTAATCCATTATAGTATAAATGGGAGAAATGAAAGCAGGTGAACAACTAATCCTTTCCATTAGTTTTTCAAAATCATTGAAATATCATGCCATATATCCATTCTGCTTTTATTGTTTTTCAGATGAATCATAGAGAAAGGGGGTCCTATTAGACAAAATATTGGTGTAATAGACGTTAGTTATAGACATGGCTCCAAAGCATCAAAATGTCTTTTCCAAAATATAGCTTGCTAAGCAATCAAAAATCCCTACAGCTTGCTATACAGACAATATAAACGATTTGAACCTTTACATTATTTCTACTGTCAAAATCAAGAATTTGTTACTAGAAAAGGGAATACACATTCCCTGGCTATCTTCATATCATCTCCTTCCATATACATTTTCTATCCAACTTTACTCTACTGACAGGATGTTGTGATGTGTGTGAAAGAATTATGCTCACTCTGAAGATAAAAAGTTGAGGTAGGCATTTTAAATCAAACTGTGCAATTAAAGCTCTTGAAGATGAACTCTGAAGATTTACATCTGCTGATAAAGTTAAAATTTTATGGCAAAATAGATACCACAAGTACACTGTTAATCAAAAGAGTAAAATGCCACAGAGTTTGGAAATTTCAGATATATTAATCAAAGATGGCAGGAATTATAGGCTGCAGGTAGGGAAGTAAAGTAAATGATGAAACTTGAATTGTAACATCACAACACAGATCAGGCAACTTGCATGTCTGCAATCAATGTGGGATACAAGTATGAAAGATCAGAACACCCTAAAAGTATCATTATTATAATTATTCCTAATAATTGCCTAAGGCAAGAAAGAGCATATTTTTCTGCTCACCTAATACAGTATATGACATTGTGATGGCAGTTCAAATCATAGTTTTAGTTTAAACAGTGAGGTAGGGGGTTTTTTATTAAAAAAAATGGTGGGTGGGTGTTTCGGTTTTGTGTCTTCAAGTTTGTGGCTGGTGATTGTTCTGTCCCAGCAATGAGCCTCCCAAGAAATAGGTCCACACATACATATTTGACAAGATTTAAGCATGTAATTCTAATAATTTTAGTAGCAAGGAGGTTTAAATATTTAAAAAATGCATCAGAAAGCAAGAAATAAGTTCATTTCAGTCTAAGACATTCATTAGAGTCTCAAACAATAAATCACTCTCCAAATATGCCTCTTTGATCTCCAATCTCTCATTACCATGACTCACTCTGACTTAGCAGAGTTAGCAGGAAGCCCAGAAACAGATATGCCACTTCCCAATTTGCAATTAAACATAATATGTCCAAAAATTTGATCCAATCAGCCATCTATCACAGTTGAAAGTTGACTCCACATGCGGAGAAGGAAAAAAACCTCACCAAAACGCACCCATAGGTGCGGGAAGCAAAAATTGTGCTCGATCACACACTTGCACTCCAGAGCCACGGAACTGCGCACAATTAGTTGTTCTGGCAGCAGACTAGCATTTTTTTTCTACCTTAAAATGGAAAATTTTAAAATGATAGCACAATCCTTCAACCATTGTTACTCTTTGGTACCCTATTCTCTGAGGATATTCTATCAGTCCAAAATATAGATCCAAAGTAGATAGCTCATTTACCCATGTCCAGTCTGGAACCCCTAGATTTTGATCCTTAGATTATGCTGGCTAGAAATGACTGCAACTGCTCTAAAATCTTTAGAGAGAACCAGGTTTGGGAATGCCAAATACTGAATTCTGGTAAAGAAATATTGGTAAAGCCAAACATTAAAGAAATTAAATATGATGGTTATTATTCAAAAGAGTTTCCAGACACCTTTATGTTATTTCTCTAAAACAATGGTATTTTGGTCATTTTTAGAAGGAATGATATTATGTTTTGCAAAATATCTTGACTGAGCTAGGGTCTAAGTCAAAAATTTTCTGTGTTAGCAAAAACTTCAGAAGAGAAGGATTTAGGGGTAGTGATTTTTGACAGTCTCAAAATGGGTGAGCAGTTTGGTTGGGCGGTAAGAAAAGCAAGTAGGATGCTTGGCTGCATAGCTAGAGGTATAACAAGCAGGAAGAGGGAGATTGTGATCCCGCTATGTAGAGCGCTGGTGAGACCACATTTGGAATACTGTGTTCAGTTCTGGAGACCTCACCTACAAAAAGATATTGACAAAATTGAACGGGTCCAAAGACGGGCTACAAGAATGGTGGAAGGTCTTAAGCATAAAACGTATCAGGAAAGACTTAATGAACTCAATCTGTATAGTCTGGAAGACAGAAGGAAAAGGGGGGACATGATCGAAACATTTAAACATGTCAAAGGGTTAAATAAGGTTCAGGAGGGAAGTGTTTTTAATCGGAAAGTGAACACAAGAACAAGGGGACACAATCTGAAGTTAGTTGGGGGAAAGATCAAAAGCAACATGAGAAAATATTATTTTACTGAAAGAGTAGTAGATGTGGTTGGTAAATCCACAGTAACTGAATTTAAACATGCCTGGGATAAACATAGATCCATCCTAAGATAAAATACAAAAAATAGTATAAGGGCAGACTCAGGGCCACCATCAGGAATTTTGGGACCCCATACAGCCTAAGTGTCTGCCCCCCCCCACCATTTTAAAACTATTTTAAGTCGCCAAGCCACTCCATCCCCCGGGGATCATTTCCCGCTTCATGCCAAGCGAGGCGGTCCCATGAGCCAGTGTTTCCCAACCTTGGCAACTTGAAGATATCTGGACTTCAACTCCCAGAATTCCCCAGCCAGCAAACGCGAGGAGCTGGAAAGGACGAGGGGAGAGAAAAAGCAGGGTACCAGCAGTCAGGCGGGTGTCTTGAGGGGGCACTCCCATCTGGAAGGAAGGGAAGAAAGGCGACGGCGAGCTATGAAGGAAGGAGGGAGGGAGGAAGGAATGGTAAAAGGGGCGATCAAGAGAGGAATGGGTGAATGAATGGATGGAGGGTGGGAAGGAAGGAAAGAGGGAAGGGACAGGAACAGAGGAAGGGTGCAAAGGAAGCAAGGAAAGGTGTGAAAGGGGAGAGTAAGAGAGGAAGGAGTGGAAGAAGGGAATGAGGGAGGAAAGAAGGGAGGAAGGAAAAGGAAAGCAAGAAATGGGGGGAGGGAAGGAAGGAAGGAGGGAAGGAAAGAAAGAAAGAAAGAAAGAAAGAAAGGAGGAAGGGACAGGAACAGAGGAAGGAAGCAAGGAAACTTATGAAAGGGGAGAGTAAGAGAGGAAGGACTGAAGAAAGGGAGGGAGGGAAGAAGGTAGGAAGGAGAAAGAAAAGAAGAAATAGAGGAAGGGAAGGTAAAAGAGAGAAAGAAAAAGAGCAAGAAAGAAAGCAAGAAAGAGAGAAAGAAAGAAAGAAAGAGAATGAAAGAGAAATAAAAATAGAGAGGGGGAATGAAAGAAATGGAAGGAGGGAAGGAAGGAGAGAAAGCAAGAGAAAGAAAGAAAGCAAGATAAAGAAAAAAGAATGAAAGAGCAAGAGAGCAAGAGAGAAAGAGAAAGAAAGAGAGAAAGAAAGAAAGAAAGGCAACTTCAAAGAAAGGCTCACTGAGCACCTCTCACTCTCTCTCTCTTTCTATCCCTCTTTCTTTCTCTCTCTTCCTTTCTATCTCTCCTCTTCCTTTATCTCCTCTCTCTCTCTCCCTCTCTTTCTCTCCCCCCTCTCTCCCCCCCTTTCCCTCTCTCTTTCTCTCTCTCCCTCTCTTTCTCTCTCTCCCTCTCTTTCTATCTCTTTCTCTCTCTTTCTCCCCCCTCTCCCTCTCTCTTTCTCCCTCTCCCTCTCTTTCTCTCTCTCTTTCTCCCTCTCCCTCTCTTTCTCTCTCTCTCCCCCTCTCCCCCCTCTCTTGCTATCTTTCTCTCCCCCCTCTCTTGCTATCTTTCTCTCCCCCCCTCTCTCTTTCTCCCTCTCCCTCTCTTTCTCTCTCTCTCCCCCCTCTCTCCCTCTCTCTTTCTCCCTCTCCCTCTCTTTCTCTCTCTCTCCCCCCTCTCTCCCTCTCTCTTTCTCTCTCTCCCTCTCTTGCTATCTCTTTCTCTCCCCCCTCTCTCCCTCTCTCTTTCTCTCGGCGGCGGCAAGGTCGTCAGCTGTGAGGCGGAGCTCCGGAACGGAGCACTGACGGCGGCGGCTAGACGTGTTGCTAGATGCCGTAAATGCTGTCCAGCCACCGCGGTCAGTGCCTCTGTTCCAGAGTTCCGCCTCACAGCTGACCACTCTGCCGCTGCCCCACGGCTACTACCCGCTGTGATTGCTGAGAGGAAGAGAGAGGGGGAGAGGGGGGATAGGGGGGCTACTACCTGCTGCGGCTGTCGCTGCCACCGCCATCACCCTCCCGCTGAGCACCGCCCTTCCACTGCCGCTACCCTCCCACCAGCCCCAAAGCTCACCTGCTGCAGCCACCAGGGAAGCTCCAGCCGGGCGGGGCGCTGCAGTTGCCGGAAAACTTGGAAGGCGCTAAGAAGGAAGCTGAGCTTCCGTTCTCACAACTTTTTGAACAATTAGGGGGCCCGGCCATGTGCAGACTGTACCCTCCCTCTTTTGCCGGCTGCCTGCTGCCTCACTCACCTCAGCAAAGTAAAAGGCCCGGACTTTTTCTTTGCTGAGGTGACAGTCTGCGCATGTGCAAGGAGGTGCTGACTGCGGGCCCTCCCTAATTGTTCAATTTCGCCGGGCCCGTCACGGGACTCCCAGTAGTACCGGTCTATTGGCGGCCCTGGGCAGACTAGATGGATCATGAGGTCTTTTTCTGCCGTCAGTCTTCTATGTTTCTATGTTTCTATGTTTCTATGTTTCTATGTTTCTATGTTTCTATGTTTCTATGTTTCTATGTTTCTATGTTTCTATGTTTCTATGTTTCTATGTTTCTATGTTTCTATGTTTCTATGTTTCTATGTTTCTATGTTTCTATGTTTCTATGTTTCTATGTGCAATCATGGTGTGCACATGTGAACATCTGTATAAACAGACATGTATATAGAGCAGTTATGTCCTTGAGAAGGAATTCCACATTCTATTTTCTTGTCATTAAGGCAAAATGTTGGGTTCGTACAACATGTAAGAAAAACACACAGGCCTAAAGACAGACCAAAAGTAACCTTGGATGACTTTGACAGGGGAAGACTGATTACCCCACTCTGAAAGGGAACCAATATATTGTTTCATAAAGATTAGTGCAGAAAATCTTGCAAAGGGTTTTGCATACTCTTATTAAAAAAGATAAGCGTGACTTGGAATGAGGGAAAGCAGGAGGGAAAAGCTGAATGCAAACGTCTGTTTAATTTCCTTCCGAACTAAATGAGAGGCTGAAGAGAAAAGAATTGTGATGTGTGTGATGGGCTCGCAAAAGCAGCTCCTTCGACAGCAGCTATGATGATGTACAATGCGGTGCCAGAGACATATTGAACTGCAAATCATCTGAAACCCATTCCCGTGTTCTCCTAATATTTCCTTATTCTCTAGATGCACACAGCGATAGCAACAGATGCAGGCTATTATATGGATACAAAGAGAAAGCAAACAAAATCAAGGTTTGGGGTTTTTCAAAGCCTACGTGGCATTTTCTTTGTCTTCTAGGCAGAATGGATGAGGCAGGATATTGAAGTGAAAAACTCAGTGCTGTCTAGATCACAAAGTTTTGTGATTTAATAAGTTCCGCAAACTAGGAGGGAGATCCAATGACACACTGTCTCCACAGACACTGTTTCAGCCCTAAGAAATGCCCAGCTGAATCACACCCAAAACTGTGAAGTCCAACACCCTGTTTCCACAAGGTGTTGCTGAGAGGAAAGGGAATGGATGATAGCCCTTTCTCACCCCTCACAATAGACAGATTGGGCAATGTTTATAATGTGTATCTCAGCAACTGAAGTGTCTGAAAGTACTTTATAGCATGCATAACTATGGGGCAGTGACAGCTTGATCCTCTATGTATTATTCTGTAATTCTCTTTTTAAAAGGTTTGTGTTAGTAGTCAACACTACAACATGGATGGTGAAATGCACATTTTAAATAAATATTATCTGAAGATGTTTCTTTTGTCTACTCTGGAATCGAGCTGCAGCAAGTCCTCAACTTACAATAATTCATTTAATGACTTTTCAAAGTTATGACATCACTGAAAAAAGTGACCATTTTTCACACTTATGGCTGTTGCAGCATCCCCGTGCTCATGTGATCAATGATGGTTGCAGTATCCCGGAGTCATGTAATCCCCTTTTGTGACTTTCTGACAAGCAAAGACAATGGGGAAGCCAGATTCACTTAACAACCATGTTACTAACTTAATCACTACAATGATTCAGTTAACAATTCTGGCAAGAAAGGTTGTAAAATGGGGCAAAACTCATTTAACAACATCAATTTTGGGTTCAATTGCGTTTGTAAGTCAGGGACTACCGGTATTATGAAAATGTCCACACAAAAAAAGAGGCTTCCATTCCATGTATTCTATAAACTCTTCATATATCACCTGTTTAGCATTGTAAGTCTTCTGATTACTACCCCCAAATTATTATTTATGAAAATGTATAGAATAGAATAGAATAGAACAGAACAGAACAGAACAGAATAGAATTTTATTGGCCAAGTGTGATTGGACACACAAGGGTTTTTTCTTGGTGCATATGCTCTCAGCATACATAAAAGAAAAAGATACATTTGTCAAGAATTATGTGGTACAACACTTAATGATTGTCATAGGGGTCAAATAAGCAATGAAGAAACAATCAATATTAATAAAAATCTTAGGATACAAGCAACAAGTTACAGTCATACAGTCATAAGTGGGAGCAAAAGTATCTGATCTTTTGTCAGCGTCCCAATAACATCCGAGAAATAAATCAGAGTCCAAACCTTGGTCTTCTTCCAAATTCCAATTTATTCACGGAGCCATGTAGGAATAAGATCTGTGGTCAAACCGACACTAAATTCCCATACAGTTCTCCACCAGGTTAAGGTTCATCCCTCATCCTCACACTCACAAGTTCATCAAATGCACCACTCTGTTTCTCTGACCAGTCACAGTCCTCTCCTGGACTTCCGCTAGTGCAGAACAAAGGACAACCTTGAATTTTCTGGAAGGAATTTGTTGCGGCTAGTATCTTTTCCCTTCATGCAACCCCCCCCCCCCCAAATTCCCACAGTCTATTCTACTTGTGGCAGGCCAAAGTCTCTAACTCAAAACGAAGACTTCGGCCTGACAATTTTATTATTTCTATAAATAATTCAATGTGGCGAACATATCCCATGCACCTTCCTCTGTCTACTTTCCCTACCTGTGGGGGAGGTAATTTGGGCTGAGAGAGTGACTGGCATGAGACAGCTGGCTGTCATGGCTGCCTCTCTCCTATACAAGCTTCATGAGCTGACAGCCTGACATTAGCAATGGGCAGAGGGAGGAAAGATTGGAATGTAGAGAAAAAGAAGGGGAAATGGAAACCCATCTTATGAAGGCAAATTGGAAGAAGCTTCAACCAGCCAAGGTCAGCTATTAGTATGCAGAGTTGGGAACTGAGAGCCTGTTTCCTAACCAATATCCAAGATAATGGGGGAGGGAAGAGGAAGGGGGGAGAGGAACCATTACTTTGTATTGTTTGCATGGGAAGATCTTAGATTCAGTTTGTTTCTTCTGTTTAAGCTTCAATAAAGTATACTGTTGGCAAAAACAAATGGCCAGGAGTCTTTCTCTGCTAGATAACAGAGTTGGATAGTTTAATTTAATTTAATTCAATTTGTTACATTTATAAGCTGCCCAACTCCTGTCGGACTCTGGGCGGAGGTTGACTCTGGCTTTTAGGGCTAGACAGAATTTCAACTCATGGTCTTCCACTTTCTAGCCTGGTGCCTTAATAATTAGACCCAAATGTTTTTCAGTTAAATATAGACATTCATTCATATTTTTAAATGCAGAAAATAAAGGTGAAATGGGTGTATGAGAATTTGCTGAAATCTTGCGTGATTTTTCTCCAAGAACCCCAAGCCCTTTTAACATTTTGAAGGTACCTAAATAAAATGACATTTTGATTATGACCAATTCTCAAAAGGTTTGGAATCTTGTACAATTTCAGCTATTTTTTAAAGAAGTTATTTGGAGAAAGACTGCATTACTGAAAGCACATTTGTAATATTTGTGAACTACCAGTTCTATGATTAAAAAGGTCTAACCAACCAACCAGATCTAACTTTCTTTGTTTTCTTAGAATAGACAAAACAGGTGGCGGAACTCACAGCTCCAATGGCCTTGTCCACTTCATCAGGTGTCACCAGATCTAGACGTCTCTTCTGGCGTTTCAACTCCCGGAGCTCCTCGTTGAACCATGGAGCTCTACTGGGTCTAGCACCTCGGAGAGGTCACAAAGGCGCAATCTGGTCAAGAGCCTCTGCTGCAGCCTTGTTCCAGGCCTCCGCAAGAGACTCCGCCGAACTGTGGACGAGTGCATCTGGAATAACCCCAAGCGCCGTCTGAAAGCCCTCTGGGTCCCTCAGGCGTCTGGGGAAGGATTGGAGCCAGGAAGTCAAGCCATTCCTCCAGAACCTCATCCGTTTTAGCTCTCCTGTCCCTAATAGCCAGGCTTGGGAAGAAGACTTATGCAATTAGCAGCTGCTTTCCAAAGGTCTGGGCTAGGTGTCCATTGACAGCAATGGGAGAAGAAGAGTGAAACAGGCAATTGGGTAGGGCAGGGGCAGCAAAATATAAGATAGGTTACGTTCCCTACCACCCCAAGCAGTAGTCAACCCTACCCAGGTTTCACCCTTGCAGTGCCATAGCAAACATTTATTCACCTGCTGAACTGTTTGCAAATTGCCTGGGACTCACCACTTCCTGCTGGCTCCTCCAATGACTTTGTTGTTGGAAATTGACAGGAAGTCAGGCGAAGACAACAGTTTAATAACAGCAATGGGGACTGCCATGCTTAGCAATGTGATCCTATGGTTTCATGCATAGCAACAGAAATTTGCCCAATTTTTAACAAGGAGTCCATGTAGTCTTGATAGGGTTAGTTGGAAAACTAGAACATTCATCTCTCTCCGTCTATAAAGTAGTGCTGCCTCTCTAAAATTATCATGGCTTCAAGAAGGTGAGTATTAGAAGGTTAATGCTTTCCAGGGCCAAAGCTGAAGTCATCAGAGTACACTTTACAGGTTTATTTTGGGTGTGCTTCACTTGCAAAATCTAATAGATTTTCCACAGTTACTTTACTCATGCTAACTGAGTGTTATATATATTGGGGGGGGGGGGGGCAAAATATAGTTCCAAAAAAATTCAGCTCTACTTTTATTCTTAGTGGCTCCTTTCCTTCATGCTTCTTTTGCTTGGATTGACTGCTTTGATAGGTTATCAGGTCTGAGGATTAGAGTTTGGTGGCTAAATTCTTCTAATCTACACCCAAAAATTGCTAGAAATGATGAGACCTAAAGACATATTGCTGTCCTATAAACTCATATGTCATTGCTGTTGAATTCACTGACAGTAGTCATATTTTGTCCAATATTAAGTAATTCTTCTTCTCAATGCTGCATAGCATCTTTCCATTAGTCTTAGTGGAATCTTGCCATATATATCACCATCTTATACACTGTCGTATGTGTTGATTTAAAAATTGCTTGTTGTACATACCAATAGCACTTAGACTTATATATCACTTCACAGTGTTTTACCTCCCTCTCTAAGCAGTTTACAGAGTCAGCATATTGCCCCCAAGAATTTGGGACCCCATTTTAATGACCTTGGTAGAAAGGCTGAATTAACCTTAAGCTGCTCAGAATTGAACTCCTGGAGCGAGCAGTGGGTTAGCCTGAATTCTAACCACTGTGCTACTGTGCTCATGTTTTTATTATAGAATTATTTGTTTGTTTGTTTATGAGATTTGTATGCCACCCAACTCCATACTCTTTATTTATTGGCCCAATGTGATTGGACATTTGTCATTGGTGCATATGCTCTCAATGTACATAAAAGAAAAAATACATTTGTCAAGAATCATGAGGTACAACACTTAATTATTGTCATAGGGTACAAATAAGCAATCAGGAAACATATTAATATAAATTGTAAGGATATAAGCAACAAGTTACAGTCATAAGTTTGATTGACTTTCCCATCATTTATGTTGTGATTCCGTCTGAGGCTCCTCAGGGAACGGCTGAACCTCTGCTGGCTCCCTGCTCAGAGGGGGAGGATGAGGAACAGGAGGAGGAGGCCCGGGCAGAAGGGGAGGAGGAATATCAGGCCGAGGGAGAGGGAGAACAGCCAGAGTCCCCCGGGGTGGAGCTCTCCCCAGCAAGCAGCCTGGAGTCCTTAGATGAAAATGTTCAAGCCATTATCGATCACAGGCAGAGAAGAGCAGAACAACGAAGGGGACAATTAGCCACATACTTCCAGTCCTAAATAGGTAACAGCTGGGTTTGGGTGTGGTTCTCCCCAGAAAGGCTGAAAAGGCAGACCCACCCTTCCTGTCTTGTGGAGTAGTATCTTTGGGAGTCCTGGGACCTGGCTGTGATCTTTGGCGTCTCTGATTCTGACTTGTGGCCTTGAAGGCTGAAACCTTGGGGAAAAAGGTGTGGGGGCTTATTCTCTACAGTGGTGTGTGTGCCAGCAAGAAGTCTGCTGTATTGTCTGGCCGTCAGGACTTTGCTGTGAAGCCTCATAGCCTGCCTGTTGGGAAGAACAGGTTTTTCTCTGTGTTTATTTTTCAAACTATAAAGTGCTTTTGCTTTTACCAGCGTGTCTGGCTGCTTTTTCCAGTTGGTGTTGAAGTCTGGGGGCACCCAGACAGAACAATTTATAAGGGCAATAAACCATAAACTGCAGGTTGAAGGGAGGAAATTTAAGCTGGGTTGACATTGTTCACGTACCGTTGTCTCTTCCACCACAAGCTTGATGTTTCACAGGTTGAATTTCAGGTCCCCACCTTCGTTGCCAGTGTTATTTATAACACTGGGGCTCAAGAAATGGCTCAGAGGAACAAACCTTTAATAGTCTTAAAACGCTCAGCTACAACAACAAACCCTCATAAAACATGTAATACATAAATATCCACAATAACCAATCAGAATCCTAGACACACATCACTCAATAATTGGCCGAAATAGCAGCGGGACCATGGGTAAGAGCCTTCTTGGTTGTGGTCTCGGTCCTCTGGAACCAACTGACCCCAGAGATTCATACTGCCTCCACTCTTTTCACTTTTTGAAAGGCACTGAAAACACACTTATGTTTGTAGGTCTGGGGTTGTTAAGCAGTAGTGCCACTCTGGCCATTTGTACAAATGAGTGATGACTGTATGTTATTTATATGGAGTTTTATAATTCTTACCTTTTTATCTTTTTAGTGGAGTATTTTAACTTTGTACTAGTTTATTGCTGTAAGCCGCCCTCAGTCCACTAGGAGAAGGGCAGCATATCAATCAATCAAATCAATAAACAAACAAACAAATAAATAAATAGATACTTCTTACTGCTATCTAGTGGTTATCCAGAAGTTCACAGTCTACATTTGGTAGTATATTGGCCTCCAGAGTTGCCCTATAGTAAGATGGGCAGCCAAAAAATTTGATAAATAAATTGAAAACTATTTTAAATCAAGGTATCCAATATACATTCAATTATGAGTTGAAATCTGGTCTCCTAATTTAAAGAGCTCTGGTAGTGCCGTGATTAGAATGCAGTATATTGTAAGCTAACTCTGCCCACTGTCAGGTGTTCAATTTTGACTGGCTCAAGGATGACTCAGCCTTCCATCCTTCTGAGGCTCAGTAAAATGAAGACAGAGATTGGTGGTGGGCACTAATCACAAAGCACCTGTTTTATATTATATCTTTAAAAAAATCAATAAAAATATTAAATAAAAAAGAGATTGGGGAAAATATGCTGATTCTGTAACAGGTAAGTCTAAGTACTATTGCTATTACTCAGATGCTTTGGAGAAGTACATGAGAAATTCCACTAGTGATATTATGTTATTGTTATTATTTTATCTTCCATCTTTCCTATGAGAACTTAAGGTAAGAACAATGATGCTCCCGTAGTTTTAGTTCTACAACAAACTGTGCAATAGGTTTAGCTAAGGTCCACTTACTTTATGTTGAGTATTTTTAGTCCACATCTTAATATTTTCTCTCTCTCTGTTTTTGATTTTGTCATTTTGGCAAATAGCCCATTTCTTAAGTCCTAAAGGAGCCACAAAACCTTCTCCTTACTGCTTTTGCTTACCTTTATTCTGTATGCAGCCCTTTAAAAATCCTGATTTCTCTAGTTACTGGTAGATATTTTAATTTTCAGTTCAGGCCTTCCATTTCACTTTAATACTATTCTGCTTTATACCACCTGGGAAATATAATTATCTGTTCTACCCACGTGTCCCAACTGCCCATAATTACAGGGTAATTAGCCCAAAAAGACACACATCACACGATAAAAGGAAAACCAAAAGTCTTTATCAACAGAAAAGCAGAAAAAACTCCCTTTTTAAATGTCAAGGGATTTTCTGGTACACAAGGCACGGGTTAAATGCAATCCAATTTCTCACCCAGTAACTGGGAAATTGAGTCCAATTCCAAAGTCCAGAAAGCCCACAGCGAACAGGGAAACAGCAAAACCACAATCTTGACAAAACTATGAATCAGATAAACTTCCACAAGGCTAAACCAGCGCACTGCTCTTTTTATCTGTAGCACTAATTACAGCAGCCCCACCCAACCACAGGTGGCTTCACTTATCTCCTGTAATAATCCGTCAGTTGTTCTCTCCTATGCATCACTCTACACATGCGTGGGTCTGTCATAAGTTCTTGTTCAGAATCCAGGGATGATAAGGATGATTGATCTCCTCCTGGGCTGTCTGCCAAACTCCCCTCTTCCCTGCTACTCGTGCTTCCTTCGTCAGAGGAGTCTTTGTTGGGAGATTCTATCGGGAGCAAAACAGGCCTGTGGCATGTGGATGTTTCTTTGAGGCAGGAGTTGGGCCAGAGCCAACCACAACACTTATCATTACCCACTTTTATTTTTAAAGAAACTATTTATTGTCAGACTTCAGTCCACTGGGTCATAGTTCCTTTTCCAAATGCCAATAATCCAGTTTGTTGATTTAATTGCTGGTAAATGTCTCTCATCTGGAGATGCAGTGAAATTATCAGGAACACAGAGAGAGTGTTATGTTTATCTACTGATACAAGTACAGACCCCATTGTATGAGCTGCTGAATCATTCTCTATGTACCATGCCATTTTTTGCAAACTTTGATTATTATCTAATCCAACTTTGAAGAAGTAGGTGCTCTTTGTTAAAGTCTATAGGACGATGTATGTCAATGGCCTCTTCAAAATTCTTTCTCTGTTTGTAAGTCTAAAAATTGAAAGTCCATTTCAGCAAATTTGTCCATAAAAGGAAATATTTTCCAACACTTTCTTAGAATTAGGATTCTTTACTGGCTAACTGTAATTAGACACACAAATAACTTGCCTCTGGTGCATAAACTCTCAGTGTACATACAACAATAATGATAGATAGTAATTGTAAAATACATTCATCATAAAACATAAAATACAACATTGATCGTCGTGAATGATAAATAAGCAATCAACATAATTTATACTGGGATACAATATATACAATATAAATCATAAGATACAAGCAACAAAATTAGAGTCATAAAAAGATTAGTGGCAAGAATCAACTGAACAGTATTGTAGTTTGTGGAGTATGAAGTATGGGGAGTATGTTTTCAAAATGACCTTCCAAAGGGAGTGGGTAAAGAGAGAAAAAACAGCAACAGCACTTAGATTTATATTTATTTATTTTATTTATTTATTTATTAGATTTGTATGCCACCCCTCTCCGTAGACTCAGGGCGGCTTACAACAATAATAAAACAATGTATGACAAATCTAATATTTAAAGTAGCTAAAAACCCCTTATTGCCCCCAACAATCTGGATCTTTATTTAACTGACCTTGGGAGGATGGAAGGTTGAGTCAGTCTTGAGCCAGTGAAAATTGAACTGCCAACAGTTGGCAGAAATTAACCTGCAATTCTGCATTCTAAACACTGTGCCACACCGGCTCTTAAAGTATGTAAAAATATAGAAAATTATAAAATAACCTCTGATATACTTGGAGAAATTATATGACTCATTCTAGGCCACAATGAGCACAGAATAATTAACTCTGCATTATGTATCTTTTTAGCAAATTCATTTCAGCTGTAGACAAAGCTGAATCTACAATAACTGCTACATACTTGCCAATATGTCAGCATAAATAGAAGCACAGTTCATTTAATGCGCAGTGGTATGTTCAATGTTTTATTCATGCTTCATACACATTCCTCATCCCACATGCATTCTATTTCTAAGGCCCTAAAGGCATAAATGCAACAGTTCCAACTATTACTTTAATAATTGGTGTTAAAAAACTATTTGCCATGGCTGAATCACTTTTCAGTAACCCCAAATCGGAAATGTGTACAAATTATTAATGAGAATTAATTGTCCATCAGTTTCTTGAAACTTCAGGTCATTGTAAGTGGCAAATTCTGTGGCCATAAAAAAGAGCTGAAAAGGTATTCTGCATTCATTTGTTTTGCCTGCCACTGGTTTAAGTGCTTTAGACTCAAAGTTCATCAGCCGTCAGGGATATTTTCCAATGATTTAAACTTTTTGTATTTAAACTTTATATTCTAAATCTCACAACACTCTTGAAAAGTCACAGTCATGCTTCAGAAAACGTGTATACATTCTCTTTTAAAAAAATATTAACCCTTTTCACCACTCCAGAGTTTGAGGAAATGAATGCAATTGTGGGATATTTTCACTTGGATTTCTGTTCAGACCTAGTGCAGCCATAACTTTTTGAAAATAAAATATTGATTCTGCTCCAGAAAAGCCTCAGGCTGCATATGGAAAGGAAAACTTCTTTCTGTATCAGGTCTGGAATAATAAGCAGGCTTTGAAAATAAATCTCATCAGGGAGCACTACACTGGAGCAATATAAACAATGTTATAAAACTTTTTGTTTGTTTGTTTGTTTTCTGTATTAGAAAAGTCCTGACTGTGACTCTTTGGAAATTAATCTCTTCTACAGGGAAGTGTGTCATGCTTATACAGTCACTTTCCAGATCTTTCTGATGGGTTTTTTTCTTTTATTTGGGGGGGGGGGGAGGGGGTTGTTGAAAGGTTATCATTTATAAATTTGCCATTACAACCCTTCTTCTCCTGATTATTTCCAGAGAAGAACCTTCCTTCTCTAGTTCTCAATGCAGTTCCTCAATCTAGAAAGGCAGGAGAGAAATAGGAATTGTTGGGAAGTTGTGGTACAATAGCCACTGGTTGAGCAACTTCAGGTGTTAAAGATCTGTACATTAGTCTATGCATTACAATAACAGAGCCAAGGGGTCACCTTTATCTCTTTTCCAAAGCAGGGGTGAAATCCAGCAGGCTCTGACAGGTTCTGGAGAAACAGTAGCAGAAATTTTGAGTAGTTTGGAGAACTAGCCAATACCATTAAGACTGGTGTGGAAATGGAGGTTTTGCAGTATCCTTCCCTTAAAGTGGGGAATGGAGATTTTGCAGTATCCTTCCCCTGCCCAGCCCCACCATACCCACTAAGCCATGCCCACAGAACCAGTAGTAAAAAAAATGGATTTCACCACAGCTCCAAAGGAAGAAATTCTAAGCTACATGGGCACAGATGGAAGAGAGGCTCAGACTCAGCCCTGACAAGATGGAGTGGCTGTGAGTTTTGCCTCCCAAGGACAATCGCATCTGTCCACCGATCACGCAGGGAGGGACTTTTGCCTCCCTCAGAGAGGGTCCACAACTTGGGTGTCCTCTTCTTCCACAGATGGCCTTAGATCATCATCTTTCAGCTGTGGTGAGGGGGGCATTAGCCTAGGTTCATCTGATGCACGAGTTGCAGCCCTGTCTGGACAGGGAGTGTCTACCCATAGTCACTCATGCCCTTATCACCTCTAGGTTTGACTACTGCAATGCTCTCTACATGGGGATACCTTTGAAGAGCATTCAGAAGCTACAGATCATGCAGAATGCAGCTGCGCAAGAGGTCATAGGCCTTCCCAGGTATGCCCATGTCTCTCCAGCACTCTGCGGGCTGCATTGGCTGCAGATTGGCTTCTGGGTGCATTTAAAAGTGTTAGTTATGACCTATAAAACCCTACATGGCATTGGACCAGGCTACTTATGGGACTGTCTTCTGCCACACAAGTCCCAGCAACCGGTTAGTCCGACAGAGTCAGCCTTTTCCAAGTCCCGTCAACTAGACAATGTTGCTTGGTGGGGCCTAGGAGAAGAGCTTTCTCTGTGGGGTTTCCAGCCCTCTGGCATCAGCTCCTCCCAGAGATTCATATCGCCCCCACCTTCCTTGCCTTCTGCAAGAGTCTGAAGACTCGCTTGTGCCGACAGCCCTGGGGACATTAGACACCAGCCCCTGCTGATGAATGAATGTATGTCTTGTATGATAGAATGAGAGCGACTGTCTTTTTAATTGAACTAGGGTTTTAGATTGTTAGTTTTTTAGTGTAATATTGGATTTAGGATATTTGTATTGTTTTCTATATTTTGTAAGCCACACCGAGTCTCCAAAGAGGGGCGGCATATAAATCCTATAAACAAACAAACAAACAAACAAATGAGGTGTGTAAAACTGAAACTTGACTTCTGATATAGTGATATATTCTGTAAATTCTATGCTTTGCAATTGCCAGAGTGTTTCATTAAAATATATATTTTTAATGTGCCATGGATTTTGGAAGTTGCAAAAATTCAAACAGTACATAGCCAATGTCCAGTGAAGCTTTTCTTCTTTTATTGTTACAAAGATACGGGGCTTTTGATTTTAATTTTCTCTTCCAGCTAACTGGCTGGGAACGTTTCCAACATTGCACCTGCTTATCTGTAGCTGGGCACCTTCAACTTTGGTTATTTGCCTAGATCTCATTTCTTACTGAGAATCTGAACTTGATCCTTCAGTTGGATACCACCAGGTGGTTGAAATGGAAATAGGCTAATTGGTCATTTCAGGGTATTCTTGCCTCTCAATTTTGGGGTAAGAATCTTCTTGCTTTTCTTATCTTTTTGTTTTGTTTTGTTTTTCAGATTGCTTCTGCATCACTGCTACAAATAAATTGGACTTGGGCACTGGATTTGGAAGAAAACTGGTTTTCTCCATCCTGTACAACTTCAGATTCGGCTCCTTTCTTCCCTCTAACCTTATTCCTTCCCTTGCAGGTCCATTTGTCACCACTCAGCTTGTGATTCACCCTAGAAAGCTTCCTGGATCTGATTCTCTTTTCCTCCATCATTCCTTTGTTCCCAACAATTATTGGATGCTTCCAGTAACTAGTTGTTGAGTGAAACTGGTGATTGCTGACATTGGCTGAACTTTTTTCTTATCCTTGGCAAACTTCCAACTGGCCCCACCTGAGTTTTCCTCTTCCACTGGAGCCTTGAAGCAACAAGGGTGGAAGGCTGCACCTCAACACACTGTGCTTGTTTCTTTTCTTCCTCAAACCTTCTCCACTGCTGTCAAAAGTGAACTTTGCAGAGCCATTCCTTTTTGTTAACTCTACTCAGCAGCAGCCTATTTCCCTTGATCCCTGACAACCAGAGTCCATGCTTTGCACTACCAATCAGTCCTGTTTGGCTGTTGCTTCTTCCAGAAATAAATCCTCAGAATTTCAACAGTTCAGCTCCCTGGATTCCTCCTGCCTAGATCCCTCACTCATAAACACTGGCCAACCAGTAGACCTTTACCCTGGAACTTCCATCTGCCAATTTCCTGCCCTCTGGCTTCTTCCATTGCTTCTCCTGAAATTTTGGAACTGTAAAATATATCAGAAGCACACCAGAATCTTCTGAAGCTTTCTCTCTGCTTTCCAACAAAGCTGCCTATAGCAATTTTCTTTCTTTGTTCCTCTAGCTCCACCATCTATTTTAAAATAGCCAGCCAGCCTGTCTTGTAAACCTTTCTACCTGTCTGCACATATTTCCTGAATGGTACGAAAGGTGTGCAGAATGCATGAGAGGCGCAGCCCAAGTGATTTCAGACACTCAGTTCTTTCTTACATAGAAAGATTCTTGATAAAGAGGTGAATCCTTGATAAGTCTGCAAGATTTCGAGATCCAGTATCAGCTAGAAGAAGGCTGACACACAGCAAAAAAATACCTTAAACAATGACAAAAAGGGAAGATAGTGCGAAAATAATGGTCATGGTTTCATTTCTCTTTATTTTTTTTAAAAAAGTTTTTCTATTAGGATCCCCACCCATATTTAACTGTATATAGTTATCAGCAAAGCAGCTACTTCAGGAAAACCAAAGGTTAATAAACAAGTATCAGGCAAAATAATTTCCTTTATCTTAGAAAGATAAGAAAGATAATGTTGTTAATTTCTTTATTAGATTAATGAAGTTGAATTCTGCAGACTTTTTCCTTTGAAAGGCAAATCTTGCTGAATGACAAAGTATCTGCTTTTCTCTGAAACATTTTATGATCGTTAGCAATTACCTACTTGACATTTGCAAATGTATTCAGAAAAATGGACTCTTGGAAAAATACGTTCTTGATGAATTAGGCCAGATTCTTCACTCTGGTTTCCTGGTTACTTATTTCTTCAATACCAAAAGACAAAAACCTGGGTGAATATCTACTCCTCTACAAAACCTCTCCTGACCAGTTTCTAGCCACTAAACAAGCTACACTGGCTTACATGCAGGAAAAGCTAGATATATTCTATTGTCTTTCTTTCTCATTTTAAAGAACAAATATTTGAGTGAGTTAAGCTTTTTTTTTAAAAAAAAGTGTTATTTAAAACAATTGGTTCAAGTTCAAATATACTGTATATCAACTTAAAGCTCATAGCCATATTTCAATTGACATCTATAACAGGATTTGAATGCCAAAAGCAGCCAAGATCTCATAAAAAGATGGAAAATAGATTTATTTCATCTGGATAGTGTGGGAAGCCATGTACACCCCTCCTAGAAGAATGAAGTATTTTGAGGAATATTAAAAAAGCAGAATATTAGATTTACCTAAATGAGAAATGGAGAAACATGTTTTTAGAGGCAGAAAGCAATTCACACTTTCTTTAATAGCCCATAACAGATGTCAGCATTTAAGAGATAAAGAGCTTATTGAAAGAAGACAAGCATCTAGATAGTTCTATTGATAAGCAAATACCCAATATCCAAGAGCTAAAACAGGATGAAAGCCATTAAGCCATAATAGGAATTACCCAACACCCTCGGAGCAGACCGAACTTCAACCAAACTTAGCTCAGACAAACACCTAGGATTTTTACTTTTCCTATAGAGCCAGCTGTGATCCCTACATAACCCCATGGAAGTCTGACAACTGTCAACAGAATACATGTTCTTGCTTAGTAACAGGAAGCTCAAGTGCAAATCTCAAGAGAAGATTTTTTTAAAAAAAACCCACTTTCAACTTCATTCTGTTAGCTGCTCAGAAACGCAAACCCATCTTTCGAGTTTCACCTGTATATTGCTCCCCCTGCAAATTTTCATGAACTCACCACCTTCCGAGGGAATCATATATGTTAGGAAATGACCTGCTAGTAAAAAGAAAGTCCGTCAGTTTCTTAGGAATATGTATGAGATTAAAAGGCAGAATCTGGGACCAGATTCAAGACAGTACTCAGCCTATAATCAAGTTTCAAGTTTTATTGGATTTATATGCCGCCCCTCTCCGAAAACTCGGGGCGGCTAACAACAATCATGAACAATATACAATAAAATCCAATACTAAAAGCAAATTAAAACCCCTTAATATATAAAAACCAAACATACATACAAACATACCATGTATACAGTTGTAACGGCCTAGGGGGAGAAGAAGTCTTAATTCCCCCATGCCTGGCGACAGAGGTGGGTTTTAAGTAGCTTACGAAAGGCAGGGAGGGTGGGGGCAATTCTAATCTGTGGGGGGAGTTGGTTCCAGAGGGCCGGGGCCGCCACAGAGAAGGCTCTTCCCCTGGGTCCTGCCAAGTGGCATTGTTTAGTTGATGGGACCCGGAGAAGACCCACTCTGTGGGACCTAACTGGCCGCTGGGATTCATGCGGCAGAAGGCGGTCCCTGAGGTCATTATATACGCACAAATGCTTTGTCCAGCCTCCTTAGACTTTCATTGACACTTTTGTAGCACCCACTTAATTGACCATTAGATGACTAGATTCTCATGTGTAGGCTTCAGACTAAACCTTCTTAAACTGGAACTTAACATACAGTCCTGATTCTTTGCCTCTGTCATGATAATGCCTCAAAGGGACAAAAGGAAGCTATGGGTATTTTTAGGTTACCCCAGAATGCTTCATTACTGGATGCTACTTTTAAACCAAGAAAAAAACAGAAAGAAGACGCATGTTTTGAATCATTGCATAAAATTCTAGCATATCTTTGTTTCCTGCTTAGATTGCCTATTACAAAAGTCAAGTGAATTTCCCCATGCCCTTGTTCCATCTGCAACAATTTAAACCTGGTTGTTTCTCTCTGCAGCAGATGGCCAATTTCTTTCAAATCTGGAATGTGGAGGAGAGTCTATTATAGAGTAAGAAAGTTGAAAATCTATTGGGTTTTTTCCCATTACAATTTTTTAAAAAAAATCTGAAGTTTGTTCTGTTTCTATGTAAGTTTGAGAGGCGTTTAACATAAAAAAACCTGTGCCTCATATGTGTTTTACATATTATTTTCACTAGTATACAGTTTTGGTTCCCCTTTCTTTATTATTATTATTATTATTATTATTATTATTATTATTATTATTATTAATTAGTTTTGTATGCCGCCCCTCTCCGGAGACTCTTCCTGTACTTATATACTGTTGTAAAAAACTGCTTGTGAATTCTGAATTCTGAAGGATAATGTACATTCAGTTTATACGGAGAAAATATATTAAGTTTTAATTAGAATGGATTCTATCAGAATCTGACATCAGAAAATACAAGCTACTACTTTATTTAAAATATCTCACTTTCCAACCAACTCTGGATGATTAACTAAAACAACCATGTATCCATATCCATGTACACACACACACACACACAAATTCAATCAAACTGAAAATGAATATTATATGAGTTGTTGGATGATTATCCAACAACTTTCTTTGGGCTTCTTGACTGACAGTTCGGGAAATTATCTATCATTTATTTATTCAACTTCTATGCCGCCCAATCCCGAAGGACTCAGTGTTGTATTTGGGCTAGCCAAGTTGTAATGATGCATCTATCTCAGTGTAGTAAGTTCATCTGGCTTTAGACCTCAGATATGTCCATTGTATATCTTAGATACATTCAGGATGGTTGCCAGAAAAAAGAAAAAAGAAAATGAGATATACTTCAGGAGTATCCTATGAGTACCTGTTTCGCATTTCCCTAGTCAATATAAGATTTAAATAAGAAAGCGTCTTCATCAATGAAGGCATTTTAAGTTTAAATTCACATGCATCTGTAACTAGCATTTTTCTATACTAAATCAAGTATTTATGGCATAAAGACAAGGGAGGCAGTTCGTTGTTTAAAGTAAGGTCTCTGTGTCAGTGAGATGGATTACTCTTTGGATATTTCTCTGAGTTGGAGCATAATTTTTCTCTTTCTCTATTTTCTCCAGAGTCCTCACCAGCAACCATCTAAATAATTCCCCTTCATTCTCAGCATTTATGTTTCTTAAATATTTGTAGACTAGGTCTCATCCCTCCAGTTGCTTTGCCGAGTGATACATTATTAACTCTTGAATCAATCCTTCTAGCCCACTAATTATATGCCTGCTCTTTGCTGATCTCCCCTTCCATTTGTCAATATGTGTCTGCTGGGACTGAACCCAAATTTCCAAATGCAAATTTACTATTGTAGCTTGCTATATTCCATGGTGTAAAGCTGATATCTGCACAAAAAAAGTTATCCTATCACATTGTTAGTTCTTCTATCACATTTGGTGTCAGATTACATTTTTTCCTTCCAGCTGTCTCAAAACAGGAGTCGTATTTCCTTAGCTGCAATTATTTATGTCCTTTCCCTGTGTTTTAGAAGCTGAATTTTTCTTCTGGAGAGGAAAAAAAAAAGCCTGCTTATCTGAATCTTGAGAATATAGATTACCTTGATTATTTTCTCTACGCCAGCTATGAGAACTCCAAGACAATTTCCCAATGGATTAATGAGTGTAGTGTTCTCCATCTCCTGTATGTTCATTGATATATAAACTTCATAGCTTGTAACGGTTGGAAGAAATATCCATCTGGTTCAGTTCCAAGCTGGGAGAAAGACACTAGAAACATGGAGAGTGATTGGAAAGATGGTTTAATGATGAAAAGAACCACCAGAGTTTATGGTTCTGGTGCAGCTGACAAAATGGATTTGGAGGAAGATTATACCTTTTGGGGGCTTTGTATTTTCTGTTTCTGTGCAAGAACATGTATTCTATTGGCTGTTGGCAGATTCCTACAGGGTCATGTAGGGGTTATGTAGGAGCTGACTCTATAGGCAAAAGAGGAAATTCTTGGATTGATCTGGGATGGTGCAATAAAGGACCTTGTGTTTTGAAAGGGAGTTGGGCAATTCCTATTGTGTCTAATGACTTTTGTTCTGTGTTGGATCTTGGGTGAGGGACTGCATCTAATCCTACCATTTTGCCTTTGTTTCAAAATATCCTGTCTTGAATGGATTACCAAATCTGCATTTCTAAAAGCTGCCTCCTCAGTTTTTGCTTGGGGGAAGGGAGACTGAGTCTGCTTTCTGTCTTTTAAGAGCATGTTTCTCCATTTCTCCTTTAGGGAAGCACAATATCTTGCCTTTTTTAATATTCCTCAAAATATTTGATTCTTGGGGCCAGGAGGGCTTCCCATGAAAACCATATTGTCTTCCTTGTCCTATTGTCTTCTTTTGTTACTTTTTATCATTACTTATCTAATGTTTTATTTGTACAAATTATCATCCTATAATTGTTTGACAAAATAAATAAATAAATAAATAAATGTTGATGAACATACAAAGTTTGGTCAAGTGACTGCAAAGGGAGTTTGGCCATCAGGATTTTGGCGTCCCATTTTTGGGGGTCCCATTTCCAATGATCATTACAGCAACTGGTGAAAGCCGAGGGCTATCTCCACCCATAACAGCCATAGATCTATGGGTCTCTTTCTTTAAAATCAGCTTGCACAGTTGCTAGATCAGGGCCATCACAAGCATAGATTCCCTTCTTTTCCCATACTATCAAAGTATGGTCTAGATTTTTTAAGCAGCATCTTAGAACTTAGCATTGTAAAACTTTCTTCCTTTGCACATTTCACTAATAAATAAGATCCGCTCCCCTCAATGCAAAAATACACAGATATCAAATAGCACACTGGCCTAGGATACCAATACATATCCATATCCTGGTCCTTGAAATCATAACTGTAACTGTTTATTTATATATATAAAGAATATTTATTACAATTACTGAATTTTGTTCTGGTCTGCCCCCAATTTTGAGAATTTTTTAAAGAAGTTTGTTCTTTTCCCTAAAGAGTCTATACTTCTCCATTGGGTTGATTTTGCCACATTACTATGATCTGATCATCAAAAATGGGCCATGTCTAGCTGTATACTTAGCCCATTAGAAGATTTACAAAAGCCATTTCCAGTGAGTGGTTATGTTATATCCTGAGAAGCTGGGAAGTTTTCACTCCAGTCCAACAAGAAAATACAGAAGGAAAATTCTGAATGGCTCATTCCCAAAAGGGCTCCCTGTTTAAACCCCTGCCAAAAGCAGGCAGAGGCCGATGTTTGCTCACTATATAAAGAGCTGAAGTCTCACTGCCAGTCTCCTTCCTCTTCAGTATCTACACTCAACAGGTATAAAGTGAGAAATTGATTTCCTTAACTTCACCAAAGTCTGAGGTGAAACGTGTTTCATAAATGTGTCTAAATTTTGGCTTAAACTCTAATTGTGATATAAAATCTTCTTACTTCTTTAAGCTCCAGAGTGTGCAGCTATAGCCAGATTGTGATTTATTCCATGTGTCAAGGAAGTTGCTCTAACAGTTGCATTCTCCTTTTCTTTTAAGTAAAGATTGCTAAAACTACAGAAATAGCTTGCCATTCCAGGTGATGCAAAGATCCATGCAAAAATAAGATTTTCTACATTTGTTTCCTATTTTATTGTAAATGGTAAACGTTAAAAAATCATAATAATGGAGAAAAAGAGAAAGCAATATCTCAGCTTGTAAACACTTTCTGTATTAAAAACGAACATTTTCTAAGATGCCATGATCATGTCCAATCTGTTTTGCAATGCTGCTATTTCAGTATGCTGTGGTTTAGAAACATGCTGATACATCTACTTGCTTGGTCTAATTTCAGACTCTGTAAGTTGGGCAAAATTTCTAGAATTAGAATTCCTCTATCATCATGTCCACTGCAGAGCATTCTGGGAGTTGGAGCCTAAAATTACCCAGATTGAGAACATTGGTTTAGACTTTGTCTCACTTTCCTGATATCTCATTTTCAGCATTATGTAGCCAGAAATGGTCATTCCAGCTGAATAATTCATTTGTGCAACTATTTTCTTTGTATGCATGGGCACTGGTGTAGAATAAGCTTGTGCGTGCAATGCTAAAGCAAGCATCTAGTTGGCTTAATTCTGCTTTTAATTCATGTTTTGACCCTACTTGCCAATGGATAGGCTATTTAGCAAGCACACCAATGTTGAAATTGTGCATTAACCTGTTCCCTGCTGCTAGTTACAAATGCACAGCTACCTTCTAGTTATGAATTTAAAATATTTACTGTAGTGACAATTTAAAAAAAAAAACAAAGTAGCCCAAAGTTGCCTGCAAAGTCATACTTTTTGAGTGGAAAACAGGCATAAAAACATTAGCTCTACTTGACTTTCAGACATGAATATCAAGCTGAAGAAGATCTAAGAACAGTCCATTTCTAGCCCAAGATTCCAGGAGTGTGGGAACATGCACACATGGTACCACACCCACACACCCACTTTTTCATGCGAACCAAAAAAGGTTCACCATCAGAGGCATAGACTTTCAATTCTTGCCTCATATGAATTGCTCAAGACCTCCCTGGTTTTGCTCTCTGGCTGGAGGATGACCATGCTGTCAGTTGTATGTCTGGGGTGGCATACAACTGACTTTGGAGCATGCCACATAGGCCATGGGAGAAATATTCAGCCTCCCCTGTGTTTTCCTAATTGCATCTGTAAATCTTTTCCTGTGTTTTCTGCCTTTTTTCCTTTTAACTGGTGTTACAGTGGAAGGAATAGATTTGTCTCAATTGAGAAGGAAAATAAGTGAGGCAGAAATCCATCTCTGCATACCAGCATTTATCAGCATTTATCTGGTTAGTGTCCTGTTAGTGTGTGAGAGAGTTGAGGGGTTAGAGTATTTGCTCTGTAAGCAAGGAAACAGGAAGGAGTCCGTGTATGGCTTAGCTCAACTGTTATGTAGCAAAGCTGCCTGCTGGTGTGAAAGCAAAAGTGAAACTGAAACTCCTCTGCTAGTGTTTTGCATTTGGATCAAATTTCTTTTCAGGTGGGGCCGGGGGAGTAGAATTCCTTAGCATCAGAGCTGATTAATAATAACATTAGAAATACTCATGCTCCAATGGTCATTTGGAAAAATGTTTTCTTAGTAAACACTTATAAGCCAAGAGGAATATACCAGCAATTTCAACTTGTGTGTGTGTGTCTATGTATGTGTGTGTGTGTTATTATCGGTTTACGCCAAAGATAATATGTAAATGTGGTAGATTAATCTTTTATCCAAACCACAGCTATATTTGGTTAATTTCCTATGCTATTCTTCGACTTTCCCTCATGCCCCCTTCATATTATGCAAATATGACCTAAGTACAGTGAAACAATGAATTAACTGAGCAGTCTGGATGTTTTCCAGATATTTCACAGAACGTGGTTTCTCAGATAGGTCATTGTTCTCTCTTTGTTTCTATTACCTTTTGTTTGGCAGTGTCCCCTTTGGAGTGTTTTGTGGTCCCACAAAGAAGATTTCTTGATGATCACAAGTAGGGTGTCCACACAAAGTAAACCAGGCACGTGAATGTGACACTTAAAATAAGTTATTGATATCAAGAATGCTCCAAATGAAGAATCAATGGGAATCTTTCACATACAATGTTATTTAAATGCATTTTGCTTTATTTTGCTTTTTACTTAAACTAACTTTGCTCCCTGAATTAGCATGTCTCATCAGTCTGGAAATTACTGAAAGGAAATTAGTTGAAAAAAATCTAAACTGCTTAGAATAGTGAGTAATTTTAGAACATATTTGGGTTAGGAGTCAGGGGATAGAAGATTTTTAAATAATCCATCTGGAAATAGCATGGGAATTTTTACTGATGAGGACAAGTAGTTTTTAATTAAAATTTAAGTTACCCATCTTCATCCCACAGAGAGCTACTTATATTGGTCTTATAACAACCTGATTTTCATTTAGATGTAATGTTGTGATGAAAACCTTTGGTTTAAGTGCAGTTTTCTATAAAAATCCCTACATCTTTTCTCATCTGCTCACATATTTTGTGGACAGTCTGTAATAGCAATACATAAGTGAATGCTAGCATTAATTAACACTGAGGCCAAACTTATCAAACATCACTGGCATTAAAGTTGAGGTTTTTTTAAAAAAAATTGATAGAGCTCTATTGGTCCTGGAGGAACCCAGATTAGTTGTGGATGGAAAGTTCAGGAGTGCAAAGGAAAAGAAGCTTATGCTAATTTCATCTAATTCTGCATCAAGTAAATGAAAAAAAGTTGTGTATTTTTCCCTCCAAAGGGGAAACAAAAAAGATTACATTTTGAATCCTGTTTTTTATTCAGCCAGCCTCATCTGATCCACAAGGACAAGAGGTGACAACAGACTTAAAAGAATGGCTTCCAATTTTTTTTATTATTATTGTGACAGGCTGGTAGGAGTCAAACACCACAATGAAAATAGGGCTCAGCTTTGACTTGAGGGTATTTTTGCTTTTATTTTATATTTATATTCTCATTCTCATTGTCTTCCTCTCCCTCTCCACCCCTCCCTCACCTCTCTTTCTCCTTCTCTCTCTCCCTTTCCCTCTCTCTCTCTTGATTTTATTAATCTTTTTAAAGGTGATAACCTGTGTATGATAATATGGAATGACAAAAAGAAAACAAGAAAGAAATTAAAAATATAAAAGTAAAAGAAAAGAAAAAGTAAAAGAAAACTAGGAAAGAAAGAAAAAAGCTGCAAAATAAAATCAAGAGAAGAACTACTGGCTGAGGCTGGATATAGTTTTCAATGATTTTTTAAATTTAAATATTAGAAAGATTTAAAGTTCACAAAAGAATTTAGGATTTTGAACACTGTAAGACCATTGAAGTAACACCCTGCAATAATAATAATCATCTAATTGCTAACTTTTATAAACTTTTACTGAAAATCAAAATGAAAGAACTTATGAATGTATAGTAAAGTGGGCTAAAACTTTGGTTATAATATACAGAATGAACAATGGGAAATTATGCTGTATGGCTGAAAGAATGTTATAATCTTAGAGAGACATTTTATAAAATTATGTACTGCTGGCATATGTCAACAGAAAAAATATCTAAAATATAGAAAGATACTTCACCTTGAAAATATGAACAAGAACATGGCAAAAATGTTATCATGTTTGGTGGACATGTAAAAAAGTTATACAATTTTAGATTGAATTGCAAACCCTGATTCAGAGAATTCTAAATATTAACATACAGTTGAGATGAGATATTTTTCTTTTGGGATTTATTTATTTATTTATTTACTGGACTTATATACCGCCCCTCTCCATGGATTCGGGGCAGCTTACAACATTTCAATTGTATATAAAACACTTCTAAATCTAATTAATAGAAATAATTAATTTTAAATATTTTTAAAAACCTAAACATTTAAAAATCAAACATTCAAATACATGCTACAACATCATGCACATTCACTGGCTAGAGGCTGGAGTCTAATGACCCCAAGCCTGATGGCATAAATATATTTTCAAAGTCTTATGAAAGGAGGGTGGGGGCAGTGTGAATCTCTGGGGGGAGTTGATTCCAGACCAAAAAGTAATGGTACTATATGATAACCACAGTGAAATTATTGTACACACAAAAATGGAAAGAATTGACATTGCCCACATTAAGGGAATGTTTGGTGAAGAGCATGGAATTTGCTGAGATGGCTAAATAGACTTTTTTATTAGAAAAAAGACAATATCTACATTTACTGCTGACTAGAAACCCCTTATAGACATTCTGTGTGAAACAAAAAAACCCCCTTATGATTTATATTTTTAATGATTAGATTCAATAGATTATAGGGGAAAAAAGAGCTATGTTCTAACTACAGAGTAAAAGGTAAATTTATAACTGCTGTAAAGAAGATTGAAAGCTATTTCTTTGGCATTTTTGCTTTAAAGAGAAAATGCGGAAGCAGCAGGTAGTGTAGGAGAAATGTGTGCCAGAACAGGTAGAAAAGGAAACACTGAGGCAGCTCATTGGAGATACTGCATTTTTACAGACTTGCCTTGATTTCCCTTGCTTATAGCCATACCCAGCCCAAACAGAAAGCTGTCAGTCTCCAGTTTACACAATGTTTCAATCCCATGCTTTGTAGAAGGCTATCAAACTGCCGGTCCATTGGCCGGATTCATCACGTGCTGGCCACGCCCACTCATGGTTTAGTGAAGGGGATGCTATCATGATGATATGAACTTGACACCACTGCTTTATAGGAAACCAAATGGGTCATCCAGTACCAACATACATAGTATCTTCAAGCAACTTGGACTAGTTTCCTAATTTCTCTTTTGCCTCTGTTTTTCTAAATAGCATATATAGTATTTGGAAAACAAAGATAATTCTTTACTTGTTTCCCTTTTCCTCTTTCTTTTCCTCTTTCTCCCCTGCTTCTGCTTCTGTATCTGCTTCTTTTTCTGGCCTTTCCTTAACTTGGTCCAATACAGAACTATATAAAAGTTATTTGACAGCCAGGAGGAATTCTTCTGTTTTCCTTTACTCCCCAGAGCTCCTATGCCATCTTCTAATGGTTTTAAGGATGAAGAATGTAGCCTGCTCTTTAAATAAAAATACTACTATGAGTTGAGTATCATCCATTCATTCAAAGATTTAAAAACCATCCATCCCCTCATACATTGATTCTGTGAGGTGACTTTCTGTTCTTTTCCTTAATTCCTAAATTAGGTCTGCAGTGATGCTTTTGCCTGAAGTGAATCCCCCCCCCTTTCCTTCTTTCTTTCTTTCTTTCTTTCTTTCTTTCTTTCTTTCTTTCTTCTCTCTCTTTCAATCTCAATCTTTCCCAATCTCTCTCTCAAATTCTGGACTTTATATTTCTATTTACTTAGTCTTAATTAACCACTTAGTCTTAAATAACCATTGTTAATAAGTGCTAAGCTTGGACATTAATGTTTCTTTTGTAGTTATATTTGAATAGCTACTATTACATTTAGTGAAAAAGTCACAAACTATAATAAAAATGGAATGTTCTGTATGATATATGTACAGGGAAATGAGTTTACATTATCTGTTACAGAAGTAGGCTGGGACACTAGAACACATAAAGTGAGGAGTAGGAGAAGCAAAAAGCTTGGCTAAAAGGAAAAAAACAGAAGAGAAAGTGGGTTAAACCAGAGACGAAGACATCCTTGTAGGGATTTATTGTTTTTTATCATGTGCCAAGTATTGAGAAGAATGTAGTTGGATCATTTCCTAAAGAAGTTTCTTACCAGCTAGGCTGAGTGATGGATTCAATCCAAATTATCAGAATGGCAACGACAAGTGTAGTCTAGAGCCAATGAAAATTGGTGACTTTTGAAGCAAGGATTTTGAGGGCTTAAAGATGCTGCTTTTCCACCTGTCTTGTAGAGGGACTTCACCATCTGCCTTGGTACATGCCTTGCCTCCTCAATTGGAGGTTCAGCTGTGCTTTTCTTTTCTGGCTGTAGTTTCTCATGTCTCTCCAGCCAAGGCTGAAAATTACAGTAAGTAGATGCAGAGCAGGCTAGCCATCTGACTCTTTAATTTTCTTCAAGGCACATCGATGCTCTTCTATGCTCCTAATGTATGTATCATTTTTATAAACTTACAATATTTGTGTTGAGGTTTTTTTTTCTATTTTGGAATCTTTGGTTTTGAAAAGTTTCTTTGTAATTTACTATATAAAATTGCTCCAAATTTTATATTTATGAGAGAAAGGTCCTGTGTTGTCTGCCTGATGTGATCCTGCTAAGTGGCAGATTCACAGTCCACAGAGATGAATCAGAACCTCGGAAAAAAGCATTAGATCTTAGGAAGATTTAGAGAACAATTAGTGTTCTACCTGCAATTTCTGATGTATTCGGGGATTTAATGTCCTACCGAAGTTTTAGGAGGCTAATGAAGCCCAACAAGTGGCTTGTTTGATTGCTTGGGGTTGTAAAGGGTTGAGGTGGGGGTTATTGTTTTTACCATTTGTATATTAGGTTTTTATTTTATTTTTTGTAAGGTACCTAGAGTGACTGAATGTGAGTGGGTGGTCGTATAAATTGTATACACATATACATACATACATACATACATACATACATACATACATACATACATACATAGTTTCCCTGAAAATAAGACCCTGTCCTATATTTTTTTAAACTCTGAAATAAGCACTTGGCCTTATTGCCATGCATTCAAAAGCCTGATTGGGCTTATTAGGGAATGTCTTATTGCAGGAGAGACGGAGTAACGACACGGACACAAGAGCTGGATTTAAAACTGGGTCATTTTTATTAATAATAAATTAGCATAATTTATTTAATTAAATTAGCATAAATTGGCATAAATTAACATGCTTAACTATGACCCAACAATGGACCTGCAGGGTCAAACAAATGCTTCCGGGGCGGAAAATGACGTCAGATAAACTTCCTGGGCAACTTATGGGCGTAGCTCGATGCTAGTCCAGGTGAGGGACCCCTCCCTCACCTGATACCATGCCATGCACTTGCATGAGGGGGGTCCAGCCGGCTAACCCCTAACAGGGGACTTAAAGGTGCGGGACCCAAAGACAGGTTCCCCCCAACTGCTCAGGTCGCTTCCACCACAAGCTTGGAGAGAACCTGTCAATCATCCCCAAAGATGCCCAAGGGAGAACACGCATTTGCTAAACCACCACCCAGTTTTCCGCCCCTAACCTGCCACGGAGCGGGGGGTCAGATCTCTATCTTGGCCCCCAGACTCCCTTCTCTAGCTGCGCCAGCTCACGCAGAGACCGCTGCAGGTCCTGTAAGAAAATGGCGTTCCCCTGTTCTGACAGGTGAACGCCATCGGCCCGGTAAAGCCATGGCCGATCTACAGTGATGAGGGGATGGGCCACTACAACCCCACCTAATTCCCTGACTATTCTGCCCAGGGCCTTATTTACTCTACGCCTGACCCGGTGAATGGCCCTAAGGGAAATGGCGTCCCTCCACACGATCCTTGGGAGGATCTCTGACCACACCACTTGCGTGTTGGGCCACACAGAGCGAAGCCGCCGCAGGTCTTTGCTTGCCTGGATGATCAATGGTAGACCCCCAAGCAGGCACAGGTCATTGCCACCGAGGTGCAAGACCAGCCATCTGGGCGCAGCAATGGGATGCCGCCCTCCCAGTCCAATCTGGGAGCGACCCTGGGAAGCCGCCCGCCCAGTAACGCTAGGTGCGGCCGTGGGATGCCGACCCCCCAGCAACGCCGGCAGGAGTCCCTCCCACTGCATACCTCTTCGGCCCATCCAAACGATCTTGACCCACCGTCCCAATGACAACTGGGTCCCGATGGCGCTTCTGGCTGCTGAGCGGCCGGCCCAAAATATCATGCTGTGGCCGCACAGCAGCGCCGTCGGTTTCGTATTGGCATGGGGACCTGGAAGAGGACACACAGAGAGGTTATCTAGCCTAAGCCCTACCTAGAATCCTCAGCGGGCCTAACATAACCCAAATAAGCCGCTGACCGCCAGCGGCCGATCTCCCGAATCCGCTGGGTCGGGAAACCAGAAAGTGCCGCGCTAGTGGCGCCGCCGATACGGAATGAATGCGTTCCATAGCCGGCGGGATCCATGCCAACCTGAGCCATTACCCTGGACACTAACACCCAAAATTGATAACGGGTCAGAGGGGTACCGTCAAGGTGCTTAAAAAGGTACCCTTGCCCCGACCCACGTAAACTACAATAATGCTGCAAGGCGGCCACTGGACACACAGACTGGTCGGCGGCCGCACTAAGCTCAATACAAACCCCTCTGTGCAGCTGATCTGTCTTAGAATGCCTTACTACAAGGGATACCCCCCCCGCCTGAAGGCTAGATCAACATACTGGAAGGCACGGAACGACGTGTCAGCCTGAGAAGAGGCCATGGCCTCACTGACCCTGAGGGCCCCAAAAAACATGACACAAGTCGCTGCCCTAAAAAGACGGGCCTCGTATAAGGAGGCGCACAGACTGTCTAAAGCCTGATTTATCAGGGACAGCTGCTGAACCGTCAGGGCCCTACGAGTGTCACAAGGAGCTCCCATTCGCTCCCTCACCCAGCCTTCCAGCATCTTCCGAATGCGGAAGTCACCAGAAAAATCTCTAAACCCTCCCGCCTTGGACAGAAAGGCGAGGCCAGCTAACCTGGACCTAATAGTCCTAACTGAAAGGCCACGCTGCCTAAGCTGGACACAAAATTCTGCCAGGTGCTCAACTGGGGCAGGCCAACTACAGGGGTAACCCCTATCCTGCCTGAAATCCCCAAACTCCTTACCTGCACGCTGGTAAGCCCGCAGGGTGCCCGGTGCTACCGAGAGGGCGATAGCCCTGGAGGCCTCGTCTCTCCACCGCTCGGGAGCCCGCCCAGGCTCCAAAGGTGGTCTGGGAATGCCTCTGGCGACTCTCGGGCCCACGGGGCCAGGGTCCGAAACCTGGACAACTGACCACGGGACAAGGCGTCAGCAACCGCGTTATCTAACCCGGGAACATGCCTAGCCAAAAACAAGGCGTTTAGGGACAAGGACCTGTGCACAAAATGGCGGACAAGCCACATGACCCTGTCACTCTTAGAGGACAGGACGTTCACAACATGGACAACCACTAAGTTGTCACACCAAAAATGCACAGTCTTGTCCCTAAACTGCTCACCCCAAAGCTCTAGGGCCACTATCAAGGGGAAGAGCTCCAAAAAAGTCAAATCCTTAACCAATGACGAGGCACTCCGTTCCGGAGGCCACACCGACCAGCACCACTGGTCACCTAACACTACCCCAAAACCACAAGTCCCCGCAGCATCGGAGCAGAGCTGCAACTCAGCTTCCAAAAGAAGCTCGTGCCTCCAAAAAGACAGCCCATTAAATTGGTCCAAAAACTCCCGCCACACGCAGAGGTCAGCCCTAACCCCTGCACATAAGCGGGTGCGATGATGGGGCAAACGAAGCCCCTTCATCGCAGTATATAACCTCCTAGAAAAGGCCCTGCCTGGCACCACAACCCGGCAGGCAAAATTAAGTATCCCAGCTAGTTCCTGGAGCTGCCGAAGAGTGACCTTCCTGCAGCCCAGAACCGTATCAAGCTTATCCCTGATTTTAGTCAATTTATCCAGGGGCAATCTAGAAGATTGCTCCTCTGAGTCCAATTCAATACAGAGGAAGGTAATCTTGGTGGCGGGGCCTTCTGTCTTCTCAGAGGCTAAAGGCACCCCCAACTGAGCGCAAAGGGCTTCGAAGTCCCGCATTAGAGCAAAGCATTGCTCCGAACACGCAGGCCCCGCCACCAAGAAATCATCAAGATAGTGAACGACCGAACCCAGACCACTGCGCCTCCTGAGCGCCCACTCCAAAAAGGTGCTAAAGCTCTCAAAAAGAGAGCATGAGACAGAGCAACCCATGGGTAAAGCTCTGTCCACATAAAAACCACCTTCGAAATGGAAGCCCAACAGCTCGAAGTCATCTGGGTGTATGGGGAGGAGCCGGAATGCCGACTTAATGTTGCATTTACCCATAAGGGCTCCAACCCCACACTTCCTAACCATGGCCACGGCCGCATCAAAGGATGTGTACCGGACTGAACAAAGTTCGTCAGGAATGCAATCATTCACTGACTCCCCTTTAGGAAAAGACAAGTGGTGAATCAACCTAAATTCACCACTCGCCTCTTTGGGGACAACCCCCAATGGGGATACTCTAAGATTCGGGAAGGGCGGCTCCGGGAAAGGCCCAAGGACCCTGCCCTCGGCCACCTCCTTCCGAATCTTTTCCCTAACAATGTCTTCATGTCCCACCACCGAGAAACCTAGCAAGAGAGCAGCCGCTCTCGAGCGAGGGTGGTAGTCAATCAACCAACCCTCAAGTGCTTTTAAATTAATTGGGCTGGGCCCCTTTTCCCCCAGCAGGTGGGGGAGGTTTCCCTGGACCCCCTCCCTTCTTTTCTGCCCCCTTCTTGGGGCGGGGGCACACTGACGAGGCATGGGTCCCCCCACAATTCCCACAGGCATGTTTATACTTGCAAAAGGGATGAAAACACGCCCCCTTTGCAGTAAACTCATGACACGCAGGGGAGGCTCCCTTCCCCGCTCCCTCCGTAGCCGTCTTGGCTGGTGTGGAAGCCGCAGGCTCCTCTTCCATAAAATGACCGCTATCGGTCCTGTCACACCCTTCCTTGCCGGACATATAAGTGGCCTGGAACCATAGATCCGGCACCACCATATCCCAGGGGAGGGAGGGGTCGTGAGCTATACGCATCCTAAAGCCTTTGTCGTAATGACGCCAGATAGTCCCTTTATACTCAAAATGAGCCCTAGCAATTAGGTCAATGTACCTGAGCATAGAAGCAGCCCTAGCCGGATGTCGTTGAATTACCACTGATGCATAAGTCAGAAAAGCGTACAGCCATGAGCTGAAACACTTGGTGACTTTAGTCTTTTTAGGCTTCTCCCCGGGTACTACGTCTTTTTCTTGCTTAGGGACCTCCCTGTTCAATAGGGAGAAGAGTTCCACATACTCCCCCCTCCAAATCGCCTCCTTCACCGACGGGTGGAGGTGGTACCCTAAGGGAGTGGCAGGTAGCCCACATGGGATGGCCCCGGCCTTGATGCTGGTGAACGGGTCCCACACGGTGGAGGCCCCCATTCCCAGCACCCCTATCCCCGGCGGATACACCAAAGGGGGCGGGGGCATAATAGCAGGTGCTGGAGGGATCCAACCCCCCGCCCCAGGCCCCGGTGGGAAAACTATCCCCGGCGCTACTGTCGGCGGAGCCGGCGGGGACCAAACCTGACCGCACGTGCCTGAAGTGGACCCCAGAAAACTGGCGCCACTCCCCAAACCAGGCGGGTTAAACCCCGGACCCTGTACGGGGAGGAGCGATGTGGTGGCCAAGTGTGGTGCAGCCTCACCTGCCCCATACGGGGTTGAAGACATCCACAGGGGGGCCATCTGAGTGGGGCCCTGCAACGCCGCCATCTGCCCCGACTGGGCCATCTGCCCGGACTGGGCCATCTGCCCGGTCTGGGCCATCTGCCCGGTCTGGGCCATCTGCCCGGCCTGGGCTACCTCCTCTTCCGGATCCCTTCCCCAGGCCGCCGATGCAGCCGGGGGGAGCCCGCCCAGGCCCGATCCGGACCGCCAACGCTCCGATTCGTCCAGCCTCTCCAGGACCCTGGCCCAAAAGAGAGAGGGAGAAACATCGGGGTGAGGGGCTGTGGGCATAAATCCCACCACCCCCTCTGATGGGACCACCCCAGGGGGCACCTCCATGCTGGCCCAATCCCGGGCTGAAGGCCTAAGAGCCCTCCTAGGCCGCACTGCCTGTTGGGCTGGAGGGGACCTGGCTTGCTTCTTCTTTGGGGCCATCCCCTCTGCTGCTAATGCAATAAGGCTAAGTTGGCACTCCAACCCCCGATCCCTAGCACTAAGGCCACAGGCCCTACCAGGGAGAGGCCCAGCAACGCCCCCAAGGCTGAAGAACCCCAACTACGGGGCCCCCAAGCAGCTGCAGGTGGCACCAGCAGCCGGACGCCCCCTCCCCCTGGGTAGAGCCCTACAAAGCCCCCTCCCAGCCGGGAACGTCCGAGTTCACCCCTCCCCCTCGAGCCCGAGGGGGACCAAACGACCACCAGCGCCGCCGCGCTCGACCGCTCTCCGTCGCCTCCGAAGCTTGCAAGGATCGCCAAAGGCCTTCTCGCCGGAACACGCCACAAAATGGCGGCCGCCGCACAAGGCCGCTCCAAAATGGCTGCCGCGAGCAGAACTCAGCCGAGTGTCTGCTCAGGGCAAATGGTCCGGGCAAAAAGGCTGAGCCCGGGCCTACGCGCCCTTAAATAGGGCCGGCAAGCCCCGCCCGGACCAATCAGCAGTCAGGCCTGTTGGCCTGACTCTTGGGCGAAGTCTCGCCTCGCGAGACTTCGCCCGAGCACCAAGATGGCGGCCGCCAGGGGTCCGGTGTCTTCCCGGCCCTCCCGCAAATGCTGCCGGCGGGTAAGTCCGCCGGCGCTATTTTGGGGAAAACAGGGTACATACATACATACATACATACATACATACATACATACATAAAATAATGTCTATCTTTGGCTCTGTGACTGATGATTCAAGCTTTTTACAGTGGCTTTCAATAAACAGTGTTGATAGTAGATGTAGATGTGAAGAATAGAATGAGATTATGAGTAATGCCTGCATAACATATGTAATTCTTGCTAATAACCTCTTTAGGGCTCTTTTGATTTAATGTTGAGAATACTAAGGAGGGGAGTGGGGTAGAATTATTCTTAGTCACTGATTCTCTCCCCAAAACCTAGCTGTTTGATGCTATCAGCAATGATCAATTAGGTATTTTGTGCATCTAACATCCACATACATGTACACTTAGATAGGCTTCAGTTTAGAAGCTGCATGAGTTCAAAATCTTAAAATTCTAATTTTATCAGTTGAAAAAAACAAGGTGAAAGAGGCAACTTTTTGGAGCTTTGTTTTTCATAAAGATGAGAAGTAACTCATCAATAGAGCTGTGACTTAGCAATTCATTTACACCACTTTACTCCTTTAGATATAACACAGACTAGTTTTGAGGTTGATGAAATGTTGTTATCGACATAATTCATTTTATGCCACTTCAACAAGGCATTTGAATCTGTGACTGCTCCCATTAGAGGCTGAAAATTGAATTGAAAATTCACGCTCAAGCTGTATGGATGCAGTGAACCCGAGTCTCTGAAAATTGTCAATTAAATTGACCTTTCAGCTTTGAAGCAGGAAAATTGGAACCAAAGGCTTTACCAAACTGTAGCACTCATTAACATTTCACTTGATGTCTAGAGAACCTATTCTGGACAGAAATTTCAGACATCCTTCTCTTTTCCTAAAGTGTACAAAACTGTTGAATGGGGAACATAAGAAAAAATATTGACTTTTCCCCCCTGAAAAACCTGAAGCATTAAACATGGGACTAATTACTATTCATATCATACATCAGTTTTTCCAGAATATTTTAGTAATAAAAGTATCAATGATTGATTAGATATTAGACAGCTTGATCTCAGATGTATTCAGTTCACAAAAGCACTATTGTGAACAACTAAATATCTAATTTTGTTGCTTTGAGCACAGTGTATTTTATGCTCATTTAATAAAATCTGCATTTAAAGAGAACAGATAGAAGATATTTAAAAAACTCTCTCTACATCAGAGGTGTCAAACTCAAGGTCCACAGGCCAGATCTGGCCCATAGGGTGCTTAGGTACAGCCCATGGGGATGGCCTGGAAATATCAAAATACTGGCCTGTGGTCTCTCTAGTGTTTAAAACAGGCCACATCAAGCCCCCTGCACCTTGTTTTCCCCCTCCATAGTCTCCTGCACAACTCTGCTGGATGAAAATGGACAAAAAATGTGGCCTATTTTCAGCCTCTCCAGCCGCCAGCAGCACTCTGCTGGCAAAAATGGGTTGCGTGAGTGCTTCACAATCTCTTTTTGGCTGGTAGGATGCTGCAGGAGGCATCTGTCCTATCTCCACCCTCCCATTGCCCCCGCTGCTGACTCACGGCCCTCAAAGAAACACTAGAGTGACCACAGGCCAGTATTTTGATATTTCCAGGCCATCCCCATGGGCTGTACCTAAGCAACCTATGGACCAGATCTCACACCCACAAGTTCATCACATGGACCACTCTGGTTCTCTCGATATCCACAATCCTCCCATTGACTTTCGGGCAGGTGCCGAACAAAGAATGACCTTCAATCTCTGGAAGGAATTTGTTGTGGCTAGTATTCTCTCATACAATTACCCCTCTCAAATTCCCATAGTATTTTTCATCTACATTCTAGTTTGTGGCAGGCCAAAGTCTCCAACTCAAACGATGGCTATGGCGTGACACAATGTTTTATTTCTCCCATTTCAAAAAAAATAACTGCTCTATCATTAATTGTTTATAATACACTGAAAGCGGGACTGAGAGGGCACTTTTAGGATTAGCATGATATTTGTTTGCATATATTTAAAGATCTGTGCTAGAAGTCTAGGAACTTCTGCCAAAAATTGTTTTTAGGAAGCCATATATGTTTCCTGCAGAACTGGTTTTTTTTTTCTAGAAAGGGCCTGTTTTGACCTGAAATTCATTCTCAACTTTCAAAAGCAGTTTGAAAATCTTGCAAAAGAAAAACCACTCTCAGACTGGATAATCAAATTTAACAGTGATGTTCATAGGGTAACGTGGGTCCAGTCCCTCTCTTTCAATGTAATTTACCAATGAGATTCTTAGGATTAAAAACAGAGCTACAATGCTTTTTGCTTCTGAAGAAATTAATGCTGGATGACTTTCCTCTACATTTCCCTTCTAGAAAGTTATCACACTTAATCAAGGCCACAAAAGCTTATGGAATCTTCTAGACCATGTCAAACTTCTTGCCTGTTTACTTTAAAAAAAAAACACAAGAAGAAAATTGTTCTGTCGAGCTCTCTGGTAGAATCCTCCCAAAAATTCACAGATACAAATTTCAGACACACACACATTTGAAAATTCAAAACAATGTTCTTTATACCGAAAATTCAAATAAACTAAACACTCTTTTTGTATAGCAAAGAGCTCTCGTCTCCAAACAAACTGGTAATTTGTACAAGTCCCTTATCATCTGTGAGGCAATTCACAGTCCTTCTTCTTTCACAAAGTGAAACACACTTTGTTCTGGTTTAGTTTCAAAGCGGGGGGAAATCAGCACACAAAGGTCAAAGTCAGCAAGGCAGGGACGAAACACAACAATCAGATAATCCTCCACAATGGCCAAAGCCACAGGCTGCTATTTATAGCAGCCTCACCCAACCACAGGTGGCCTCATTTTCTTTGATAATAATCTCTCAGTTGTTGATGTCTATGCATCGCTCTCCGCATGCGTGGCTGTATCATTAACTCTTGTTCCGAATCCAAGGAGGAGCTAGATAATTGATCTCCTTCTGAGCTGTCTGCCACACTCTCCTCCTCCCTGGCACTCATGTCTTCTTGGACAGAGGAGCATTCATCAGCAGATTCCACTGGGGGCAAAACAGGCATGCAGCATGTGGATGTCTCTCCCACATCCACAGTCCTTGGGGCAGGAGCTGGGCCAGAGCTAACCCCAACAAAAATAAAAGTATAACAAACAAGAGTCATAGGAAATTCTAGAGATAAAGACATCTGTTAAAATTAAGAAATTCTCCCTTTGGATCTGCCTGTTTTCTTCCTCTGACTTTTGACAGTCACTATAGCAACAAAAACAGAGAAAATGAAGAACTCACTAAAATACCAGTATGACAAGTCCAATTTGCAGCCAGCTAAGCAATATAACAAAGATCTATGTCATATCTAATGACAATCTATGCCGCAAGTAACTGATTATCCTGACAGGGATGCATGCTTATTGTTAGCATCATTTTTCTTCTATTGACAACAGTGGAAGAATAGTACTGATAGCTTCTGGCTTAGGTATGGTGAGCAACCCTGAATTCCATAGTTAATAGTTTTCTCTCCCACTGCCCAACTTCTCTAAAGTTTCAGAGTGTCAAGAATGACTTGAACTTTTACCTATATTCTGCTTTGTTCGAAGCGTGATAAAGAATGGGGGGGGGGTTGGAATGCAAGAGTGTGGGAGAATGGCATTGTTGGATCTTTTCTGCCAATGTGGATTTATTCAATAACATTTATACTCTTGGTAAAATAATGCCCCAGGAGTTTCTTTGGACAGCTGACACAGACTTTTGTAGGAATTGGACTGACTGCAGAGAGAATTTTAAAAATGTTCAGAAATAGGTTAAGCTAGATGTCCATAGATAAATATTCCATGGATTTATTTCTCAGTTTCTTGTTCTGTATTGTGTTTCTCATACAATTATTCAGGTGACAGAGAGCTGTTTTATTTCCAATTGCTGGATGATGGGGACTTGCATCCTTTAAGCAGCAGGTTTGCAACCTGGGGGATCCCTTGATACTAGCCCAGTTTTTCAGCACAATAAATCCTTTGGTTAGCTTTGATTTTCCTCTACCTGATGGAGAACATTTGGCTTCATTCATTCACTGGCAGTCTTAAACATGAACCTACACAAGACAGCCCATGAGAAGGTAGAATATTGCGACTACTTTATAATGTGGTAATACAGTACAGTACATGTAGTGATTAGAAACCTTCTTGCAGTCCATATTTTATTGCCTGCCTTTTTAATTCAAATCAGAGATATACAGCTTTAAATGGCTTGTCCAACAGACTAATAGGATTGCTGCTCTTATTAGGTATTATTGTTGGATTCCCCCACCTTATTTTCCACTTCTCATACACTTTTCTTGATTGTTGTTTATGCTATATGTTGCTATGTTATAGGATTTGTAAACTATTTAGGATCATTTGATTGATTTGACACCAAATCAGCAAAACAAACAAACAAACCTCTTTCATTACCATGTGTTCCTAGTAGAACCTGCCCGTCCATATATACACAGGTTAAGAGAACAGATGAAGAAGTAGGTTAGATGCTTTTAAACTTTGGATTGGAGAGTATTTTTTGAATTCTGCAAATAGCCATGTAAACAAACAAACTTTTATCCAGAGTTCTTACTCTATGCATGATGGACCAAGCTCAAATTATCATATTATGGGGATGAGATCCCTGCTTTGAAAAGTGTTCGGAAACTTCAGATCGTGCAGAATGCAGCAGCGAGAGCAGTCATGGGCTTACCTAGGTATGCCCATGTTACACCAATACTCCGCAGTGTGCATGGGTTGCCGATCAATTTCCAGTCACAATTCAAAGTGTTGGTTATGACCAATAAAGCCCTTCATGGCATCGGACCAGAATATCTCTGAGACCGCCTTCTGCTGCACGAATCCCAGTGACCGATTAGATCCCACAGAGTGGGCCTTCTCCGGGTCCCGTCAACTAAACAATGTCGGAACTGCCCCTACCCTCCTTGCCTTTCGTAAACTCCTCAAAAACTACCTTTGCTGCTAGGCATGGGGGAATTGAGATACCTCCCCCGGGCCTATACAATTTATGTATGGTATGTTTGTATGTATGTCTGTTTAATAATGAGGTTTTTAAATATTTTAAATGGTAAATTATTAGATTTGTCATGAACTGCTTTATTGTGTTGTGACCCACCCCGAGTCTACGGAGAGGGGCGGCATACAAATCTAATAAATAAACGAATGAATGAATGAATGAATGAATGAATGAATGAATACGTACGTACGTACATACGTACATACAGGGAAAGGTCAACGGAAAGAGAAAAATAAGGTAGATGGATTCAAGTATAGCAGTGATGGGCCCACCAAAGGAATACCTAAAGAACCAGAATGAGGACAGATCATCTATATCAGTGATGGTGAACCTATGGCACGGGTGCCACAGGTGGCACATGAGCCATATCTGCTGGCACATGAGCCATTGCCCTAGCTCAGCTCCAACGTGCATGCTTGTGCTGGCCAGCTGATGTTTGGCTCGCACAGAGGCTCTGGGGGAGCGTTTTTGCTTCCAGAGAGCCTCGGGAGGGTATTTTTATCCTCCTCTGGCTCCAGGAAAGCTTTTGGAGCCTGGGGAGGGCAAAACACGAGCCTACTGGGCCCACCAGAAGTTGGGAAACAGGCCATTTCTGGCCTACAGAGGGCCTCCACAGGGTGCACGAAGCTATTTTTGCCCACCCCAGGTATTGAATCATGGGTGTGGGCCATAGTTCCCTCTAAGCTGAGCAGTGAGCAATCGCTCACTTAAAAATCATCATCAACTCAGAGTTTTCCAAACCTGCCCAGAAGCCGAGAGGGAAAGAGTGAGAGGGAAGGAGAGAGAGAGGAAGAGAGGAAGAGAGAGAAACAGATAGAAAAAAGAGAGGAAGGAAAAGAGAAAGAAAAAGAATGGGAGTAAGGAAGAGAGAAAGAAAATCAAAATCTAGTTTGAAACTAGCTCAACTATTTAAGTGGCATTTTGATATTGATAGAGTTGCCCTATTATGAGCTCACTGTTATAGACACACAGTACAGTATTTTATTTTGAAATTCTCTGAGGCAAAACAGGGTGAGTTTTTTATTTGTTTGTTTGTTTGTTTATTATTTCTGTGCCGCCCAGTCCCGAAGGGACTGCCGCTCAGACACTATACTTTTCCACCCACCCCCCAAAAAAATTAGAGGGAACACTGGTGTGGGCACTAGTGCATGTACAATAGCATGCACACATGCTCTTTTGGCACCCAAGGAAAAAAAGGTTCGCCATTACTGATCTATGTAGTTGCTAAGAGCTTCATGGCACACAATAGACAATCAATGAACAAATATGATAAGGGTTAGCTCCTTGGAGATAAGGCGATAGGAATCCCAAAGTTGACCTAGAACAGTCTTGCTTTAAAAGTGGTCCTAAACCTTCAGTTATTGGGGGTTTGGTGAAGAAAAAAACCATATAAGAATCTGCGTATGGAGGAATAGTCTAACATGAATAATCATGGCACTGTGAATTGATTTTATACATGTCTTATTGTTTTAGAATTGTTACCATATTGTTACCATAAATTGATTGCCTAGGCAGCAAATGAATAATAATAATAATAATAATAATAATAATAATAATAATAATAATAATAATATAATTTATTAGATTTGTATGCCACCCCTCTCCAAAGACTTGGAGCATCTTCGAAGACTTGGAGTGCTTCAAAGACTCAGAATGTTTAAATAAAAGGAGCATCTGTGGGTTCTACCCACAGATACATTTAATAATGTACAGATCGCCTTTCTCTATGGTGAAGTCAGGGGTGGGTTCTGGTTTTCTTCACTGCTAATTTGCTCTATGATGCATTGCGCGAGCTTGCACATGCATATGTGCAGTGCTAAAAACCAGCTTCTGTGTATGCGCAGAATAAAAACAACAACATGGCATTGCCTATGGTGCTGCTGAGACAGCCAGTTTGGGGGTATGGCGGGCCTGGGTTCCAATGACCCAGGCCGCCAAGTTACTACCAGTTCTATAGAACCGGTCAGAACTGGGAGGGACTCATCTCTGGATTGAATAGATTTTCCCAGAAATCAGCATTCATGCTAGAGTAGGTTCAAATGTCTATATCTACTAATACCACTGATTTAGCTGTTGCTGTTGTTCTCACATAATGGTTCATCTTATTGTACTTCTCAATTTAACCAGAGGCTTTAAAGGAATAAGCAACATATAGATTTTCCAAGGGTTATTGTAACTATTGTAGAGTTTTGTTTTTGTTCCTTATTTCTTTTAAGAATCATTTTCCTAAATTGCTGTGAACTACCTGGATCCATCAACCCCTAAAAGGAGTGAGTGGCATACAAATTTTTTAATGTAATTTTACATTCAAGTTGTAATGCTCAATAAGCAAATTCCATTGAATTCATTGCTCTTTAGTTCTGGGTTGACATGCATATTATAAAATTACTAGCAGATCATCAAATGGTAATGTTCAATCAGGGAAAACAGTTTTAATGAGAATATTCAGTGTTCAAAGAGGAAACTTCAGTCTCTTTAGATTTCATTTCGTTATTTGGAATTGCTGGGTATTGTTTGATGTAGTAGAATCCGAAAAAATATTTCTTAGAGCATATATTTCCAAAGTTGGGGGTTTTTTTAATGAACCCCCCCCCCATAAATTAGTTATTAATTGCACACAGCAGTTTTATGTTCAGTTCTTGGATTCTTTTGCCAAAAAAATAAAGCTGGCCATATGTTGATATATTAGAAAAACCTTCCTTGCAATTTGTACAGCTGATTGTAGACTCTGATGGTATAGCACTGATTTTGGAGAACAAGCCAATAGTTATGCCGCATAAGCACCTTGGCACATGTGCGCGGTTAATCCTTGATGTACATTCAATGCACATCTTCCTCCTTTCATCAACATGGCAACATAATGGGAACATGAATCACAGGATGCAGAGGCTTTCAGAGATACTTTAAATTCCCTCCAGGAGTCACAAAAATGTTTCAAAACCATTATGCCTACAGAGGCTGCTAACCCGATAAAACATAAACCACGGAATCTCATATAGTCTCCCATTAAAAGCTAAGAGACAAAATCTTTGGTTCCATGAGAAAATATGTACATTCAGATAAACCAGAAGGTATAAATTCAACCTATTCACTTAATACAGTTTAAGACCTCCAGAGGACACATTCACTTTCAGAGTAAGATATGTGTTTACTGATGCTATTCTAAGTTACATAAATGACAGGAAGAAAATTAATAAAGGCTTATTTTTGTGATAGATTGCTTCCTTATGTTTTAAAACTAAACACTTCAGACTTTATAAATGGCACAGGAAAACAAGTGAGATATAAGAAAAGCTCATACTTTGTCCCCAAAAAAGGACTGTTGGAAAAAATATCTAGGTCCAGTTCCAATCCAGGAGAAAGGCACTGGAGATAAAATCGAAGCTGGAGGCTAATTGGAAAGAAAGATTCCCTTTATTGATGAAGCAAAACTACCAATCACATGTGATTCTGCTCAGCTGACAAAATGGAGTTTAGAGTGGGTAGGTTTTGTATCTCATTTAAGCTTTGTATTTGAGCTTCCTGTTTCTGTGCAAGAACATGTCCTTTAATATTCTATTGGTTGTTGTCAGATTCCTATGAGGTCATGACAAAGGGGGAAATGCAGATCCTAGATGCTTGTCTGAGCTAATTTTGTCAATCTTTTGTTTGTTGCTTACCTAGTTTTCTGTGTTGACCCAGTCTTTCTGAACAGATTACTAAATCTGCATTTCTAAAAGCTGGCCTCCTCAGTTTCTGAGACTGGGAGTGGTTTCTGCCTCCGTTAAGATTTTTTTTTCATTTCTCATTTAGGGAAAATATTTTATTCTGCCTTTTTTTAAATATTTCCCAAAATATTTCATTCTTTCCACGGGGTAGTGGGCTTCCCACAGGCCCACTACCCAAAACATATTTGGTTTCATGTGACTTCTTTATATAATTGTGTATTTTGGTTGCAGAAACACACACATACAGATACACACACACACACACACACACACAAAATACACCTTTCTAGCTCTGTTCTAAAAATATTTAGTGGCATCCTTTTTGTGGAAAATAAACGCATTTCCAAACAAAGCTTAGAATAGATGCCTTTTCCATTTTAATGCCTCGGAAAGCCTATGGGACCCAAGCAAAGCAATGATATTACTAGGAACTTCTGAATAAACTTCTCAAATTATTTCAATAAAACATTTTAAATCTAGAATAAAAGAATTTCGGACATATCTAAGTATCAACAGTTTTAGGCCTGAAAGGTCTAGGCACCAGGCTAGAAATTAGGAGGCTGTGAGATCTGGTCTTACCCTAGATGAGGCTCTCCTCCAGATTGTGGTTTTGCTGTTTCCCTGTTCAAGACTGTGTGTGTGCTTTCTGGACTTTGGAATTGGACTCAATTTCCCAGTTATTGGGTGAACAATTGGACTGCATTTAACCTGTGCCTTGTGTGTACCAGAAAATCCCTTTGACATTTAAAAAGGGAACTGTTTCTGTTTTTCTGTTTATAAAAACTTTTGGGTTTTCCTTTTATCGTGTGGTGTGTGTCTTCCTGGACTGTAATTACGGGCGGTTGAGACACGCCAGCAGAACATTAATAGACCTGGGGGATGTCAGAAAATGGCAGTGCCATGTGGATCAATTACAGGACCGCCAACCGCTAAACGCTTACTGGAAAGTAGCCCCCCCCCCTAACCATGAGTTATGACTTATTCCTGGGAGCTGGGTCACTTAGCTGTTGATCAAGAGGTGCCATCCAGCAACAACAATGAGCCCAGTCCAACCGAATCCAGCACCTTGACCATGCCATTCCAGAAATTTCCATAGATGGAGCCAGAGAGGGGAAACACATCCTTTCTGGTTCTCTGGCTCCAGCCAATGCCCCGACTGAGCAATTATCATTATATTGTTATGAGGAAAAAGTACAGTATTTGGCTTTGGCAAATACCTGCCAAAGTGTCCTTGGTTCTCATGGATCATCTTTTTGATGTCGGAAGCCTACAGTGCATCTCCCCCTTCCCTCCCCCTAGTTGGTTGGCATGTTGAGAAGCAATAATGGTCGCATCAGCAAAAGCATGCTTCAAATCTTGACACTAGCAGTTTGAAAGCATGTAAATGAAAGTAAATATAACTTCAGTGGGAAGGCAACCGTGTTCTATGTTCACTGCACACTCTGCCCTGAAATGTGCTATCATGCCAATATCTTCGGAAGGTCAATGACTTAGGAATGGAGATAAGCACTGTCCCCTAAAGTCAGCTACAAATAGTAGAGTAGGCTGGTTTTCCCTACCTTCTCTGCCAACTTTGGCAGTAGTGGCAGTGCTGGAGCTGGCTGCCCATTGTCTATCAGCACTTCTGGAAGCTGAAATAATAAAGGTCAGTTGGGGGGAAGATTGAAAGCAAGAGGATAATCATAAATATGCGTGGTTCTAATTTTTATCACATGATCATGAATGCAGTTACAGATCCTTTTTTTTTTAGCATTGTCATAACTTTAAACACTCTCAGAATGAATAGACTTTTAGTTAGGAATAAAATGTACTTAGTACATCAGTTAGTACTACTTGTGGGAAATAAACAAATAAAAATGACTCCAAGAAAAGTAAACAATAAGTCCAATTAGCACATTATTTAAATAAAAGCATGAAAAATAGTTAAAACACTTTACTGCTATTACTCATCACTGTGAAGACTCCTAATTAAACCCAATGAAATATAAATATGAAAAATGCACTTTCAGGATTTGGCTGATTAAAAGGGGTTCAGTAATCATGAAAGACTTTGGATTTATGTGATTTTTGTCAAGTTTTCATTTGCATGGCCTGAATGAACTAATCTTCCAAATAATATAAAACAGTCATATGTGTTTATTGAAATTCTCAATATAATTGATGGATATTATCATACAGGGTCATTCTTCTTTATATCAAGAGCTAAATTAAGCCAAAACAAACTGAGGATTTTATACAGTCATGCACAAATATATACATATGTTACAGTTCAGGAAGTGCAGAAACAGTCAACCACTTATTATGATCACAAATGAGTAATCAAAATGAGTAAGCAAATTAAAAAAGTCTACATACTAGAAATATTCTCAATTTATATTACTATCCAGGCTTGAGTTTCCATCTCCTATTTCTAAATCCAATCTGGATGGATGGATTGGAGATGGATCATGGAGCAATTCTTTTTCTTTAAAGTTATTTGAAGTTAAATTCTGGGACTTTCTGAGATTAAACAGAAAATCTCTAATTCTGATTTCAGAGAGAGAAATGCAACACTGGATCCCTCACTTCTGTCTTATTATTTACCATTTCCTTGACTGTTTAGAAGTTGTATTTGGCAATAGCAAAAAATCTTTAAAACGTGTTACCAACATCCTGCATGCCTCAAAATCAAGGAAAATGCATATCTACTTCAAATATCTACACACAGCAGGAATAAAACATTTAGTTCTGTACTCTACTAATTTTCATTGGCTGTAGATTCTTTGAACTTTCTGACTTTGAACAGCTCCAATAAAGCACTAAGCATTGTTCTCCCTGTACTCTTGTCTATATCAATATGCATTATGTTAGGAATGCAAAATTTGTTTGCTTGCTTGCTTGCTTGCTTGCTTGCTTGCTTGCTTGCTTGCTTGCTTGCTTGCTTGCTTGCTTGCTTGCTTGCTTGCTTGCTTGCTTGCTTGCTTGCTTGCTTGCTTGCTTGCTTGCTTGCTTGCTTGCTTGCTTGCTTGCTTGCTTGCTTGCTTTATATGCCACCCCTCTTCGAAGAATCAGGGCGGCTTACAACATATAAAAGAACAATAAAAAATATCCTAAACCCAATTTTAAAATTAAACTAATATAAAACCCCAATTCCTTAAAACCCAATCACTCTCATTCAGACAATCAACAATCCATCCCATTCATCAGCCAGAGGCTTATGTCCAGTGATGGGCTCCTACGGGAATGGTCAGGAACGCAGTTCTGGTAGCAAAATTTTGAGCTCCACCCCAGAGCATCCAACTTGCACTGAAAGATGTTGAAACAAAATGCATAAACCACGCCCACAGTGTGGTAGTAAAAAGTTTGGTAGCCCATCACTGCTTATGTCTAATGACCCCAGGCCTGTCTGCACAAGTGGGTCTTCAGGCTCTTGCAGAAGGTGGGGAGGGGGAGCAGTACAAACCTCTGGAGGGAGCTGATTCCAGAGGGCTGGAGCCCCCATAGAGAAAGCTCTTCTCCTGGGCCCCACTAGGCGACCTTGTCTAGTTGATGGGACCTGGAGAAAGCCGACTCTGTGGGGCCTGACCAGTTGCTGGGGCTCATGTGACAGAAGGTGGTCCTGTAAGTAATCAGGTTCATGTAGCATATACACACATACACAGTTTGTATACACAGAGAATTAATATAATTATTTAGACAACAATTACAGGTAGAACATATCCATTTCTTCCATCTCATTGTTTCTGGGAAAGAATTGCATTTGTCAGAGACAATGAATTCCACAAATAGGATTAAGAAAGAATAATTCTACTTCTACTGAAAGAGTAGAGGATTTTTTGGTTAAAATAATAAAAATATAACATATTATGTTGTGCCTCGTATTGTATTCAATATTACTGTTCTGAAAGAAATGGATTTCTATTAGCACAGAAGATATGCTCAAATATGTAAACAAAAGGATGTGTCACACTCTGTGAGTTTTCCTCCCAAATTTGGAACCAGTACAAAAATGAAAGCCTAGAATATTTCATTTCTAAATACAAATCAGACACAAAAAGTGGTAATTATAGTATATACCTATAATATACAAATACAGCTCATCTGTTTGGAACTCATGCCACATTTCTGACATTAATACCTTCGAAAATGTCCAAAGATATTTCACCAGAAGTGCCCTTCACTCGTCCACTCGAAACAGAATACCCTATGAAACTGGACTTACAATCCTGGGTCTAGAAAGTTTAGAAATACGATGCCTTAAACATGATCTAAGTATTGCCCACAAGATCATATGCTGCAACTCCTGCCTGTCAACAACTACTTCAGCTTCAACCACAACAACACAAGAGCATGCACAGAGAGGGGCGGCATACAAATCCAATAAATAAATAGATAAATAAATAAATAAATAAATAAATAAATGCAACAGATTCAAGCCTACTATTAACTGCTCCAAACTTGACTGTAAAAAATATGACTTTAGTAATCGAGTTGTCAACGCGTGGAACTCATTACTGGACTCCGTACTGTCATCCCCTAACACCCAACATTTTACCCTTAGACTATCCATGGTTTACCTCTCCAGATTCCTAAGAGGACAGTAAGGGGTGTGCATAGTGCACTAGTGTGCCTCCCATCCCCTGTCCTATTGTCTCTCCTGTATCTCATATCTCATATCTCTTCTCTTCTATCCCTATATCTTTTCTTCTATGCTCTCATTGATATATTTTATTCCTATATTTTCTCCTCTATTCTCTCCTTGATATATTTCACTTTGAGTATATCCACTAAAACCTTCATTGTGTATTATTATGTATTGGACAAAATAAATAAAAACAAATAAACAAATAAACAAATAAACAAATAAACAAATAAACAAATAAACAAATAAACAAATAAACAAATAAACAAACAAACAAACAAATAAACAAATAAACAAATAAACAAATAAACAAATAAACAAATAAACAAATAAACAAATAAACAAATAAACAAATAAACAAATAAACAAATAAACAAATAAACAAATAAACAAATAAACAAATAAACAAATAAACAAATAAACAAATAAACAAACAAACAAACAAATAAACAAATAAACAAATAAACAAATAAATAAACAAATAAACATTTCCTACCTGATTGCCAGGTGATCAATAACCATTGAAGATCAATTTCCATGCTTCAGATACTTAAAAAAACCAGGCTTCCCTCAAGATATATAAATCAAGGGACAAAATAGTGTCTCTATCATCACGTCTACGGAGAGGGGCGGCATACAAATCTAATAAATAAATGAATGAATGAATGAATGAATGAATGAATAAATAAATAAATAAATATTCCATTACATACTATATACTGTATCATATACAGAATTAAACATGACATATAACTGTAGTTTACGTCAAGCTTCGTGTCAATGATGTGTGAGGGAAACTTGTCACATAAGATGGACCAGGGCTGAGAAGGGTGGGGCCAGGGAGCTGCTACTGCTAATTTCCAATGTTAATAGCTGTAGCCAATGATGTCCTCTACTGTAATGAAGGATGGCCCTGGTTGTTAACCTTACTCCATCCTTAGATAGATCCCATGTATGTGTAGTTCTTGACTTACAACAGTTCATTTAATAACCTTTCAAAGTTACAACAGCACTGAAACAAGTGACTTATTACCATTGTCATGCTTAAGACCTCGGCAGCGTTTCCATGGTCACATGATCAACATTCAGATGCTTGGCAGCTGACTCATATTTATGACAATTTCGGTGTCATATAATCTTCTGGCAAGCAAAGTCAATGAGGAAGCCAGATTCACCTAACAGCTGTGTTACTAATGTAACAACTGCAGTGATTCACTTAATAACTGTAGCAAGAAAGGTTAAAAGAAGGGGAGGGGAATTCACTCAGCAAATATTTCACTTAGCAACAGAAATTTGGAGGCTCAATTGAACGGGTCCAAAGACGGGCTACAAGAATGGTGGAAGGTCTTAAGCATAAAACGTATCAGGAACTCAATGAACTCAATCTGTATAGTCTGGAGGACAGAAGGAAAAGGGGGGACATGATCGAAACATTTAAATATGCTAAAGGGTTAAATAAGGTCCAGGAGGGAAGTGTTTTTAATAGGAAAGTGAACACAAGAACAAGGGGACACGATCTGAAGTTAGTTGGGGGAAAGATCAAAAGCAACATGAGAAAATATTATTTTACTGAAAGAGTAGTAGATCCTTGGAACAAACTTACAGCAGACGTGGTAGCTAAATCCACAGTAACTGAATTTAAACATGCCTGGGATAAACATATATCCATCCTAAGATAAAATACAGAAAATAGTATAAGGGCAGACTAGATGGACCATGAGGTCTTTTTCTGCCGTCAGACTTCTATGTTTCTTTGTTTCAATTGTGGTTGTAAGTCGAAGACTACCTGTAGTGAAAATCTCAGCTTATTTTTATTTCCATTGCACATTTCTTTCTTATAAAACAAAATCTCTACTGGCATGGACAATACATCAAAAGTAGCACAGCATCAAGGCCAGAAGAATACAAAACTAGTACTAAAATCAAGAAGTGTTAAACAGCAATTTTAAAACCTAATTTAAAAGATGGCTCTTTTTTTCAAAACCAATAAAGAATTTTATGGGCAAGATTCAGGACAACCTTTTCCCACAGGCCTAACAAGTAGACCTTTGCTAGCAGAGGTGGCTTCAAAGGGCCTTTCCCGTCTTTTTAATAACTGGACAGGCTTGTAATACCGGCTTCGCCCAGTATGCACTTTCCTGTGCTTCACATGATTTAATATAAGATCTGATAAAGTGATGTGACAGGAGTTGATGTGATTTAGTGTAATACAATAGATATGAAGAAAGAAATTTCTCTGCGTCGACAAAAATAAAGAAGGCATTTTCGGCTTCCTGGCTGAAAAGAACCTAATTCTGCAGCTAATAACACAAAAAACAAGTGTTCTCCACCTGCAATGCTATAGTAATCATTTCAAGTAAAGATGACAACTGCTCTTCTATCATTCTCTTACAGCGTGAGAAATGAGATGTGAGGGTTTAGTTCCATGTGAGGATATCAGTGAAAAATAACCAGGTGGAAGGCTTTATCAAAGGGACAGAGCCTGGTTTTGCTGTTTTAAGTTCCGTGGTATGATTTCTTGGGCCATCCCAAACCTAGTGACAGCTCATGGGTAACAATCCTGGTCTGTTAACATGCTGCATTCACATTTTGTCCATGTATTTGCTTTTACTTACTCTTCCTCCCCCACCCCATAATTTTATTAAATGCAAAATCGTGCCTGTCATTTTAGGATTACAAAAGTCGCTGCTTGAATTTGCTCACCCATCTGTGAAATAAATACACGGTTGTGCTAGGAATATTAAAGATTACTAGGAATGGTTTATTTTACATTGAGTTGTTTGAACCCTGGCTCCGTATTGATAAGGGCACATGGGAAACCGGCATTAAAAATATTGGTGTTTTCTTCAGTAATCTGTGTTTTCTAGACATATTGCTCATGCAGTGCCTAGAATTGTCAACCAACTAGCCAACTGGGATTTATAGAAACATAGAAACATAGAAACATAGAAGTCTGACGGCAGAAAAAGACCTCATGGTCCATCTAGTCTGCCCTTATACTATTTTCTGTATTTTATCTTAGGATGGATATATGTTTATCCCAGGCATGTTTAAATTCAGTTACTGTGGATTTATCTACCACGTCTGCTGGAAGTTTGTTCCAAGGATCTACTACTCTTTCAGTAAAATAATATTTTCTCATGTTGCTTTTGATCTTTCCCCCAACTAACTTCAGATTGTGTCCCCTTGTTCTTGTGTTCACTTTCCTATTAAAAACACTTCCCTCCTGAATCTTATTTAACCATTTAATATATTTAAATGTTTCGATCATGTCCCCCTTTTTCCTTCTGTCCTCCAGACTATACAGATTGAGTTCATTAAGTCTTTCCTGATACATTTTATGCTTAAGACCTTCCACCATTCTTGTAGCCCGTCTTTGGACCCGTTCAATTTTGTCAATATCTTTTTGTAGGTGAGGTCTCCAGAACTGAACACAGTATTCCAAATGTGGTCTCACCAGCATTCTATATAGCGGGATCATAATCTCCCTCTTCCTGCTTGTTATACCTCTAGCTATGCAGCCAAGCATCCTACTTGCTTTCCCTACCGCCTGACTGCACTGTTCACCCATTTTGAGACTGTCAGAAATCATTACCCCTAAATCCTTTTCTTTTGAAGTATTTGCTAACACAGAACTGCCAATACAATACTCAGACTGAGATTCCTTTTCCCCAAGTGCATTATTTTACATTTGGAAACATTAAACTGCAGTTTCCATTGCTTTGACCATTTATCTAGTAAAGCTAAATCATTTACCATATTACAGACCCCTCCAGGAATATCAACCCTATTGCACACTTTAGAGTCATCGGCAAATAGGCAAACTTTCCCTACCAAACCTTCCCCTATGTCACTCACAAACATATTAAAAAGAATAGGACCCAGAACAGACCCTTGTGGCACACCGCTTGTAACCTGACTCTGCTCAGAATACTCGCCATTAACAATAACTCTCTGATGTTCCAAAACAGTGGAAAGCAAAGTTAGGAAAAACTGGGAGGACTTTAAAAAAAATATATATTTGGGTAAATAATGGCCATGATAATGGTGATTAAATAGAAAAGTGAGTTTTTAAAAAAATAGTAGCGAAAATGGAAGTGACCCTTCTAAAGCTGCCAAGTTGAGTTTACATTCAGAGAACTCCTTGCAGATCTCTGCAGATGAATATTAGCCTATTTTGGATTGAACAGCATATATGCTATCTGGATTATGAAGGCACCTTTTAGAGGAGTGGGGCAATTTAATCTGCATATGTCCTCCACATTATAGACAAGCGTGGCCAGAGACAGCATCTTGTGTATGTGCCTTTTTTGGAACAGCTCAAGCTAAAATTTCCTCGGAGACTGCTTCTTGCAAGAGTGGAATAATGTCATTAATCCTCGGCAAACATTCCCATGTATGTTATCCATTCTGCCTGCCAACATTTAAGCATTAAACCTTTTTGACAGGTACAGCATTCGATTGCTTGGGTGCCATATGAATGCATCTCCTATGATTTTGCATAACGTTATTTCTGTTCAAGTTGGCAAGGATGAACTTTTTGTCACAGGCTCTGCACATAACATTCTGCCCTTCATGGCCTTCTGATTTTAGCACCTTCAGGCACAACACCCCGAGCAAATTTTGCATTCCATCTCTTCCCTCGGAGACAAGCTGTTCCTCTTCTAGCGGTTTGACATGGCAATCGTTTCCAAAATGTGGGAGGGGGATGGCGATGGTGGATGAAACATACATTTCAACTGCTTGGCTCTTAAGAGAATCTGCTTTCATTCACGAATACCTCATCTTAGCAGATGTTTAAACATGGGTAAATTAAACAAAAGGAGAAAAAAAAAGACTTCCAACTCCTCAGCCATTTCCTCCGTTTGTGTTATGGTTTGCTTGAATTAAATGCACATTTGTAAAACCCAGCTTGAAATTATACGACAATTTTTCCACTAAGGAATCATGGAGCTTACTGTATAAATTTTATGTATTCTCAAAAAAAATTGTTTTGCATTTCTGCTTGTGTTGCCCCTGCACAAGAAGTTAAGTATCCAAATTTTATTAGATTTTATTTATTCAATTATTTTTATCCCACCTTTATTATTTTATAAGTAATTCAAGGAGGCAAACAGACATAAAACTTGTTCATCCTCCTATTTTCCCCATAACAAAAACCCTGTCACCCTGCATATCATACCCAAAGAGGGTCTCTAGAACTCAGGATTTCCTGGATTCCTATGTGGAGCCATAAGCAGTAAACTGAAATGGGTCTATAAATACATCCCTGGGACTGTGCAAGTCTTCAAGGGAGGATTCTGTGTCAGGGAGGGTATAGGTGAAGCATTTTCTTGCAGATGTTTTATGAAGCAATGTGGCCACTTTTTTCTAACAGCTCACAATGAAGGAGAAGATTAAGCTGAATAAGTGGTTCCAAACTGAGTAGTTTGGGCAATGCATGGATCCCTGTAATGTGTTTCAAAACCATCATCCTGGAGTCCCTATGGCGTGTGATGATCTGTCTGAAGGTCTTCCAGGCAGGTTAACTTCAACCAGGGGTGGGATTCATTCAGTTCAGACAGGTTCAGGCAAATCGATTGCTAATATTACATCTGGTTAACTGAACCAGTAGTTGCAAAAATGCCTGGCCCACCCACCCCTACCACTCCTTCCCTCCCAGGAATCTCCACATGGCCCATTTTGGAAGCCAGGTAAGTGCAAGGCCCTTATGGAGGCTCTGGAAATTCCAGAAATCTGGAAATGGGCCTGTTTCTGGCCTCTGAAGTATCTCCAAGGCCCTGGGAGGTCTTTTTGCCCTCCCAGAAGCTCAATGAAAGCCTCTAGAACACAGTGAGGGCAAAACACAGGCCTCCTAGAAGTTCCGGAAGTCCAGAAACAGGCTGGTTTCCAGCCTCCGGAGCACCTCTAGAACCCGGACAGGGCTGTTTTCACATTGTAGACTCGAGGAAAGCCCCGAGAGTATAGGGAGGGCAAAAATGCCTCCCTACCATGCTGCAGGAGGCTGAGTAGGCCATGCCAATCATGGTCATGCCCACCCAGCAACTGGGCAGAGAACAGGTTGCTAAAAAAATTTAATCCCAGCTCTGGTTTCAACACCCAATGAATCCCATATACATAGGCCAAAAGGCATGGTAGCATTTCTCCTATAAAAGGGCTACATTTCTCCAATTGAAGGGGTTACATTTTGCTGCATTGAAACAAGTCACCTTTTCACTTGAACAAAAACAATAACCTCATCTCTGTGCCTGGAGTCTCTTTGCTATAATGAATCCCATGCACCCATTTTGTAAACATACAAATCAAACAGTATTCTAGTGAGTCTGGGGACAATCATAAGATTGACATTACTAGTTCAACTTGCAACTGCCTGAATAAGAAGCTTAAACTGGTCAAAAATGATTGAGATGTAGCAGAAGATAAATCCCATGAATCACTGAATGTCCAAAAATTTCAGAACACTTTAAAATGTATCAGAAGCTTCCAATTTAATTAGAAGATGACAACTTCAATTTGGGAAACTATTCTGAAGAGTTGATTCCATGGGAAGTTTTGGGACTCAATTCATTCATTTGAAGCTTCACAAAACCATACCTATACTAACCCTATGCATGTTAATCAGGGAAGCATGCAGAACTGACAGCAAGGAATCAGTGGCACGACTTGCCTTTAGAAGTTGTAAATGCTCCACTGCTGGAAGTTTTAAAGAAGAGATTAGATAACCATTTGTCTGAAGTGGTGCAGGGTTTCCTTCCTAAGAAGGGGGGTTGGACTAGAAGACCTCCAAGGTCCCTTCCAGCTCTCTTATTCTATTCTAATGCTGTTTTTTTAACAAAGGCTTAAGTCGTGAGAATTTGTTTTCTCTTTCTTCCTCCACTAAACTGGACTTTCTAATTCAAAGACTGACAAGATGAGAGAGAAAATATCCTTTGATCTGGATCTATTGTAAACAAGGACACGCAATGCAAGCACTGAGAACCATACTCAAGTAGGCCCAACTGATAGATTCAGTAAGAGACTTAGAAGTTTTCAAGATGAAGTGGTGATCCTAATAATGGAAGATATGAGTCCCTGACTTGCAATTGTGAACAAGGTCAACGAATCTCTTTCTGTTCGAGTTCTGTTTTATCAGTGCATGAAGAAATATTGTTTCAAGGGAGAAATTGTCTCTTTGGAAACTGCATTGGACCATTGCCATACTCTTAAAGGCATATCTGTGCTTTGAGACAAAGGACTTTTTGCCTCACTCTGCTTCCAGTCTCCTGAAATTGCATCCTAAAGACCCCACAGACTGTTGAAATTGGACCATACCATAATGAAAAGACTTGAAATGCAAACTGCTGCAATAGCCGATTAATTATTTGTGGATGATGGAGATTTGCTAGCTGTTTACAGAGTTTATAGAAAAACAGAGTAGGAAGGGACTTTGGAGGTCTTGTAGTCAAGCTCCCTGCTCAAGAAGGAAACTGTACACCATTTCTGAGAGATGGCAGTCCAGTCTCTCTTGAAAGCTTCAAGTGATGAAGCACACACAACTTCTGAAGGCAAGCTGTTCCATTGGTTGCCCACAAGATCATATGCTGCAACATCCTGCCTGTTGGCGACTACTTCAGCTTCAACCACAACAACACAAAAGCACACAACAGATTTAAACTTAATATTAAGCGCTCCAAACTTGACTGTAAAAAATACGACTTCAGTAACCGAGTTGTCGAAGCGTGGAACTCGTTACTGGACTCCATAGTGTCATCCCCAAACCCCCAACACTTTACCCATCGATTATCTACGGTTGACCTATCCAGATTCCTAAGAGGTCAGTAAGGGGCAAGTACAAGTGCACTAGAGTGCCTTCCGTCCCCTGTCCTATTACTCTCCTATATCTCCTATACCTTTCTTCTATTCCTATATCTCTTCTATTTTTTCATTGATATGTTCTATTACTATATCTTCTTTTCTATTCTTTCTTAGATATATTTTACTATGAGTATCTCCTCTATAACCTTCATCATATATTTTTATGTGTGTGTGTATATATATATATATGTATATATGTATATATGTATATATGTATATATGTATATATGTATATATGTATATATGTATATATGTATATATGTATATATGTATATATGTATATATGTATATATGTATATATGTATATATGTATATATGTATATATGTATATATGTATATATGTATATATGTATATATGTATATATGTATATATGTATATATGTATATATGTATATATGTATATATGTATATATGTATATATGTATATATGTATATATGTATATATGTATATGACGGTCTTGGTATATTCGGGTTTCTTCCCGTGTAGGATTTGGAAATTTCTGGCGACGTTTCGATGAGGTCTCACTCATCATCTTCAGGCTGGTGTTTCTGTCCTTTTTCTCAGGCGAAGACTGCGAGACCTGAGCTGCATTCCTTCTATAAATACTGGTGGCTGGGTGTGGTTTGATGGCTCAGTAATTGCCTGCTGTGTAGAAACTTCCTGGTGAGTCAGAGGGGTAACAATTGGGGTCGTTGATGTAGCTGAGGTATGCTGGTTAGTTAATGGTTGTAGATTAGGCGTGATGTCCTGTGTAGTTAGAACTTGTAGGCTGCTTGATTGCTTTACAATGTGTGTCCTGAGTCTGGTTTCTGTGGCTGGGATATGTTTGAGGGCTGGTTTCCAGATGTCTGGTAAGCGAGAGGTATCATCCCGCTTGTTCATATTTTGGGGATGTTTTTCTATCTCGATCGCTTCCATGATTATTCTTTTGCTGTAGTGTTCTGTTTTGGAAATTAATTTGGTACTGTCAAAATCAATTTCATGTCCTGTGGTTTTGAAGTGTTGGAAAAGGGAGGAGGTTTTTTCTTTTTTCTTTAATGCATTCTTATGTTCTGCAACACGTGCATTAACTCTCCTGTTTGTTTGTCCAATATATGTGGCTGGGCAGATTTTACATGGTATTTGATAAACTCCCTGGTTTTCAAGTTGGATATTGTCTTTTGGGTTTCTTAGGATGTTGGCTATTTTTTTATCAGTACCAAAGGCTGTCTTTATGTTGTGTCTGCGGAGAATTTTACTGATTTTATCTGTGGTGCCCTTGATGTAAGGGAGGAGGGCGATGCCATTGTCCTGTTCTGTGTCTTGGTTCTTGGGGGGTGTCTCTTTTTGGATTAAGTTGTTGATTGCCTCTCTTTGGAATCCATTGGAAATTAATACATTTGTGAGACTGTGTAATTCAGGTTCCAGGTGGTCTTTGTCGGCTAGGCGTTGGGTTCTGGAAATGAGGGTCTTGGCTACGGAATTGATCTGTGCGGGGTGGTGGTGGGATTTTGCGTTCAAGTAGCGGTTGGTGTGTGTCTTCTTCTGGTAGACGGTGTGTCCTAGGGAGCCATCGGGTTTTTTGTAGATTAGGACAATATCCAACTTGAAAACCAGGGAGTTTATCAAATACCATGTAAAATCTGCCCAGCCACATATATTGGACAAACAAACAGGAGAGTTAATGCACGTGTTGCAGAACATAAGAATGCATTAAAGAAAAAAGAAAAAACCTCCTCCCTTTTCCAACACTTCAAAACCACAGGACATGAAATTGATTTTGACAGTACCAAATTAATTTCCAAAACAGAACACTACAGCAAAAGAATAATCATGGAAGCGATCGAGATAGAAAAACATCCCCAAAATATGAACAAGCGGGATGATACCTCTCGCTTACCAGACATCTGGAAACCAGCCCTCAAACATATCCCAGCCACAGAAACCAGACTCAGGACACACATTGTAAAGCAATCAAGCAGCCTACAAGTTCTAACTACACAGGACATCACGCCTAATCTACAACCATTAACTAACCAGCATACCTCAGCTACATCAACGACCCCAATTGTTACCCCTCTGACTCACCAGGAAGTTTCTACACAGCAGGCAATTACTGAGCCATCAAACCACACCCAGCCACCAGTATTTATAGAAGGAATGCAGCTCAGGTCTCGCAGTCTTCGCCTGAGAAAAAGGACAGAAACACCAGCCTGAAGATGATGAGTGAGACCTCATCGAAACGTCGCCAGAAATTTCCAAATCCTACACGGGAAGAAACCCGAATATACCAAGACCGTCATACCTGTACCCGTGAAAATCTACGAAAACATATATGTATATATGTATATATGTATATATGTATATATGTATATATGTATATATGTATATATGTATATATGTATATATGTATATATGTATATATGTATATATGTATATATGTATATATGTATATATGTATATATGTATATATGTATATATGTATATATGTATATATGTATATATGTATATATGTATATATGTATATATGTATATATGTATATATGTATATATGTATATATGTATATATGTATATATGTATATATGTATATATGTATATATGTATATATGTATATATGTATATATGTATATATGTATATATGTATATATGTATATATGTATATATGTATATATGTATATATGTATATATGTATATGTATATATATGTATACCCACTAAAACCCTCATTGTGCATTGGACAAAATAAATAAATAAAAATTAAATTAAATTTCCTCCAAGTTTGTATCTTGTATTCCAATTCTTTTTACCAATGTGTAAGACGGAGCATTTGGTTGCTAGAGATAATATGAATTGTATATTGTTTCAAAATAATTATCTTAAGGTATAAAATGAAATTTGAAAATATATAATGACATGGGGAAATTTGCAGTTGACATTCTTTGGAAGAATGTATGTAATTCAGATGAATGTTTTACCTAGGATATTATTTTTATTTCAGATAATATATTCATAACTGATGTAGTAAAAATATCTGAAATTGGCAAGACTGAATTTGATGTGGAGTTCAGTACAAATGATGCTCATATTATTGCTAAGTTGTATAAACTCTTTCTGAGTATTGAAAGTGGAAACAGGATGAGCATGTTAAATATTGCATGATAAAATGAGGCAAAATGCTTGGATAAATATACAGTTGGATCAAAGGGACAGCATGTGGAAGAAAGGGCTAAAATTTACATTAAATTATAACCTTAAAGCTGGACAGTCTTTTTAAAAAGATTCTAGTCATTTTCCAGATGGAGTCATGAAAATAGCTTTCAAGAGTTATGATATCATGACTCTAAAATCTAGGTCAAGAATACACTACACAAAACCAGATACTCAGCGCACACACACACACACACACACACACACACACACACACAAATGTAAATTGGTAGTCTCAGATTCTTCTACATCTTTATTTTTAAAAAAAGTTTTGGGGGAATAAATTGTTTGAGAAAGGCAAGGGAGACATTATATCCAACCATTTTTTTCCCATCCTTCCCATGCACATGTCAATTCTCTTTCTGTGAATACAAAAATTTTAACAAACTAGATACAAATGCCAAAAGAAGTGGGGAAAGAAACATCCCATAAGACTGTAACAGTGTATAAGAGAACATGTATTATCAGTTATGCCATACCTAAACTTTAAATTCATATCAGATTGATGAAGAAAATCTGAGGCATTGGGCTATGGTTTTTTGGACTCAACTCTTATCCCTAAATTGCTTCCAGAAATCTGAGCCATAGAGTTGATTATGAAATGGTTGCCTAGTGAGACTGCCAAACAGTAGAGAATTAAGCAGTAATCCCAAACTATCTGACTAGAGTCGTACATCATCCTTTCGGTGGTATTAAGTTTATTTGTGTTGCCTTAAAAGAACAGTGCTTTCTATATTTCTTCTTCAAAACACTTCCCCTGTTACAGTTATAGACCATGGGAGTGTTATGTCTAAAAACACAAAGCAAAATAATCATGTAAAACACTTGCGTTATCCAAGAAAGGATAAATGGGATGACATTCAATTTTCTTCTTGAAATTATTTCCCTTGTATTCATTATTCCAAAATAAAAGATGATTCTGTGAAACTTCAGGACTTGCTCGAGAAAATGTTTGCTGTTCCTCCAAGTATTTCAATTAAAGACTTGCTGTCTGCATGATCAGTTGCCCAGGTCTATTCTTATCTTCCTCCATTACAGATGTTGAAGCAGCCTGACAGTCAGTGAAAAGGCCAGCAGCAGAAATATTAAAGCAGATACGTACTGGTTTATGTATCATGGCTTAGAATACACGGAGCACTGCCTTGATTGTGAAAGTGTGAGAGAAGAAAATTAAAATTTTCTTGGCCATCACATGATCTGTGGAAATTTGCTCAAGAGAGTTGTCTTGGATAGTGCAGCTGCTGTGTAGTCTGTGACAGTGATAGTGAACCTTTTATTCCTCGGGTGCCGAAACAGCATGTATGCATGCTATCGTGCAAGCATGAGTGCCCAAACTCATAATTCAATGGCTAGGGAGAGTGAAAACAGCTTCCCTCACACCCCGGAGGCTCTCTGGAGTCTAAAAACGGCCTGTTTCCCAACTTCTGTTGGATCCAGTAGACTTCTGTTTTGCCCTATCCAGGTTCCAAAGGCTTCCCTGGAGCCAGGGGAGGGTAAAAATGTCATCTACCATCTCCCCGGAGTCTCTCTGGAAGCCAAAAATGCCTTCCCAGAGCCTCTGTGCGAGCCAAAAATCAACTGGCTGGCACACACATGCATATTAGACCTGAGCTAAGGCAACAGCTCGCGTGCCAGCAGATATGGCTCCATGTGCTACCTGTGGCACCCGTGCCATAGATTTGCCATCACTGTTGCAGAAGAGACGGAGTAACGACTCGGACACAAGAGCTGGATTTAAACTTGGGTCATTTTATTACAATAAATTTGCATAATTTATTAATTAAATTAGCATGAATTAGCATAAATTTGCATAAATCAACATACTCAACTATGACCCGGAAACAGTGGACCTGCAGGGTCAAACAAACACTTCCGGGGCGGAAATGACGTAAAAGGTCAACATTCCTGGGCAACTATGGGCGTAGTCGATGCTGGTCCAGGTGAGGGACCTCTCCCTCACCTGAGACCCTGCCATACACTCGCATGAGGGGGGTCCCGCCGGCTCACCCCTACCCTGGGACTTCAATAGCGGGACCCAAAGACAGGTTCCCCCCAAGTGCGCAGGTAGCACCCACCATGGGCTTGGAGAGAACCTGTCAATCATCCCCAAAGATGCCCAAGGGAGAACGCGCAGTTGCTGAAACCACCCAGATTTCCGCCCCTAACCTGCCTACCCAATGACCAGAGGTAAGCCAATTAACCTAATTAAATGCAAACACCCCCTAACCGCACATCCATCTCCCCAGTGTGGAATGGGCGAAAAAACAGCCTGGCCTAATGGGCGAGGCTGCAAAAAATTCCCATTCTGCCCCCGCAGGCGACCCCCTAGGCACACTGCAAAATAGGGAAGGGCGGGTGGGTGTCTGCTCAGGCACCAGGTCCGGGCGAAAAGGCTGTCTTCCCGGCCTGCTGTCCCTTAAATAGGGCCAGCAGGCCCCGCCCGGACCCGACGTCATGCCCAGCCACGTGGGCAGGGCATTCTCGGCCGAAATCTCGCCTCGCGAGATTTCGGCCGAAAACAAGATGGCGGCCGCCATCGGAAGGGTCCGAGTCTGCCCGGCCCTTCCGCAACAGCGCCGTGGGGCCGGTAAGTCAGCCGGCGATAATCTATGAGAATTATGAAAGATCACTTTGAGTTGTTATTAGTCAACTGCAAAGTATCCAAATACTTATTTCCTCAGATATGGTTGCTTATATCTGCCAAAAGATTCATGAAGACCAGCAGTTTATTCTGATCCATATTTTTGGACTCAAGCTTTCCTCCCCTGGGTATTTCTTTTTAGCATTATATTTTTCTGTCTGGAGTTGTGTATCATTTCTTTCTGGACATTGTTATTATTTATGCATTTTACTTTCTATCCTGAAATGTTATTAGTATAACCTAAATTGTTGGAGTTCATCAATGATTCCTTTGAACTATATTGTTAACTGCAGCACATCAACTTTATTTTATTTTATTTATTTATTTTAATTGTCAAGTACATGTTGGTAATATACTTAGATATAACATAGTTTATATACATAAGATGGGTACTGATAAGAGGGAACATTAGGACAGGGATGGTAGGCATGCTGGTGCACTTTTGCATACCCCTTACCCCTCTTAGCAATTGGGTGAGGTCAACAGTGGACAGTCTAAGGGTAAGGTTTTGGAGTTAGATGATGAAACCACAGAGTCAGATAATATTTGTTTGTTTGTTTGGTTTTTTGTTTGTTTTATTTGACTTCTATGACACCTAATCCCAAAGGACTCAGGGCGGCTTACAATAAACAATATAAATACAAAACTTTTTTTAAAAAGAAGTTGAATATAAAATCTAAACAATAAAACCCTCATTAAAAGCCATTATAGAACTATCACAACTATGTTCTGGTTAGTTTTCTATGCTCTGGTTAGTAGTGTGATAAGGAGAAGAAGCTACGCAAGATTAGGTTAACAACTCTCTGAAGCTTTTTTGGCAATGTTGTTGCAGAGGGGGATTTGGCACTTGATTATTTGATATGAATATTCCAAGGTCATTTGATATGAGTATTCCAAGGTCTTAGTGAGGGTCGTTGCAAGGTCTTATTTATCCAACTTGTACTTGGTGTTCTGATTCTTTTTGCCTGTTTATAGGGTTGCAGCAAAAAATGTGGGTTTTAAATAAAACTAAGCAGACAAATAACAGAGCACACTTTTTTGACCTGCTGCCTTCAAATGCTTTGGACTATTGTTTATGTGTTAGTTAGACATTTAGTTAGACATTAACCAATGTCTGTGCTGTCTGAAGAAGATAGATGTTGTATCTGGAGATAGCTGTCTGTTATACCTGGAGTACTCCAGTCAAAAATTGTGAGAAGGCACTGTAGAATCTGTAAACATTAAAATGTTGAACTAACATTTTGAGCTAACATTGTGATTTAGCTTTAATTGTATTGGTGCTTTGATCATGTGAAGGTATTATGACATGGCTTGGGTTCATGAAAATGATCTTGATATTTTAATTGATTACAAGGTGAATGGGAAGGGTGTGGTTTCAAAGAGTATGATTCCAAGATGCATCTCCAGAAGTATAGTTTTCATATTACAGAAAGTAATAGTTCCATTTTATTCTAGAGCTCATATCTCCATCTCAACTGTTGTACTTAGCTGTTGACATTCTTCTTTGAGAAGTTGTGGTGCTAAATTAGTTTTGTGATGGAAATACCAAGGAGAAGTGATATGATACCATTTTTTAAGCTTAAAATATTGCTTTAATATGGAAAAGAGGAGGAGAAAAGGTAAAAACACAAAAGCAAACAATCTAAACATATTATGCTACCTATAGGAAATCATTCAGTCTAATTTTAAAATACATCATTAAATCTTGACCACTCTGAATAATATTGATCAGTCTTTCCATTACATAGCTAGACAGTTATCTCATAAACAGTAAGAAAACACATTTTGGTGATCAAAGACTATAAATCTCTTGCCTTTCCTATATTGAAGACTAATCCTTTTTTGCTGGCCCTCATTCTGGGTTCTTCATAAAATAAAAAAATTATTTATTTTTGACATGGAGTTCAGAAGTACATTTGCATTTTAAAAATCAATTGATATTTATAACATCTTATTTCTCCAAAACTGGAAGTTTTTAAGAAGATGTTGGAAAACCATTTGTCTGAAGTGGTGTAGGGTTTCCTGCCTAAGCAGGGGGTTGGACTAGAAGACCTCCAAGTCCCTTCCAACTCGTTTATTCTATTCTATTAGCAAACTTTAATAAAGCTATCTGACAGGAGCCCTAAAATAAGGCCTGGGATAAGATTTAGGGCAACAGGGCTTTATGGAATGTCATCAGAATGGAAGCCACACAGATATCAAGTGACATCTCATTCCAGAGGGTAGATGATGTGACAGAGAACACATTCTTTCTGGGTCCTGATAAATGACACTACTTAATTGTGTTCGCCCTAGCACAAGGACAAAAGCACCAGCCTGAAAGATGACGAGTGGGACCTCATCGAAACGTCGCCAGGAATCTCTAAAACTTACACGGGAAGAAACCCGAATATGCCAAGACCTTCATATATATATATATATATATATATATATATATATATATATATATATATATGTGTGTGTGTGTGTGTGTGTGTGTGTGTGTGTGTGTGTGTGTGTGTGTGTTCAACTTCTATGCCACCCAATCCCAAAGGATTCAGGGCAGCTTACAATAGAAACATAGAAACATAGAAGACTGACGGCAGAAAAAGACCTCTTGGTCCATCTAGTCTGCCCTTTTACTATTTCCTGTATTTTATCTTAGGATGGATATATGTTTATCCCAGGCATGTTTAAATTCAGTTACTGTGGATTTCCCAACCACGTCTGCTGGAAGTTTGTTCCAAGGATCTACTACTCTTTCAGTAAAATAATATTTTCTCATGTTGCCTTTGATCTTTCCCCCAACTAACTTCAGATTGTGTCCCCTTGTTCTTGTGTTCACTTTCCTGTTAAAAACACTTCCCTCCTGAACCCTATTTCACCCTTTAACATATTTAAATGTTTCGATCATGTCCCCCCTTTTCCTTCTGTCTTCCAGACTATACAGATTGAGTTCATTCAGTCTTTCCTGATACGTTTTATACTTAAGACCTTCCACCATTCTTGTAGCCCGTCTTTGGACCCGTTCAATTTTGTCAATATCTTTTTGTAGGTGAGGTCTCCAGAACTGAACACAGTACTCCAAATATGGTCTCACCAGCGCTCTATATAAGGGGATCACAATCTCCCTCTTCCTGCTTGTTATACCCCTAGCTATGCAGCCAAGCATCCTACTTGCCTTTCCTACCGCCCGACCACACTGTTCACCCATTTTGAGACTGTCAGAAATCACTACCCCTAAATCCTTCTCTTCTGAAGTTTTTGCTAACACAGAACTGCCAATGAAATACTCAGATTTAGGATTCCTTTTCCCCAAGTGCATTATTTTACATTTGGAAACATTAAACTGCAGTTTCCATTGCTTTGACCATTTATCTAGTAACGCTAAATCATTTACCATATTACAGACCCCTCCAGGAATATCAACCCTATTGCACACTTTAGAGTCATCGGCAAATAGGCAAACCTTCCCTACCAAACCTTCCCCTATGTCACTCACAAACATATTAAAAAGAATAGGACCCAGAACAGACCCTTGTGGCACACCGCTTGTAACCTGACTCTGCTCAGAATACTCGCCATTAACAATAACTCTCTGATGTCTATGCTTCAGCCAGCTTGAAATCCACTGAACTATCCAGGGATTAAGTCCAATCTTCACTAATTTATCTATCAGCTCTTTATGTGGAACCGTATCAAAGGCTTTGCTGAAGTCCAGATAGGCAATATCCACGGCACCACCTTGATCCAAGGTGGTAACAATAACAATATAAATTCAACAGCAATAAAAAGAAGTTGAATATACTATCTAAAACCCTGATTTAAAAACCCAAAATTAAACAATCAAAACAACATGCATGCACACCATTCATGTATTTGGGCATCACAGTTGTTAATTCATAGCCCCCAGGCCTGCTGGCAAAGCCAGGTCTTTGTGGCCTTATGGAAGGCCAATAGGGTGGGAGCAGTACTGACATGGGGGGGGGGAGTCAATTTCAATATCAGTAACCAATGCAGTTCATAAAGCAGAGGTGTCCTATGAGCACATTGAGACATGTCCCTCACAGTTCATGTCTTCAAGGGTAGCTTGATAGTATACTATAATAGTTGTGCCATGATTATAATATCAATTTAACTATATAGTACTAAATCTCTTCTGTCTGTTTGATACTTTGTACACTTCAATTATTGGGTCAGTTCCTCAGCCAGTTCCTCAGCATTCTTCCCAGATTATGCATCGCTCCACTTTGGAAAGTCTGGTTCCAGTGTGTTTCTTCAAATATGCCATTTTTCAGAAATGCAGTGTAACACAGTTCATCTCAGATTCATTAGTCAACATCTTCAACAACAAACTCTGTCTAGATCCAGTTCGAGTTGCTACCGTTGTTATCATTGGTTTCCTTCCAACAGCTCAACAGCTGTTTCTTGCTCCTCCTATGGGAAAATCTGTGGCAACCTAAGCTATTAACTCTTCTAGGTTCAGCTTATTAACCAATACTTGTGTATCTGTTTTGCCTTTGTGCCTTGGACATTGAATTTCAGAGAATCACGACATCCAATAGTTCACCAGATTTCTTTACATATTTCCTGAATACTACAGTCTACTGCAAATTCTCTTTTAGTTACTGATGGAATAGTATCAAAATATACTGCTCGAAAAAAATAAAGGGAACACTCAAATAACACATCCTAGATCTGAATGAATGAAATATTCAATACTTCGTTCTGTACAAAGTTGAATGTGGACAACAGCATGTGAAATTGACTGTTAATCAGTGTTGCTTCCTAAGTGGACAGTTTGATTTCACAGAAGTTTGATTTACTTGGAGTTATATTGTGTTGTTTAAGTGTTCTCTTTAATTTTTTGAGCAGTGTAGTTGCTCACCATAGCAATAGCAGAAATAGAATAAATCTTCTGGTATGACACAGATGGAAAAGGAACAAATACTCTATTACACATTAAGGCTTCAATCCTAAACCTATTTCCCAATGATTTTGGTAAAAACAGCTTTCCAGTGAGCATTATTGCAATTACAGCTTTAGCTTAATTTCCATGTTGTGATTCACTTATAATTTCCAGATGCTAGAAAAAGTGAGTGTAGGTGGTTTTTCTGGCTAACTTATAATAATGAGGTGGGGAAAAATGATTTTCCTTTCAATTAAACTTGAATTCTCCCATCTACAATAGATAACAGCAGTCAAGCAGTTATAAACCTTTACAAAACATTCAGCCTGCAGCCTTCCAAAAATTCTAGAGATCTAGCAAAATATAGAGAATTATTTTTTCAGGGGAGACCATTTACTCTTCTTGCTTCCTTCACTTACCTGATTTTTGCTTTTAGGATCTAGTAAATAAAATTGGCTTCATATTTAGACAAGGTCAGTAAGCTCCAGAAACATCAGCAAGTTGCTATCTCCTTTGTTGAGACTCACATACCTATAAGTTACAGTACTTAGCACTGTTTGAAACCAGTTGGTGCAAGTTGTAGATGCCATGATAAACTAATGTTTGAGTTGCAACCCTTTACAAGGAATGTTTCATACCAATATATTTTCCACATTCAAAAGTAAGTAGGAAATGGATACTAGACACAGTCCCCCCCCCCAGTAGCTAGGTTTATTGGGAGGGAGGGGTACTTATATTACCGTTGTCATTATTTTCATTGGAGAAGGATTTGCAGCCTGAAATAGTATAGTCCAGATGCAGCTTTTCAGCTGCCCTTTAGAATTAGAGCTAAGCCTTAATTGCCATGATAGGCCCCCTGTCCCACTGGTGTTATCATTGCTATAATCCATGCTAATATTGAAATATTGGAGTGGAATTCAAATAGCTCAGTGGACATCTTAAAAAGGTAAAATAAACAGAATAAGAAAAGCAAAATAATAATAATAAAGTACACTGTTTATTAGCAGGCTCACAGTCACACCGAAAGTTGAATTTTAGAAAACTTGGAGATAATCAGAAATGAAGAAGTAGGGAATACATTAAACAGGATTAGAATAGTAAATCTATCAAGCTTGGAAGCTCAGTGGGAGTTGAAGCTGAATTCAGCTAATCCCTCACATCATACTGACAGTCTCAGATCATCTTCTATACAGTATGTGATGCTATCACTACAAATGTAAGCTAAAACCTGCTTGATATTTCAAATTTCTTGTTCTAAATCCTCCAGCACTTATGGCTCAACACCCCACTGCAGTTCCCTGCTATGATCAAGATAGTTTTTATTCCTAAGGTATCTTCTTGTGATACTTTCCACAGTGATTACGTATCTAGTTCAGATAGTGGATGGGAAATGGTTAAAAATATTTTTATGGTAAGATTTTTCTATCACATCACCCTCTAAACACATTGCATTAGTTTTCCAATGAAGTCCTTTCACTGCCTGAAAAATAATAATGGCAAGATTTGTACAATACACACAAAGATATAGTTGACTAGTTTGTGAGGTTTTTGTATTGTATTGAAATCCAGTTTGTTTGTTTGTTTGTTTGTCAAGTATGTACAAGGTAGTAGGTATTGGTATAAACATAAACATTAGCAAGGCAGGTATAGGTAAATTAGGCAATAGGACAGTAGGACAGGGACAGTAGGCACAATAGTGCGCTTATGTATGCCCCTTACAGACCTCTTAGGAATGGGGCGAGGCTGACTGTAGATAATCTAAGGTAAAGTTTTTGGAGTTTGGGGAAGAAATTATAGAGTCAGGTAGTGCATTCCAGGCATTTATTACTTTGTTGCTGAAGTTGTATTTTCGGGAGTCGAGTTTGGAGTGGTTTACATTGACTTTAATTGATTGTGTGCTCATGTATTGTTGTGGTTGAAGTTGAAGAAATCATGGACAGGTAGGCCATTATGGTGAATGATTTTGTGAACTATATTTAGGTCAGATTGAAGGTAACAAAGTTCTAGGCTATCTAAGACCAAAATTTCAAAGCTGGTGGAATAAGGTACGTATTCTGTTGTGAGCAGAGTAGTGGAGAACTCTTCTTGTGAGATATTTTTGGGTTCTCTCAATTGTATTGATATCTGATATGCAGTGCAAGTTCCAGGCAGGTGAGCTGTATTCAAGAATTGGTCTAGCAAATGTTTTTGTCTGGTTAGTAGATTAATATTGCCAGAGAAAAAGTTGTGAATGATTAATAACTTTTAGTGCCTTTTTGGCAATGTTGTTACAGTGGGCTCTGACACTTAGGTCATTAGATATGAGTACTCTGTCCTTGACAGAGTGAGGGTCATCTATAAGGTTGTGTCCTCCATGTTTGTATTTTGTGTGTGAGAGAGACTATATTATCATAAATGAAATTAATCAACACTTAGAAACCCTTAATTTTGGGAGAACAGTGAGAAAAAAGGATGTAATTACAGTCTTAAGATCCCTTATCATGCTTATGCTAGTTCATGTTTTTATTTTTAGTATTTTGGATTTTGAGATGAACAATTTCCACAACTTTTTTAAAATTTTAAATGATTCCAGATTAGTTATTTCTATTGGTAAATGATTCTAATGGTTTATAATTTTACATATGGGCTTCTACCCCATCCAAATTCTGGAGTTTTAAAAAAATTATATAAAATTATATATATACAGCTTTATAATATTAGATTTTCCCCCTGAATAGACACTTTCATTAATTGTTGTTCTGATGGAAGATTCTAATTATATTTGGTGTCTGTTTAAATGATTGAATAATGATTTGATTTTAATGTTTTTGAAGTGCCAAATTGATATAATTTTTAGATGTAATGCTCATTAATTTTTTGGGAGATGCTATTATGTGCATAACCAGAACTGATGGTAAAGTTATGTTTTAGAAATCAGATGGAATTGCTGGTACTTCCTGCTCTGTAGCAGTTTTCCTATCTCAGTTGAGAAAAACCAGGAATAAATTTGACTGAAGATAAATTAAAACAAATATTTATCAATGCTTGGCTACCAGCAATAAAAGTGGCAAAACAGGACTCAGGAAAGAGGTGGGTTTCTACCAGTTTGGACCAATTCTATAGAACCATTAGTAATTTGGCAAACCTGGGTTGCTGGAACTGGCAGCGACCTAGGTCTGCCACGCCCCTAAGCCGGTTTTTTCAGCAGCACCATAGGTGCCCCCCCCATCTTGTTTTTTGCTTCTGCGCGCATGCAAAAGGGTTTGTTTTAAAGTACTACTATATAGCACCAGTGTTCCCTCTAATTATTTTTTTGAGGTGGGTGGAAAAGTATAGTGTCTGAGCGGCAGTCCCTTCGGGACTGGGCGGCACAGAAATAATAAACAAACAAACAAACAAACAAATAAAAAACCCACCCTGTTTTGCCTCAGAGAATTTCAAAATAAAATACTGTACTGTGTGTCTATAAGAGTGAGCTCATAATAGGGCAACTCTATCAATATCAAAATGCCACTTAAATAGTTGAGCTAGTTTCAAACTAGATTTTGATTTTCTTTCTCTCTTCCTTACTCCCATTCTTTTTCTTTCTCTTTTCCTTCCTCTCTTTTTTATATCTGTTTCTTTCTCTTCCTCTCTTCCTCTCTCTCTCCTTCCCTCTCACTCTTTCCCTCTCGGCTTCTGGGCAGGTTTGGAAAACTCTGAGTTGATGATGATTTTTAAGTGAGCGATTGCTCACTGCTCAGCTTAGAGGGAACTATGTATAGCACATACCTGAGCAAACTGTCAATAGAAGAATCCAGAACCACCCCTGACTTAGGACACTATTCAAATTGTGAAGGTTCTTACAGCTAGCACTCTCAGTGGAAGAATGGATTGCCTTCTTGACAAAATATCTTTCACCTCTGGCTGGTTTTTCAGCTATGATCATTCTTAGATAACCAGGTGACAGTGATGAGTATTACTCATGACAAGGCTAATATTTTTCAAACATTCTGTATATGGGTCAAACTTGGAGGTAGTTCAAGGGCTTCAGCTACTGCAAATTTTCATGGCCTGGGCAACCTTCTATGAATATATCACAACTCTTCGGAAGTGTCACAGAGGCTGCAGTTTTTCTACCAGAATAAAAATCTATGTTCTCATTAGGTTATAGGTCACTTAAACCACAAGATTATCAGTATATACATTTAATAAATAAAATTAAATGCAAAGTTCTATATAACTTCATACCTGAATCGGTTCTGTTTAGTAACCTGAAAGATGACCTTCTCAGCTCACGTTTCAGATATTAATTTCTGGGGTTTTTTTCTTTGTTTGTTTGTCTGTCTGTTTGTTTCTTTATTACTGTGACTTGTATGCTGCCCAACTCCTGACAGATTCTGGGTGGCTAACAGCAATATAGAACAATAAAACAGCAATATCAAAAATAAAACCCCTAATTAAAAAAAATCCATCCATTCAATAATAGGAAAAAAATCACTGAAAGATGACAGTAGCACAATTATAAAATATTCATCCATATGGCTGGAATAAGATGGAGCAATTCACCATCCCCAAACCTGCCAAAAAAGTTTTTATAGCTTTTCAGAAAGCCAGGAGAATGGGGATCGTAGTGATCTCATGGGGAAGTTGGTTCCACATAGCCAGAGCCGCCACAGAGAAAGCTCTCCTACACGGTCCTGCCAGCTGACACTGTCTGGCTGAAGGAACCCTGAGAAGGCCAACTCTGTGGGCCCTAACCAGCCAGTGGGAGATATGTGGCAGGATGCAGTCCTGTACTAAGCCATATAAGGCTTTAATGGTGATAAGCAATACCTTGAATTGTATCTGGAGACCTATTGGGGGCCAATGCAGCTCACGGAGTGTTGGTGTTACATGGGTGTACCTAGGTACACCCATAACAGCTACAGGGCTGCATTTTGGACCAATTGTAGTCTCCAAACACTTTTCAAGGTTAGCCCCATGTAAAGCACATTGTAGTAATGGAGACATGAGGTGATAAGGGTGTGAGTGACTGTGAGAAGATATTCCTGATCCAGGTAGGGCTGCAACTGGTGCACAAGACGGACTTGTGTAAAGGCCACCTCAGCCACAGCCGAGAGATGGTGGTCTAGACTCAGCTATGGATCTAGAAGGACACCCAAGTTTCAGACCAACTCTGTGGGGGTTAATATTTCCCCACCAGAGCCAAGGATCAAACTGGAGGCAATGCTGATAGCCATTCAGTCTTGTCTGGGTTGAGTTTGAGCCTGTTGACACCCATCCAGACCCTCACAGCTCCAGGAACAGTTTCCAGGCATGGACACATTACATCCACCACTTTGCTAAATTGGCATGGGATGGAGATGTAAAGCATACTGATGATACCCCACCCCATGTCATTGGAGGATTTCACCCAGTGGTATCATGTAGATGTTAAATAGGAAGGGAGAGAGAACCAACCCCTGCAGCACCCCATAAAGAAGTGGCCTCAAGGTCAACCTCTGTCTCCCAATTAACACTGACTGTGATCATCCAGAGAGATAGGAGAGAACTACCAAAGAAGAGTGCTTTTCACTCTCAATCCCTCCAGCTATCACAGAAGGATATATGGTCAATGGTATTGAAAGCGGCTGAGAGGTCAAGTAGCACAAAATGGTGGAATGACCACCATCTTGGGCTCACCAGAGATCATCCATTAGCATAACCAAAGTGGTTTATAAGTTCCTGACAACACCTTCAACTACATTTCTCCTCCCAAGTTTGTGTTTGTGAAACTATTGTATCTGTTTTGACTTGCTATTATAGTTTTAAGGTGCTTAAGACTTTCAAAGTACTATCGACTTTTTGAATATTCTTATAGAGTGGCTTCTTATTTAAAGTTTAATTCTTTAAAAAAAAGACTCTCCATTCATTCTTGTTTGATTGCTTTTGAAGGAATTTCATCGCTACTTTGGAATCGTTTGACGAAATAAACACAAGGTATTGAAAATGTTTCAATACTTTTTTCAAGAGGCAACTGGGCTTTCTGGTTTTTCTTTGAAGACATTTTGCTTCTCATTCAAGAAGCAGAAGTGAAAATTCTTCAAAGAAAAAGTATAAGAAAAAACAGAAAGTCCGATTGTCTCTTGAAAAGGCACCTTTGGGACAACCATGACCTGGATAACTGAGAATCTCTATAGACAAGTTATTGAAAACATAATAAACAACACAGACACATACATGTACATGTGGGAGAAAAGTCCACTTCTATGCTTTCCATCTGCTGCACTCTGAATGCTGAAATGGATATGGGGCAAAGAACTGCCAAAGTAAAAAAAGTAATCAGCCAAAGACTCAAGAGTGGGATTGTTTCCATAGACATGTTTCTCAGCATAATATGTTTCAAAGAACAGTAACAATTTCCAAAGTGCTATTTTTATGCATACAAAGTATATTTTCCCCCTTTAAATGTCTTCTCCTTTTCCTTCTTTTCCACTTCTTCCCAGCGTAACATATGGCACAAATACATGTTAAATGAATCTCACCAATGATTCATAACAGAAGGTACTCCGCCCCCAGCCTTGAACTAATCACTATTATAACCACATCAAAAAAAGCGACCATCCTTGCATTGGTCTAATGAGAATGATAAGAAACACGCTAACACACAGGAGACAAATTGGTGCCAGTAAGATAAAAATATGCCTTATTAAGTAGACATTCACAGATAGGAAGGAAGTCTAATCACTTTCCACACGTCTAAAGCAGACAAAAGAAGAAAAGATGGAAATAGTACAAGGAAATTAAGTTATGGGGTCAATTATATACCTGTTTATATCTGCCATCTGTATTCTCCCTAACCTTCCAAATAAGATTTTGGAAGTGATGACAGCAAACAGGAGGTTATCCAATAGTTAGCATTTGCTAGCAATTCCCAATTTACTACAATTTACTACAACTGATGTTCTCCCCTTCTCTTGTTGTCTGTCAAGATAGCCCTTCATTGAAAGTTTGAGGACGTGCTCAGGGCAGCAGTAAGGAAAATATGTTTTATGAAACCACAATAATATTTGAAATCTTTCCACGTACAGTGGAGTTTGAGCTCGCAGTGTCAGAATCTGAAAACTCTAAACACTGAGAACCAAAGAGTCCAACTGTCTATTCAGTATAGGAAATAAACTTATAGCCTCCTTAAAAAAAACACCTAACCAGTCTTCATTGGACCCATTCAGTAAAAGAGAGCTATCAGTAATTGGGTCCACTTTTGAACTACTTTTAAATGCAGTTCCTGAAATCCATGGGACTACAAATAGGCAGGATAACATGTTTGAAAAGGAAGGATAAGAAAAGAGATCTACACTTAATCTCCAGGAGGCCAAACAGCTACCAAGGTAATTGTTACATTGGTCTTTCCAGACTGTTAAAAGCCCAGCTGGAAGTGCTGCCAAATGAGCAAATCCAGGACTTAAATCCTAGGTATGGTCATTTTTTGGGAGGAGGCAGAGTCCTTGCTGTCCACTACCACCCTTGTCTTGCTTGGGAAGTACATCTTGTACATTTGCTGTTGCACTTCTGACAACAGTTTCAGATGTTCATTTTCACTTGGACCTTCACTTCTCAAATGCATGACATTCTGCAACTCATTTGTTTGCAATTTCTTTGGGCAATGCACGTTCAGAAAAACGGAAATCAGAATAACAGAGTTGGAAGTGACTTTGGAGGTCTCCTAGTCCTACCCCTGTTCAGACAGGAAATCCTACATGGTTTTAGACAAATGGTTGTCCAATCTATTCTTAAAAACCTCCAGTGTTAGAGCACTCACAACTTCTGTTGCACTAGCTTTCTTTCTGAATTGTCTTTCTGATATGTTTGTGTTAATTTTGTAAGTGACCCCGCCATTTAGGAATCTCAATTGACTATATTTTTGGGACTATAAGATAAACTGGAGTACAAGATGCACCTTAGTTTTGGGGGAGGAAAATAACAAAAAAAATTCTGCCCACCAGCATCCATTTGGCTTGTATCCTTAGCAAACGCCTTGGAACAGGTACATTAGCCTTGCAAAGCTCCATTTGGAAGGCTGTTTTTTCAGCCTTTTAAAACTTCATTTTGAGAGGCTGTTTCAGGCTAAAAGCTCTCTTTGAGAGGCTGGTATATAAGTCACACCCAGATTTTCACCCTCTTTTATGTGGGAAAATGGTGCATCTTATGCTCCAAAAATATGGTATATGACAGTGATGGTGAACCTATGGCACGGGTGCCACAAGTGGCATGCAGAGCTATATCTGCTGGCACCCAAGCTTTTAATTATTTTTGGATTTGATTTGATTTGATTTGATTTGTATTTCCGAAGACTCGGGCGGCTCACAACAATTAAAAACAGTACAAATCCAATAGTTAAAAGAATTTAAAACCTTTAATATAAAAGCAATCATACATCTCATACAAACCCTGCATAAAATGGAACGGTCCAGGGGAATCAATTTTCCCATGCCTGATGACAGAGATGTGTTTTAAGGTGAAAGGCAAGGAGGGTGGGAGCAATCCTAATCTCTGGGGGGGAGTTGATTCCAGAGGGTCGGGGCCGCCACAGAGAAGGCTCTTCCCCTGGGTCCCACCAGACGACATTGTTTCGGAACCTGGAGAAGGCCACTCTGTGGGACCTAACCAGTCGCTGGGATTCGTGCGGCAGAAGGCGGTCTCGGTGATATTCTGATCATTGCCATGAAGGGCTTTTTGCCCTAGCTCAACTCCAATGTGCATGTGTGTACCAGCCAACTGATTTTTGGCTCACAAAGGTGCTGGGAAGGTGTTTTTGGCTTCCAGAGAGCCTCCAGGGGGCTGGGAGAGAGCTTTTTTACTGTCCCCCAGCTCCAGGGAAGCATTTGAAGCCTACTGGGCCGATCAGAAGTTGGGAAACAGGTCATTTCCAGTCTCTAGAGGGCCTCCAGAGAGGCTCCAGGGAATGAGGGAATACTGTTTTCACCTTTCCCAAGTATTGAATTATGGATGTGGGCATTCACACATGCACGATAGCGCTCACCCACGCTCTTTTGGCAACTGAGGAATAAAAGGTTCACCAGTGTTGAGCAATCATGGTTGAGGCATGGAATGCTGGGATAGGGTGGAGTCACGGGGTGGGCCATGCTACATGCTAAATAAGGGAAAGGGTCACTGAGAAGTTGCTGCTGGCAAAATTTTCATTCTTGTAAATGAAGATTGGTGAGTTCCAGGAGTTGGAGAAGTAAAGAACTTTGATTGCAAATGCTTGTGTAACAGTTTTTCTTCCAACAGCTTCCTGGAACCTGACACCATGCCCATTTTATTTTTTTCTCCTCAAGCCATGATAAATGTAATTCTACTACAATTTATTTGCTCTGGATTTTTAAGTAAGAACCTATCTATGACTATCAGATTGTGAAGGGAGTCTCTAGAACAGTGTTTCCCAACCTTGGCAACTTGAAGATATCTGGACGTCAACTCCCAGAATTCTCCAGCCAGCACTGGGAAACACTGCCCCAAAGATTCCTACTTGCTTGAAGTCAGTTTCTGAAGGATGGCCTGCCACATGTGCTCTCATTATTAAGTCCTCTCCCCAACATTCAATAAACATCTGCTTTCCTATACCCAAACCAATGAAGGGCCACACTTATCTTTTCCTAATGGATCGGTCCTAGAGGCTGGCATTGATGTGCACTGGGCCACAGCAGGGGTGTGCACCCCCACATAAGCTATTGCTTCCTCGCATGCGCAAAAGCAAAGAAAGGACGAAAATTGCTGGAATCTCATATGTGCAAGCATCCTCACATGAGATTTTGGTGATTTTTGCCAATTTCTTTGCTTCTCCGCATGCGCAGGTGTGCATGCATCACCATTTCTGTTACCAGGATGGCGATCTCAGGCATACCAAGGGCAGCCCACCCTTGACCCAAACTTATTATTTTGTGTCATATATTTCCAGAAGTGATAGTGTGTGGGTCAATCTTTGAAGAGTGTTATTATATGCAAACTTTCCATTTCACTCTTTCCCCCCCCCCCCAAACAATCTTTGAATTTTGATGAGCATCTAACTTGTTTGTTTAGGCATTCATTTGAATTCTAATCTATCTTTTATCTACCAGAAATTTTTGCAGTGTAAATATTTTTTAAAGGACAAAGTAAGAGGCATACCAATGATTTAAAACAGCTCCATGAAAAAGAGCATAAATTTGGTACCATGTTGCCTTTCAGAATACATCTTGGTGCCAAGGAGTTCAGCAGAGGAAATCATCTCCTTTAAAATAAGTATAGGTAGTCCTCAACTTACAACCATAATTGAGCCCAAAATTTAGGTTGCTAAGTAAGACATTTGTTAGGTGAGTTTTGTTCTATTTTATTATCTTTCTTGCTACAGCTGTTAGGTGAATCATTGCTAAAAGAGCAGGGGGAGGGGGTGGCGCAGCAGGTAGAGTGCTGTACTGCAGGCCAGTGTAGATCTGTAGGTCAGCAGTTCAAATCTCATCACCAGCTCAGCCTTCCATCCTTCCGAGATGGGTAAAATGAGGATCCGGATTGTGGGGGCAATATGCTGGCTCTGTTAAAAAGTGTTATTGATAACATGTTGTAAGCTGCCCTGAGTCTATGGAGCAGGGCAGCATAAAAAATCAAATAAATAAATAATAAATTTTAACTTAATCACGTAGTTGTTAAATTAGTCATTGACTTCTCTTATTAGAAGGTCACAAAAGAGGACCACATGATCCCTGGACACAGCAACTATCATTAAAATGAGTCAATTATCAAGCATCTGAATTTCAATCATGAGACCATGGGGCATCTTCCAATATCTCAGAGGTTGCCACAAAGAAGAGGGAGGTGGGTCAACCTATTCTCCAAAGCACCTGAGAGCAATGGGTGGAAACTAATCAAAAAGAAAAGCAATCTAGAACTAAGGAGAAATTTCCTGACAGAACAATTAACCAATGGAACAACTTGCCACTGGAAGTTGCAAATTCTCCAACTCTGAAAGTTTTTAAGAAGACATTGGATAACCATGTCTGTACTTTGTGAACAGGCAAAGTTGATGAAAGTGTCGCTAATATTATTTGAGGATGTAGCAAAAGAGTGAGTCAGAAAATGCTAGAAGCATGACACTGCTACTTCAGCAGGTCTATAGTTAAGCAACATTGCTGTGTTGCATTAAAAAGAGAGAGATGAATAGATAGAGTTACAAATACAGTGAGGAAGACAAGTTTTCACATTAGCAATGCTATCATACCTATTTAGTTGCAGGCACAGGGATAACAGCTTGTGTGATTGTGATATGTCAATGTGCAAAGCTCTGCAGAAAGTAGCTTATAGAACTAAATGATGGAGTTTAATCAGCCATTTTGCTACTAAAGTCACTTTTAGACCCCTTCCCTCCCTCCTGCTCCACCATATAGATTGGGAGCTGTCATTTTTCAATCAACCGTGTTATCTGCAGAGAGCTCTGACACAAACGTTGAAACTGATGTATTACTGACAAAACACAGCAGAGCCCAAGGTATTACCACTAAACAGCAATTTGGCTGAAAGATTTTCATTTAGTTCTTCCTCTCCCTACTTTACCTTGTTTATTCACCCTTCCAAAGTGTCAGAAACAATGGCGCTTCTAAACAGAAATTATTTTGTCTAACAAACAAGGATTCTACACAAACAACTAAAAGGAGAAGCTCTCACAGGGACAAATGAACACACTTCATCACTAATGCTTGTCAGCTGCACCATGTGGTTCCAGCTTTAATTTCTTAACATTCTGTTAAAATTGTGATTTAGCATCTATTTTAATGCAGCATAAACAGTTGAATATTTTACTGCAACCCCTCCTTCCCCCAGCTCATTTCAGTTAACTCTTCATTCTTACTCCAGTTAGATACATATCAGGAAAACAGAAGTGCAGAATATAAATATGAACTGGACAGACAGTTTTAACCAATTTTGTGGTCTCCCCGCTCCATTCCTCTATCCTCTATTCTCTATCCTCTATCCATCCTCTATTTCTCTCTATATCATCCATCTATCTATCTATGTATCTATCTATGTATCTATCTATGTATCTATGTATCTATCTATCTATCTATCTATCTATCTATCTATCTATCTATCTATCTATCTATCTATCTATCTATCTATCTATCTACCTACCTACCTACCTACCTACCTACCTACCTACCCACCCACCCATCTATTTATCCATCCATCTATCTATTTATCTATCCCTCCATCCCATATCTGCCTTTCAGTGCACATTCAGAATTCAAGAAGCATCTGGATAAGAAATTCTCTTCATTAAAATGTTAGGCACATATGCTGCTTTGGTATCTGCTGCATTGATGTTTGAAGAACTGAAACATATAAGCCATCCTTTTTGAGAATTTTTCAGTGCTTACACCCAAGTACAAAATTGAACATATTGGGGTAAACTATGTATAACACTACAAACATTAGAGAAACATATGTAAAACACATTTTCCTATAAGCAAAGCACATATAAAATATGTACAAAAACTCTGCATGTGTTCTTTTGTTTAATCATGTCCAATTCCAAAAGTTTCCTTGGCATGATTTTTCAGAAGTGGCTTGCCATTGCTTCATTTTGAAAGGAGAGAGAAATTGACTAGTGCAAGGTTACCCAGCTGGCTTTGTATCTAAGGTGGGACTAGAACTCCCAAGTACAAATCTGAAGCTTGAATCACTGCACCTATTATTGTTGTTGTTGTTGTTGTTGTTGTTGTTGTTTGTTGTTATTGTTGTTGTTGTTGTTGTTGTTGTTGTTATTATTATTATTATTATTATTATTATTATTATTATTATTATTAATTAGACTTGTTTGCTGTCCTTCTCCGAGGACTCGGAGCAGCTCACAAAATACAATACAATAATATGCATACAAATCTAATAGTTAAGAACTCTAAGCTAAAAACCCCTTTCATTTAAAAACTGTCAATTAACTCAATCACATCCACACATAATATTTAATGGTCAGAAAGAAAGAGGGGCATCCTTTACCTGCCCCAGGCCTGATGACATAGATAGGTCTTAAGGCTTTTGCGGAATGTGAATTTCTAAAGGGAGCTGATTCCAGAGGGCTGGGGCTGCCGCAGAGAAGGCTCTTCCCCTAGGTCCCACCAGATGACATTGTCTGGTCGACAGAACCTGGAGAAGGCCAACTCTGTGGGACCTAATTGGCCACTGGGATTTATGCGGCAGAAGGCGGTCCCATAAGTAATCTGGTCCAATGCCATGTAGGGCTTTATAGGTCATCACCAACATTTTGAATTGTGTCCAGAAACCAATTGGCAGCCAATGCAGTCTGCGGAGTGTTGTAGAAACATGGGTGTATCTGGGAAGACCCATGACCACTTGTGCGGCTGCATTTTGCACGATCTGTAGTTACCGAACACTCTTCAGAGGCATCCCCATGTAGAGAGCATTGCAGTAGTTGAACCTCGAGATGATGAGAGTTTTGTGAGTGACTGTGAGCAAGTACTCCCTGTCCAGATAGGGCCGCAACTGGTGCACCAGGCGAACCTGGGCAAACACCCCCCTTGCCACAGCAGAATGATGATATTATAAAGTAAGCTGTGGATTGAGGAGGATGCCCAAGTTGCGGACCCTCTCTGAGGGGGTCAATGATTCCTTCCCCCCCAGGGTAATGGATGGACAGATGGGATTGCCCTTGGGAAGCAAAACCCACAGCCACTCTGTCTTGTCAGGGTTGAGTTTGAGCCTGTTGGCACCCATCCAGACCCTAACAGCCTCCAGGCACATCACTTCCACTGCTTCTCTGAGTGGACATGGGGTGGAGATGTACAACTGGGCATCATCAGCATACTAATGACAACTCACCCCATGTCCTTGGATGATCTCACCTAATGGTTTCTTGTAGATACTAAATAGCAGGGGAGGAGAGGACCGACCCCTGAAGAACTCCACAAGGGAGAAACCTAGGGGATGACCTCTGACACCCCCCCCCCCACACTAACACCAACTATGACTGACCAGAGAGGTAGGAGAGAACTACCGTAAACCCCACCGCAGAAGGATACCAGGGTCGATAGTATGGAAAGCCACTGAGAGGTGAAGAAGCACCAGGATAGAGGATAAACCCCTATCCCGGGCCCACCAGAGATCATCCATCTGTGTGACCAAAGCAGTTTCTGTGCTGTAGACAAGCCTGAATCCTGACTGCTGAAGGCCTAGATAATCAGCTTCTTCCAAGGACCGCTGGAGCGACACCACCTTCTTGACAACCTTCCCCATAAAGGAAGGGTTGGAGACTGCATGGTAGTTATTAAGTACGGCTGGGTCCAGGGAAGGCTTCTGGAGGAGGGGGCGCAGACGTGCCTTCTTGTAGGGAGCCAGAAAGGACACCCCCCCTCAGAGAAGCATTGACAATCTCCTAGACCCAGCTCTGTGTCACCTCCCTGCTGGCTGAAACCAGCCAGGAGGGACACAGGTCCAGCAAACAGGTAGCGGAACTCACTGCTCCAATGGCCTTGTCCACTTCATCAGGTGTCACCAGGTCAAACTCCTCCCAGACAGATGGGCAAAGACAGGCCCCTGTCACCTCGACTGACTCATTGTCAGCCAACACTGCATTCCAATTGGAGTCAAGGTCCATCAGAATCTGAGCAATTTTATCAGCAAAAAACATGTTATCCTCAGCACTATCCTGCAAGGGCTCCCCAACCACCACCACCACGATTTAGAAGGGAGAGGGTCACCCTAAACAGGGCCTGGGGTCGTGGCTGATGCCATACCTGAAGCCCAACTGGGCATATTTCAGAGAGAGGAACTCCTCCCTCTGGGCCCAGCCAGGTCTCAGTCACACATACCAGGTTGACCTCATCCAGGTTCAATTCCCAGATGAGGAGAGCTTTATTTACAACCGACATGGCATTAATTAGCAATAGCCTGAGCCCATTTTTTAGATGTTTCACCGTAGTTTCAGAGGAGCAGTGGCTCCTCCATCCTCCCACTGCTCACACTGGAACTGGAAAAGATCTGCTAGATTTAAACAGACTTCTAGTATTTTAATCACTACACCAAACTGGCTCTCCAATTGGCAAAGTCAATGGGGAAGTCAGTCATTTACCAGCTGTGTTACTTACTTTAAAAAAAAACCCCTGCAGTGATGCACTTAAGAATCATAGCAAGAAAGGTTGTAACATGGGGCAAAGCTCACTGAACAATATTTTAATTTAGCAATAGAAATGTTGGGATCAAATGTGGTCATAATTGGAGGATTACTAGAATTAGCATTTAGATTTATATACTGCTTCACAGTGCTTTACAGCCCTCTTTAAGTGGTTTACAGAGAATAAGCATATTGCCCCCAACAATCTGGGTCCTCATTTTACTGACCTTAGAAGGATGGAAGGCTGAGTGAACCTTGAGCCTACTGAGATTCAATCTGCCAAACTGCTGGCAGCCGATGATGAGCAGAAGTAGCTTGCAGTACTCCACTCTAACCCACTGCACCACCGAGGCTCTGTAAGCACATCCTCTGAGTAAAGAATGTCTGATTCTGAATAAAGAATCTGAATGTAGATCTACTGTAAATGTTTTGCATGTCTATGCGACGTTTCGGTGAAATCACATTCACCATCATGATGATGATGGTGAATGTGATTTCACCGAAACGTCGCATAGACATGCAAAACATTACACAGGGCAAAACCCGAACTCAGAACAATCTACATAGGAGTTTGATTGATACAGCATAGGCTTGTTCCACTATTGTTCTGTTTCATTTTAATAGTCATAGGTTTGTTCATATGGTGCTGAGCCTTCAATGCTTTTAAAAGATGAGAATTATATATTAAAAATTGGAATTTATTGCCATGCCATGAACTATAGATTTATTGAGAATGGGATGTAACAAAAATCAGAATACTTTGTCATATTGGAAAGACAGAGGTGAAGACTTAGACAAGCAATATGTACTTGTTTGCTTTCTGGATCTTTAACTTGATTAAAAAGAAACCTAGTCTCTAGATGATTGCAAAGAATCAAATTTAATTCCTTTAATTAATTATTTCAATTAAATTTAATTAATTGTTTTAATTTAATTTAATTAATCAGTTCTATTAAATTAATTTGATTAAAGAATTAAGCTTACATATTTCCTTATTCTGTTTAGTGGTTATCCAGAATATGGCATCCCAGATCTGATAACCCCTTTCTGTTGTGATGGTTTAGTTATTGAGCCGCTCTTCATAACTTAAGGGCATGATTTAGCTCTCTGAACCCCTAAATATGGAATTATGGTATTTCAGCAAATTCCTGCTGTAAAATCTAAAAAGTAATTCAGACAGTAGTGAAGCACAAGATGTCACTTTATTTTCAAATAATAGACTTGAAGCCAGGAGAGACAGGAAAACAGAATAACAGAGCTGGAAGGGACCTTGGAGTTCTTCTACACCTTGGAGGACTTCTAGTCTAACCCTTGTTCAGCAGGAGACCCTACACCAGTGGTGGTGTGTGTGCTGCCCCCACACATGCACACAAGCCCCCTGTCCCCATACATGCGCATAGGCCTCATTGAAGCCTGGGATGGTAAAAAAAAATGGCCAAACGGCAAACCGGAAGTTTGGAAAAATGGACTTCCAGTTTGCTTGTTGTGTTGTTTTTCGCACTTGGGAAGCTTCAGGGAAGCTTCTTGAAGTCTCAGAGTGCGAAAAACAGCACAATGAAGGCTTGTACAATCAAAAGTGCACACAAGAAACTCTATTCAGATAAATATATTTTTTTAATTTTATGTTAATAATATATCGTAGGATAACTGATAACCATCACTTCCCTTTCAAGAAGGCTGTTAGTAAGCAGGAGAAAGACAAGACCCTTTTGTTCTTCAATTTGCTGAAGTAGATTTCTTAATACCTCTCACTTACCAATAAAATCAAGAGTCAAGAGTGGTCATAGAGGGTGAATGTTTTATTTCTAAAAAGCACTACCTGTGCAGGAAAATAAATGACAGCTGTTAGAGGAACATGCTTCATCAAAAACTGAATAATTAGCTTGACAGTTGGCACATTCATTGTGCTAAGGAGTTCAAGCCAGTACATGAAATATTTTAGTAGGGAAAAAAATTAATTTGGCTGTAGCTGTCTTTTATGTTAAATAAATGTAATATCACCCTGTTCCAAGGAAGAAGGCTGGTGAAGAAAATAATTGGTTGACTGATGATAAATTCAAAAGTTTGAATTAGTGACTGTTTGAACCTTTTTTGTTGGATTTTATTGGTCTACGGAGAGGGGCGGCATTCAAATCTAATACTGTAAATAAATAGATAGATAGATAGAAAGATAGAGAGAGAGAGAGAGAGAGAGAGAGAGAGAGAGAAAGAAAGAAAGAAAGAAAGAAAGAAAGAAAGAAAGAAAGAAAGAGATGAAATGCATTATTCATGTGATCCACCAAAAGACATCATATATTTAAATGTCGAATAGAATAGAGTAGAGTAGAGTAGAATAGAATAGAATAGAATAGAATAGAATATTTCTCCTTAGTTCTAGGTTATTTCTGTCCATGATTAGTTTCCACCCACTGCTTCTTGTCATGCCCTCAGGTGCTTTGGAAAATATCGCCGGCTCGACTTACCGGCCACGGCGCTTTTGCAGAAGGGCCGGGCAGACGCTGGACCCTTCTGTGGTGGCCGCCATTTTGATTTCGGCCGAAATCTCGCGAGACGAGATTTCGGCCGGGAAAGCCAGGCCCACATGGCTTGGAATGACGTGGGGACCGGGCGGGGCTTGCTGGCCCTATTTAAGGGCTGCAGGCCCTGGGCCAAGCCTTTTCACCCGGACCCAGTCAAGAGAGCAGACACTCGGCTGAGCGCTGCTCCGGTCGCCATTTTGAGTCGGCCTCGTGCGCGGCCGCCATTTTGTGGCTTGCAGTTCGGCGGAAAGGCCTCGCGGAGCCCAGCGGTGCCGGAGGGCTCGTCTGGAGCTTCCCTACGCGCATAGGCGGCGCGGTGATCCCCCTCGGGCCCGAGGGGGACTGGTAACTTCGCTCCCGGCTGGGAGGGGGGCGCGGCTGGGCCCTGCCCAAGCTTGGGGGGGTGTGCTCGGCCTCTAGAGGGCCCCCGGTTGGGGAGGCATTGTTTTGGGGCGCGGCTTCAGGGCCTTTATTTGGCCTGTACGTGGGCTTCCCCCTTTGGAATTCGCAGCGGTTAAGTGGGGCATGGCTCCTAAGAAGAGGCCTGCCACGGCCCCTATGGCCCCGCCTGCTGCGCGACCCAGGAGGGCTCTTAGGCCTTCGGCCCAGGCTCGGGCCAGTGGGGAAAGGCCTACGGGGGTGGTTCCAGTGGAAGGGGCGGTGGGCCTTTTGCCTCCTGCCCCTCAACCTGATCCTTCTCCTGCTATGTCTTGGGCCAGGGTGTTGGAGAGGCTCGATGAGCTCGAGCAGTGGCGGAGTGGATCGGGCCCCGGAGGGTCCCTCGAGCAGGCTGCTGCGGCGTTGGGAAGAGATCCGGCTGCGGCCCAGGCTGGGCTGATGGCTCCTGATGGATGGATGGCCCAGGCGGGGCCGATGGCGGCTTTTCCGGGCCCCGCACCAATGGGGCCCCCTTGGATGTCGTCAACCCCGTACGGGGCAGGTGAGGCTGCACCACACACTACACCTCCTTCCTTTCTCCCTTTACCCACGTCGGGTTTCCCCCCGTCGGGTGTTGGAAGTGGGGCTAGTTTTTGGGGTCTTCGACGGGCACCTGCGGGCAGGTCTGGGCGCCGCCGGTTCCTTCTTCGGGGCCGCTGGCGGCCGGTCCTGCTCCCCCGCCCGGGCCTGGGATTACAAGTGTACCCGGGGTGCCTGGGGTGGGGGGTTGGGCCCCTCCAGCCCCCGCTGTTATGCCCCCGCTCCCGATGTTGCCCTATCCCCAAGGTTTGGGGGTTTTAGGTGTTGGGGCCAACACGGTGTGGGACCCGTTCGCTTGTATTAAAGCAGGGGCCATCCCGTGCGGGTTACCGTCCACCCCTCTCGGATGCCACCTTCACCCACCAGTGAAGGAGGCCATATGGAGGGGGGAATATGTGGATCTTTTTTCGCTTTTGAACCGAGAGGTGCCCAAGCAGGAGAAAGAGATTGTCCCTGGGGAAAAACCAAAGAAAACAAAAGTAACAAAATGCTTCAGCTCCTGGCTGTATGCTTTTCTTACTTATGCATCTGTAGTGATTCAGAGGCAGCCGGCTATGGCCTCTGCCATGCTTAAATATATAGCTTTGATTGCCCGGGTCCACTTCGAGTATAAGGGCACCATATGGCGCCATTATGATAAAGGTTTTCGTATGAGGATGGGTGTGGAGCCCAACTTGCCTTGGGATATGGTGGTTCCGGACCTATGGTTCCGGGCCACGCATATGTCGGGTAAGGAAGGCTGTGAGCGTACTGATAGCGGGCACTTCATGGAGAGGAGCCGGGGGTGGCTACGCTGACCAAGGCGACTCCTGGCGTAGCTGGCAACGGGGCCTCGCCTGCTTGTCATGAGTTTGCTGCAAAAGGGGCGTGTTTTCGTCCCTTTTGCAAGTACAAGCATGCCTGCGGGAATTGTGGGGGGTCCCATGCAGCTGCAGTGTGTCCCCGCCCCAAGAAAGGGGCGGAGAAGAAGGGCGGGGGTCCGGGGAAGCCTCCCCCACCAGTTGGTGGAAAAGGGGCCCAGCCCAATTGATGTTTCGGTACTCGAGGGTTGGTTGGTCGACTACCACCCTCGCCCGAGAGCCGAGGCGCTCTTGAGGGGCTTTTCTGAGGGATTCAGGATCCCTTATGTGGGTGTTAGGAAGGCTTTCATGTCCGACAACCTTAGGTCGGTTGTCGGACATGAGGATATTGTTAGGGCTAAGATTCAAAAGGAGGTGGCTGAGGGCAGGGTCCTTGGGCCTTTCCCGGGGCCACCCTTTTCGAATCTTAGAGTGTCCCCCTTGGGGGTGGTCCCCAAAAAGGCGAGTGGTGAATTTCGGTTAATTCACCACCTGTCTTTTCCAAAAGGTGAGTCAGTGAATGACTGCATTCCTGACGAACTTTGTTCGGTACGGTACGCATCGTTTGATGCAGACGTCACCATGGTTAGGAAGTGTGGGGTAGGAGCCCTTATGGGTAAATGCGACATTAAGTCGGCATTCCGGCTCCTCCCCATACACCCAGGCGACTTCGAGCTTCTGGGCTTCCATTTTGAGGGTGGTTTTTATGTTGACAGGGCATTGCCGATGGGCTGCTCTGTTTCCTGCTCTCTCTTTGAGAGCTTTAGCACCTTCTTGGAGTGGGTGCTCAGGAGGCGTAGCGGCCTGGGTTCGGTCGTTCACTACCTTGATGATTTCTTGATGGCCGGGCCGGCGCACTCGGAGCAATGCTTTGCTCTGATGCGGGACTTCGAAGCCCTTTGTGCTCAGTTGGGGGTGCCTTTAGCCTCTGAGAAGACCGAAGGCCCTGCCACAAAGATTAACTTCCTCGATATTGAATTGGACTCAGAGGAGCAATCTTCTAGATTGCCCCCGGATAAGTTGATTAAAATAAGGGGCAAGCTTGAGGCGGTTCTGGGCTGCAGGAAGGTTACTCTGCGGCAGCTCCAGGAATTGGCCGGGATTCTTAATTTTGCATGTCGGGTTGTGGTGCCAGGCAGGGCTTTTTCTCGTCGGTTGTATGATGCGATGAGGGGGCTGCGTTTGCCCCACCATCGTACCCGCTTATGTGCTGGGGTCAGGGCTGACCTCTGCGTGTAGCGGGAGTTTTTGGAACATTTTAACGGGTTGTTGTTCTGGCGGCACGAGCTTCTGTTGGAAGCTGAGTTGCAGCTCTGCTCCGATGCTGCGGGGACTTGTGGTTTTGGGGTAGTGCTAGGTGACCAGTGGTGCTGGTCGGCGTGGCCTCCGGAATGGAGTGCCTCTTCATTGGTTAAGGATTTGACCTTTTTAGAGCTTTTCCCCTTGATAGTGGCCTTAGAGCTCTGGGGAGAGCAGTTTAGGGACAAGACTGTGCATTTTTGGTGTGACAACCTAGCGGTTGTCCATGTTGTGAACGCCCTGTCCTCTAAGAGTGACAGGGTAATGCGGCTTGTCCGCCATTTTGTGCACAGGTCCTTGTCTCTAAACGCATTGTTTTTGGCTAGGCATGTCCCTGGTTTAGACAACGGGGTGGCTGATGCCTTGTCACGTGGTCAGTTGTCCAGGTTTCGGACCCTGGCCCCATGGGCCCGAGAGTCGCCAGAGGCGTTTCCGGCCCACCTTTGGAGCCTGGGCGGGCTCCCAAGAGTTGGAGAGGCGAGGCCTCCAGGGCGATCGCCTTTTCCGTAGCACCTGGCACCCTGCGAGCTTACCAGCGTGCAGGTAAGGAGTTTGGGGAGTTCAGGCAGGGTAAGGGTTACCCCCATAGTTGGCCTGCCCCGGTTGAGCACCTAGCTGAATTTTGTGTCCTACTGAAGGGGCGTGGCCTTTCAGTTAGGACCATCAGGTCTAGGTTAGCCGGCCTCGCCTTTCTGTCCAAGGCGGGGGGGTTTAGTGACTTTTCAGGTGACTTCCGCATCCGGAAGATGCTGGAAGGCTGGGTGAGGGAGCGACAGGGGTTCCCTTCTGACACTCGTCAGGCCCTGACGGTTCAGCAGCTGTCTTTGATTAATCAGGCATTAGGCAGCCTGTGTGCCTCTCCGTACGAGGCCCGTCTTTTTAGGGCAGCGACTTGTGTTATGTTTTTTGGGGCCCTTAGAGTCAGCGAGGCAATGGCCTCCTCGCAGTCTGACACGTCGCTCCGTGCCTTCCAGCTCACTGATCTGACCTTTAGGCAGGGGGGTGTCTCCCTTTTGGTGAGACATTCCAAGACAGATCAGTTACACAGAGGGCTTAGAATCGAGCTTAGCGCGGCCATCGATCAGTCTGTGTGCCCGGTGGCTGCTTTACAACAGTTTTGTGGTTTGCGGGGGTCAGGGCGAGGGTACCTTTTTAAACATCAGGACGGCACCCCCCTGACCCGGTATCAATTCTGGGCGTTAGTGTCGAAGGCAATGGCTCAGGTTGGCATTGATCCCGCCGGCTACGGAACGCATTCGTTCCGTATCGGCGCCGCCACTAGCGCGGCACTTTCTGGTTTCCCGGCCCATCGGATTAGGGAGATCGGCCGCTGGCGGTCAGCGGCATATTTGGGTTATGTTAGGCCCGCTGAGGATTCAGGGCAGGGTTTAGGCTAGGTAACCTCTCTGTGTGTGTCCTCTTCCAGGTTCCCATTCCACGCAGAAGCCGACGGCGCTGCTGTGTGGCCACAGCATGGTCTTTTGGGCCGGCCGCTCGGCAGCCAGAAGCGCCATCGGGACCCAGTTGTCCTTGGGACGGTGGGTCGATGTTGTTTGGATGGGCCGGAGAGGTATGCGGTGGGAGGGGCTCCTACCGACGTTGCTGGGCGCGCAGCATCTCAGGGCTGTACCCGGCGCTGCTGGGCGGGCGGCTACCCAGGGTCGCGCCCAGATGGGACTGGGTGGTCGGCAACCCATAGCCACACCCAGATGGCTGGTCTTGCACCTCGGTGGCAATGACCTGTGCCTGCTTGGTGGTCTACCGTTGATCATCCAGGCGTGCGAAGACCTGCGGTGGCTTCGCACGGTGTGGCCCACCACGCAAGTGGTGTGGTCAGAGATCCTCCCAAGGATCGTGTGGAGGGACGCCATTTCCCTTAGGGCCATTCACCGGGTCAGGCGTAGAGTGAATAAGGCTCTGGGAAAAACGGTTAGGGAATTAGGTGGGGTTGTAGTGGCCCATCCCCTCATTACTATAGATCGGCCGTGGCTTTACCGGGCCGACGGCGTTCACCTGTCAGAACAGCGGAACGCCATTTTCTTACAGGACCTGCAGCGGTCTCTGCGTGAGCTGGCGCAGCTAGAGGGGGGAGTCGGGGGGCCAAGATAGAGATCTGACCCCCGCTCCGTGGCAGGTTAGGGGCGGAAATCTGGGTGGTGGTTCAGCAACTGCGCGTTCTCCCTTGGGCATCTTTGGGGATGATTGACAGGTTCTCTCCAAGCCCATGGTGGGGTGCTACCTGAGCACTTGGGGGGAACCTGTCTTTGGGTCCCGCTATTGAAGTCCCAGGGTAGGGGTGAGCCGGCGGGACCCCCCTCATGCGAGTGCATGGCAGGGTCTCAGGTGAGGGAGAGGTCCCTCACCTGGACTAGCATCGAGCTACACCCTTAGTTGCCCAGGAATGTTGACCTTTTACGTCATTTCCGCCCCGGAAGTGTTTGTTTGACCCTGCAGGTCCACTGTTTTGGGTCATAGTTGAATATGTTGATTTATGCAAATTTTATGTTAATTTAATTAATAAATTATGCAAATTTATTTTAATAAAAATGACCCAAGTTTAAATCCAGCTCTGGTGTCCGTGTCGTTACTCCGTCTCTTCTGCAATATCGCCGGCTCGACTTACCGGCCACGGCGCTTTTGCAGAAGGGCCGGGCAGACGCTGGACCCTTCTGTGGCGGCCGCCATTTTGATTTCGGCCGAAATCTCGCGAGACGAGATTTCGGCCGGGAAAGCCAGGCCCACGTGGCTTGGAATGACGTGGGGACCGGGCGGGGCTTGCTGGCCCTATTTAAGGGCTGCAGGCCCTGGGCCAAGCCTTTTCGCCCGGACCCAGTCAAGAGAGCAGACACCCACCCACCCTCCCTATTTTGCAGTGTGCTATTAGTGGGTCGCCCTCGGGGGCCGAATGGGAATTTTTTGCAGCTTCGCCCATTTGGCATGGCTGTTTTTTCGCCCATTCCACACTGGGGAGATGGATGTGCGGTTAGGGGGTGCTTGCATTTAATAGGTTAATTGGCTTACCTTTGGTCATTTGGGTAGGCAGGTTAGGGGCGGAAATCTGGGTGGTGGTTCAGCAACTGCGCGTTCTCCCTTGGGCATCTTTGGGGATGATTGACAGGTTCTCTCCAAGCCCATGGTGCGGTGCTACCTGAGCACTTGGGGGGAACCTGTCTTTGGGTCCCGCTATTGAAGTCCCAGGGTAGGGGTGAGCCGGCGGGACCCCCCTCATACGAGTGCATGGCAGGGTCTCAGGTGAGGGAGAGGTCCCTCACCTGGACTAGCATCGAGCTACGCCCTTAGTTGCCCAGGAATGTTGACCTTTTACGTCATTTCCGCCCCGGAAGTGTTTGTTTGACCCTGCAGGTCCACTGTTTTGGGTCATAGTTGAATATGTTGATTTATGCAAATTTTATGCTAATTTAATTAATAAATTATGCAAATTTATTTTAATAAAAATGACCCAAGTTTAAATCCAGCTCTGGTGTCCGTGTCGTTACTCCGTCTCTTCTGCAATAGCTTGACTCCCCCTTCTGTGTGGCAGCCCCTGAGACATTAGAAAACTGCTATCATGTCACCTTTTCTTTTCATCAAACTAGACATATCCAATTCCAGTACCTGTTTTTATATCTTTTAGTCATCTTTGTTGCTCTTCTCTGCACTCTTTCTAGAGCCTCAACATCTTTTTTACATTGTAGTGACCAAATCTGTATGCAGTATTCCAAGTGTGGCCTTACCACAGCATTATAAAATGGCATTAACATGTCGTGTGATCTTGATTCTATCCCTTAGTTTATGCAGCCTGTTATTTCTCTCTGCCCCAGATCTTTGCTTTTGTCCATGATTAAATTTTGATCCCAAAGGCACTTGTACAACATTCTTCTAGCAAGTACAGTATATGGAATCCAGATGAATTCTTATGACTTTTTCTGGGATGATGTCTCAACTTCTCATCCAATTATTAATAAGGTCTGACCCTGCTTGGTCTTACCCAAATCACAAGCTCAGTTCCAAATTAATAAGAAAAAGAATATTGGAGATATAAATAAGGTATGAGCAGAGATATACAATCTAATTACAACCAAAGCATGGGTGAAATTCAGCAGGTTCTGACAGGTTCTGGAAAACCGGTCATGGAAATTTTGAGTAGTTCGGAGAACTGGCAAATACCACTTCCAGCTGGCCTCAGAGTGAGCTGGAATGGAGATTTTGAAAAATCCTTTCCCCAGTAGTGGGATGGGAATGGGGATTTTGCAGTACCATTTCCCCTGGAGTGGGGGAATGGAGATTTTCCCCTGCCATGTCCACCAAGCCACACCCACGGAACTAGTATGGAAAAATTTGAATTTCACCCCCAAATCAAAGTATAACCTGAAGAAATCCATTTTTATTCCATCTATTGTACTCTTGTTCCCCATGATGGCAGGGAGAACAGAACGTGGCATGTGGTTCCTGACTATGGAATGATCCAGGAAATCAATATGATAGCCATGACCACAAAATCAATGCCTTGCTTCAACTTCATATTTTGATTATAATCTCTGGTGAGGAGTATTGTTTATACAGTCGTTATAGTTGGCCTCCCTGTACAGAACAAGTTCTAAGCCTTTGTTATCTCTTCTCTAGAACAGGAGGTAAGGATACAACAGAGATGAAGCCTGAAATGGAGAGGAATTTTTGATTTAATTCAACTGAGTAACCTTGGCTTTTAAATTCTCTTTTTCATCTGTGCTTTGTTCATTTTGTAGATGAATCACCCATTCAGAACTAACATTGCAATAATTCAGAATGCTTTCAAAAAAGAAGAGGCACAAAGATTAAAGCTGAAACCCTGCCTTTGACATTAAAATACATTCTTGCCTCTAATGACTTTTGCCATGTTAAATATGTCATTTTATTTACTGATTGGTTAATGCAATGTCCATCCCACATATTCATTACTAAAAGTATCCCTTGATATAAAGCTGCACCATAACAACAACAATTGCTATAGCAATTTTAAAAAATTTATAGATATAAAAATTGAAATTTATTTCTCTAGCAGCCTACAGAATATCAAATCATTTTTAAAACAATGCTTAAAGACAAATCCTTTGTGGGGCCTGGGGAAGTACCACAATATAGTGCTTACAAAACTCTCTGTATTTCTAGAGACAAATGTAACAGATAACTATTGTTAAGCACCTACTTATTTATTTCATTTATTTAATAGATGTGTATGGCCACCAATTTTAGAACCGCAGCTCTGGGTGACTCACAATTACTAAATAAAACCAAGCATCATGCACACAGATGGAAGCAAAAACAGTAAAGAAAGAAAGAAAGAAATCTAGTACCACCTTTTCTTGAAGTGGCCAACATTGTCAACTCCAATTGCACTTTACCTCCAGTTGTTGAGGTAAGATCTTAAGATCTGCAGAAGACAAGATCTGCTAATTAGAGCCCTCTTCTGTGTGCATGTAAACTATTACACAATTATTCCCTGTGACATCGCAATGCAAGCTCCACTCTTTTGAAAATGTGTCCTTTCTTATGAAATCATTCAATGGGTCTAGTATGTGTTGTGACATATATTTACTATTTATTCTTCTATGCCCCTTTTATAGGCATGAAAATACTAAAAAATGCACTCACAAGTGTGCAATCTTGTCTTTGTAGGTGAAATGATTTTGGATAAGAATTTTTTTTTTAAAGAGCCATCTTTTGCTGGAGAGACGGAGTAACGACACGGACACCAGAGCTGGATTTAAATTGGGTCATTTTTATTAACATAAATTTGCATAATTTATTCAAATACTTTGCATAAATTAGCATAAACAATTATGACCCGGAAATGGACCTGCAGGGTCAAACAACTACTTCCGGGGCGGAAATGACGTTATGCCAACAAACATTCCTGGGCAACTCATGGGCGTATCTCGATGCAAGGTCCAGGTGAGGGCCAGGCCGTCACCTGCGACCTTTTCCTGCCATGCTGTGCATGAGGGGGGTCCCACCGGCTAACCCGAATCGGGGAATTAAAGGTGCAGGACCCAAAGACAGGTTCCCCCCAGCTGCTCAGGCAGAAACTCCCTCCATGAGCTTGCAGAGAACCTGTCAATCATCCCCAAAGATGCCCAAGGGAGAACGCGCGGTTGCTAAACCACCCCAGTTTTCCGCCCCTAACCTGCCTACCCAAATGACCAAAGGTAAGCCAATTAACCTAATTACTGCAAGCACCCCCTAACCGCACATCCATCATCTCAGTGTGGAATGGGCGAAAAAACAGCTCAGCTAAGAGGCAGAACTGCAAAAAATTCCCACTCGGCCCCCTAAGGGCGACCCCTAAGCACACTGCAAAATAGAGGAGGGCGGGCGGGTGTCTGCTCTTCTGTGTAGTCCGGGCGAAAAGGGAGAGCCCCGGGCCTGCTCGCCCTTATATAGGGCAAGCAGGCCCCGCCCGGACCAATCAGGAGCCTGACCAATCAGGCCCCGATCTCCCGAGCGAAGTCTCGCATCGCGAGACTTCGCCTGGGATCCAAGATGGCGGCCGCCATGAGGGACCGTGTCTCCCGGTCCCTCCAGCAAAGCCTGCCAGCCGGGTAAGTCCGGCGCTGCCCTTTTTAAATGATTGAATAGTAAATTGCAAGTACTACAAAATCTTTATTAGTCCACAATGTTTTGCATATTTTTATGAAAATACCTCTTATATATTGTAGGATTCTAGGATAAAGATAGAGAAACAGACAGACAGACAGTCAGACAGGTCAGTTTTTACAGCATTAAAATTATTACATGATAGATTTAAAAATGTTATTTTGAAAGAACTTGATCATACTCATCAGAAATGAGGGCAGGTTTGGGTCAAGTAGATAGGCAAAGAAAATAAGAACTATGACATTGTCTTATAATATAACACTAAATAAAAATGGAATTTTTGTGTTAGTGGATGAATGTATTGTGAACAAAGCCAAGAATGGAGAATTACACAATATATTGTAATGGCTGATATTTGATTTCTTTCCCACCCATGCATACACTGCATACAGCAATTACGCATTCATTTGTTCAAGGTACAAGGGCTACAACTCACACTATATTTTTATTTTTTTATTTGATGATTAGAATCATCCTGACAAATCCCTGCTTCCCAGGGTGTCCCAGTAAAAGTTGTTTATGAAAAATTCCTACCAGTTGAGATGCTTACAGGTCTAAACTATCTGTCTGAGAGGTTTTGTTCTGTCCTGGCTTTTAACAGGACTTGTAGCCTTAACTAATCCTTGGTGAGAAAACAGGAAGAAAGGTATTTTGGATTTTATTGTCCAAATCCCCGAATACAGCAATTACACATTCATTTGTTCAAGGTACAAGGGCTACAACTCACACTATATGCTATTGTAGAAACAAAAAACACACCATTGTGCTCAGCTTTGGCAGATGCAATTATTCAGCTCAAGCACTTCTTCTGAATTAAACATGGTGTACAAGGCTATCTCTGGATCAAGGTAGCAGTCTACAGAAGCCTTTTCAGAAAAATCACAATGACTCTCTTTTTAATCAGCCACCAGGTTCCCAAGCAAGTATCTCTTGTTCCATTCAGCAGAAGGGCAACCATTCTCAAAATTCAGAAGCGGTTAGAAAGCTTCACTGCAATGATATGGAAGAAAAACCCACCCTTTGAACACAATGCACCTCCAAAGGAGTACTCTGGACTTCAGTTTCCTTCACCAAAGAGACATAAATAATCTTGGCAGACTTTTTCGAAGAGCAAAACTCAATTTTCTCTAGTGAAGAATCATGAATCTTCAATACAGTAAATAGAAGAATGAAAGAAATTCACTCAACTCTTGCTGAAATTCCATGAACAGTACACATCAGAAAAATGTCACAGAATACTGCAGAAGAAATGTAAGAAAATTAGCACACCAGGGCTCCTTTTTAACCAGACCAACCAGGATCCTACATCACTAATATTACATCATATCTGAAAGCTCATGGGTTAAATCAAAGAAAGATACAAAATAGATACCATATTTTTCAGAGTATAAGATACATAGAAATCCAATTAATAAATAATTAATTGGCATAGAAATCCAATTAATAAATAAATAATACACCTTTTTACCCCCCAAAAGAGGGTGAAAACTTGGGTGCGTCTTACACAACTAATGTAGCACCCACCTAGATACTGCAACCCTTTGGCCTCTGCCTCCCAGTAATTTACCTCTGCCTTCCAGTAATTTACCTCCTTGCAGCAAACAGAACAGACACTGTTAAGCCAAGCAATTCATTATGAGCTTCACAACCTTCAACTGATTTGAGGCTATGTGCTAGAACTGAAAGTGAAACTAGCTTCAAGAAGGCAAATTGCTGGGAGGCACATATTTTTATTTTCTGCTGAACTGGATGCAGGGTGGTAAATCAATAACTATAACTGTCTGTAGAATGTTCAAATTAAACTTTATTTTTTTAAAGACTGCTTTATTATTGTTCTAGGCAGCAAAATGAAGAAGCTTTTTAAAATAAATGCTTGATCTGAAGAGGCCCAGTGGTATTGTATCTTCTTTTAAATAGCAGAGATTAAATATACTTCTAGAAAGCGACATCAATTTTAAAGATCTGTAAAAGTATAATCTGAAATTTAAGACTTTCCTTTTTAGTATTAAGATAAAGCAGCTGAGTTCAATCTTAATTCAGGTTTGGTAGGGGTTAAATTATTGGGAGGGGTTAATGTGACTACATTTAAGAAAACTTACTGGCATGACTATACTGCCATAATGTACATTTCTCCAATTCTTTGCTATTTCTATGGGTCAGACACACATGCACAGAAATACACAGCAAACAGTGTACATCATCTGTACTGTCCATATTATTTTGCAACTATCCCTGCAATCAGTATATTATTTGTTATGCTGGGCTTCACGTTACGAGCCCCAATTAAGTGTAAATTCAAACACACACACTGTTGTAAAGTAAACAAAGAGTCGGTTTATCAACGGAAAAATATTGTACACACGCACTTTATTCAGCCAAAGTGATCACCCACAAACCACAAGCCTGAAATGCTGTGAAAAGCAAAAACAAAAGCAGAGCAGATAAAGGCAGCTGTGAAGACGTCACAGCCACCCCTCTTTAAGAGTCCTCAAGCTGTACTTAACTGTGAATTATTCCAAAACTCCTGGTAAATCCTGGAGCAGTTCAAAAGCAAACAGCACTGGTCTCTCACCAAATGGATAATTTACCATGCACGCTCTCAACGACGCTGGCAATTTATCAGCAGCCTCATTAGCCTAATTGCCCCAGCCACAGGTGTTCTCCCTTATTTTCTACAATACCTGCACAGTTGTTCCCTCCTTGTCATAAACCTGTGCCTGCGAGCATCTATGAATCCCTCTTCCTCAGAGTCTAATGATGATGATTCACTAATGGGGTAATTAGCTAATGGGCTGCCTGCAACTACCTCATCATCCGATCCTGCTTCACTCCCAGAACCTGCCCTTGACACCGAATCCTCACTGTCCGAAGCTGTTCACAGCAAAACCGGTTTCTGATAACGTGAGGATTCTCCCAAACCAACACCCACAGTCCTCAGAGCAGGAACTGGCCCAGAGCCAACCACAACATAATTGGTTTTTTAAAAAGTTTTCAAATGAATTAATTCTGAACTTTTCTAATCTGTGCTTATTACACATGGGTTTACTGTAGATACCTCATTCTCTTTCCATCTTTTCAACAAAGCAAAGGTTGGTCTCTCAAGTCAGAGAATACTCCCATCCCCAACTGGCTACTATCTTTAGAGAAAGACCCAGTAAAATACTCCTATTCAACAATGGTAAAATTCAAGAGCAGATGTAAGAAGAACTGGTGGCAAGTTAATTACCCCTCCCTCAGATGAGAGTTGATTGAAAAATGTGGGATTGTGTAAAACTAAAATATAAAAAATAATTGGAAAGAACATTGAAGTATGCTGTAAGACAAAATATATCTCAGGATTCTTTGTTAGCACAGTTTTATTTCATCAAAATAAAGTGGCATTAACACTTCACATGATTTTAATTCTATCTCTCTATTAATGGAGTCTAGAACTGTGTTGGCTTTTTTGGCAACTGCAGCACAGTGCTGGCTCATATTCAAGTGATTGTCCACTAGGATTCCAAGATCCCTTTCACAATTACTACTATTGATCCAGGTTCCACCTGTTCTATACCTGTGCATTTGGTTTTTCTTGCCTAAGTGCTGATGGTCTTGGCAAGGCCTGATATCCTGGTGCTGAAGGCACAGCAAAAGTAATTACAGAACCATACATGGTAATCTCTAAAGTGCTTTTGAAATCCCCGGAGGAAAACCAATGCAGTGCTCATCTTCAAAAAGGGGGTGGAGAAGGCAGATGGATTTGTCACAAGCAAATAATTCAGTACTAACTTTAAACTCCTTTGGTAAAATTAGTACCTTAGTACAATATTGAGTGGAGTGCCTCAAGTTTCTATCCTGGACTCTGACACATCAATGTTTTTATTAATGATTTGGACACAGAATTTATGGGAATATTTCTGAAGTTTGAGGATGACACTAAACTGGCAGGGATACTAATCCTTTAGATGAAAGAGAGGAGGTTCAAAAGGATCTTCCTCAAACATTCTGTTTACCATCCTGCCAATTCTAACCCCACCTTGCAAGAAACATCCTTATTCCCCCACTCTTCTCTTTTCATTCAGCTAGCTTTGTTAATTATATTCCATGAACCATCACTGGTTCTTGCCTATATTAATTATTTAATAATATTCAGTGTTTGCCCTTGATGCTGAAAAATTGTCACTGCAAATGTTAACTTCATAGGAAATGATAAATGATCATATTTGCATTTTGAAAGGAAATGAATTGTTTGAAGAACCAGTCTTGGAAGAAGTATCAGATATTGCCTCTGTAATTATCTATTTCTATTTTGGTTTTGTACTGATTTTATATTTGCTGCATGCTCCAATCATTAGTCCATTGCTTGGATAGATATTGTTGAAACATATTAGAACTGTGCTCTTTTAAAGTGTGACTGGATGGGAAAACAGTTCACTGGTTCCCAATGAACTGAAAAATTCTGTTGGGCGCATCATTTACTCACCAATTTATTCTCTCATTATTCTACCCAGGCTATAATCAATTCTGCTTGGTTCCTTCATTTTGGAAAGAAAATATTGCTGATTGTGTTACAGTCAGGGATGGGTTTCTCCGGGTTCGGACAGGTTTTCCTGAGCAGATAGTGATCAGCTGATGATGTCACAATGATGTCACCGAACCTGATCATTCAGTGCCACTCCATAAATAAGGGAGAATAAATTCTTTATTTATTTTTTAAAAAAATCTTATTTTGAGCATGTGCCAATTTCCAGCACTATGCATGAGGTTGCCATCTTGTTTTTGGTTCTCTTTTTTTTTTTTACATTTTTTTTCAGACTTTTCGGCACTGCATATGTATGCATGCATGAAACACAAGTGGCACACCCATGTGACATATCCACATGTCATTATTTTTTTATTATTATTATTATTATTATTATTATTATTATTATTATTTATTAGATTTGTATGCTGCCCCTCTCTGTAGACTCAGGGCGGTTTACAGCAATGATAAAAACAATATATAATGACAAATCTAATAGTTAGAATCTAAAATAACAATAATACATTTTAAAAGTCTAAAAAACAAGAAACCCCAATATATAAAAACATACATACTATCATATCATACACAAAAAACTACATAGGCGGGGGAGATGTTTCAGTTCCCCCACGCTTGACGACAGAGGTGGGTTTTAAGGAGTTTACGAAAGGCAAGGAGGGTGGGGGCAGTTCTAATCTCTGGAGGGAGCTGATTCCAGAGGGTCAGAGCCGCCAAAGAGAAGGCTCTTCCCCTGGGTCTCGCCAAATGACATTGTTTAGTTGACGGGACCCGGAGGAGACCAACTCTGTGGGACCTAACTGCGACAGAAGGCGGTCTCGTAGATACCCTGGTCCGGTGCCATGAAGGGCTTTATAGGTGATGACCAACACTTTGAATTGTGACCGGAAGCTGATCAGCAACCAATGGGAGAAAGCGAACCAGCAGCAAGGTAAGTTGGAATCCTGGTTATAGTGCTTATTCCTTGTAGTCAGGTTTTCAAATATTTATTATATAGGAATAGATTTTTTGGGAGGGAAATTCCTTTTCATACTGCTACTATGACATGATCCTTTACCATTTGCATGTCAGATTTTACTTTTCTCAGAAATGTACATGCCGTTATTTTTTGTGGATTGTGTTTTGAAGATTTTAACATTCATGATTTTAACGTGAGTGCCTGGTTCCCCACAAATATTGGATAGCATACTTTGAGATTTTAATGAATAGTCTCAAATGAATACCTCCCTCCGGTGTCTTTTTCAAATCTTGGTAACATCCATAAATTAATTCTCATCTGAATGGGTAAATCCCAGCTGAAAATAAGAAGATACCTGGTTGCCCATTTGTGTCACAAGTATTCTTATGACTGTAAACTTTACTGTTGCCTGCCTTTTTTTGTTTTTATCGTGAGTCAATGTTCTCCCCACTCCCTAAAATTAAAAAAATCGCAGTAACATAATGAATGCTTTAAGTGAATGGGGAAATAATATTACTATTCTGAATAGATTAGATTAATTTTTTGCACCAAAGCCATAAAAGCTGAAAATTGTATGTAGCCACTTTCTTCCTAGCTTTGTCCCAAAGATGCTTTTTTAAAGAGTCTTCTCTGAACACCTGAAAAATCTTCGTGGATGAGAAATGAAATATCTTCAAAGACAAACAAGAACATCCAATTTCCTCTTCAAAAAGCACCTTTACGACAACCATGACCTGGATGACTAAGAATCTCCATAGATATCTCCCTAGGGTTGTTCTTTCAGCATAGAAGTCCATGGTGATCTAGGTATATTTAGTCATCCAGAAGAGGCCATCCCTACCTCTTAGTTCAATCTAGGTTGTTTCTTTCATAAGTTCTTTTTCTACGTGCCTTCAGCCAAAGAATCTTTAACTGTGGGCACAATAGTCAGCTTGTCATGTCTTCATTAATGGAAAATCATAGTATAACCTCCAATTAATAGATCTAGTCCAATGAAGCAATCAACTGCTGTGTTAATAACTCCCCTTGGATAGGCAGGAAAACTCTCTGGGGTTGGGCTTTTTTTTGGGGGGGGTAACAACTTTGCAGTTAGCATGCACATTGACATGCTTACGTTCTCATACTTAGTTCTCTATCATTCGGCTTATGACGACAACATAAGTTGGAAATTGTTGTGGTTAGCTCTGGCCCAGCTCCTGCCCCAAGGACTGTGGATGTGGGGGAGACATCCACATGCTGCAGGCCTGTTTTGCCCCTGGTGGAATCTGATAAAGAAGGCTCCTCTGACCAAGAAGACATGAGTGACAGGGAGGAGGAGAGTGTGGCAGACAGCTCAGAAGGAGATCAATTATCTAGCTCCTCCTTAGATTCGGAACAAGAGTTAATGATACAGCCACGCATGCGGAGAGCGATGCATAGGCAACAACAACTGAGAGATTATTATCAAAGAAAATGAGGCCACCTTTGGTTGGGTGGGGCTGTGGTAATTAGTGAGGCTGCTATAAAGAGAAGCCTGTGGGTTTGGCCATTGTGGAGGATTATCTGATCATTGTGTTTCGTGACTGCTTTACTGACTTTGACCTTTTGTGTGCTGATTTTTCCCCGCTTTGAAACTAAACCAGAGCGAAGTGTGTTTCACTTTGTGAAAGAAGAAGGACTGTGAATTGCCTCACAGCTGCAAGCTAAGTATCACAGAACTGATAAGGGATTTGTACAAATTACCAGTTTGTTGGGAGACAAGTGCTCTTTGCTATACCAAAAGAGGGCATAGTTTAAGTGACTTTTCATTATAAAGAACATTGTTTTGAATTTTCAAACGTGTGTGTGTCTGAAATTTGTACCTGTGAATTTTTGGAAGGAGTCTACCAGAGAGCCCGACAGAACAGAAATGGGGCTATTCTAAAATGGAAATTACTCAATTTCAACCTGATCCTCTTCCCTTCACTCAGCAGGTCAAGGAAATCTCAAAATGGCAAGGCTTTCTTGCCTTTTCTTCCTTTATGCAGGTATTGTGTGTCTAAGACAAAAGCAAGCAAAGGTGTGAATAAAAGGAAACATGGAACAAGCATTTGGAATTTGTTGCGTAATGGCATTTGCTTCCCTGCCATGAAATACACCAGAGAAAGTTGGAAGAGAAAACGTAATCAGGAAGCATCCTGTTCTCTTTTATACAATGAGATTACATTTGTAAGATCAACTTATACCATTAAATAAGAAGGGCAGGGGAAGATGTAGGCACACAAACCAATTGTTCAAATGGGAATTTAGGAAGCAATAAAACTAAGAATGGGACATACTCAGGGGTGGGCTACTGCCCGGACCGAGGGGGGGAGGAATGCAGTGGGGTAGCGAATATGGCGCTCCACCCCAGAGCACCCAATTTGAACTGAAATATATTGAAATAAAATGCAGGGCATCCTGCATAAGCCACGCCCACAGTGTAGTAGTAAAAATTTTGGTAGCTCTTCACTGGACATACTCTTTCCTTTTGCCCACTATGCTTTAATGCACTCTCTCTCTCCCTCCCTCTCTCCCTCCTTCCCCCCTCTCTGTGTGTATGAGTGAGAGAGAGACAGAGACAGAGACAGACAGACACAGAGAGAGACAGAGAGACAGAGCGAAAAAGGGAGGGAGGGAGGAAGAAGGAGAAAGGGAGAGAGAGAGAGGAAGGAGGAGAAAAGAGAGAGCGACAGAGACAGAGACAAAAAGAGACAGACAGAGAGGGTAAGGAAAATTTTAAAGGTTGATCATCCTCAAACAATGCTGGATTTTTTTGAAAATATAAATAGATGGGGTTTTTTTTAAACTATCATGTCTGGAATAGACTTTTGCCAAGTGCTTTCTCTGAAAGACAAGTGGCACTGATGCCAAGAGAAGTTATTTTCATGGTAAGATGCTGATACTTTATTCTAATTTTGCAAGCTACGTTTACCCTGTGATGAATGCCAATGTGTTCAAGCCCTTAGAGGCTGTCACAGTAGCAGAGAAGTAGAAGAAGAGAGAGAGAGAGAGAGGCAGAAAGACTCAGAGAAGATTACGGCAATAGCATTATTTTTTTAAAAAATAAAGTTTGCACAGTGTCAGGGACAGCCTCCTTCACAGAATCCACAGAAACAATATCAGTCACTGTTGCCTCCACGTAAGCAACAATCAATGTGTATTAAATGATAGAAATATTGAAAATATTTCATTTAATGTTTTTTCCCCTCTTGTTTTTTCCTTTTGCCTCAGATAACATACTGCGCTGACAGCTGACAGGAAAAAAAAATCCTATAATACTGATTCCATTGCGACAACATTTATGTATTCAGTAGCCAGGATACTTACTGCTTACTATGCCCTTTCCAGAGTATGTCAAGTATTATTTATCACTTATAAAAGTCTAAACAACTTGGATGAATACAAATTACCTTCTTCCACTTCCTTTATCCCAAAGCATATTTCTCTGCATTGCCAATATCGAATCTCTGATATTGGATAATTTGAAATATTTTCTGGTATATATAGGGTTTGTTAGCTTTATTACAAAACATTTGTATTTTGGACTAGGGAATGGAACCTACTTTTACAGTTATTTCAATATGCTACAGTGTATACTGTTGTTGTTCAATATACTTCTGCTAATTAAAAATATGTTGACTTGTTGGAGTTGCTATTTATTATAATTATAATTGCCCCCACCCTCTTTGCCTTTTGAAAACTCCTTAAAACCCACCTCTGCCATCAGGCATGGGGAAATTGAGACATCTCCCCGGGGCCTATACAGTTTATGCATGGTATGTTTGTGTGTATGTTTTTGCTTTTTAATAAGAGGTTTTTAGTGACTTTTAAATTATTAGATTTGTTGTATATTGTTTTATTGTTGTTGTGAGCTGCCCCGAGTCTATGGAGACGGGCGGCATACAAATCTAATTATTATTATTAATAATAATAATAATAATAATAATAATAATAATAATAATAATTATTATTATTATTATTATTATTATTATTATTATTATTATTATTATTATTATTATTAATTAGATTTGTATGCCGCCCCTCTCCATAGACTCGGGGCAGCTCACAACAACAATAAAACAATATACAACAAATCTAATAATTTAAAAGTCACTAAAAACCTCTTATTAAAAAGCAAAAACATACACACAAACATACCATGCATAAACTGTATAGGCCCCGGGGAGATGTCTCAATTTCCCCATGCCTGATTGCAGAGGTGGGTTTTAAGGAGTTTTCAAAAGGCAAAGAGGGTGGGGGCAATTCTAATCTCCAGGGGGAGCTGGTTCCAGAGGGTCGGGGCCACCACAGAGAAGGCTCTTCCCCTGGGTCCCGCCAAATGACATTGTTTAGTCGACGGGACCCGGAGAAGGCCAACTCTGTGGGACCTAACCGGTTGCTGGGATTTGTGCAGCAGAAGGCGGTCCCGGAAATATTCTGGTCCGATGCCATGAAGGGCTTTATGTGTAGACATTTAGATTACACTTTTAAAAATGGCTTCAAAATCTTCTTAAATCGTGATTCTGATTATTTTGAACCCAGTTTGATTATGTCACATCAGTTCAATGTCATTTATCACATAGCAATCATGCCTTTTGGTTTCTTTCACAATTATTTATATCCACTGTGGTCCTTTAGGTTACCCAATGGTACACCCACTGGCAGTAAAATTAAATATATTCATCTTGCAATTGGCCATCCCGTTTTAGTGTTTTTTCCACCCTTTCCTGAACTCTTTACTGGAGAGTTACAATTTCACACCAATCCTTTGACCCTGGTCATTTGTGCCTCAAATAAGAAACCTGAATGGACTTGTTCTATATTCCATTTTAATTATCTTCTTGACAATCCATGTTTTCAGTGTTCAGAGTCTTCTTCTGGAAATGTTGTTATGCCTTTTCTGTTGAGTTTAGCAAATTAATAATAATAATAATAATAATAATAATAATAATAATAATAATAATAAAGTTTTCTGAAGAGAGTCCTTTAGATTTACAAAATATTTATTTTAGGTGACAGTCTAAAAAGAGAAAATTGCTCATAATTGAAATATCCTTTGCCTGGAGAAGCAAATACAAGGGAGAGAATAAGAAGCAGAATATAAAACAAATTGTAAATCATTTGATATAAAAAAGAGATGCATATTCTTATATGTCATCTTTGAGAAACAATATCTCAGTGCTTATCATAAACAAAGGATTTTAATCAGATGAACAGATTCAGTGCCGTCAACAGAATATGATGAGCTTAACCTTTGGAGTGACAATTATTCCCATGTCTCAAGATTTAGTCTTCTTTTTTTCCATATAAAATTCAATATCAAATGACAGTAAGATGAATATACACATCATGTCTGCATACATCACTATACACAGTAAGACTAACTGCAAGGATTTTTCTGTCCTTTCAACTTAAAACAGAAGGCTAATAGTCAACATTTACTAAACAACTACTTCAATCCCATGCCTGCAAACAATGTCTACAATGTTGACAAATATTAACATGGGAGTGGATCACCCATCAAAGGCAATGGAAAGGTTCACATATTTGCCCATCTATCTTTCCTGATTTTTAAAATATAGGACAGGCTATTCCTCTGGCTTTGCTAAACTACAATAGAGCTCCCCCTCAACATTGGAATATTTTTTTTAAAAAAAGAAAAAAGTGCTTGCCAATCATGTCAAGCTATCTAGGCCAGAGGTCCCCAACCGCCGGTCCGCGGACCGGGACCGGGCCGTTGGGGTTTTCCAGCCGGTCCGCGGCGGCGCTGCCCTCCCGGCAGAGTACATTATGCAGGACAGGGTGGGGCGTCGGGCAGGGCGGGAGAATCAGGAGGCTCCTTTGGCGGCTGGGGGCTGCCTGGCTTTGTGATTTTGGCTGGGGGGGAGTTAGGAAGGTCCTACTTCTCCCCCCCCAGCCAAAAACTCAAAGCCTATCTGCTGGATACGGGCGATGAGCGGGACGAGCGGTGCCGAAGCTGGTGGCTGTGGCAGCTGCTGCAAGAGGCTTCCGCGCCGCTCTGTCCCACTCATCGCCCGTATCCAGCAGATAGGCTTTGAGTTTTTGGCTGGGGGGGGAGAAGTAGGACCTTCCTAACTCCCCCCCAGCCAAAATCACAAAGCCAGGCAGCCCCCAGCCGCCAAAGGAGCCTCCTGATTCTCCCCGCCCTGTGGAGAAGTGTGGAGGGCTGCGTCACTAAGCTCCACCCCTCCATAACCCCACCCCCATATGACCAAAGCCCCCCCACCCACCGGGCCCTGGAAAATTGGTCTAGCTTAAAGCCGGTCCCTGGTGCAAAAAAGGTTGGGGACCTCTGATCTAGGCCATTCTGAGAATACAGTAATAAAAAAAAAAGCTACTGTACATATCTCCAAAGCCTTATGAAGTTATTGATGCTGACAGATAATCATTAGCTCAAAGATGTCTAGTAAGCTTCATGAATGTGACAGGGAAAAAAAGCATATTCCTTTATAAAAGAGCTTGCATGTCCCACATTTGCCAATTCCAAAACATACTGATAAATGCACCCCTATCTCGTGCACTAACATCCTGAGTGGCTCATCCATTGGCCTATTGAAAATTGTTGGATAATAATTATTGTTACAGTGAAAGAAAATAAGAATGGATTGATCTAATGCTTCTGCTTTCTTTCAAATTCCTTTCTTCAAAACAGATCTCAGCCTTTTAGGCCTGATTTTTAAATAAATGTAGAGTTTTAATATATTTTATTAAAAATAATTAGATAAAACTATATTATATCTGCATCCACTGAATTAATTGAGCAAAACTATTGGAGTTCCAATATGGAGAAGTGCCTAATGGTGGTAAACCTATTAAAGTTGAAGAATCAGTTTAGTGCTATGAACCTAGCAAAATCTACAGAGATTCTAACTCAGATAGTTAATAAGTAACCATTAAGTCCTCTGATTTCAAGAATGAATCTCCTATTTTCTAAAACTCATTTTATTTCTATCCCTTTTGTAAATAATATTGTAAGTTTGATAGGCAGATAGACAGACAGACACATGCGCGCGCACACACACACAAACACATACACAAACACACAAATCCACACACACTCATTTCTGGAAGAAACTAATGAAGGCATTTTAAGCCATGTAAATGAAAAATGCTTGAGTGAAGCATCCTTCAGGGGACACTTGCATTATTTTTTATTGCTGAAAGTTGACAATATTCCAGTATTCTCTGGGTTTTTTTAAAAAAAAAAATACTGAAATCCTCTATGCAGTTATATGAAGGAAATTTGTCATCTGGAATGCATCACTATACTGCCCGTGGTTTTATTGGAAGATTGGGGGATGGGAATGAATAGAATAGTGGTTGTGTATCTTCATGTAAAGTGTATCTTCATGCAAAATTATATAAACATTTATTTTGGTCACTAAAGGTTTATACTTGACTACAATGTTGTTTCTCTTGTCTTTGCTGGGCTCTCTGTGAAGAGTCAGATAATATTTCATTGTCACTCCAAAAACTTGGAAAACAAGTTAAAATGGTCCATCCACACATGATGTTAAATACTCCTTAATCTTGATGGTCTCGTTTTGACAGAACTAGACAAGATAAAATGAATTTGCTTTGGCAACTCAAGTGAGATAAGCCCATTGAAAAAGTGTGTGAGAAATGGTCCAGAAACTATATAGGTTAGTCCAGTGTTTCCCAACCTTTTTTGAGCCGCGGCACATTATTCATATTTTCAAAATCCTGGGGAACACTGAAAGGGGGGGCGGGGCGGGGGGGCGGGCTAAAGAAAGGTTTGGACCAAAAAACCCTCTCTCTTCCTCCCTTTCGCTCTATTTCTCCCTCTTTCTCTCTTTTCCTTCCTTCCCTTCTTTCTCTCTCTCCATCCCTCTTTCTTTCTTCCTCTCTTTTTTGCTCTCTTTCTCTCTCCCTCCTTCCCTTCCTCTATGTCTTTCTCTCTCCCTTGCTCTCTCTCTCTCTGTCTCTCTTGCTATCTCTTTCTTGCTTTTTTTCTCTCTCTTGCTCTCTCTCTCTTTTTCACTGTCTTGCTATATGTCTCTTTCTCTTTGCCTCTCTTTCTATCTCTCTTTCTTTCTTTCTCTCTCTTTCTCTCTCTCTGTCTCTCTTGCTATGTCTCTCTTTCTTTCTCTTTCTCTTTCTCTCTCTCTCTGTGCCTCTCTTGCTAAGTCTCTCTTTTTCTCTTGCTATGTCTCTCTTTCTTTTTCTCTCTCTCTGCCTCTCTTGCTATGTCTCTCTTTCTCTCTCTCTTTCTCTATCTCTCTTTCTCTGCCTCTCTTTCTTGCTCTGTCTCTCTTTCTCTGCCTCTCTTGCTATGTCTCTCTTTCTCTCTCTCTCTGCCTCTCTTATATGTCTCTCTTTCTTTCTCTCTCTCTCTCAGCTGACTGCAAGCGGGAGCCCTGTTGGCGGCAGCTGGACACCGTATATGCCAGGCCCGCAGCGCCAGCATGTACGACGTCCAGCAGCACGTCCAACCGCCACCGTCAGGGCTCCCGCTTGCAGTCAGCTGAGAGAGAGAGAGAGAGAGCACTCCCTCTCGCCGCCGCCATCTCCCCGCGACTGCCTGTGGCCACTGCGGCCGCCCCCCCCGCTCCCATCGCCAGTGCCCTCCCTCCGGGCCACAAAGGACACTTGCCGTCGACGCCAGAGAAGCTCCAGCTGGGCGGGGCGCTGCCGGTACTTCCATCCTGGGGCTCCCGCTCGCAGCTGTCAACCGGCTCCTGCTCGATGCCGCGGTTTTCGGCGCTCTCCTGCTGGGCCCCAAAGAAGGAAGGTGGGAAAAAGGCACGAAGAGTGGAGCTCTCCTTCTTCCTGCCTTCCTTCTTTGGGGCCCAGCAGGAGAGCGCCGAAAATCGCGGCATCAAGCAGGAGCCGGTTGACAGCTGCGAGCGGGAGCCCCAGGATGGAAGTACCGGCAGCGCCCCGCCCAGCTGGAGCTTGGCGGCACACCTGGCCATGTCTCGCGGCACACTAGTGTGCCGCGGCACACCGGTTGGGAAACGCTGGGTTAGTCATAACCACACATGGCATGAAACTTTAATGCAGATCCAAACAGGATATGTTACATGTTTACTGATTCTTCTGTCAGCATATCTTTGGAATTATTAGACTGACAGAAGGGTTGTAAAGTCTTTCTTTGTCTTATTATATCCTCCAGCATCTTTGAATATTCTTTGATTGCTTGTCATGTAATATTGATATCTTCTTATACAGCAGTGGTTCCCAACTTTTTTTTGCCCATGCTCCACCTAAACATCTCTAAAATCCTCATGCCCCCCCCCACCGTGACATATAAGTCTTACTCTTCAAAAAGTGAACTCCTACTCCTGTGGAAGAAGCCTAAAAAGGCCATTAACTTAGTTTAAACAAGGTTCCAATTGCCCCTATAAAAAATCAAATTGCCCCCCTGTGGGGTGTGGGCCATACATTGGGAATCAGGATTATACAGCCTTGGAATCAAGTGTTAAGTACTCTAAGTTATTGTTGTCAGTTATTGTTTCTTAATCCCAAAGAATCAGTAACTCTGTTGGACTCAACTAGAGCAATACAACCACTGATGACCTTTTAATGTGACCTAAACCAAGATGGATATTGTTGCACTTTCATTAACTGTTAATTCCCTCTCTCCACACTCTTTCACACTATTTCTCTGGTTTCTTCATTATCTACTCCAATGTAGGACAGCTATCCACTCTTGTAAAGCTTTGAAATTGACATGGGCAGATAGAATCTAGTAACTTCTTATTAAAACCATTCACAATAAGAAACAATAGGAGGTCAAGCACCTGCCCCAAACTCTTTCTGAATGTCACTCTTTTTCACATCAAAAGCTACCACTAATAGATGTGACCTCATGACATCAGTATACTTCAAAGCACAAATGGATAAGAATTCAGCATAGGAATAATATTTTCCATGAGAGGCTCTCAGCGGCAGATTCAACTACATACTGAGGATGTTGTATCTGATAAAAATGAACTTTTAAGAGCCTTGAGGTTAAAATGCTCTCAACTGTTCTCAAATCGCATGGTGGGGTGGGGAGCCCGATATATATTATAAATTTTATGAATATAAACAAGATGGAAGGATGGAGGGATGGAGAAATGGAAGGATGGAAGGGAATATGAGAAGGAATGGGGGGGGGGGGAGACGAAAGGCTATGAATTTTGCTGTAAGAAGCTTCCCTGTTTTTGCGATTCCCTTTTGCTGTAGCTGTATTGTGCTACGATCTTCAAAAAATAGGGAAAAAAATCTTTAGAACTTTCCTATGAAATATTTAAAGGACTCAAAGAGCTGCCAAGTATGAGATTGGTAAGACTCTTGCTATTGAAAATGGGGAGGCATAAATAAATCATTGCCTATTTACAGGGAACAGTTTTCAGCTCTTGCAATTAATGAGCAGAGATCACCAGCAGGACGATTTCATCTGCCACAAACAAAGGTGTTTTTGATTCTCCATGATTTATAGGAACACATGTACTCTCTGATAAGCGTATAACTAAGGGCTCCTTTTGAGATAGCTAAAGACCACAACAGTGCAAGGAAGAAAACTGGGTCACATGCTTCAAGAAAATATTGAAAGCTTAGACCATCCCATTTATCCTTAGCATGCTTTTGCTTCTTTATTTTGGAAAGCTGACATGCACAGATGGTTTTTATATAATGCTTTGATGACCTTTAGAATTTTTTTCTGATTAAACACTGTTCTACTTCATTATGACATTTTCTACTTGTACTACCAGATTTGATGTGTACGGCTTAATAACACAACCAGACATGAATGTTAATACCTCTACAATTCATTGCATTGCATGGATTTTTGTTTCTTTTAAAAATTCTCTTATGGAATTTAGTACAAGTGCTTTCTTGCTGCAGGCTTATATGAATCATATAAATTAGATGGTAACAAAGGAACATATTAGCATTCGTTAGCCTAGATGCCCAGATTTTTGTAATAATACTGTTTAAGTATGTAGTGTTATATTTCCCCCCCCTGAAGTTTAACATGTAGTACAACTTTTCAGCCTCAGGTTTTCAATGAAAGCCATAATTGAATTGGCGTCTTTCATGCCCAGGGAGAATGATTTTGCACACTGGTAATTATTACAGGATATGAAGGATATTATTGTTCAATGTTTGGTTTTGTTGGGACTTTTAAAAATAACTCATGGATTCTTAATTGGAAACAAATGTTAAGGCATCAAATCAAACCTGCTGTTCAATGCTGCCAGATTGTTATCCTGTCTCTGATTGAAGGCATACAACAAAGGAGATATCCCCATGTTCTGGACAACCAATTTCACAGCTCTTATTGATAGAATTCCAACCCTCCTCCAGTTTTCAAATCAGTATTTCCATGCTGGTATCTAGACTCTAGATTTAATTTGCTCATTTTTTTAGAAGTTAACTGTTAAATCAGAAGCTGGAGGCCGAGTAAGGTTAACAGCTCTTTATTGGCAATCAGGAACAGTTGAAGTGACCAGCTCGCAGGTAGGAAGTGACTGCGAGCTACTGGCTAAAACCACACCTTATATACCTTGCTAGCATGGGGGGAAAGCCGTGAGTTCCTCTTTTTTAAACTTTCGCGCCAAGGTTTCCCTTCGCTGCGTCTAAGCCAATCAGCGGTCACCTTTATTCAAAAGTACAAACATAACATTAACTTCTGACATGTGATGTCTCAGACTTTGTCCTCCAAATGAAATAGGTGTTTCAGGGCCAGACCAGGTCTAGAGCACTATATTCCAGCACCAGCTTATAACTTCTGGATAACTAGCAGGCCACATCAATGATGGATGAACTGGAATAATCAAAAAGAATAGAAAGAACATTTTATTGATTTTCAAGAATGTTCTGTTCCTAGAATGGCAGATTTTTCATGTTTCTGGTGTTAATATTATCTAATAGCAATATTACATTTTGTAATTTTAAATTTTTTTATATGGGTTCTGAACCATCATTAATCTCATATTTTTTCAGAGGGTTTCATCCAACTTGGGTTAGTGAAGCAAATTCATCTTATTCATTAGACCATGTCTGGTTTATTTTGGCCCTGTCACATGTGCAAATTCAATGGAGAAGTCAAAGATGCTAGGAATGGCTAGTGGATCAAGAAGAAGGGGCAAGCAAATAAGTCATCAATTAGATACCATCAAAGATGCAAAGTTGAACATCCAACAACTAAAAGAGCTGTGCTTCATAACATAGCATGGAGAGCATTTGCCTAGAAAGTCAACAAGAGTTAGATATGACTGAATAGTTAAAACAACTACTACTAATTTTTAAAAAGCATATTTTATTGACTTAGCCTAAATTGAATCTATATTTTAATGGCCATGTCTACTACTAATAGTCCTCAACTTATAATCACCCATTTATAGACTGTTCAAAGTTAAAGGCACTTACAAAGTGATTTATGATCATTTATGGCTGTCACAAAAATCTTATGACCACATGAGTAAAAATCTTGGTCCGCAACCACCATATATTTATATCAGTTAAAGCGCCCTGGAGCTACATGATTGCCATATGCAACCTTCTAAGCCAGGGGTGTCAAACTGGCGGCCCACGGGCAGGATGTATCATGAGCAGGCGATGCTCAATCCAACTCTATGAAGGGGAAAACCATGGCAATACGTCACGTGATAGCAACATGACACCATGAATTTGACACCTGTGTTCTATAATAATAATAATAATAATAATAATAATAATAATAATAACAACAACAACAACAACAACAACAACAATAATAATAAATTTATTGTCATTGTCAAAAGCAACGAATTGTAATTGGCAACAAAAGTCGTGTGACACCCAGAGACCAGTCCCACCATACATAAAATACTTGTGCCTGAACATGCAGAACACTCACTAAAAAGTACACAAACAATAAATTAATGAAAATATACTGGTCCCTGGAGCATCGAGCCGCTGCATATACATGTGCCGCCATCTTTCTAAGAGGACTTCCAACAAGCAAAGCCAATGGATTTGTTTAAGCACCATGTGATTCAGTTTAAAAAGATGGCAAAAAAGATCATAAAATTAGGAGCAACTCACTTAGCTGCCACTTTTCTTAGCAGCAGGAAATCTGGCCCCAAGTGTGGTCCTAAGTTGAGGACTACTGACTTTCAATGTGTGGTTGATTACAATTCCATAACTCTTTTGTATGTATCCTCCCTTGTATCCTTACAATTTATATTGACTGGTTCCTAATGTGATTGGATTGCTTATTTGTACTGGACTACCATTAAATGTTGTACCTTATGATTCTTGATAAACTTTTCTTTTATTTATGTATACTGAGAGCATATGAACCAATACAAATTCCTTGTATGTCCAATCACACTTGGCCAATAAAAATTCAATTCTATTTTTGATGAAATTTTCAATATCATCATCATCGTCATCTGTTCATTGCAGGATGAAGGACTCTTCTGCATATTTCCAACCAATAAACTCTTGAGCTTTTTTGATACAATATTACCAAATCAGGCATATCTGCCTGATTTCTTTTTCCTAAGTGAAGAGCTTTGCATTTATCTTTATTAAATTTGTTCAGTTATTTTAAAAATGATTTTTCTTGCCATTCAAGGTGTGTTTTAATTTGTTTTTAGATTAGTCAGCCACTTTCCTATAATTTACAAATGTGATAAGCATTCCTTTCAACATGCAATAAAGAAAAAAAGAAAAAACCCCAACAACAACAACAACCAACAACTGGTGACCCAAAGAATTAATTAAAGGTGAAACAGAAGAGAGGGCCAGTAGAAACAGGTTACACATCTGGAAATAGCTCTTTAGAGCAGTCCTCTTTGTGAATCTTTATAATCAGCAGCTCATTCTATACACAGTGAACTTTCTTTCATATCTCTCAGTTTCAGCATCTTTATTTCAGCTTTGTGGTTGCTGTCAATTTTGTTTTATATTGTTGTCAAGTGTGTGGGTTTTGTTTTATTTTATCCATGTTTTACTTTTTTTAAAAAAAATACTGATGATAAAGAGTCCAGAAAACACTGTTATTTCAAGGCAAACAAATGTCTTCAATAAATAGCAAAATAAATTATGAACGAATTGGTGTTTTCGCATAGAAACAGTAGAGAATGTGATGGCTTGCATGTCAAAAAGCTGGGAGGCTGCACGCAGGGGGATCTGCAATATTAGTCATGAAAGGAAAAAGAAGAGAAGCAGGAGGGCGGAGGAAGGAGAGTGAATTAATATAGATCTGCACAGTTTTGTCTATTCAAAATGTTTGGACTTTTAAAAACTAGAAATGACAAGGATGTCCATTGGTTGTCAAAGTTTATCTAGAATGCATAGCCTTAAGAGAAAGTTTGTTGCTTTGAATATATTACAGAATAACAGAGTTAGAAGACACTTGGGGGTCTTCTACTCCTGCTCAAGCAGGAAACCCTATAATATTCTGAACAAGTGACTATACACAGTCTTTTCTTAAAAGCCATCAGTGATGGAACTGGCAGTGACCCAGACCTGCCATTCCCCTGAGCTGGTTCTTTTAGAGGGGCATTAGTTGCCAACCTTCTGCATGTGCAGAAGCTTTTTTAAAGGACTTTGCATGTACGCACATGCTTTGCTCACACACAGCACATCCCTAAGAAAACTGGCAGTGGAAGAATCAAGAACCCAGGTAACTTCCATATGAAGATAGGTACTGGAATGGTCCCTTATTACAAACCTGGAGTCATGGTAATTTAAACCTTACTATGCTGATCATGTCTTCCAAGGTTTTCCTGAGAAAAGATAATTTTAAGCAGCCATCACTCTGGCTCAACTTTCTGTTGGACACACACACACACACACACACAAACACATCTATCACACTATTTATAGTTTATAGTTATAGTATATTAGATTTGTATGCCGCCCCTCTCCGAAGACTCAGGGCGGCTCACAACATAACAGTGATACAATACATTACAAATCCAATAGTAGAAAATTAAATCAATTTAAAAAACATTAATAACATAATAAAATCCCTAACTATACAACCATACACATTCAACCTAATCCATCATACAGTAAGGCTGAAAGCATAATAAAAAAGGGGGGGAAGGTGGTAATTATCCCCATGCCTAGTGACAAAGGTGGGTCTTTAGCATTTTACAGAAGGTGAGGAGGGTGGGGGCTGTTCGAATCTCTGGAGCGATTGATTCCAGAGGGCCGGGGCTGCCACAGAGAAGGCTCTTCCCCTGGGTCCCGCCAGCAGACATTGTTTGGTCGACGGGACCCGGAGAAGGCCAACTCTGGGGGACCTAATTGGTCATTGGGATTCATGCGGCAGAAGGCGTTCTCGGAGATAGTCTGGTCCGATGCCATGTAGGGCTTTATAGGTCATAACCAACACTTTGAATTGTGACCGGAAACTGATCAGCAGCCAGTGCAGGCTGCAAAGTGTTGGTGAAACATGGGCAGATCTTGGAAGCCCCACAATGGCTCTCGCGGTCACGTTCTGCAAGATCTGAAGTTTCCAAACACTTTTCAAAGGAAGCTCCATGTAGAGAGCATTGCAGTAGTCGAACCTCAAGGTGATGAGGGCATGAGTGACTGTGAGCAATGACTCCCGGTCCAAATAGGGCCGCAACTGGTGCACCAGGTGGACCTGGGCAAACCCCCTTCTCGCCACAGCTGAAAGATGGTGCTCTAATGTTAGCTGTGGATCGAAGAGGACGGCCAAGTTGGGGATATCTAGGGATATCTTTCTTTCTGCATTTCTCTCTTCAGCCTTAGGAAAAATGAAAGAAAAGTTATCCCACTCTTCCTGACCCCAATCAAAAATAGAGAACAACAAAAGTGTCTGTTCCTCCTTAAACACCAAGTGTAGTTGTACAATCATGCAATCTTATACATGATTTAATGAATCAATTAATCCTACAGGACTGATAGAAAATAAAATTATTGAGGGGAAAAAGTTCAGAGAAATAAGATAGAGACACATACTACCTGTAGAATTTGGAACAAAATCAATAATTCAGCTACATTTACTAATTAATTAATTCCTAATAAATAGCTTATTTGAATAAGAATTTTATTCTATGGTCATAAACAAAGGATAGAGAAAGATAGCCAGGATATCCTCTCTTCTCTTCTCCCTTCCCCTCCCTTCCCCATCAAATGTTGTCCTTTATTTTCTAATACACAAATGATGAATGAAAACGATGACTTTTTTTTGGCCCAACAAATGTCTTCCTAATCAACTTGGTTGAATTATTTGTACAATCTAATTGTGCCCTGGCATAAAAGGTTTTATTCGTGGATTTTTGGGTGGGTGGGTGGGAGGAAGTGAAGTCCCTCTTTTTAGATCTTCAATATGGGTCAACTTACCACATATTTAGGGGCAACTCTTGTATCCCTAAAAGTAGATTGACAAATAAGCTTCAAATTTTATAGTTCTGATAACTACTATTCTCACATCTATCACTCTATATCAAGAAGTGACATTCTAGTTTCTGATTTGTCCTTGTGTATTCATGAAATACAGTCCATTGCTATTCCAGTCCCATGTTGGTCATTCTATCATTCAACATTGTCTTTCTAAGTCCAGGCAAGGAGCCAAGTTCTGAGTGTGTCACAGAACAAAATTCAGCAACAGTACTCATATACTCCTGTGTTCTCTCTCTCTCTCTCCCTTTCTCCCTCTCTCTCTCTCTCTCTCTCTCGTGCATATAATTAATTGTCTTAGTCATGATGACAATCAAGAGGATCTGATTATAAAGAACAAAAAAAATATTCTTTATGTCCGTGCCATAATTCACAATAAAAAACAAACAAAAGAATTAACATTCAAAATGATACAAAGCAAAATTGTTTTTATTTATTTATTATTTCTAGTCCATTGAATATGCTTTCAGTATCCATAATAGGGTTAGTATATTGCTTTAATTTCAGTGAAGCCCAGCCATATTAAATAGTCATTCTCAACTCCCATTATTTTCTTCATCTTCTGACAACTTCATCCTTTCCTCATGAAAATCTTATCCTTCACTTTAGTATCATTCTTTATATCAACTTTTTTCTTAGGCATCCTAAAAAAAATTCATAAAACCATTTCTCACTGTAAACAGAAATATTTAGAATAAAATAGAATATCCATAAATAATGGAAAAATGGGAATAAAAGCATTCTTTCCCTTTAGTAATTCAGGTTACAGCATTGGAAAATTATACGTAACTCATAAAAATATCAGTTAACAGAGGCCTTGGAATAGGGGTGTCAAAATCAAGGCCCCTAGATCTTGCCTGTGGGATGCTTAAATCTAGCTCATGGACCCAACCTGGAAATAGCAAAAATATTGGCCTGCAGTGCCTCTGGCAGCCAAAAGAAGGCACAGGGGAGCCACACATGTCACCCACACCCCATTTTTGACCAAGAAAACCTCCTGCAGCACCCTGCCAGACAAAATGAGCATGGGGGGGGCATGTGCAGTCTCCCCCATGTTTCGTTTGGCCTGGACAACCTCCTGCAGCACTCTGCCAGCCAAAATGAGGCAAACAGGAGAGATGCAATGTTGCCATCCCTGCCTCAGAATATAACACCATTTAATATGCAACTATTGAAAAGCACACATTAGTTTACGCATGTCATAGTTTAAAATCTCCCTGATAGCCTAGATCAGTCTTTTTCCACTTGAACTATACAAGACCACACATTTTTAAAAATAAAATAACTTTTTTAAAATTTTGTTTTGGGAAATTCTCTCAGTGGTGGGGATTTTTACATCCTGCCACTAATCTTTCTGATCCTGCTAATATACTATGAGTTGAGATACAATAATTTTTATGCAAGGTTTCCCTTAGGTCTAACCATTATCTCAATGATTCTTGCAAGGAAAACAAATTGGGAAAGGTTGGACTAGATAAAACGGAAGTTGTGTCTATTTATCTAGGTTTAATGATATATAAATAGTATGGACTTCTCTCTTTGCCTGCTGTGTTTATGTTATCTGCCTGTAACAGTCTTGCACATTTTATGGTAACCAAGTCAATCTAAGTCTATCATGTGACTCCTGATCTATTCTTAATCAATAGCAAAGAGAGATTGTGTTCATATGAGATGCCAAGCATTTTTCCCCAAAAACATTTTTGAATTATGCACACACAGTTTTTCAAGCACTCAGTAAATCTGTGATATTATACAGACTTACCAAGGAATAAGCAATGTTAAATCCAAATAATTGCTGAACAGGACTGCAGATAAGCAGATTTTTCAATCAATACTCTTACAACTCAATATAATAGGCTTCCAGGTGGAAGGTGTAAACAAGTTGTGCTTATTAGGAGAGAGAAGAGGAGGAGGAAGAGCAGGGAAGGGTGAGGAGGAGGAATGTGGCCCCTTGATGCTGTTCCTAAAAATGATCTCTAAAAGGTCAACATAATGAAGTAAATGAACATAGGAGTTTGATTCTCACCAGGCTCAAGGTTGACTCAGCCTTCCATCCTTTCAAGGTCAGATTGTTGGGGGCAATATGCTGATTCTGTAAACTGCTTACAGAGGGCTGTAAAGCACTATGAAATGTATATAAGGCTAAGTCTTGTTGCTAAGTGCTAAAAGTAAAAAAAAAGCTGACTTCATTTGGGTTATACAATATTATCCTGTTAGAACCTGAGACCTTAACATCTCATTGAACACTGAATGAGCCCAAGTATTTATGATATCAATATAGAAACTTTTGGACTTTGGAATGTTGGAAGTGGAAGACTTGCCAATTCATAACATGAATTTTCTTTTTCTCCATTCATCCTCTTGTATACCATTTAATTAAAAACCATTAATGTTGGTATACAGCAAGCCACAATGGAACATATCCATACCCCTGTTGCTCTTTTCTTACTTTCTGCAATGGATTTGCAGTCAAGTATTTTTCCCCTAAATATCATGGTTTGTTAAACTGATAAAATAAATAAAAATACAAATGTACTTAAAAGCATTCATGGATAAATAGAATCTCAGAACTGAGTAGCAATGCAAGAGAAAAAGAAATAAAAACCAAGACCAGCCGAATCCATGAAGCGCGTGGAGAGGAATTTAAGAAAACCCAAGAAGAGGTCATAGCCGTGTGACTGAAATTTTTGTCTTTCTGTCTAACTATCTCCATCTGTTGCCTAAATATATGTATCTAATAAAACTCCAATAATAATTTTTCAACTTGCTCAAATGTCTTCTTCCTTGTTCTTTATAAAAAGAAGGCTAATTTAGATGTTGAAAATAATACATCAGATTGCAATGGAATTGAAGAAAATTAATAATATTGTAAGAAGCTTGGTTTATTCCCAAATCAGATTTTGATGCTACTTTTAAGCTGAGATTATATCATTAAAATGGAAAGATAGGGATTTATTTAAATAAGGTTTACTCTAGTCTTCTAATAAAATATAAAACATTATGTTGTCTGTGTATCACGAACTGGAAAATCACCAAGATTAAGCATTTCCCCCAATTTTAGAGATTTAATTTTAATAGGAATTTCATTCAAGATCACTTATAATAGTAATATGCTTCATAGAAGTATGGCTTGAAATTTTAACAGCTCTTGTATTACATATTTTAACCCTGCTGTTCTGTTCGAAAAAACTCCCTAATGTTATGTTCCCGGGTCTATTTGACCCGGACTGCAAATTGATCATTTTAGGTACTTATATTTGGTCTTTTTGAAAGCTTTTTTCACCTGGAAACAAGTTTGAACATTTCTGCACACAATGGAATGAAAATTGAACTGAAAAAATTAATCCTTATTGCTTTATTTTGCACATAAATGTGCCTCCCCCCCCGTTTTTGTGAAAGTTTTTTCAATTTATGGATAGTTTTGCTTGCAAAATCCATTCTATTTTACTAAAGTTGGTGTGGGATTGGTAGCTTGTACCTTTCTGAACATAATGATATGAAACTTGAACTGAAAAAAATGATCCTTATTGGTTTATTTTGCTCATAAATGGGCCCCCATGCTTATACTCAAATAGGCTTATACTTGAGTAGGCTTATACTCGAGTATAAAATGATATGGTCTTATATTCAAAAATAAACCAATAAGAATCATTTTTTTTCAGTTCATTTCTATTTTTCTTATGTTTAGGATTGTTCAATTTAGTATATCAAAACTTTTGAGTTTATTGATAATTTTGCCTGCAAAATGCATTCTATTTTACTATTCTATTTTGGTGTGGGATTGGTAGCTTGAACCTTTCTGAACATAATGATATGAAAATTAAACTGAAAAAATGATCCTTATTGGTTTATTTTGCTCATAAATGGGCCCCCATGCTTATACTCAAATAGGCTTATACTCGAGTAGGCTTATACTCGAGTATAAAACAATAAACCAATAAGAGTCATTTTTTTCAGTTCATTTATATTTTTCTTATGTTCAGGATTGTTCAATTTAGTATATCAAACCTTTTGGGGGAAAATTCCTTAGGGATTTGTAGCCTTAAAAAATATAAATTGACACGAAATTCAAAAAGGATGGGGGGAGGGGCTTTTTGATCAAAATAAAAATATAAGTCTCAATTTTTCCAGTTCAATTTTCATATCATTATGTTCATAAATGTTCAAACTAGTTTTCCAGTGGAAAAAGTTTTCAAAAAGACCAAATTCAAGTACCTAAAAAAAATCATTTTGATCCGGGTCTATATGACCCGAACAGAGTAAACGTGACTTTTTTTTTGCCAAGAAAAAAATTTTTCCCCCACCCCCACAAATATTTTTTTGATGATCAGCATTGTTAAATTGAGTAAATGAATGCGTAAGATTTTAAAGAATATTTCGGATTTGGAGCATAAAAAAATAAAAAGTGAAAATTGTTGCAAGCAGCCGGGGGGGGGGGGGAGGCCTTATTTCTGATGTTAAAAAAACAGTAAGAATCATTTTTTTCAGTTCCTTTATATTTTTCTTATATTCAGAAATGTTCAAGCTACCAATCCCACACCAACTCCAGTAAAATAGAATGCATTTTGCAAGCAAAACTATCCATAAATTGAAAAAACTTTCACAAAAACGGGGGGGAGGCACATTTATGTGCAAAATAAACCAATAAGGATTAATTTTTTCAGTTCAATTTTCATTCCATTGTGTGCAGAAATGTTCAAACTTGTTTCCAGATGAAAAAAGCTTTCAAAAAGACCAAATATAAGTATCTAAAATGATCAATTTGCAGTCCGGGTCAAATAGACCCGGGAACATAACATTAGGGAGTTTTTTTGCCCAGCAAAAACTAAGCCCCCCACCCCCCAAAAAAAATTCTCATAGAGAGAACCCCTGAAATGATGAAAAGTCATGAAATTTCAAGTTTCAGATATGCAGGGAAAATGTTTTACAGGGGACTCAAACTTGGTTTCGGGTCACATACGACCCGAACAGAACAGCAGGGTTCAGATATAATGAATTAGAAATCAGGAAAAAAACTATAGTTAAATTTATTTTTCTGCATTTAAACAAAAATATTCACTCTTTTTTTAAAAAAGCAAGTGTTAATGGAATGCTATATATCCCCTCATTAAATTCAGAAATGCACTTTAGCAAATGTGAAAAAAATAAATTTTACAATATATGAACTCAATAGAAAATCCTAATAATTAAAATAGCAACTCACATTCCACATTAAGAATTACCATTTATATAAATGTCTTTCATCCAAGTTTTTTTTCTAAAAGCTATTTACCCTAAGGAAAAATATCTGACTCCTTAAAATCAACCTCAGTTAATTTAACTTTTCAAATTATTTCATTTCAGTAAAACTTGTCTATGCTTAGCAGGAGATCCCAATCCTTTCCTTGCTGCAAAGGAAAATGCCATCTGATACAATTAATATTAAAACCATTTCTATTTGGACATGCAAAATATAAAGTTAAAAAAAACATATACACACCTCCTACAGTGATAATGTTTCTAACATTTCTAAATCCTGTTTGGTGTTTGTCAAACATAGCTTTACATCCCTCTTCCACTCAACACAAAGGAATAAACAATCAGGAGTCCGCTATTGTTAATATTATATAAACCTGATTGAAAAAGACAAGTAAAAACATTTAGTAAAGAAGGCAATATACTGTGTTTCCCTAAAACAAGACCCAATTGGAAAATAAGCCCTAGCATGATTTTTCAGGATGCACGTAATATAAGCCTACCCCCCAAAAAAGTCCCAGTGAAGATCATCAGCCAGACGGACTTACTAAGTACTGTATTTCCCCAAAATTAAGATGCTACTGGAAAATAAGTCGTAATGCGGTTTTGGAGCAAAAATTAATATAAGACCCAGTCTTATTTTGTGGAAAACATGGTAAAGGCAAGAAAGAGAAAACAGAAATTGTAATTTTTACATATTTTCCCTGCAAGCAAAATCATACAGAAATAAATACAAACATATAATTAAGAGGCAAAGATAAAGAACCCTAATAGCCTCATTATAGTAAACAAATCAGCAAACATTTAAAAAGAAAGCAAAATGAACCTTTTCTTGTAACTAAGCATAATTAATTTTACATTTTAATTACATTGTTCCAAAATTAATTATAACAGTGCTATCCACTTTTTTGTTCAGTCTCAATCCAGTTTGGGGAGTATGGATCTTAATTCAACACCTGAAAAGCAAGTGGGTCTTTTGCTTTACAAAATTAGCCATTCTGCTTTATGTATTTTTGGGGGGAATAAATAGCCCAAATGCAGTGTGACTTACAACTGAACTACCTACATAGAATGTCATGCTTAATAAAAGTTTAGCATTCCAAGCATTACAAATATTGGTTTTTACAAGTGTCACAATTAAAAAACAACAACTTTAAACTGGGTGGCCTGTTGATTTTATGCAGGTGGCTGAAATTATTTGGATTAATCATTTTCTTAGAGTCTTTGAATTGAAAGGCGGACAAACCCAATTTTGTTATTTTAGGAGACCCAAAACTGCTGTGCTTTTAAAAATAAAAAATGTATATCAGCAGTTAATGAAGAGGAAATAATGATGTATGCACATTGTAAAATACATTAGAACACTAATTAGAGTACAATCAAATTGCTTAGGGAAGTTTTTCAGACATCTACCTGGTAATTTTCAACCCCATGCATGAGTTCATTTAACAATGCATGCATTATTAGAAGACGGAGCTAAAATTAAATCAGAGAATTCCAGGGTGGCCCAGCATGAAACACTTTTAGTTTCCTGTATTTTAAGAGTAATTATTTCCACTGAATGATTCTTAAAGAATACACCTCAACTCAGAGATGATTACCTGGGTGTGTTTGTATAGATATTGTAGGAAGTTTTGAAGGAAAGCAATGATACCATGTGATACCATCATCTGTAAACAAATAAATGAAATGTGTGGCCGGCTCTTTGAAATATTACAAGTGCTTATGGTTGCTCTCAAGGACCCTGTCTGACTCACATTAACTGTTTAGAAAGTAGACTTCATTCTACCTGCCCACAGTTTACAGCAGGGCTGTCAAATTTGTGGCCTATGGGCCGAATGCATTAAGCACTGACCATACTCATGCCTGGTTTAGCAAAGGGAAGGGGGAAATCCTGATACATCACATGACACTGCCATCACAATGTGAGATTGACACCCTTCGGTTATAGCAATGTATCTCAACCTTGCTGACCTCAAGATGAATGCACTTCAATTCCCAGAATTCCTCAGTCAGCAGGCTGGCTGGAAAATTCTGGGAATTGAAGACATTCATCTTAAAGTTGCCAAGGTTAGAAAACACTGTTCTATAGTATTGAAACTGTTGATAAATTCATTGATGGCATTCTACATTGTTGATGGCATTTTGGGCATTCCTCTTCTGCTCTAAGATGTCCATCAGAGAGATAAGCAAACTATGATTTGAATGTGTTTCTGGTACAGATAGTCCTCGACTTATGACTTCAGCTCAAAATTTCTGTTACTGAGTAAAACAATTATAAAGTTAATTTTGCCCCATTTTATAACCTTTCTTCCACAGTTGTTAAGTGAACTTGGCTTCCTTCTTTTTGTGACTGTCATATTTATAACAGTCACAAAAGGTGCTAAATGTCTGAATTTCGATCACATGACCAGGGGCATGCTGCAATGGCTCCACATGTGAAAAATAGTCATAAGTCACCTTTTTCAGTGCCGTTGTAAATTTGGTCACTAAATGAAATGCTATCAATTGAAGACAACCTGAAATGTGTTAAATGGAATCAAAAGATACTTCCATGTCATCAGTTTGTTTTTGTTGATTGTTGTATGGCCAGGATTTTCATTTTCTTCAATATAGCTGAGTTGCTTCGAGAAGTCTAATCAACAAACAAACAAACAAACAAACAAACAAATAAATAGCACCCTTAACATTTAAGAAAAAACACACACTAGAATAGAATAGAATGGAATGGAATGGAATGAAAGGGAAAGAAAGAGAAGGGGAGGGGAGGGGAGAGGAGAGGAGAGGAGAGGAGAGGAGAGAATTTTATTGGACAAGTGTGATTGGATACACAAGGAATTTGTCTTTGTGCACATGCTTCCAGTGTACATAAAATAAATGATAACTTCGTCAAGAATCATAAGGTACAACAGTTAATGATAGTTCATGAACAAATGAGCCATCTAATTATATTATATTATGTTATGTTATGTTATGTTATTATATGTTACATTACATTACATTATATTACATTACATTTATTTGTCAAACAAGTATAGAATTGTAGTTTAACATAACGTTAGTAGAAAGTAGTGATAAAAAGTCAATGTAAATCATAATGATACAAGCAACAAAGTTGCAGTCATTTGTGGGAGGAGATGGGTGATTGGAATGATTATAAGATTAATAGTAGTGCAGACTTAGTAAATAGCTTGACATTTTGAGGGAATTATTTGTTTTGCAGAGTAATGGCGTTCGGGGGAAAACTGATTTAGCTGTTTTAGTATGCAGTGCTTTGTAGCATCATTTTGAAAGTAGGAGTTGAAACAATTTGTGCCCAGGATATGATGGGATCTGTAAATATTTTCACAGCCTTCTTTTTGACAGACCCTTAATGTAAAGCAGGTTGGTAGCAATGGTTTTTAGATTTAGATTTATTATTACAGTTGGAATGGACCTTGTAGGTCATCTAGTCCAACCCCTCGCTCAAGCAGGAGTTCCTAGACCATTCGAGACAGATGGCAATCCAATTTCATCTTGAAGGTCGCAAGTGATGGGGCTCTCAATATCACCACTGGCAAGCTCTTCCAGTGGTTGATCGGTCTCACTGTCAGAAAGTTTTTCCTCACTTCCAGGTTGAATCTCTCCTTGGTCAGCTTCCATCCGTTATTCCTTGTTTGGCTTTCTGGTGCCATAGAGCTGGGGTGGTGTTAAATCCTGTAAGTTCTGTAATGTTCTATATCTAGGTTAACTTGTTAAACAGTGTTGTTAAGCAGAAATTGTAATAACCCATAGGAATTGTTTACCTGCTTCCTATTGGTCGCTGTAGAAGGCGCCAAAATGGAAGAGCTGTCAGCCGCCGGCTGTTGCTGGGGGAAAGTCTTTAAATAGAAGCGCTACTTGTCTTACGCGCCTTCTGCTTCACTCGCGCCTGGAGTGAAAGTGTTTCAGCCACTCGCTACGAGCCTAAGAGAAATAAAGAGTTTAAATTGGAGACCGTGTTTCTCGGTTATTACATTGGCGACGAGGGTCTTAGCGGTGATTTTTTTTTAGGAAAAAATCAGTATGTCGACCCCTTCACTTATTCAGCCTCCGGAGCTGTTTGACCCAGAGAGGTCAACTTGGTCAGCCTACATGGCTAAATTTGAAATATTCTTAGAAGCTGCCAGTCTGCATACAGCTGAGGACAGCAGGAAACGTGCCTTATTTTTGAACTATTGTGGCACACACATATTTGAGTTAGCAGGGACTTTGACAGATCCTGAGCCTCCTAATTCTGTGCCATGGACTACTTTGCAAACCAAATTGGCTGCACATTTTAAACCTACTAAGCCACCGATAGTTTACAGGCACCAATTCTCGCGTATGTCTCAGTCGGATGGGGAATCGATTAACCAATTTGCAACCCGTTTGCGCACTATTTTGGCAAAATGTCAATTTGACAATCCTGAAGCGAGATTGACAGACGCCCTTATATTTGGAATGCGGAACGTCACGATAAGGAACAAGCTTTTAGCAACTGAAGACTCGTCCTTACAGGACGTGATTAAGGCTGCTCAGACAGCTGAGGTAGCTGAGGCTGCGGCAGCTGATTTAAAATCTAATGACAAGCTGCAGACTGTTTTTAAAATCTCAGATACTCAGCATGCCTCTGCTCGCTGCCAGACTGACGGTCAGTTCTCCGACTACGATGACTACAATGAACACTGCTGTTACCTACGAGGACCGCCGGACAGACAAGCCCGATCAACTTTTCCTGCCTGCGCCGGTTGCAAAGGTCAACATCAGAGGTCCCGCTGCCCCTTTAAGGACACCTTTTGCTACAGATGTGAGAAGAGAGGCCACATCGCCGCCGCTTGCAGAGCTGCCATGCCCGATGACATCCCTCCCACCCAAGGTCAACAGCCTACTTTTTCTTCTCAACGATCCTACCGTCCTTTCCGGCCACAGGGACGGGGGTACCGCCGACCTTGGAATGCCAGAGGTAACCGCGCTTTCAGTGACTCTGGAGTTTACCCTCCTGCCCCTAATAAAATTATTGTCCCCCTTTTCTTAAACCATCAGCCATGCCATATGGAGTTGGACACTGGCTCCAAATATACTCTAATGCCATGGCATAAATTGCATCTATATGTACCGGGTTTGTCACGGGACGTTTTACAGCCTTTGGACATTTCAATCAATGACTTCCAGGGTCACCCTATTAGAGTTTTGGGTAAAACCAGGGTACCTATAACCTTTCGAAACGTTCACCATGTTCTCCCTATTTTAGTTGTGGAAGGTGTGAATCACTCCCTTCTGGGTTTGGACTGGATGGCACCTTTGGGGTTAGCAGTCACCGGCCTCAACAAATTGACATATTCTACTGTTCCTAATTTTGTTAATGAATTCCCTGAGGTTTTCCGTGATGGCCTGGGTACCTTTAAAGGGCCTCCTATATCTTTTTCTTTAGATCCTGCTGTTCCTCCTGTTAGGTTAAAACCACGCAGGGTGCCCTTGCCCTTACTCAGTAAGTTGGATGAGCAATTAACTAAACTGCAAGCACAAGGCATACTGGTACCAGTTGAACATACTCCCTGGGAAACCCCTATTGTAACCCCACTTAAGCCAGATGGTTCGCTTCGAGTTTGTGCAGATTATAAGTCAACCATTAATAAGGCACTACAGCACAACTCGTACCCCATTCCAGTAGTGCAGCAGCTGTTGCACACATTAGGTTCTGGTAAAATCTTCGCGAGGCTGGACCTTGCCCAGGCATACCAGCAGTTAACAGTTGATGAGGCTACTGCTTTATCTCAAACTATTGTAACACACAGAGGTGCCTTCAAGTGTACTCGTCTACAATTTGGGGTTAGTGTTGCTCCTGGTATATTCCAAAGGTTAATGGAGCGCTTGTTAGGGGGCCTTGATGGGGTGGTCCCTTACTTTGACAATATATTAATTTGTGGTGACAACTCTGCCCAGCTGCATACTAGGATTAGACAAGTACTCACGAGATTGAGGGACAAGGGTTTGAGACTAAAACCGGAAAAATGTGTGTGGGGAACTCCCTCAGCAGAATTCTTAGGGTTTCGTATAGATGCTGAAGGCATTCACCCCACAGAAGAAAAAGTGAGAGCCATCAAAGAAGCCCCTGCCCCAACCTGTAAGGCAGAGCTGCAAGCCTTTTTGGGGCTATTAAATTTTTACGCTGTTTTTCTAAAACAGAAAGCCTCCGCAGCTGAGCCGCTTCATCGGCTCCTCCACAAAGGGACGGATTGGGAGTGGGGTGAGAAGGAACAACGGGCATTTAATACTGTGAAAGATCTTTTGTCATCCCATAGTTTAGTGGTGCAATACAGCTCGACACTTCCCCTGAGGCTCACATGCGATGCTTCTCCGTACGGGGTGGGTGGAGTTTTAGCCCATATCTTTCCTAATGGTCAGGAAGCCCCAATTGCCTATTTTTCGAGAACGTTATCTGGGGCTGAGCGCAATTACACGCAGATAGACAGGGAAGCTTTGGCATTGGTGGCCGGGGTGAAAAAATTTCACCACTATTTGTTAGGGAGACCTTTCCAACTAGTGACAGACCACAAGCCTCTCTTGGGTCTGTTGGCCACAGGACGGCCAACCCCTCCTTTCATGTCTCCCCGTATGTCCCGGTGGGCTATCTTTCTAGCTGCCTATGATTACAAGCTCATTCATAAAGGGGGATCTGCTATTAACCACGCAGATGGCCTTAGTCGCTGTCCATTGGGACAGAGGGTAGAAGACCCAGCTCCAGCATCAGAGGTGCTCCTCATTGAATTAGATAGAACTCCTGTGGTCACTGCCAGGGAGGTTGCATTGGAAACCAGGCGGGATAAGGTTTTGAGCAGAATTTTAAATTATATTCTAAAAGGCTGGCCATCGAATGGAGACGACCCCTCAGTAGGAGAATTCAAGACAAAGCGGCTGGAGCTATCGGTTATGCATGATTGCATATTATGGGGGGAGAGAGTAGTCGTCCCCGCTGCCCTGAGGCCTCGGGTAATAAAAATGCTGCATGAGGGACACCCAGGGGTGGTGAGGATGAAAGCATTGGCTAGGGGGTATTTATGGTGGCCTGGCTTGGACAGAGAAATAGAGAATTGGGTGGCAACATGTGGCCAGTGCCAAGAAACACGGCCAGACCCGCCTAAAACCACCCCTGCACAGTGGGACAGCCCCCAAGGGCCATGGTCTAGAGTGCACATTGATCTAGCAGGGCCAGTGGGGAACAATATGTTTTTAATTGTGATTGATGCATACTCAAGATGGCTTGAAATAGTGCTGTTAACATCTACCACATCATCAGCAGTGATAAACGTGTTAAGGAAATTATTCACAACGCATGGGTGCCCAGACATATTAGTCTCGGACAATGGGCCCTAATTTACATCTAAACAGTTTGAGGTGTTCTTAGCTAATCTAGGAGTCCGGCACGCACTCACATCGCCCCACGCAGCCTGGTCTAATGGAGCAGCAGAACGGTATGTTCGCGTAGCCAAAGAGGCCATTAAGAGGTCAGCTCCAGGTGACATCCAGGAAAGATTAGATACATTCCTGCTGACCCAACACATAACACCTAGTTTGACTACCGGGAAAAGTCCTGCTGAGCTGCTTATGGGGAGAAGGTTGAGATCCTCTCTTGATAGGCTGCACCCCTCCTATATTAAATTAAAACCGGACAATGTGTCAATGCCTGAGCGTGCAGTGGCTGTGGGACAAAATGTATATGTTAAGAATTTTGATGCTGGTAAACATTGGGAAAGTGGCATAGTGCAAGATCAGACGGGTCCCAAAACATATATGGTCAAATTACTGGATGGCCGCCTCTGGAAGAGGCACATAGACCACATTCGGGGAAGAGTGGAAAAAGCCGAGAGCGAAGGAAATAAGGCTAACACTCATCCACACCCCACAGGGAATTTCGCAAGGTCTAACAGGAACCCGGAACCAGTTGATTGGGACTTACCTGGGGGAAGTAGCCATTCCAGCGCTGCCTCTGCTCTGCCATCTCCTGGGCATGGAAGCAATGTGTCTGTTGGACGAGAGGAACTATCTTCGTCGGTGGACACGCAAGTCATGAGCGACCCCAGGCGATCAGATCGGACCTCGCGAAGACCTACTCATTTGGAAGACTTCGTCACTTATTTGTCCGAGTAAATACCTGTAAAACCGTCCAGAAGGGGGAGGGGTGTTAAATCCTGTAAGTTCTGTAATGTTCTATATCTAGGTTAACTTGTTAAACAGTGTTGTTAAGCAGAAATTGTAATAACCCATAGGAATTGTTTACCTGCTTCCTATTGGTCGCTGTAGAAGGCGCCAAAATGGAAGAGCTGTCAGCCGCCGGCTGTTGCTGGGGGAAAGTCTTTAAATAGAAGCGCTACTTGTCTTACGCGCCTTCTGCTTCACTCGCGCCTGGAGTGAAAGTGTTTCAGCCGCTCGCTACGAGCCTAAGAAAAATAAAGAGTTTAAATTGGAGACCATGTTTCTCGGTTATTACAGGTGGCACAGCAGGTAGAGTGCTGTACTGTAGGCCACTGAAGCTGTCTGTAGATTTGTAGGTCAGCGGTTCAAATCTCATCACTGGCTCAAGGTTGACTCAGCCTTCCATCCTTCAGAGGTGGGTAAAATGAGGACCTGGATTGTGGGGGCAATATGCTGGCTCTGTTAAAAGTGCTATTGCTAACATGTTGTAAGCCGCCCTGAGTCTAAGGAGAAGGGCGGCATAAAAATTAAATAAATAGGTAGGTAGGTAGGTAGGTAGATAGATAGATAGATAGATAGATAGATAGATAGATGATAGATAGATAGATAGATAGATAGATAGATAGATAGATAGATAGATAGATAGATAGATAGATAGTATAATAAAGATAGGTTGCAGGTTGATTTTTTAAAGGGACTTACAAAGATGAAATGGGATAGGTTGGTGACAAGATGATGTCACTGGAGAGCTGACATTTTTAGTGGTTCTTCATCAATAGGAACTTTCAAAGTAAAAACAGGCTTTTCAAACCTGCTCAAGATATAATGCATCTATTTCACTTCTTATTTCTGTTTTGCTTAAATTGTGCAATACAAATTAGATACGGCCATTAGATTCCCTCAGTGAGCGCTGAAGAATATAAAAATGATTTGCCACTCAAAGTAGTATATGCAGACATATGCTCTTGGGAAACATAAACCCCAAAATGCATACCTACAGAAACAAAGATGCATTTTCTCCTAGGATGTAATGCTTTCAAAAATAAGCACATTAGGGGAAATTGCATTGAAAAATGGGATTATCGTACAAGGAGGACCGAAAAACGGGGAGTCTAAGTCACAGCAAACTTCATAGACAAAAAGCTTGTACGTCCTTTAGTTAGCAAGTATTGGGATCAGTTAACTTAAAGAAACTTAACTGAATATTTCTAATTTAAAGAAAATATATTCTGTGCATGATAACTTCTTTTCCATGAATGATTCCTCAAAGTGCAGATAGTTCTCAAAGTGAATGTAGGTATCCCATTGTCCCAAAGGTTTTTTTTTCAAGAATCAACTGAACTTCATTGCTTTTTCTTTGAAGACATTTTGCTTCTTCTTCAAGAAGCTTCCTCAGCTCTGACTGGATGGTGGGGAATGGGAGGATTTATATTCCTTGCATACAGCTGTTTAATTGCATTCTTTTAGCGAGACATCAAGGCCACCTGGAGTTTTTCTGTGTTGTCAGAGCCATCTGAGTAGTGCAAATAGCTGTAGAGCCTTCTGGGACTGTTGAAAGGACTGTGTTGTAAACTGGAGATAGATGATGTTGTATCCATTCCCCTTTGTTGATCGAGGATTCTTCAATTTTGACATATTCATTATTTTTGAAAAATCACCTTTGGGACAACTATGCCTGGATGACTGAGAATCTCCATAGACATTTAGCTTCCCCATTAACTTTGCTTGTAAGAAGGTCACAAAAGCTGTTCACACGAGCTCAGGACTCTGCAACAATCATAAATATGAATCAGTTGCCAAGCATCCAAATTTTGATCACATGACCATGGGGAAGCTGCAAGGGTTATACAATAGGTATGAAAAAATGGTTGCCATTATAATTTTGAATGGTGTTGTGGTTCAGCCTGAGGCTGCTCAGGGACCGGCTGTGTCTCTGCTGGCTCCATGCCCGGAGGAGGATGACAGCGAAGAGGAGGGGGCTGAGCAGTCGGACGGGGGAGAGGAAAGTCAGGAATGGGACAAAGGAGAACAGCATGAGAGCCTCGGGGGGGGGGGGGGCGCTCCCCAGCCAGTAGCTTGGAGTCATTAGGTGATGAAGCACAAGCCGTCATTGACATGTGACAGAGACATTCAGATCAAAGAAAGGAGCAATTAAAGAAGTATTATCAGCACTGAATTAGGAACAGCTGGGCTTGGGTGTGGTCCTCCTTAGCAGGGTTTAAAAGGCAGGCAAGCCCTTGAAGCTATGTGGAGTGTTATAAGTTGGAGTTACAGTGACCTGCTTTGTTCTTGACGTCTCTGTTCCTGGCTTGTGGCCCAGCAGTTTGGAAGACTCGTGGGAGGTGTAGGTCTGCTATCTACAGCCTCGGCTTGGCAGCTAGAATCCTGTATTGTTGCAGGGACTTTTGCCTTCGTGGATATTTCTGAAGATACAGCATTTTCCTGTTTGTAAGGACATTTTCTGTTACCTGTGTTTTTCTTGAATTTTATAAACTGCCTTTGCCTTTTACCGGTGTGTCTGGCTTCTCTTTTTGGGTTGGTCTTGGCTTCCAGAGTGACCCAGACAGAACAAATGGTCACTAAACAAACGAGGACTACCTGTCCACAAACACATTCTCTATGGCTGTGCTGCCAAAGCATAGAAAAACATTCACTTTCAACAGTTTTTTTCATATGGTATTTCTTTGCTACTAAATACAGGATTACTGTTTTCAATATTTATGATTACACTTTTTCATTCTGCATTGCTGATTTCCATTTTGTTTTCTCTTCTGCTCTAAAGTTGCTTGGAATGCTGACTGGGCAGAATTTATTCTCTCTAGGATTTTCTCCTTGTCCTACATGCTTTGAAACCAAACTTCTCTAAAGATTTACACAACCTAATTTTGTTTACTGCAAAAAATTGACTCAAAGTGAAATAATAATCTTGTCAGTAAGACACAATACACAGAACTGTTTTTCAAACAAAGCTCTAAAGTAACCTAATAGTAGTGCTGGGATATTTCACTTTCCTTCTGTTGTGTTTTTTTCCATGTTTTTCTACATTAAAAATATGTATTATTTTAAGCAGGTATTGTGCCTTAATTTTAATATGCATAAATATTGAAGAAAGCATATCAGCTTTTGTTCTGAAACAATCAGTTTATATGGACTCACATACATATTACACTGACTTTTTTTCAAGCTCGAGGTATCTTTTTCTTTTTAAAAAAATGCCTGTTTAAGAAAAAATGTTTTTTATAGCAATATGCTTTTATAGAATCCCTACTTATGTCAAGAAAAATATAGGAAGCTGCCTCATGAAAAGCTAATCCAGTATTCTTATATGGTTAGTGTAATATATATCAACCTTAAATTTAGACATATCAAAGACCTTCCTTCCTTCCTTCCTTCCTTCCTTCCTTCCTTCCTTCCTTCCTATTAGAATAGAATAGAATGGAATGGGATGGGATGGAATGGAATGGAATGGAATGGGATGGAATGGAATAGAATAGAATTTTATTGGCTAAGTGTGATTGGACACACAAGAAATTTGTCTTGGTGCTCTCAGTGTACACAAAAGAAAAGATAAGTTTGTCAAGATTCATAAGGTACAACACTTAAGGATAAGCTATGAAATCATATTAGGAACCAGTCAATATAAATTGTGAGGATACAAGCCACAAAGCTATAGTCATATAGTCATTTGTGGGAGGAGATAGGTGAAGTGAATGATGAGTAGATTAATATTAGTGTAATTAAACTGCACTACTTTAAATTAAATTAAAATAATTAAAATATTAAATTGCTAACTACTTTAAATTAAATTAAAATATTAACTGCTAACCAGAGCATGCAAAACATTTGCTAGACCAATTTTCAAATACAGCTTGCCTGTCTGGAATCTGCACTATATATCGGACATTAATAAAATTGAGAGAGTCCAGAAATATTTCACAAGAAGAGTCCTCTACTCCTCTACTCGCAAAAGAATACCTTATTCCACCAGACTCGAAATTTTGGGGTTAGATAACTTAAAGCTACATCACGTTTGATCCGATCTAAATGTAGTTCATAAAATCATCTGCCACAATTGCCTACCTGTCAATGAATATTTCAGCTTCAACTGCAACAATACACGAGCACACAATATATTCAAACTCAATGTAAACCACTAGAAACTTGACTGCAGAAAATATGACTTTAGCAACAGAGTGATTGTTGTGATTCAGTCTGAGGCTCCTCAGGGAACGGCTGGAACTCTGCCGGCTCCATGCTCAGAGGGGGAGGACGAGGAACAGGAGGAGGAGGAGGACCAGGCAGACGGGGAAGAGGAATGTCAGGATGAGGAGGAGGGAGAACAGCCTGAGACCCCTGGGGGGGAGCTCTCCCCAGCGAATAGCCTGGAATCATTAGATGAGAATGCACAAGTCATCATATATATGAGGCAGAGAAGGGCAGCACAACGAAGGGGACAATTAGCCAGGTATTTCCATCCCTAATAGGCAACAGCTGGGTTTGGGTGTGGTTCTCCTCAGAAAGGTTGAAAAGGCAGGCCCGCCCTTCCTGTATTGTGGAGAGTTATCTTTTGGGAGTCCTGTGACCTTGCTTCGATCCTTGGCATCTCTGATTCTGGCTTGTGGCCTCGAAGGCTGAAAACTTGGGGGAGGCGTGGGTTTTATTATCTACAGTGGTGTGTGTGCCAGCAAGAAGCCTGTTGTATTGTCTGGCCGTCGTGACTCTTCTGTGAAGCTTCATAGCATTCCAGTTTGTAAGAACAGTTTTTGTTATCTGTGTTTGTTTTCAAAGATATAAAATGACTTTGCTTTTTATCAGCGTGTCTGGATACTCTTTTTAGTTGGTGTTGGCATCTGGGGGAACCCAGACAGAACAGTGATCAATGCCTGGAATGTACTACCTGACTCTATGGTTTCTTCCGCCAAACCCAAAATCTTTAACCTTAGACCTCACAGTCGACCTTAGAACACAGTTGACCTCACCCCATTCCTAAGAGGTCCATAAGGGGTGTGCATAAGCACACCATTGTGCCTACTCTCTCTGTTCTACTGTCCTGTTGTCCAAATTTATCTGTACCTTCTTCACTTTTGTTTATGCTTATACCAATTTCTGATATCTTGTACATTTTTGACAAATAAATAAAATAAAATAAGGCAAAGCTCACTTTGTCTTTCCGGAACCAAGTTGCCTTTGGGGAAAAGGAATGGATGGAAATCAGATATTTGTTCTCAGTGTTCAAAGCCTAACATTTTGCAAATCTTTGTAAAAGATGGAATACTTTAAGAGTAAGTTGAAGAGCAGTCCTTACTTTAGTCTGTTCTTTGTGGTGTTCCTGAAAACATACATAAGTGCCATAGCAACCACATTCCCTGGAAATGGTCACCATGAGCAACAGCACTGAAATGGAATTAAGTATAATAGTCTAAAATCCATCAGCAGTTAATGCTGCAGCAAAGCTAAATATCTTTATTTTGCTGTCAAACTTGTGTGACTGATCCAGGTAAAGAAACATTGGGGAAATAAACAAGTATAATTGTTTGAATAGATTGTCTCCTTTTTTCATTTCTACTTTTGCCTCCTTCTCCCCACTTCTTCCTGAAAATCCTCCAGCTACTTTGATATGCTGACTATGGAATTCTGGGAGTTGAAATCCATTCTTCTCACCCTTCTTGAGGTTGAGAATCACTGCTCTATAGCAAGGCTCAGGATATCTTGACTTCAGATATTTCCTTGTGCATGATAAATTTTCAGGGATATAATGAAATTTAATGCATAGGAAGTACATAGTACAGTGATGGGGAACCTATGGCATGGGTGTCACAGGTGGCATGTAGAGCCATATCTGCTGGCACATAAGCCATTGCCCTTCCTCAGTCCCAATGTGCACATGTGTGCCAAACAGCTGATTTTGGCTTACACAGAGGCTCTGGGAGGGCGTTTTTGGCTTCCAGAGAGCCTCTGGGGAGATGGGGAGGGTAAAAACAGTCCGTTTCCAGCCTCCACAGAAGGCTTCTGGGGGATGGGGGAAGCCCTCCCCAAGCATTGAATTATGAGTGTGGGGACTCATGCGTGCACGATAGTGCGCACATATGCTCTTTCAGCAAGGAAAAAATATAGTAATATTCAGGAATTTTTAAAATAGTATAACTTGTGTCAGGCTTAGGTGCCAGTTCACCTAACTGCCCAAGGACCAGGTTCAACAAAATTCTTTAGGTATCCTTCCAGAGCAGAAAAAAAAAATCTCATACAGCCTTCAAAAATACCAGACTAATATTGGGAGACACATAGTATTAGGAAGAATCTGAATCATGGAAATCTATTTGTTTGTTTGTTTGTTTGTTTGTTTGTTTGTTTGTTTGTTTGTTTGTTTGTTTGTTCGTCCATTCGTTTATTTATTTTATTGTATTTCTATGCCACCCAACTCCTGAAGGATTGGGCAGCTTACAACAGGATATAAAATACATTTTAAAACATCATAAAAGATTAAGAAAAAACAGTTTAAAAAATCACATACATACATATCATTCAAGCCCAGATCTTGTAAAATTATGAGATCAACAGCTCCAAGCCTGCCAGAAAATCCAGATCTTCAATGCTTTCCAGAAGGACAATAGAGTGGGAGCAGTCTGGATCTCAGATGGTAGTTGCTTCCAGAGAGCAAGGGCAGCCACAGAGGAGGCTCTTCCCTGTGGGCCCACCAGCTGACACTGTTTAGCTGATGGGACCTGGAGGAGACTAGCTCTGTGGGATCTTACCAGTCACTGGGAACTATGAGGTAGAGAGCGGTCTCAGAGATAACCTGGCCTTAAGTCATTTAGGGCTTTAAAGGTAATAGCCAACACCTTGAATTGAGCCAGGAGACCAATAGGGAGCCAGTGCAGCTCATGGAGGATTGGTGTAGTGTGAGTGTACCTAGGTGCACCCACAACCACTCACGCAGCTGCATTCTGGACCAATTGTAGTCTCCGAATGTTCTTCAGTATTAGCTCCATGTAATGTGTGTTGCAATAATCCAACCATGAGGTGATAAGGGCATGAGTGACTGAGCGGAGAATCTCCTGATCCAAGTAAGGTCGCAATTGGTGCACCAAACAAACCCATTCAAAGGTGTTAGCCACAGCTGTTAGCTGTTAACTGTGGGTCTACTAAGACACCCAAATTGTGAACCTGTTCTGAGAGGGACAATTTCTGTCCCCAACCATGGATGGACCATCAATACAATCTTTAGGAGGCAGTACACAGCCACTTGGTCTTGTCTTGGTTTGATCTGAGTGGGTATCATCAGCATATTGCTGATATCTCACCCCAAAATGTTGGATGACCTCACCCAGTGGTATCATGTAGATATTAAACAGGAGGGGGGAGAGGATTGAGCCCTGAGGCACCTCACAAAAAAGGGGGTCTAGGGGTCAACCTCTGTCCTCCTACCAACACCGACTGTGAATAACCAGAGAGATAGGAGGAAAACCACTGCAGCACGGTGCCTCCCAAACCTAGGTCCTTTAGTCAATGGTATTGAAAGCCACTGAGAGGCCAGGTAGCACCAAGATGGAGGAATAACCCCCATCTCAGACTCACCAGAGATCATCTATCAGTGTGACCAAAGCAGTTTCCATGCTATAGACAGGTCTGAAGCCAGATTGACAAGGGTCCAGATAATCCGTTCCATCCAATGACCATAGGAGTTAAAGTGTCACCACAATCTCTACAACCTTTCCCACAAAGGGAGGGTTGGAGACTGGATGGAAGTTCTTTAATTATGCTGGATCCAGAGAATGCTTCTTGAGGAGGGGGGTCTCACCACCACCTCCTTTAAAGGTTGAGGAAAGGACCTTTCACTCAAGGATATGTTAACTAAAGCCTTAAACCAGCCTCGTGTCACCCCCCTGCTGGCAGAAATCAGCCAGAAGGAGCATGGCTCCAACAAACAAGTGGAGGAATTCATCACTCCTACAGTCTTGTTTACTCAGGAGTCATAGGCTCAAGTTCATTCCATATAATAGAACTAAGATCTGCCCTGTCATCTCAGTCAGAATTGCCCAATCGGAGTTGAGATCTATCCGAATCTGAGCAATTTTACCTGATATAAGCTGAGCAAACTCCTCAGCTCTACCCCACAGGGGGCCTTATTTTCCCACTACATTAAGGAGGGAATAAACAGGGTGGCTCGGCGTGAATCAGCAAATGCAGTAAGAGTGGAAAAATGTGAGCATTTTGCTGTTCGTGTCACCACTAAATAAGTCCTAATAAAGGTTCTTAAATGTGTTGGTCAGAATCAGAGTTACTGGTCCTCCAGTGTCACTCTAGATATTTCTTCTGGTGCTTCATCTCCTGGAGCTCCTTGGTACACCAGGGACCTTTCCTGGATCCATTGCCGTGGAGAGGTTGTAAAGGCGCAATCCAATCCAATGCCCCCAATGCCACCGTATTCCAGGCAGCCACCAGGGACTCAGCTGGATTTTGGACAAGGGAGTGTGGTATCACCACAAGTTTGTTTTGGAACCTTACAGGGTCCATTAGGCTTCTGGGGCAGAACCACATAATCGATTCCACTTCCCTGCAGTGGGGGAGTAGCATCCTGAAGTCTAACCTCAGTAGGAAATGATCTGGCCTTGACAAGGGAAAAGAATCTATATCCATTAATTCCAGATCATCTCTCCACTGCCCCAAGAGGAACACCATGTCAAGGTGCGTCCTTCCCTCCACTATAAGAAGGACCCTGAACTACTTGGGTCAGGTCCATGGTTGTCGTGGGAGCCATAAACTCCTGAGCTGCATCCGAGGAATTGCCAAGTGACAACAAATGGAAGTCCCCAGCACCATAAGCCTGGGGAACTCCACCACCAACTTGCTCTCCCTTGACAATGCAAAGACCTTGTGGCAATGTATGGACATCCAGGATTTTTTGACAGTTGCCCTTCAATTTATACTTAAAAACTTTAAAATTGTAGACCATTGTTGAATTGTAACTTATACTAATAAAAAAGTTTTCCCTGTACTGAAGTCTGAACTTCTTTCTGCAATAGAAAGCAAATTTGTTCCATTATCTCTCTGACAGGGCATAAAATATTTGGTCTTAAACCTGCCTTTGTAGTGTTCTATTCTCTAGGCTAAGCACGCTCAGATTTTAATATCTTACTCCAATGCAAATCCTGTTTATTTGACAGAACCCCGAATGAATTCCACCTAGTTGTGAATTTTGCTACCCTATAGCAAAATATTATGACATTTTCCTCCACACTGTGACTCTTTCATCTTGTATCCCAGCCTGGGAATGATTTGCTCAATCATTTCAGAGTAAACACATAGTAGAAATCATTCTTTCTGTCATTAAATCTGTTTGTTGCATACGTAAGAAAAGTCATTCAGTCCAGGATTCTGTGTCACTCATTGTCCACTATGCCTTTGGAAATCGTGATGGGAGGCTTCCTTCCAGTCATTTCTAAGTAATAAACATTCTGCTTAAGACTTTTAAGCAGCCATTAATTAAAAATCTTATCCTCCATGAATTTGTTCAGTCCAATGTCTGCAGATAAATCTCACAATTTGTGCTGTATATAAAAAGGATTTCTTTCTGCTCTTCTTCTAAGACAACTCCTGATATATGAGATGACAGAATATACAAAATGATATATATTAATTATTGACTTGATTAACAGTATAATCTCCTATCACTGTGTTTCTCAAAGTATTAAACATACAAGTGACAGAATATTACTGCACTCAAATCATGTTACCACCATTACCACTTATTTTGAGGACAACCATAAAAAATTTTTAAGGCTGCATAAGCATTGTGACTAAGTGTCATTTTCTGGACTTACGCCTGAATTCATCACTATCTGTCATACCAACACAGTCAGTACTTTCCAACCTTTTTTTCTTACCCATCTCTCTAATTGACTTATATGGACAGTGGGGTTATTGCAAAGCTTTATCCATAAAAATCTGTTGCCTGTCTGTCTAAAAGATTCAATTTGGAACAGCTAAGGAAAGCTGTTCTGCTGATTGAGAATCTTAGAGCGCACTTTTTTTGTTAAAGGGCAATGATTCTATGAACTCAAGGAAGTGATGTTTTAATGAAAAGTTAATTTTGTAAGGAAAGCAAAAGAATAAGAGTACTGAATAATACTATGCTGAATCTACATTTCCTAAAGGTTTTCTTCTGTAGAAGAGTCTCCAATTTTTCTGTTTTACCCTTGGGAGGCATGGAAATGTTTTCCACTCTTTTCATGGCATTTTTATGGCTATCTTGTATTGGAATGACTAAAGATAATATTTTGTTTGTTTGTTTATTTGTTTGTTTGTTTCATGTTTCTTCATCATTCTACAGTTTCTGTGGCTTCTAATTGGGAAATTTCTATTCTGTTATTTTATTTTAGGGTTGCTTAGTAAAACAAGGGAAAAGTTTTTATCTGCTGTGCAGAAATATTGTATAATAAAAGGAAGTGTATTCTCACACCCCCTGGACTACTTATAGTTGCAAAAGTTTCCATAAGGGAGTAATTTCAAATCCTAATGGCACAAAAACATTTGGCAGGGAATCCATGTTCTATTATAAATCGCCCACCTTCCCCCCCCCCCAGAATTGAGAAAAAAGTGCTTACTAATATTGTTGTGTTAGTACTGATTCTGGAAAATATTTTTAATAATGGGAATTTGGGGATTTGTGGTTCTTCCCAATGAGGCCAAAGTAGCATGATCCTTGGAATGGAAAAATAATCTCTCTGTGTGTCTCTGTCTCTGTCTTTTTCTATCTGTCATCTAGCCATCAGCTGTCATCCATCTCTTCATCATATATCTCATCTAACATCTCTCTCTCTCTCCATCTACCTATCTACCTATCTACCTATCTACCTATCTACCTATCTACCTATCTACCTATCTACCTATCTACCTATCTACCTATCTACCTATCTACCTATCTACCTATCTACCTATCTACCTATCTATCTATCCATCCATCCATCCATCCATCCATCCATCCATCCATCCATCCATCCATCCATCCATCCATCCATCCATCCAACCAACCAGTTTCTTTCTTCTTTTTTTCATCCACCCTGTTTCTTATTGTTGGCAATCTTGACTGCAGCCAGTCATAAGTCACAAGGACATTTATTAGAGATCAAGTGGATAAACTATTTCTCCAAATTATGATCTCTGAACATGTGCTGTAAAATCCTTGGGTTTAAATATTTTTGTTTCAAGGGCTAGACAGTGTTATATTATTTAACAACTGAATGTCTTTGTTGCTTTAGGCATTATACTTTTTAAGTAGCATTGTTGAAAGTCGACTGTCCTGGACCAAATTGTTCTTTATAACATGATAATAAACCTTGAAAACTAAATAATTAAAAGGCTCAGGATTATTATTTTAGGACTGCTAGAACTTTAATCACCAGTCAGATATTTCTACTTTAAGCCATTCCATTAAAGAGGCATAGGAATCTGGACTGAAGTTGACAAATTTAAGGCTCATGAATCTTACGTTGTATGGAGACATTTGCTATTTCTTGCCATGAGATGACAAATAAAGACAGTGAGAAAGTACATGAATGTTAGATGAAACAAACAAAGCAATCACTTGCAAAGATATTGAAATCATGTAAGATGCATTCCCAATGATTTATTGAGGAACATCTGTCTTCTGAGAAAGAAAAATATTAGAAATGGAGGGGGGGAAGGCACAATACATAATAAAAACTGCAGTGTACTAAAGCATGTTACATATGTATTCATACAAATAGAGTGGCTGCCTCTGCAATAGTATATAACATGTTGAGAACTGAATGAAAGAATATGATAGCCACATGGCACTTGTATATTCTAAACCCATATAGTGAGGTCAGAGGTAGATTCTGGCTTATCTCGCTGCCGATTCACTTCCTCACATGCTGCAGTGCTACAAACTCAGCTTCTGTGCAGGCACAAGGGCAAAAAACAAAATGGTGGTGCCTATGACGAGCAAGGAAAAATTCCTGCTACCAGCAGGAACCCACTTCTGAGTGAGGTCAAGGGCAATGAACTCTCAGCATAAATTAATGTGCAGAGTCAGTCTGAAGACAGGTCCTACACATTAATTGCCCATAATAAGAATAACGAAGATGATTGAGTAATTTAATTTAATTTAATTTAATTTAATTTACTTTAATTTAATTTAATTTAATTTAATTTAATTTAATTTAATTTAATTTAATTTAATTTAATTTAATTTAATTTAATTTAATTTAATTTAATTTAATTTAATTTAATTTAATTTAATTTAATTAATTTAATTTAATTTAATTTAATTTAATTTAATTTAATTTAATTTAATTTAATTTAATTTAATTTAATTTAATTTAATTTAATTTAATTTAATTTAATTTAATTTAATTTAATTTAATTTAATTTAATTTAATTTAATTTAATTTAATTTAATTTAATTTAATTTAATTTAATTTAATTTAATTTAATTTAATTTAATTTAATTTAATTTAATTTAATTTAATTTAATTTAATTTAATTTAATTTAATTTAATTTAATTTAATTTAATTTAATTTAATTTAATTTAATTTAATTTAATTTAATTTAATTTAATTTAATTTAATTTAATTTAATTTAATTTAATTTAATTTAATTTAATTTAATTTAATTTAATTTAATTTAATTTAATTTAATTTAATTTAATTTAATTTAATTTAATTTAATTTAATTTAATTTAATTTAATTTAATTTAATTTAATTTAATTTAATTTAATTTAATTTAATTTAATTTAATTTAATTTAATTTAATTTAATTTAATTTAATTTAATTTAATTTAATTTAATTTAATTTAATTTAATTTAATTTAATTTAATTTAATTTAATTTAATTTAATTTAATTTAATTTATATGCTGCCCAATCCCGTTGGACTCAGGGCATCGTGGAGAAGACAACATCAGATACTGTAAGTGGCTTAGAAAAAGTGGGATATCACATTTCTACCAATTAAGAACCTTGAAAGAAAAGCAGTAACCCTGAACTGAATTATCATTCCATTGCCACAAAGCAAAAGCTGTAATTTCTTCTATGGATGGAATGGAAGGCTGGGAGAATTAAATATAATGGGACTGGTTGAGAAAGGGATATAATGATAACAAAGTGAAAATACCTTGAAGTTGAATTGGACTTATGGAAACCTTGTGGGTATCAACCTTGCAATGTTAGCAGCAATATTGAAGACTTTGTCAATTTTTTCTAGAATGCTTTTCAGCTTTTTAGTATAGCCTAAAGCTTTTTTTTTAACCCTGCTGTTCTGTTTAAGAAAAATAACAAATCTTATGTTCCCGGGTCACCCTGACCCGGACCGAAAACTCTTCATTTGCAGTGCTTATGTTTGGTCTTTTTGAAAGCTTTTTTCACTTGGAAAGTAGTCTGAACATTTCTGCACACAATGATATGAAAATTGAAATGAAAAAAGTAAATCTTATTGGTTTATTTTGCGGATATAATGCACGCCCCCCCTGTTTTTGTGAAATTTTTTTCAATTTATGGATAGTTTTGCTTGCAAAATGCATTCTATTTTACTAAAGTTGCTATGGGACAAAAATTCCTTTAAAAACAAAGCGTGGCATTATTTTTTTTTGCCAAACTGGGATTCCAAACTATCTAAGGGAGGTTTAACAACCAAACATTTTTGTATATTTATGTTAAACAAACTTGTATTTATATTAACCAGGCTTTAAAGTCTTTTTAACACATATTTTAACTTTGTCCTTATTTTGTTCTTTATCCTGTTTTAATTCGATTCTTAATTAGATGCCTCCTATATAGTTTTATCATTTGCATTTGTAAACCATTCAGAGTCACCTGGATAGCAAGATAGGCAGTGTTTATATTTGATAATAAATAAACACATAAACAAACAAATAACTTCTAATGCATAGAAGCATTAGAGCATCTTCAACACTCCCTTGAAGAGCATTTGGAGACTTCAGCTGGTGCAGAATAAAGCAGCACGTGCAATAATGGTTGTACCAAGGTACACCTGTATTATTCCAATTTTACACATGCTGCATTGGTTGCCAGTCGGTCTCCGAATGCAATTCAAGGTGTTGGTTATCACCTTTAAAGCCCTAAATGGCTCAGGGCCAGACTATTTATGGGACCACATCCTTGCTCATACCTTGCTGCGGCCAGTAAGGGTCCACAGAGTTGGCCTTCTCTAGGTCCCGTCCACCAAACAATGTCAGTTGGTGGGACCTCGGGGAAGAGCCTTCTCTGTGGTGGCTCCAACCCTTTAGAACCAACTGCCTCCAGAGATCCGCATTATCTCCACCCTACTGGTCTTCCGGAAAGCCATTAAGACCTGGCTTTTCTGGCAGGTGTGGAATTAAACTGATTGCAAATATGTATGCTTTTTATATTACTGTTATTACTGACTTTTATTATTAGATTTTAACTGTTTTTATTGTTGTTATATTTATTCCAATTGTTAGCTGCTCAGAGTCTGCTTGGAGTGAGCAGCATATTAAATAAATAAATAAACAAATAAACAAATAAACAAACAAACAAACAAATATGTTAATTGACTAAAAATAGAACACTACATTTTATATTGCCTAACATAAGACATCTTAGTCTGTTGCTTCCTCAATTGATTCTTAGCTTCTTATTAATGAAGAGAGTCATTTGTTCCATTTAGTTCAATTAAATGGAACAAAATTATACTATGCTGTTTTTTATTCTTGCAGAATTACATCTAACATGAGAATTCCACATGTAAATCAAACAGGTCAATTCATTCCAAGATTATCAAATAAGAGGAGTATATTCCTCTCAGAGCATATTAACTGTATGTTTTAAAAATGTAAAAAAAATCCACCCTTTATAATGTTGAATTTTAAATAAAATTTAATAATATGAAACCAGCATATCTTAAGAAAAAATATCTGAAAGCAGCTTTAGGGAAATAATTATAATATAATGAAATATTCAATTTTTTTTAAAAATTGATTGTAAAACCAATACAAAGTATCCAATCTCTAATTTGTGTATCTGGTAGCATGTTTGCAAAGTGGAAATTCTGCTAATCATTTTCTTGTGGATAGGGATAGAATCATTGTTCCACTTTAGTGCTGAATTTCTGGAGAGTTCAACTCCTTAAAAAAGACCCTGCCACTTAGTTTTGCTGAAACACAAAAATGGGGGCATAGTACTGTCATGGTCCAAGCAAGGGTTCTAATCTTATTAAACCTTATTAAAAGGTTTCTTCCTGGAAGCTAATGCACTGCAATGAACGTCTGATAGAGATATTTAAGACTAGTATGATTAGTATGATACAGAGTTTAAGTGAATGATCAGTAATTTTGTATTTGAGTAGCACTCTCAGATGGATATAGCTAATCTAAATTATTTGTTTTGTTTTCCATTTGTTTAGAATATTATTTTCATTTTAGCTCTATAGATTGTCTTGTGGAAAATATATCTTCATTTTCTTTAATGAAGACAGAGAGAAAACAAATATCAAATCAGCTTCTGAAATTCCTTACTTCTTTAACACAAAGATTCCTTGCCCTCTAACTGCTTCTGGTTTCAATGGTTCTTCACTTTTATCAGTATTCTGCTACTTCACTACCCATATGATCTGCCAATTCCCAAAGAAGTAACAATGAATTGCATGTCTTTAGTAATTTCAGTTCAAGCTCCTTTAAATAATAATTCAATAAACTGGATAAATTCCTCATGAAATTTTTCCTGCTGGGCCTCTATAAAGATTGACAAGTATATAATTAATGAGTCTAATTAAAAGGGTAATGCAATACGGTGCTGAAATCTGGTTTTCAGTTTTTAAAGATAAAGGCAATTTTTTTAAAAAAAAACTTTTGAACTACCGTATTTTAGAATTTATTTATTTATTTATTTATTTATTTATTTATTTATTTATTTATTTAGTTAGTTAGTTAGTTAGTTAGTTAGTTAGTTAGTCCAATACACAATGAGGATTTTAGTGGGTATATATCTATATACACATAGTAAAATACATGATGAAGGTTATAGAGGAGATACTCATAGTAAAATATATATCTAAGAAATAATAGAAAAGAAGATATAGTAATAGAACATATCAATGAAAGAATAGAAGAAGAGATATAGGAATAGAAGAAAGGTATAGGAGATATAGGAGAGCAATAGGACAGGGGACGGAAGGCACTCTAGTGCACTTGTACTCGCCCCTTACTGAGGAATCTGGATAGGTCAACCGTAGATAATCTAAGGGTAAAGTGTTGGGGGTTTGGGGATGATACTATGGAGTCTGGTAATGAGTTCCATGCTTCGACAACTTGGTTACTGAAGTCATATTTTTTACAGTTACAATTTGTTTTAGTTGTACTTCAAGTTTGTGATTCTGTATCAGTATGTAGCTTCTTGGCTAGTTGGCTTCAGGTTGACTAATTTGAAAAAGCTTCAAAGCAGGAATTTCACTACAAACAAGGGGTGGAAACAGAAGTTATACTTTATGAGTTGCATTGACCACCTTAGTACTAAAATGGGCAGAATTGGTTCTTATTTCCAGATAAAGAGAGATGAAATAGAGGGGCTACGAATAGAAGAATGATATGCATACAGCATGATGTAACATGATATATTTTGCACTTGTCTTCAGCTAAATGTCTTTTCTCAATGATTATCATGCTTTTCTGCAGTCCGTTTAGTATTTCCCCAGCAGAGCAACAGGGGTGAGGCACAAATTCTTTTGTACTCACATCACAATTATGCTAGAGGTGGAGCCTTGATCATGACATTATAACCATATTTTGTCATTTTGATATCATCAGTAGTTTTGAATACGTCTTCCCATGTCATTCAGCCAAGTCAAGAACATCACACCCTCTCATAAGAATATCATCACATTATTTTTTTTTGGTGGCGGGGGTGGTGGTGGTATTTTTTCTCATTAAACAGTGTGAGTGCAATTTGTTTTTCATTAAATTGAATTATATTTTATAAACAACTTTAAATGCAGTTCTAGCAGGAATGAATTCATGATTAAAGCACTAAAAGGGAATTTTGTTCATTGACAGGTTTTGGTTTATAAACACAATTATGACATAAATATTACCAGATGTGTACCTCCAGATGTATAGTGTGACTATAAATCCATAATTCCCTACCAGAATTGCTAGTGATATGTAATTTTCTATTCCTTTTCTTTCCTTTGTAAAAAAAACCCTGATGTAATAATCATCAGTTGAGAAGCTATATGCATTGATTTATTTTAGTCAAAAAATCAAACAAATAATTGGTGTTTGTGAATACATTCCCTACTCTTTGGATTACTAAAACAAAGAGGAAAAAAATAGTTGAAACCCATCATCAAACAGAGACATGTTTCAGTATATTTGGAATGCAATAACTTAATTATGTCATCTTTTTGGCAGCTGAACTGCCCAGCACTTTTATTCCTTCCAAAAGGACAGAATAAACAAATGTGTGCTAATGATTGATCCCCAATAACCAATATTGAAAGCAATGTGTGTTACTGTCTCAATTTTAAAGTACTAGTTCATATATGCATAGTGTATAGTTCATATATACAAATCTTTGCTCTGGATTTTAATTCACCATCTGAATTCCACAGTTCTCTGATGCATCTTCTGCCAGAAGCCAAGGAAGAAATTTATGACTCAGCTATAGCCTTCTAATTATTTCTGTGCACTCTATGCAAGGGTGGGCTACTGCCTGGATGGGGGGAATGCAGTGGGGTAGTGAAAATGGAGCTCCATTCCAGAACACCCAATTTGCACTGAAAAATGTTGAAAGAAAATGCATAAGCCACGCCCACAGTGTAGTAGTAAAAAATTTGGTAGCCCTTCACTGACTCTATGCAAATTATAGTTAACCTGCATATGGTAAGTACCCAATTTTGAGGGTACCAATATTCTAAGCAGAACATTCATTATGAGACACTATTTAAATCTACGTTCTGATCTTGGTTGTAGCTTAATGTATCTTATCTCAACAATATTTTGTGGTTCCAGTGAATCAGAAAGGTCAGCAGTTCAGCGGATTGAATCCCTAGCGCCCCATAATAGAGTGAGCTCCCATTACTTGTCCAACTTCTGCCAACCTACCAGTTCTAAAGCATATAAAAATGCAGGTAGGCTGGATTAGCATTGAAGTTCTGTGGGCTGGCAGGAGGAGATGAGATGGATGCCTCTTGTAGCATCCTGCCAGCAAAAAGGAGCATGTACCTCCCAGCCTGTTTTTAGCCTCCACACCTCCAGAAGCACTCTGTTGGCCAAAAATGGAAAATGTATGTGTTGTGAGGAATATGCAACACTGTGAGCTGTTTTTGTTTTAAATTTCCAAGCCAGCCCGACAGGCCAGATTTAAGCACCGTGGGTCTTGAGTTTGACATCCCTGACCTAATCTTTGTGTTTTTAGTCCTTGATTATGTTGTACAAGAGACATTCACATAAATCAAGCATATCTTCTTGGTTTCACTGAGTAGAAAGTATTTAGCTGGAAATGTTATAAATCTAGCCTTACCTAAAAAGTTAACAAATATTTCTATTCCAGAACAAGAAATATAGCAACAAATATTACATCTTCATTCTTTTTTGTTCTGCTCTTCAGAATTGAAAAGATTGGGAGATACCCTGTTATGCCAACTTGCATACTGAAGGACTTCCATTTCGTTTTATTTTCAGCTTTGGATCAGAATCACAGAGCTCATGTGGAAATTATGGATCACATTTTATCCACAATTGACTCTTTAACAAGGTTAAATAAGAGGCTTCGTGGCACCCAGCAATACATACAAAAATATACTGTTTTTTAATAATATGGTCCAGTTACTTCCCTATTCTAGTCTGCAACAGGGCAGAAAAGGATTTCATTTCTTTCACATTTGGCTTGAGAAAATGGGTTTGAGCTGCATGGTAGCATTTGACAGCAATGATACATAGAACAATTTCTAAACCACTTTTGGGATAGTTTAGAGTATGCTGAATGCAGTATACAGAGACCCATGCTGTTTTGGAACAGTACGGAATGGTGCAAGAGTAGGGGTCCTCATTTTTAAAAACTTTCAGTGCAGGTAGAAACACCTTATGTATTTATTTGGTGAAAACCCTTCTATAAAGTGTGTTAGAGCATGGTGACTGGTAAAACAAATTAATGTCAGGGTTCCAAGTAATACCCCCAATGACAAATGGTGCCTTTTTCAGTTTTCTGTGTTATTTTATTCACAGAAGGATAACTCTGGATCCAGCCTAATGTTTATATAATTTACCACAGTGCAGACTACATACCTTTCTTTAGTTTACAAATCTTTTAATCCCATAAAGTTGATCTTGAACATAATTAAGTCTCATGTGATATTGTCCTAATTTAAAAGTACAGCTAAGGAAGCTTAGCCTTATGGTTTGAAAGACGTTGATCTGCTTTAGGAATAAATTGTAGGTATTAGATAAAATTGTGAAAGATAATTTTGTCTGTTTCTCGTCGGCACATGTTAATGATATTTTTAGATTTCTCTGTCTTGATGGAATGTTTATTTAGTTAAAATAAAATAAAATAAAATTAAGGAACTTCTATAAATTATAGAAGATCTTATGTTCTAATTTATATTTCTGATTATATAAATATATTCATGACTAAATTTGATAAGACTAATAGAGTGCATTTCACGAATTGAGCTTAAACTAAAATATATGTTGGATTTTTAAAGAAATATTGTATCTATAAAAACTCCCTTTTAATGATCCTGTATTTTTTATTATTTTTGGAATAGAATCAGGATGACTGGATGGAGCTGAGCATTTATCTATCTATCTATCTATCTATCTATCTATCTATCTATCTATCTATCTATCTATCTATCTATCTATCTATCTATCTATCTATCTATTTGATTTTTATGCTGCCCTTCTCCTTAGACTCAGGGCGGCTTACAACATGTTAGCAATAGTACTTTTTAACAGAGCTAGGCTATTGCCCCCACAATCCGGGTCCTCATTTTACCCACCTTTGAAGGATGGAAGGCTGAAATCACTCAGCTCCATTCAGTTGTCTTGACTCTACCCCCACCCCCACCCCACTCCAAATTTTGAAATACATAGATATTTTATTCCAAAAGGAATATTTATGTATTTGATAAAAAGTATAAACAACTTTAATAACTTTAAAAGCATAAGTTTAATCTTGGCTTCTAGCTTAACTACTATATGTATTGACAAGGACACAAACCTAGAAAGAACTATCTATTATTTTACCATTATACTGAAATATTTGAAATTCTGACATAACTAGAAATTTTCAATATTATAAATATTTTATTAGAATAAAAAAATACATACAGATAGCCATAGGATATATACACACAGCTAATAGTTGAAAGAAAATTAGGCAAAACCTTTTCAATATGAAACTAGTATATTCTAAACATCTCATGGAGACAATAGCAGTAGAAGGTAAGTTCAGTAAGTTTATCATGAAAATGGTAATAATAGGAACAAGGTGTAGAATTTTCTTGTAACACGAATGGTAAAGTTACCATTCAGTGGATGAATATTTGCTATGTATTATGTAAAGGAACTTTATTCCCATTGAAAGACACGTACTTGGAAGCATCAGTAGTTCCCATTTTTCATGTTGAGGAGCCAGTAGCTACAGTGTTATTTTAATATGTACATTATATACAGACACCGAAAAGGAAAAACTGTCAAAGTTGTAGTCATACAATTATTATTTTTTTGTTCTGAAAACCTAATAAAATATAGAGCAAAGTTTGACTTTTTACAGATCTCTTTCAAGAGTCTACCTCAAGTGTTGAGTAGAAAGGTCAGAAAAAGTTAATCCATACAAATTGTATTTGGAGTGAGAATTATTTTTAGAAGCATTGAAATTGTAAACAAGGTATGCTAAACATTATTTGCAATGAAAACATTGGTCAAAAAGAAAATTAAATTTGTTTATATAAATAAGAGAGCAGGAATCATCCAGAATAATTCTAAACAATGGGATAGAAACATTGCAATTGGACCTACATCCAAAGAGAGTATAACCTGGCATTTAGGACAGCAACAAATTGAGGGTTGCATATTCAAACACATTACATATAATTTAGGAAGTTATTTCCTGGCTATAAGGCTCTGGTGCATTGTACTGGATGTTCTATTCTGGGCACTTCATCTGTTCCTAAAAAAATGCAAAGCAAAATACTAATACAGAGAAAAACACAATGTAAAGCTAAGAGCACAAGAGCTACAGTAGCTTATTAAAAGGATGTGCAAGCATAAATAAAATAAGTGCAGATACTTTTAGAATTTCATATATCAAGAAGACCATAAATGTTAAGGACGAAGTTGACAGCTGCATGGATGAAAAGAGTTGCAAGTGAATTCATCCTGTATAGCTTCTGAAGTACCTTCATAGATTAATATGGTTTTGAACCAAAAAGCAGCACAGTTCTTTTTTATGTGGGTGGAAAGACATGAAAAAATAAGATATCATTCAGTGCTCTAATGTAACAGCCAATCCTGGGATTTTCCATTTTTATATTTTGAAACTGTACAAATACGTTTTTCAACTACGAAACTCTAGGAGATTGCATCTGTCTAGAACAGAGAAGAATATTATCTCCTTGAACAGCCTCTACAAATAAAGCAAATACAAAAAAATTGAGGGAAAAAAACTAGCAGATGCTACCAAACATTAACAATGCTAAAAAATAAAATAAAAAAGGAAGCATGATGAACTTTTTAGTAAACCAGTTTTTTTGAGACTTAATAGTTTACAAAAAAAGTAAATATTTACAGTCTATATGAATATAAACTGAGATAATCATATATTCAAACGAAGGCTAGCACTGAGAGGCTTTAAGAAAATTATTCAAGGTTTTTCATCAAACAGTGGTGAAATATAATTTTTAATTAATTCAATTTAATTCAATTCAATTTATTAGATTTGTATGCCGCCCCTCTCCGTAGATAATTAATTAATGCAAATTAATATTAGGTTTTTATTTCAGGTAACGTTAAAATAATTTCTTATTACTTGGAAAACATATAGTCTCTCAAAGCATTTTTATAATGCTCATCATCTTATTTTTGTCACATCAGAAATATGTAATGTAAAAAGTCCTTTGGTTCATTAAGTCTTAAGGCATTTTATATTCCTTTAGAAGGAATTGTTTGAGATGGACATGATCTTTATTTCTTTAGAATGAAGTATCAGAAAGGATTAAAAAAAAATTAAATGTAGACTGGTAGTAAATGCATGCATATTAACTCCCACCTATTATTTCCGTTGATCTTGTAATGGTTGTCTTAAAAAGCACTTTAAAGTAAATGATACACCTGGTCTTGCACTATCTGAAAATACATTATCACAATATTGCATTGAAAATCAAGAACAGAGTTATTGACATCAAGCTGGAGAGGCAATTTAAGATTGCTGCACAACTTCCTCTTGCATCCATACCTGAAACAAATAAAAAATAAAATAAAAGATTAGGGGTAGAAGAAAAAAATGTATTTTTAACAGTACCCTGCTTTTTCACTCAATGTTCTTTGGATTTATAAAACTTCTATGATTTTTTAAAAACCTGCCTTTAACCACAACTGAGAGCTTAGTTTGGTGCACTGGGGGACTGTAAATTAAACTCCTGCCTGTGGCAAGAAAACAGCTGGGTGACTTCATCTGCCCCAGAATAAAGGTAAGGGCAAACTCGTTCTGAAAAATGTTGCTTAAAAATTACATGTAGTTGCCAGGAGTTAAGATGTCCTCAAAGACATTGTCCCTATTTTTCTGTAGTTGCTTAATTCATTGTGAAGCTTCAGACACCTGGAAAAAATATTAAAACTAAAATACATATTTGAAACTGCTCTCGGTATCATTCTGTATATTATATATTCCTAGCTGCTTAGAAGAAACCTATCAATAATTAGAGAAGAAATGTAGACAGACATGCTTTTAAAGAAATATTTAAAAGGGACTGTGAGGTTATGGAAATGCTTGGGTTTTTTTGGTCCCTTGGGAACTTTATATATAATGTTTATGTGTTCTATTTCTTGCTAAGTTTTTTGAAACGAATAATTTCATATTTTTCTTAGTGTTAGCACTGTATATGTACTGTATAGTTATATTTTACCATTTGATGGTTTTATGCACACCACTGATATTGCACTATTTAGCATTTCCAATTTGCGTAAAATAAACATTAGAATCATTTTTTTCTTTTGGTAATGGTTGTGTATGTAGTACAGAATTAAGCAAACATTTATTTTAATCACTAAAGGCTCATAATGAGGCTATAATTTATTCTGCCCTGTTCCTGCTGAGTATTGAGCATCTCAGAATAACAGACTTAGAAGGTGGAAACTAAACATGGAGAAAAGCAACTTAGAACTTAGGAGAAATTTCCTGACAGTTAGAATCAGTGGACCAGCTTGCCTCCAGAAGTTGTGAATGCTCCAACACTGGAAGTTTTTAAGAAGATGTTGGATAACAATTTATCTGAAATGGTATAGAGTTTTCTGCCTAAGCAGGGGATTGGACTAGAAGATCTCCAAAGTCCCTTCCAACTCTGTTGTTGTTTTTGTTGCTGCTGCTGCTGTATTATTATTATTATTATTATTATTATTATTATTATTATTATTATTATTATTATTATTGTTGTTGTTGTTGTTGTTGTTGTTGTTGTTGTTGTTGTTGTTATTGACCTTGGAGGTCTTCTAGTCCAAATCCTGCACCAGCAGGAACCCTGTACCGTTTCAGACAAATGGTTGCACAATCTCTTCTTAAAAACCTCCAGATTTGGAGCGCTCACAATTTCTGGAGACAAGTTGTTCAACTGATTAATTGTTTTGTTGGGAAATTATCCTCAATCTTCAATCCAATTAATTATGAGAAACAGAAACTCTTCAATTGTTTCTCATAATTAATTGGATTGAAGACAAGAAACAATTTACCAACAACAATAACCAACCTAGAACTAAGGAGAAATTTCCTCATAGAACAATTGATCAGAATCTAATCCATCTGATACGAACATAGACTCCTTAGACTTGATGAAATCTTTACTGATAAGAATCTTCAACCTTAATGGTTTCAGTCTTGGAAAAAGGGGAAACCATTCCAAGATAAGATAACTGCGTCCTTCTTGTTCTTGATAATATCCAATTGGATGAATCCACTGAAAAAGCAAGTGTACTTAATTAGAGTCCAGAGCCTGTATAAGTTGGTCAAAATTCCCATGAAATTGTAATGCAGACCAAACTGATAAATATGTATCTTTTGAGGGATCCTTGATGGTCTCTCAGCTTGGTTGTTTTCTTGCAGACTAATGTAATACAGGGGTGAAATGCTGCTGGTTTGCTTATGCCTGTTGGTTGTCAGAGAGCTGGTTGTGAAGGCATTGCAAGGCTCCGCCCACTTGCCTGGACACTGCCATTTGGGTTCTTTTATCCTCTGTGCATAGAATGTTTTGCGCATGCGCAGGAGGTTGCTAGCTCTGACAACTGACAAGCACGAGCGAATGGGGAACATTTTATCCTGGTGTAATATCATCAGTGCTAATAATGAAACATCTGCAAGAAAACAATCAAGCTCAGATACCACCAAGGATCCCTCATTTCAACCCTAAGCTACAAATATTTTCTCTATTGGTGCATATATTTTGTCTTCTGCTGTTTCTTCAAAACATTCTGTGATGTTTTTGAAAAGCCTGGTAAACATTAATTGTCTGTACCAATGAAAATATTAATTTGTCATTCTTTGCAAACACAATTACTGATCCATTCTACGACATTCATTTTTTAAAAATTAACAATCATATTAATTAATTTGTTTAGAAATTATTTAGTGTGTGAAACTAGCCAGTAGGTTCAACACAAATAATTGTCTGTGGAAGCAAGATAGAAAATGCTGACTATGTGTGTGGGCTTGATTATGTTTATGCAGCCAATAAATCTCATCTCTCTAATTAAGCACAGGTATTTGGCATTCAAGAAGTTTTTAGATTTTAGGACTTGGAGAAACATTTTTTTCAGTTAAATTATTTATAGGTCTAAAACACAGGAAATTATTTCTAATGCTACCCTGTTGTTTGAATATTGGCCTTTCATCTTTTTCTTTTATGTGTTGTTTGCAAAGAGAATATATATCAAAAGTTTTATAATGTAATTTACAACCCTGGGATTTTTTGGGTGTTCTCCTGGCCAAGTATTAGCAAGGTCTGACTAATCTTTTTTGGGATCAGCCAGTTATCCAGATTATATCACTTACTATATCTTTATTGATATGCACAATATACTTTTAAAATAAGGTTTGAGTTCATACATATATTAGAAGAATACAACATATGTTTTATCTAACAGAAATAACTAGATGGTATTATAGATATTTATACAAATAAGAGCTGTGGGGGAAAGAGTGGTTATAATAAAGTATTGCATGTTACTTCTGCTGATTGCCCGCTGCCTGCAATTTGGCAGTTCAAATTTCACCAGGCTCAAGATTGACTCAGCCTTCCACCCTCCTGAAGTGGGTAAAATGAAGACCCAAATTATTGGGGGCAATATGCTGACTCTGTAAACACTTAGAGACGGCTGTAAAGCACTGTAAGACAGTATATAACTCTAGGGGGTATTGCTAAATTCATTGAAGATGTAGTCCCTTGATTTCCTAATTAAGTAAACTTCTACTCTTAGAAGAGTGTAAATGATGGGTGAAATACCTTCTGCTTTTTAAATTGATTATTCACCTCCTATTTTGGCCATATTCTGCAAAATGATATGCTAAAAGTAGAAAATATCAGCATAGCCCTTTATTTGGAAGCATGTTCATCTGGAAGACAAGAGGAGGGCGTTTGCCCAGGTTCGCCTGGTGCACCAGTTGCAGCCCTATTTGGACAGGGAGTCCCTGCTCACAGTCACTCATGCCCTTATCACCTCGAGGTTTGACTACCACAATGCTCTCCACATGGCTCTGAAGTGTTCGGATCATGCAGAATGCGGCCGCACGAGCAGTCATGGATCTTCCCAAGATACACCCATGTTTCGTCAACACTCCGCTGCCTGCATTAGTTGCCGATTAGTTTCTGGACACAATTCAAAGTGTTGGTGATAACCCATAAAGCCCTACATGGCATCGGACCAGAATACTTATGGGACCATCTCCTGCCGCATAAATCCCAGCAGCTGATTAAGTCCCACAGAGTTGGCCTTCTCCAGGTCCCGTCGACTAAACAATGTTGTCTGGTGGTGCCTAGGGGAATAGCCTTCTCTGTGGTGGCTCCAGCCCTCTGGAATCAACTCCCTCCAGAGATTTGAACTTCCCCCACCCTCCTTGCCTTCCGCAAGAGCCTGAAGACCTATTGCATTGGGGCAACTAGTGTATCCCCTTCTCTGATCATTAAGAGTTATGTGTGGTTTTGACTGTGTGGCATTGATTGTTTTTAAGATAGTGGGTTTTAGTTATAGTTTTAATTATTAGATTTGTATTGTTTTATTGCTGTTGTGAGCCGCCCCGAGTCTACGGAGAGGGGCGGCATACAAGTCTAATAAATTATTATTATTATTATTATTATTATTATTATTATTATTATTACTAATTTCTTTCATCAAATAATTCACATCTTATATTATCGAATGAAATAAATAAGTTAGCAATAGCACTTAGATTTCTATACCGCTTCACAGTGCTTTTACAGCCCTCTCTAAGTGGTTTATACAGTCAGCATATTACCACAACAATCTGGGTCCTCATTTTACCCACCTCAGAAGGATGGAAGGCTGACTCAATCTCGAGCCTAATTAGATTCGATCTGGCAAACTGCTGGCAGCCCATGATCAGCAGAACTAGCCTGCAGTACTGGACTCTAGCCACTGTGCCACCGTGGCTTCAGTTTTATCCTGAAGATAAGCCATCTTTTAACAAAGCATTGTGCAGCAGTAAACAGTAAACATACTTGCTAATTTGGGGACCTTAATCTGGTCACTGCTAATGCCATCTCCACCATCAGTCACTGCTTTCACTTCTATAACATAATCATCATGTAAAGAAAGCAAAAGTTCTGCAGATGTTCTATTTGTGTCCAGGATACTGAGCTGGTTCTGACTGCTAGTCCAATATAAAACCTGCAGCGTAAAAAGGAAAGTGATGACTTTAATGATACTACTTAACCATCATTTAATATCATTTCTAGATAGAAGAGAAACAAGATTCCTGTGGAGAAAAAGATAAAGATAAACTCATTTCAGGAATAAAGATAAACTCATTTCAGGAATAGCTACTTAAGGGGTACTTAACACTTGTTTCTTATGTTCAAATTATTTGCTTTATTGGACCACCACTGGCTCACAGGCTGGCTAGAGTTAGAAGATTGTACTCTATATAGAATTTGCTGAAGAATGATGATATATAAAGATAAAGACTGAAAAATTAAATGGGTAGGAACTGTAAGAAAACAATGTACACAGTACAATTTCAATTTTCTGGAACTCCATTCAGGTGCAGCAACAAAGTTTTTGTTTCTAAAGCAATTCAGACAATTGAATAATTATATAGGTTTGCCATCACTGCACTTATCCATCTATGACTCATTCCCATTTCTGCATGGAATTGCAATTCAGTGCTACTGCAATTCATATTTATGTTGAGATAAATATGATTATTCGCAGCACAAAAGTTATGATATGGATAGTGTACCCAATGCATGGAATTTCATCTAAATGGCTGAGTTTTCTAAATAAATATACAGTGATACCTTGTTTTACGAACTTAATTGGTTCCAGGACGAGGTTCGTAAGGTGAAAAGTTCGTAAGACAAAACATTGTTTCCCATAGGAATCAATGTAAAAGCAAATAATGCGTGCAAACCCATTAGGAAAGTACAAACTTTAAGGCTTAAAGAAAAAGCGGCAGGCGGACAAAGTGAAGGCTAACGGAGTGGAGCTGGATAGCGAGGAGAAGCAAGGAATGGAGGTCCTAACAAAGGCTAACGCCGCCCAAAATCGCCCCTTCAAAATCTTCCTACGTTGCTCCAAATTCCCCCCAAAATAGGAAGCTTTTGGAATGGCGATTTTGGGGGGGGAATTTGGGGCAAGATAGAAAGCTTTTGGAATGGTGATGGGGGGGGGGATTTGGGGCAAGATAGGAAGCTTTTGGAATGGTGATTTTTGGGGGAGTTTGGGGCAAGATAGGAAGCTTTTGGAATGGCGATTTTTGGGGGAATTTGGGGCAAGATAGGAAGCTTTTGGAATGGCGATTTTTGGGGGAATTTGGGGCAAGATGGGAAGTTTTGGGGGGAGCGATTTTGGGGGCAATTTGGAGCGGTGTAGGAAGCTTTTGGAGGGCTGATTTTAGCAGCGAGATGGGGCGAAGGAAGCGGCAGGCTTGGGGTTTTTTTTTTCAACAGGATGGGACAGCTGCAGGGAGCAGAGGAAGCGGAGGGCTAGAGGGGAAAGTGGCAGGGAAATGAGGCAGCTCCAGCGTTCCCCGCCTCAGGTGCAAGCAAAAGGGGGCGGGGAATTCCGGCAGGGAATTCCCATGCAAGCAAATGGGAAATCCCGGCGGTGACAGTCACAGGGGAGGGGAATCCCTTCGGCAGTCAGAGAGCGCTTGCACAGTACGAGAGCGCAGGCACAGTAAGAGAGCCCACAGACCCGGGCTCAGGTTCGTAAGACGGAAAGGGTTTTTAAGACGAGGCAAAGAAATCTTAAACCCCGGGTTCGTATCTCGAAAAGTTTTTATGATGAGGGGTTCGTAAGACGAGGTATCACTGTATATGATGAATGCTAAAGGATTAATGTTTTTATTATTAGATGATATTATATTATTTGCTATATTGCCATATGTTCTGAAAGCACATGGTAATAAATTATTTTAGTGCTTTCTATAACAAGTGTATTGTATTTTTATTGTTGGAAATCTCTAAGGCATATTTATATTGAAAAGTGATATACGAATTAAACGGTAAACAAAAATTACAGTTATTATACAGTATAAATGCTTATACTGTATATGTAATTGCATACCATCAGTATGAATATGAATCAATAAAAATCAATATGATACCCATCCCAGATTCCCAGGTTAAAATGACATATTTATTTATTTGTTTATTTATTTGATCTTTGAATCTGTATTCAACTGCAAAAGACTGCGTGGATTACAAGCAGACTTGACCTATGACCACTGCTGAGCCCAACATGATACATTTGTTAAGTGAATTTTGCCCCATTTTACAACCTTTCTTTCTGCTGTTATTAAATGAATCACTATAGTTGTTAAGTTAGTAATGTGGCTGTTAAATGAATCTGGCTTCTCCATTGACTTTGCTTGTCAGAAGACTGCAAAAGATGATTGTTCCTGGGACAATATATAAACCATATGCCAAGCATCCAAATTTTGTTCATGTGATCATGGGAAAGGTGTAAATATGAAAACAGTCATAAGTCATTTTGTACAATGCTGCTGTAAGTTTGAATGATTACTAAATGAACTGTTGTAAGTTGAGGGCTACCTATAGTCGTAGGTTTTAAAATGGACAATAACGTAGCTGTAATGAAAAAAGAGAATATTGATATTTCCAAGATGTGGTTTTAGTTACATCAGTATTACCTTGCTTGAACTTACCTTATAGCCCACTACTTCTGATTCATTTTCCATGGCGTGCACCTGTTCCCAGTTCAACACTACCCTGGAGTCTGTAATGTTCCACTCTAAATTTCCTGGAGGCTGACTCGGCGCTTAAAAACAGAATGAATGCAAGATTTAAATTTACTTGGCATTTGAAATCTCTCATGTCAAACCAAATAATTCAGGCACCTGACTGTCACCACATCCTTTCTGTACTGTTTTTGTGTTTGAAAACATTTAGAAGGATACAATTTTTTAAAAGTGACTGAATTCCACTGAATATTCTGCTAAATGAAATTCGCAAGTGATGTTTCTGCCATTTCAAAAAGGCATAAACAAACTACTACAAATTAAGATGGAATATATGCAAAAACACACACACACACACACACACGTACAGGTTATCCTTTGCATAATTATCTACACAATTCTTTGCCATTATTCTCTTTTTCTCTTATTCCTTTAATGTCTTGTTTCAGATTCCTATGAATGACTGCAAAAAAAAAAAGACACCACTTTACAATCTGAATCAAATGATGGAAGAAAAACAGCCATTGGAATTTTGCAAGAAGGCGTTATCTGAACTCTTGGACAATTTAATTATAGAATCATTACAATTATAATAACATTTTAAAAAAATCAATCTATTTGGAATTCCCTGGGGATCAGGGAATTCTAGAACTCAGGTTGACATGGGAAAAATAATTCCACCAATTTGAATTGAACTGAATTCCAGCAAAACTGAATAGAGAAGTCACTCTTAAAAATACTGCTGAAATTATTCAGTAGGATTTTAGTCCTATTTGATTGCCAGGCAAGACCCATTTGTCACAAGTTGCTATTTTCTAAAATCGCAGGATAATTAGATTAGCAGTTGGTCAAGTCATAAATAATTAAACTTTAGACATCAATTTCTAAGCATGCTAATGATCAGTTGTGTAGCTTGCTCTCAGGATGACCTCCAATTTAATAGGTATTGATGGTATGACTATGAATTATCAGGTACACGACAGCATCTGTATACTATAAATATCCATGCAAATATAAAGTTATAAGAAACAGAAAAGATTAACAAAACTGGGGACTGAAAAAAAGATAAAGAGGGAGGGAGCAAGAACAAAGAATTATCTGGTTTCAATTTTGTAGTGAGCAAAGAATTTTAGGGATTATATTGAGATTATTGATTATGTTCTATCTTAAAGTGCCCACAGATTTTCCACCGGAATTTCTGACTTCAGATTGGTCCTTCAGGTCATCCAATGATGTATGCCTTACTGCTATAACTGAGCTCATTGATTTTGCTGCTAGCTGTCCTCTTTATTGCATCCTTCCATCTTTCCCAGGATTACAGACTTCTCCAGTGAACTAGATCACTGCATAATATGTCCAAAGTATGATTATTTGAACTTGTATATTTATGCCTCAAATGAGAAATCTGGGCTGGTTTGTTTTATAATATATTTTTTGTTTTCTTGACTACTAATGTTCAAAAACATTAATATCCCTATTTCTTCAAAGTTCAACTTTGCTTCCATTGAGTGTCTGCACAATTTTGATCATTGTAGAAAGAAAGACATCCCAGCATCTCAATATATTTTCAAAGAACTTCATAGTTGTCTACAATGGACAAATTTTCAGGGTAGTTCTTGACTAGTGGTTCTGATAGTACTGACAGTCAATCCTAAAAAGCAAAAAGTATCCCCAACTTCAAAATCTTCATTATTCATTTCTAGGGATGGTTACTATAGTTTGATTTTGTTTTTATTTATTCTCAGTCCCATTTTTTCACTCTGCCCTTTGACATTCATTATTGGAGTTTTGCAATTCCCAGGTCAAGTTAAAGCAGCAGATGAAAGCCGATCAATTATTGTAATATGATTTTGAGCATATACTTAATGTACCATATTCAATTATACAATTTGGGAAGAATGAAAGAAGATGGCAAACATGTGTATAAATGTATCAACTAAGAAACAGAATATAGCAAACAGGATGTTTGCTATATTCTGGATAGTCAGAAAAGATACTGTATAGTCAGGATACAGGATAGTCAGAAAAGATACTGTAAAGATCTAAGGAAAGAACTGAACCAAAAATTTTAAAAAAACTATTAGAAGAAACAAGTAGTATTTTTACAATGACATCTTTTAAAACATCAAGTATAAAGTTGTAGAAGTCTTAAAAATATCTGAACTTATACTTTACATTCTCTAATTGGTATGCTAAAAGTTACTTTTTCCTTCTTTCATTCAACTGTGTCTGATTCTTGGAAACTTCCTGAGGAAGTACCTAAATTTTTCTTGGCCAGTTTTTTTTTCAGAAGTGGTTTGCCATTGCTTCCTTTCTATGGCTAAGAGAAAGTGACTGGCCCAACAACATTTGGCTTTGTGCCTAAAGTGGAACTAGAGCTGAGTTTCCTGATTTGTAGCTTGATGCTTTAACCATTACACTAAACTGATACTCTTAAAAGATACTAGTAGACTGGCGATAACTGAATCAAAGATCAGACAAAGATGAAAAGTGTATATTGAAAATCCGTACATAGAAATATTAAATATCTGAGTTTTGTTACTGAGAGTTTCTTGCATAAATAAGCAGCTAGATACATTGCATTAATAAAAATATTGTTAGATCAGCACACTGGACATTACCAAGTTGGACGTCTACATAAATTTCTATGCAAAAAAGAATGCAACTCTCAAAAATGTTTGTGACAATACAACACTAATAGAACTTTGCTAATCCAGTTTGATGTATTTTAATCACAAAAGGGAAACAATACCTAAAAAGACTCATTGGGTATGTTGAACCACATGGCAGGATAATAAAAAGGAGAAAGAAAAATAGAGAAAATGTTTTTATTTTCTATTTCTGTTCGCACAACTGTTTAGAGTTCCTACTCAAGAGTGAAAGGTACTGTATTTAAGTGGTTTTGAGACTTGGTAGAGACGGAAATTAAGTTTTCACTTCTAAACTTGGAATAATGGAAACTGAAATAAATAATGCTACTACATGTTCATTCCAATATATAGCCCTTGACATATGTATATAAGATTATGTATAGGTAATCCTTGATTTACAACCATAAGGGAATCTTCTCATTATGGTTGTAAGTTGTCTCAGCTGTAAAGTGGATCATCAGATGACCAGACCGTCATATTTACAATCTTCTTTGTAATGTTAAATAAGCCAATAACAGCATCATTAAACCAGCACCAGGATTAAGTGAATCATTCATTATGGGGTGTTTTTGCCAAAAACTGGAAATAAACGACATTTTCGACAAAAGTCTGACTATGAGATATTGTAAGGAGCCATGAATACGGCTGGCTGCTGAGTCCCTAACATGTAAATGTAGTCATGTCACTCAAGGGGTAGGAGAAGGCAGCCATCAGAATTTAAGAATCAGGTCAAAAGTATTTTTAAGGGAATCCATTGCAACTTTGAATAGTTGCTAAGCAATAGGTTGTACACAGATACTTAACCAAAGGAAGTTCCAAAGCATCTTTATACAGAGGAAAATTAAATAAGTTATGGAAGAGCCAGACTTTAATGAAACAAATGAAGCTGTAGAATTCCTATAAAGATGGCTTTCTATCAGTATAATAGCAATGTAATAGCAATTGGAAAAGCTTTAAAAACACAGCTTTGCCGGTAAGCCTGGGGCCGTTGAGCGATACACTCTGCTCCAGCAAGTAATATGCTAGTAGTAATGGGCGAGTGACGGATGAATGTCTTTTTAATGCTTTTTAATATTTGGGGTTTTAAATTTTGTATTTTTGTTTTATTCTGTACGCTGCCCTGAGTCCATTAAGAGAAGGGCAGCTTATAAATTTTAATAATAATAATAATGATGATGATGATGATGCGGGGTGGGGGCAGGAATATATTGAAGTCTAATTGCTTTCCTGTATCTCACAGTGCCTATAGTAGCATATACTGAATTATATTTAAATTGTTATTTCCGTTCCAAAAGATACAAGAGTAATTTTTAATTCACTAAGATAGCAAGTATGTATACATTTCCAAATTACATAACAGAGAACTCTAAGGTGCTTTTTAAAAAGGGGTGGGTATTTTTGACTTGGAAGTAAGGGGTTCCCACTTCTGCTCTTAATGCTCCTGAAGATACCTACGTGGCTTTTTTGTGGTAGCATTGACAGTGGCACTGAAAGGACCTGCTCCTGCACTGTTGAATGCTCGAACAGCTGTATAATATACCAAGTTGCTCATCAAGCCTGTTATATTCACTGAAGCCTCCTTTCCGGTGGTTCTTACTTTGTTTGAAGACTGTTCTTTCCCACCATTGTTCCAATATCTTACCTAGAGTGAATAAGTAACAGCTTAATTTAAATCACACTGTTGACACCATTGCTTGTTCAGATCTATACTTTATCATATGCCGCTTAATTAAAATAGTTGAAATGAAATGTTGTTTCTAGGTTGCCATGGGAAAAAAACACTAGAAAGTAAAATACTGTAGATACTTCTGTGAATCCCTAAAGAGTTTTTATTTTAATTTGAAGGAAGATATATTTATTGAATAGATTTCTACCACTGGATGGGCATACCAGATTTTCTACTGTGATCTAGATAAAAGCAGCAGAATCAAATTGTGTATCCGAGCATCAAATTCTGCAACTATTTTTCAGTCAATTTAAAAAAAAGCCCTTGTTCATATTCAATTTTCTAAAACCAAAGCCTTTCGGTACTTAAGTACAACCAGATTTATATAGGATGCATTTATATAGAAGATTTTGTGCTTGTCATGGATGCAAATGCAGCAAATACCAACCAAGCATATATAGAAGTTGGTTGCCAGTTAATTTTCATTCTCAGTGGAGTTTTTGTGATCTTGCTATAATTGATCTGGTGTAATGCCAGAAAAAAAGCTAAAACACAAGTTCTGTATAAAATCTGTGAATATTTACATTTGGCTTTTATATTCCGCATAAGATCAGGTTTATTTACAGCTATGCTGAAACTTCTAGGTTCAGAAGCAGAAAGCTGCTTTTCCAACTTTGAAAAATCAGCCGCTTAAGTAGGGGGAATGGGAAAAAATTTCTATAATTTCCGTAACTAATTTTTCTATTGTGAAATAGAGACTGGATGGCTGGTTTTTAATAGGACACATAGGCTTACTATTGCAAATGAATAATTATTTGAAAATGAAGAGCATCCCATCACAGTAAGGGTAAGAAGTACCAAAAAAAATGGTTTTACCTCATAGCCTAATAATCTCCCACTACTCATTTTCCAAGGAATGGGAATCCACGTAACTTCAATTGTGGAAGAAGAGAGACTATTTACAGAAACACCAGACGGAGCTATCGTAGGCTCTGAATTAGGAGACAAAGAACAAAAAATACTAATAAAAAAGAGAAATCTAAGGTGACTTATTTTCCAGTCAATTCAAATGCCTGCATTGAAATTAACAAAACAAATTCCTTTTTTATTCATTTGCAGATAAAATGCCTAATAAAATTATTCAGTAACTCACCCTCTTCAGCAGAATACACTGTGGCCACTGGACTAAATGGTCCTTCTCCTTTATTATTGTATACACCAACCTTGACTTCATAAGGTGAAAATGGTAAGATGCTTTCATTCCTAAAGACATATCTTGGGGTGTCAGGTGATGTAACAACTGTCTGTATCCAGGTTGTAATGCCAAGAGGTCGGAAAGCAACTACATAACCAAATCCTTCACCATTCTGTAATTCTTCAGGAACTGGCTAAACACACAGATGGTATGCATATAAGATACTAAAATCATCATCATTGTTATCAATCATCATCATCCTTGAAGAAATGTAATCTTCCAATTAGACAATGGTTTGAGATCTCATAAAACATCTAGTCAAGCTGAAAGCTAATACGTTTAGTTTAGTAAAGGAAAAAATGACCTCCAGTATATGAAAATTTAGAATACACTGTAAGCTTATTTATTTGGCAATAGCTCCCAGGACATTTAGTGGCTCTTACTGCTAAGACACTATATTAAATAAAGCTGAAAGAATGGCATTTGGGACTTTGAAGTCCATGGAATTTCATATAGTATGTTTGCCAAGTTATTTTAACTGAAGCTCTGAAGACTATGCTCTATTTGTTTTAATCTGACTTCAATTTTTTTTAAATGACAAAATATATATCAAGTTAGCTAATAAAGTTCTTGACTTCAGGTTGACTGTTCACCTTGTTCTTTATTAAAACTGGGAATTAAATGTTGCATGGCATTATCTGATGCCTTTTCAATGAAGGTCAAAATACAACTAGAAGATATACTGCTTAAACCTATCTAGTGATCATTGTCAAAGGTTATTAAGTACCAGTAGTTAATCAGTAGAATATAAAACAGATTAGGCCTTTCTTTAACATGAACTAGAAAGACAAAATACTAATATTAAACCAAAGAGATTTATTTATTTATTTTTTATGCAGCCCTTCTCCTTAGACTCAGGGTGGCTTACAACATGTTAGCAATAGCACTTTTTAACAGAGCCAGCATATTGCCCCCACAATCTGGGTCCTCATTTTACCCACCTCGGAAGGATGGAAGGCTGAGTCGACCTTGAGCCGGTGATGAGATTTCAACTGCTGACCTACAGATCTACAGTCAGCTTCAGTGGCCTGCAGTACAGAACTCTTCCTGCTGCGCTACCCCAGCTCATTCATTCATTCATTCATTCATTCATTCATTCATTCATTCATTCATTCATTCATTTTTATTATTTATTACTGCTAAATAAATCCTTATGCTTTAAAAGGAAGAGTTAGTAAAATGAGTAAAAGGAAGAATGTACATCTATTTCATTCCCAGGAAACCTTATAAAATAATAAAAATAATTTTGAAGACACAAGATCCTGTTGCATATAAAAATAAATTATATAACTGCAATTACAAAATTACAAAAAATAAAAAATATAAAAATGAAAAAAGGAGAGTAAGATGAAGGTTGTAACTACTGAAATAGAACTGAAACTTATTCAGAGTAGCATTATAATAGCGTTTAACTGTAAAAAGGCTATGGACTCATTAATATGGTAAGAAGGTAGATATCAATTCAAATTATGGATCTATGAATGAGTAATTCAGTTTAATGGAGGGGATTCCAACATGAGGTTTTCTCATTGTACTTTAAAACAGCAATAGTGAACCTATGGGACACATGCCAAAGGGGACACGTGAGCCAAATTTTAGGGCACGTGAGGCATTGTCCTATGTCAGCTCCATCGCACATGCGTGCTCTGACCAGCTGATTTTTGGCTTTCTTTTCAGCCACTTTTGCTCTCCCCACGGCAAAAATGGCCCAACCAAAAGTTCATCTGTGTGCTTACCCACAGCCTCCTTTTCACTGTCAGAGGTCTTCAGAAACTTCTTTAGCTTTGGACTGTTGCAGCCAGGCCTCTCATATCTCGACCCATTTCTTTTGCAGCTGGGAAGGCTTTTCTGAAGCCTCCTAAAGCCCGGAGACACCAAAAAATGGCCCAACAGGCCAATTGGAAGTTCGGAAATAAAAGGAAGTTGAGCTGCCCTACTACTTACCTTCAGATAATTGCAACCAGGCCTCGTACACCTTGGCTCATTTCTTGTGCAGCCAGGAAGGTTTTCCTGAAGGCCTGTGTAGCTGAAAACAGCTCCAGATCAGTCTGGAGCTCTGTATAACAGAGCTCCAGACTGATCTGGAGCTGTTTTCAGCTACACAGGCCTTCAGGAAAACCTTCCTGGCTGCACAAGAAATGAGCCAAGGTGTACGAGGCCTGGTTGCAATTATCTGAAGGTAAGTAGTAGGGCAGCTCAACTTCCTTTTGTTTCCGAACTTCCAATTGGCCTGTTGGGCCATTTTTTGGTGTCTCCGGGCTTTAGGAGGCTTTGTTGAACCCCGGGGACAGCAAAAAACAGCCCAAAGAGCCTACTGAAAATCTGAATGCTTCAGTGAGGCCTGTGTGCATGTGCAGGGGGAGAGGTTGTGCACATGTGCAGGGCATTGCATTATGGGTGCACCCTCTTGGCACCCAAACCAAAAAACATTCACTATCACTGCTCTAGAATAACCTCCAGGCGTCTGTTTCTTATGCTATCAATTACTTTCAGGAGCTTTGTAAATGGAATTATTATGGTTGGAAGTACTCCTTTTGTTTCTTTTACTAATACCAAGATTGTGTCAAATAATCTTCTGTGTGTCTGTTTAGGTAGCTGTCTATGGCCAGTGGAGCTAAGGAAAATGGACCCAGATTCTCCACTTGGTACTGGAATACAAATATGTAAAACCATGGATAAAACTATAGAATGTTACACTAACTGTCTAAATAAATGTATAAAAAATTGTACCAGAGTAAAATACCAAAGAAAAAAGAAAAAAAAAAGAAACAGAATATGTACATAACAAGTCAATGATATGATATGTTTTTGTCAGTGACTCACATTCACAGTAAATATGTTGATATGTATGGATACATGTTAATTATGAATTACTGGGGAAAAGGAGGAGGAAAACTTACATCCCATGTTATGATCAATTCAGATCTGCTGCCTCCACCTCCACTTACTTCAGATGGTGGCACTTCTGGAACTGGTAAGAAGAAAACCAACATTACATGGTCTCATATATTACGCTCTAGGGCAGGGGTAGGGAACGTTGGCTCTTCTATGACATGAGGACTTCAACTCCCAGAAGTCCTGAGCTAGCATGATTGGCTCAGGAATTCTGGGAGTTGAAGTCCATAAGTCATAGAAGAGCCAACGTTCCCTACCCCTGCTCTAGGGTGACTCAGCTGGGCAATTAACTGCTTCCGAATCTTTGAATATTCAGTATCATAATGGTATTTCCCCCCACTTAGGAGTTGGGGATTAGAGGCACTTTTTCTAGTACTTCCTTAGGGGCTCATTATAGAGGAGGACATATCAATGTAGTAGTAATTAATCATGGGGTGTGATGGGGCTTATTTCCTCCCCTTTATTTAACATCTACATGAAGCAACTAGAAAAAAACCCTCACACATTGGGAGTACAGGATGGGACACTTAATGACTGTTCAAAATTATGATGGGACTGGCATGTGTGCTTTACAGTTTGTAAAGAATTTCTGGCATTGTCAAAAGTCATGCCATACAAGCATCCCTTGAAACATTATATGCATTTCAAGCACTTGGGAATTGCCTTGCCTTTATGACCAGTTACAATATTCCTTGGTCATGTGACTGTGCAATTTGCTGATTTTTTGCCAGCTTCTGGCAGAAAATTTGGAAGAATGAATTTGTATTTACAACTGTGGCATTCATTTAATGACCACAGATGTATTTAATGACTGCTGGAAAAATGTTGTAAATGTTGTTTATAAAATCAATACTGGTTATGTAAGTGTGTTGACCGTAATGATATATCTGGTTCCAATAGAGGTTGTAAATCTGCACATATATGACAAAACAGACTGTGTAAGTCTGGCAATATAGGCACTGGTAGTGTTAGTATTAAAAATTCTAAAGGAAATCTTATTCATATGCAATAAATTTCTGTAGAACACTTCTGTTCAATAAAATTACTCTATTACCTTACACCTTAAAAATTGTAAAATAGTGTTTTTTAACTATTGCAAGCTAAACTCTGATCTTGTATTTGAATTTTATTTTATTTTTCTGAACTTTAGCAAAACAATTGCAATGTGGAATATTTTTATTGCTTCCACATAGGTTTTTACCCCTCCACTTATAATACTCTAGACCTAAACATCACACAAGACTAATACTTAGTGACCTGCTCTAGTAATCTCCAACCCTTGCTGACTGAAAATAGTTTCCCCTTATCTTGAGGGTTTAAGATACATCCACTTGTTATGCCTCATCTAAAGTTTTCATTTGTGACAAAAACAATGCAAAATGCTGCTCTAAAGACATTCTCTTATGGAAGGATTTTTAAAAATTATTTAAAGGATAGGTGACTCTCAGTTGACTGAATCTCAGTAGCATAGCAATGCTACATTATTCAATCTTCTTTTTTGATTGCTTAAATTAATATAATTTTGCATACAGTATCAAAATATTAATTATTAGATAGATACGGAGTGACACATCTTTCTCTCATCTCTTGAGCCAGATTGAGTAGTGAGGTGGAATAATTTATTACAAGGGTTGTAAGGAGTAAAACCCACTTTGCTATGCTGCAATTATCAAATGAAACAAGCAAACAAAGAGACCCACTAACCTGCCTCTTCAGTTCTTACTTTTTCTGAGGGTAAACTAGGTTCTCCACCTCCAATTTTGTTGTTGGCAACTACACGGAATTCGTATTCAACCCAAGGATTTAAATCTACTGCAGTAGCCATGAATGTTCTCCCATCAATGACATCAGGAACTGTCATAAAAAAACATTTTGGAAGAAATTATGAATTCCTCATTTTTCCCCTCAAGTGTTACAAAATTTCTAAGGATAGCTATAAACTTTACCTGTTCTGGCTCTCTGCCAACCCACTGAAAATGGTGTTCTGGCCTGAACAGTGTAGCCAGTGATTGGACTGTGATTATCTAAGCCCTCGTACCAAGAAATTTGAGCTGCTGTAGCTGTTACTTCATCCACCTTTACATGCTCTGGAGGTCCAGGTGAACCTAATGCAGAAAAATAGCACATTTTAAAGTAGGTTGTGATCTTGTAAGTTAAAAAACATTGCCACATTATACCAAATTATTTTTATTCTTCCACCACGGTAAATAAGAAAAAATCAATTTATAGAGCAAAAAAAGGAGAGATATTTGTACATTCGCCAAACCATTGATTTGTTATTTTATAGTAATAGTAATAATAATAAAGTTGGAAGGGACCTCGGAGGTCTTCTAGTCCAACCCCTGCTTAGACAGGAAACCCTACACTACTTCAGACAAATGGTTCTAACATCTTCTTAAAAACTTCCAGTGTTGGAGCATTCACAACTTCTGTTGGGAAGCTGTTCCATTGATTAATTGTATCAGTAAAAGGAAGCTGTAAAATAGAAATCCAATAAGAAGACAATAGATTATGCATTCTTTCTGAGATGCTTATTCAGATTTCTCTATCTTTAAATTGTACCTTTTAATTTAGACTTTAATATCCTGTCCTGAATCTATCATGTTTTGGGTCTCACAAGTTGTTATCCAAAGCAATTTTGCTGTGAAGCTTAACACAATATCAGCACCATGGACAGTAACACAGCACTAGGGATTTGACTTTCCTTCTAGGAGAGGAGGGTCTTTGGGAGCAGAGCAGAGCAAATTAAAACCCCACTGAAAAACAATAATTTCTATTGTTGGAACGTTCACATTTTAACACATTCTCCAAGTCATGTTCTTCTTGGTTCATTATAAATAGGGAGGGATTGGCTTATATTTGTGTTTTGAAACTTTAAAAAAATATTTTTGCCTATACTGGAAAACAGGCTACAAATTACTGTAATGATAATGGCATTGTCATCCTCAGGTAAGACATGGAGCCTATATTTCCCAATACTGCTCCATTCTGAACACTTATGTTTAAATAAGAAAGTTTGCAAAAATATTTCACGCATGCAGATAGTTTGATGGGAAAATACTATTCCTACTCAAATATGAAGCACTGTGTTTATAAGAAAGCAAGGTGAATCAAATGTGAAGATGACTGGCTTTTCATACAAGTCATTTCTGAAAATGCCCAGTAGTATTTATAAATGCAATAGTCACTTCAGTTATTGTGAATGCTCTTACAATTTGGGGCAATTATATTAAGAAATATAAGCAGTACCAAATCATACAAAATAATGCTGAATGGAATGTATTATGTTGTAATCAATGATGGATTTGCACTAGTATAAAATGCTAATTTGCCAGCCGGGAAAGATACTATTCATCAATCTTGTATTTAATTGTAATTTCTCTATCTTTCAAAGGATGCCTTTAAGTATTATTTATACACCCGGGAACAGTGACATGAATATAGATTGTGAGCACTAGATGTTTGGAAGTTCAAGGCAAATTTTTAATAGGAAGACTTCAATCCTATAGAACCTATAGAAAGATTCACTGGGTCAGGGATTTTTTGTCTTTCACTGTGAGTTGTATTGGGTTGGGGGGGGAGATGCATGAAGGAAGGCTCAGCCAATATAATTGTACACAAGTTGTACTGTGACAATAAAGGTTTGAATTGAATTGAACCCAAAAGTCCTGCTTTATATTTAGAAAAGTACTTTAAATACGTAAGCACCTGTAATTAAATTAATTTCTACTTTTGGAATTCATTAATGTATTTAATTCACTATTAAAGAGAATTTGTCAAAGAACCAGTTTGGTCTAATGGTTAAGGCACCAGGCTAGAAAGTAAGAGTGAGGCCTCAGGCATGGGGGACTTTGGTCTAGTTACTCTCTGTCAGCTCTGCTCACTCACAGGGTTGTTGTTGTTGTTGTTGTGGGGAAGGAGGAAGACATGCTGGATATGTTCAATTGGAGTTATTTGTAAAAATAATAAAAAAAGGATACAAATAAATAAAATAGACAGACATTTCCACTAAAACAAATTGTCATTGTTTGTCTTCATTCACACAAATACATACAAAGATGTTAAATGTTTGTAAAATATACTATGGTTAAAAGAGACTCATTCTCATGCTCTACTTGACGAAATTAGATATAATACCTCCAAATGGTATTCTTTAAAAAAAGATACCTCGTACTACAAGATCTGCTGCAGATGATACACTATCCACTTCAGTCTTCACTGTACAGACATATTTTCCACTGTGTTTCAGCTGAATATTCCTAATCATTAAGTCTCCAGATGCACTCTGTTGGGAGTAATAAAAAAATGGTAACAATTAGCTTCTATTGCAATATAATTGATCAATTTCAAAACAATATTTTTGTCAGATAAAGAGTCAGTGGAGTAGAAGCTGAGACCTCAAGCAGAAAGTAAAACAGTGATGAGCAATATGGCAATGTAGTGGTTCTGTAATTTAAAGGTTAAAAAAGTTGTTTTCTTTTATCTTTTCCTGGAATCTGTGCTACTTTTTTAAAGGAGAAAATTAGAGAAACTGCAGCACAGTCATTCTTGCACCTTAGATTGAGAAAGCTCATTTCAACATTAGAGAATCACCAGCTGGGTTTGCATGGAAAGAAATACTCAGGTCAAAATAAAACAAGATACTAAAGATAATTGGATGCTTCTCTTTCTAATGAGAGAAAAGACGGAGGAGATACCTTAAGAAGCTGCTGTGGATGTTCTGGGAACTTTCAACTGAATTAACAAAAGAGTATGTGTACAGGGAATCAAAGATGGGTATAATCACCAAGGCCTTATACCAGCAAAATAACTATCATTTGCAAAAAGAAGACTAAAGCACTGAAGCGAAAACCAATATATCAGTAATAAAAGAAAGAAAGAAAAGGGAAAGGATGTATCCAATTGTAAAACAACAACAACAAAAACCCCTAGGGGGAGAATCATGGAGAGGAATGCAAGTATCTTCAATTCCTATTTTGTTTTGCGGGAACTGTATCAAAGCAAAACAACTAACAAAAATAGTGCCAAGCCAAGATAAGGAAAAAGATGCCAACTATATGAGTTGCATTTTTATTTTATAATTACTGTTCATACTTTTTTTTTTGCATGATCTACTGTATGTAGTCTGTATAAGATTTTATTCTAGGTTCCCACCATCTGTTTTACCTTTTTTATGATGTATAAGGTTTTCATCCTCTTTTTCCCTGGATATCATGACAGGTTATTTCAAAAGAGACTTGGATCTTTTTTTCCTTTGAAATTTGGGGATTTTTTTCTTTCTTTTTTTTACAATATCTCTCATTTCTTCCCATTGTTTCTCAGGTCTCTTTCACACGCATTTCACATTCTTTCACACCAGAAGAGACATCTAGAGTGACACTGGAGAACTAGTAACTCCGATCTGACCACAGTAACACTCTTCTAACATTCTTTATTAGGACTTATTTAGTGGCGATATAGATGGCAAAATCTTCACATTGCATTTGAAGATTCGCACCCAGCCACCCTTTTTAGGGTGACCCATTCCCCCCTTAATGCAGAGGGAACAGAGAAGCCCTTGCAAGGCAAAGCTGAGGAATTTGTACAGCATCAAGATTCTGATGTTGCTGGGGAGAGGCAGATATGGCGGGAGCCATGGGGCAAGCCGTTCTGGAGGAAGAAGGGAACGCTGCTTGAAAGCAATCCCTTGTTCCAGCCCCATGAGCTCGTCTCGGGGTACTGGTGACGGGTGTAATCTGGGCTCTGGGCTCAAGCTGCTGCTACTTGATGCTAGGTCGGTGGTTAACAAGGCTCTCCTCATCTGGGACTTGATCCTGGAGGAGGAGGCCAACCTGGTATGTGTGACCGAAACCTGGCTGGGCCCAGAGGGAGGAGTTCCTCTCTCTGAAATTTGCCCAGCCAGATTTCAGGAAGAGTAGTGTCAAGGAATTTAACTCGTTTTTCACTGATAAAGTCAGTCAGATCTGGACGAGCCTTGACTCCAATTGGATCCCAGTGTCGGCTGACAACGAGTCAGTTGAGGTGACTGGGTCCATCTGTCTAGGAGGAGTTTGACCTGGTGACACCTGATGAAGTGGACAAGGCCATTGAAACTGTGAATTCCGCCATCTGTTTACTGGATTCATGTCCCTCTTCGCTGGTTTCGGCCAGTAGAGAGGTGACACAGAGCTGGGTCCAGGAGATTGTCAACGCTTCTTTGAGGGGCGGGGGTCCTTCCCGGCTCCCTACAAGGAGGCACTTGTGCACCCCCTCTTCAAGAAATCTTCCCTGGACTCAGCTGTGCTTAATAACTATCATCTAGTCTCCAACCTTCCCTTTATGGGGAATGTTGTCGAGAAGGTGGTGTTGCTCCAGTTCCAGCAGGCCTTGGAAGAAGCCCTCAACAGTCAGGATTCAGGCCTGGCTACAGCATTATTGTATAACATGGATTCTAAATGAATTAGCCACCAATTTTAGTAGGCATGATTCTGTTACTTATGAGCTATGGATAAAAACTTACTTAGCAATGTCAATTTTATGTCTGCTATTCCAAATCTTAACAAGATCTCATATTCTTAATAATAATAATAATAATAATAATAATAATAATAATAATAATAATAATAATCATAATCATAATCCCATTCCTGTTCATTTCATTTCTACTTTGTCAGCTTCAGTTTGTCCCTCACTCTTCCCTTCCCTTTATTTCAATATTGTTACCATTATTGACAATACCTTCTGACTTGAGCACCAACATTTTGCATTCAAACATGTTTAACTGTTTCAGCTATGTCCATAATGTTTTCTTGATAACAATACAGAAACAGTTTTCCACTGCCTTCCTCAGAGTGTTTGGATTCCCAGTGCAGATAACATTTTATTTCAGTTCTTCTCTTCTGACCTTATCAGCAAAGTGACTAACCATAAACCCATCTTTATTGCTCTGAGAATCATTAAAGCTATTGATCAATCTGTCAAAGGTCTAAGGAGAAAAAAGATACTCCAACATCTACGTTTTGCCTTGATGAAATTTAGCTCCTAGTTAATGAAAATAGATTTCAGTTATGAAGAAATGACTCCTTTATCACCTCAGGAAATGCTTCTTAATTTGTTTTCAACAATTTAATCTTTGATCTGCCACCTGATTATGTTATTATTATATTGTGATGATAATTGATTATTGTCATAAGAGAAACCAAATGTCACCCCTTTTCTAAGAGTTTTATTTTTATTAGAAGTTTCTGATATTTTTATCATTCATGTTAGTGCTCTGCCTAAAATTAATTTGAACTGGAGATACCAGGAATTGAATTTAGGATTTTCTGCAAGGAGAAAATGGGGTCCATCACTATTATAGCTCCAAGACTTAATCTTGAATATATAGTATCATTTGGCATTTAACTATTGAGTTTTAAACCAAAATTAATGTTAGCATTATTAAGTTTGGTATATATACATATTATAAAGGTAGGAATTATCTTATCACATTTTAATCCCTTGCTGATTAATGAATATATTAGTTTTTTGTAATTCCAGGGGTAGTCTGGGAAGCAATTTATGTTATCGTGATGAACAGCAATTAATAAAAAAATGGTTTCACTCTCAAGTGAGAATCATAACTAAAATAACAATTCCCTCTACTTCTTTTTCTGATTTCTATGCCAAGCATTGAGGTACTTCATGCTACCACATAATCCTTTACTTTTAAAACAAGAAAGAGAGCTTTGACTGGAATATAAAATAAAACTATTCTTCTATAGAATTGTTGCAAGAAACGTAACTGAAACATGAAAGAAAATGGTATTGTCTGGCAGTATTGCCTCAAGCAATTAACATCTAAAATGCAATTATATTTATGCATGTAGTTTGCTAGTAATTTTGGAAGAAATCAAATTTTGCTTTTTGAAAATGGAGATTATTGGAGAAAATAAATGGTACACACAAATTGTAACACAAATACAGGTAATATTGAACTGGACAAATTCAAATTAGGAATGATTGTTAAATGAATAGTCGTAAGTTGAGAACTGTCTTGTGTTTTCAAACTAAGACTTCTTAACACCTTGGCTCAAATACTAGGGATTGAATATAAGTGATACCACTTTTCTTGTTTCAGAATGTCCATGAAAATGTTTTCCCAGATTGTTTGAGTTATTGATTTCATTTTAGAGAAGTGTTTTCCAGTTTGCAATCATATTTCATGCCTCTGTTGTATTTTCAAAATGGACACTATAATGAATCTTATTTTCTTATGTCCAGTTTAATTTACTTCATACAGTGGTACCTCGTGATATGAACCCCTTGTCATACGAACTTTCCGAGATACGAACCCGGGGTTCGGAAATTTTTTGTCGCCTCTTCCGAACTTTTTCCATCTTATGAACCCGCCACCCGAACGCTGAACCCGGAACTTCTGCAAAGGTTCGGGTTTGGGTGGCCACCAAGAAGCCCCGCCACCTGGCTGTCGCCTTTTGAAACAGCCGGGGGGCTTCTCGGCGTCCTCCCGAACCTGAATGCCAAACCCGAACTTTTGCCGAACTTTCGGGTTTGGTGTTCGGGAGGCCGCCAAGAAGACCCACTGCCTGGCTGTTGCCTTTTGAAACAGCTGGGGGGCTTCTCGGCATTCTCCCGAATGCTGAACCTGGAAGTTCGGCAAAAGTTCGGGTTCGGCGTTTAGGTTCAGGAGGATGCTGAGAAGCCCCACCGCCCGGCTGTCAGCTTTGCAAAAGAGCCACGGAGCTGTCGGGCCGGTAGGGAGGCTCAAATGGAGGTGGGGAATCCCAATAGGGAATTCCATGGGCAGAGCTCTGACGCCACAAAGATTTCCTTCCTGAAGTCCACGTTTCATTTTTGTTGTGAGCCTCCCCGAGTCTGAGGAGAGGGGCAGCATACAAATCTAATAAATATATATATATATAATATAGTATCCTTCTCCTGTCATGCCCACCCATCAAGCCAGATGGGGAAGCCGGATTCACTTAACAACTGTTTTACTACTAGTTTTGCCCCAGTTTATGGCCTTTATTGCCACAGTTGTAAATGTAACCCTGCAGTTGTTAAATTATCATATTTTTCATAATATAAGATTCTTATATTGGAGCATCTTATATTCTGAAAAATATGATAATTTAACAACTGCAGGGTTACCCTTAACAATTGTGGCAATAAAGGCCATAAACTGTGGCAAAACGCAACCACTGTCTTGCTTATCAATAGAAAATTTGGGGTCAAATGTGGTGGTATATCCAAGACTACCTGTATAAAATAGGTTCCCTGTTTTCATAATTTATTTAACCACAAAACTATAGTGTTAATACTAGTTATAGGAATCCTGGTTGTGATAGGGTTAGAGAGCAGTATTGCAGGAAAATTCTGTCCAAAATCTGGAGTTTGATCCTGATAGGTTCTAGATTGACTCAGCCTTCCATCCTTTCAAGATAGGTAAAATCAGTATCCAAATTGTTGGGGGCAATATGCTGATTCTGTAAATTGTTTAGAAAGAGTTATAAAGTACTATGAAGTACTATATGTATAAATCTAAGTGCTATTTCTATTTCTAGAGGCAACAGAATACAATTTAAAGAGGAATATCTATTTTTTTTTTGCTTTTTCACGATTCTAGGTCTAATAATAAAGTAAATTTGCACAATTACATTATAACTTACCCCACCTACTCTCTCAAAATGGGATGCATCTTTTCTGAAGTCAGTCAATGCACTATTAAAATACCATGTGAAACTAATATCCAGGAGTGGGTCATGCTGAACTTGGCAGGGTAAAATTATACTTTCTCCTACAGTCACATCCATATTTGATGGTGCCAATGTTATCCGAGTTGGATCTGCAAAGAACATACAGTCAGTTCTATCTCCTTGTGCTTACTGTGTTACATTCATGATGCTTTTAAAAACAATGTTATATTCCATTAAGAGTATAATGAAGAAACTGTGTCAACTCAAAGCTATGTATTAGATTTTCCAAACTTTATCTATACTCCAGGAATATTAACAACAAAAATAAATTAATAATGTTGTAATCATGCTATATTTGCAAAAAAACTAAACTTAATTTTTTTCAGATTTTTTAAAAAGAATAAACTAGATACATGATAACTTGTGTCCAGTAATTGTTTAGAGAAAATCATGTATAAAGTTTCAGTCAGTCTTTTTGTATATATGCTAATGGGGGGTTGGTTTTGTGTTATATAGCGCGGTTATTGAAACAATTATACTTTGTAAAAATGTGTTTTTTGGTTACCACAAAGTGTGAACATCAATGTGGCTTACTCAGAAATGCTTAACCCAACTATGAGGCTTGGACAAATCTAAGCATCACAATTGTCACACAATATGATAAATATTACAATGTGTTTCCCACTTGGAACCATATGATGCAAGGAAGATATAACATTTTGGAATTTTTTTTTGAGGGAGGAAGGTTCGTATGAGGTGCAAGAAGCAATATTGTTTGAGTCTAGTTCATGTTGGCCCTCAGACTATGTGGAAAATAGTCACACAGTAGGGAGCTGAGATTTTTATTGTGTAAAAATAGTTCCTGGCCCCTCTAGGACTGCCTGCTACAGGTACCACAAAAAGGATGTTGATAGTGCATGAAACCTGCAAGCTGAAGATTGTCCATTAATACAGAATAGGATTAAAACAACTCTAAGTTATTTTGGAATTTTAAAATAATGATCTATTATTTTAATATGCAAATTACATAAACTGGCTTTTCAAAAAGAATGACCCAAGTTGCAAGTATTTCTTTTACAGGTATTTGTACTGAGAAACATTGATTCAAAATGGTGGATATAATTGGGAAATCAATTTTCTAGGTGTGATGTACTTATACAGGGGTGGACAAAAAAATGGAAACACCTTGCAGCTCTTCCGTGGAATCCAGATTTGTAAAGCTCCCTTCGAACAGTTTTTGTGTAAACTGAGTTCTGTACGTGTCTATTGAGCTCTGCAGTGATTTTAGGAGCTGTGGTCTTGCGATCCGCTCTAACAATTCGGTCTCTCTCAGACAACTTCGACTTTCAACCAGACCTGTACTTGCTGAGGACATTTTCCCTTCTCTTTCAAAAGCAGTCATTACTTTTGAAACATTACCTCTTGAAACGCCAAATATTCAGGCACTTTCTGTTACATTAGCGCCTGCCATTTGAGCACCAACAATTTGGCCTCCTTGAAAGTCTGAGAGGTCTGCCATTTCTAGAAGGTTATAACCAATTTCCTTAAATTTCTGTTAAAAAGAAGGTAGTTTAAAAAAACATATCAAATAACAGATTTTTTTTAAAAAAACATTAAAATATGTCAAGTTTTGATTGATTTGAACATGTTCAAACGTTATGATGCCAAGAAGTCAAGTGTTTCCATTTTTCTGTCCACCCCCTGTACATCAGGGATTCCCAAACCCCAGACCACGGCCCATTATCAACACTTGAGCCATTTGAAACCAGGCCACAGAAGTGGAGAGCAACTGCACATATGCCTCCCCAGTTGTGTGAGCTACGCATTTGCCATGTCTCCTGTGGAATCATCCCTCTCACACATACCACGCTAGTTCACAAAACGGGAAAGGTTTTTTTAAGTTTGGGCTTTGTGTGTCTGAATGTGTCCACCATTTTGACACTGTTGTAGCAGGTTTCCTCTTTTATTTGTAGACAAATTTATATTTCATTTTCAGTATACAGAAAAGGTTCTGTGAATGATTTTCCTTGCTCTTTTCTGCTGCACTGCATTTTCTAATTGTGTACATCTTCTCTTTGCCATCATTGTTGTTATTGACTACTATTCTCTGTTGACTGATAGATCAAGAAAATCCTGTCTTTTGAACCTTTACTGGAACATTCCATGGCTATAAATAAAACATCATTCCCTGTTTTTTTCCATTTCATTTCTTTAGATTCTGGAGAGGAGAACCATGACTACCTCTCAGAATATTAACATTTGATGGCATATCTTAACCTCTCATGCCTTCCTGTTTTTAATAGATGTTTCCAGAGGCTTAATGGCTATTCCATGCCATCTGCCCTGACAGTTCTAAGCCTCTGAAAAATTGTATAGTGTAGCATTCATAGTAATTTAGAAAGATCTCAAATTACGTATTTTATTTGAATTATGTGCACTATGTTATCCTAACATAAGATGAAAATTTAAAATCAAAATAACTCTTTCACCCATTACTCAATTCATAAAATTTTCAAGTAAAACACTATTAGCTATCTAATTACCTGTTACTAATAAAGTAGTTGAGCTACTAGCTTTTCCAAACTTGTTTTCTGCCAGGCAGGTATAACTTCCAGCATCTGATTTACTCACATTAGCTACTTGGAAGCTTCCATCTTTTAAGAATGATATTCTAAAAGTAAAAGATGTAGAAAAAATAATGTTATATTTTGGGAGATGTGTGTGTGTCTACAATTCAGAGTTTAAACAATTAAAATATTTACGAACAGTACTAACAATTCTAATATGTCTCTGTACCTGAGATGACAGAGTATGTTACAAACTCTATTCATTACATAATAAGACATTTGTTTGGGATATTCCCTCTAAATTTCCACACTTCAGTGTGGATGAAAGAAGACCTTCTGAAAATATGCAATTACCTATTTTATTATGGGTGATGCCCTTTCCAGAAAGTAATATGGAATGGAAGATTATAGCTTCCCCAACATGATTAGAATTGTATCTTTTTCCTCCAAAGAAAACCATAAGCTTTCCCCTCCTCCCAATATTTATTTATTTATTTATTCAATTTTTTTAAATGCCGCCCTTCTCCTTAGACTCAGGGAGGCTTACAACATGTTAGCAATAGCACTTTTTAACAGAGCCAGCATATTGCCCCCACAATCCGGGTCCTCATTTTACCCAACTCGGAAGGATGGAAGGCTGAGTCAACCTTGAGCCGGTGATGAGATTTGAACCGCTGACCTGCAGATCTAGCAATCTTTCCTCAAGGTGTGAGAAGGGCCAAGGGCAAAGGTACAAATGATCGCATTAGGTGCTTTCCCCTTGTTTGGAGTATTTTAACAAGGACTGTCTAAGGTACTGTGCAGCTGAAATTAACTTAAACAGAAACAGATTCATACAAGACTCCAACTAGCTGCCCTGAACTTCACAGTAGTTGCAGCTGCACTGTGCCTCCAAGGAGCAGAATCAGAGAAGCAACTTGGAGAATCAACCCTAATCCTAATATGCTATCACTCTATCACTCTACAAGATGTTCCTTTGATTGTTTGCATGCAGTATAAGAACTAGTAAGCAGTGGTGAAATCTACTTACATTCCCTACTCATCTGGAAGCACCCCACCGTCACATACAATTTTTTACCCTCTGTGCATGCACAGAAAGCTTTGTGCATGCATAGAGCTTTATAAACAAGAGAATGGCAACAACCTGGTGATGAGCGGAGCCTTATAGTGCCACTGCTAATGGTTCTCCAAACCACTGGCAGCTGCTGCTACCGGTATGCCCGAACTGAGGCGTACCGGTAGAATTTCATCACTGATACTAAGAATTAGACAGCATAAGCATTATTAAAAATATGAAAGCAGGAATTGTCTCAATAATAAAGGCTGCACTGGTCAAGAATTAAAGCTGCTGGTCCTCTTTCCATGCCAGAAGAATAAATTGGCTTAGGTGAACCAGCCTGCTACCTCCCCATCCATAGCTTATCCAAGCAACATACCAAAAATATTTGAAAAATACTATTAGTACATTCTGCAATCATGTTACATATATAACTTCAGAATTAGAAATTTCTTCAAAACTTTATTTGGCCTCTGTTGGCTCATTAAAAGACTGCTTTTCATTGTATAATTGCACCGTCTAGTTTAAAATGAAATAAGGGATATGTGCAATGGTTGCCTTTCTACACTTTCAGCCATCATCAAAAGCCATGCTGATTAATTTTGAAAATTAGTTTCTACTCCAGAGGAAATGTTATAGTACAAATTTAACTTCTTCTAGAGCATCCCCCACCCCCAATCTTGAATGTGGACTGACTTGTTACTTCCCCAGCTTTTCTTTCTTTCTTTCTTTCTTTCTTTCTTTCTTTCTTTCTTTCTTTCTTTCTTTCTTTCTCTACTGAAAAACTGAAATCTGGCAAGGTGAAAGCTGAAGTTGAGAGCACTCTGTCAGCTATTTTCTGCTCTAGTATTCTCTTCAGTGATTGGCTAGAGCAGGAATGTCAAACTTGATTTCATTGAGGGTCGCATCAGGGTTGTGTTTGACCTGGGGGGGGGGGGCAAGGTGGGCATGGCCATCTTGATGTCACTTGTGCCAGGGGAGAGGGCATGGTGGTCCAAATGCTCTGTCCATGAAAACAGGCACTCAAGCTCTGTTTTCAACTGAAACTGCCTCCTGCACCATCTGGCAGCAAAAATGGAGCTCGGGAGGGTCCCTGAGCACCAGTTTTTGCTGGCAAAGTGTTGCAGGAAACCATCATTACTGAGCCTGGGAGGGCAATGGGTGGTCCTTTTGAGCTCCATTTTCATTGACATAGGTACCATGGAATCATCCTTTGCTGTTTCCAAGCAAAATCTAAGCACCTCGTGGGCCGGATCTGGCTAGTTAGCCTTGAGTTTGACATCCCTGGGCTAGAGGGAGCATTCGTCCATATAGGAGCAAGAAAATAGGGACTATTGTAGGGTTCTGCACAGTATAAATGAACATTATTATGATGAGGGAAAAGACTAATGAGGGAAAAGTTAATGAGAGAAAAGACAGTGGATGTATATGCCTACCCTCTGGTGAAGAAACAATATTTTAACACACACACCCCCCGGCATGGATAGGGGAACTGAATGCTGAAGAATGAAACCAGAATAATGGAAAATGAGTGGTGAATTAAACAGATTGACATGTAGATCCAAGGTTTATCAACTTTGCTCTTCTGAAAAATTAGTTACTGTCATTTCACATTGCATGCAAGCTGTTTTATGTCTCAAATTATATGAAGTCTGTTTCTTCGCTTCTTCTCCTTCCAAGTGAAACTCCTGATTTGATTTCTAATCCACTACATCAATTAATATTTCACAAAGATAAGCAAACTTGCTCTGAGAAAGAGATCTATGCTTTATTCTGACACCCATCTCTTCTTTGGTACAAGATCAATCTCTATCCTCAAAGACACTGGAAAACAGAACTGAAACATGACTGATGTTGCAGTATGCATGTTATGATTTCATTGGTAATGTAAGCAATAATGAAAGAGGAGAAGATCATCCAAATGTTATTATATAAGCTTGTTTTATAATTTCAAATCGTTTTTAGAGATTTCTAGAGATACACATGCACCCTTTCTATATAAATAAAAAACAATCTTGACAGCTCCATTGATTTTGCAAAGGGAAAAAAGGATTACCATATTAAAACAATATATATCATCCAATTATAATAAACAAATTATCAAACACTCTGAGATATAAATGAACCATATTAATAATATTGATAATAATGGATCGTGTCAGCTCAAAACTACATGAGTCTTAGAATTACTTTCTAAAATGACATGAAACAAATTGACAGCAGAAAAAAAAGCATTATAGGAAACAAAGAAAAAGCATCATTACCAAAACAGGCTAATGCATATAGCAAAGAATAACATATGCCAAAACAGTAGACAGCCTACTTTTACAAAAAGATTGACAACTGAGAAAAAGACAACAAAGATTGTGTAATAATAAGCCCTTTTAAAATGACTGGCTCCATTATAATAGCCTAGGTTTTAAACTGAATATTGAAAATGGAAACATTACAGATTTCGCCATTTTAATGTTGTCAAATGATAGCTATGACTTATTTATTAAAATATCAATTTCATTGTTTTAGCATCTCTAATGGATTGAGTACTCTTCGACATTGATTAATTTTTTAAATATTGGCTTCAATAATTATCTAACTGATAATAGAAAATAGAAAGAAAAATAAATCTTTTTTTCTACACTGACCCCTATTAAGTTATTCCCCCTCAAGTGAAGCTTTTTATGAAATGGTCTGTCAAAAACTCTTTAAAGAGAATTAGCTAGAGTAAGTAATGCAAAATAACAGAGGGTTCTAATGTAATTTAACTATGCCACAATATTTATAACCCCACCTATAATTGTTCTAAATATAGATTGAAAACTTTACATTTTATATAAAAGCATAAATAGATCATCACGTGTATATATAGGTATGTGTGTGTATGTGTGTGTGTATATGCACGCATGAGATTGATAGGGCTTTTCCTTGAAACAGATATTAACAATAAAGCAGGGAAACTTTACATCAATATACACATATTCCATTCTTCCAAACTCCATAATAATGTGAAGTACCTAAAGGTTAAAACTTTGCATATTAACACTTTTACTGTATATAGAAACAAAGCCAAATATATTGAGCGATCATATTTGTAATCTGAAAATGGCCTATCTCTTGCAGTGTATAAAATGGTATAAAACAAAATGGTTCAACCTATAATATTCTGGATTGTTACAATTTGGCTGCATTATCATGTGTTATGAAAGATATGGCTATAGGACAGTGATGATGAACCTATGGCATGCATAGCCATATTGGAGGGCATGTGAGACTTTGCCCTGTGTCAGCTCTAGCGGGAAAGGCTGTTTATCCCCGGAAGCTCTGGAGGCAGAAAAATCGCCAATGGACAAACCAGAAGTTTGGGAAAATGCGCTTCTGGTTTGCCGTTGTGCTGTTTTTGCCCTCTGAAGGGTTCAGCGAAACTCCCTGAAGCCCTGTAGTGGAAAAAAACCAGCACAATGGGCAAACCGGAAGTGCGTTTCTGAACTTCCAGTTTTCCCACTGCGTTGTTTTTTGCACTCCGGAGCTTCAGGAAGTTTCCCTGAACCTTCCAGAATGCGAAAAACAGCACAATAGCAGACCGGAAGTGCATTTTCCAAAACTTCCGGGTTGCCCGTTTGGGCTTTTTTTCAAGTAGCAGGCTTCACTGAGGCCTGTGCGCATATGTGGAGAACAAGAGAGGATTGTGCGCTTATGGGGTGTGGGGTGCTGTGCATGCGTGGTGAGGAAGAGGTGTGGGCACGTGCATGCAAACTAGCACACTACACACACCCTTTTGGCATGTGAACCAAAAAAGGTTTGCCATCACTGCTATAGGAAATAATGGATACTAGGAACAATCTTTCTTTCCTTGCTTTTTGCCCTTCCTATGCTTATTGCTGCCCATAATTCATCCAACAGAGTAAAGGGCCAGAGAAATGGGTTGAGTCAATCCAGAAATAGCACTCTTTAGTTGCTGCCTGACAATATTAAGGCCAGAAAATAACGGCTACCTGCATTTGTATTTTAAAAACACCAAAGCAGAACAATAAACAGCTACACATATTGCTAAATGTATGGAAATACAAATACAAATTAAATAAAAATGGAAATACACATTCTTCATTTTATCTTAAAGCTCCAACAGGACTGAAAAACTAGCATGCATTTTCAACACTGTCAAGCACATCAACAGCATATAAGGGCGCACAGAGTATTTACAGAGAACTCGAGAAAAGCTCACGAAAATACCCAAGCCAACAGAATTCAATTTATATACTGAATACTATATGCACTTTGAATGATCATTCCCCAAATAATGCAGGAGGATCTTTTAAAATAACAGTTAAGTACCAAACATTCAACAAAACCAAATGCAGGCTTCACCTTTGTACTTTCACAAGCAGCTTCCAAATACCAAGCCTAAGTCAAAATGTTAAAGAGATAAACCTTTTTGAAATTATTACATTTATATGAACTCTGTGTTCCATTGATGCCGTGTTTTCCAAGTGCCTTTAAAAAGGAAAACTCATATCATTTTTAAGGGCAGCATGAAATTTAAGATACAAGTATTTCCAAGGCATGTCTGAAAACACAGCAGTTCATATATAAGCTGTTCATCTACCTACTTTCCACCTATTTTAAATTGGTAAGTAAAAGTCATAATAGCAACATTCTAACTTTTATTATGATCAAAAACTATAATAAAGGGTGTGATACAATCAGTTTAAAAACATAGAAAATACATCGGAATCTAAATAATAATAATAATGATAAAAAGCTAAGGATATATAAAAATGTGTGTGTGTATGTATATGTATATATGACGGTCTTGGTATATTCGGGTTTCTTCCCATGTAGGATTTAGAAATTTCTGGCGACGTTTCGACGAGGTCCCACTCGTCATCCTCAGGCTGGTGCCTCTGTCCTTGTTCTAGGGCGAACACAGCAAGACCTGAGCTGCCTTCCTTCTATAAATACTGGTGGCTTGGTATGGTTTGATGGCTCAGCAATTGCCTGCTGTGTAGAAACTTCCTGGTGAGTCAGTGGGGTAACGCCTGGGGTCGTTGATTTAACTGAGGTATGCTGATTAGTTAATTATTGTGAATTAGGGGTGATATCCTGAGTAGTTGGAGCTTGCAGGCTACTTGGTTGTTTTGCAATGTGTGTTCTGAGTCTGGTTTCAGTTTCTATGGCTGGGATACGTTTGTTAATGAGGGCTGGTTTCCAGATGTCTGGTAGGCGGGAGGTATCATCCCGCTTATTCATATTTTGGGGATGTTTTTTCTTCTCCTATTTCTATCATTATGTATTTTCCTTTGGGGTCAACATTTCTTTAGATTTAATTTATTTTTCTGCATATATTACCAGTCCTTTTTTCTTTCCCAATGATGTATATAGTTCTCCTAGCTTTTGATATTCTAAATATATTTAATCTATTTAATATGGACTTCTTGTAGACTCATTTCTACTTTCAGTTTAATTAATTTCCAAAAATATTTTCCTTCTTTGCCCTGCATTACTTAATCCAGGGGTCCCCAAACTTTTTTCACAGGGGGCCAGTTCACTGTCCCTCGGACTGTTGGAGGGCTGGACTATAAAAAAAAGCTATGAACAAATCCCTATGCACACTGCACATACCTTATTTTAAAGTAAAAAACTAAATGGGAACGTATTACTTAGAGGGGAGGAAAGAAGCCTGAAATTCATATATGTTTATATTTTGTTTTTAATTTTCTTTTGTTAACATCTGATTGGCTATACAATGTTTTCTTGGTTTATAGAAAAATGTATAAAGAAAGAAGGAAGCACTTTGGCATAATGGTTAATAAGTTAGAAATATAATTGGTCTTGTACTTTTTGAAGGAACATTAATGAGGGAATTTAATTAAAAGAAAAGTATGTACCTGGATGACATTAGAAAAAAACACTTTTGCAGCTTTTTTATGATTGATATTAGTTACTAACAAAATACTGCATTTTATTCATGGAAAATTAGATGGTACACTGTATTGTTTGAATGTATGTTGACAGAATTTTTTTAAAAAAATTACACCCCCCCCCAAAAAAAGTCCTTCCTTCCTCCGTCCCTCCATTCATTTCATTCTTCCTTCCTTCCTTGTTCCCTCCATTTCTCCTTCCTTTCTCTGTCTCTCTCTCTCTTGCTTTCTCTTGCTCTTTCTCTCTCTGCTTTCTTTCTCTCTTGCTTTCTCTCTCTCTCTTGCTCTCTCTCTTGCTATCTCTTCCTCCCTTCCTTCCTTTCTCTCCCTCTGTTTCCCCCCATTCCTTCCTTCCCTCCCTCCTCTCTACTTCTCTTTCCCTCCTTCTTTTCCCCTTCTCTTTCCCTTTTCTTTCTTTCTCTCCACTTCTCTCTCTCTCTTTTCCCTTTTTCACCCTCCCTTTTCTCTCCCCGTGGAGGATTCGCCCGACAAGCCTCCACCCTCCGACCCAGCACTCTCATTCAATTGCCATTCAGAAAACGGGAGCCGGCAACTCAGAGGAGGGTGTGTGCATGTATGTGTGCGTATTGTGCCTGGCTCGGCTTTCGGCAGGCTTTCCTTTACCTCGGGTGAGATGAGATTGAGGGGGACGTTCTGACCACTGTCACTCCAGCTTCGGATGCAGAGGTGCCTCAGCGAGTGGACACAGAGACTCACCGCCTCCTTCGGGCGCAATCCCAACCCTGGCGGAAGGCGCCAGCGATTGACACAGGTGGTGGGGAAGGAGAGGGAGCCGCTGCTGCCCCCAGCACCGCCCACCACGGATGGGCTGGTGCCGAGCCTAGTTGAAGTTTGTGGTGGAGTGCTCAGCCTCCCTATCCCCCAGGCGCATGGTGGGCTGGCAGTGGAACAGGGAGCTTGCGTGCGCAGGCGCACGCGAACCTTCACTGGTACAAACTTTCCTGCACTTTCCTTGCTGCTCCCCACCCCAACTCCAACATCCAGCTCCCCAGTGCGGCCTTGGAAAAGACCTGTGGGCCAGATAAATGGCCTCAGCAGGCTGCATGCGGCCCACGGGCCGTAGTTTGGGGACTGCTGATTTAATCCTTTGATGTTTAACTATATGAGTTTGGTTTCTTTTTGCATTTCCTATAACTTTTGTAACTATTTATTTGTTTCTGCTGCTGTTTGTTTCCTAGTTTTGACTCTTTCTACTTTTTGGTTTGGTTCTTCGGACTCTTTGATTTTCCCCCCGTTTTCCTCCTCCTCCACCTCCTGTCCTTCCTCCCAACTTACTATCTCTATTTTTCCCCCACTGTCCATTTCTTCTTCTGTGCCAACAATTTGATTGTATATTTCTTGGGCCCTTTCCATACTGCCTACCTTTACTTTCCTTCCTTCTAATGAGATTATCATCCCCTCTGGGATGATCCATCTGAACAGGATGTTTTTTTCTATTTAACATGGTCACCAGAGATCTATAAGACTGTTCTACAAATTTTCAATTTCTTTTAGTTGCAGAAATGAAATGTGCCATTTCTTAATGAATTTCACATGCTGAATTTAAATAGAATAATGAAATGTGTTAGTTGGCTCTAGTTTTCATGCAATGGACATTTTATATTTACATTATCCAACTACAGGTAAAAGGCAAATAATGCACCAAAACTTAATATTTATTTATTTATTAGATTTGTATGCCGCCCCTCTCTGAAGACTCGGGCCGATATATATATAAAACCCATATTTTTTTTAATTAAAATTAAGTAAATTATATTTGCAACAGTGAATACATGAAATAATCTATTCTATATATTTTTATCAAAGAAAACTAGTAAAGTTTAAAATGTTCAAAAGTTTAAATTTCTCATTGTGTCCCTTTTGCTTCTATTGACTTTTCTCTTATATTCAAGAAAATAATTGTCTTCAATTGTCCAATAGTAGTCTGCAAGCACTGATGGGCTCCATTTACCTTGATATTTTTTTTCCATAGCTGCAATGTCTTGATGGAACTGCTCCCCATGCTTGTCACTCATTGCTCCACAATTTGATGGAAAGAAATTCAGATGAGAGTATAGAAAATAATTTTTTAAGGACATGTTACAACCAAGATTTTTGTAGGCCTGGATGAATTTTCCAACCACTTCCTGTAGTCTGCTGCTTTATTGTTTCCAAGAAAATTTGATGTCACTAACATGAATGCTATCCACACAGTCTTTTCCTTGCCATGCAACAGAGAAAAGAAACTCATCATAGTTAATAAGTTCACGGATCTGTGGGCCAGTTAAAATTCCTTCATTTATTTTTTGCAGCACTGAGCGATGGAAATTTGCTTATCAGGTATATGAAAACTGCTTTATTCCTGCCCATTGATTTCACAAAGTTTTTCATTAATCCCAACTTGATGTGTAATAGAGGTAGTAAAATCTTGTTGCTGTCTACAAATGCTGGATATTTTACATTTTTATTCCTTGGTTGCAGTGTCTGCTGTAATGGCCAGTCTCTTTTGATATTTATTTTTATTTATTTATTTTATTTTACTGGATTTATATTCCGCCCCTCTCCGACAACTTGGGACATCTTACAACATATAAAAGGAAGAAATACAATATAAACATCTAAATCCAATTAATTTAAAACTAAGTGTACTAATCTATAAAACCCAGTATTATTAAAAAACCCTCAATCACACCCACTCAAACAACAATCATACGTAGCATTCATTAGACACAGGGGGGCTAGGGTCTAATCGCCCCAAGCCTGACAGCATAGATGAATTTTAAGACTTTTTCAGAAGGTGAGGAGGGTGTGGGCAGTACAAATCTCCGGGGAGAGCTGATTCCAGAGGGCCAGAACCCCCACAGAGAAGGCTCTTAATTTAATTAATTTAATTTATTAGATTTGTATGCTGCCCCTCTCCATGGACTCGGAGCGGCTTTTCCCCTATGCCCTGCAAGCGACATTGTCTAGTTGATGGGACCTGGAGAAGGCCGACTCTGCGGGACCTCACCAGTCACTGGGATTCATGCAGCAGAAGGCGGTCCCATAGGTAATCTGGCCCGATGCCATATAGGGCTTATAGGTCATTACCAATGCCTTGTTGTTGCCCCGGTTGTCCCACTTACTCCACACAGTCCTTCAAACCATTTATGCTTCGAAGGGTCTCTGAAAACAAAAGAAAAGACAGCCTCAAAGGACGAAGGATCGTCCTGCTACAGCTGCCGCACCCAGAATATTCATGTAGGTTTGAGAGGCAGTAAAATTTCTTTTATTTCTTAAAATGTATCTTTCTTATCATTTCTATATCAATGCCTTACTTTTAAAATCAGAATGGGAAACTGATAACTGAATGGGTCAAAGGCTATAGGCAGATAGTGTGTGAATATAGAATTCTGTTCTCTTCTTGTACAAAACTGCTGTCTCATGATTTTACATGCAAATAGAACTGACACAGGGCTTCTACTTCTGCCTTGTCCAGCTTTGTTTTACTGCCTACTATACATCTTTACAAGAATCATATGAATTCAACCTTGAGAATAGTATCAGGCAACAGTCATTTGCAAGAATACTATTCTTCAAAATGCACACTTTGTTTATAACAGCCATGTTGATCATGGGGTTTTTTAATTCATAGAACAGTGGAGGAAAATGGAACCTGAACCATTTTGCTTTTAGACACTAATATTTTTGCCGATTTGCTGAAAAGCCATAAAATGCTTGTGCACATATACTGGCATGCAAGCTGTTTTTAAATGGAAAGCATCATAAAAATACAGGCTGTATGAAATTAAAATTGCTTGTAATAAAAAAAAAGGGGGGGCGCATACAGTTATAAAAAAGAGCTTTATTTTCAAATAGCTAGTAACTCAAGAATAACTGTATATATTTGTCGAGCTTTTCTCAGAGAATTAAAAAAACCATCAAAGTTCCTATTGATATGATAATAAATAGGGATGTATTACTTTCCAACATTTGCCAGCATTTTAGCAGACAGGATAAGTGCAAGTTAAGCTTTTTTGATATATTAATCGCTTACTAAATTAAGTTAAATTGAACTGCTCAAGAAAAAAAAAGGTTGCAAAAGTAATCCCCCACTAGCATTAATGCTAAATTATATGGAAATATATTATTTTCCAATTTATAGTTTTAAACCATTAGACAAATTTAAGAGTAAGTTCAATTTAATTCTGACAAATGCTTATCCAGCCCAACCAAAATCATTTTAATTTTCATCAACACTCCTTTTCCTGTTCATTTTAAAATTTAATATCGCCATTTCCTTGAATCAACTCTGATTAAAATTTAGTATTATTTGATCAAAGTATATGACATTAATATGATAAGGCATGATTATAAACATACTATTTACTTCACTCTCTGAGTGAAGTTTTGATTTTCTATTTTCTATTTTCCTTCCCTCCCTCCCTCTCTTTAAAATTTAGTCCACTGAATGAGAAAATCCCCGTAACTCCTTCCCTTAACTTCAGGCAATCAGGAAGAAAAATAAAATTTAAACATGGTGCAGAATAAACTTTGCTGCAGTTCATACAGAACTCAATGAGGCAAACAGGTGACACTTCTTGGTCAAATTAGGATACAATATAAAATTCCCACACACCATAACAAGGAACTTCTTAGTTAAATAATGAATTAAAACTAGTCTCTTAAAACTTGTTCTTGACAACTGAGTGTTTTTAAAGAGCAATCTGCTTATCATCTTCTGTAAAAACTTTCTATAGATTGATGTCAAAAAAGCTGACCTGCAATTCCTAGATCTTTCTTTTTCCATTTTTGAAGATAGAAATGTTTACTATCTTTCAGGCACCTGACATTTCAACAACTCTCCAAATCTCCCCAGGAAATGTCAAGAAAATATTTTAGAACACCTGAATTATAGATTATGATCCAGATTTTTGTGCAAACACTGCCCATATTTTAAGGTATTCTGCTGTTTCAGTAAGGCAGGAAACAATTCAACAAAGAATAACAAATATTTTATTTATTATTCTGCTTATTCATGATGAATTTATTGCTTCCCTAAAAATTTGGGTGAATAGAAAAGTGAGGGTCAAACTTTTGGGGAGGACATAATTATATTCATTAGGAAAATGGAGAGCTTTATCTCTCTCTATTGCACTCCACTTTTCTTCTTGTGAGGCATTTCTACAGCACTAACATAAAAATTTATTTATTTATTTATTTATTTATTTATTTATTTATTTATTTATTTACTTACTTACTTACTTACTTACTTATTTACTTACTTACTTAATTAATTACTTACTTAAAGGTAACATTTACATGGCTGCCTAACTTAAACAAGGTTACTGTGGGTAGTTTTCAGAAAAAAATATATTAAGAGAGTACAGTGGTACCTCGGTACTCGAACGCCTCCTTTCTCGTACATTTCGGATAACGAACAAAATTTTCGGCAAAAATTTGCTTCGGTATCTGAACAAAAATTCAGATACCGAACAGCCAGAGAAAATTTTGTTCATTATACGAAATGTAATCCCGGCAGCTTCAGGGGACTGAGGACCTCTCTAAGAGCTCCAAGCTGCAGGAAAGGTGGGGGCTGCTGCAATCTTGGCAGCTTCTGAGGGCTCCTTTCCTCATTGCTTCCTTTTATTAACTGTAAGCAGCTTCAAAAACTTTCTCCTTCCCTGTGGAATTTAATGGCTGCAACACGCGGCGATTTCCCTTCCAGTAGCAAGAGCGCCGGGAACGTCACGTGATGAAGGGAAGCCGACGGAGCCATCTCAGCAATTGCTGCCGCTCCAGCAGCTTCCCTGGATGGCAGCTTCTGGGGGCTCCTTTCCTCATTGCTTCCAGCAGCCCCCACCTTTCCTGCAGCTTGGAGTAGCAAATTTATTTATCCCATTGGAAATAAAGAAAATAGATTTAATTGGTTCCCAGCGAGTTAACAGGGGCTGGGAACCAATTAAATCCATTTCCATTATTTCCTATGGGATAAATAAATTCGGTACTCGACCAAATCGGTTCTCAACCACAGTTCTAGAACAGATTATGGTCGAGAACCGAGGTACCACTGTATTTATTTTGAAATTTTCATTACAGGGAGCCAAAAGACTCCATCAACTCAGTCCCTGACTCACATCTGTCAGTGGGGAGAAATATCATTTTCCTGGACTCTTTTCAGTCCTCTTACTATCCATTGGAGAAGCGGACACACAAGCTCAGGGTGAGGTATGTTAACCTTTTTCTTGGCAATAGCTTGAATCCAATTATCAATCTAATAGAAAACTTGTTGCAGTATTTACCATCTGCCCTGAATGGAGAAATGAACAGGCTAGGACATGTTGTGCCTTTTTTATGGTAATTCTGTGAACATGGACTATGTGCTCTTATAATTTATCTTGTTTTGATGGATGTTTTAGTTTTATACACTGCCCAGAGTCAATGGAGTTGGGCAGCTATATCAAATTTAAACAAACAAATTCCATCAAAAACGTTTGTTTGCTAAATCTAACAGGGAATCAAACTGAAAAGGAAGAGATTAGGTATCCATTAATTAAAGAAAATCTGTAATGCTACTAGACATTGCCAAAAAGCAAGGGACTGTAGCTCTTGGAACCAATCATGTGTTACAACTAGAGAGCTCAGATTCAAATATGGCAGATGGTGGCAACACAGTATTTTATTGACAGTGTTCAATAAACCAACAGTTGTCAACTTATTATGAACCTAAAATAAAATCTGAAAAAACCTGACTAACTCTCTTATGTCCTTAAACCTTTGTTAATACTACTTGGCACCTGGTCTTCTTTCTTGGTTATTTGTTCATAGACTAAAATCAAGGAAGAAGAAAGTTAAAAAGAAAACGAAGCAATAGGCTAAAGCTGGCTGTGCTCCATGATGAAACTCTGAAAATATGAGAAGCTGTATCGTATTATTTTGATGGGAAATAGTCCATCATCCAGATCAGAAGCTTTATACCTCAGGCTTCAGATAATTTATTTCAAAGAAGAGAATTGGGATACATCCATCAAACTATTTTATCCCCTCTCTGAATTTACATCACTTTTAATTTAGTAGCTAATCCTAGGTTAATCTAATGCATTCATGTTACATACTTTTGAAAGATTTAGGTAAAAAATTCAAGGCTGCGTTTTTAAGAAACAATTTTTCTATCGTTGTCTTCTTATCAAAGGCATTGATGTATGCTTGAGAAGATGCAGAAATCTAATCAAATACTTTTTAAAAAATAACTATTTTTTGACAAGAGAGTATTTAAGCACATCTGTGCATGAAGACAATGTGAAGTCAATTCTTACTGGGTACTGTTCTATGTTCCTCCTCCTGTGTTGAAAAATCTAGCTGAAAAAGAAATTTCCAATATAATTTATGGTACAATCCTATGAATGTGAAATAATATTCACTGAGCTCAGTCAGACTAATTTCAAATAAATGTTCTTAGAACTACGCATTGGAATCTGCAATAATATGATTGCAGATGTTTTTATGAACATGGGATAAGAACCTGGCTTGATGCTTTTCATTAAAGGTTTTTTTTTGTCTAAATTGCTCAATCTGCAGAAAATGAGACAATTTAAAACATATGGACATAAGTGATAGGACAGAACCAAAATAAAACGTTTATCATTCTTTATTCTTTGGTAAATAAATTCGGGGGGGGGGGGGTGTCTATAGAGCATGACACAACATGAATAAAGGCATGAAGGATTCCTTTCCTTTTTTTATAAAATGGGCTAGGGAGGGGAGGAAAGTAATAGATTAAATTATGAACTACCAAAGAAAAAATATTCTATATCCACTTAAGTTATTTGCTTCCAGATGGGCAGATATATATAAATTGATTAATTGAATGAATGAATGTAGTTTAAACCATTTTAATTTCAGTTAAGAGCTTCCTCAAAAAGACACGTCTTCACAGGTATTTTAAATGCTCAGACTAGGGGAGCATGAAGAGAGTTTTTTCCAGGGTAAATGATCAGTGCATCAGAAAGCCCTCCTCTGCTGAGGTTACTCCTGAATTGCAGAGGCTTCTTCAAAAGAGTCTGTTAAATTCCACACAGTTTACCAAGACTAAGGTAGCAAGAATTTTATAGGGTACAATAAAGTGTCCTTAATGTTTGTCTTGGGGTACATCTGAATGTTCATTTATATTGAGTTCATAATTGATATGAAATACTTCTTTCTGGATGTCCTGCCACCTGGACTCAATTGTCATTTATAAGCGACCATATATACTCGAGTATAAGCCAACCCGATTATAAACCAAGGCACCTACTTTTGCCACAAAAACTGGGAAAACTTATTGACTCGAGTATAAGTCGAGGTTGGAAAATGCAGTAACTGCATAAATGCAGTAAATGCAATGGTAACTTATAAAAATGGAAACCAATAAAATTACATTAATTGAGACATCAGTAGATTAAATGTTTTAGAATAAAGTAAACTAGCTGTATAAATTTAAAAGGGGGTAAACAAAAGGAATCTGGTATTAACAATAACTTAAAAAGTTAAAAAAAAAGTACCTCAATCAGCAAACAAGCTAAAATCTAAGAGTTAAAATCCTTCAAAACTGGCTTCCTCCTCCTCATCTGTATGTCAAAACAGAGCTTCAGCATTAGCTGCTGTGAGGCTATCGGCATAGACATTGTCATCATCACTGAGTTTGCAGTCATCACCATCACTGCCGTCATTCTCAAACAAAGCACTGTCTTCACTGCCATCCATAGCATTACTAATGCCACATTTCTTGAAGGTGCGTTGCACCATGTCCTCTGGAATCTCTTCCCATGCATCATGAGCCCACTTTGCTATCAGTTCTATGTCGGATTTCTTCAGATTTCCAACTTTTGTCAGTTGGGCTTGACCAGATGACATCCATTCATGCCACATCTTTCGAACACGGTCTTTAAAAGGTTTATTTAAACAAACATCTAGGGGCTGCAATACAGATGTAAACCCACCGGGATTAACAGCCAAAGTAACTTGAGAAGACTTTGCCAGCTTTTTTATTTCATCAGATGTGTAGGCTCTGAACATATCCCAAACTAGCAATGATGGTTTTTTCTTTAATGCTACTCCTGGTCGTCCGTTCCAAATTTGTTCCAGCCATTTTTTCGTTCATCCATCCAGCCTTTAACATGTGCACGCACTGTAATTCGTGGTGGGAATTTGACCTTTTTAGGCAAGGCGTTTCTTTTAAAAATCATGACAGGCCCTAGCTTTGTTCAATTAGCCAACATAACAGAACAACTGTGAATTTTTTTTTTTCATTTCCTGTGGTTCTGAGTAAAATAGTTTTATCTCCTAAACTTGTCACAGTTCTGTTGTTTGGAAGATCAAATGTCCTAGGTGTTTAATCCCAATATCTCCCAGGTCATAGTTATGTATCTTTCTTGGTTTTAGGATGAATGAATGGAATGACATCACTTTTCATCAAGGTCTTTTGGCAACTTCTGTGAAATCTTTGTTCTTTGCCACAAACATAGGCCCAAACCTATTCATGTAACGGGTACACCATCCTGCTGACGCAACAAAGTTCTCAATGCCTGGTGCTTTTAATTTGTCATCTTTAGCCATTTGAAGGGCACGTAAGCGAATTCCCTGTCATGTTACACAGTAACCGTTTTGACAACACTCCATAACCCATTCATGCAATTCAGTCTCTAGAGCCCCATATGAAGTTGATAAACCACGTTGAGCTTTTTTTGCCTTTGGAATCTTTTCCAAGTCAGCTTTCATTTTCCTCCACTTGCTCTGTACATTCGGAGCAGAGGACGTCAGCTGTGGAATTCCGCTACTTCACGTTTCAGGTTTCAGCAGCCAAACTGAAGGACCAGGACTTCCATTTCTGAGAGTCGGACACGGGGACCGGGCTGCGGAGGTTGCGCTTTTCCACCCTCCAATCCAACTTCCAATTAAGAAAGAAGGGCAGCACAGAGGGATGATGCTGGCGCCAAGGAGGCGCCCTTGAGGCAAATTTGTGGGGTTTTTTAACTTTTGTTTTTCACAAAAGGGACCTGCAAAGGCTGGAGCTCTCTGGCTTCCAGAGGGCTACCGCGACTGAAGCAAGGCTGCTGCCGGCACCACCATGCTTGCCCCCTTCTTCAGCTGCCAGCCCCGTTCTCCAGCCTCTTGGCTTGGGAGGAGCAGAACTGTCATTGCACAGCAAGTTGCGGCTGCTGGGAGCGCACAGGGACACACATACGAAGGTGCCCTCGAAGCGGTCAGCGAAGGGTGCTCCGAGCGAAGCGGCTGTGGCAGGGGTGGGGCAGGTGCTGCCTCTCCCCGGCTCAAGCAATGGTGCCTCCCAAAGGCAACAGTTGACTGCTTTGGTGGGATCCATAGCTTATCTGGCAAAAGATTTTTCACCTGACAGGAGCCTTGGTGTGGGGCAGGCAAAAAGTGAAGTCCCGGCAGATGAGTAGCTGGCAAGGCCCACGCGCTCCCATATGCCCCTTGCCCTGGCCGTTTCCACTCAACCACGCTCCTTCCAACTGGTACTCACAGGATGAGACAATTGGCCATGCCTCACAACCCAGCCTTCCTTGCTGGATGCTGCTGCACCAGCGGTTTCAACCTGCTCAACTTCGCCAACCGCCACTTCCCATGAACTTTTCAGGAAATAGCCGGAGCAAGGGGCAGATGGGAGCGCGGGGCCTGGCCATCCACCCATCCATTGGGTGTCCACTTTCTGCCTGCCCCACGCCAAGGTTCCCGCCAGCCTGCAGACTGTGTTCCTGGAAGGCACATGACGCTGCCGGAATGCAGTTGCTGCTACCGCTGCTCCTATTGCTTTCGTTTGCCCCACAGCAGAAAATGGAGACCCGATGGATGGGTCTGCTGGGCAGGCCCCCATGCTCCCACCTGCCCCTTGCTCTGGCCATTTCAGAGGACACCCCCTACCCATTCCGGTAATTTTCTTTTGGAAAAAATTCCTTGCTGCATCCCAGCCGCTCAGTTTTTTAAAAAGCTGAATGGCTGGGATCGCAGCAAGGAATCCTAGAGTGGGTGGGGGAGGTGCCTCCATGGACACAGTCACCTTCCTTTGCGAATGCTGACTGCTTGGAGCCCCCACCCCCACCCGTCCGGCAGCCGCTCCCGTTTTTAAAAAGCTGAGCGGCTGGGATTAACATAAGAACATAAGAAGATAAGAGGAGCCATGCTCAATCAGGCCAAAGCCCATCGAGTCCAGCATTCTGTGTCACACACTGGCCCACCAATTGTACATGGGGATCTTGAGTAGAAAGATAAGGCAAACCCCTCCCTTTCCCTTGACCCCCAAAAAATGGTACTCAAGGGAAACCAACATAGAGGCGGCACATGGACACCTGTTTCAATAACCACCAATACACTTGGCATCCATGAATCTGTCTAATTCTGCCTTGAAGCTATCGAGGCTGACAGCTGTCATGACCTCTTCTGGAAGTGAATTCCATAAACCAACGACACTCTGGTTGAAGAAATATTTCCAGCAAGGAATCCTACATTGCAGCAAGGAATCTCAGAGCAGACGGGGGAGCTGCCTACACAGACACAGTCGCCTTCCATTGCGATTGCTACCTGCTTGGAGCCTCCACCCCATCTGCTCTTGCAGCTGCTCAGGTTTTTAAAAAGCTGAGCAGCTGGGATTGCAGCAAGGAATCCCAGAGCGGGTGGGGGAGGTGCCTCCTTGGACACAGTCACCTTCCTTCGTGATTGCTGACTGCTTGGAGACCCCCACCCCCACCGCCAGGTCTGGTAATTTTCTTGCAGCAAGGAATCCTTCCAAAAGAAAATTACCGGAGCTGGTGGTGGAGGCTTCATGGTCACATGCACCCACCTGGCTTCGCTCCTACCCAGGCCTCCAGGGATGGGGTGGGGGAGCCTAGCAAAAAAAGAGAGCTGCACCGTGCCAAAGCCTTTTCATCTGACTGCAGGCAGAGTGAGGGCTTCGTGAGGGGAAAATAGACCGCTTTGACGCACTGCGGCTTTTTCCCCCTGCTGCTGCTGCTGCCTGCGTGCTCCTTGCTTTTTTCCTCTCTCCTTCTTCCTGGCCTCAGGAGGTGTCCATGTGAGGCTGGAGGGGAGCCAGGCAGGAGAGAGGGAAGCTCGTCGAGGCCAGGAAGGAGGAAACAGGGAAAAAGTGAGGAGTGCAAACGCAGCAGGGGAAAAAAAGGAGAGGCAAGATAGCTAATCCTAAAAGTGACTGCCGCCAGTCAGCTGAAGCTGCGTGCAGATTCATTTCCACAGGCGGAACGGTTCCATGCTCTGGTGGATCCAGCCTACCCATGCTGCCAGTGCTCGGGTCATTGCAGCGACCGAGCGCCATCCGTGACTCGAGTATAAGCTGAGGGCGAATTTTTCAGCACATTTTTGGTGCGGAAAAGTTACCAATGGACTTTCCTTCTATTTCTTGATTGTTTATGTCTAATTTCCCTTTCAGTTTTTCCCCTTAGCTCCCCACAATTTTTCACATTGTTTGAATAAATGTCATATACAAGGTGGTCCCCTAATTCAAGACTTAAATTGTACCAGATAAGCAACTGGTATCAGTATATATTTTCCCTCAAAAGGCAACATAAGACGTCTGAAACTTGGAAGACTCCATGGTAAAGCCTTGCAGTAATCAATATTACAGCTAATCAAAGGGTCAATAATCAACACCAAAGGAATGAAAAAGTTATAGTACCTCACTTTGTAATTAATCAAAGGCATGCCTCATAGAGCTGCCATCTGTAATAGCTGAGAATGAAGCAACTCCCCCAGAGTGCAAAGCTGTCAAAAACATCAATCCTCAGATCAACTTTCCCATTTTCAACAGAAACTTTTATCTTGTCTGGATTGAATTTCAAATTATCTTCCTTCATCCAACTTGCTATCAAACCTAGCAGGGTTGTATCCACAGAGTTGAGCTAAATAATTCAAATCTCCAAGTGGCTTTCATCAGTATGGGGGAGAAGAAAAAATCCAGTGAAACAGTGAAAAATCTAGTGAAACAAGTCTAGTGAAACAGTGCAATGAAACAGTCCAGTGAAACAATCTATACCAGTGCACAGAAAATAGTGCACTGGTATAGATATTCAATACAAAATGGGATACTAGTGTTGTACATATTCTTGATCAGTTGGAGGATGATGAAGATATTGAGAACTCAGATTCAGATAGTGTTTATGAAGTAGTGGGGGGGGGGTTACAGGTAGTAGAACAGGTGGGAGGCCAGCCACAGGATGGGGCTATGAGTTCAGGATCTAGCAAGGGAGAATCAGACGCACGCTGGGTTAACCCTAAATTCAGAAGGATTCAGAAATATAGAGAGCAAAGGTCTGGAAGAAGATATTAAGGAGAGGAATGGGTTAAATATTGTAATGAGGTATTTGGCACGTCAGGGGGCTAGTGGAGAAGAAGGGTGGAGTTTCAACGTTGCTGAAAAGAAATATGGAGGGGTTTTTTTCGCCACGCTAAAGTAAGCCAAAGTATTTTGTATTGTATTTAGTCAGTGCTGCTGTTTTTTATAGCTATGCAGTTAGGAAATAAATCTTGTCTAATTGAAGCAGGAAAAGGAATGTGAGAAATGCGGCTAGAAGAGAGATAACGGACCGATTGATGTCTGGAATGTGTTGAAGTACAAGAGAGCAGAGAAATAAACGTAATTGCTTTATTCATGAAATGATGCATTTAATGAGAGTTATTTGTAATTATTAGACTTCTACCAGAAACCAGAACAACTAGCATAAGACTTCCCTCCTAGCATCACATTTTTGTCATATCCTGGCAAGGTCTTGACTTCCAAGGCAAAAACTCTGCCCAACGGTACAGACTTTTTGGATCAGAATCATAGCAAGAATTAGCTCTAAGGAGCCAATTTAGTCATCATGCTTAAGCTGTTGTCCAGTGAAAGAGTCCAAATTAAAGCAATAAAAACAACTAGCTGTCCACTTTCTACTTGGAACCAAGGAAGGGTTTTTTTTGCAGCATTTTAATGAAATCTGCCTTTCTTTAAGTTTCAATGCCTACACCTCAAAAAAACACTATAGAGCACTGCACACCAAGACAACTAGACATAAGAACAGTTTTTTCACAAATGCAGTGAAACATGGAAGCAAAAAAACTGCCCAAAACACAGGCGCACCTGTGGCTCTGTGCACAATTTTGCCATCTCAACAGGTGCAGAAGCAAAATTGCGCTGGCCCCGAAAGCACTCATGAGCCACTGCGGCAAGCCCAATTTAGCATTCCGGCTAGCAGCCCACCCCTGTGGCTACACATATGTCATCTTCAGGTCATTGATTTCCTTCAAGTTGAGTTGAAGTTCCTCACTACTACTGCATTATTCCTCCAATTATAGATGTTAGATACAATCTGACTTCATGGTATATTAAATGTGATAAATATTTTTTCTGTTCTAGATCTCTCCCTCTCTAACTATCTATCTATCTCCATAAATTACCATTTTTCATCCTTATTATTCATCTGAAAATATTCTCAATTTTTTAAAATTGCCACATTTCATTGCTCATTCCCCTTCTGTGATAGAATATTCAATGTGTAAGGGAATTAACATAAATCTGTGTAACAACAATTCAACTTACTACACATCTTTTTCTATCTTGATATTTTGGTTCATTTTATTTTGACTGCAGCTATAGACTGAACACATTCCACAAATGAGGCTCCAATCTAAGCAGTTACAGGTTAATTTATAACAACCCACTCTTATACCTGGATATTTCAATATCTCCCTTCCAACATTCATTATATTGCATTTGTCAGCATTGATTCTAAACTGTCATAGTGCTGCCAGGTTGCTTGGCTTTATTAGTTCCTTTGGCACTACATCAGATTTCCTGAATAATTTATATTGTCTACTGATTTGCTAGTAAACAAGTAGGGGAGGGAACAGTAACAACCCGTTGTTAAGCATCAGCAATTCTGAATAGATACTATGCATTCTTCCTATTGCGTGCATGTTTTACTTTAAAAATATGTTTTTTGTGATATCACTAAGACACGTGTTAAGATATTTTCTAAGTGTCAGAGATTCCATCTCTTCACCTCATCCCTTATATGGTTTACTCTGAGTATTTGGTGGTATGTTTCTATGTGTGCACTGAAATATACATACATACATCAGAGATGGTATTCAACAGGTTTGTGTGAATAGGTAGTGGCCATTTTGACCAGTTTGGAGAACCAGCAAATACCATCTATGTTTGGCCTCACCCTCCTGTTCCCGCCATTCCCTGGCCTATATTCACTTTGTTTTTAGCTCAGCTGATTTGCGTGGCAGAGCAGATTGCCACACCTCAGCTGAGCTAAACAACTGCTCAGCTCACCAGCACTGACATGAAGGGCTGTCTTTTAGTGCTGCCACATTTTCAAACAGTGCGTGCAAGCCGAGTACATGCATGGATGGTTTTGCGCGTATGCAGACAAGGTGCACACGAGTGTAGCTAGCATGCACGTTCACATTTTTGGTGCTGCTGGATGAACTGGTAGGTAAATTATGTGAATCCCACCCCTCACATATATACATATATGTATGCATGTAAACAATGTGAGCCTTAAATGAAGTCAACATCTTTGTTTTCTTCTGTAAAGCTTATATTGAATTTTCTTTTCTAAATCTAATTTATATTTTTTCACACATAGATAATCAAGGTCTAACCCAGCCATTCCCAAGGCCGAATAAATAAAAACTGTTGAGGTAAGAACTAGTGACCTTCCTTGTAAAAACACTTGTTTTTGTAAAGGCTCTGAAATGAATCAGATATGATGAGCATAGTAGGATACCCAATCAGATGTTCAGCAAATTTAGCAAATTATTGAAGAAAAGCAAGAACCTGCAGTGAGTAGTTAAGCATTAATACCTTAATGTACAGCAGGAATCTCAAGTGTTAATACAGCCATTGTTGAAACAAAAGATCTGTGCTATACAGATACTTTGGATAACAATGTGGAATGCCAAGGAATGAATAAAAAATAATAATAAACCAAATCAGCTAATATTTAGAAACGAGTAAAGTAATAACTAGAAGTTAGCATGGATTTGTTAAAAACAGATCATGCCAAACCAACCTTATTTCATTTTTCAACATAGTGATTAAATTAGTAGACTATCAAAATACTTTGGACATAATGGACTTCAGCAAGGCATTCAACAAAGTAGTCCACAACCTACTTCTTAGTAAGCTAGAAAAAGGTGGGATAGATAGCATCACCATCAGATAGATTTGTATCTGGTTGACAAACTGTACTCAATGAGTAGTTCTTAATGGTACTATACAACGGCGGGCTACGAGACGGAATGCTAAATTGTGCTCACCGCCATGGCTCGTAAGTTCTTGCGGGACTAGCACAATTTTGCTGCTGGAGGTAGCAAAATCATGCACGGAGCCGCAGGTAAAACCTTGCCAAAACACAGGTGCAATTTTGCTACCTCCACAGGTGCAGCAGCAAAATCGCGCTGGTCCCGCAAGTACCTACAACCCGCGGCAGCGAGCGCAATTTAGCGTTCTGGCTTGTAGCCCATCGCTGGTACTATATCTACATGGAGGGAAGTAAGCAGTGGAGTACCACAAAATTTTGTCTTAGGCCCAGTACTCTTCAATATATTCACAAATGACTTAGATGAGGGAATAGCAGATACTAAACTGGCAGAAATACTAACTGTAGATGATAGGATTAAAATCCAGAGGGATCTTGATAGACCAGAACACTAGGCCCTGTTTAACAAAATGAAATTCAATGTAGAGAAAACTAAAGTCTTATACTTAGGCCAGAAAAACCAAAAGTACATATATAGACTGGATGAAACCAGGCTTAATAGCTACCTAACTGTGATAGGGATCTTAGAATCTTAGGGGACAACCAATTAAATATGAGCCCACAGTATATGGTGGCAGCCAAAAAAGCCAATACAATCAAGATCAAGTGAGGTACTAATTTATTATTATTATTTATTAATTTATTATTTAGATTTGTATGCCGCCCCTCTCCGCAGACTCGGGGCGGCTCACAGCAGGATACAACAATTCATGACAAATCTAAATATAATTTAAAATATTTAAAAAAAACCATTTACTAAGCAAACATACACACAAACATACCATGCATAAATTGTACATGCCCGGGGGAGGTGATTCAGTTCCCCCATGCCTGACGACAAAGGTGGGTTTTAAGGAGTTTACGAAAGGCAGGGAGAGTAGGGGCAGTTCTAATCTCTAGAAGGAGTTGGTTCCAGAGAGTCGGGGCCGCCACAGAGAAGGCTCTTCCCCTGGGGCCTGCCAACCGACATAATACCACTCTATAAAGGCTTAGTAAGACCACACATAGAGTACTGCATCCAGTTTTGGTAACTACACTATTAAAAAGATGTTTAGTCTCCAGAAAGAGTGCAGAGAAGAGCAACCAAGGTGATTAGGGGACTAGAGGCTAAAACATATGATGAACTATTGCACAACTGGACACGGTCAATCTAGTGAAGGGCCAGGGGAGACATGATATAAATGTTCCAATATTTGAGGGGCTGCCACAGAGAGGAGGGGTTCAAGCTATTTTCCAAAGCACCTGAATGCCAGACATGGAATAATAGATGGAAACTGAAGAAGGAGAGTTTTAACCTGAAAATAAGGAGAAATGTTCTGACAATGACAGCAAGCATCCTTTGCTTTCAGAAGGTGTGGGAACATCATCACTGGAAGCTTTCAAAAAGATACTGGACCGCTATCTGTCAAAAATGGTGTAGGATCTGCTTGGGTGAAGGGATCTAAAAAGTCTCTTCCAACTCTGTTAATGTGTAATCAGTATGCTGAAGAGATTGTGAAGAAGCTGCAGTTTGAAGAATCAAACATCAGAATACATATTTGATTAACTATTGAGTAAAAGTGGACCTTATTAAAATAAGATGAGGTGCTCCATATGGGGGAAATGAGTAGAAGCGCAAAATAAATATTGCCTTAAGGACTCTATGACCAAGAATTTTAGGGACATAAACAATTTAATGCAAAACGTAGGTGGGAAAATCAAAATTATTCTAAAAGGGACAATGAATAAAGACCAAGATGTCTAGGAGGAGACCATGGAAAAACGAAAGACAGATAAATCTTTTCTTAAATCTTTTAAATCGACAAGCAAAACAAGAAGGTAAAGTAATAAAGACCATACTGATTAAAGAAACAAATCAGGGGAAAAGTATTTTAAGAGATTTAAAAATAGAATGGGAAGATACCATTGAAAAAGAGATAGAGGTTTGGGCAGATACTCTGGAGCCTTGGCAGTATAAGAGGATAGAGATGGAAGGAATACTTAAATCTGTCAAAAATGGTATAGGGTTTGGGCAAAGGGGTAGGAGGAAGAGCCCCTCGAACTCTGTTAATCTATAATCTGTATGCTGAAGAGATTGTGAGCAAGATGCAAAAATCAGAATAAAGATTGGAAGAAGGAATATCAACAGTCTTTAGTATGCTGATGACACAACTTTCAAAATAACAATGGTGTTCACTTGACAGTGAAAAGATCTAAAGAACACAAGAATTCACTTTAATAATAATAATAATAATAATAATAATAATAATAATAATAATAATCATCATCATCATAATTTATTAGACTTGAATGCCACCCCTCTTCGAGAACTCGGGGCGACTTTCCTAGAAACATAAATTGATCAATACAGTAATTACAGTCCAGAAATAAAAGTGTTGACACTTTTGTCATACATAGCAATGATAAGCATAAATTGAATATAGAAAAGCAAGATAAATAATCTGACAATCATATTTCCTAGTTATCTGTAGTTGCAAAAGTTGGGAAAAACTACTGTATTTTTGGTGTATAAGATGCACCTTTTTCCTCCCTGAAAGAGGCTGATAATTTGGGTGCATCCTATACTCTGAACGTAGCTTTTTTTCAGCCCTAACTAGTTGCTAACGATCTTCCCAGCTCTTACATTGCAGGCTCTTTCACTGTTTCTCTCTGCAAAGAATGTTTTTCCCAGCCCTAAGTCTTTGCAGGGTTGTTTTTCATGGCTATAACGTGCTCCAAATAAGTTTCTTTCAGCCCTAACAAGGTGCTAATAATGTTCCCAGCTTTTACTGGCTTGCAAGCTCTTTCATCCTTACTCTCTGCCAAGAATGATTTCCGAACCTGTCTTTGTAGGATTTTTTCCATTGCTTTACTTGCTCCAAATGTTTCTTTCCAGCCATAACCAGGTGCTATTAGTGTCCCCAAGCAATTTCTTTGTTACTCTCTGTGAAGAATGTTTTCCATGTCTTTGCAGGTTTTTTTTTTCAAAATTGTTTCTAACTTGCTCCAAGTGTTTATTTCCAGCCATAACCTGGTGCTAATGATATTCCCAGCTCTTACCGGTTCGCAAACTCTCTGCAAAGAATAATGTTTTCCAAGCCCTAAGACTTTGCAGGGTTTTTCCATTGCTCTACTCGCTCTGACTGTTTCTTTCTAGGTGCTAATGATGTTTCCAGCTCTTTACTGGCTTGCATGCTTTTTCATTGTTACTCTCTGAGAATAAAGGGTTTTTTAAAGCCCTTAATCAGGGATAAAATATGCTGAAGCTGACCAGACTAAGGATGCTAGCCAGATGAATACCTGATAAGCAGATTCTTTTCCCTATTTTCCTCCCCAAAAACTAAGGTGTGTCTTATACTCCGGTGCGTCTTATACGGCGAAAAATACTGTAGATGGGAGGAAAATTGATGTTTTTTTATCTCTAGTATTACAGAAGCCTTCTGCACATTCCTTGGATAACAAAAGTGAAAAACAAGCAAGGGCTGGAGCATATGAAACAAGATTGCTAGAAGACAAAATCACAAAATTCCACCTTATTTCAGTCATTTTATTCAATCACAGGAAAAGGCAATTATGCTCTAAATGACCAGCAGTAAAAGAAAATGAGGTCACCCAAACCCACAAAGCCTAGACACCATCAAACTTGACACCAGACAGAGCATAAAACAACAGAAAACAACAAATGTATATGATTGAAAAATTGGGAGGTGATCCAAAAATTGTTGAGAATTAGACCTGAGGTAACTAATATCATCAATCCTCTGTAATTCTATCCTGTCATTCTAAGAATGCTACAGAAATTTGTTTTAGTTTTTAGTATATTTTCTTTTGTATCACTCATTAACTAGTCCTTCCTTACAAAATGTATGTCATTATTTAGATTTTAAAAATCTTTTAATCCACCACACTCTCTTCTGTAACATTGATCCATCTCCCCATAAGATCTGAAAACAACAGCTTACTCTTTGTGAGTATCCCCATCAATTGATACTGAGAAGAATGTGCTTCTGATCCTAGAAATAATTAAATGCCATCGTGATTAATAGCCATTGATAACTTTACCTGCAAAGATGTTATCAAAGTTTCTAAAATCCTTCAAGTTGATAGTCATTGGTATAACCTGCAAAAATGACTTTTGTATAATTTATTACATACTGTACGATATGAAATATCCATCTTGAATCTCCCATTATTCTGCTTCATTATATTATTCTGGATTTTATTAGCTCCCACCTACCCCCTCAATGGATGGATGAAATGACTGAATATATCACCTTACTCAGTTTATTAGGGATGAGAGAAAATAAGAAAGACTGCATTCATATCATAATGTTGACTTCCCTTTCTCTCTGTTCTAATAAACTGAATTATCAGTTAGATGGCAATTAGAATGTACAATAAACTTTAGCATTAAGCACTGATGGCAGAGTCATTGTGGAATGTAGCTGTCAAGAATATGTAAACCCTCTTCTCTTCTTACTCCTCTTCCAGACATTCTTACAGGTACAGTACTTGTAGAGGTATTCTTACAGGTACTTACATGGGCTTTGTATACTGATATTTCTACCCCATCCCAATGGTTCAGCCCCCAAAGAATGTGAATGAAGCAGTGCTTACTCCTCTTCCAGACATTCTTACAGGTACTTGCTTACTCCTCTTCCAGACATTCTTACAGGTACTTGTACAGGTATTCTTACAGGTACTTACATGGGCTTTGTATACTGACATTTCTACCCCATCCCAATGGTTCAGCCCCCAAAGAATGTGAATGAAGCAGTGCTTATAATTGGACAGATGAACAAGGATGTAAAAGATGGGCATGGAAGTCTTATTTTTCTAAATTATTTCAAAAACAATAGGCTGAGTCAGGACCTTATTTAATTATTGTACTTTTTATTTTCCCCCAATCTCATTTAGGATATGTGCTATCATTATAATTTTTCCAAAGTTTCAATATATAAATGTAAAATAAAATTTACTCATGTGTGTGGATGTGTTGTGTTTATATATTTGGATCATCTTTGGTGGACTAACCTCACCTATTTTTAGTATATGCATATATACATATTTCCTTGCAACAATGAGAAGGACACGAGAAGAAAGCAAGAATTTGTATAAGTTGAAATGGAGTAAGATCAGAACAGTATTAGCCATAATTCAAAAAGCTTAGAGAGGCAACTTGAACTCAATCATTATGTAGTCTGACCTTTGTCCAGGCCCAACATTTAGGCCATAAGATAATGGGAGTACAGTACTCAAATTCTGGAGTTACATGGATCACCTTACTATCTGGATTTATGACAACTTCTTCAGTCCTCCAAGTGAAAATGAGACCTAGATATCTGAGTCTATAGAAAAACAATCAGTTGCTTCTTTATTCCTTTTACGGCTCCAAATCCATTATTTATGGCAATGTCAAACAGAATTAACATACTGGGAAGCATAACCATAACCATAACAAGCAACACTGGCATGGAAGAAGCAAACAAAATAAAAGGCATCACACATGCTAATATAGTGCTAAAGAAAGTGGTAAAATACTTCTATAGTTAAGTTTGTCAACCGACAGCTAACTTTCATTCATAACAAGGCACGTAGCTCAGTTTCTGCAGAGAGTAAGTGTGAAAATTGTTGTGACAGTTCTAAAGCCAAATCTAAGGCATTTGTTTTGAATTTTGGAAAGACTAAAGGTGGTAGATCCCCCCCCCCCCCCCAAAAAAAAGTCTGCCATTAATAATCCCAGCACAATTTTGCAAAGCAACCTGGGAACATTTTTCACTCAAGATACTTTTATGTGGCATATTTTTCTTAGTGAATAGAAAGCTCCTCTTTTGTCTGTACTGTATACTTTGATGGAATTGGATGACTTACTCAGCATATTCGCCATCTAGCTTAAATTAAATTTCTTTCTCTCGAAATATGACAATGTTTAAATTATAACAAGAAGACATTCACAACATGATACCTTTCATTTTCTTGGAGCAGCTCACCTCCCTTTTTCCAAATAGTTGTCGCTTTAGGGGAAGCTTTTGGCTTGCACTCAAAATGAGCTGTGCTGCCCTTTAGAAGCTGAATCAATTTCTTCACTGGGCTTTTAGAAAAGTCAGGAGCAGAAGCTAGAAGCAGAAGAAACACATTAAGTATGAAACACAACTTCTTCAGCATATCCTCAGTGAGTTCCACAATTCATGTTACTTTTTTTTGCTTGTTCATTAACTACTGAAGGATATGAAATTTCCATTCTAGTTCAGCCAAAATAGCACTGAAACAGAAATTGTACATTAAAATGCCACTGAATTAAGCTGGGATTAAGCAAAGGCTTTACTTTCAGTTCACCGATTCAGAGAAGACCCCAAAGACCTACATTTTCCAGTATTTGTCTTTTTACAGTGGCCAATTTCTTCCTTGCTGCGACTTTGCAACAATTGGTATTGACTTGATACCCATTTGCTGGCTGAATTCACAATATTTAGTACAATATGGTATTAAAACATTGCATTAGTGGTAACAATAGTCCCCAAACACTTCCTTTGCTTTTAGTGAGTCTCTCTGCCCAATTTTATTTTTATAAATGCAGGTTGCTGACATGCTGTAAAAGAAAGCAAAGACATCTCACATCCTATTTATTTGCAGTAATGTCTTTGTATGCCATGAAAATCCTGATGAGATGGTACAAAGTATTTTGAGAAACCTTATGGTAAATAAGCATTTTGTGAGTGGTCATGACCACTCTGCCAGCCATTTTGAAAGTACAACCACCATTTTGTGAAAATACTGCTGCCCCTCCTACAATAAGTAAGCCAATTTACCTTGTTTTATCATAGGCAGATGGAGAGAAATATCCTATAGTGATTTGACACTAGTTTTAGAATTAGTCAGGAAAAAGACATTAACAGAGTTGAATCAAACTCAAGTCAGAGTTCAGGTTTCAATTGCAGGGGTTTATTTCAAGAATATATTACTAAGACATTAGTGGTGCTAATGATGAAGCATTATCACATTTTCTCATTACTGTATTTTCTCATAACATTTTTTAAATATATAGTATAACAAAAAGTTGTTTTGCTATGTTTGGAAACAGGTTTTCAGAAAATATACAGGGGAAGAACAGATGTAAGATTAGATTAGAATGGGGGATAATGTTAGCAAAAATGCAAACAAAAATATGTAAATATTGTTTTTACTGACAAATGCCCTTCAGGTTCAGCTTGACTATAGATATAGTATCTTCATTGAGACACTCAAATAAGTATTTCTTTCTTTCCAAGTCTAGCCAAATCTCTACTACTTCCTTTCATTAACTATTTGTAAGTCCAATTTTACTCTGAGATGAGCCACTATTGAGAAGGCACTGCCAGTTAGCAAACAAACAAACAAACAAACAAACAAACAAACAAACAAACAATATATCAGTTGCTAAGTGCCCAGATTTTAATCATGTAACTACAGGGATACTGCAATGGTGATATAATAACAACAACAACAACAACAACAACAACAACAACAACAGAGTTGGAAGGGACCTTGAAGGTCTTCTAATCCAACCCCCTGCTTAGGCAGGAAACTCTACACTACTTCAGACAGATGATCCAATATCTGCTTAAAAACTTCCAGTGTTGGGGCATTCACAACTTCTGGAGGCAAGCTGTTACACTGGTCAACCGTTGTGACTGTCAGGAAATTTCTCCTTAGTTCTAAGTTACTTCTCTCCTTGTTTAGTTCCCACCCATTGCTTCTTGTTCTACCCTCAGGTGCTTTGGAGAATAGTCTGACTCCTTTTTTTGTGTGTGGCAACCCCTAAGATACTGGAAGACTGCTATCATGTCCTTCTTTTCATTAAACTAGCCATACCCAGTTCCTGCAACCGTTCTTCATATGCTTTAGCCTCCAGTCCCCCAATCATCTGTTTCTCTTCTCTATACTTTTTCTAGAGTCTCAATATCCTTTCTGCATCGTGGCGACTAAAACTGAATGCAGTATTCCAAGTGTGGCCTTACTAAGGTCTTATAAAGTGGTATTAAAACTTCACATGATCTTGATTGTATCCCTCTGTTAATGCAGTCTAGAACTGTGTGGGCTTTTTTGGCAGCTGATGTACACTGCTGGCTCATATTTAAATGATTGTCCACTAGGACTCCAAGATCCCTCTCACAGCTACTATTTAGCAATGTACCCCATATACTGTACCTGTGCATTTTGTTTTTCTTGCCTAAATGTAGAATCTTACTTTTTTCACCATTGAATTTCATTTTGTTTGATAATGCTCCATGTTCAAGTTTGTCAAGATCTTTCTGTACTTTGCACCTAACTTTTGGAGTGTTGGCTATTCCTGCCAGTTTGGTGTCATCTGCAAATTTGATAAGTTCCCCATCTATCCCCTCATCCAAGTCATTGATGAAGATGTTGAAGAGTACTGGGCCTAAAATAGAGCCTTGGGGTATTCCACTGCATACATCCCTCCATGTAGATGTAGTTTCATTGAGCACTACACATTAAGTGTGGTTAGTTAGCCAATTTTGAATCCATCTGGAAGTGCTGATGTCCATCCCACATTTTTCTAGTTTATTTAGTAGTAGGTTATGGTCTACTTTGTCAAAAGCCTTACTGAAGTTCAAGTAAACCACATCGACAACATTCCCCTAGTCCATTAATTTTGTCACTATAAGATTAGTCTGGCATGATCTGTTTTTGACAAACCCATGTTGGCTTTTGGTTATTTTGTTTGCTTCTAGGTGTTTGTTGACTCGTTGCTTGATTATCTTTTCCAAAATCTTCCCTGGTATTGAAGTCAGGCTGATAAATGGTCAGAGGTCACTTTTATCAATGCCACTGTAACTTCACACAGTCACTAACTAAACTGTTGTAAGTAGAGAACTACCTATATCACCTTCATAATAATAGGTATGCACTCATGTTATCAAGAAAAAAGTCCTAGAAATTTATCTGTCATTTTCCAATGACATTTCATTCTCAAGAATACCAAAGCTACAATGCAGAAGATCAGTGTCGTAAAGTAATATGCTGAGCCAATGTTGTTTCCCAATTGTGTGATTATTTTAATCACTGGCCTGGTATCCAAACTTTATGTCTCTTTCCCCCCATCATTGATAATTTATCTTGTTTTATTTTATCAATGTTTTAAATCAGTGAATTATTGAGCTATAAAATATAGTGAGCTTCTTTATCCTCCACCACATCCCTCAGATACAGTTGAGAAAATTACACAGAAATGCTGATAAAGTGAGTGCTATGAAAGCATTTTTGCTAAATTTTCAAGATGGTGTAGAAAAACATGACAGCTACTGCAGCAGGAGGAAAAATATCTGGTGAATAACAACAACAAAGAAAACAAAGTTGTGACTTACCTACAACTCGGAGATTGGCACTGGCATATATTGTACCATGTTTGTTCTCTGCTATACACTGGTACATGCCAGAATCTGTCAAGTTTAAGTTTGTTATAGTCAAAGCTCCATTTTCAATTTGTATTCTTCCCTGAATAATAAAAGCAAAATATTAAAAAGGAATATATTTACGTGACTGAAGAAACAGAAAAGTGAGGGTGTTTTGGCTGAACAGCAGTATCTCATGCCTTCATTAAAGTTTATTTGAAGAATTCATATATAGCTTAACTGATGTTTAACACAACTCTGAAATGCATTGACCAAAGTGAGTGATATGCTAATAATAGTTTTTATGAGAGACATAGCTTTATAGAGCTTTGCAGTAGATATAAGCGTCAGACTGAAACATCAGCTTTGAAAAACCTCTTTCAAATTCTGAAAGGATTGAGTTGGATTTGCTTGTCATTGAGGTCTATTCCTAACAATCCTGGGATCAACTTACTTTAATTTTGGGGCTTACAAGCTTGTCTACTGCAAAATGCTTTTACATGGAGGGAAAAAAGTAGATTTTTCCCCCCTCTTCGAAAATGACAACTCATTCTGAGGTCCAATTCTTCCTCATCTTATATATTTGAATCTTTTCTGTTCTCTGTAGTCTTTCATACCAACTTATATACTCACGTATACTCACATAGACAAATACTTGTCAACCTTTCTACTTAATAGAAAGGGAGGAGTTTGACTTGGTGACACCTGATGAACTGGACAAGGCCATTGGAGCTGTGAGTTCTGCCACCTTTCTAATGGATCCGTGTCCCTCTTGGTTGGTTTTGGCTAGCTGAGAGGTGACACGGAGCTGGGTCCAGGAGATTGTCAACGCCTCCTTCGGGAGGGGGTCGTTTCTGGCCCCTTATAAGGAGGCACTTGTGCGCCCCCTCCTCAAGAAGCCTTCCCTGGACCCAGCGGTGCTTAATAACTACCATCCTGTCTCCAACCTTCCCTTTATGGGGAAGGTTGTTGAGAAGGAGGTGGCGCTCCAACTCCAGCGGTCCTTGGAAGAAGCCGATTATCTAGGTCCTCAACAGTCTGGATTCATGCCCGGCTACAGCACGGAAACGGCTTTGGTCGCATTGATGGATGATCTCTGGCGGGCCTGGGACAGGGGTTTGTCCTCTGTCCTGGTGCTTCTTGACCTCTCAGCAGCTTTTGATACCATCGACCATGGTATCCTTCTGTGCCGGCTGGAGGGGCTGGGAGTGGGAGGCACTGTTCTCCAGTGGTTCTCCTCCTACCTCTCCAGTCAGTCGCAGTTGGTCTTAGTGGGGAGTCAGAGGTTGACCTCTAGGTCTCTCCCTTGTGGGGTGCCTCAGGGGTTGGTCCTCTCCCCCCCTGCTATTCAATATCTGCATGAAACCGCTGGGTGAGATCATCCAAGGGCATGGGGTAAGGTATCATCAATAGGCCGATAATACCCAGTTATACATCTCTACCCCGAGGCAGTGGAAGTGATGTGGCGGTGGCTGGAGGCTGTTGGGGCCTGGATGGGTGTCAACAAACTCAAACTCAACACAGACAAGACGGAGTGGCTGTGGGTCTTGCTCCCAAGGACAATTCCATCTGTCTGTCAATCACCGTGTGGGGGGGAACTACTGACCCCCTCAGAGAGGGTTCGCAACTTGGGCATCCTCCTCGATCCACAGCTGACATTGGAACATCATCTTTTGGCTGTGGCGAGGAGGGCGTTTACCCAGGTTTGCCTGGTGCACCAGTTGCGGCCCTATTTGGACAGGGTGTCATTGCTCACAGTCACTCATGCCCTTATCACCTCGAGGTTTGATTACTGCAACGCTCTCTACATGGGGCTACCTTTCAAAAGTGTTTGGAAACTCCAGATCGTGCACAATGCAGCCACGAGAGCCATCGTGGGGCTTCCCAGATTCGTCCATGTTTCTACAACACTCCGTGGCCTGCATTGGCTACCGATCAGATTCCGGTCACAATTCAAAGTATTGGTTATGACCTTTAAAACCCTACATGGCATTGGACCAGAGTACCTCCGGAACCACCTGTTCCTGCACAAATACCGCCAGGCATGGGGGAGTTGAGACACCTTTCCCCCAGGCTCTTTATATTTTATGTTTGGTATGTATGTGTTATTTGGTTTTTAAATATGATAGGGTTTTATATGCTTCTTTTTTAATATTAGATTTGTTTCGCTATAATATTGTTTTTTATTACTGTTGTGAGCCGCCCCGAGTCTTCGGAGAGGGGCGGCATACAAATCTAATTAATAATAATAATAATAATAATAATAATAATAATAATAATAATAACAACAACAATAACAACAATAATAATAATAATTAATACACAATTTCTTTATAGCTAAAATTGTGATTAGTTGATGTTGGTTGAAGTGTCTGATTTGTATAGCTGAACATTCCTAAGAAGATAAAACTGATTTCATCAATGACAGTGAAGCACATTTGACAACTTTAACCGAAAGGAGATTTATTCATAGGATGTACATTAAATAAACAGGCAAACTCTAGCAGCTTGCTGAGTACATCGTATCAGGAACAGAGTAAAATAGCCTGCGCCCTCCATGTGCATGTCTTGAAAGAAAGGAAAAAAAGAAAGTGACCTGAGATTAGCAAGACCTTTGTCAGGGAGCAGGATGAATGTTATACAGCAGGGGTCTCCAACCTTGGCAACTTTAAAACTTGTGGACTTCAGTTCCCATATTTTCTCAGCCAGCAAAGCTCTGGTTGTTGAAGTGTACAAGTCTTAAAGTTACCAAGGTTGGAGAACCTTGCTATAGAGAACACAGAAGAAATCAGTACATTCATGTGATGCTGAAGAATTAATGCTATTGGATCAAGAATTGCAAAATATATTACACATATAGAATCCTGTCATATCCATAAAAAGTCATTGATACCTCAATCCAGTATAACAAAACATTTTATTTAATGGAATGCTTACATCAGGTCCTTGGAGAGGGGCGACATATAAATCCAATAAATAAATAAATATTTAGGTATTTTTTGAAAGCTGTTTTTGATGGTAATTCATTTTGTATTTCTGGGACCATCAGGGAAAAGGCCTTCTCTATTAGTTGAACATAACTGAACAGTCTTCAAAGGGATACAGGTAAATAGAGACTCCATTTTTGGTCTTAAAGAACAGGAAAACTGATCCACATGAAGGGAATATTTAAAGTTATTTAGGCCCAAATTATTTAAGGCAAGAAGCAATCATTTACTTTGGCTGAAAAGTGTGACTAGAGTCCAAGTAAACGTATTAGAAGATTTTCCCAGACATACATATGTACATTCAATTTTGACATATAAACTTAATATACTGCTCAAAAAAATAAAGGGAACACTTAAATAAAACATCCTATATCTGAATGAATGAAATATTCTCATTAAATACTTAGTTCTGTACAAAGCTGAACAGCATGTGAAATTGATTGTCAATGTTGCTTCCTAAGTGGACAATTTGATTTCACAGAAGTTACTTGGAGTTATATTGTGTTGTTTAAGTGTTTCCTTTATTTTTTTCAGCGGTGTTTCCTTTATTTTTTTCAGCGGTGTTTCCTTTATTTTTTTTCAGCAAGATAGGATTTTTTATTTTTCCAATTTTTCCCTTTTCTTTATATTAAGCCTTATTTAAGTTTAATGTCATTGTACTTTTTAAATCTACATAAATGAATGATTCAATCAATGAATAATATTTTATTTAGACATAACAAACACATCTTTATTTGCTTGCTATCCATATGTAATTAGACTTTATCTTTATTAAAGGAGAATATTTTTAAGTCTGACAAGGTGGGACACAGAAAACCTTAGAAGAAATTTTATCTTTGCAAACCTAAACTGTCTACTCAATTGCAGTCACTTCATCCCATGTTGGTGGTGAGCTTTAAATATAGTCAATACACCAGGGTGATTCGACGCAAAAATATGTAACCCTTCCCTGGTGCAGAGCTGAAGGGATTGGATACTGTAGCCTACAGGATAATTCTCTGCCTTACAAGGCAAAGGTTGCAGGTTCAAGTCCCAGTGGGTATGGCTAGCTGATGAGGCCAACATAAGGCTGAAATAGATCTATCCTAGTCTCCCTTAATTTTCAAATTCAGCAAAAAAACATGAGACATATATGTATGTATGTATGTATGTATGTATGTATGTATGTATGTATGTACGTATGTATGTAACATTTTTGTAAAATATATGTCAAGAATAAACTTTGTAAAAGTTAATTTCTCTAGGCAACTATGGGTCAGAAAGAAACCTGACTAGTAGTTGCCTGGTGTAACTACTGGTCATGTAAAATTCAGGGATGTAGTCTAGGGAATGGCATAAGGGCTTTGGAAATGGGTAGAGTAGGAACCTTATTACAATATTTCAGAAAATGCATAGACTATATAGGGACTATAGCATGTGATATCTGAGGGATGCAGGTTCCTCTGTTAGAATTAGCTTTAACCAATATTTTGACTTGGGCTGCCTTTAATCAGTAAAATATATATCACTGATGGCGAACCTTTTTTCCCTCGGGTGCTACAGATGAGTAAAGCTTAAGAAAATGAATTAATCAAAAGGAGATTTTACTCAATCATCCTTCTAAACCAAGCCAGTTTTCTCTAAAATCAGACACTGTGTACTTTCTGTTTTTTTTCTAGCTGGAGTCACAATATTTGTATTCTAGTCTCTGATGTTCAGTCTGTCCAAAAAGGGCAATTTCAGTCCTTTTTAATATTTACATTTGCCTTGCTTCTTCCCAAACAATGAAAGTAACAAAAATACATCAAAATGTGTTTTATTTTCTTTCTGTTACTTATCTTTCTTTCTTCTTGCACAGCACAGCATAAATATTATCCACTGAGTGAACAGATCTGAGATAATTTATTTGCTGCTCGGTTACTGCATAATAAATTCAGTCAAAAGTGTTTGGGCAAAAGTAAATGAAAGTAAAAGAACAAAAACTCCTCAAACCATCATGGTAGTATGTTATAGACTACCAAATCATATAAAATGGAGGTATCTACTTGTGTGAGATTATAGAACATTTAGCAATAAAATACATAACAGCAATCAATTACTTAGATGTGTTTTTTAAATAATTAGTCTTATGACCATTTCAAATCAAATAAAAAATACATGATCTAAATCCAGGATAAAGTAGATAAAAGAAAATATAGTAATAAAATGTGCATGTGCTATACATAAGAAATCAGCATTCAGATAAATCTAAAATCCTTTAGTCTTATACCGTATTTCCTTTCAGAATTGTTCAGGCTTTAAAGCCTAGTAAATGAATCTTTTCCACATCTGTAGTCATCCATATCTCTTCTGCTGTGATCAAAGTTAAGAGAAGAACTTAGTTATATCCTAATCTGTAACTCTGTTCTTCCCAGCCAGAGATATTCCAAGTCAGTACTAAAGAATGATTGAAAGGGTACTGGAATTTTGGGTTAACAATCATGTTTTTCAATTATTCAACTAGAGTGAAGTTATCCAAATTTCCTTCAGGGTGCAAAAAAAATCCCCCCATGCAGCTTTGAAATATGATTATCTTCATCAATGACTTAAAGTGGCATAACCTCCAGTGGGTTTTGAGGTGAACAGTAACTTGGCTGGATACTTTTTCAGGTTGACAACTCAGAACAGTATCTACACTCAAAGTGAAGTGTTGAGTCAAGAATCGGGCTGCAGCTTACTTCCTTTTATCTGTCAGCCTCTTTTTTATTTCTGTCACTTACATTTTCCGCATGCTATGGTGTTTTATCAAAACCACTCCTGAGGACTCTTTGATCTCTTTTCCATGTCTATTTTCCATGTTAAAATAGTGGAGGAATCACCAGGTTGCTTCTAAAAATAGGCTATATTTTTTGGGGCAGTTGGGGTGACCAGCTATATGAAAAATCTAACAACTTTACATATTGTTGCTAATAATTCTCTTCAGATGATCCACCTGAGGGCTGTCAAACTTGTGGCCTGCAGGCTGGATGTTGTTGTGGTTAGCTCTGGCCCTGCTCCTGCCCCAAGGACTGTGGATGTAGGGGAGACAGCCACATGCTGCAGGCCTGTCCCCCCCCCCCCGATGGAATCTGATGATGAAGGCTCCTCTGCCCAAGAAGACATGAGTGACAGGGAGGAGGAGAGTGTGGCAGACAGCTCAGAAGGAGATCAATTATCTAGCTCCTCCTTGGAGTCAGAACAAGAGTTAATGATACAGCCACGCATGCGGAGAGCGATGCATAGGCAACAACAACTGAGAGATTATTATCAAAGAAAATGAGGCCACCTGTGGTTGGGTGGGGCTGTGGTAATTAGTGAGGCTGCTATAAATAGCAGCCTGTGGGTTTGGCCATTTGTGGAGGATTATCTGATCGTTGGGTTTCATGACTGCTTTACTGATTGACTTTTTGTGTGTTGATTTTTCCCCGCTTTGAAACTAAACCAGAGCAAAGTGTGTTTCACTTTGTGAAAGAAGGACTTTGAATTGCCTCACAGCTGCAAGCTAAGTATCACAGGACTGATAAGGGACTTGTATAAATTACCAGTTTGTTTGGAGACAAGTGCTCTTTGCTATACCAAAAGAGGGCTTAATTTAAGTGAATTTTCATTATAAAGAACATTGTTTTGAATTTTCAAACGTGTGTGTGTCTGAAATTTGTACCTGTGAATTTTTGGGAGGATTCTACCAGAAAGCCCGACAGAACAGATGTGTCATGTACTGATCCCGTCCACACCTAGTTTGGTGAAGGGGGAAAGGGTTGTGATATGTCATGTAATGCTCCTGTGTCCCTGGGAGTTTGACATTCCTGATGTAGCTTTTTAGAAACTGACATGTTCAGTATCTGGCAAGGTACTGAAAGAGTTAATTAGGTTTGTCCCTAAGGGTTCTTCAGAAAACTGGCCTTCTGTGGGAGATACAGATTATTTATTTAAGCTATCTCTTCTCAAGGACAGTAGGGATAGAACATCCTTGGAGTTACCTACTTTTATGTTGATACAATTAAACTTTAAAGTAAAGAACTCTTATTGCCAAGATCAGTTATTACTTACTTTCTCTTGTGTGTAACACAGGTAACAGGAAATTCTCAAACTTGCCTTAAAAAGGCTTCACTCTGAACAATATGCTGGCAATAATAGGATGTTTGAATCATAAAAGGATTAATTTCAAAGTCTCTCCTGGACGGGAACAGTTCAACCTGCAAATGAATTTACCTTCTCACACTTATAGGAGGTGAGTAATGGAGAGAATGTCTGTACTTTTGGATAGCCATTTTCCCTCTATTTACTCTGTTTCGTTGAATTTGTAAAGTAATCTCATGAGGCTGTAATAGGTATGATGTGTGCTTGCCTTTTATCCAATGTTCCAAGCATGCTTTTTTCATAAGGCAACTGGAGTTTCTTGTTTTTCTTGGAAGACATTTTGCTTCTCATCCAAGAAGCTTCTTCAGCTCCGACTGGATGGTGGGGAATGGAAGGACTTCTTGGATGAGAAGTGGAACATCTTCAAAAGAAAAAAACCCAAGAAAGGCCAGCTGCCTTGTGAAAAAAAGGACCTTTGGGACAACTGTGATCTGGATGATGGAGAATCTCCATAGACTTTTATCCAATACTTCCTGCGGGGATAAGGGTGGAACTTGTTTTGCATTCTTCTGGATGTAGGTCAAGATGTCTTTTAATTTATTCTTCCCTTTTTTTAGGTGTTAAATTAGGATCCATCTTTTCACCACTATTATCTGCTTTTGAGTCAGTTTTCTCTGTGTAGGCTTGCTTTAACTGATTCAGCAGTAATAACAGGATGGCTGTGTTAAAACTTAATAGAAGTATCTTTTGGGGTGCCCACTATATTGTCAGTTGTGATCAGAAGTTCAAAAGAGACAACATTTTTTTGTGCCATCAGTAAGCATTGTCTGGTTATAAAGTCAGTAACATTTTTGTTTTTAAGGCCTCATCTCCTTGCATAAATCTTGCAGCAGTTGGACAAATGGTTGCAATTTAAGAAGGGCATAGGCTCCTCAGGCATAGATATAGAATGATTTAAAACTTGAACCTTCTCTATCTCTGCTTACAGATCCCATTCTAAGATAGAAGTGGTCAAATGTGCTTGAGATGCTATCAAAAAAGGAGAGGCCTGATTATTTACGCGGTGCAATTTACTTTTTTAGATATCAGCCAACTTTGAACTATTTAATAGAAATGAATGATGTCTGAGAAGCAGAATGTGAGCAATGTCTTTTCTTTCTTTTTCCCATGGTGGAGATGATAAAAATACCAGAATCCAATCTAAATAGTAAAAATACAGATTTCCAGCAGAATAAAATAAAATAAAATGGAATAAAAAGAGTAAAAGGGTTAGTTAAAAATTACAAAGTGGCTTTAGAGGGAGGTTTTAACAACAGATGCCATCATTTTGGTCTTTAAATATCTATTGCAGTCTTGCTTAAGTTTAAGTTGTAGAAGGGAAAAGATCATTCACTATCCCAAACTTGATCCTAATCTGTAGTTAGCATCTGGTTAAAGAGGTAAAACAATAAAAAAGAAACAATCACATTTGACTACAAGATATTACAAGAAATGAAACAGCTATACATATAGATTTCAGAATAGCATTTTATAATTAGCTTAGAGAAGGACATAGATCCCATGGACATGAATCATCAGGTCAAAGGAGGAATAGACTGATTGGAAATGTCTCAAGAATAACACTTAAAAATGATAAGCGTAATATTAGATTGAAAAAACATAAAAACAAGAGTTTAGCTCTTTAAAAACTAATAAGAGAATCAAAGAAAGTAGATTAAAAAAAACCTAAATCAGTAAGAAATTCTAATTATCAACTATGGGGGTGGTGCAATGGCTCAGATTAAAATAAGGTTTGAATGCCCAGTGCTGTGTGATAGATTAGCTCCTGCCAATCTACCAGTTCAAAAGCATATACATATGAGTAGATAAACAGGTACTACTTCAGTATGAATGTAACTATCCTCCGTGATATCATAGTAGCTACTTGACTGCAGAAATGTCTTCAGACAGTACTGTCTCAATGGCCCTTGACATTGAGATGAGCACCTCCACCCACATAGTTGGCAATAACTAGCAGAATAAAATCTGCAAGGACTCCTTTATCTTTACTATAGCAACCATACTTAATTTTATAGCCAACAATCAAAATCAGGAGTTTTAAAGTTACATAGCAGAAAGGATATGGGAAGAAATATAGTTTATAAATTGTTTCCAAATGGAGATAAAGCTAGTACCAGACTTAGTTTTTAAAATGGTTTTTGGCATTGTTGTGTACTCTGAAAGCTTTAAGTCTCTAATGAAGAATTAAACATAATGTTCAATGAGAAACACTGCCTATCTTAGCAGTGGCTCTCATGTACAAAGCCAACTCAACATATTTCATAGGAATAGATATCTTGATAAAACTTAATAGAAAAATGGCTGACAAAAAATTGAAGTTAATATTTAAAGTTTGTTTCATCCACAGAAAACTAATATGCACACAATTGTGTAATTGCACACAATTTCATTTCTTTTTAAAAGGAAGTAGCTCAATGATTCATTGTGGATGCCAAGATAGTTTTGATTGAATTTGAAGAACAATGCATCATCTTTGTTGCTCTTCTCTGAGATTCTGGAAAGAGTGCAGAGAAGGGCAACAAAGACTAGGGGCTGGAGATTAAAACATATGAATAGCGGTTGCAGGAATTGGGTTTGTCTAGTATAATGAAGGGAAAAAAAGAACTAGGGTGACATGATAATAGTGTTCCAATATTTGAAGGGCTGCCCCAAAGCAAATCCCACAAAGAGAGAGTCAACTCTTCTCCAAAGCACCTGAGGGCAGGACAAGAAGCAATGGATGAAAATTAATGAAGGAGAGAAGCAACTTTGAACTAAGGAGAAATTTCCTGACAGTGAAAACAATTGATCAGTGGAACAACTTGCCTCCAGAATTTATGAATTCTCCAACAGTGGAGGTTTTTAAAAAGAGATTTGTTTGGAATAGTATAGGGCAGTAATGGTGAACCTATGGCACCCGTCCATATCTGCAGGCATGCAAGTTGTTGTTGTTGTTGTTGTTGTTATTATTATTATTATTATTTATTGGATTTGTATGCCCTACCTCATTTGTTGCCCTACCTCAGCTTCAACATGCATGTGCACACCAGCCAGCTGATTTTTGGTTTGCCTAGAGGCTCTGGGAGGGCCTCTGGGAAGATGGGGAGGATGAAAAACGGGCCTACCAGGCCCACAAGTTGGGAAATGGGCCAGGAGAGGTTGTTTTTGCTCTCCCTAAGCACTGAATTATGGGTATGGTCACTCACGCATGTGCAATAATGTGCACACATGCATTTTCAGCACCCTGTTGTACATACTCCTGATCAGTTGGAGGATGATGAAGATATTTAGGACTCAGATTCAGATAGTGTTTATGAATTAGTGGGGGGCCCGGGGTTACAGGTAGTAGAACAGGTGGAAGGCCAGCCACAGGATGGGGCTATGAGTTCAGGATTTGTGAGGGAGAATCAGACGCTCGCTGGGTTAACCCTAAATTCAGAAGGGCCCAAAAACGTAGAGAACAGAAGTCTGGAAGAAGATATTAAGGAGAGGAATGGGTTAAATATTGTAGTGATGTATTTGGCACGTCAGGGGGTCAGTGGAGAAGAAGGATGGAGTTTCGACGTTGCCAAAAGGAAAATGGATGTGTTTTTGCCACACTAAATTAAGCCAAGGTATTTTGTATTGTTATCAGTCAGTGCTGCTGTTTTTCAAAGTTATGCTGTTAGGAAAATAAATCTTGTTTAAGTGAAGCAGAAGGAGGAATGTGAGAAATGCAGCTAAGAGAGATAACAGACCGAGTGTTTTATGGAATGTGTTTGAATTACAGGAGAGCAGAGAAATAAATGGAGTTTCTTTATTCATGAAATGATGCATTTAATAAGAGTTATTTGTAATTGCTAAATTTCTACCAGAAACCAGAACACACCCAAGGAAAAAAAGGTTCGCCAACGCTGGTATAGGGCTTCCTGCTTGAACAAGAGGTAAGTCTAGAAGACTTTCAAGGTCTCTTTCAACTCTGTTATTCGGCATACAAAAGGGGAAATGAATGTATCAGCCAACTAGTTAGTATCTGCAGGGTAGATATTAAAATAAGCTAAAGAACAAAATGAATTTAATCTTGACAAATAAGATAAAATAAAATAAGAAAATTGTCACAAAACGGATTTGGACTTTACCCTGTAGTAAAAGGGGGGGAAGGTGACAGATGGATTTGCTACTAAGAGAAAATATTGAAATAAGGGCAGAACTGTTTTGCTTCAGTCTTCTTCCCTGCATAAACCATTATAATAAGCTTAAAGAAGTATATGACATTCATGAACTGTAATGGAACTAAGCAGAAAAAGAAAGGGAGTGGAAATTCGGTGTAAGTCAATGTCACGTATGAGAAATAACGTAGTGGGAGAAATAGACTAATGGAATTTCAACCTAAGAAATATGTAAACATACACAGAAAGGCAAAAAGGAAATAACCTCATCAGAACTCGATATCAGTTACCCAAGATAAAAATTACACATATCAGGTCACAGGGAACAAATTCATCATGTTCAGACAAATACTGAAAGAACATTAGAATTAACAGCCATGCAGCAAATCACATAATGGTCAATGTGTAAAGGAATGTTGACAATAATGCTGGCTAAAAATAAAAGGACAAGCTGTATAAATTATGTTAGAAAACTAGGAATTCATGCAATCATCTACAAAATCCAAGAGTCTAAAAGGAGCTTGCAGCTATTATATTGCAGACTTTTGTATGATCATTCAGAAATCATCAATGATGAGCATTTTTCAGAAGACAATGGGTATATTGTCAGAGGATTAAAGCAGGGCAAATGTTGTTCCTATCATTGCAGGGGGGGAGGGGGGAGGACCCAGTTAGATATAAATTCCAAACAAAGTCCTGGAATATATTATTAAGTAATGAGCTTATGAACATTTAAAATAGAATGCAATTGGATGTATGAGTTTATAAAAAATGATGCCAATCAATTCATTTTTTTTTTATAGATTGATGAATCTTTAATAAGAGTGGTGAGGAAGAAGACCAGCAGAGCACATCTATTAATAACAACTAGTAGCCAAAAGACACGATGAAAAATATTTAATCTCACAATCCTGTACAGACTCAACAATAGTTTCAATGGGAGCCTGCAACCATCTTAGACCAAGCTAAATTAAAAATACAGGGAATTCTTGGAAGCTTGGCATTCAGACAAATTGGCCATCAGTAGATACATAAAAATAAATTGCATTTACATAGTATTCAAAAGAGATAATGAAAAAATTAAGAAGGAAACAGATTAGAACACATCCTCTTCAGCAGTCAGGGTGTAATACTACGCAAACGATCCAAAAGAAAACAATAGTCTAACCAAAGAACTAGAAGAAAAGTACACACACCTCATCAAAACTGGCAGGGCAAGTTACTGAACATAAACATAAAACAAACCTGATGTTACGTAATTGAGTAATGAAACATCTGCAAGTATACAACCAAGCTCAGAGATCAATAAGGTCTCCAGAGTCATGAGTATAATTGTCCATTAGAATGAAGTGGGCATGAGACTTCAGCAAAATATTTGACATATTTTCAATGAGATTCTGTTACGAGAAAACACAATATGAGGCTAGCTTATAGGAGTTAGACAGACATACAGCAGAATGGGTTGAACTACTCTACAAAATGAGTAAACATCAATGATTCTGCACTGAATTGGAAGGGAATGTTGAATGACCATTTTGCAGGACTCCATTTTAGTCCTTGTGTTTGTTCAACCCAATTATAAACAACTTGAATAAGAAATTTAAAATATGATTATCAATCTGCAGGTATTTATTTTTTACATTTATTACATTGGTATGCCATCTGTCTATCTAGAGCGACTGGATGGCTTACAATGGAATAAAAGCATAATATAAAAAAGCATTAAAATTGACAACTAAGTAAAGGTTAAAGCCCATGAGCACGGATGGTATATAGGTAGGCCTTTGTCTCTCACTCAACCAGCAGAGGGCACTCCCACCAGGGCACCAAGCCAACCAGCAGAGCTAGTTGTTAAGATTCTTTTGGAAAGCCATCTGGTGGCAAGATGTTTAGAGGGCAGTGGCCACAGCAGAGAAGGCTCTTCCTAGACCCCCCAAGGAATTCCTTGGCTGATGGGGTCTATAGAAAGCTTCTTCTCCAGGAGTAAGTGGGGAGGTTAATCCAACTGGAATGACATGGTTCCTTAGATAACCTGTTCCCATGCTATGCAGAGCCAACACCTTGAATTGAACCCAGAAGCAAACTCAATTTTTAAAAAAATCATGGGATAGCAAGTATCAGAAGATAGTATCAAGACTGTCTTGATCAAGAATACGTTAAGAAACTGTAATAATGGGCAGGAGCTAGTACGATAAATTTCAATGCAAATCCACATTTGGATTGAAAAAATTAAAGGATGACTAAAGAATGGAGTATACTGGGCAGTAATACAAGCACAAAATATTTGAGTGACTCACAATCTGATTATGATCCATGAGTGTGACAAAGCTGAAAAAAACACACACAATACTAGCCTTCATCAACAGAAGAACAGTGTCAAGAAATCACTATTCCTCTCTATTCCTCAGAAACCAAGCCACACCTAGAATACTGCATTCTATTCTGGGCACTACCTTTTTAGAAGGACACTGACAAACTGGAATATGTCCAGACAACAGCAATCAGGAAATAGCCAGTTGGGACAAGCGTATAAGGAATACCTGTAATCATTGTGTGTATTTAGCCTGGAGAAAAGAAGATTGCAAAGAGACGTGATGCTGCTATCAAATATTTGAAGAGTTGTCATACAGAAGTCAGGGCAGAATTGTTCAGAGTAGTTTCAGAAGGCAGAGCAAAAAAAGAATGAGCTTAAATTACAAAAAAAAAAAAGATTTTGAATGTACTTCAGCTAAAATATCAATGATAAATATATCTATCTAATGCTGGGAAGGACTGAGGGCAAAAGAAGAAGGGGATGACACAGAATGAGGTGGCTGGATGGAATCACTGAAGCAGTAAACATTATTTTTATTATTATTTATTAGATTTGTATGCTGCCCCTCTCCGAAGACTCGGAAACATGACCTTAAATGGACTTGAGAGGATGGTAGAAAACAGGAAGACCTGGAGGAATGTTGTCCATGGGGCCGCGATGGGTCAGACAGGACTTCACAACTAACAACAACATAGGGTAAAAGCTATTCAACAGGGAACAATGTCTCCCTGGGAAGCCTGTGTCTCCTTTACTCAAGATATAAACAGAGGATTGATTGCTATTTGTTGAATATGTTATATTACTACTTTCTTGTACTGACCAATGATTACATAATGTCCAAGGTCACTAACAATCTTGCATTCCATAATTCTTTGAATAAAAGCAGAAGTTATGGAAAGGACATATGGAAATATGTCCTTAAATACTAGTGACATAATTTTCTGAAAAAAGACATATGAAAATGATACTAGTTTTGGCGTATCAAATTTATCCAATATCATATTGGGCAGAGGTTGATAAACTGAAGAAATTTATTTTTAGATTATCTGCCTATATATAGGAGACAGGATAGAAGAAAATATAATGCTGTACCAAATATGTCAATGGGCATTAAAATCAAGAGTTGTAACTTTTTCATACAATGAATCTAATAATCTTAAAATTATCTTTACTAGTGCATAGAAATAAAAAAAAACACTGCTTCATTTTGCTTGATTTATTTTTGCTTTATGATCGTCTCTTCCCAAGACTTCATAGGTGGGGAAAATCCATCCATCACAATTGGAGAAGGGATACTTCTGTTTGTTCCTGTGCTTTTTTGTTGTTGTTATTGTTGCTGGTGAACTAAACATTTTTTAAAAAATCTCAATCACAGTAGAAGTGATTGATAGGCACTGTTTCAACCTGACATTTCTTTTATTCGTAACGTCCCAATTTTATTTCAAAATACTAACATCTTTTTGTTGTAAAATAAATGAGGTTTATTTTATCATGCTACAAATGGAGGCAAAATATAATTAAAAAGTGCAACATCACATAAGTTTTTAATCCTAGACTGATAAAGACAGGAGAAGAGACAGGGAGTTCTGATGACTCAGGAAAAGTTTTTAAACAACTCACTATTGTTCTATACACCATGAGCACATAAACAGTTGCCTAAACAGCTATCTTGGGAATATTGTGATGTTCATGACTGATGCCAAAAAGTTGCCTTAACAGATGGCCTTCTCTCTGTCTTTCCTCTTTCCCATTTATTTTTTAATACTAAAGCTGTCTATCAATATCTCTAAATTATAGCATGATAGATTTGAATGGGGTCAGTTTGATTACCACCCCGTTCATTTCACTAATTTAATTTAAAGGATGCTGAACAAGTATTCTCTCCCACCCACTGCAAACAAGCTATGGGGTACTCTCTCCCCACATATTACAGGTAATTTCAGATTGTACAAATCTTTTTTCGGAATGCTTTTTGGGGATCTGCATCTGAACAATGTTGCAACATGGCAAGAAGCAGCTGGTGTTTTTGTATTCTGTTATATATGGGAGCTTCCCTGACTGCTCATGCTTCCTGCTTTGAAAGACAGCCATGGAATAATTCCCTTAGGATGTCTTCTTCGCTCATGCTTTAACACAGGAAGACAGGCAATTTGAAAACACACTGCAAATAAGATTAAATAATGAAAAACAAGATGTTCACATGCATGTTTCTCAGCATCCTTGAAAATTCCTGATTTTTCCCTCTTCCATCCAAAGGAATATGCATAATTTTAAAAAATGCAGAAGAAATTTGCTATGGCACTGATTTTTATTAATAACTAATGAACTGCCCAAAGATTGCCTGACTAGTATTACAAACTACCTTTAAAAAAAATTACTTGGGTGAATTCAAGAAGCTACTAATGTGCATCCAATGTAAATGTGCACAATTTCTTTTTCAAAACAAAGTCAACAAACAAAAACAAATTACCTCTAATTCTAGAGGCTCTCCATTTCTCAGCCATCTGTAGGAAGGCTTAGGTTTGCCACTTGCTCTGCACTCCCAGTATATGTTGTCCTCCACTGCAGCTTCAAAATCTTTTATCAATTGAACCCAGTGAGGCTTGGCTTTAAATAATAACAAGGGGAAATATAAAATAAGAGAATTAATAAAGACAAACCATGTTTGGGAACTAGAAAATCAAGGGAACGCAAGAAATTCGATTAAAAAATCTTCTCTCAATGTTCATCTTATAACACCATTTGTACCATCCTATAAACATTTTTGACATGCTAGAGTAAGGTAGTAGTTTCATTTCCTTATTTAACAATCATATTTTTCTGAGTATAAGACGCAGCTTTTCCCTCCCTAAAAGAAGCTGATAATTAGGGTCTGTCTTATAATCTGAATGTAGTTTTTTTTCCCCAGCCCTAACTAGCTGCTAACGATCTTCCCACTTCTTACCTTGCAGGTTCTTTCACTGTTTCTCTCTGCAAGGAATGTTTTCCAAGCCCTAAGTCTTTGCAGGGTTTTTTTCATTACTCTAACTTGCCTTGAGTAAGTTTCTTTCCAGCCCTAACCAGGTGCTAACAATATTCCCAGCTCTTACCGGCTTGCAAACTCTTTCATTGTTACTCTCTGCCAAGAATGTATTCCAAATCCTGTCTTTGTAGGATTTTTTAAAATTGCTTTACTTGCTCCAGATGTTTCTTTCCAGCCTTAACCAGGTGCTAATTATGTTCTCAGATCTTACCTGTTTGCAAGCTATTTCATTGTTACTCTCTGCAATGAAGAATGTTTTCTTTGCAGAGGTTTTTCGACAGCTCTACTTGCTCAGACTGTTTCTTTCCAGGTGCTAATGATGTTTTCAGCTCTTACTGGCTTGCAAGCTCTTTTATTGTTAGTCTCTCAGAATAATTTTTTAAGCCTTTAACCAGGGGATAAAATAATGTGCTGAAGCTGGCCAGACTAAGGACGCTAGCCAGATGAATACCTGGTAAGCAGATTCTTTTTCCTATTTTCCTCCCCCAAAACTAAGGTGCGTCTTATATTCCGGTGCATCTTATACTCCGAAAAATACGGTAATGTGCAAGCATCCAGGAGGAATAAGGTATGGATACAAATATATATATAGATAGATATAAATATAAATAGACATGATTGAACAAAAGTGCAACATAATTTACTGTCTTTAAAATTACTATCTACTAAATGTAGTTAACCTATAAATCATTTTGGCAGAACGGGATAAACATTTCATTTATAACATGTTTTTATGTGCAAGTGCTAATGCTATGGATCTTGTCACAGTGTATATAAAGTTTATAACCATTGACCTGCTGACTACATGAGGTAGTCACGTACAACATCTGCAGAAATAAGAGGAAAGAAAAAACATTATGACAGACACTGAAATAATAGAAAGATGGTATCAAAGAGATTTTGGGGTCATCCACACAGTTCCCCTGCTCCGTGATGGCTCACTCATCAGTCATTGAGAACATAATTTCACCCTGGAGCCTCCATTTCAGATCTGACCTATCATTAAAGCATCTGGGTCAAGGTGATATAGCCAGACATCCAAGACTGTTCCTGGTTATATATCTGACTATAGAATTTTGTTCCGCTGCATCCAATTTTATTATTCTGTATTGAAAGAGGAAGTGACCCAAAGTCCCTGTGAGGGTTCTTCATTTCCCATGGACTGGATGCACCACAGCATAGCACTTATGTACACAATACTTTATTGTGGTACATACTTCCCCAATCACAGACCATCGTTCTCTACCCTCCTAGGCCTCGCAAATCAATGTAGCCACATAAATACTTCTTTAATAGTCAGTCCTTCAAGCAGACAAAGTTGCAGTCTGTAAAATGGCATACAACCTTTTTCTCCCTCCAAATGTTCTTGCACTAGTTATGACCAGTTTTTACTTGAATGTGAATGTCCCTTTGCTGGTTGCTGTGGAGCTTCAGGCCAAGTTTGAGGCAGGACTCCCACCAGGATAGGCTGTTTAACTTATGGTCCTGGCAGATGCCTCTGATAGTCCAAGTCAAGTAGATTCTGACTGACAGTCTGCTCGACTGCCATTCTGCATACCGTGTTTCCCCGATAGTAAGACACCCCCGATTGTAAGACGTATCGGGGGTTTCAGGGGGTCGGCTAATATAAGCCTCTTACTTTCGGAGAAACACGGGGGTATTGCCGCCTCCCTCTCATCTAGCTGCCTTGCCGCAGTCGGAGCTCCCGCTCGTGCCGCAGCCAGAGCCGCGCCGCTTCGGCCAGGGCCGCCGCCTCGCCCGCCGGGTGGCCCAAGCTCTGGGTGCAGCGCACCACCGCCAGCTGGCACCAGGCTGCGTAAGGGAGACTCTCCTGGGCGTGCAGCTCCCTCGCCAGCGCCGCGAACTGCTCCGACGCCTCTGACACGTTGGGCTTGCGCAGGAAGCGCAGTCGGAGCTCCCGCTCATGCCGCAGCCAGAGCCGCGCCGCTTCGGCCAGGGCCGCCGCCTCGCCCGCCGGGTGGCCCAAGCTCTGGGTGCAGCGCGCCACCGCCAGCTGGCACCAGGCTGCGTAAGGGAGACTCTCCTGGGCGCGCAGCTCCCTCGCCAGTGCCGCAAACTGCTCCGACGCCTCCGACACGTTGGGCTTGCGCAGGAAGCGCTTGCGGAGCTTAGACGACACCAGCAGGTAGCGCGTCAGGAAGTCGCCGCCGGCTCCGGTGCCCGAAGAAGCCTCGCCCGGGCCGAAGCCTGAAGACGAGCCGGCCCCGGTGCCCGGGACAATATAAGACATACCCCAAAAGTAAGACATAGTGGGGCTTTTGGGGATAAAAAGAAAGTAAGACACTAGTAGTTACCATTCTCCAGTTGCCTCCCACTTCCCCACCTGTTTGCTGTTTTCCTATCTCCCCTTCTCCTACAACTCTCCTTTCACTCACTCTTGTCTTATATCAGAGTTTGTTGCATAAAAATCAATTCCAGAAACACACACAGATGACTGATTCAATTGGATTCAATAACTTTTTTTTTATAAACATAGTCATATACAGTTGGGGGGAGAAAGTATTTAGTCAGACATCTGCAAATAAATTAGTTAAAAATGAGACAATCTGATTTTCTGGATGTGTTTTCTCATGGTGTCTCTCATGGTTGAGGTCTACTTATGATGTCAATTACAGGCCTCTCTCATCTTTTTAAGTGGGAGAACTTACACAACTGGTGTCTGACTAAATACTTTTCCCCCCACTGTACATATAGTAGAGCCTGTGGCTTAGAGGAAAAATCACTGCCTAGCAAGGCATAACAGCCCAGGTTCGAATCCTAGAAGGATATGGCTTGGCTGACGAAAGCTAATAAGGTTGAAATAGATCTATACCAGTCTCCTTTTATTTCTTTATCAGATAAGTACAGTATATGTACATGTACATGTATATGTATATATAATACCACAAATATATTATTTCTTCAATGTAGCAACAGTTGGAAACAGTTTCATTTCAGCAGAGCAGAAAAGCATAGAGAGGGCTTGAGAGAACAGAGTGGGCTGAGCCATGCCCAGATTTAAGTTTTCAGTTTCAATTCTCTGCACAGACTCAAGAGGTGTTTAGCTCCCACTGGCTGACTTAGTTGCTACCGTGTTTCCCCGAAAGTAAGACAGTGTCTTACTTTCTTTTTACCCCCAAAAGCCCCACTACGTCTTACTTTCGGGGTATGTCTTACATAGGAGGCGAGGGGCGCGCGGGGAGCTGCCGAAAAGGAGGCGGGCGAAGGAGGGCGCAGCTCCGGCCGCTCGCCTCGGAGCCGGTCGGCCTCGCTGGCCGCTTGCAGCCGAGCCTCGGCAGGGGAAGAGGCGGTGGCACCCCGGCGAGGCGAAGGCGAAGGGCGCGCGGGGAGCTGCCGGAAAGGAGGCGGGCGACGGAGGGCACAGCTCCGGCCGCTCGCCTCGGAGCCAGTCGGCCGCGCGCCCCTCGCCTTCGCACGCGGGAGCTTGGAAGCGACGTCATCGGGCTCCCCCCCGGCAATACCCCCGTGTTTCCCCGAAAGTAAGACATATGTCTTACTTTCGGGGTACGGCTTATATTAGCCAACCCCCCTGAAACCCCCGATACGTCTTACAATCGGGGGTGTCTTACTATCGGGGAAACACGGTATGCTTTGTTACCATTGGTTCTCCCAGTCATGAATATTCTAACATCTTAGTATTCACTTCTGTAAGCTTGGTAAAACTGAGGCTTCCTCTGGGCATGAGCATTTCCTTAAAAATGTCAGGTGTGGCTTAATTAGCCCGGCAGCTTGAAGTCAGCGAGGATGCTTGTGGTAAACTGCAAGTAGGTGAAATTAATAAATAAATGAATTCACCTCCTCTCAAATTTCTGGGTCTGTAAACTTTGGGAAAAAGCATTACTAACCCTGGCCTTGGGGAATAAGGGAATGGTTTCTGCCTGGCTGCCACTGTTTTTCCCAAGTGCAGGCAACAATCCCGGCTTCACTTCTTCACAGTCCCCCTGTGGGCATTGTGCACTAAGGCAGGATAATAGTCATGGTCTCCAGGTTTTCAGCCTGAGGGTATAACCACTAGAACAACCTGACTCTCTTTTCCTATCATATGGGGCATGAGAAAGTCTAATAAGATGTCAATTATTTTGGCCAAGAATGAACAAGGATGTGGAAAATCATAATTATCCAATCCAGAAAGCCAATATATTTAACCTTAAGGGAAACAGGACAAAATTCCATGAAAAGAATCACATTTGTCCTTGTTCCATTTTCCAAAAGTGCAATGGATATAACTGGATCCTTTCCAAAGTTACTAAAATGATTCATGGACCAAATACAAAGAAGGCAAATGAAAGTGTTGTGAAATCTTTTTGGGTGATATTTTTATTTATAATATTGTCTGTGAAGAACAACTTACATTAGCTAAAATATCTTATTTCCGATCTTTAAGATACAAGTTTAACTATTTATCCCAGTCAGATGTCCTTTGGGGTTTTCTGAATTGTGTAAATTTAGGTACATATTACAGGTCAGAAAAAACTCAAACTAGAAAAGAAGAAATGTAAGCTTTTCAACAGATGCAGCATCTCTCCTGGGAATTCTGGGATGCTAGGGATGATTTAGACTTTATTTTTTCACCACGGCAAAACTTCTATAATTGTAATAAGAAGACAGAATTGAATAACGTTCATTGAACTCCTGAGTGTTAAAGAATTAAATACTATTTTGTATTAATAATAATAATAATAATAATAATAATAATAATAATTATTATTATTATTATTATTATTATTATTATTTATTAGATTTGTATGCCACCCCTCTCCGCAGACTCGGGGCATCTGACAACAATAATAATAACGATATACAATGTAACAAATCTAATATTAAAATAAAGTATTTTTTAAAAAAACGTCATTTAAAAAACATACAACACAAGCATACCATATATAAAGTCTATAAGCCTGGGGAAGATGTCTCAATTCCCCCATGTCTGGCGATGTAGGTGGGTCTTAAGCAATTTCCGAAAGGCAAGGAGGGTGGGGGCAGTTCTGATCTCGGGGGGAGGGGTTGATTCCAGAGGGCCGGGGCCACCACAGAGAAGGCTCTTCCCCTGGGGCCCGCCAGACGACATTGTTTAGTCGACGGGACCCAGGGAAGGCCAACTCTGTGGGATCTTATCAGCCGCTGGGATTCGTGCAGCAGAAGATGGTCCCGGAGATATTCTGTTCCGATGCCAGGTAGGGCTTTATAGGTCATTACCAACACTTTGAATTGTGACCGGAAACTGATTGGCAGCCAATGCAAGCCACGGAGTGTTGGAGAGACGTGGGCGTATTTGTCATCTTGTGTTAGGAGGACCATGTTTTTACAAATTTTACATTAGTTTCGTAGATTTCTGCTTCTGATATGGGTCTTTAACTTTCAGGAAGAAAATATCTTTCCACGGGAAAAGTTACTACAAAGTAACAGAATTATGATCTAAAGTAACTAGTAAAAAGGCTTGGGGGGTTGTGGATTTTCAATAATCACAGACCTTCAGAAAAAAAATGAAGAATAACAGAAGAGTAGATACTGGTATACTAGCCTAAAACCACACAAAATTGTGGTACAACATCAGATAGGCAAACAGCACTGAGCTGCTGATTTTCTGTATAGATATGGAAGTGACCCAGAAAGTACAGGATACAGAATAGAGTTGAAAGGAACATTGGAAATCTTCTAGTCCAGCGGTCACCATCTGGTGACCCGTGGACCACTGGTAGTCTGTGATAAAAATTTGGTGGTCCACAGAAAAAAATATTTGCATTTTTTATATGGCACTAAATCCTCAAACTATGGCCTCTGGGACAGATACGTGCAATGAATATTTTTTTGCTGCAGAGAATCTCCCCATTTTTGTGTGGGTCGGGGGGGAGGGGATTCCAATTTGGGGTCTGCTTCAGCCTCCTGGTGTGGGGCTTTGGGTAAAGGCTTGAGGGAAGTTCTGCTGGTGGTAAAGAGCCAGAGGGCCTTGTTCCAGGGGGACTACATCATGGTGAGGAACTGGCTGACCAAATCAGCATGCTAAGCCTCCAGGTGCCAGTTCCTGGTCTTCTTGGAGGTCTTCCTTCTGCTTGGAAAGCCTATGCTCCTGGTCCTCAATGAGGTGCTTCTGCCGAGCCTCCTTCTTGGTCAGATCTAACTTGAACTCAGCCAGCTGTTCTACCAATTCTTTCTTGGTGGTGGCTGCTTAGCTCCAACAACTGCTTCTTGTTGGGGCCCTAAGGACCGAGATGGTCAGGAAAGTGGTGGTTGAAAGGGGTGAGAAGAGGACGGTGAGGTGCCCCTTGATGTAAGTGACATTAAGTTGGCCATGCCCATTCAGTCACATGACTACTTAGCCAGCCCATCCAGCCAGTCTTTAAGTAGATCATATTAGTGGCCGAAGTATTTAAAATTCTGAGTTTAATGGTCCCTGAGGTCCGAAGGATTGGTGACCCCTGTTCTAGTCCAATCCCTATTCAAACAGGAGACAAGTGAATGTCCAGTCTCTTCTGATTGTGAGTGATGGAACACCCACAACTTTTGAAGGCAAGCTGTTCCAATGAGTGACTGTTCTCACTGTTAGAAAAGTTCTCCTTATTTCTAGGTTGCTTCACTTCTCGATTAGTTTCCATTAATTGTTTCTTGTCTTTCCTTCTGGTGGAAAATAGCTTGATGCCTTTCCCTCTTTTGGAAAATAGGTTGATGCCTTCTTTTTTGTGACAGCTCCTCTAATATTGGAACACTGCTATCATGTCACCCATAGTTCTTCTTTCTCTAGACTAGCCATACCCAATTCCTACAACCGTTCTTCATGTTTTAGTGTCCAGGCCTGTACACAAATAAGGATAATAATAATAACAACAAAGGCTATGACAGCAAGCCATATACAACTAACAAAGAGAGTAATTTCTTGGTAACAAAGGTAACCATGACACCAGGAAAAGACTCTTTCTCAGCCTTTTCTTTTTAAAAATATGTTTGTAAGCTACATGATATTTTGCATTTTACTATGGATTCTTCTAGGTTGTTAGATATCTATATACAAACCCCAAAGCTTTGTGCTATTTAAGTGAAAGGAAAAATTGAGATTACCGTATATACTCGAGTATAAGCCGAGTTTTTCAGCCCCAAAAATGGGCTGAAAAACCTGACCTCGGCTTATACTCGGGTCACCACAAGAGGGCGCCGGGTGACCACAAGAGGGCGCACCGCGGGAGCCCGGCAGCTGCCCTACCCTTCCCACAGCCGCGGAGCCCCCTTTTACTTCCTGCTTGGAGCTCGTGTCGGCGCCTTGCAGCTACCTTCCCTTCTCCGTTCCAGCAAAGTTGCCAGCCAACTGCTCCGACGGCGCGAGAGAGGAACAGACGATGCGAAGGTGGGGGGGGATTCCTGCTTCATGAGTTCCCCCCCCACCTTCGCATCGTCTGTTCCTCTCTCGCGCCGTCGGAGCAGTTGGCTGGCAACTTTGCTGGAACGGAGAAGTAGCTGCAGGAGCTCCAAGCAGGAAGTAAAAGGGGGCTCCAAGTGATGCGGCTGTGGGAAGGGTAGGGCAGCTACCTTCCCTTCTCTGTTCCAGCAAAGTTGCCAGCCAACTGCTCCGACGGCGCGAGAGAGGAACAGACGATGCGAAGGTGGGGGGGGATTCCTGCTTCATGAGTCCCCCCCCCACCTTCGCATCGTCTGTTCCTCTCTCGCGCCGTCGGAGCAGTTGGCTGGCAACTTTGCCCTACCCTTCCCACAGCCGCGTCTAGCCTGATAATCTGATAGTCTAACCCAGCAGGCCCTTTCTGCTCCGCCCCCCCTTAAAGTCTTGCCTACTGCTCCTTTTACCGCTAGCGACGACCAGTTGAATACTTACAGCCTTTTCTACGACCCTGCGATCTTAGCGGGTGCAATGCAATGCAATACAATACAGTACTGTTCTGTGACTACATTTCCTAGAGACTCTTCCCCCCCCCCCACTATCCCTGACGCAGCAGCTTTCTGAGGTTTCGGGCGATTTGTCCAATCACGGCTCGGGAAAGTTTTTAACGGCAGCGCGATGACGAGATGGCCGGTCTGGCACGCTGGGAATTGTAGTCCACTCGACTTCCACCTTCCAGTCCTGAGAAGAGACGTTCCTCTGTAGAAAAATCCACGTTTCCCAGAAGTCCAATCGCTGTTGGGGTGGGAGGGGCGAAGGAGTGTGTGGCGGGCAAGGGAGGAAAAAAAAAGAGCTCAACAAGAATTAACCCGGTGGGCAACCGTCTGAAGAAGCAAGTCGTGAGGGAAATGGCGGTCGATAAAGAACTGCTGGAGTTGGACCTCTACGCGCTTTTGGGAGTAGTGGACAAAGCGACGGATAAAGAGGTTAGGGAGGCCCAACCTGAGGGGGGGGGAGAGAGAAGGGAAACCATCCTTCGCAACCCAGTTTCTTTTTTTAAAATCTTTTTTTTTTTAACTTGATTTTGAGTAACAAACGTTTTGGTCCAGTTAGATAACAAAATTATATAGAAACATGTTAGTTTGAATAGTTTACTGGTGTGTTGTGGGTTGGTTTTTTGTTTTGTTTTTTGCATTGTGTTGGGTTGTGGGTGAAAATGGGGCTTTGTTGTCGGTATTGCGTGATTGTTTTCTTAGGTTTTTCAGGTGAAACTGTTGTTAAAATCAAGTGAGGGAGGAGAAAAAAGGAGAGGGGGGAGAATACTTCTCTTCTGCATGGATGTGTCTTTGAAATTGCATCACGAAGCACACGCTGACCGGGATCAACCCTCGCCCGAAATTTGGACGGGTTGATTGGCGTGCGGGATTTTTGTTCTTTTTTTGTGTGTGGAAATACCCTGTTAGTGACTCCTGATTTTTATTAGATGAATCCCTGCTTGAATAGGAAAAAAACCCCCGAAAAATCAATGTTCAAAAAACCCTTTGCGGTGGCTCAGAAGACAAAAAGGAGGGTCCCAGCCAGGGTTTCTTCCGACCCCTTTCCTCATTTCCCTGGCCCGAATATTATTCATTTTCATTAAATTCCTAGGAAAAGCAAAATACAGGAAACAGAATATAAAGGTCTGTGACCGGCCGGGGGGGGGGGGGGCAAATGGGGATGGCAGTCTAATGTGCGCGGAAACGGTCCTCGGAGTGAAAAAGAGGCCCTGAGTAAGCATTACTACTAGGAGTAAAGGGTTATTCTGCAAAAGGGTTTCAAAAGTGCCAGGAGTCGTATATCTACCTCAAGGCCTGTCCATTCACCGGGGTAGGGATTCTTTGTTAGTTATTGGTTGGAAGTAGTGTAGGGTCTCCTGCCCAAGCAGGGGGTTGGAAGACCTCCAATAATAATAGTAATAATAATATAACAACAACAACAACAACAACAACAATTTATTACATTTGTATGCCGCCGCTCTCCAAGGACTCAGAGTGGCTCACAACAAGCAATCCAATATTAAAAAAACAATTTAAAAAACCCCTTATAAAAACAATCATACAATCCGGACAAACCATACAGAAATCATAGCAGCTAAGGGTATGTCAGTTTCCCCATGCCTGGCGACATAGGTGTGTTTTCAGGACTTTGTGAAAGGCAAGGAGGGTGGGAGCAGTCCTACTCTCCAGGGGGAGTTGATTCCAGATTCTCTACTTTATCATTGGATTATAGAGAGAAAAATTAAGTCTCTAAAATCCTGTTTTGAGGGATTTTGACTCATAGGTTTTAGCTTGGTTGCTGATTGAACTACTTCTTTTACTTTTTAATTTATTTAATTTTATTTAATTTATTGTAAATATCAGATTGCTTTTATTTACCCACTTTGAAATAAATATTGTTTACCCTCTTTAAAATAAATATTCTAAAACATTTAATCTACTGATGTCTCATTTAATGTAATTTTATTGGTTTCCATTTTTATAAGTTACCAGTAACCACTGCATTTTCTAACCTCGGCTTATACTCGGGTCAATAAGTTTTCCCAGTTTTTGTGCCAAAAAATGGTGCCTCGACTTATACTCGGGTCGGCTTATACTCGAGTATATACGGTAGCTTAATCTATTTTCACATCGGAAGATGTATTCAATGGAGGAAGAAAAAAGTCTGTACTGTCCTTAGAGGCAGAATTCCTAAATTTCTCAGACAAACTCTGGGAATAAGAATTGGGAGGCATATTGGCTTGCAAAGCTTCAGATAGATTCTAGACAAGAAGATTGTTGAAGATTTATAAATTAAGAAGTTTCCAGCTGATGGGTAGGATCAGTTCTTAAATTATTTCCTATATTATTTATGGACCTGCCTCCATAGAATTCTGAGGATCCATTGGCAGGATAAGGTGCCAGACAAAGAAGTCCTCTCCAGAGCAGGCCTGCCATTGATTCACACCCTGCTGATGAAAGCCCAAACATGCTCGACAGGCCATTTTGCAAGGATGCCTGACCATCACATCCCTAAACAGCCCCTCTATGGTGAGCTGTCTAAAGGAAAGCGATCACATGGGGAGTGGAGGGGAAAGGAAGCAATACAAAGACAAATTGAAAACCTCCTTCAAATCGCTCAATATCGACACGACCTCCTGGAAATCCCAGATACAAGATCGCTTGACATGGCGAACCCTGACCTACCAAGGCTGCCAGACATCTGAGGACAGAAGTACAGCCATAGAAAAAGAGAAGCAAGCACTCCGCGAAGCCATAGCGGCAAATAATGCGAGAATGGTACCCACACATATTTGCCCAACATGTGCACAGCCTACAGCCTGTTAGATGTCAAGGTCCTCTTCGAATAGGACAGACGAACATCATCATATCCATGTATTGTCAACTGAACTGATATATCTTGTATAATGAAAGGGAAACTCAGAGATGCCTTTGTAACATTGTGCATATAAATATTCCCCTGCTATTGGATAAGATGGGAGAAAAGAGGAAGGAAGGAAGGAAGGAAGGAAGGAAGGACGGAAGGACGGAAGGAAGGAAGGAAGGAAGGAAGGAAGGAAGCAAGCAAGCAAGCAAGCAAGCAAGCAAGCAAGCAAGCTTTCCAGGTTTAGATTTTACAATTTGGTTTCCATTAAGGTGGGTTGATTCCCAGATTCCCAGGAAAATATTTGCACTTAATTGGGGAAGGAGGCAACATCAATATATGATATTTGCAGTCAAAACAACAACAAAAAAAGAAATGAAAGGCATAGGTCTTATGACATGAACAGCCGTTCAGGACCAATAAAATAAATAATTATCTTAAGAAGTTAGAAAGTGCTATACACCTGGCACACAATAATGCAGCTGAATCCCTTGTTAATTTTTAGAGTTAATTGTCAAAGTTGTTCATAAATTTTCTGGTAATCAATCTTTGTTGTATTCTGTACTGTATTATTATTTTAAGCAGCAGATGAACAGTCTTATTGCTGTTTACTTAAGGCAGCTGTGATTGGCAATGATTTTCTGTTTTATATGCTAAATTCATTTATATTAATTATTTTTTAATTTACAGAACACAAGACAGATTGTATTGCTATACTGCCTTATAGAATAAGAATATTGTTAAAGTATTCCTATATGCCTTCCTTGTATTATGCATTTTCTTTTCAATTGGAAGTAAAACAATCCTTGACTTGCTGTTTTCACAAGGAAAATTACGTTTTGGGAAGTAATGTTTTATAAAAAATCCTAATTAACACTTAACACTTAGCTAGTACATCAGCTCCCTCCCCCCACAAAATAACAATATTCTTTGTTGGCATCCAGTGGGTACATATTTTAAAATGTGCAAGAGTGTAGAGTGTAGAGTGCCTATTTCATACTTTATTAAGCAAAAATGAATTGAACAAAATAAAAAATGCATTATGCTCATATAATTTGCAACGAAATGTTTTAGATAATGCATTCCAGGCAGAATTTTGACATTTGGTATCTTTGGACATTTTCGAGGGTGTTGATGTCCGAAATGTGGTATGGGTTCCAGACAGATGAACTGTATTCAAGGATGGGTCTGGCAAAAATTCCTTTTGGAATTTGGATTGTGATATATCTTTTTTGCATTTTGTTTGAATTTGTAAATATGGCCACCAATCAATGTTTATTTCCCCAAGTGCCAATTGTGCTCATCTAATAATTCTTTAGGTTTCCCAATGTACTAGATTAGGGCTTCCATTGGAAATATCCATTAGTACATCTCTTTTCAGTATTTGTTCTTGATTTCTAACCAGTCATCCAGTAATATTCCTCTGATGAAAAGTTGCTGAAAATTGCTATGTGTCTGATGTTTGCCTTCCCAAGAAAAAGTTATGCCAACCAATTTCTAAATCGTGGCCTTTTATTATTAAAATTCCTTTATTCGTAAGTGTGATCCATTCTTTTATCCATGATATGGTTGCTGATTGGTGATATAATTTCCAGTCTGGTACTCTGAAGCCTCCTCTTTTCTGTTCATCCAGTAATTTATTTATTTTTTAAAAAATCTTGTTTTTACCCCAGACCAAATAAACTTCAGAATGAATTTATCTAACTCGGGATAAGTTTTTTTAAAAATTAATTTTTATTGGGCTTGTTTGAAACAAATAAAGAATTTTAGGCAGTATGTATGTGGCAATTTTTATATAGGAAAGTTGTAATTTAGACCATGTTTCTAACTCTTTTTTGATTTCCCACATTAGTTTCACTTCTTTTATTCTTAAACAAATTCCCAAATATTTTACTTTGTTTATAGTTTAAATTTCTAAAAGTTCTTCCAATTTTTTATTTTGTTTCTGTGCACAATTTTTAGTTATTATTTTAGTTTTATTTTTATTGATTTTTAAACCAGCCACTAAGCCAAATTTTCCAATTTATTTTATTAATTCAGGTCTTGAGTTTTTGGGGTCCTAGTAATCTTGAGTCACTTAGCATACTAACTTCATTCCCCATTAATTCTATCCCTTTCAATGAATCTTCTACCAACAACACTTCATCAGCAAATGCTTGCAATTTGTGTATAGAAGTTCTCACAAAGTCTCTAACTTCTAAATGTTTGAACAAAGAGTAAATTAAGAGGTTCAAAAGCTAATAGTGAATTAGAACCTTCAGTATTCAGCGAACAAATATTACTGATATAATACATTTATTTTTATATCTCATTGCACAGTTTTGGGCCAGTTCTTCAGAGATCAGGTTCAAGGCCAACTTTAACCACAGAACCTCACAGGATAACACTGGATTGCACACTTTTTCAGCTGAAATTCCTTCAAAGAGGGGTGTGGGTTTTTTGGTAGTAGGAAACAAATGGGATATTCAAATGAATATTCCTTAAATACTGTTTTGTGTTTAAGAAATTCTTACCATAATATGTGAGCCGTCCCTTTGCAATATTCTTCCCTCTAGTATTTTCAGTGATACATTCATAGAGACCAGCATCTTCTTGTTGGAAATTGGGAATTTCAATCATGCCATTGGATTTTCTCAACATTACTTTGCTTGGAAATGGTGTCCCGTCAGTTCTCCTCCAGTTAATTCGAGGAACTGGACTACAGGAATGAAATTAAATTGAATATTTTAAAGTTTATGTTGTACATTATTATCTGATTTTTTTTAAAAAAAGGAAAATATCATTATCTACATATTATGAAGAATTTATAGTGTTTGGTATGCTTTTGGAAGACAGTTGTCAGTTAATTAAATTTGCCCGAGAGTGGTTTTTTTTTTCTAGACAAACTTCTTCAAGCCTTCAAAAACATGGAGCAAAAGTATAACTGAAATCACTCTTTCCACCTACTACAGTATGGATTGAAAGGAGGAAGGGAAAACAACACTATTTACAACAGGATTGTCAAACTCAAGGCCCAGGGGACGGATATGGCCCATGGGGTGCTTAGATCTGGCCCACAAACCCTGGAAACAGCAAAGGATGCTGCCAGAAAGTGATACTCGGAAAGATCACATGCGACCCCGCCCCCCAAACTCAGTTTTCACTGGCAGAGGGTTGCAGGACACTGTTGCAGCCAGAAACAGAGCTCGCCAGGGTTGTGTGCACCGCTCTCCCCAAGCTCCATTTTCACTGGCAGAGGATTTACAGAAGGGTGTTGCAGCTGAAAATAGAACTCGGAAGCTTCTTTTTGCTGGCAGAGTGCTCAGGCCACCACAATACAAGTAATGTCAAGCTGGCCATGACTATCCCGGCCCCTTGAGGTCAAAGACAACTAGATGCGGCCCTTAATGTACAGTACATTATTTGAATTTGACACCCCTGGTTGACAAGATTTTTTAATCAGCATCAATAGCCTTATGAAGTCCATATGTCATCAGCAGTATGCCATTTTCAATCACCTGTTGCTCCTTGAGAAGCTATGTTATGCTTAAACAGAGATGTCACTGAACAGTTGATCTCCTACTTCTATTGATCTGAAGTCCCAAGAATCAACTTTGCTAATAATAAACTGAAAACCTCTTAATTTTTCATTTATCAAATCTCCTAATATGCACAGTTTCATTCTAATTTTACTGCTGTCAGCAAATTTATCTGAAATTATATTAACCAAATATATATATTTGGCCAGTAGTATCCATTATTGCAACTTTTTGGTATCTCTGTTAATCCCTGTAAATCCGCTTCAGTATTCTATTATACTGTTTAAAGTTAATATCAAATGCACAGCATTAAATATATGTTCATTTATTACTATATGATCTAGAATAACTATATAATAAATAGTCCATGGATAAAAGTTCCTCAGTTTGTAATCCAGTATTACTTCATTTAAAATTGGTTCAAATAAATACAACTTATACAAAAGCACATTCTATGTCCAATTCTTTCTATAGCAATAAAATACTTATGCTTACTTTCCAAGAGCAAAGCATTCTAGTTTCACGGTTGATCCTTTAGCAGCAGGAACTGTTTCAGGAAACTGAACTTCTATTTTGGGTTCATATTCCCCCATCACACCTTTTATACCAGAAAAGCAAAAGATAGATAGAAACTTAACACGCTGATCAACAACTGTACAAGAGTTCTACTGAAGTACAAATGGATTACAGCTTCCATAGTCATTGTTTTATCCCTTGATTGACAGCTGACATGACTCAACATGTCAACTCACCTTCTATTAACTTTAGAAAATGGAGTATAAGAAAATAAGAGAATGCAGTAGAATGTAACAATTAACTAGGTAACTTTTAAGGTTCTATGTTGCATCACAACTGCTTCTTGATATTTCATGCAAGTACAAACACATCTGCCCACAAAAATGAAATAGCGGCAGAACTCTGATGAAGTGTTACATATCATGATTGCAATTTTGAGTAAGTGGAAAAAGTAATTTATTATACACATAGAAATAACAGCTAATATAAATGACAAGCTGTAATCGGTATGCAATCCTTTGGTGTATGGAAATGCACATCTGGGTATCTCTGAATTCCCATCATCAAGGTTTTTATGGTTACTGTGGTTGTCGTGAAGGGAGAAAGATGAAAAAAGAAACTAAGTAAAAATCAACCATAGTGTTGGCATACTTTGTTTCCTAACCGCACATACGAACTGAATAAACAATCTCTCACTGCTAACCCGCATTCTGTAAAAGACCTTGGAATACTAATATCGAATGACCTAAGTGCTAAAGCCCACTGCAACAATATCGCCAAAAAGCTTCTAGAGTTGTTAACCTGATCCTACACAGCTTCTGCTCAGGCAATCTCACTCTACTCACAAGAGCCTACAAAACTTTTGCCAGACCCATCCTAGACTACTGCTCATCTGTCTGGAACCCATATCACATCTCAGACATCAACACCCTTGAAAATGTCCAAAGATATTTCACCAGAAGAGCCCTTCACTCCTCCACTCGAAACAGAATATCCTATGAAAATAGACTAACAATCCTGGGCCTTGAAAGCCTAGAACTACGGCGCCTAAAACACGATTTGAGTATTACCCACAAGATCATATGCTGCAATGTCCTACCAGTCAATGACTACTTCAGCTTCAACCGCAATAACACAAGAGCACGCAACAGATTCAAACTTAATACGAACCGCGCCAAACTTGACTGTAAAAAATATGATTTCAACAATCGAGTTATTGAAGCGTGGAACTCATTACCGGACTCAATTGTGTCAATCACTGACCCCCAACATTTCTCCCTTAGACTCTCGATTGACATCTCCAGGTTCCTAAGAGGCCAGTAAGGGGCGTAAATAAGTGCACTGGAGTGCCTTTCGTCCCCTGTCCAATTATCTTTCCTTTCTTTCACCTGTCTTATATATTCTCTTCCTTTCATATATCCTCTCCTCTAAGTTCACTTTCACCCTCTTTTATATTATCACATGTCTATTTTTCTTCCTATGTATTTGTGTATTGGACAAATGAATAAAATAAATAAATAAATAAATAAATGATCTCATTCCTGCTCTATACCTTTGCACTGGCAGTTAAAATCTGCAGGTGGTTTCATCTGCTGCACTCTATCATTCCTTGATATTAATTGCTTATAGTAAAGTTCCTGTGTGTGTTACGCACAGTGAAAAATTCTACATTTAATTCTACATGGTACAATTGGAGATATTTATAAATGGGAATAAGAAGGTACAATAACATCCGCTAGGAAAAAAAAACATGATGATGTACAGAGTGTGTTTCAAAATTATACGTATCCACATGATTGTGTTTTCCCAAAATGTATGTAGGCAATATATATATAGTTGACTTCACCACATTAGTATAAATGCATACCATCAGTCCGTAGCACCAAAGGGGTTGGTGATCCAAGGGTGTTGGTGTTAGTTACAGCACTAGTCACGACACAGGTATAATTTCCTACATCAGATGGCTCTACTTTAGCTATGTAGAGATGTCCAGTTTCCTGAGAGACAAATCTCCGACTATCTTCTTGCACAAACGTTGGGTATTCATTGAAGATCCAAGCATAGGAAAGTTCTGAAAAGAAGTGAAAATATATATGCATAATTCCATCACAAAATAATATTTCTTTTAAGATGTAAATCTGAATACTGCCTACTTGCAAATAACTATGGCCTAAAGAAAATGTATTTATTAAGTGGACAATTTCATACAACTTTTCTCAATTTTTATAAAAAGGGATTCTTTCCTAATGTGCTTTTAGAACACTTTTAAAACATTTCTTGATAGGGTCATGCAACCATATTTAACTTAATATTTGTTCATTCAACATATATCACAAGAAGATGGCTATGAGCAAAAGTTTTCCTGCTAAGCTTCATATAATTTATTTAGGCAAATAACCTATCTACTTAACTGTTAATCCTGTTTAATAAACACACTGTTTGAAAGAGATACAGTATTCTAAATCTAACCAATTCCCCAAAGTCCCACAAAGCCTTCAGATATGACAGATTGACACTGAAATAATGGGGAAGAACAAAAGGATAAGTTCAGGCTCACAGATCCTATTGTGATATGGTCCATGAGGTTGCAAAGTGTCAGACATGAGTTAGAGACTGAACCAACAAACAAATAAAAAATTGATTACATGAGAAGAAAACTAAGAATAAAAAAATAATAGCAAAACAAACAATCCCAAACAGTTCCAATATGACATCTTTATTTTTTATTTTTTAAAATTTAAAACGAAACAGACATGTAAAAACACAAACATAAAAGAAATAAAAGCTCGGAATTTGGATGGGAGGAGGAGGAGGAAAAAGAGGAGGAGGAGAGTCACTGCAGAAGGAAGCATGTGAGGTGAGGGGAATCAAAAAAATCCAAAACTTTAAGGCTTTAAAAAAAAAAGAGGGACTCTGAGGCAGTGAGGAGGAGCGTGCACCTCCAATACACCCAGCGTGAGGCTGTCTCCCATACACTGCCTCCCATACACTGGCTGCTGCTGCTGCTGCTGCTACCTGCTGCCTCTTCCTTCCCATGCTGAAGGGCTCCCCTCTGCTCTCGCTCGCCCGCTTTGCAGCCGGCGCCTTTCCTTCGCTGTGATGACTCTTCGGCTGCCTAGAGCGAAGGGAGCGTTTCTTTTCTCTGGGCAGTGGCAGAGGTTTATTCCCTGTCCAAGTGCCCAGAGAAAAGAAAATGCTTTGTTAGCTCTGGACTGCCAAAGCCTCCTTAAGCACCACCAAAAGGCTCCTTTGCCAGCCCAGATGGCTGGGATTAAAGGGGGAATAGCAGGAAACTGGCCGGGCCTTCGTGCCGCTCTCAGATTTCCTGGGAAATTTTACCCGCCTTGGGTTCTTAAGTAGAAAATGGTTCTTAAGTAGAAGCAAAAAAATCTTGAACACAGGTTCTTATCTATAAAAGTTCTTAAGTAGAGGCATTCTTAAGTAGAGGTACCACTGTATATTTATTTTAAGGATTATGCATCAATCATAGACCTTGTTGATCCAGGTAGATAATTTTCAAATTGCTGTACTTTCTTCCCTGTAGATCTTTCTGAAATGATAATGCTAATCTGTCTAAGGAAAAAAATATTTGCAGATGTTTTGTGCTTGAGTCTATTTTCTAAAATAACAATTATGGGCCTTTCAATTTGAAAGAATAGTTGGCTCTGTTTGCCTAATTTCAGATTGATAACTGCAGGTGTTTTTATGCAAAAATAATGGCCTTGATTTGTGCTCTTGTAACCTATTTCTGAATATTTTGGTGAGAAATTTTAAGTACCATACTAGGTTAAACTGAATATATTTTAAATATGAAATACCATGTTTACACAATCAAAATCATGACATTTATAAGAAGTTAATAGTAGGAGCTGAAAAGCATTCTTTGTTCTTTCTAAAAATGCATTTAAATATTTAATTTAGCATCCATTTTTTTTTAAAAAATGGTGTCTCATAATAATACAACTATTAAAATGGATTCACATTAAAACCGTAAAGCATAAAGATATGAATTCAAGGATAATAAATATTAACATACAATCCAAGCCATTCTAATGGTATTTGTAAGAATTGTGTTTTTATAAATAAATCATTCTGATGTTGGTGCCATAACATAATTAAGACTTCATCTTAGTTAAAAGCTTTTAACCTGATATCCAACCCTATGTTATGGTGCAGTTTGGTATTAAAAAATAGGTACTCATAGGATTTTCATGTACATTAAGAGTTCGGAAAGAAGAAACCAGTTCTTTTACATTGAGCTCAGAAACAGAATAGGATTGGAGATAGCAATAGCATTTAGACTTATATACCATTTCATAGTGCTTTTACAGCCCTGTCTAAGCAGTTTACAGAATCAGTATACTGCTCCCAGCAATCTGGGTCCTCATTTTACCCACCTCGGAAGGATGGAAGGCTGAGTCAACCTTGAGCCGGTGGTGAGATTTGAACTGCTGAATTACAGCTAGCAGTTAGCTGAAGTAGCCTGCAGTGCTGCACTCTAACCACTGCACCACTCTGGCTCTTAACCTTAAGAGAATTGAGACATTTATGATTGGGATATAATGATTTTTAAATGTTACTGGTAGAAGTGGCATTATATAGACCATTCCAAATCTATATAGAAACAAAGAAACAAAGAAGATTGACGGCAGAAAAAGACCTCATGGTCCATCTAGTCTGCCCTTATACTATTTCCTGTATTTTATCTTACAATGGATATATGTTTATCCCAGGCATGTTTAAATTCAGTTACTGTGGATTTACCAACCACGTCTGCTGGAAGTTTGTTCCAAGGATCTACTACTCTTTCAGTAAAATAATATTTTCCCACATTGCTTTTGATCTTTCCCCCAAACTAACTTCAGATTGTGTCCCCTTGTTCTTGAGTTCATTTTTCTATATAGGAGATTATACAAAAATTAGTCAAGAATAACAGGCTTAGGATCCAGTAGGACTTCCAAATCCATGATGTCTGGTTGATCAGCAGCAGGGGTGGGTTCTAATTTACCTCGCTACCAGGTCGCTTCCTCCCACACCGCACATGCCCAGTGCTGAAAAATTCAATGCCTCTCCAAAAAGCCGAAACTAAGGTGATGACCTAATGCAGAGTGCCAGAAATTCTGCTTCTGAGCATGCTCAGAAAAAAAAGATGGTGGCGCTCATGGACCACCAACTGAATCAGGTCGATTACATCATTGTGACATCACCAACAAGTTACTACCGCTTCAGACGAACCAGTCCAAACCCGGAGAAATTCATCCCTGATCGGCAGGCAGATACTGACTAATCATGAGATTTCACAGAGGTTGTTAAGAATTAGAAGGCAGCAGTAGAAGTACTGGTGCCAAGTTATAGCAACATCAGGAAAAGGGAGTATGAATAGCTGGAAAAGTACTACGGCCCAAGAGCAAATGGGAAGGATATGGAAAATTAAAGATGGTCCATTGGTGAAGGGATAACTTGTTGTTGTTACTCCTAAAATGGAAGATCCAATAGATCCCAAGAACGACATCAGAGTTCTTTGTAGAGAAGGGTGAAGTGCTAGGATGAACTAGGACTCAAACTCCCAGACCTTTGGTTGAGATTGAGAAGACACATACTATATATATAAATATAATATGTATCGGTATATAGTGTGTGCCTTGTAATATCACAAGCATAAACATTGTCCTTCTGTATCCTGACATAGGATGCAATTAAATAAGAGATGAGTTCTGCATCACATCGTTTCTTCCCTCTAGGATGCCAGTGCATTTAAACATTTTTTGAGCAGCAATTTTTCTTGGTCCATTTCTATCTGGCTGTAAATAAAATAATATATTTCCAGTTAAAAGTTTAGTAGCTGTACAGTAATTCTATATAGAGCCGAGGTGGCACAGCAGGTAGAGTACAGTACTGCAGGCCACTAAAGCTGACTGTAAATCTCATCACTGGCTGAAGTTTGACTCAGCCTTCCATCCTTCCGAGGTGGGTAAAAAGAGGACCTGGATTGTGGAGGCAATATGCTGGCTCTGTTAAAAAGTGCTATTGCTAACATGTTGTAAGCCGCCCTGAGTCTAAGGAGAAGGGCGGCCTAAAAATTGAATAAATAAATAAATAAATAAGATATGGTACCCAAAGTCTGCATGCAGCTGCACTGCAGCTGTTTCATCTACACCTCTGTTAAGTTAAACAAAATCTAAACAGAATACCTATAAAAATTGTCAGTTATCTTTTCTAGTTAGTGCTATAATTCAAAGACAAAGAAAAATAGTTACAAATATATCACTAATCATGCTTTATGATAGATACATAACTTTTTGTTTACGGTCTACATCATTTGACACAAAGATGCCAACAATATGCCATCTGGATAGCACACATTTTTCTAGCACTTCCTCTTATCATTCTTCTCTTTCAGTTTGTCTGGGTTTTTTCCAATAAATTGCTATAAAATACTATCCATGAGCACCGTGATATTAACAGGGCTAAAAAATTATGTTAATACTGCACTGATGACCATTTTCTGCAGCTAAGAGAAAATGAACCTTGGAAAATAAATTACATGAATCTAGTTACAAAAAGGTAAGCAAGAAAGGTATCGAAGCCAACATATCATACCTTTATCTATATTGTGAACATTTAAAAAAAATTCCTAAGTCCTACCCAGATTTCAACAAGGAGCATGCTATGAACAACTAGGACAGGGATACTACTGTCTCTTCTACTTTTGATTAACTTCAGGTGAGGGGAGAGAAGCCACGGTATTTCATAGCTTGAAAGCATCCAAGCTTCAGAACAGTTTTGAAGAAATTTCTTGGATGAGAAGCAAAGCAGTTTCAAAAGAAAAAAAAAGAACAAGAAGATCCAGTTGCCTTTTGGAAAAAGTACCTTTGGGACAACCATGACATGGATAATTGAGAATCTCCACAGATATTCCAATGGAGATTTTTGAGAATGAGATGGAATTACTTTGACGTCAAAGCTACTTCATTCTCTCATGGTTGTTCTAGCATCAGTGTTCTTAGTCTAGCAATTTCATTTGATGATATAACTGATTTACTCTGCTGAAATAAAATGGGAGAAGCAGGGGAAACACAATACAGCAGGAGTCTTGCCCTCATTTCTTACCTTGACAAATTCATGCTGAAAAACTTTTCAAAGTAACAACAGACAAAGCACTATTTTTCAACTCTTAACTTCATTTAAAGCTCCAACAGAAACTTTAAATTTATACACACTTACATGAGAGTTTGTCTTATTACAGTGATAAATATCTAATGGGGAGAAAAGAAATCATAAACTAGTGGCAAATTACTAGAAGGTTATCAGGGTCATCTTTCATCTCCTGAAACTGTTCCACTATTTTTAAATTAAACTGTTAAAAACCCTTAACTTTTGCCATGAACTATAGATTTTCATGTATATACAGTTTGGAAGAATCTAGCCCCCATTTTTCACACTTGATGCTTATCTCAAATTTTCATTGATTCTCTTGGAAAGAGGGCACTATGTTCCTTCTATAGCCTACTGATGGTTTATTTATTTGTTTGACTTCTGTAGCTGCCAACTCAACCAAATGACTCTGGTCTTTAATTAATCAAACACTTTTTATAGTTTCTCACTAAATCTGTGCAATATTATTTTCTATATGTATGTATGCATGTATATATATGTATGTATGCATGTATGCATATAAAACCACTGTAAGTTTTCAACACTCCCAGAACCTCATTTGTAGATTGGAATACTGAATATTGAAAAAAATAAAACAGAATAAGGACAGGCAGGATTTAAAACCTTATAAAAGAAAAGCTACTAGATAGAATGTTCCTTGTTTTAATGGAATGTTATATAACAAGAAATGTTATATAACAAGGAATGTTTCTTGCTGTATTTAAAATGGCAATCTCTTACCAAACACCTTCACATATTTGGGGTCACTATGAAAAAAAAATGCCCATTTAAAAAAAAAAGAAAGAAAAAGAAAATGAAAAAAAATGCCCATTCAATTTCTCTGACCACCGGGCAGAGCTAATACATTATTTCTCTTTTATCTTATTCCTGAGATAATTCAAAGTCTATTCCACTGTTTTCTTAACCTGAAAGTGAAAAACTACTTTAAGTAGCAAAATTTAAAAATACAGTCACATTGTATGGCTTATTTCAAATGACAAATTGATGTTTTAATCTCCTCCCAAGAACTCTGCATGTAATTGTTTTGAATGTTTCTAAAAACACAATTGTATTGTTTTGAATACAGTGGTTGAAAGAATTACAAAGTATGTCCTGATGATAATGAAAAGAAAATTTGTCAGTTAAATTATTTAACAAAGGAAGATAAAGCTATATAAAACAAACTTATATGTTTGTTAGAAAAAATCATTAATGGAAAATACTTTTTTTAACTTGATATTTTTACTCCTATTATATATGTAAGTTAACAAAAGTCACTCAATGATTGAGATGATGTATAAGTTGATTTGATAAATAAATATGTACAAATACTTTTTCATGTAATAAATATATTAGTTAAGGATTTTAATTATTATGTAATAAATATCTATTTATGGTGACGGAATTTTTTGTCTTCACAAAAGATACAAATAATTTTTAATCTTTATTAAAGGACAATATATCTTTAACAAATGCTGTAACTGATTTTGAAAATGTCAATTGTCTATGGTTTGAGGAATAGTGACAGATAAATCAGAATTTATCTGTAAATCTCTCTGTGTTTTCAATGATTCCTTATCTCCCCCTTCCTCCAACCACAGCTACAGTGAAAGTACTCTTCCCACAATTATTCTTCTATTGATTAAAACTAAGAATGTAGCATAATAGAACTATTCAATTTTAAGTTTATGTCTTTTGTTCCTAGTTCTAATTGATGGATCTCAAGGTTTTAATAAAAACAAATATGTTTTGTCAGTTGAGTAAACCTTAGATACTATGAGCAAACTTTATTATATTGCATTGACAAAAATATATGTTGTTGATATTGAACAATACTTCATAGGTTATTTTGTATGTATAATGGATTCCTCAGGGCTCTAATTCATGGATTGAACTTCAAACATCCTTTAATTTTTCCCATAGGATATCATGTAAAACTGGCAATGCAACCTAAAATGGACAGTTAAAGAATCTCTGTAGGTATAACCAGTAAAGACCTGCCAGTCCATCATGCATTTTAGCAACAATTGTCTACAGTTAGGCTAACACTTATAAACTTTCTTGTCAGATTGCACAGTTGAGCCTTGTTGTTAATTTTTACTATAGTGAAGATGGTGCAAGTGTTTTTGATTTTTTTTTGACAATATTGCTCTGGATTTATTTATATTTTTGAAGGGTGTCAATTCTACAAAGCTTTATCTGTCTGTCTGTCTGTCTGTCTGTCCCTAGGGACTTAGGGAGGCTCACAACAAAAATGAACATGAACATGAACCAGTATAAAAAAAATTCAATTTAAAATAATTGCAGACATCCATACATTCATGGATCGACTGTGCTAGTCATCCCTCTGAAGTCAATGGCCCCAGGCCTGTCGGAAAAGCCAGGTCTTTCTGGCTTTCCTTAAGGACAATAAGGTGGGGTAGTGCAGATCTCAGGAGGTAGCTGATTCCAGAGAGTTGGGGCAACCACAGAGAAGGCTCTCCCCCGCAGACCCACCAGCCAAGACTGTTTAGTTGATGGGACCTGAAGATCAACCCTGTGGAATCTTACTGGTTGCTGGGAGATATGTGATAGAAGGTGGTCTCGAAGATATGAGTAGTAGTTCTGAAAATAACCTGCCTCACCGAAGATTAAAATCCATTCTTTACATATTACATTTGGAAGCAAAATTGTTCATTCTATTTTTGCTTTTCATATCAATTTTTGTTGTTAATAAATGATAAATTAGTCTATCATATCACAGTAATATTTTATAGGAGGATAGAAGCTTCTATCTTACTATATTTTACAGGTAGAAATTGTATATTCAGGATAGTTTAAGGTATTAAGACATGTTTTGATATCTTCTGCTAGTAGTTATGGACATTTTTGTTTACTCCCACTTTTAAAAACAAAAATTCTCAAATTATTTTTTTCTTATTTATGAAGTAATTGTGAAATAATAATTTTTTCACTGTAAGTACGCATTACTTGCTCCATTTTAAAGTGATAATGTAGTGCTTCACATGCAAATATATGCTTCTTATTATGTACATCAAGTCATTTTCAAATCCTCCAAATTGCAGCCACGCGAGCGGTTATGGGCCTTCCAAGGCATGCTCATATTTTGTCATCACTCAGCGTATTGCATTGGCTGCCGCTTGGTTTATGGACCAAAGTGTTGGTTATGACCTATAAAGCCTTACATGACATAGGACCAGACTATCTCCGAGACCACCTTCTGCCACACAAATCCCAGCAACTGGTGAGGTCCCACAGAGTTGGTCTCCTTAGGGTCCTGTCGACCAAAGAATGTCGGCTGGCGGGACCTAGGGGAAGAGCCTTCTCTGTGGGGGCCCTGGCCCTCTAGAATCAGCTCCCCCTGGAGATTTGCACTGTCCCCACCCACCCTTGCCTTCCGAAAGAGCCTAAAAACACATCTTTGCCATCAGGCATGGGGGCATTAGATCTTTCCCTGTCCAACGAATGCCATTAGTGTGATTACTGTATGAATGTGAATGAGTGTTTTAAAATTAGAATTTTAAGAATTCTTTTTTTAGCATATTAATTGGATAAACTATTGTTATGCATTTTGCTATATTTTGTAAGCCACCCCGAGTCCACAGAGAGAGGCGGCATACAAGTCCAATTAAAATAAAATAAAAATAAGTTTTCAACTCCTAACAAACACAAACACATACAAACACGCACATATATGAGAGAAAGATTGAGAGAAAGAGAGATAGAGAAACAGAAATGAAAGTGAGAGAAACGAGATCAAAAAAGGGGAGGGGGGAAACAAATTAGAGAGAGAAGGGGGAGAGACAGGGAGAGGTACACAGAAATGAAAGAGACCTGGAGGGAGAAAATGAGAGAGAGGGAAAAGAGAGATAGATGGAAAGAAATAAAATGGACAAAGAGAGGGAGAGAAATAAAGAAGTGAAGAGAAAGGAAGGAGGGAGGGAAGAAGGAAGGAAGACATTTCCACAGAAAACACCAGGAGCCACAGAATTCACCAACTTGTGGCTGGAGAGATTTATGTGACTGGGTGGGGGAGATGTTGGCCATGCCCATCCAGGTTCTGGGGCTCCTGGTGTTTTCTTTACTGTGAGAAATGATAGGTCCAAAAGGTCCTAGGAGTGTTTTAAGGTTGCAGAGGCCTCCAAGGTCCCTTCCAGCTCTTACTACTGGTGGAGTGCTATAGCTGCTGCTAGTTGGGGGTTTCCTAAGCAGAAGCCAAGGCTACCTTTAAGCCACATGGACAATGAAGATGTTAAGCTCACCCTCCAGCCCCGTGATGGTGAACCTATGGCACCCAGTTTTCACAAAAACTGGGGTGTTTGTGCCTTACCCGAGCCCCCAGAAGCACTCTGAGAACTCCCATTTTTTGTGCTCCATTTTTTGCATAAACAGGCTCGTTTTTCACACATTTTTGCAAAAAGTGGGATATACGGAGGGTTTGAGAGGCCTGCAAAGCACTCCTGGGAGAAGCAGGGGGGACAGAAGGTTTTTTTCTTACTTACCTCTTCGCAATCTCGGTGTGTCTTATAGTCTGAAAAATATGGTAATTTGCCCTATTGGCACTCGGCGATAAATACGTGGGTGTTGGGTGTCAAAAAGAGACCGATTAGGTCCCACAGAGTTGGCCTTCTCCGGGTCCCGTCGACTAAGCAATGTCGTTTGGCGGGACCCAGGAGAAGAACCGTTGTACCTACCTGAACGGTCTTCTCAGTGCACTGGAAGGAGAGTCCAACATGGGTAATACTCCAATTCTATTGGTAGAGACTGAGTTAAAAATTTACATATTATTTGAGCACCGCCCCCTCTGCTCTTCCCATGAGCCAGTTTTAAAAACGAAAGAACTATAGTAAGAGGATAACCAATTTTTATTGATAACCTAATAACTGATTAACTGCATACTCCGGCGTCCCTGCACCCCAACTAAACCGGGTGGGTTTGGACTCTCCTTCCAGTGCACTGAGAAGACCGTTCAGGTAGGTACAACGGTTCTTCTCCATTGCATCTGGAAGGAGAGTCCAACATGGGATATACCAGAGATTTACTGCCCATGGGAGGGAGAAGGTCTTGTCAGGGACGTTGGAGATAAACAAACTCGTTGTAACACACGTCTCCCAAATGCCGCCTCTGCAGAGGCGAAGGAGTCCAACTTATAATGCCGGATGAAAGTTGATGGAGCTGACCACGTTGCAGCCCTACAGATGTCGTCTATGGACGCCTGGGTGGCCCAGGCTGCTGAGGTCGCTGCACTCCTCGTCGAATGAGCAGTCACTCCCGATGGAACCGGTTGCTCACGAGCTCTGTATGCATCCGCAATACAGTCCCTGATCCAACGACTAATGGAAACAGATGAAAGTCCAAGTCCCTTTTTATCTGACGAAAACGACACAAACAGTCTTTCCGTCTTCCGAAAGGTCTCTGTGCGTCGAATGTAAATCTTGACCGCCCGGCGTACATCGATCTTATGCCATCGCAATTCCGATGGGTGATTGCCATGGGTACAAAAGTCAGGCAGGATGAGCTCTTGCTTCCTGTGGAACTCAGAATTTACTTTTGGTATAAAGGAAGGGTCCAACCTCAGCACCACTCGGTCTGGGTAAAAGATACAAAGGTCAGGGCGTACTGATAACGCAGCCAACTCTGACACTCTCCGTGCCGACGTAATAGCCACTAAGAAGGCCGTTTTGATTGACAGCAGTCGTAACGATACTGATCTCAAAGGCTCAAACGGTGGTTTTGTCAAGGCCTTGAGGACCAATTGAGGGTCCCATGAGGGAAACCTCCGGATCGGTGGCGAATGTTGGTTTGTAGCTCCCCGTAGAAAATCCTTAACCCAAGGATGGTAAGCCAAGGAGCGGACTCCCTCGACTTGTATCATAGTTGCGAGGGCTGCCACAAGGCGTTTTAGTGTATTCGGGGCTAGGCCACGATTGAGGCCAGCCTGCAGGAACTCCAGAACCGTAATCACTGAGGCCTGTCCCGTGTCAATTTGTTGTTTGTCGCAGAAACTGCAAAAGGCCGCCCATGTCGTCTGATAAATTCGGGATGTAGATGGACGCCTTGCAGCCTGCATGGTGTCAATGACCTTCTCCGGTAGCTTCAATCCTCGTAGCCTGACCCGTTCAAGTGCCAAACGGTCAGTTGAAGCCACTGTGGATCTGGATGTTGTAGGTTCCCCTGGCTGAGGGAGATCACCTGGTCCGGAATCCTCCAAGGGGTTGACACCGACAATGCCACTAGGTCGGAGAACCACGGACGGCGAGGCCAGTGTGGGGCCACCAGCAATACCTCCGCTCCTTCCCGCAGGATCTTCTCCACCACTCTTGGGAGAAGAGGCGTTGGTGGGAACGCATAGAGCAGCCCTGGCGGCCAGGGTGTTAGGAGAGCGTTGACCTCCTCTGCGCCCGGCGCCGGAAACCTTGTGTAGAATCTCGGAAGTTGAGCATTCAGGGGACTGGCGAACAGATCCACTAATGGAAGTCCAAACCGCCTCACCACCTGTTGAAACAGGACCGGATCCAGCCTCCACTCCGATGGATCCAAGGTGGAGCGGCTCAGCCAATCCGCCTGCGTATTGGATACTCCCGCAATGTGCTCCGCTGCCAGGGACCGCAGATGTTGTTCGGCCCAGCGGAATAGTGCCTCCGTCTCCTCCATGAGACGCTGCGACCGTGTGCCCCCTTGGTGGTTTAAGTGAGCTCTGGTCGCCACATTGTCCGTGAGCACTAACACGTGCTGTTGTTGGACCAGGGGAGCAAATGCCTTTAGTGCTAGAAACACAGCTTTTAATTCCAGAAAGTTGATGTTGACCGATGAAAGATCCTCCGCTGTCCACAGACCCTGAGCCATGTGGGCCCCAATGTGAGCTCCCCATCCGGTAAGGCTGGCGTCGGTGGTCAAAATGACCTGATCCGTTACCCGGAAGGGGGATCCCCTGCTTATGGCTGCCGATGCCCACCATCTCAGGGACTCCTTGACCTTTCGTGGCAAGCAGACTCGCCTGTGGGAATGGCTCACCTTGATCCTCTGAGCAGGAAGTAGGAACCACTGCAGTTGCCTGATATGAAACCTGGCCCAGGGAACTATGCCAATGGCGGACACCAGAGTTCCCAATATTTTTGACAGCAGCGACAATGGTATTGGCCCCGTATGGAGGCCTGAAATCAACCGTCGGATGTTGTCCTGTCTTTCTGGTGACAACGACACTGTGCCCTCCAGCGTGTCTATAATGGCTCCCAAGTGTAAAAGCTTGGTGGTAGGTACTAGCTGGCTTTTTGCCACGTTGATCGTGAAACCGTGAAGTTCTAACGTGCGAACTGTCTCGCTGAGATCTTTCTCTGCCACTACCTGGGACCTGGACAATATGACTATGTCGTCCAGGTACGCCATCAGTCTGATGGATCTTGCTCTTAAGCTGGCGGTCAGTACGTCCAAGAGCTTGGTAAATGTCCTTGGGGCCGATGACAGGCCGAATGGCATGGCCCTGTATTGGTAGTGTCTGCCTTCGGTGAAGAATCTGAGAAATCTGCGATGGTCCGGATGGATAGGGACATGCAGATATGCCTCCTTGAGGTCGATGGATGTCAAAATGTCTCGGTGTCGTATGGAAGCCAGAATGGTCTGCAAGGAGTGCATCCTGAACCTTCGGTATTTTATGAATAGGTTCAGTTGCTTCAGGTTGAGGATCAACCTGCAGCCTCCTGAGGGTTTGGGGACGATGAAAATCATGGAATAAAATCCCCTGCCCTCGTCCTGTGGCGGAACCAACTCTATGGCTTGGATTTCCAACAGGTGTGAGATCTCTTGGCGTAATTGTAGTTTCTTTGCCATGTCCTTTAGTATGGGACAGCGTAGAAACCGGCTGGGAGGTGGTTGGATGAATTCTAGTCGAAGCCCATATGTGACTGTTGCTATGGCCCATTTGTCGGAGGATGTTGCCTGCCAAGCCGTGCAGAACTCCTGTAGTTTCCCTCCGATAGGCTGAGGGCCGGTCGCGTCATTTGGTGCGTTTGAACCCTCTTTGGGTGTTTCCTCGAAAGGGCCTCCGAGACTGGTGATAGCTCCTTGTCCTATCCTGGAAGGAGCCGCGGTCACTCCTATAGGGCTGCTGACCATATTGTCCCTGGGAAAAGGACCATTGGTTTTGAGGAGCCCCGGTGGAGGAATCCCAACGAAAGGACTGACGCCTTGAATAAGGAGTGAACCTCCTGTCCGGCCGCCTGTTAGCCCTAGGCAGTACTTTCCTCTTATCCTTGTCCTCCACTAAGACTTTCTCCAACAGGTCTCCGAAGAGTGTGGAGCCTTGAAAGGGGCCGGAGGCTAGGCGCCATTTAGATTTAAGATCCGCCTGCCAGTTCCGTAGCCACAACAGGCAGCGCGATGACAAAGTGGTTGCCATGCTTCTGGCGGAGAACTTGGCCGCGTGAAGAGTGGCGTCCGCCAAAAATTCTGTCGCCGCCAATAGCTTACTCAAGTCCTGGCGGAGACGCCCGTCCTCGGGCCCCAGGCGGGATTGCATTTCCTTGATCCACATGAGCGATGCGCGGTTGATGAACGACGCTGCCGCCGCTGCCCGAAATCCCCAGCCAGACATCTGGTGTGCCTTACGCAGCAGTGTCTCTGCTTTTCTCTCCTCTGGCCGCAAGCATTCTCCGGTCTCCGAGGGGACCAATGCGCTGGAGACAAGCGTGACGATCGGCTGGTCTATAGGGGGAAATTCGAGCAGCTTTTCCACCTCCTCGTCGAAGGTATAAAATTTCCTCTCAAGGTTGGATGGCCCCTGAGCTGCCGCTGGCTGTTGCCAATGTCGTTTTACCCCTTTTACGAAAATGCCTGATGCAGGAAAATGGTCGGACTCGGGTTGAGGCTCATCTAGGAGAGAGGCCGAAGTCTGACCCGACTCAGCGGTTTCTGTAGCCTTTTCTGAGCCAGGCAGATTCATTACTTGCTTGGCCTTAGACAGTAAGGTTCTGAAGAGCGCTGGTTTGAACAGGCCAACCGAGGGGACTTGTTCGGGGGTAGTCTCATCCTCGGAAAAACCATATTCCGGTTCACTGTCCTCAAATTGTTCCTGCTCTTCCAATAAGGAACCAAAACCCGAGGGGGGCGGTGCCGACCACGAACCTGCCGCTTGTTGAGGAGGCCCACCATACTGTTGCACCCCTGGCGCCATGCCCTGCGAGTACGCATTTGCGATAAGGTCCTGCAGGTCTGGGGGCAAATTCTGCCACGCCCCGGGCTGGGAGCGCAAGCCCGCCGCTGTGGGCGTAAAGGTGGCTGTTGGCCCCTGGAGGCCTCTTGTTGTCTGGGCTGCCGAGCCTGGCCTGGCCCAAGATGTGCTGGGCGAAGGCATGGCCTGGGGTAGGGGCAGAAACTGCCTATCCGGTGACCAGTCCCCTTCTGGTGTAACCCCTGTAGGCCCAAAGGTAGATGGGGGTGACATAGGGTCTGAAGGTTGCCTCTGAGTTAGAGGGAGACCCACTGGGGATGCCTGTAATGCTGCTTCCAGCTTCTTTTCCAATGCTTTAATACGTTTTTCAGCCTCTTTAATGGAGGAGGAGGAGGCAGAAGAGTGTGACTTTGATTTCTCTTTGGCCTTCCCCTTTGCCTTGTCCTTAGATGAGGCAGGGGAGCTGGGGACCTCCTTCCCTTGATGTTCCTCCATAGTACTCACGGCTGCTGTGTAATATGGCAACTTTCCTTCCAATAATAGCCCAGGATTATGGCTTTCTGACCACCGGTAGCTTGGATCTCACTATCCTCATCAGAAGTGCTCCAAAAATGGTGTCTTTAGCCTCCTTGGGCCCGCGCCTGCGCACTAGGGCCGATTCGCCCGTTCGCGCTTGTTTGCCGCCCGAAAAAAGCTTTTGCGCGCCAAAACGCGTCTTGCTGCTCCAGCCGCCTTCAAGATGGCGGCGCCCAGTTCGCGCGGCTTCTCCGGCCGCTCTCGGGCCCCTCCGCCGACCGGGGGTGTCTTCCAGCCCCGTCCCATCCTCCGGAGGGTGCCCGCACCCGTTGTGGGTCCTTTCGGGGCGCTTGGCGGTTTCGGCTGCTGCGGCCACCGCGGCGGCTCTAACGGCCGCTCCGCTGACTTCCCAGTCAGCTGTGAGGCGCTCGGCTCCGTCCGCTTCGTGCGCTCGGATTTCAAGCCTCCCGGGGGGGGGGGCGGACCTCCCCACCTTCGGCTGACAGCCCCGGTATGGTCTCGGAGACCAGGAACCCCCAGGCTGGGTGCTCCTCTACGGGGTGCTCCCACTGGGGGAAGGCAAACAACCCCTGAGAAGGTTCGTTGGGGGTGTTTGTCCGCTGAGGACAGAGACCCCTGACCGTCTGATCCTCTTCAGTCTTCTGCATCTGAAACACAAAGAAGAGGATTAAAACGGTAACAACATGCTAAAACATTTTATTCACTATTTTTCTTATTTTAAGTACTTAAACTCTCTAAGCTACAACTCAGTATGTCTCTACACTTAGACTGAGTTTTTAAAACTGGCTCATGGGAAGAGCAGAGGGGGCGGTGCTCAAATAATATGTAAATTTTTAACTCAGTCTCTACCAATAGAATTGGAGTATTACCCATGTTGGACTCTCCTTCCAGATGCAATGGAGAAGAGCCTTCTCTGTGGCGGCCCCGGCCCTCTGGAACCAGCTCCCCCCATATATCAGAGATGCCCCCACCCTCCTTGCCTTTCGCAAGCTCCTTAAAACCCACCTCTGTCGTCCGGCATGGGGGAATTGAAATTTCCCTTCCCCCTAGGCTTATAGAATTTATAGATGGTATGCTTGTATGTATGAGTGGTTCTTTAAATTGGGGGTTTTTTACATTGTGTTTAATATTAGATTTGTTTACATTGTCTTTTTATATTGTTGTTAGCCGCCCCGAGTCTTCGGAGAGGGGCGGCATACAAATCTAATAAATCAATGAATGAATGAATGAATGAAAAGGTTTGCCATCACTAGCCTAGAGGCTAAGGCCACTGCCTTACAAGGCAGAGCCCAAGGTTCAAATTCCAGTAAGGGTGTGGCTGCCTGATGAAGGCAAATATGCCTGAAATAGATCTATAGTAGTCTCCCTTCCTTTTCATTATCAAGAATATGAGATATCAATCTCTCTTTCTCTCTTTTTCTCTCACTCACTCACTCTACCTACCTACCTACCTATTTATCTATCTAATATATCTTCATTATTTTGATTTTTGCTACTTTGAGGACTTCCTACTTACATGAGTTATTTAACTAGCAGATATCCAGAAGTGTTGTCTTGCCTATTCACCCACACACATCTGTGGAGTTGACCAGGATAGTCCTCACATTTTCTAGAGGACATGCTTATTTCAGCTGTTCAAGGAAAATCTTTTTCTTGTGCCAACAAGAACACCCGTGGAAAATAGTAACCAGTTTAAAAGAAATGAAAGAAAGATGGGAGGATTATATTGAAATATCATACAGAAGATATTTCAACATCCAAGTTAACTTAGAAGATTACAGTTTAACAGAGGTGGAAGGGATCTTGTCGGTCATCTAGCTCAAGCCGGAGACTCTACACCATTTATGACAAATGTCAGTACAAATGTTCCGTACTTACAAGAACCTCTGGTACTAATTATAGTTAGATCAGCAGTACAGCAATATCAAGTCAGAAGGCTGCAATATATGGCACATGCTCCCCAAAGTAACTAAACAAATATATTTCTAACTAGTCACTACAAGGGAACAATTTGCTATATTCTAGCCTGAAACCTATTGGAAAATCCATTTTTTTAAACAAAAGCTCAACAAGATTGGAAATATTTATACACCTGGGCAAACACTGTGTCTGATTGCAGCCATATTTACTGATATTTTTTTCAGATTCTTAAGATCGAAGCTCCATAAGATTAATATCAATTGATCCACATCATACCTATCAAGCAGATACAAGAGTAATTTATTTATTTATTATTTATTATTTAGATTTGTATGCCGCCCCTCTCCGAAGACTCAGGGCAGCTCACAACAAGATAGAACAAATCATAAATAATCAGAAAACTTTAAAATTTATACAAGATTTAAAAGAACCCCATATACTAACAGACGCACACACAAACATACCATGCATAAATTAGTAAGATAGTACTATGGTTCCAAGTATTATGTTTTCTACTGTATGTGACAATCAAAATCTTAGAACGGATGCATAATGCTCTGGCCACCCCCACCCCTGGTTTAGCAAAGGGGAAAACTCACAATATGTCACATGACAATGTGATGCCACAAGTTTGACATCCCTACCTTAGAAGCTTATGATGCAATCCGAGTGGATTTGTCATGTGCGTCAAATAAGAAGCTCGCCATATCCATTCTGCTACCACATTTTGGAGCAATTATAACTTTCAAGTGCTTTTCAGTATTGTAAACCACTCAGATACTTTCCATACAGGAAGTAACCAGGATATCAACAATTGTGAGAAAGGGCCACCCAATCCAACAGAGGCAACTAGCATACAAGATGTTTTTGTTCAAAAGACTTGCTTGTTGATTATGTAAGAGATGATTATCCAGAAGAAGTCCAAATTGCATATACCATCATCATTCATCATTTGCAACCTTCAGTTTCAAAAGACTATAGTATTGTGTTCTGGAAAGAGTTCTTAAAACAGCATTTAGTGTGGCTAAAAAGGCCAATCTGAAAGTGGCAATCCCTTCCACACTGAGGCATAAGGACACAGCCCTATTTCACTTCACTTCAAATGTCAAAGGAATCTGATGTTAAGCCATCAAAAACTACCATTCCCTACATTTCCTCCTAAAAGGACCTGATGATGTTGAGGAGTTGGGATGGACATTCAATCTTGGGGAGGATTTTAAAAAGGCCATCCCTACTAACCAAGTCAAAAGCTTTCATAAGATCTATGAACGCTACAAAAAGTGGCTGTCTTTGTTCCCTGCATTTCTTCTGCATCTGTCTAAGAGGAAATACCATGTCGGTAGTGGACCTATTGGGTCAGAATCCACACTGTGATTCTGGATACACTCTCTCTGCAAGCACCTGAAGCCGCTTCAATACGATATGTGCAAGCGGCTTCCCTACCACACTACGAAGAGAGATACCATGGTAGTTGTTATAGTCGCCCCATCACCTTTGTTCTTATACAATGTGATGATATTTGTGTCCTTCATGTCCTGTGGTACATCACCTTCCCTTCAACAAAGACAGAAGATTTCATGCAGTTCCATGGGGACAATCTCTTAGCAGCATTTCAAAACTTTGGCAGGGATGTTATCTTTCCCGGGTGCCTTGAGGAGAAGGAGCTCAGAGCCACGTTTAGTTCTTTTTAGCTCTCTATCAAGTTCCTTCAAGATATGCAGACACTCAATGCCATTCAAAGCCTCATCAGTTATCATATTTTATCTGGAATATAACTCAAGAGTAGTGCTACACCCAGCGTGCCATCTGCTGTGTTCCATCCTGGATAACCTCACCTGTAGCAGACTTCAAAGGGACAGATTTCTTCTGTGTTGGTTCTAAGGCCTGTTTGATGCCATCATACATTCCCTTGATGTTACCTGGGTCAGCTACTATCTGGATCCAAGAGCAAAGCTGCAACCAATAGTGATTTGCACATCTCCTGACAGCCTGTTGGACTTTGCTATGAGCAGCTTGCAGAACCTGTAGATTGCGTGCACTGGAGCAGGCTTTATAGGCAATTAACAGTCTGCTTTTTTCCTTGATGGCTGGCATCAGCTCCTCTGAATGGGCTTCAAACCAATCTGCTGTCTTTCTGATCTCCTTATCAAATACTAACAAGGTGGTGTTATAGTCATCATTACTGAAATATTCCCATCTTTCGGACTTGTTTGCTTCAGCCGGGACTGGGAGCGTTTCTTCTAGTACTTGTGCAAATTCCTCCACTTTGCCCTGGTTGGAGGTTTTGCTGATGTTGATTCGTGGCCTTCCTTCCTTCTTCTAGTGATGCAATCTCTTTGTTTGCAGTTTTATTTTGCTGCATACTAAGGAGTGGTTTGTATCGCAGTCAACACCTTGATAGCTACAGTTGATTGTAATACTGGGAAGAATGAAGTCAAACTGGTGCTGGTGCCTCGATCTTGGATGTCTCCAAGAGACTCTGTGTTGAGGTTTTGTTTTGAAGAAGGTATTGCTAATGCAAAAACTGTAGTAGCAGCAAAACTACACAATTGAGTCGCTGTGAGAAGGGTGGCATAGAAATCTAACAAATAAATAAATAAATAAAACTCCAGCAGGCATTGGCCATTTTCATTCATCTTCCCAATGTCAAACTGACCTAAACAGGTAGGCCAAGAATTATAATCTGGACCAGGATGCTCTCCTCATGGTCACTAATGCCGTTATCACCTCTTGCCTTAACTACTGCAATGCGCTCTACATGGGGCTATCCTTGAAAAGCGTTCAGAGACTATTCAGAGACAAAATGCAGCCGTGTGAGCTCCTGAGTCTAAGGAGAAGGGAGACATAAAAATTGAATAAATAAAATAAATTATGGGTGTGCCCATATACACAAGCTGCATTGTTTGCCAGTTGGTCTCTGAACACAATTCGAGATGTTGTTTATCATCTATTAAGCCCTATATGGCTTATGACCAGACTATCTTTGGGAACGCCTTCTGCTGCATACTTCCCAGTGGCCAATGAAAATTTTGTCAACACACGGATTTTCCAAGTGTTGTTGAAGAATTTTTCATTCGGCACCCAGTGTGCTGATAACCTTTGTGACCATGTCGGCCAGTTTATACCATAATCTTTCAATTTCAATTTTCAGATGTTGAAAAATGTTGATTTTCAGATTCAAAATTCTCTAAATTTTGTTTTCTATTTCATTATTTCCTGATATTTACATATTAACGATCTATACTTCTTTCTTTTCAATCTGATATGATACAAATTATTACTTTGTATTATTATTATCATTACTTCCTATGTTGAGTGTTAAGACATTAAAAAGCACATTTTTTAAACTCTAAACTTGGAGGTTTTACCATTAAAACTTATTTACTATATTTTTATAGAATATTTGTATCCATGCTAGTACATGCACACATACACATACTCATTCACACATCTTTTGATTGCATGTAATTATCTTTGATTTCTATCGAAGAGAAAAGATATTGTTAGGATGATCCAAGATTAGCATTAAATTCTATGGATTTGCTTCTAAGTAAACCTGCATAAATTGTATTCTGATTAACATATCATTATACTTTTATTCTAAATAGCAAACATTCTGCCACTTTTCCCTTTTCCTCTATAGATGAACTTAAGGAATAGATGGAATCTTTACTGCCAATACCTGCAGGTGTTGAAGTACTTCCAATTCAATAATGTGAACACAGCTTTTGGAAGCTAGAAAAAAATAAGTTTCAATTCTGAACAGTATGAAATAGGTTTATAAAATAAATTTATATTATTCATTAAAAATACATAATCATGATAGTTCTGAATCTAGTGCCAAATTTAAAACAATAATTTTAAATGCAGAAGAAATGACAGTAGTGGATTTAACTATATTTCTGTGTTTCCATGATTTGAGTTTCCTGCTACACTGAATTATGGGAATATTGGACATGTTACTTAGATTTCTTACATGGATTTCTTTCATGAAATAGCTCGCATTGTCATTTATCAGAATAGCCAATCTCTATTCAAACCATTTCCTTGGCACTTTTACAATTTGGTTGTTTTCTTACAGACATTTTATTACCCAAACTAAGTAATATCAGTGTTGGCAGCTAGTCATTAAGACTAGCAGTGATGATGTTTTCTAATTTGGGTAATGAAATGTCTGAAAGAAAACGACAGGACCAGAGATTTCCAAGGACCTCTTTTTCAACCTTGCGCTATAAATATTATCCTTTATTGAAACCATTCCATAAGCATGCCAGGTTATTAAAATTTATATTTAAAAGTTTTTTGAAAATAAGCACAATAGAACAATAAAACGATTTAAATAATGTAATCACTAATATAGATTAAAATGCAACTTTCGGACATCCATAACATTATCTAAGAAAAGACTGCTTTACCTGCACATCAATCATTTTGGTCGATAATGGAATAGAATCCTGTTTCCTTACCTCCAGAATGAACTGATGCTCCACAGAGGAGAACAACCCCTTGCCCTTCCCGCACAGATACAGTACTTCTTATTTTTGTCTTTACGTGTTCATTACCTATATTTTTCCCAAAAGAAAAAAAAAGAGAAATTTTAGTATGGCGATAACTACAAAAAGTCCTATATTTGGTTCTAAATTATGCATTTCCATTAACTTTCAAATTAATTTTCATAAAAGTATTCATTACAAGATTCTAATTCTCTAATAAAGCAATACAAACCAGCTTCTATTACTCGTAATCATTATTTTTCAATATGAACATTACAACCTTGTCTTGTCCACAATAACTATACCAACCCAAGTATCTAACTGATGTTATTCAGCTCTTGAGGAAGAGGTTTTTTTTTACCTTCCTTTTCCTTTCAAGCAGAAGGAAAACAAAGGCACCAAAATTTGTGGGAACTTTTCACAAAGTATTTGAAAGTTATATTATTGCCAGACAGCAAGGAAAATTACAATTGTAACTGCTTGCCAATGACATAAAACATCAGAAAGAATAACAGGATTCATTTCAATGAATAAAGAATGAAGGATTTCTTCTTTTGCTGAAGTAGAAAGAATTGCAAGACATAAAACTCACCAAGAATTTACTATGACTGCCAGAGAAAGGATGCTTTAAAAGACTTTTAACAAAAAGAGTTCTAGAGTTGTTTATAATTATCAATTACAATTCAATTTAAATTTAAATCTGGCAGAATTTAAAAATGAATTTAAAAATTATTGATGTGCAATTAAAAATGATTGATATACAATAATTATATATTTAAAAATGTAGTCAGAAAAAAATAGGATGGGATTAAAACTAATACAGGAAAAATAATAAAAATTAATATATAATTAATAAAATTTCTTAGAAAGAGGAAATAGTTAGAAGAGTTAGACTGGTAAATTTTCATTAATTCCTAAGGGAACCAAAGATGGCATTCTTTAAAACTGGTCCAAGATAGTTCTGAAATGGACAAACTGACGATGGAATTAAGAGGCCAAAAAGACTTAGACTATTACGAGGTATGGGCACAATGGCACAGATGGATTGAATTAAAAAACAGAAGTAGAAAAAAATCACAAATGATACATAAAAGTTAAACATAGGATTTAAATATGTAAATATTAATGATTTGAATAAGGACTTTTTGACTGTATGTATTCATGAAATATCTGATGTAGCAATGCAGAAATATTGATTGTATGTTGATATTACAGCTTTTTTATTTTTCTTTCTTGTTTGTCTGTTTTTTTAAAAAAATGTTTGAAAAACAATAAAATTTATTTTTTTTAAAAAGGGTCCAAGACTAACCCAACAGCTTTCTATAAACTTGAATCCACATTTGTATTTATGCCAAGTCATTCACAAATTCAAAACAAGGAAGCTGAATGTGTGAGATATCTTTTGCATCAAATTATATATATAATGCAAAACAACAAATTGTTCTCTGATCAATAATATTGATTAGGAAGGAATGTCAAAGTAGCAATATTCAAGGTCATTTTAAATTTCATACAGTCCAAACAGTTATAAGTGTGATTAACAGATGGATTGAGTTAAAAAGCAGAAGTAAAAAAATATCACAAATGATACATAAAAGTTAGTTAAACATAGGATGTAAGAATGCGGCTGCAAGAACAATTGTGGGTCTCCCCAGATATGCCCATGTCTTGTCAACACTCCGAAACCTGCACTGGCTTCCAATCAGTTTCTGGTCACAATTCAAAGTGTTAGTTATGACCTACATGGCATCAGACCCGAATACCTCCGAGACCGCCTTCTGCCACACGAATCCCAGTGGCCGATTAGGTCCCAGAGTTGGCCTTCTCCGGGTCCCGTCGACTAAACAATGTCATCTGGCGGGCCCCAGGGGAAGAGCCTTCTCTGTGGTGGCCCCAACCCTCTGGAACCAACTCGCCCCTGAGAGTAGGACTGCCCTCACCCTCCTCGCCTTTCGTAAGTTATTAAAAACTCATCTTTGTCGCCAGGCATGGGGAAACTAACACACACCCCAATTGTCAAGGCTGGTGTATGGTTTGATTGGTTGTGTGATTATTTTATTTTATTATAAGGGTTTTAAATTGTATTTTAAAATTGGATTTGTAAACTGTTTATGTTGTTGTGAGCCGCTCCGAATCCTCGGAGAGGGGCGGCATACAAATCTAATAAATTATTATTATTATTATTATTATTATTATTATTATTATTATTATTATTCCCCGCCCCCTCTGTGACACATATTTTCAATGCATGGAGAATAGGCGTTGATTGCTTACCTGAACGCCTCTTCTCGTACGGTGAGCGGGTACAGCAGTCACATGGGTTGCTCATGTCCAATCCGGTGGAACTGAGCCTAGTATTAAAAAAGCTTGCCGGATCCGCCCCTTCCCCAGAATTCGCGAATCCATAGACTAGGCTCAGTTGTGAAGCTCTGTAGTGTTCAACTCTCATTGTTAGAAGAAGAAAGATATAGAAAGGTAAAGAAAGACACATACAAGGGCGGGAAGTGACTGCTGTACCCGCTCACCGTACGAGAAGAGGCGTTCAGGTAAGCAATCAACGCCTATTCTCCGTACTGAAGGAGCGGGTCCAGCAGTCACATGGGACATACCCAATAGATGGTCCCTAGGGTGGGATTAGCTTGCTATCGTGTGAGATAACGGATTGGAGTACCCTTCTGCCGAAGGCAGCGTCCGCTGAAGCGTAAGAATCAATTTTGTAGTGCCTGATGAAGGAATTTGGCGAGGCCCAAGTGGCTGCTTTGCAGACCTCCTCCAACGGGGCTTGAGTCGCCCAAGCGGCCGAGGTGGCTGCGCTCCTGGTGGAATGCGCAGTGATGTTCCTTGGAACTGAGAGGGAGGCCGACTCATAGGCCTTAGATATAGTCCCTCTGATCCAACGGCCTATTACTGTTGAAGACACTTTGGCCCCCATGACTCTGGGATGATAGGCTACAAAAAGTGCTTCTGACCTCCGAAAGGGTCCTGTGCGTTGGATATATATTCTCAGCGCTCTGGTGAGATCCAGGGTGTGCCATCTAATTGCCAAGGGATGGTCTCGTTGGAGGCAGAAGGAAGGTAGGACAATATCCTGAGATCTGTGGAACATGGAACTGACCTTGGGTAAGAAGGTGGGGTCCAGTCGCAAGACTACCTTGTCCTGATGGAATTGGCAAAGGTCCTGCCTGATTGAGAGGGCAGCCAGCTCCGAAATGCGTCGGGCAGAGGTAATAGCCACCAGGAAAGCTACCTTAAAGGATAGGTACCTGAGGGACGCCGATTTTAGGGGTTCGTATGGTGCCTGCGTGAGGGAATGGAGAACCCGTGGCAAATCCCAGGATGGATACCTGTGGACCTTGGAAGGTCTGAGGTTGGCTATGCCCTTGAGGAATTCCTGAACTTCAGGGAAGGATCGGAGAGGCTGTCTGCGGGGACCCCCTAGGACAGATGAAATGGCTGCCAGATGACGCCGGAGGGTGCTGGTGGAAAGTCCTTTATGGAAGCCTTGCATAAGGAAGGAAATAATTCTGTGTATGGGGATGCACAGAGGGGAGAAACCTTCCTGTAGGCACCACTGGTGAAACTTGGACCACGTGTGGTCGTAGATTCGATTGGTCGAGCCCCTCCTGGCCTTTAAAATGACCTCCACTGAATCGGGGTCATGACCACGCAGTTCTAAATCTCTCCTGATAACAGCCAGGCGGTGAGGTGGAACCACTCCGGGTCTGGATGGAAAGAGGCCCCCTGCCGCAGCATATCCCCCGAAACGGGGAGTCGCCAAGGGTCCTGGACGGACAGCTGTTGGAGATCCGCGAACCAGGGCCGGCGGGGCCAATGAGGGGCGATTAAGATTACTCGGGCCCTCTCGGTGAGGACCTTGTGAATCACGTCCGGGAGGATTGGAATTGGAGGAAATGCGTAGAGTAGGCCTGGAGGCCATGGACTCCGGAGGGCATTGATTGCTTCCGCTCCCGGGGATGGAAATCTGGAATAGAAGCGAGGGAGTTGGGCGTTCGCATTGGTCGCGAAGAGATCCAGGACTGGTAGGCCGAATCTGAGGGTGATTTGATGGAACAGGTCTTGATGAAGGTTCCACTCTCCTGGGTCTATCGTTGCTCGGGATAGCCAATCCGCCTGAACGTTGAGACTCCCCGAGATGTGATCGGCTAGGAGCGACTGGAGATGTTTTTCCACCCAAAGGCCCAACTTGAGGGCCTCCCTCATGAGAGCCTTGGATCTCGTGCCCCCCTGTCTGCAGATATGGCTTTTTGTGGCAATGTTGTCGGTGAGAATGAGAACGTGCCGGTTGGGAATGCGAGGAGAGAAATGCTTCAGAGCCAGGGAAACGGCTCTTAACTCTAGCCAATTGATTGGCCTGGAAGCTTCCTCCGGGGACCACGTGCCCTGGGCTATCATCCCCTGGGCGTGGGCGCCCCATCCCGATAGACTGGCATCTGTGGTGATGACAAATTGATCCGGGCACCTGAACGGGGATCCTCTGTCCATGGCCGGAGACTTCCACCACTTGAAGGATCTGCGAACACTCAGTGGGATGACAATGCGTCGATTTGAGTTGCTGTGCCCCGATCTCTGAAAAGGCAACAGTAGCCACTGGAGTTCCCTAGCATGAAGGCGAGCCCAGGGAATGATGCCTATGCATGACACCATCTTCCCCAAAAGGGAAGATAGAGTAACTATGGATACTGAAGGATTAGATAAAATGTTAGAAATTAACTCCACTATACTGAGTTTTCTCTCGGGAGAGAGAAAAACCTGGGAGGATTTTGAATCAATAATGGATCCCAGGTGAGAAATGGAAGTGGAAGGTTGGAGGTGACTTTTATCAAAGTTGATGGAAAATCCATGGTCCTGGAGGACTGACATGGTGACAGAAAGGTCTGTTTTCACTCTCTCTAGGGAGTTCCCATGAATTAAAATATCATCAAGATAACATAAAATGTGGATGGGAGACGCCCGGATATAGGCCGCCAGGGACCCCAAGAGCTTTGTAAAGACCCGAGGGGCCGAGGAGAGGCCAAATGGCATCGCCCTATACTGGAAATGCCTGCCTTGAAAGGAAAAACGTAAAAATTTTCTGTGGCACTTGGCTATAGGAATGTGAAGGTAGGCCTCAGTGAGGTCTAAGGAGACCATGAAATCTCCCGAGTGAATGGCGGCCAAAATAGAAGACAAGGAGTGCATCTTAAACTTCCTATATTTGATGAATAGGTTTAGTTTCTTTAAATCCAAAATGGCTCTCCAACCTCCGGAGGACTTTGGAACCATAAATAGGATGGAGTAAAAACCTAGGCCCTTCTGACCGGAAGGGACCGGTTGAATGGCTCTGATGGACAATAGATGAGAAATGGCCTCCTCCATACGGTTACAATCTGAGGATGACCTGGGAGAAGGGCAGGAAATAAAACGTTTTGGGGGAGGAGAAATAAATTCTAAAAGAAGGCCTGTTTGAACAGTGTCAATGACCCAAGGGTCCTTGGAGGTGAGACGCCAATTAGAGGCGAAATGAGCTAGGCGACCCCCTATGGGAATGGAGGTAAGATTACCATCTAGGTTTTTTTGAAGCCCTGTTAGAGGAAGCTCCCCTTTGGAAACGAAACCCTCTACCCCTGGAGTTCCTGCCTTGGGAACGAAAGCGGGGGGAATACTGACCTGGAGATCTCTGATAGGAAGCCGCTTGATCTTGCTGGCGCCCTGGGCGACGAAAGGACTGCGTTTTGGTAACCTTTTTCGTGGTTGGACCCAAAACCTTCTTCTTGTCCGTGGTCTCCGTGAGGAGTGGATCCAGAAGATCACCGAAGAGAAGGTCGCGCTTTAAGGGGCCCTGGGATAACTGCCACTTTTGGCGAACTCCCGCTTGCCAAGGGCGAATCCATAGGAGTCTTCTTGCCGTTGTAGAAGCTGCAATAGACTTAGCAGAAAATCTAGTAGATTGCAAGGTGGCATCAGCCACGTACTGGGCAGCTGCAAAGACCTTGTTGAAGTCTTGTTGACCTCTCAAGTCATCGGGAGGAATGTGCTGTTGAAGTTGGCGAAGCCACAGCAGCATGGCTCTGGAGAAGAAGGAGGCCGCTGCAGAACTTTTAATGGCCCAGGAATCAGCGGTGAATCCTCTTTTGAGCATTTGCTCGATGCGCTTGTCCTCTGGGCGGAGGACTTCCTCCGCCTCGCCTGGCACAGCCGCTGCCGAGTGAAGAATCTTGACAGGTTCATCTGGTTTGGGAAAGGATAGAAGCTCTTCATAGGAAGAGGAGAGTTTATACAACTTTCTGTCCTTGGTGGAGGGATTAAGGCCAGAGGCTGGAAAATCCCACTGTTTGAGTAAGGCATCTTTAAACAATTTAGGCATAGGAATTACCTCGTTATCCTCCTGTTCCTCTGTGAAGTAAGGTAGATTCTCCTCCGGGGGATCAGTGGAAGTGGAGGCTTGTTTCTCCTGGGCCGCTAATCCCGTAGAAATTCTAGCTTTGAGGAGGAGAGATTTGAATAGTTGAGAAGGAAAAATAGTAATTGGAGGAGGGACCTTTATTTGGGATTCCTCATCCTCTGATAAGCCCTGAAAAGGGTCTTCATCCTCCTCTACATCCTCATATTCATCCTGGGAGGATTCTGAATCATCCTGAATAGGAGCTCTGACCGCTGGGGAAGAACCCAAGGGGCGGGAGGAACGAGAAGGAGGAAGAGGTAAGGGAAGCTCATTGATGGTAGAGAGTTTGGCATCAATGGCTTTGGACAACACAGCAAAAATAGATTGGAACTCAGGAGGTAAACTGGAAATATCAGCAGAAATGGCAGAAGAATCCCTAAAGGCCTGGGAGGATCCTGGCTGGGGGGAATCTTCAATAATATCTGGTTCCTCTGGACCTATGCCCCATAGGTTAGGTTGGGGTCTGTCTAGGTTTGGCTCATCCAGAGATAACACAGGGACCCCAGAAGGAGGCAGACTAGAGGCCTCTGGTGGGTCTTGACTACTGATTACTTGGGCCTGCACTTTCAAACGTTTGGCTGATTTGTCATGAAATTTTTTGTAGGGCTAGGTCCCTTCTCTTCTCGGCCCTGGTGACCTTGGTCGAGGGACGGGCCCCTGGAGAAGAGGAGGAAGAGGCCTGGGGGATACTAGTAATCTCATCGCCTGTAGGCCTGGCCTCTCTGGGACCTTTAGTTGTGCCTCTCTTGGGAAAGGTAGCCATAGTCTGACAATTAACAGAAGACAAGGCTGAGCCAATAACTGAATTATAAGGAGAAGATTTCAAGGACTTCCCAAGAGGAATGGATCCTGCTTCGAGGCCTCGAAGCTGCTGAAACGTGAGGACAATCTGGGCAAACCCAGAGTTCGTGCCCCCAAATCCAGCGGGGCCAGCCTCCCTAAACTTTGTAATTAAGTAAACCAAGGCACTCTGGTTGGAGGCTTAGCCGGTGGAGAATTTAGCCTGGGACCCCCAAGGCCCGCTCCCGGATCCACGCGGTGGACTGAGGCCTACGCGGCTGGCAGAAGGCCAACACGAGAGGCCTAGATTTTAAAAAAGGGCGCGAAGGCCTTCGCGCCGAAAAAATCGCTCCGTAGAATTTCTTAAGGGAAAAGCGATCGACTAAGTCCAGGAGACTAGAAGGCGTCTCACTCCGCAGGAGGTATTTTATAAGCCCTTAAATATTTGTATACAATAAATAATCAATAATTCAATGGATAAATACTTGCACCAGAACCTCCAGGCCAAGGGATTAGAAGAATCCACAAGCGGCCGCAGGAATCGTAACCGGCAAAACCGCCGGGGGGAAACGAAACCGCAACTTCTCCCAAGGAAAAAAACCGAGCCGCTTCTTTTCTTTTTTTCTTTTAAACGGCTGGCGCAATTAGTGCAAGTAAATAAATAAAGACAATAAATCTTACTACTTTTTGAAGGAAAGATCGAAGGGAAGGTGTTAGAATGTTGAACGAGCTATCACAATACAACCGCAGGATATGCGAACTGAGCGAATTCTGGGGAAGGGGCGGATCCGGCAAGCTTTTTTAATACTAGGCTCAGTTCCACCGGATTGGACATGAGCAACCCATGTGACTGCTGGACCCGCTCCTTCAGTACGGAGAAGAGAACTATCTACTTGGGAGAGGATTCAGTGTTCACAACTAACTGGCTGGGAGGTGGCTGCCTTATTCCCTGCCTTAGCATTATATTAAATAACTCTCACTATCTGTGGCTTTCAGTTATCTTTAATATGGAAACTAAAAGAGAAGCTTCTGCATAATTATTATTTTGCCTTCTAGTCCAAACCAATTGTTGTCCAAGTGGCCAGATTAGATTAGAATTCTTCATTGGCCAAGTGTGATTGGACACATAAGGAATTTTGTCATTAGTGCATATGCTCTCAATGTACATATAAGAAAAGATACTTTCCTCAAGAATCATGAGGTACAACATTTAATGATAGTCATAGGGTACAAATAAGCAATCAGGAAACCATCAATATAAACCATAAAGATGCAAACAACAAAGTTACAGTCATACAGTCATAAGTGAGAGGAGATGGGTGATGGGAACAATTAGAAGAGAAACAGTAGTGCAGACATAGTGAATAGTTCGCAGTGTTGAGGGAATTATTTGTTTAGCAGAGTGATGGTGTTCAGGAAGAAAACTGTTCTGGTGTCTAGTTGTTCTGGTGTGCAATGCTCTATAGCATCATTTTGAAGATAACAATTTATGTCCATATTTTATGTAAATATTTTCACAGCCCTCTTTTTGACTTGTGCAGTATACAGGTCCTCAATGAAAGGCAGGTTGGAGGTAATTGTTTTTTTTCTACAATTCTGATTATCCTCTGGAGTCTGTGTCTGTCTTGTTGGGTTGCACAACCAAATCAGACAGTTATAGAGGTGCAGATGACAGACTTTCCTCTGTAAAACTGTATCAGCAGCTCCCTGGGTAGTTTGAGCTTCCTGAATTGGCGCAGAAAGTACATTCTTTGTTGTACTTTTTTTGATGATATTTTTGATGTTAGGTAGGTCTTGAGATATCCTAGAACCTAGAAATTTGAAGTTCTCTACTGTTGATACTGTGCTGTCTAGTATTGTACGAGGTGGCCGTTTAGGAGGATTTCTCCTAAAATCTACCACCATTCCTACGGCTTTGAGTGTGTTCAATAAATTCTGCGACTGACATGAGGCCTATAAATGAAGTGAATTTCTTGAGTAGAGTCACTTCTCACCTAGATTAAAATTGGGTCACTTCTTTAGGAAACACCTAATTGAAACAAGGGTAGCCATTTTTCATAGGCCTTATTTTTTCATAACAACTGCTTAAATACTTCTCAGGAAAAAAAATGCACAGGGATTCTGAAAAATGTTCAGGAAAATTTAAATTCTGTGTTTCAGTTACATACATTTTTAAAAAATGTCAGTTTTGCTATTACATTAGCAAAATGTCATTGGAGTTATTATATTAAAGATTAAAATAACCGAACAGCAAATTAGTACTACTTCTACAACATTCAACAAATTGTCCTTTAAATGGTGAGGTACTGAAATGGAATTATTGCTGTTAAGTGGCTTGGCTAGACATCTGTTGCTGCTTTTTTTAGTATTAAAAATAAAACTACACTTTGGAAAATAACTATTTTTTTCTCCAAGCCATTATTTTCATTATGTTTTATTGTAAAGATCATTTACTTTAAACTGTCCTTTGAGTAGCCCATTGAACATCTGTACCTGTAAAGTTATGTTTTTAAAAATTATAAGCAAAAACACAAACTCTAATCTATTTTACGACTTTCTGAACAAATCCTCTTAAGGAGAAATAGGTCTTATTATTCACCAGTTTATAATTCACATGAAGACAGAATTAAATGTATAATTTACATCTGGATAGGGCGCACTGGCTTAATCACTATTTGAGAATGTCCAGTACAGTAGCCACCTTGATTTTATTTTATGAAAAGACACTGGATAGAAAATGAGCTACTTCAGCACCTTTTCTTCTAATTTTGTTCCCAACTTTCTAGTTCGCATTTGGATTCCAGATTTTACACTATTTACATTTTGCCCTATTTCCATTTCCTTTTTTCTTTTTATTATAATTAATGCTTACATAATAACATAATTCAAGTTTCAAGTTTAATCAGATTTGTATGCCGCCCCTCTCCGCAGACTCGGGGCGGCTCACAGCAATAGCAATACAATGTAAGACAAATCCAATATTTAAATTACTTTAAAAAAAACACACCACAATTTAAAACCAATCATACACACTAGCGTACCATGCATAAATTTTTATAAGCCTAGGGGGAAGGAACATGTCAATTCCCCCATGCCTGACGACAGAGGTGGGTTTTAAGGAGCTTACAAAAGGCTAGGAGGGTGGGGGCAACTCTGATATCTGGGGGGAGTTGGTTCCAAAGGGTCGGGGCCGCCACAGAGAAGGCTCTTCCCCTAGGTCCCGCCAAACGACATTGTTTAGTTGACGGGACCCGGAGAAGGCCAACTCTGTGGGACCTAACTGGTCGCTGGGATTCGTGCGGCAGAAGGCGGTCCCGGAGATATTCTGGTCCAGTGCCATGAAGGGCTTTATAGGTCATAACCAACACTTTGAATTATGACCGGAAACTGATCGGCAAATAATTGATATATCCTTAGCTGTCTTGGTTTATATATGGTTTGTTTGGGTTGTATGATTGTTTTATTAATAAGGGTTTTTAAAAACTGTTTAATATTGGATTGATATATGATGCTTTTACTTGTTGTAAGCCACTCCGAGTCCTCGGAGAGGGATGGCATACAAATCTAATTAATAATAATAATAATAATAACAACAACAACAACAACAAACCATATATAAAAACAAACCATATATAAACCAAGACAGCTAAGGATATATCAATTCTGTTATTATGTTATTATGTAAGCATGTAAAAATAATAATAATAATAATAATAATAATAATAATAATTATTATTATTATTATTATTATTACATCACGCAGTCCTAAGCGCCCGACTGGTGATGAAATACTAAATCCAGCATAGTGATCTCGTTTGCTGTGTTGTACTGACATAATAATAATAATAATAATATAATAATAATAATAATAATAATAATAATAATAATAATAATTATTATTATTATTATTATTATTATTATTATTATTTAGATTTATACACTGCCCACAGTACTTTACAGCACTATACAGCATTCTTTGTATATTTCCCACATACAATCTGCATCCTCATTTTACTGACCTCGGCAGGATGGAAGTCTGATCCCCATCAGGATCGAACTCCAGTTTATGGACAGAGTTCTCCTGCAACACTGAACTTAATCACTGCACCAGCAGGGCTCCCCTCTTAAGTATTTAGAAAGATAATTTCCAAATATTAAGGGTTTTATTTTTTTTAATAAAAGAATTATTGCATAAATTTCTACTGTGAAATTTCTGAAAATTTCTGATTAGATAGTTTTGAGACTTAATTGCAGGAGCATGTAATATGCATCCATCCAGACTTCTGAGCCAAGTCTTCCTAGCCAATATTTGAAAGCCATAGATTCACCTAACTGAAAGAGTTGGAAACAGCTTCTAGCAACTAACATCGGTTGATAAATTGCTGAGGGCAAACTGTAGCAATCTGCATAAGTGCACCATTGTGCCTAGCGTCCCTATTCTACTGTCCTATTGCCTAATTTACCCATACCTACTTTGCTTTTGTTTATGTCTATACCATATCTACAATCTTATACATGTTTTGACAAAATAAATAAATAAAATAAACATTATCTACAATATTTGCATAATGCAGTATTTCAATGAATTACATATTCAGTGAATGAGGTCAGCAATTTTATCTTCCAAAGCTTTAGTTGTATGTCTCTTATTAAAGTGACAAATATTTCTATATAAAGAAAGGCATGAAGATGTTTATATCCATGCTGTAATAATAATATAATAATAATGTATTAGATTTGTATGCCGCCCCTCTCCGCAGACTCGGGGTGGCTCACAACAATAAAACAATGTACAATGTGACAAATCTAATGTTTAAAAGAAAACACATTAAAAACCCAACATTTAAAAACCATGCAACACAAGCATACCATACATAAAACTATATAAGCCTGGGGAAGATGTCTCAATTTCCCCATGCCTGGCGATATAGGTGGGTCTTAAGCAATTTACAAAAGACAAGGAGGGTGGGGGCAGTTCTAATCTCTGGGGGGAGTTGATTCCAGAGGGCTGGGGCCGCCACAGAGAAGGCTCTTCCGCTGGGGCCCGCCAGATGACATTGTTTAGTCGATGGAACCCGGAGAAGGCCAACTCTGTGGGACCTTATCGGCCGCTGGGATTCGTATGGCAGAAGACGGTCCCGGAGATATTCTGGTCCGATGCCATGTAAGGCTTTATACATATACCCTTAATTTGTTTCTATCTTGTGTTAATTTGGCTTCATACCACAATACATCTCCAACCCATGCCAATTCAGTGAAGTGGTTATACATCTCAAATCGATGCTATACAGTAAAGCAGTTGATGTAATATGCCAGTGCAATCCAGACAAGACCAAGTGGCTCTAGCATTACCTCTGAAGGACCACTCCATCTGTCAGTCCATTGTTCTGTGGGGGTGAGGGAGAGACTTTAACTTCCTCAGACAAGATCCGCAACTTGGGAGTTCTCCTGGATCCACAGATGAGCCTTGATTACCATCTCTCAGCTGTGGCCAGGGGCACATTTGCCCAGGTTCGCTTGGTATACCAATTGCTGCCCTAAAATGACCAGGAGGCTTTGCGCGCAGTCACTCTGGCCCTCATACTTCCCGTCTTGATTATTGCAATGTGCTCTACATGGGGCTACCCTTGAAGAGTGATTGGAGACTGCAGATAGTCCAGAATGCAACCGTGCAAGCCATCAAGGGTATACCTCAGTATACACATATAACAGCAACGCTCCGCATGCTGCACTGCTACCGATTAGTCTCCGGTCACAATTCAAGGTGTTGGTTATTGCCTATAAAGCCCTACATGGCTTAGGACCATACTACTTACCAGAGAGGGACTGTCTCCTGCCACATATCTCCCAGAGACTAATAAGATCTCACAGGGTTGGCCTTCTCCAGGTCCCGTCGACTAAGCAATGCAGGTTGGTGGGACCATGAGGGAGGGCCTTCTCTGTGGTTGCTCAGGCTCTATGGAACCAACTCCCCCCCCCCAATGTCCCCAACCACACAGTTCCCACCCTGCTGGCCTTCTGAAAGTCTATGAACACCTGGATTTGTCGGCAGGCCTGGGGGCCGTGAATATTACATTTGTCACGGCCGAATTGGGTATGAGTGGTATGCATGTACAGCATGTTGATAGGAATGCTTGCCTTGTGGGTTTTTATAATGGGGATTTATTGTTTTAAGATTTTATATTTGACTTCTTTTTATATTGTACTGTATTTTTATATAGCTGAAAGCTGCCCTGAGTCCCATTGGGAATGGGTGGCATAGAATTTGAATGAATGAATGAATGAATGAATGAATGAATGAATGAATGAATGAATGAATGAATAAACAAACAAACTTAGGAAAACCCGCTTCGGACAAACATTTAATCTGGACTAAAGGCTACCATATCTTCCTACTAGATAATTCTCTGCTTTTGAACACCTTCCAACTTTTAAATCACTTTGCTTCCTGTTTCTGAATCTTACACACATACAATATATAAATTAAAATTATATATATAAATTAAAATAACGAAAACACATATATATCCAATACATTAGGGGTGAAATTTAAAAATCCTTTCTTGCTGCCCTATTGGTCTCTAAAGTTGTCTAGAATTACTTTTTACTAAAGTCTTTACTAGAATTATTACTGTCGTGTAATAGAGAGTAATTACAACCCTTGCCTGTTGCTGGCTCAAAATCTACCACACTATTTTCCTTTTTCTAAATTCCTTATTTGCACAGATTAGTAAATCAAGTAGTGGATTAAGATATGGCAGATAGTCCAAGTTCGTCTGAAGAGGATTTTTCTACGTTATTGTGGCTTGTTTTATCATTTTTTCAGTCACCTGAGTTAAGAGAAAAAAGTAGGCACCCAGCAGTCACTTTTAATAGTGAGATGGGCTGCATATTAAATAAATAAAATCAGAAAGAGATTACAGAAGCAAGAAATAGCAATTTGAAAGCAGAGTAGAAAAGCACACCTGGAGAGTGTTTTTGTGGTGAGTGAAGAAGTTAATGAATTTTCTATTTCTGCTATTTGAAAATGACTAATGGTCTCTGCTGACAACAGGGTAATCTGGCAGGGTAGATAAGTCCATACAGATGTGCTCATTAGTTTACAAAGGATTTAACAACAGAAGCAACTAAAATCTAGATTGGTTTGATGACTACAGGAAGAATGATCTGTATGCACAGCCAGCTTTGTTAAAGCTAGATGAACACAACTTAAAACCAAACACCATCCAATACTAATGATCTCTGGCTCAGCAGTGTTCCTGAAAACCATTCTGTGTAAATATTGTGAAGCCAATGTTATTTATAGTAACATTCTTAACCTATTCCTCATTATAGATAAAAGGTAAAGCTTATAATCTTGCTTCTATTATAAATGTATCAGTGAATCATGTAGGGATGTTTACTATAACACTTATTATAATAAATTTCCTTATAATCTAAATTCTATAGACTCATAAAAATAATACATGTTCCTTCAGGCCTATAATTTAATGGGTTGGGAAAAGATAAGAAAATATAACAAATATAACAAAGCCCTACATGGCATTGGACCAGAATACCTCCAGAACCGCCTTCTACCGCACGAATGCCAGCGGCCGATAAGGTCCCACAGAGTTGGCCTTCTCCGGGTCCCGTCGACCAAACAATGTCATTTGGCAGGGCCCAGGGGAAGAGCCTCCTTCTCTGTAGGGGCCCCGGCCCTCTGGAATCAACTTCCCTCGGAGATTAGAACGGCCCCCACCCTCCTTGTCTCTCGCAAGTTACTTAAGACTCACCGCCAGGCATGGGGGAACTAAGACATCTCCCCCAGGCTTATTATATTTCATGTTTGATGTGTATGTGCTGGATGGTTTTTAATTGTTGAGGTTTTTATATATTTTATTATTAGATTTGTTCCATTGTTATACTGTTTTTATTTCTGTTGTGAGCCGCCCCGAGTCTTTGGTGAGGGGCAGCATACAAATCTAATAAATTGAATTGAAAATACAAAACATTAAAAATTGTGTATGCATTTGAACACACAAATATACAAAAAGCAGGTGTCTTTTACACATGATTTAATAGAGAAGTTTTAGAAATAAAGTTTGTTAGGAATGAAAGAATTTCAGAGAAAGGAACAGAAAAGGAAGAAAAGTTTTGCTTTTGAAAGAAGAAACCATCTACATTTAATGAAAAATCTATTGTTTGATGTCTTTTTTTTTTAAAAAAACCCCACCTTTCTTTAGCTGTTTTATTGACTAATTGTCCTATTGTAGAAAGCATGATGGAACTGGTATTTATTGCATGCTCTCTAGACCACGGCTGTCAAAATTGCAGCCTGCAGGCCAGATGTGTCATATGCTGGCCACAACCACGCCTGGTTTAGTAAAGGGAAAAAAGGCCCAATACATCACGTGACATTGCCGTGACATACAAGTTTGATACCCCTGCTCTAGAGAGCATGCAATAAATTACTAGGTGCACAATCTACTTCAATTACATGCTCAAGGTCTATATTCACATAACTGGCTGAATCGTACCATGGTTCCCTGAAAATAAGACAGGGCTTTATATTTTTGAACCCTAAAATATGGCCTTGGCCTTATTACTGGGGGGGGGGGTCTTATTATTTTTGGGGTACAGAAAGTGGGGCAGGATGTGAGACATGTGTCTTAACTAGAGTCTGGCAGCTCTGTGGCATCTCTCAGCCAGTCTGTTTAGTTTCAGTTCTAATTCTAGTCGTCACTATAGAGTGGGAAGCACTCTTGAAGAGCCTCCACTGCCCTAGATGGGTTTTTTGACATGCAACATTTTTGGCACACAACAAATAAAAGGTTCACCATCACTACTTTATACCATTTCTACCATTTCTACAACAGCTACATATTACTGGTAGAGCAACAGCAAATGGAAATAATATCTGTGGGATGTAAGAATCAGATTAAAGGAATAATATTGTTGCTTTATTTTGCTGAGAGATTGTTCATTTGTTTTTTCAGATTTTTCCTCCTCAGATAATATAATGGGAAATATAAGAGATAATGCTGCAAATCCAGAATCAGAAATTAACCACAAGGCCCAATTCTTTATTCAATAAGTTTTTAATATCTACTCTTGATATTGCCCTGAGTATAATTTATAATTTAAAACTGTAAAAGCTTTAGTTCTTTTATTGTCTAATTTCAACCTGACAACCGGCCATATCAAACTGAGCACCTAGCTATCATTATGTTTCATCACTATATTTTACACCTCTATTGTCCAAGTTTTAAATCAACTCCCATAGTTCCTTAGTATCTAGAAATATATATCAAAAAATTGAGAATATATGCTTATTTTAAAATATATTCTGACAATTTATGTATGGTATGTTTGTGTGTATGTCTGCTTTAATAATGGGTTTTTTTTAATGTTTTTTAAAATTTATTAGATTTGTTATGAATTGTTTTATTGTATGCTGTGAGCCGCCCCGAGTCTATGGAGAGGGGCGGCATACAAATCTAATTAGTAAGCAAGTAAGTAAGTAAGTAGGTAGGTAGGTAGGTAGGTAGGTAGGTAAGTAAGTAAGTAAGTAAGTAAGTAAGTAAGTAAGTAAGTAAGTAAGTAAGTAAGTAAGTAAGTATTGTGGTTCAGCCTGAGCCAGATCAAAGACCAGCTGCGTCTCTGCTGGCTCCATGCCCGGGGGAGGCTGAGAGCGGAGAGGAGAGTTCTTGGCAGTCAGACAGCAGTCACGAAAGTGAAGGTGATGCAAGGCCTGAGAGCCCTGGGGAAGGGGTCTCTCAAGCAAGTAGCTTGGATTCACTGGATTCCTTGGAGTCCCTGGATGATGAAGCACAAGCTATCATTAGTATGCGACAGAGACGCAGAGATCAAAGGAGAAATCAACTGCGCAGATATTATCAGCGCTGAATGAGGAGCACCTAGGGGTTGGGTGTGGTCCTAATTAGCAGGGAAGGGTTTATAAGGCATGCGAACCCTTTCGGCAGCGTAGAGTGTTATCAAAGTGGAGTTGGAGTTATCTGCATTTTCTCTCAGCGTTTTTATTTATTTATTTATTTATTACTTAGATTTGTATGCCGCCCCTCTTCGAAGACTCGGGGCGGCTCACAACACGTGGAAACAAATCATAAATAATCTAACAAATTTTTTGTTCCTGGCTTGTGGCCCAGCAGTCTTGAAGACCCGTGGGAGGTTTGTGTCTGTTAGCAACAGCCTCGTTTGACATTAAGGATCCTGTGTTTCTGTATGAACAATTGCCTTTGTGTATCTATTTGGAGTTCCACTGTTTTCCTGATCTGTAAGGACATTTTCTGTTGGCTTCTTTTCTCTTTACCATTATAAAACTGTGTTTGGATTCAACCGGTGTGTCTGGCTTATCTTTTTGGGTTGGTCATAGCTTCCGGAGTGACCCAGACAGAACAGTAAGTAAGTAAGTAAGTAAGTAAGTAAGTAAGTAAGCAAGCAAGCAAGCAAGCAAGCAAGCAAGCAAGCAAGCAAGCAAGCAAGCAAGCAAGCAAGCAAGCAAGCAAGCAAGCAAGCAAGCAAGCAAGCAAGCAAGCAAGCAAGCAAGCAAGCAAGCAAGCAAGCAAGCAAACAAACAAACAAACAAACAAACAAACAAACAAATAAATGCAGGTTTCCAATTACTTTTTGGGACTGACAGCAGAAAAGCAAATTCTGAAATACTATGAAATAGTTTACTTGCAATTACATAGACACAATTTCCTAGAATATCTTTCCTCAATTGAGAAAAGGATAATTATCAATAATTATCAATTTTGGAATTAATTGCAAGCAAATATTATACTTATTGTTAGGAATATAAAATTGTGTATAGTTAAGTAAAGGCACGGAATATATAACAAAAGCACATAACAATGCAACATCAGCACAATAAACATGGTGATTCACTAAAAGAACAGGATTTTATAGAAATAAATATTTGTTCTCCATTGTAATTATGAACAGCAATTAAACTAAATGGATTAAACAACACTCCAATTGGTTTCAAAGATATCTAGATTAGAAGTATTTTGCATTTAAAGTAAAATTTTACTTAAATTGACTGAAAGGTTTAAAAAGCTATTAGAGATAATGAGAAAATAATTCAACAGTATCCCAAACCAAGGAATATAGTAATAGCTGTTGTATTGGCTAATAAAAAAAACCAGACAAAATATATTGAGTTGATTAAAACAAAAAAGAGGAAGAACAAAATCAAAATTATGGCGTGATAGTGAAATTTAAAAAGTAGTATTAATCGGAGGGCTTAAATCAAGTGAACAACAAACCCAGAGAGAAATCAAGTACTGCTATTGAGTCTAGAAAGACCAGTAAAGAAAGAACATCACAGCTGACAATACTAAAGTACACTAACAATGCATCTGACATAATTAAAAATCAAGTGAAATCTGCTGCTTTGAAAACAGTTCTTTCTACTGATAAAAGTTAAACTTCTTCTACTTTTATTCTACAAATGGAAAATATTTTGGGATGTGATATAATGAAGTCAGGAAAAAATACATGATAAATGAAAATTATTGAAGAAGTAATTGTCACAAAGGAAAGCCCATAGAATTTATATTTTTATTGCTTGGTTCGGACATATAAACCCACTGCTGTAACTAATAGAAAACTACAAATATTGCATTCTTTGGATTTACTGGGCCAAATATAAATATAAAAGCATATTGAAGTGATACAGTGATTTTCAATTTTGTAAATAAATTGTTCTATAAATAATATAAATCACTGTCTTCACTACCATCTGTTTTCTGCTTGGTGTTGCCCCAATAACTTGAATGATAATTTTCAGTCCATGTGGAAAAAGTCTGCAAGAACTAAAATCTCATCCTTGGGCTTCTGTCAAGGTCTTCTACTCAGCATGGAGTAACAACAGACCAAAGGATTCAATAAACATCAGACAGAGTGCCAATTCAATCTATCTAGAGTCCTTTATTGCCAGTAAACCCCAAAGAAATAGGGCTGTCTCCCTATAGCAGTGATGACGAACCTATGGCACGGGTGCCACAGGTGGCACACCGAGCCATATTTGCTGGAACGCGAGCTGTTGCCCTAGCTCAGCTCCAATGTGCATGTGTGTGCTGACCAGCTGATTTTTGGCTCGCACAGAGGCTTTGGGAGGGTGTTTTTGGTTTCTAGAGAGCCTTTGAGCGGGGGTGGGGTGGAGGGGGTGCATTTTTACCTTCCTCCAGCTCCAGCTCCAGCTCCAGGGAAGCCTTTGGAGTCTGGGGAGGGTGAAACACAAGCCTACTGGACACACCAGAAGTTGGAAAACTATGAGATGCATTGTAGCAATTACAGTGAGTGGACAGAAAAATGGAAACACCTTGAAAAACCATCAAAATATCTTATAATAATAATAATAATAATAATAATAATAATAATAATAGTTGTTGTTATTATTATTTATTAGATTTGTATGCTGCCCCTCTCCGAAGACTCGGGGTGGCTCACAACAATAATAAAAAACAATATAACAATGAACAAATCTAATATTAAAAGAAAAAGATATATAAAACCCCAGCTATTAAAACCATACAACACATACATACCAAACATAAAATATAAAGAGCTTGGGGGAAAGGTGTCTCAGTTCCCCCATGCCTGGCGATATAGGTGGGTCTTGAGTAATTTGCAAAAGATAAGAAGGGTGGGGGTCGTTCTAATCTCCGGGGGGAGTTGATTCCAGAGAGCTGGGGCCGCCACAGAGAAGGCTCTTCCCCTGAGACCCGTCAAACGACATTGTTTGCTCGATGGGACCTGGAGAAGGCCAACTCTGTGGGACCTTATTGGCCGCTGTGATTCGTGCGGTAGAAGGCAGTTCCAGAGGTATTCTGGTCCAATGCCATGTAGGGCTTTAAAGGTCATTACCAACACTTTGAATTTTGACCGGAAACTGATCGGCAGCCAGTGCAGGCCACGGAATGTTGTAGAAACATGGGCGAATCTGGGAAGCCCCACAATAGCTCTCGCGGCCGCATTCTGCACGATCTGAAGTTTCCGCGCCTCAGCTGATCTGACTCCTGGCGTGTCCACGACAATACAGCTCTTTATCACCACGGACACTGCCAAATCAAGGATCTTCAGAGGCAGGGACACTTCGCCTCCCTAAACATCCAGACAGGTTTGCCGACTTAAGCTAAGTATTCCTATATTTTGGTGTTATATAGGAGCTACGGTTTCTACCCTCCTTCTTGCTCCCGCACCGGAACCGCAAAAGGTGTTGGTCCACCTTTTGCAGCAAATACAGCCTCAATTCTCCAAGGTATTGATTCATGCAAATTGTGAATTGTTTCCAAAGGAATTTTAGCCTATTCTTCAGTTAAAGCACCCTCCAGTTCTTTTAGAGACGATGGTGGTGGAAATCAACTTCTTACTTCAATCTCTAAAATGGACCATAAATGCTCAATAATGTTGAGGTTTGGTGATTGTGGTGGCCAGATGAGATGCTGAACTTCATTAGAATATTCCTCGTGCCATTAACAATTCTTGCTCTATGAATTGGTGCATTATCATCTTGAAGTATGGCATCCCCCTCTGGAAACAGTTCTTGAACCATAGGATGAATTTGGTCGGCCAAAAGTCCTAAATAGTGATGGCTGTTAATTCTTCCATGAAGGGAAATCATTGGCCCGGTGGATTTCTAAGAAATAGCACCCCAAACATTGCCATGTTTGATGGTTGGGAGAAGGCAGTCTGGATGAAATGATTCTTTTGGCTGTCTCCAAACGTAAACACGGCCGGAGGTCAGAAAAAGGGTAAACGATGATTTGTCAGAGAAAATCACATTTTGCCACTGCTCGAGGGACCATTTCTCGTGGTTTCTACACCACTCTAAACGCTTTGAAAGATTTGTCTTTGAGAGCAGAGGTTTTCTAATTGCAGCTCTTCCATGGAATCCAGATTTGTTCCCTTCAAACAGTTTTTGTGGAAACTGGGTTCTGTACGTGACTATTGAGCTCTGCAGTGATTTTAGGAGCTGTGGTCTTGCAATGCGTTCTAACAATTCGCTTTAGAGTCCAACGGTCTCTCTCAGACAACTTCGACTTTCAAAAGCAGTCATTGCTTTTGAGACATTACCTCTTGAAACACCAAATATTCGGGCACTTTCTGTTACACTAGCGCCTGCCATTCTGTTACACTAGCGCCTGCCATTTGGCCTCTTTGAAAGTCTGAGAGGTCTGCCATTTTTAGAAGGTTATAACCAATTTCCTTAAATTTCTGTAAAAAAAAAAGTAGTTTAAAAAAACATCAAATAACAGATGTTTTTTTTTAAAAAAACCATTAAAATATGTCAAGTTTTGATTGATTTGAACAAGTTCAAACATTATGATGCCAAAAAGTCACGTGTTTCCGTTTTTTTGTCTACCCCTTGTATTTGCCATGTAATTTCTTCATAAGCATGGGTGGAGGGAATGCTTAATAGAAGTATCCAAGAGTCCTGATTATATTCAGATGGTTGCTTTTTCTATATGCTTGGTTTTTCTTTCCCTTTTCCTCCTTTTTTGACTCCTTATCCCTTTCTACTTTAGTATGCTAAGCTAACTAGGATGCATTTCTCATTAGTCCTATAAAATAACATTTATTATGGTCCCACCATATACACTGCATATAGAAATTCTGAATACAATTTAAGGTGCTATCACTGCCTAAAAAGCCTATGAAGTTCAGAGCTGGGGATCTTCAAAAGAACTTATTCTGTATAGATTATGCCTGCCCAATCCAAGGACGATATGAAGGACAGCTGAAGGTCCCAACTTACTGATAGATGTGACAGAGGTTATTCTCTATGAAGATATCATGCTGTGTGGAGTCCTCCTATTAGCGCTTGAAGATTTTGTGTTTACCTAGATTAGCATTACAGATGCCTTGCTGAAAGGCATGTCATTCTATTCCCTTGATCTTGTCAACTGCATGGAACTTGACAGGCATTCCCTTTCTTGGAACAGCCTGAACCCCAATGGCAAGGGATGTTCCTCTCCCTTTGTCTTCTGCAAGCTCTTAAAAATGCAGAAGGCTCTTGGCATTTCAGTAATGTAGAGTACCCAGTCCTAGGAATCTTATTTCCCCCCCCCCCCCCAAATCATTAAATTTTGTATTTCTTTTAAGGGCTATTATTGTAGCTAGCTGCCTTTACTACATTAGTTGTAGCTTTCCATGCTTTGAATCTCTTTAAATGAAGCAATTTGTAAACTAAATTAATAAAAGTTTTTATTATATTTTTATTATTTTATTATTTTATTTACACCTTTATTCTATAAACAGAAGCTCACAAATTGCTTACTAATTCAAATATTTGTTTTCTTTCTTTTTTTTTAAAAAAAAGAAAGGACAAACAAACAATAAATAGACTTCTGGTTTGATGTCATGCTGGAGTGAAACAACCCTCGGAGCCTCCCTAGTATCTCACTTTTTCTGTGTTTTAAAAGGCAATTGATGGCTCGGAGGGATGGGCGATCCGAAGGGGAGAATTAGGAGCATCTATGTTGGACATGCAATCTTCCTACAAAGCAAGAATAAATCCCAGAGCCAAACGCAAAGAAACCGCCCTTTGTGGTCGATTCGGAGGCATCACAGCCTGAGTCAGAATAAGGAAGCAAAGATTTGTTTTCTAATCAAGTTATCCTTTTGTTTCAATAGAACAGTGCATATCTAAAAAGTAAAATAAAGAGAATTTTTTAACTCAGTTCACAGCTAAAAAAAGAAAGGATAATATTGATTGATAATTTCTTTTGAAATAAATATCAATCAATCATTCAATCAATTTTAGGTAAAACCATATACAGTGGTACCTCGGTACTCGAACGCTTCCTTTCTCGTACATTTCGGATAACGAACAAAATTTTCGGCAAAAATTTGCTTCGGTATCTGAACAAAAATTCAGATACCGAACAGCCAGAGAAAATTTTGTTCATTATATGAAATGTAAACCCGGCAGCTTCAGGGGGCTGAGGAGCTCTCTAAGAGCTCCAAGCTGCAGGAAAGGTGGGGGCTGCTGCAATCTTGGCAGCTTCTGGGGGCTCCTTTCCTCATTGCTTCCTTTTATTACCTGTAAGCAGCTTCAAAAACTTTCTCCTTCCCTGTGGCTGCAACAGCGGCGATTTCCCTCCCAGTAGCAAGAGCACCGGGAAGTCACGTAATGAAGGGAAGCTGTTGGAGCGGCAGCAACTGCTGAGATGGCTCCGGCGGCTTCCCTTCATCACGTGACGTTCCCGGCGCTGTTGCTACTAGAAGGGAAATTGCCGCTGTTGCAGCCACAGGGAAGGAGAAAGTTTTTGAAGCTGCTTACAGGTAATAAAAGGAAGCAATGAGGAAAAGAGCCCCCAGAAGCCGCCAAGATTGCAGCAGCCCCCACCCTTCCTGTAGCTTGGAGCTCTTAGAGAGCTCCTCAGCCCCCTGAAGCTGCCGGGATGGCAGCTTCTGGGGGCTCTTTTCCTCATTGCTTCCAGCAGCCCCCACCTTTCCTGCAGCTTGGAGTAGCGAATTTATTTATCCCATTGGAAATAAAGAAAATAGATTTAATTGGTTCCCAGCGAGTTAACAGGGGCTGGGAACCAATTAAATCCATTTCCATTATTTCCTATGGGATAAATAAATTCGGTACTCGACCAAATCGGTTCTCGACCACACTTCTGGAACGAATTGTGGTCGAGTACCGAGGTACCACTGTATTAACAAATGATTAATAATGTCCAGATTTTAAATACGCATTTTCCCCATTCCAGGGAAATATTTATTTCTATGGCTAAGATGGAAAAATATTCTAAAGTGCCTGGGATAAAAACAGTAAGAGAGAAACAGCAGTAGGCATCAATCATAAGTTAGCATTTCCCAGACACAAGTTCTGGGAACAAATTTTAACTCCTTATTGGTGCACAAAGAAGAGCAAGAATATTCAGCAAACATGTAAATAAAGTAGTAATTAATCTGGTCAGGAGATATCAGAAAGGGTAGTTTGGGTGAATAATTTTAAAGTGAAGGACAGCCTATTATATTTTCAAGTGACTGGTTTGATTGATAAATCTCTTTGATTTCATATAAACACTAGTTTTAATGGCAAAGATTTGTGTTTACACACCACAAATAAATGCTAAGGTTTTGATTTTGATTTTTAAACATGTTTCAGGTTCAATTAGCTCTGATGGAAGTAACCAAATGAACTAAAATTAATTATTAGATGCAAGTTCACCACAGAAGAGAAGCATATATTACTAATTAAAATTTTAATGCACTGTTCATTTCATTGCATAAACAATCAAATAAACCATAATTCTAATTTTTAGGAGTATAATTGTTCTAACTCAGATATCACCGCACTTCTACATATATCTATTCTAAAATCCATTCAGATCAATGAGCATTGCATAAGAGCAAAAGCTAAAGGTTGAGAAAAATACTTAAGAGTATACAAATACTATCATAGTTTATATATATATTTATTAAATTATTTCACCTTATTTCTGAAAACTGATCCTGAAACAATATGAATCTAATGATATAGTGTATATAGAAATATACCCAGATATGCAAAAAAAAAACACCCCACCCCACTACCAAAAATGGAACCGAAATAAACGAAGTTCAAATATTTGTTTATTTTCTTTCTGCTTAAATTTGTTTTTCTTTCTCAAATACTGATTTTTTTCTCTTTTGAGGGGCATTTTCTCCATTTATATGCCATGCTAAGCATTTGTAATCCATAAGCATAAGTGCACTAGCTTGCCTCCCATCCCGTCCTATTGTCTCTCCTGTATCTCATATATCGTATCTACTATCCCATATCTTTTCCGCTATACTCTTACTGATATATTTTATTCCTATATTTTCGCTTCTATTCTTTCTCTAATATATTTACTTGAGTATATCCTCTATAACCTTCATTGTGTATTATTGTGCATTGGACAAAATAAATAAGTTAAAAAAATAAAAATAAAATAATCAAGCCACAAAATTGTTGAATCGATATCCGTATTCTCCCATTCAGTCTGCTTTGAATCTGTTGGAGTTTTTATATAGTTTTTTTTTGTCTGATACTTCCATTTGTGTATTTGCCAATTATTTGAATTATTTCCAGAAATTTTCTCACCTTCTGGACAGAATTAAGTTGAAATTGTGTTTGAAACCATTTCTTCCAGTTTTTCCTGCCAAAATGGTATATTTTGTAAAAGTAACTTTTTTCCCTTATGTAAAATTCTGGTAGAAATTTCTTTAAGAACAATAGTATCTATAATATCAATCTTTGGTCTTTTATTAAAGTACTGATTCAAAACCTGACCCTTTCTGACAAACTGCACCAAAACATCCCTTAGAACATTTCTTGTTCTCAGAAGAACAAGTTTATTAAAATTCATCAATTTCTGCCTTTATGATTTCCTCCACTCAGTCCAAAAAGTTTGCCAAGACTTTAGTAACTTTTTCTCTGATATCTCTACAAGATTTCCATCTGGAATCAACTCCCCCCCCCAAGAGATTAGGACTGCCCCCACCCTCCTCGCCTTTCGTAAACTCCTTAAAACCCACCTCTGTCATCAGGCTTGGGGGAACTGAGACATCCCCCCCTTGCCTATGTAATTTTATGCATGATATGAGTGTGTGTATGTATTCTATCTATTGTTTTTTTTTCTTTTTAGACTTTGTAATGTAAAACTGTTATTTTAGATTTTAATTATTAGATTTGTTACCATGTATTGTTTTTATCACTGTTGTGGGCCACCCCGAGTCTACAGAGAGGGGCGGCATACAAATCTAAATAATAATAATAATAATAATAATAATAATAATAATAATAATAATAAAATCATCTGGGATTGTTCCAAATCTCAAATAAAATTGCATCTCTGTCAAATTCAAAATGGCCAGATTATCTACTTCTAGGTTCCAATTCTGTCTGTCTTATTCTCCAAAATTTTCACTTTGTCATTAATAACTTTTTCAAGAAAATATATAATCTACACTCAAAATATAATAGTACTTACATTTGTCTTTAAATAACTTCATTAATTATCCATTATTGTATGATAACCCAATATCACCAAAAATAGTTTCCTAATATTAATATGTTCCCTAATATAATTGCTGTAAGGATTTACAAAGCTGTTTCTTGGAGTTTGCAGATGGATTTAAAAAAGAAATATAGAAAGTATTAAAAGGCAATAAAGACTTTAGAAATAGAACAACAAAGAATGAAAGTGTAATGAACATGAAACAAGACACCAGCAGAGAAGAGAAAGAAGCAGAAGAAGCTGTCCATGTGGACAGTTACAGCAAGTTTTATAGTGAGACAAAAGAAGATATTAGAAATGGACAGATTAATTATTTTATTGAAATGCATGATAATTATGATGATCACACTGAGTTTAACAGTGATAAATAGAAAAAAAGGGCAATGATATATACACTGGATAACACAATCTAAAAATGAGGGGGAAATAGGGAAAAAGGGATTAAAAGGAGCCAAAAGAAAAGTGATACTAATAATAGCTAGAAAGAGGTGAAAGCGAGAGAGGGAAAGAAGCAGGGGATGTAAAGGAAGAGGAAGGAAAAGAAGAAAAAGGAAAAAAAGAGAAAGGGGAAGAAGTTGGGGGTACAAGGTTACAAGGAAAAAAAGGTAAGAGGATGGAACTTAACAAAAATGGTTGATTGCTATTTGATTATTTGACTACCATATAATGACTTTTTTCTAACATATAATGGAATGCATCTATGAATATATTGGATGTTTATAATTAATATTCTTGATCTGATGTATTAAATTAAAATTATTAAATACATATTGGTATTTCTAGAAGGATATAGTAAAAAAAAAGGTATTAAAACTTTCCAAATAATTTTTTTTAGTGGGGAGAAAAATAATAAGAAAAAAGAGAAGGAGGAAGGAAGAGGAGAAAGGAGAGAGAGAAGGAGGGGTAGAGAAGGGAGGAGGATGAGATGATGATAAGAGGAAAGAGGAGAGAAGGTATAAGAAAGTAGGTACTAGAGGTGGAATAGCCACCTGAGATAGAAAGAGGGGAGTGGAGAGAAGTAAGATTGAGATGGATTGAATAATAAAATTAAAATTGGAATGTAATTTAGGTTATTGTCCTATTGTTTTTAAGCGACAATGTATGCATATTGACTTCTATTGAAGGTATATATGGTGTATGTTGTGCATGTCTTTGATGTGGAGGAATTTTTTTAAAAAAATTACTGGAAAAAAAGAAATAAACAGTATAAAAGTGCAGCTTCAGTCATACTCTCGACCCACATTAAGGATCAAACATGAAAGTTACTATAATTGAGAGTGGAAGGAAAACATGGAAGTGATGGTTAAGATAATCTGTCACTGTTGCTATATTAAAATTCCTTGGTCATCTTTCTTTTGGCAATTATGGTTGAGGATTAATTTGTATCATTTTCAAATAAAAAATTAAAAATGTAAATTCTATGCATTCATCTCCTGAGGGCTGTTTCTGTTTGCCTTCCTTTCAGAAGTGTCGACAAAAGTAGTTAATTAAAAAGCACATTATAAAAGAAATGAATAGCTTTTGATTTTCAAAGGAAGCATGGCATATCTTCATACATTTTAAAGATTGATGTTTTGCATATAGTAAAAAAAAAAAGGTATTAAAACTTTCCAAAGGAGTCTTTCATAGTTTCATATCAAGCACATTTTTCATGCATATAATGATAAGACAAAGTTAATATATTTATTTATTTTATAAAATTCCAAGATGAAAGTTAAATCTTAAAATAGAGCTTATTAATGTTTATGTGACTGTGTAATGGACAACGTAAACTTATAATGTATATGATGACTGACTTAAAACAGCATCTTCATATATGTTATCAATAATATGTATGGATGTTGAAGAAATAACTAATCAAATATAAATATTTATTTATTTTATTTATTTTTATTAGATTTGTATGTCACCCCTCTCCGTAGACTCAGGGCGGCTCACAGCATATGCTATTGGTATTGAATATGCATTCTGAAAGAAATAAGATTCAATAAATTATTTTTTAAAAAAAAATTCCCAAAGTTAACTAAAGAAATTAATCTTGTCACTTCTAGCCTACTACATTCTATTGAGCTAAATAACTGAGCCATGAGCAATAATTTTCTGGAGTTTTATTGTCCAATTATGTTTTAAAGCTACTAAATTAATGACTTTCATCAGACTTGCTGAATTATATTTTCAGTGCAGAGATCCACAAACTATGACAATTTTCATATGTTATTTTCCCTAGTGAAAATAATTTCCAATGTCTCTTCCTTTCAAATGAGGTAATACAACATACAGGTTGTCATAGTTTAGCAATTATAATTAGGACTTGCAATTTGGTTATTAAGTAAAATGGATGCTAAAGAAACCATGAACTGAAGGGATGTGACCAAACACCGCAGCGACACAGAGGTCCCCCCCCCCCGATACCAAAATTGCTTGGGGGATCTGAGTAAATAATAACTAGCTAGTAAAATTGAGTCATATCAATATTTTAAGAATAAAAATTGAATTAATTGGTGGTTGACCTAGGAGACAAAACTAATTAGGTGGCATTAGAGTGGTGTAACATACTGTATGCCAAGGTTATAGAAAATATAAACATAGAAATGAAAGAAAAAATGTTATTTGAGAAGTAGCACCGCTAGTATAAAAATAAAGAAATTAATATCAGCCTGTCAAATATAAGTTGAGTGAGGATGAGAGACACTCAGGAATGGTATCAGAGGGAGGAAGAGGAAGTAGTAGGGGAAGATAGAGGAATGGAAAGAAGTAGAAAATATAGAGAGTTAATAGAGATATGATGAAGGGAGGGAAGGAGAAGGAGAAGGAGAAGAAAAGGAGCAAGAAAGAAGGAAGAGGGGATGAAGGTTGAGAGAGGGGAGTGTTGGGTCAGACTGAAGAATAAGAGTTGAAAAGGGTGCAAAATAAGATATTGGTTTATGAAATATTAAAATGTGTATGTATCTTATTGATATATTTCAAGGTGAAGGTGATTTGTTGTAAAAATGGAATTTGTAGAGAAAAATAAAAATAAAAAATAAAAATAAACCATGATCTAACATCAGCTTTTCTTTGCTTTACAAATGTAAGTTGAAAAATTATTTTTTCCTCACTGATTTAACTGCAAATAGTCTCTAAAGGAGACAGTCATTAAATAAGGACTACCTGTACAGTGGTACCTCGAGATACGAGTTTAATTCGTTCCGGACCTGGGCTCTTAAGTCGAGCAGCTCTTATCTCGAATGACTTTTCCCCATAGGAATTAATGTAAATAATTTTAATTGGTTCCAGCCCTCAAAAAACTCACAAAGTTAGTCTAAATTATGCAGAAAGACATGTTTTTAATGAAGAAATGTACATGTACATATAAATGAATAATGAAGTTTCTTTCACTTAACTTGTAAACTTTCTTAAACTTTTAAATTTACATATGTTCAACTTCTCTGCCACCCAATCCTGTAGGACAGAGGTCCCCAACCCTTTTTGCACCAGGGACCGGCTTTAAGCGATCAAGAGAGGAATGGGTGAATGAATGGACGGAGGGTGGGAAGGAAGGAAGGAAAGAGGGAGGGGACAGGAACAGAGGAAGGAAGGAAGGAAACTTATGAAAGGGGAGAGTAAGAGAGGAATGAGTGAAGGGAGGGAGGGAAGAAGGTGGGAAGGAGAAAGAAAAGAAGAAATAGAGGAAGGGAAGGTAAAAGAGAGAAAGAAAAAGAGAAAGAAAGAAAGCAAGAAAGAAAGCAAGAAAGAAAGGGGGAAGGGACAGGAACAGAGGAAGGAAGCAAGGAAACTTATGAAAGGGGAGAGTAAGAGAGGAATGAGTGAAGGGAGGGAGGGAAGAAGGTGGGAAGGAGAAAGAAAAGAAGAAATAGAGGAAGGGAAGGTAAAAGAGAGAAAGAAAAAGAGCAAGAAAGAAAGCTGCAAGCACCCCCCCGAGCCCCCCAGGCCGGCTGCAACCTTTTAAAACACGCGCGCCGCTTCGCAGCTGTCTCCTGAAGCCGAACGCGGAAGTTAGCGTTTGGCTTCAGGAGACAGCTCCTTGGCGCTTGTATCTCGAATTTGGGCTTGTAAGTAGAACAAAAATATCTCTCCCCTCCCAGCTCTTATCTCGAGTTGCTCTTAAGTAGAGCAGCTCTTATGTCAGGGTTCCACTGTATCTAGCCTTCTTTTTTTTACAGAATGAAAAGGTTCTGCCTAAGTCTAAGGAGTCATAAAGAAATGTTTTTCTTACTCAGAAATGAGCCCAGCTGGGCTCCGGTTTATTTATTTTATTATAGTAATTTTGAAGCCACAGAATTAGACAAAAATATGACCAATAAAAAAGAAAAGAAAATAATGTTAAGAAAAAGAAAACAGCTAACTAAAAGTCAAACCTCAAAAGACCCAAGATCAGATGCAAAATACAAAGCAAAGAAAAGAAAAAGGGCTCAACCGTGATCCTAGAGTCCTAGGAGAATATCCAAATGTCTGCAAATCAGGATGTCAAATCAGGATGTCATGAGTAATCATGTACTCCTTGAAAACAGTGAATCTATGTTCAACATCATATTGTGGAAACTTGTTGGCTTTCTTCCTATTCTTTAGCTCATCTTGAAACTTTCACATGAGCAATTTGTGATATGTTCAGACCTAGGTCTGACTTTGATGCTATAAATAAACTCCTACACTTTCTTTTAAAAATACTATAGTTCAGTCGCTTTCTATAGACTCTCTGGTAATTTGGGTTGCTTGAAGACAGTGTTAGCTAGGAGGAAATTACAGTGGCTGAAATAAGTCAATTGAATAAGTCAATCTCCTGCTTTATTTCAGTTTCCACCTTATACACTCCCAACCCTCTCTTATACAACAAATACATCACAGCAACAGTTCTTCCAGCTAAGTAAGGCATTTTCTAGGAAAATCCAATAATTAGTAAAGGCAAAATAATCCGATTTTCTGAACAGAAAAGAATAGAAAACTAGAAAGAACATTGCTATATCAACATTTGCTAGCTGGATAAACTAGAGAAGCAAATTACAGATGTATGATGACACACAGTCTATAGCCCACTTTGTGGTAGTTCCATTTTTGCAATCTTTATTGCCGTCACAAAATGATTCTTATTATTTCCAAGGAGCTCCTATTAAATATTCCTAAAAATTTTCATATCTCATAAATCAAACCAATTGCTCTAAAATGTTAAGAATAATTAGGTGTGGTATGACCAGGATTAAAATAGATTTTTTTATTGGCCAAGTATGATTGGACACACAAGGAATTTGTCTTGGTGCATATGTTCTCAGTGTAAATAAAAGAAAAAAATATATTAGTCAACAATCATAATGAACAACACTTAATGATAGTCCAGGTACAAATGAGCAATTAAGTAGTATTAGGAACCAATCAATATAATTTGTAAGGATACAAGCCACAAAGTTACAGTAATTAGTTGGAAGAGATGGGTGATGGGAATTATGAGAAGATTAATAGTAGTGCAGACTCAGTAAATAGTTTGACAATGTTGAGGGAATTATTTATTTGGCAGAGTGATGACGTACATGTAAAAATTGTTATTGTATATAGTTGTTCTGGTATGTGGTGCTCTATAGCATCATTTTGAGGGCAGCACTTGAAATAGTTTGTGTCCAGAATGTGAAGGGTCTGTAAATATTTTCACAGCCCTCTTTTGGATTTCTGCAATATACAGGTCTTCAATAGAAGGCAGGTTGGCAGTAATTGTTTTTTCTGCAGTTGTAATTATCTTTTGAAGTCTCTCTCTCTCTCTTGTTGGGTTGCAGAACCAATCCAGACAGTTATAGAGGTGCAGATGACAGACTCAATAATTCCTCTGTATCAGCAGCTCCTTGGCCAGTTTCAGCTTTCTGAGTTGGCGCAGAAAAAAACATTCTTTGTAGTGCTTTTTTTATGACAATTTTGCTGTTAGATGTCCATTTTAGATCTTGCGATATGGTAGAACCTAGAAATTTGAAGGTCTCTACTGTTGATACTGTGTTGTCTACTAGTGTAAAAGGTGAAAGTATAGAAACCATTTCTATGGTTTTGTGTGTGTTCGGTTCCAGATTGTTCCGGTAATGCCACAAGGTTAGTTGTTCAACCTCTCATCTATATGTGGATTCATCATTGTCTCAAATGAGTCCAATCACTGATGTGTTATCTGCGAACTTCAGTAATTTAACAGATGGATCATTAGAGATGCAGTAGAGAAAAGAGAAGTCGAAAGAGCACACAGCCTTTGGGGACCCCCTGTGCTAATCCTACAGGTATCTGATGTGATTCTGGTTAGCTTCACGTGCTGTTTCCTGTTTGTCAAAGCAACCCTTTAGCTTTAATTTTGCCTCCTCAGTCCAAGTCTTCACTGATTTAATTATTGATTTTGTGGTTTTAAGTGTTTGCCTGTAAGCAGGTACAAGGTGAATCATGCAGTTACTTTTGGTAAAGACCAATAAGCATCTTTTAGTGTTGTATAGCAATGGTCTAAAGTATTCTTGCCTCTAGTAGGACAACTGACATGCTAAAAGTATTTTGGTAGCTCTTTCTTGTTTAAATCTCCCAAAATAATGGCCAGTGAATTGGTGTATTTGGCTTCAGCTTCCATAAATTGGTCAGCTAGAGTTCGTAATGCCTTGTTTACACAGGTTTATAGCAGGACATACACAGCAATTAGTAGAAATTATGAGAACTGACAGAATAAAATGGTTTGCAATTGATAAATAAAGACTCAAAGTTTTCGCCACAGAATTTAAATATTACAGTTATATCCTGAGACCAGCTGTTCTTGATATATAAGCATAAGCCTCCTCCCTACATTTTACTACATGTTTCTGCAATTCTGTGTGATCGTTGAATCTGAAAATCTTGGATATGACATCTTGAATTAAGTAACATATCATGTCCCAGAAATTTGTATTACAGCTCCAACAAAATGTCATATTATAGGTTGAATGAAAATTTAAATAAGAAGTTGCTGTTGTACATCATGTTGATCATCTCAAATTAGAGTTATTAAACATTCCTGTATTATGTATTTTTCTAGAGAGAAGAAAAATTGTGAATGTTAGAAAAAAATGTGATGCACCTTGAACATGACAGAGAAGGTCTTTAAACAGTTTCTCCATTCTGAACGGAAAAATAGAGATTCAAATATTAATTCAGGCAGACAATTGAGATATGTTTCCAGTTCTGTATGGTCAGAGAACTGGGATAATTATTTATTTACTCCCACAGTTCCTTTTAGTACGCTCTCATTCCTTTCATCATCAAGTTTTAAGATATACATAGAATTGGGAAAACTTTCTATATTTGTCAAAAGAAAACACGGGTATTTGAATTAGGGATTCAAACACAAGAGGCTGAAGCCTTGCATCTTATCTTTCCACTAATATTATTCCATCTTTAGCTACTTTTCTTAACATTCATGAAATTGTCTCTTAATTTTTTTTACAAAATGTTTTATGATGCATTATTAATGTCAGATTTATTAATTTCAATCTGTTAATACTTTATTTGTGTTTTTTTAGTTTTATGTATGACATAGTTTCTGGGTTTTTTTAAAAAAAACAAACTATTCTAAAGGTTTTGTAAATATTATTTTCCCTGTGCAATTTTGCCTGTTTTCAAAGAAATATCAGTATTTGGACACCAAAAATTGTGTGCTTCAATCCTTGGCTTTGTTTTCAAAGTGAATTGCAATAAAAATGCAGTACAGTAAGATCAATATTTCTATTTACTCACTAGAAAAATCACCCAACTATCTTTCTACTATTATGAAACACCTCAAATGTAAAAATTGTGGGAAAGGAATAAGAATATTGTGAACTTTAGAAGAAAAATGAGACTAGTCATTGCTACAACAACTCTTGATTTTTACATCTGAAATCCCTAACATGTTTTTTATTGTTTATGATGTTCTTGAGAGCTATGGAGTAAAAAGGGGAGCAACTGGGGATTAATTTGAATACAACTACAGTTTTCTTACCTTATTTTAAATAACTCAATTTTTAAAACTCATTGAAACATACATGTTTCTTTTTTTAGCATGGACATAAATTAATATCAATGTGAAGGCTGAGGGAGAGAAAATTCAAAGAAAATTGGAGCCAATATGGTACTACAGTATTGTTAAAACCAGAATTGATTTTAGAAAGAAGAATTTGGAGGAATAAAACAAACACCGAGTGGGTTCAATGATCTGTAAAGGAAGAGAAAGAAGACTCAATCCTCAGATCCATTAACTCACTAATTAATTTTTCCATGTTCAAAAATAAAAACCTAAATTCTACCCTTAAATCAGTTTTCACAGCTCATCAGATTTGTTGGAGAAATTACTGACAACATCAAGCTGGAATGGACTCCAAATCATCTAAAACCTATCAAAGAGTCTATGAAGAATAATGAAAAAAAAACACTCTGCAGTATTGACAATAAAACATTTAATCTATGGCTATTAGAATAATGTTTAATGTTCTCAAAGTAATTCAAAGTTGTATTATCTTCATTTAAAAGTAAAGATTCTTTACTCTTTCATAAGTCCTGGTTGAAATCACTAAAGCAAAATCCTAACACTGACTGCTCAGCCACAAATATTGGGAGAAGACAGAAATTTGTAATGTAACAAGTCCAGTACTTTGTAATTGAAACTGCTTGCCTACCTATGGATTATAAAAATGCAGTTCCTTCAGAAGAACAGAGGTCATATCCGATTAGGTGTTATTATAAGAGCAATATTTTACAGTTTGAGAATTTATTATGTGAATATTTGTCATCATAGTATTTTTTCTCTGAATTTTGCTCCTTCATTTTCCTATTTTCATTGAATTTTCAGGAAACATGATTAGCATATTTAGAGGTGAAGATTAGAATAGAATTATAGATTTTTTTTATTGGCCAAGTGTGATTGGACACACAAGGAATTTGTCTTGGTGCATATGCTCTCAGTGTACATAAAATAAAATATACATTTGTCAAGAATCATGTGTTGTCATAGGAGTCAAATAAGCAATGGAGAGGCAATATTAATAAAAATCTTAGGATATAAGCAACAAGTTACAGTCAACATGGGAGGAAATGGGTGAAAGGAATGATGAGAAAAACTAGTAGAATAGAAGTGCAGATTTAGTAGAAATTCTGACAGTGTTGAGGGAATTATTTGTTTGGTAGAGTGATGGCGCTCGGAAAAAAACTGTTCTTGTATCTAGTTGTCTTGGTGTGCAGTGCTCTGTAGCGACGTTTTGAGGGTAGGAGTTGAAACAATTTGTGTCCAGGATGTGAGGGGTCAGTAAATATTTTCCCCGCCCTCTTTTTGACTCGTGCAGTATACAGGTCCTCAATGGAAGGCAGGTTGGCAGCAATTGTTTTTTCTGCAGTTCTGATTATCCTCTGAAGTCTGTGTCGGTCCTGTTGGGTTGCAGCACCAAACTAGACAGTTATAGAGGTGCAGATGACAGACTCAATGATTCCTCTGTAGAACTGTATTTATTTATTTTATTTATTTATTTTGTCCAATACACAATGAGGGTTTTAGTGGGTATATATCTATATATACATAATAAAATACATGATGAAGGTTATAGAGGAAATACTCATAGTAAAATATATCTAAGAAATAATAGAAAAGAAGATAAAGTAATAGAACATATCAATGAAAGAATAGAAGAAGAAATATAGGAATAGAAGAAAGGTATAGGAGATATAGGAGAGCAATAGGACAGGGGACGGAAGGCACTCTAGTGCACTTGTACTCGCCCCTTACTGACCTCTTAGGAATCTGGATAGGTCAACCGTAGATAATCTAAGGGTAAAGTGTTGGGGGTTTGGGGATGACACTATGGAGTCCGGTAATGAGTTCCACGCTTCGACAACTCGGTTACTGAAGTCATATTTTTTACAGTCAAGTTTGGAGTGGTTAATATTAAGTTTAAATCTGTTGTGTGCTCTTGTGTTGTTGTGGTTGAAGCTGAAGTAGTCGCCGAAAGGCAGGACGTTGTAGCATATGATCTTGTGGGCAATACTTAGATCTTGTTTAAGGCATCTTAGTTCTAAACTTTCTAGGCCCAGGATTGAAAGTCTAGTCTCATAGGGTATTCTATTTAGAGTGGAGGAGTGAAGGGCTCTTCTGGTGAAGTATCTTTGGACATTTTCAAGGGTGTTAATGTCCGAGATGCGATATGGGTTCCAAACAGATGAGCTGTATTTGAGGATGGGTCTGGCAAAAGTTTGGTAAGCTCTGGTAAGTAGTGTGAGATTGCCAGAGCAGAAGGTACGTAGGATTAGGTTTACAACTCTTGAAGCCTTCTTGGCTATATTGTTGCAGTGGGCTTTGGCACTTAAATCTTTTGTTATTAGTATACCAAGGTCTTTAACCTTGGGCAGTTTGAGCTTCCTGAGCTGGCGCAGAAAGAACATTCTTTGTTGTGCTTTTTTGATGATGTTTTTGATGTTAGGTGACCATTTAAGGTCTTGAGATATGATAGAACCTAGAAATTTGAAGTACTCTACTGTTGATACTGTGTTGTCTAGTATTGTGAGAGGTGGAAGGGTGGAAGGGTGTTTCCATCTGGTAACATCCATTGATCTATAAATATCCAGTAATTTAAATATATTAGTAGTAGTAGTAATTTTAATTTATTGTAATTGCCCAACTCTAATAGAAAATATCAATTGAGATTTTAAAATTTGAAATATTAAAATATTTGTTCTGATTGCCATGCATAATTAATTTACCCAGTTAGGTAATCTACTGTACTGACGTTCCTGTACCTGCTGTGCTTCATGGGGAGGGATGTTCCTGAGAAATCTCAATCAAAAACTCAAGGTGTCTATGTCACCAGCATGTAATTCTAGTAATCCAAGGTGTAAAGATCATGACAGCTGCGTATTAAAGCAAGTAGGCACATATTTTGGTAAGTAGTCATACAGGAAGATGCTGGAAGGAGATAATTTAAGTAAGAATTTTATACTGCATGAAACAACACAATGGTAAATATTCCTATATTTTACCAAGAAAACCTCAGGGATAGACAATATAAATTGAATGATGATCTACTGTTGGATGATGGGCCTCTCAGATGGCCCTCAACATACCAGTATAGAAGAACTTGGGAACTTTTAGATGGCACTCATGGTAACTGGAACATACATGAATGGAAAGGATATATAAAGGTTGTCCTTGACTAACAATCGTACATTTAGTGACCTTTCAAAGGTATAAATGCATTAAAAAAAGTGATTTATGATAGTTTTCACACTTATGATTGTTGCAGCACCCCATGGTCATATGATAAAAATTTGGAAGCTTGACAACTGGTCTGTATTTATGATGGATGCAGTGACCCGGGATCATGGGATCAGCTTTCATTCATTCATTCATTCATTCATTCATTCATTCATTCATTCATTCATTCATTCATTCATTGGACTTATATGCTGCCCCTCTCTGAGGACTCCAAGGACTTTTGCAAACCTCTGTCAAGAAAAGTCAATGGGGAAGCCACATTTACTTAACAACCATGGCAATGAGGCAAAATTCACTTAACAACTGTCTTGCTTAACAAAATAAAGTTTGGGCTCGATCATGGTCATAGGTCAAGGAATATCTGGATTATACAATGGCCTTATATTTACATACTAGAAAAATAATGCAACAAATTATTAGAGGCTTACAGATGAACCTCAAAAAATTAGAATACCGTGCAAGTTCATTTATTTCAGTAATGCAACTTAAAAGGTGAAATGTAATATATGAGACTCATTACATGCTAGGCAAGATAGTCCAAGCTGTGATTTGTCATAATTGTGATGATTATGGGGTACTGCTCATGAAAACCCCAAAACCACAATCTCAGAAAATTAGAATATTACAATCAATAAAACAAGGATTGTACATAGAACAATATCAGACCTCTGAAAAGTATAAGCATGCATATGTACTCAGTACTTGGTTTGGGCCCCTTTTGCAGCAATTACTGCTTCAGTGCATTGTGACATGGAAGCTATTAGCCTGTGGCACTGCTGAGGGGTTAGGGAAAAACAGGATGCCTCAATAGCGGCTTTCAGCTCTTCTGCATTGTTCAGTTTCATGTCTCTTAACTTTACCTTGGCAATGCCCCATAGATTCTCAATGGAATTCAGGTAAGGCAAGTTTGCTGGCCAATCAAGTCCAGTAATCCCAGGGTCATTAAACCAGGTTTTGGTGCTTTTAGCAGTGTGGGCAGGTGCCATGTCCTGCTGGAAAATGAAGTCCCATAAAGCTCGTCTGCGGAAGGAAGCACGAAGACCTCCAAAATCTCCTGGTAGACAGCTGCATTGACCCTGGACTTAATGAAGCACAGTGGACCAACACCAGCAGATGACAGGACTGTCCAAATCAACACAAACTGTGGAAACTTCACACTGGACTTCAAGCATCTTGCATTGTGTGCCTCACCATTCTTCCTCCATATTCTGAGTCCTTGGTTTTCAAATGATATGCAAAAGTTATTTTAAATAGATTGCAGTTCTCTCTTTCAGTCACTGTTACGTTTCTTACCAGAGCTTCGTTCCTTTGCCCAATATTACTGGAATTACTCACTTTAAATGTTCAAACTGCTGCCCATATGGAAGTTTCTCTTCAATGGGAATGAGCACAAGCTACTCTCTTTTTTGTTTCCAAAACTGTTGTAGATGTCACGGCCTCATGTCTGCCATGTCAAAGTGACTTGACAAATTGCATTTTTGGCAGGTTAAAGTGGGATTCCCTCATTCCAGCGGGCAGTTGATTTTCTGCTCACTGTTACCCGGGCTTCCTCTCTGTCTTGCATGGTTCTCCAAACTCAAATGCGTCTTCGAGAGGTCCCTGTGCTCAAAAAAATCCGACTTAAAGGACAGACCTCATCCTTTTTCCTCTGCACCACCCAAAAACACCACCAGAAGATCTCAAACAAGACCAAATTTATGACAACAGCAGCAGCAGCCAGATTTAGAGGTGGCAATAAACATACTGAAGTGGTAGTGAAGATGTTTTTTCCTTTTAGGGTTGAATCAAAACAAAGCTTGAAAAAAACATCGCCTTACCTACAAAGGTGAGTATCACACAATCATTTCTGATCCCTGTGACATTTTTAGGGAAGCAAAAATTGGACTTTAAAGAAACAGGAAGAAAGAGTATTGTCATTTTTGAACTCTAGTGTTGAAAAAGATTGTTGAGAATGCTATGGAACTTCAAACAAATCAACTCAGAGTTCTCACCCAGGGTAAAACTGATTTTTAAAACTAATAATAAAAATAAGCTTTTTAAAATTTAAATCAAATTTATTTTAATAAAATGCTTTTAGAGTAAAAATCTATTTAAAGATAGTTTTCTTTTTAAGATACATTAATAATTTGGCTTATTCATCATGAAATAGAGCTTGGTTATGTAGCGTGAGGCTGTATATTTTGCAATTTAGGGACTGTCGGTAAGTCAACAGCGGGTCAGAGGAGAAGCCATTGTGAGACAGATACTTTAAAAAAAAAAATTTAAATCTAGCTGATTTAAATCAAGCCTTTTTACTAGTGATTTAATTCATGATTTAAATAATGATTTAAATTGATTTGATTTAAATAAAATCCACTCTGTTCTCATATAAGGCACAAATGGCAGGGCTCAAATTTTACTTTTGACACAAGGCCTAGCTCTATGGAATAGTATACAGAGTTAGGAAAGATTGAAGAAAATCTATGAGGCATTTAACAGTCACCAATACTAATTAAATACACATTGTCTCAACTTGGAAAACAATTTTATTTCAAATTCTGTAACACAATGAAATGAACTACAATTCTTTTTTGTCATTCAATATGCCATGAATAGAAAAAGTTCCTAGGTGAATATAAATCCCTATTTCTTAAAGGCATTGAGTAATTTTAAAGCTTATGCGCTATCTCTTCATATATCCACTGCATGCTTATCAAAATTTTCCAGCTTGAATAATTAGTTTCTCCTTCATCCTACCACAAAGCATTTTTAAAAATAATTTTTGAACCCAATGAATGGTTGTATGTAAATGGTCTCTGGGCTCTTTACATTTTGTCTGTCTTTCAGCAGATAACTGCCCACACATAAAACAGGGCAAAATTTGGCATACTGGTGAAAACTTGTTAAATAAAAGAAAGTTTTTAAAATATGCTACATCTAGGAAGGGGCTGTGGAGGAAAAAATCCCTGAATAATGTTCCCCAATGTATTCTTCTAGTACAAGCAGGTATTCTCAGAATCCTTTCATCCAGACTGTGTAATACAGACCATAAATAAATACACATTCACATGCACACAAGAACACAAAAGCCCAACTTTATTCATGCTGTTAAAATATTGAAAGAATTCAGACACAACTCTGCATGCCTTCCCTAATTTAACATTTTTATTTCATCTAGTACATTAATGGAGAACCTTTTTTTTGGTTTGACTTGGGTACCAAAAAGGCACATGCGCGTTCAATAACATGCACACATGTGCCCACGCCCAAAATGCAATGCCCTCCTCCCACACATGCATGCACAACCCCCTCCCCACACATGTGTACAGATCTCACTGAAGCCTCCAGACTTCTGCTAGGCCTGTTGAGTTATTTTTTGCCCCCCCCAAGCTTCAGGAAAGCGTCCTGAAGCCTGGGGAGGGAGAAAAATGGCCTAACCAGAAGTTTGGAAATGAACCTCCGATAGGCACATTGGGCCCATTTTTTGCCATCCACAGGCTCCGGAGTTTTACTGAAGCCCGCAGAGGGTGAAAACAGCCTCCCCGTCCTCTAGAAGGCTGAAAATCAGCTGGCCTACTTGCACATGCATACTAAAGCTGATATAGAACAAAGCCTCATGCGCCCTCAGATATGGCTCCATGTGCCATCTGTTGCACACATGCCATAGATTCACCATCATGGGTCTAGTAGGTTTACCAGCCAGGGTTTGTGAAGACGTACTCTTTTAAAAAGTACCGTACAGTGATACTGAATACTGTCTTACCTGAATATTTGTTCCATGTGCTCTGCGGGAGAAACCAAGCATGGTTTATCTTCTCATCTGATTGGCCACGGACTGTGTTGCAATTTCTTTGGCCACACTTCTTCCTCCTGCTGAGCTGGAGGTTCTTCCAGTTATTTTAATGAAGACGCCAAACTGAAGAAGAGGCAGTCCATCAGTCCATTCTTGGACCCTGGACCATACCAGAACCAGGGTAGGATTGGACTCTTTTGCAGAGAACATAGAACAAATGTTTAGGTAAGCCAACATTCATTCTCCTGTGCACTGCTTGGAGAGTCCAAGCATGGGATATACTCAAGCTAAATCGATGTTGGAAGGGAAACAGATTGGCCCAGGGTACCCTTGGCCAGCAGAACCTGTTGCAAGACTCATCTCTCAAACGCCACCTCCGCTGAGGCAAATATGTCCCGTTTATATTTCCTCACAAATATCTATAGTAAAGACCATGTGGCTGCTCTGCAAATCTCAAGAATAGAGGCCTATGTTACTCACACCGCCATGATGGCTACAATCCTGGTTGAGTGTGCTGTGATATGGTGAGGAGGTGGTCTGGCCTGATGCTCATAGACCAATGCAATGCAGGCCTTCAGCCAATGACCAATTGTAGATGTTGACACTTTCTTGCCCATCATCCTGGATTAAAAAAAGACAAATAGTGCCTCTGAGCATCTAAATTGTTCTGTCTGCTTTACATATTTGCACAACGCCCGGCAAACATCCAACATATGCCAACGTCTCTCACTCAAATGCCTAGGATTTAGACAAAAGTCAAGCAGGAAAGCTTCCTGAGTCTCGTGAAACAAGGTATTGACCTTCAGTACAAAAGTAGGGTCTAATCGAAGGACCACCCTGTTGGCATGAAAACTATATTTTTATTTTTATTTTTTTTATTTATTAGATTTGTATGCCACTCCTCTCCAAAGACTTGGAGCGGCTTCTTGACATATCAACAGGGCAGCCAGCTCTGAAATCCTATGAGCCGAGATTATTGCAGCTAGAAAGGCAACTTTGAAAATCAACAATCTAATACTAGTGCAACAGAAAGGCTCAAACGGAGATGTTGTGAGCACCTGCAGGCCCACAAGAGCATGCAATAGATACAAACTAAATGTAAATCGCTTCAAACTAGACTGCAGAAAATACGATTTCAGCAATAGAGTGGTCAACGCCTGGAATTCACTACCGGACTCCATTGTTTCTTCCCCCAATCCCAATCTTCAACCTTAGGTTGCCTATAATAGACCTCTCCCCTTTTCTAAGAGGTCTGTAAGGGGTGTGCATAAGTGCACTTTTGTGCCTACCGTTCCTGTCCTAATGTCTTTTTTATCTTTTCTATCTCTACTTTATACTTATATTATGTTAAACATACTACAATACAATAATATATTTGTATGACAAATAAAACAAATAAATAAAAATAAATAAAGGATGCTATTCTGCTGATTTATTTATTTCAAAATGTTTACAATTTTCCTATGCTGAATGATGGAAGTTGGACACAGATCTTTGTTGGCTATAATGTCAATATCTACGCAAAGGTTAATTGCAAACCATGTGTTTTTTTAGAATTTCTTTTTTCTTTTTAGATAATTTTCTTAAGAAGATTCCTCCCCCCTCCCCAACATTGTTATCCTCAGAGATGCTGCACTGCAGTGATTTGAGTTTTGCAGCAAGATAGCAGTTACAGTACTGTCAGAAATCTTTCATTTACAGGTTTGCCAATAAATTATCTCCATGTAGGGATGTTGATAGAAATGCTGAATAGTTGTACAACAAATGTTGCTTTGTTTGGTGAAAACTATAAAGACTGGCTGCCTATTGTGATTTTGCTCTGCTAGCGTCTTTTGGCTGTTACAATTTAATTATATAGTAAGCCTTTAAAACATCTTGCCACGCTCCCAGGAAAGATTCTTATTCCATCTAGTATTATTATTTCTCTTAGGGACTTATAGTATCTTTAAGTTGTAAAAGTTAATGTTCTCTACTTATCCTAATGATTTTTTTAATCAAAACTTTTCCCCCCAAAATGGAAAAAAAAATGTACTGATATATATCATTTGCTATAGTATGCCAGAATAAATTATTCTTTATTTGTTAGCAGTACATTCTTTATCTTGTGTTCTCAACATATGTTAGCAGTACATTCTTTATCTTGTGTTCTCAACATATGCTGTATCATATAACACAGCAATGGCTGTGTTATATGACACCTATATGAATTATTACATAGAACTGGTCTCCCTATCAGTTTGCATGCTGAATTGGTTCAATATCAGCATTTGAGGTCTTCCATTCTGATAAACAGAAAGATAAACCAACAGACAGATGCATGAATGCAGGCATACACATAAACACACACACACACACACACACACACACACACACACATATTTCTACCTATACATACTATATGAAACCATTATTTCCAAAGCTAGAGAAGTATTAACAGATTTTTTAACTGGATAGGTTATATATTCCTGGAAATATTTAATAAGTCTATAAAGAAATATAGCATATTCACATACATTTATTGGCCACTGTGTAAATAAACAAATACAACAACAATAATGTCCAACCACCATAAAGCTTTAGATAAAATTCTTGCTTTTTTAAAGCAGGATCCCTTCCTTTATAAGAATTTAAGGTTTGTAGAAAGAAATGCAGGATAAATTTTATTTTTGTAAAAAAAAAAAACCCTGCAAAAAAAAAATGCAAACCCAATATGTTCCATTCAAATTGAAATATTTCTATTAAAATATTTTCCTACAACTACCTGGGAGAAATTCAGAATATAAAACACTGATTTTTGTAACAGTGTTTTCTGGGGGTGCAGAGAATAAACAATTATAAAACAATTATAAAATGATTTCTTAGGTCCAATCTCATTTCTATGGGATCAGCAGTATTTCTTCTACTTTAAGGTCTTTGAAAAAATATAAGAAGATAAAATTATGGTTGCATTCAATGACACAGAACTTTTTATATCTCTAGATTCAGTGAAATAATCCAGTGAAATAATCCAAATAACAAACCAGTGAAAAAAAAGTACTTTATAATATAGCCAAATACACCAGGGTCTCAATATGCAGAATTAAGGGCCTCATCAACCTCTACCTGACTACCTATTTTCAGTTTGATGGGCAAATATATCAACAAGTCCTTGGAGAGGGGCGGCATATAAACCCAATCAATCAATCAATCAATCAGTCAGTCATAGATACACCCATGGGATCACCACTCTCAGAACTCGTAGTAGAGACCATAATGCAGTGTCTAAAACTATACACACAACCAAAATTATCAAACTAGTATATAGATGACACCATCGTAGTAAAAAGGAACAACTACAGAAGACACGTGAAACAGTCAACAACTTCAAAGAAATACAATTCAAGCGGAAAAGAAGTAAACACACTACATTTCCTGGATATCCTCAACAGCAGTGTAAATGTTAGCAAATTAAAAACACAAGTGCATCCAAAAAACAATCAAATATTTTATTACCAAAATAACAACTCAACCTTGAGTAAGAAGAGCTGTGTAAAACATTATTCAGATACTGGTAACTACAAATGCATTGCAACAATCCATAATATCAGAAAAAGAGACAAAACATACGCCTATATACAATTTTATTAAAAAGTGCCTGATCACATAACTCAACATAGAACAACCAATACAAGCTATAAAAAGGATAACACTGTCATATATCAAAAACGTTTCAAAAAACAAGATTATTACAACCACAAGATATCAACATAGCACACAAACAACTAAAGGCCTTCAAAACATCTTACATAAACCAAACAACCCAGCAGCCTGTGAATAAAAAAAAACATATTTATCTACAACATTGATGTAAGGGTAGTGACAACCAATAGGCAGAAGAACAGAATTGCATCCATGAATACCAACTAGCTGATCTCCATTGGCAGCAACTTACCACTGCTGTACACCACTAAACCATACAAGCTCATCTCTGTCCTCCCTAAGTTTTATGAGATGATTTACATCCAACCGGGAATCTCTAACTGGTCCAGTTCAAATTCCACATTGAACTGAATGAGTTGAGATGTAAAAGCTCACTACCCAGCACAAATGCTATCTTCAAGCAGCTATGTGGGAAACAGTGAAGCATATATAGAAAAGCAGTTAGTTAGGCCATAAGACATGATGAAGATTCCTTAAACTCACAACACATGGACTAATCATCTTTTAATTATTTCAGAACTGCTCTTCTATTACAATTTTTCAGTCATCAGCAAAAACACATATTTGGGGAATTCTAAGTACAATCATATAACTCTCATTTATTTATTCCTACCTTTAAATTACCACTTAATACTTTTTTTCTCTTCAAAAAATGATATAATTTCATTAAAAGTATTGTAAAATTAGCATTAGTTTTAAAGCTTAGTTTAAAGGTTACATAAAGTATTTATGTAAAATATATTGTTCTAATAATGAGTTAATTATGCACTATAAACAAGAAGAGAATGCCCTCAAACCCAGTTTACACTCCGTGTCTGAGTAAATTATTCAGTTGATTAAAACTGTTGTATATATTCAGCACATGACAGGAACATTAAAGTAAGTTCAAAAGAGTGAATCACATACACATTTTTTTAAAATGCCATTAAAACTCCAAGATTAGAATTTAACTGGATTTTAAACAGTGATGTGCTGCCAGCCGCCGGCGCTCACGGTGCGTTCCGTGCATGAGCAATCGATTTCGGATGTGCAACAACCAAAATCTCGCACGACTGTCCTTGTGCACATGAGGTTTGGGCGATTTTCAGCTTTTTTTGCTTCTGCACATGCGCGGAAGCAAAGAAATAGGCAAAAAACTGCCTAAATCTTGTGCAGTGTGCAAGCATCCTCGCGTGAGATTTCGACAATTTTTGCTGCTTTTTTGCTTCCACGCATGTGCAGAAGCAAAAAGCATAAAAAATCGCCCAAATCTCATTCATGCGAGGATGCTCACGCACACAAGATTTGGATGATTTCAGTCTATTTCTTTGCTTCACACATGCGCAAAAGCAATAAAACACAGAGCTATTAATCATTTGGCAATCATCAATTTTCATTTTATCTGAGTCTCAACAGGAACACTAACGTACAGGTAGTCCTCAACTTAATATCTCAATTGACCACAAAATTTATGTTGTTAAGTGACAAATTTGTCAAGTGAATTTTGGCCTATTTTACTTTGCTTGTCTGAAGGTCGCAATCACATGACTCCTAAGCACAGCAACAGTCATAAATGTGAGCCAGCTATCAAGTATCCAATGTGGATGCTTCAAAATCTATAAGTGTGAAAAATGGTCATAAGTCACTTTTTTCAGTGATGTTGTAACTTTGAATGGTTAGTAAATGAACTGTTGCAAGTCGAGGACTGCCTGTAATCACCTCACAGTATTGACATTACCAATAAGGGGCGTGCATAAGTGCACCAGTGTGCCTTCTGTCCCCTGTCCAATTGTCTCTCCTTATCTCATTTATCTTTTCTTCCTTTCAAATTTGTTCACCTATACTTTTATATCTTTTCTTCTATTCGTTTCTTTAGCTATATTACTACATATCTATTCTCTTCAATGTGTATTATGTATTGGACTAACTAACTAACTAACTAACTAACTAACTAACTAACTAACTAACTAACTAACTAAATAAATAAATAAATAAATATAATTTTAGATATCCCAGTTCAATGTACATTCATAGGAATTATCGAGTCTTCCTCAGCCAATAAGTACAATATAACCTGCATAAGCTTTCAAAGTTCTTTTATTCTATCTAATAAAAAATAAGACCATTTTTTTAAAAAAAGAAAATCTCTGTCCTGTCTTTTCTTGACCTTACCTCAAAGGGCTGACAGAATGGGAATAACTATTTGGAGGTAGATATGATCTATCAGTTCTGCCTTGGCCACTAAGGTCTGGGTCCAGACTCTACTACCTTAATATATTTATTTATTTATTTATTTATTATTTATTATTTATTTATTTATTATTTATTATTTAGATTTGTATGCCGCCCCTCTCCGCGGAGGCACGGAGCTTAGAGATCAATTTATATTTAGCCCTAGGAATGTATAAAAAGATGGAGGGGTCACATCACAGTCTCATGATTTTCTTGCAAAATAGAGGAGTGCTCTTTTGTTGGTGGCATAGTGAGGAATAGAGAAATCATTGCTCATAATTTCCTGTGCATTAGAACAGACTTTGAAAGGCAACAACAGAATGGAGATCCAACTACAGAAAGACCTGACTAATAAATATTTTCAACTCTTTTCTAACACACCTGCTAAAGGATGGGACAGAACAGAACAGAACAAAATTTGGAAGCAACCTTGGAGTTCTTCTAGCCCAACCCCCAGATCAGTCAGGAAACCCTATACCAGTGATGGCGAACCTGTTTTGGTTTGCATGCCAAAAGGGTGTGCTAAAATACGTGCATGTGCCCATACCCCTCCCCCCTATGCATGCGCAGCACTGTGCTTCATCCTGAGCATGAGCACAGGCTTTTCTGAAGCCTGGTAGGTGAAAAAAATTGCCAATGAATGAAATAAAATTCAAAAACGTTCATAGCATCAATAACAGTTAATTTCATTTGTAACAAAGCATATTTTTTTTTTATTTAGGGTATCACAGAGTCACTCAGAGTTGGTTATAAGATGGCCAGCTGTATAAATTTTTTATAGAAATAAACGAATTAAAAAGCTCTTACAAAATAGTATCAGTTTATTGAAAAAGGCCAAAATATTGTTAAAGGCAAGGACCACAATTCAGAGTTTAATAATTATGACTTTTTAAAAAAGGAATGAAATCCACTTTAATATTACTGTGGTTGACAGTGAATTCATAGCATAGAATGTTTTTTGACAAAAATAATTTGTAACAATAATGTGCAAGAAGTACTAACCAATATTACCATGTACAGATGATATATTTCAAATTAAATCTCTTGTACCTACAATAATTGTGCTTCATTCTTTTGGCATTTCATTACTCCATGTAAATTGTACATTTCATATGGAACCTAATCAGATTAAAAGTGATAAATAGCATAACTATAGATTCAGTAAGTCATTTATATGTTTTATTTAAGGCAGGAGTCTCAAACTCGCGGCCCGCAGGCCAACTGCGGCCCTCCGGACAATAATTTGCAGCCCCCACCTCAATATCAAAGTTTAATGTTACTGCGGCCCGAATTTGATACGAATGGCACTTTTCAGTGTTGTGTGCAGACCTGAATGAACCTACCAATCATGGTGGGGTATATTTATTTATCTATCTATCTATCTATCTATCTATCTATCTATCTATCTATCTATCTATCTATCTATCTAATCTAATCTAATCTAATCTAATCATCTAATCTAATCTAATCTAATCTAATCTAATCTATCTATCTATCTATCTATCTATCTATCTATCTATCTATCTATCTATCTATTTTGTCCAATACACAATGAGGGTATTAGTGGCTATCTATCTATCTATCTATCTATCTATCTATCTATCTATCTATCTATCTATCTATCTATCTATCTATCTATCTATCTATCTATCTATTCCCAGTGAGGGTATGGCTAGCTGATGAGGCCAAAATAAGGCCGAAATAGATCTATCCTAGTCTCCATTAATTTTCAAATTCAGCAAAAAACCATGTGACACATACAGATAGAATTGCCGTCTATCAATAAAATTAACTGCCTTGGAAATGGCCCAGAGTTGGGCCGAGAGGCAAAAAAGGAGCTGTGATGTGCCTTCAATACACCAGGGTGATTCGACACAAAAATATGTAACCCTTCCCTGGTGCAGAGCTGAAGGGATTGGATACTGTAGCCTAGAGGTTAATTCTCTGCCTTACAAGGCAAAGGTTGCAGGTTCAAGTCCCAGTGAGGATATGGCTAGCTGATGAGGCCAAAATAAGGCCGAAATCTAATATTAATTAGATTTCTATTCCACCCTTCTTGAAGCGACTCAGGGCGGCGTACACCATTGTAAATGCAAACAATATATATGAGAAATCTAATTATTTTAAAAATATATACAAAATTAATAAAAATCTAAAGCAGTCGTCCACATTCATCTAATTCAATCATTCATATCAGCCGGGGGCAATCTCGTGGCTCATGGTCCCCATGCCCGCCGGCAGAGGTAGGGCTTCAGAACTTAATATGTATATATGCACATACATATATGCATACATTCATACATACATACATACATACATACATACATACATACAACTAATATTGTACGTTGTCAGTGATTTGTTTTTTGTTTTTAATTATTGCCTCTAAACTACTCCTACGTTTTTTAATTTGCTTCATACGACCTTTTAGTGATAGTCAAATCTAGCTCTGGATCTGCCTTGGTTTACTTCTTCCAATAATCAATAAGCAACTGAGTCAGAAGATCACTCTGATAAAATGGGTTTGCCCTATGAACCTGAAAACATGGCTTATAGTTAGCATAACAAAGAACTTCAAAGTAAAAACTGATTGTATTAGAGACAATGATCTGTCCAGTTAATATCATAAAAATTAAAGCACCAAAATAATATGTGACGATAGATGCAAAAAAGAGCACTGTATTCTGAATGAAAGCAAAAGAAACATTTACAGAGGAAAAAAGTATTAGAAAAATATTAGAATTGGAATGGATATGGGAAAGATACATTCTCAGCACTTTCCAAATTTGGCCTTAAATATCTGCTTTGTTCATGGAGGCTTGAGAAGAGCTGAAACTGGAATTTTTACATTCAATGTCCTGACCGCTTTCCTGCCAGTCCTGCTTTCTAAAAGGGAGACTATTTTTGAAGGTTTGGGCTTATTGAAAATTATTAGCAATACTTTTGAAAAAGGCAAATTTAAAATGCAAGAAAACCTAGAGGTGAAACTCAAAATATTAGAATATTGTGCATTTATTTATTTCAGCAATGCGGGATTACTGTCCTTGATTGACCAGCAACTCATCACATAGAGAGTCTATGGGGAATTGCCAATAGAAAGATGAGAGACATGACACTGAACAATGCAGAAAAGCAGAAGGCCACTATTGAAGCATCCTGATCTTCCATAACAACTCAGCAGTGCCATAGGCTGATAGCTTCCAAGCCATGCCGCATTGAGGCAGTAATTGCTGCAAAAGGGGCCCAACCAAGTATTGAGTGCATATGCATGCTTATATTTTTCAGAAGTCCAATATTGTTCTGTGTACAATCCTTGTTTTATTGATCATATGTAATATTCTAATTTTTTGAGATGGGGGATTTGGAGTTTTCATGAGCTAGACCCCATAATCATCACAATTATGACAAATCACAGGTTAAACTACTGTATCTTACCTTGCATGTTAGGAGTATCTCTCATATATTAAGTTTCACCTTTTAAGTTACATTACTGAAATAAATGAACGTTTGCACAATATTCTAATTTTTTGAGTTTCACCGGTATGTTTGTTAGCCAGTGCAACAGTATTACAAAAAACATATTTTAAGAATTACTAAGTCCATACTGTATGACCACCAGTAGAGTTTAATCAATATACTGCATTACAATATGCTGATTAATATCAGTATTTTAATACAGTAATACCTCATGATACGAACTTAATTGGTGCAAGGAGGTTCGTAAGACGAAAGGTTCGTAAGACGAAACATTGTTTCCCATAGGAAACAATGTAAAGTCAATTAATCCGTGCAACCAAAAAACCCCCCACAAAAAAACGGCTTTCGGCGACTGCTGGGAAGCCGCGTGGCTGTTTTAAAAGGTGACAGCCGGCCTTGGGGGCTTCCCAGCACCCCCCGAACCCCGAACCCAGGTTCGGGGGGGTGCTGAGAAGCCCCCCAGGCCGGCTGCGACCATTTAAAACAGCCGCCCGGCTTCCCAGCAGTCGCCGAAAGCCGTTTTTTTGCGGGGGGTTTTTTGGTTGCACGGATTAATTGACTTTACATTGTTTCCTATTGTTTCCTTCCGCGTTCGGCTTTGGGAGACAGCTGGGAAGCCGCGCGGCTGTTTTAAAAGGTCGCAGCCGGCCTGGGGGGCTTCCCAGCACCCCCCGAACCCCGAACCTGGGTTCGGGGGGGTGCTGGGAAGCCCCCCAGGCCGGCTGCGACCTTTTAAAACAGCCGCCCGGCTTCCCAGCTGTCTCCTGAAGCCGAACGCCAAAGCCGAACTTCCGCGTTCGGCTTCGGGAGACAGCTGGGAAGCCGCGCGGCTGTTTTAAAAGGTCGCAGCCAGGCTGGGGAGCTTCCCAGCAACCTCCCAAACCGAACCCGGGGTTCAGAAAAATTTTGCCTCTTCTTACGAACTTTGTTCGAGTTACGAACCGGCATTTGGGAGGCTTCTGGGAAGCCCCGCTGCCCGGCTGTCACCTTTTAAAACAGCTGCGCGGCTTCCCAGCAGTCTCCGAACGCCGGTTCGTAACTCGAAAAAAGTTCGTAAGAAGAGGCAAAATTTTTCTGAACCCCGGGTTCGTATCACGAGTTGTTCGTAAGACGAGGGGTTCGTATCTTGAGGTGCCACTGTATCAGTATATTGCATTTTAACCTGTCCAGAATCATTCTACATCAGGGGTCCCTAATTCCCAGTTCATGGCATGCCAGAAACTGGTCTGTGTAAACAAGCAAAGTCCCATGAGTGAAATGTAGGCAATGCGTGAATCTACACCCATGTCTTTCCATAGAACAAATCCCTGATGCCCCAAACGTTGGAGGACGCTGCTCTAGATAGTGAGATGGGCAGCATATAAATATTACAAACACTACAGCCTTGTAAAGCTATTTATAATTCACTTCGTGCAAATAATAATAATAATAATAGTAATAATAATAATAATAATAATAATAATAATAATAATAATAATATTAATAATCCAATATTATTTATTGGATTTGTATGCCGCCCCTCTCCGTAGACTCGGCAAAGGCCTAAATAACAAATTATGAATAAATTAAGACACAATTTATTTTGAAAATTTTCAAGGTATTATTCTCACATGATAGTTGGAAGTCCATATGTCATAGAAGAGCCAACTTTGCCTACTCCTATTTTCATCAAAAAATAACAAATTATAATTTAATGGATTTCTTATATGAAGATATAAAGGCTTCATAGAACACCTACATATAAAATGTTTCTAACTCTGCTTTAAACAGGCCATTTCTACATTATAAAACAAAATAATTTTGTTGAGTAAAACATGGAGGCCTTGAACTTATTTTCAACAAATCTATGGTAGGTATTACTACATATATTATTCAGATAGCAGAAAATGGTATGATGTTTGTTCCAGGTGGGTGATTATACTTAATCAACCTTAACTGATCTTAAAAACCTAAGCAGAACTGATCTGATCAATATATGCTATAGGTGAGAGGGTATAACTTCATAAAGTAGATTGGGAAGGAAAATCATCATACTGAACACTAGCAAAGCAAAGCAAATACATATTGTTACCATGACAACTATATGGATATTAACAGTATGCAAAATGTTCCAAAGCTGAAATAGTTCCTTCTGAAAACACTACCTTGAATTCAAAAGAAACTGTAATCCCATTTCAAGGTCAAAACATATTTTCTGAATTTAAAAGAGTGCCTTTTCAAGTTCCAGATGTTTTTAAGTCAGAAGCATAGTCAGACTAACTCACTTTAAATTTTGCACACTCATAATGGATATGTTCCTTAAATCATTAGGAGCCAGGCTTTACTTTAACTTTTTATTATTCTTGTTTGCAACAGTTTTCTAACATGAAGAAAAACTTGCTAAATTCATGAGACATTAAAATTACTTTATAGGAAAGCCATTCTTTACCATTATCAAAAAACCTCTCACATTATTGACCAAGTCAATGACATGCTACATATACATGAGGAACAAACCAAAACGTTTTTCTAATGAGCTTGGTTTAAAAAATTGACATGAAGTTTTGCCTTTTTTTTTCTTAACTAACCAAGGGACTCTAATACAGAACAAATATAAAGAAATTTGTAAGGCATTGATACACTGAACAAACACAAAGAGAGATTCACATTGGAACAAATGAAGTTTGTTATTTTGGCATATTTATCAATTCAGTAATTAAAAAAAACCTTACTATTGAAATATTGCCAGCTTCACACTTGAATTGGTTCTGCATAATATTATTAGTGGGCATTTATTGGTGCCACAGTTTTGGTAGCACCTGAGCCTCATCTAATCAGAAAACTGGAAAAGATTGTTATGAAAAGATTCAGACTCATACTATAAACACTTAAAATAATATATCATTCAAATCATACTTTCACACAATTACTAAACCAATTATGATAATTCACTGTAAGAATATATATTGGTTTCATATGCAGACATAACACCAAAATACAGATTAACAATATATTAATCTGTATTTTGTTTTTCTTAGTTGGAAAAGACAAAGTTTATGTAATTGTTGTTAGCTGCCCCGAGTCTACGGAGAGGGGCAGCATACAAATCCAATAAATTATTATTATTATTATTATTATTATTATTATTATTATTATTATTATTAATAATAATTAAATTACATATTTTTTTAATTCAAGATTTTAAATTATTACATTCAAAGTTCAACACAGCAGACCCTAAAAAGAAATTTGTGTACGTTTTTATAAGAGCAGATTTATTAAAGAAGCAATATCATAAGAGTAAGCAAAAACAATTTCAAACAAAATAGGGCCATGATAGCAAACCTAAGACAAGTGTGTCCAAAGTGGAACGTGGAGCCATGTTGCCTGGCACCCACAGCATCACCATTTCCTCTTCCAGGTTTCTGGCACATATTCACATGACACAATCAGCTTGCCTTTGTGCGAGCGGTAGTGCCAGAAACCAGAAGAGATGGTCTTCCGTTTTCTGGCATCAGCATGTACCAGCTAGCTGGCGGATGTGCAGAGTAATTGGGCACATGTCCACGCTGGAGACCGAAAGTACGGTGTGTACATGCCCCTAGACAACTCTTCATGGTCATGGCACAGCACGTGAAGGTCTCCCTTTTTGGCACTCACTGCTCCGCCTGCACCATTACTAAAATAGGGTCTTATTATCATCAGATAAATCAACCAAAATTAATTATTTCTTAGCTTTGAGCTATCATCTTAAACATATGATGATGATGCTGCTGCTGCTGCTGCTGATGATGATGATGATGATCATAAAGTAGATAAAGTAGAAACCATAAAATCTTGATCACAAGATAAAAATATGCTTCTAGAAATAATGGTTCTTGGAAAGGATAATACCCTAAATTGTGGCTCATATATCTGGATAAAATTCTTATTAATTAAGAAAAATATAGGTGACCCAGGAAATTGTTCCAGGGTCCAATCCAAGTCAGAGACCAGGACCAGAAGTTTAGTCTTCCAAGATTTCGGATTTGTGCTGGAACTCATCCCTAGAGAACTTCCTGGGGAGAGAGAAATTATGCAATAGAACATAAGAACATAAGAAGAGCCATGCTGAATCAGGCCAAAGCCCATCGAGTCCAGCATTCTGTGTCACACAGTGGCCCACCAATTGCACATGGGGATCTTGAGCAGAAATAGAAGGCAAAACCCTCCCTTTCCCTTGAACCCCAACAAATGGTACTCAAGGGAATCCTGCCTGCCTCAACTAAAATAGAGGCGGCACATGCGTATCCGTTTCAATAACCACTGATACACTTAGCATCCATGAATCTGTCTAATCCTGCCTTGAAGCTATCAAAGCTGGCAGCTGTCACAGCCTCTTCTGGAAGTGAATTCCATAAACAAATGACCCTCTGGGTAAAGAAATATTTCCCTTTATTTGTCTTACCTATGAGCTTTAGGGAGTGCCCCCTCATACTAGTATTGTGTGATAGAGAAAATAATATAAAATCATGCATGGGATAGAAAAGGTGGATAGAGAAAAGAATTTTTCTCTATCCACCTTTTCTATCCCATGCATGATTTTATACACTTCATCAAGTCACCCCTTAAACACCGTCTTTTAAGGCTGAAGAGACCAAGGTGTTGCAATCTGGTTTCATAAGGGAGGTGCTCCATTTCATACTTGTTGCCCTTTTTTGCACCTTTTCCAGTTCCATTACAGTGATCCGTCGATTTTCGCGATCTCGATCTTCGTGAAACGCTACACCACGGTTTTTCAAAAAATAATAAATTAAAAATACGTCCGCATTTTTTTTTTGCTATACCACGGTTTTTCCCACCCGATGACGTCATACGTCATCACCAAGAGTCACTTTAGTAATTTAAAAATTACAACGCCATCCATTTCCAAAGGGGAGAAAGATTGATTTCGCCTGAGAGAAACTGCTCCCCCCCACACACACACAAGCCCTCCCCGGGACCCGCACACGAAATTTGCGGTGCCCCCCCTTCGTTGGAACCCCCAGTTCCCCCTCTTTTTTTGCCCCCCTCCCGCCCCATCGCTTGGCCGTGGGGTCCGCCAGGTTTGCATTTCTCACATAAATTTCACCAAGAATGGGAAAACACGCGTTGGATGGTCAAAAAAACAAACCCCGGAACGAGCTATTATTGGGCGACAAGGGAGATGCATTTAAAAGGCTAAAAAGGAAGGGATGGAAATTACATTACTTAGCCGGTGAGAGGGGTGGATCGGGCAGGCGAGCGGCGAGCGGGCGGCAGCGGCGAGGGCACCGAAGGCGCTGGGGGGGCAGGGGCAGCCAGCATTCAAAGCTATCTGTCGGCTTCCGCACTTTCGTCGCTCCCCGCCTCCACCATCTGCGCATGCGCGGCCATGGGAAAAAGGCGCGCATGCGCAGATGGTGTTTTTACTTCCGCACCACTATACTGCGGAATATCGATTATCGCGAGAGGTCTTGGAACGTAACCCTCGCGATAATCGAGGGATCACTGTATATCCTTCTTGAGGTGAGGTGACCAGAACTGTACACAGTATCTGTAGCTATAGATGATAGATGATAGATAGATAGATAGATAGATAGATAGATAGATAGATAGATAGATAGATAGATAGATGATAGACAGACAGACAGACAGATAGATACAATAGTGTATCTGTAGCTTGTGGTGGATCAGTTTTGAGTCATCAGTCAGTCTTCTGACAGGTCCTGTGATAAGAAGGATCAGGTGAGGGTCACAGGGAGGTTAACTTCTGGTAGGGGAATTACATGAGTTGCTTGAGGTCATCTCTGGCTATGCAGTTGATTTGGATTCTGAGGGGTTCATAGGCAGTTTTAGATTAATGTGTCTGTTGATGAAATTGTTTGTGAAGTACCAAGCTTCAATGAATTTATGAGCATGGTGGGTGATTATTTTTGTTTTGTTCCAATTGAACTGGTGCTGTTGTGGATAGAGATTAAGTATTTGGGATTGTGTCCTGACTGCTATATGGTATTTGTGGATCCTGGTTTTTAATTCATGTGATGTTTGTGTCTTGTAGAAATGGTTGCAATGGTTATAGTTTATTTTGTAAATTACATTGTTTCTTTCAAACAGCCAGAATTTTCCAACCCCTAGGGATAACAATAGACCACAAACCCACAGCCACACACCAGGAATTATCCTGAAACCAAAGACAAAATACAGATGGATGAAAGAAACAATGTAATCTACAAAATGTTTAAATAACATGTTTAACTGAATTAATTATAACCATGTTTGAGGCACTTGCAGAGAAACAATAGTGGATTGAAACAACACTTTTAGGGACAGCAACGACCACAGCTGATGAATGAATCAGATCCCTGACGTTGGGGATTATTTGGGATTGACCAGAGTTCTCTCTACAGATGCTCCGTGTAAAGAGACTATGAAGTAGCTGTCTATGGTGGATTTTAGAGTTCTTGGACCTGAGAGTATCATCCCTCCAGGCTACTTTTCAGAGTCTTTAAAAGGATGCTGGATATGCCAACTTCCTCTTTGAATCACCTTCACTGGAAATGACTTGTAAATTGCCTCTTGGATATTAAGAAAGACTAGTTTCATTATACTGGGGAATTAACCTTTAACTCAATGAAATAAACTTTATGCAAGTTTAAAAATGAAAGAAAAGCTTTTTTTTGGAGCATAATAAGCAGCAAAAGGGTGATTTGAATGTTGATTTTGGAAAGCTTTTAAATGGACTAAGGAACAGATGGACTGGAGGTAATATTTTGAAATACTTGTAAAAATATAGTTTGTTTTAAAATGTATTAAAATATATGAAGATTTTGAGTTTAAATGTAAGAAATATATTCTGGCAAAATGGATGGAGAAAAACATGATGAGAGGAGATTTTGAAGGTTGACTACTAAAGGAAACCAGAAGGAATTAAATATTACAGAATACAGTAGAGAAAAGTAGAAGAATTCAAGAATATTTAACAACCATGTACAGAGAACATTTTCTCTAGACTGTCTGATACAATAAAAATGGGCTTAAAAGAAGAGATAGAATAGGCTATAAATGAAAATAAAACTGTTTTGGATATGGATTTAAAGTTGAGAGAATACAAGAATGATAGCGACAAAGATGAAACTGGCTGACGTTTTAATAGTTAAAAGGGATTGATTGACTTGAATATGTAGGTTTTAACTTAGAAAAGTTGAATTATATTATAAATAATTATAAATAATTTGCATGTTGTTGTAAACTAAAATAAGATTTATTACAAGATGGACATTCATACACTGCTGGCATTTACATAAAAAAGAGTGCCTAATGATTAAAAACAAAATTAATATCTAATAAAAAATTGTAGTCTAAACATATTACTGTGCCTAAACGACAACCCTTATATCAATCCTAAGAAAACTGCTTAGACTGCACAGTTTGTAGGAAGTTTGATTGCCAGTATTTCTCATTATTATTAATGATCTTCCATACTTGAATGGCAAGAATATTGTAAATGTGTTTTATGTACAGTAAATCATAATATCTACTGGTAGCATTGTCCGGTAGCATTTGAGCAATCTTCTGGAATGTCTTTTAGATTACAAAATATGTTAGACCATGTCTTTTTAACTAACCTTATACGTTTTAATAACTAAACAAGTAGAAAACAAATGAATTACTGTAATTTTTGGAGTATAAGATGCACCAGAATATAAAACACACCTTAGTTTTTGGGGAGGAAAATAGGGAAAAGAATCTGCTTACCAGATTAGTCTGGTCAGTTTCAGCACATTATTTTATTCCCTGGTTAAGGGCTTAAAAAATTATTCTGAGAGAGTAACAATGAAAGAGTTTGAAAGCCGGTAAGAGCTGGGAACATTTATAGCACCTGGTTAGGGCTGGAAAGAAATATCTGTAACAAGTAAAGCAATGAAAAAAAAAACCCTACAAAGACAGGGTTTGGAATACATTCTCGGCAAAGAGTAACAATAAAAGAGCTTGCAAGCCAGTAAAAGCTGGGAACATTGTTAGCACCTGGTTAGGGCTGGAAAGAAACTTACTCAGAGCAAGTTAGAACAATGAAAAAAAACCTGCAATGACTTAGGGCTTGGAAAACATTCTTCACAGAGAGAAACAATAAAAGAGCCTGCAAGATAAGAGCTGGGAAGATCGTTAGCAGCTAGTTAGGGCTGGGGGTGGATCTACATTCAGAGTATAAGACACACCCAAATTATCAGCCTCTTTTAGGGAGGAAAAAGGTATATCTTATACATTGAAAAATACGGTATATGATATGGATCAATAAAGTACAGAAGGTAATTTGTAATGAAAAGCTTAACATGGCTGTTCTGAATCACTAGACAAACATAAAAACTATATAATATACTGTCTCTCAAAGTATATTGTGTTTTGCACTCAATTTTCAATCTTATAGTTATTCTTCAGTTTGAATCACAATTGTCTTATCTATTTGTCTTGTTTTAATTCAGGTCTAAGTCTGAAGCATGATTGCTACTTTGATACCCAATCAATAATTTGAAAAGCTGTGGAAAAAGGACTGTTTTATACAATATGCTTAGAAAGAATATTTCAGTCACGGATACAATATCTATTAAATATGACACCTGGTGTGGTATATAAAATTGTTAATTTATTAACTTCCTAGTTACATTTCTAGAATGCATGAGAGAATACAACTTATTTAAATTGCTAGAAACTATAATGTGCAAGATATTTAAAGCTTTGAGAAAGCTAATAACAATTTTTGCACTGAAGATAACAATTTGTCAACATTTGTAATTTCTAATTTTAAAAAGGACTGAAACAACTAAAGATAAAACAAAGTAGCTGCATATTTTATTTGCAAAGCTTTTCAGTGTTAAACAATTATTAAAAGATAGTAAATGTAAAAATAAGAGGATTTATTATAAATGATTTTACTATACTGTACTACACTTTAACTACAGTAAGTGTGTAATATGTATGTAAAGAAAAGGTAAAGTTTTCATCTGTCCAGTTTTGTCCAACCCTACGAGAGGGATCCCCCTTCATTTCCCAGCCAAGGAAGCAATCCAAAGATGCTTCTGTGGACATGTGGCTGGTATGACTATATGCCAATGTACTGTATATAGGACATGTTACTTTCCCACCAAAGTGGTACCTATTTATAGCATTTGCATGCTTATAAATGCTAGATTGGCAGGAGTTGGGGAAAGAATGGAAACTCACCCCACCATTACTGCTGACCTTTCAGTTGAAAAAAGCCAATGTGTGCACAATATTAAGCAGGATTAATGTGGGTTCTGGAGCCGAAATGGCTCTGGATCCTAAGAGGGTGGCATCGTAAGTCACCAACAGTCATACTGAATCCTGGAAACAGCAACCCTTTGTGATAGCCCTTGATATCCACCAATGGAAGGAACACAGAACCTCCAGGGAATTCAAACCTTGGTAAGGTGCGACAAGTGCACTGCTAGGGCAGTAGGAGTCATTGTGGAAGTCTGGCGTGGAAACAGGCCCAAGGAACAATGTCCAGGCACAAGATCATCTTTCCTAAGAGCTTGCAACAGGGGCACAATTGGAGCCTCTCTGGCCATGCGCGTTTGGTCCACCAAGGACCAGATGCAGTCCTGTCACTTCTGAAAAACAATACCTTATCTGAGGCCCCTAAGAAACAGACATCAGAGAGGGCTCAGACAGAGCCCTGCTGAACTGAACTACTCAGAAAGCTCCTCATCTCTCTCCTAAAGCCACAGGGAATAACTGGTAAGCAGACAGGGCCTAAACCTGTAAGCATACCCTGTGCAGGCTGCTAGTAGAAGGCAGGATTATGCAATCACCCCCCCACTCCTCCTGTAAAATTAGAGTTAGGAGTATGGCTAACAATACAATCAGGAACCCCTCCTCCATGCAGCAATAGATTGATCGGCAGAAGGATCAGTAAGGACTGAGCGGCAATATGGTCACTATCCGAGGCCACTGTGATAATACTGTTGTGATTCCGTCTGAGGCCCCTCAGGGAACAGCTGATCCTCTGCCGGCTTCCTGCTCAGAGGGGGAGGATGAGGAACAGGAGGTTCAGGCAGACGGGGAGGAGGAATCTCAGGCTGAGGGAGAGGGAGGACAGCCAGAGTCCCCCGAGAGGGAGCTCTCCCCAGCAAGCAGCCTGGATTCCTTAGATGAAAATGCACAAGCAATAATCGATCTCCGGCAGAGAAGAGCAACACAACGAAGGGAACAATTAGCCAGGTACTTTCAGCACTAAAGAGGCAACAGCTGGGTTTGGGTGTGGTGCTCTCTGGAAAGGCTGAAAAGGCAGACCCACCCTTCCTGGCTTGTGGAGTATTATCTTTGGGAGTCCTGGGACCTGGCTGTGATCTTTGGTGTCTTGGAATTCTGGTTTGTGACTTTGAATACTGAAACCTTGGGGGGGGAAGGTGTGGGTCTTATTCTCTACAGTGGTGGGTGTGCCAGCAAGAAGTCTGCTGTATTGTCTGGCCATCAGGACTCTGCTGTGAAGTCTCATAGCCTGCCTGTTGGGAAGAACAGGTTTTTCTCTGTGTTTATTTTTCAAACTATAAAGTGCTTTTGCTTTTACCAGCGTGTCTGGCTGCTTTTTCCAGTTGGTGTTGAAGTCTGGGGGCACCCAGACAGAACAGTATAATACTCCACCAACCACCAGACACCTGGTTCTCATTTTGGAGGGGTGGTTTGGTTGTTTATTTTTCTTGCTCTCTGCTGCTGGTCCCTTGTTGGGCATTTTTTGCTTTTTGGCTTCCTGTTTTTGCCTGCCACCATGGACGTTTCTGCAGCTGACATGCAGGCTGTCTTTGCAGAGTTGCGAGGGGACATTGCCCAGTTGACCCAGACGGTCCTGATGTTACAACGCCAGGTGGAGGTTTTGTCCCAGCCGGCCCCACCCCAGGCGGCCCCTGTGGTACCTCCTCCAGCACCTTTGCCCAGAAGGAAATGTTTTGTGGCGATGCCGGAAAAGTTCTGGGGGGAACGGCGGCTGTTTTCTGCGTTTCAGAGCCAGGTGCAGCACTTTATCAACGCCCAGATGATGCACTTCCCAGGGGATGACCACAAGGTGGCATTTCTGTGTAGCCTGTTGGCTGGCCCTGCAGCGTCGTGGGTCCTTACCTGGCTCGGGATGACCCGCTACTTCAGAACTATGCTGCTTTCTGTGACCTGCTGCGGCACCAATTTGCGGACCCGGTGCAGGAGCAGACGGCCACGCGGGCGCTGAAGCAACTGCGCCAGGGTTCGCGTCCCCTGGCGGACTACATGGCTGACTTTCGGTCTCTGGCCGGGCAAGTCCAGTGGAATGAGGCTGCCCTGATCGAGGCCTTTCAGGACGGACTATCGGACACTATGTTAGATGAACTAGTGCATGAGGTGCTGCCCGGCACTTTGGACGCTTTGGAGCGGCATTGCTTGGCCATAGAGGCCAGGCTGTGGCCAGGGAAGTCCGTCGAGCGGGACGGTCCAACCCCCGTGCGTCAGGCGTCTCGCCGACACCTGTTCCGCAGTGGGGGTTGTCGACCGTAGGCACCCCAGCTCCGGTCCCTGCACCCCGACGTTTTTCACCAGCACTGCCTCCACGCCTGATGGATCGTGTTGCCGCCGGGGAGCCGATGGACGTGAGTTACGCACGACCCCGACAGACCCCAGAGGAACGAGGGCGTCGGCGGGCGGCAGGGTTGTGTTTTTAATGCGGGGGCCCAGGACATTTTGCTGTCGTTTGTCCCCACAAGAGGCGGAGCACGGTGGCTGCCGTCGTTCCCGTACCCTCCAGCTCTCCCGTGCTTCCCATGGCATCCCCCGTGCAGTTCCAGGAGACAACCCCTTGTGTCCCCGTCCCTGTCATGAACTCTCTGATGGCGGGGCCTTCGTCTGGACGTACTCCGTCGCCGGAACGATCGGGAAATGAGGGAGGCCCAGCTTGGTGGCAACACTAGGTCGGGCGGGGATCCCACTTTCTCCTGACTCCACGGCTACCGACTCCGGACCGTTTCGACACCTGACGCTTGCGGTGACTCTGCATATTGCGCAACGGACTCGGACTTATCCAGCGTTGGCCCTCGTGGATTTGGGGGTGACGACGAATTTCTTGGACGAAGCCTTTGCCCAACGCCATTCCTTGCCCCTTTGTCCTGTCATCCCGCCATTAACTGTGGAGACCATCGATGGGCGGGTATTGCTGGCTGGTCCCATCCGTTTCCAGACCCTGCCGGTGCGGATGTGCATCGGAACTCATGAGGAGGCCCTGCAGTTTTATGTTACCAAGGGGCTTCATTTTCCCCTCGTGCTGGGGTTGTCGTGGCTGCGCGCGCATGACCCGCATGTGGTGTGGTCCCAGAACCTGGTCACATTCTCCAGTTTGCAGTGCGTGGACCACCACCGACATGTGTGCGCAGCCCACGGCCCAGTAGTTCCCGCGATCCAGTTACCTCGTTCCCTCGAGGAGTTCGCCGATGTGTTTAACGAGAAGGAGGCGGATCGGCTACCACCGCATCGGACGTACGACTGTGCCATCGACCTGATCCCTGACGCCAAGCTCCCGGCTGGTCGTTTGTACTCCATGTCAGAGCCGGAGCTTGTGGCCCTCAAGGAGTTTGTGGAAAAGAATTTGGCCAAGGGATTTATTCGGCCATCCAAGTCCCCTTTGTCTGCCCCTGTTTTGTTCGTGAAAAAGAAAACAGGCGATCTTCGCCTCTGCTGTGACTATCGGCGCCTTAACGTCATCACGGTGCAGAATAGGTACCCCTTGCCCTTGATCCCTGAACTCATGGACCGGTTGCGGACGGCAACGGTGTTCACCAAATTTGATTTGCGCAGTGCGTACAATTTGGTCCGGATGCGGGCTGGGGATGAATGGAAGACAGCGTTTGGCACGCGTTACAGCCACTTTGAATACACCGTGATGCCATTTGGCCTCACCAACGCCCCGGCCGTGTTTCAACATCTGATGAATGACGTGTTCCGGGACATGTTGGACCATTTCGTGGTGATTTACCTTGATGACATTTTAGTGTATTCCCCGAACCAAGCCTTGCATTTGGACCATTTGCGCTGGGTCCTGCTCCGGTTGCGGGAGCAGCATTTGTATGCCAAGCTGGAGAAGTGCCAAATCTTCCAGACTACCGTAGAATTCCTTGGGCACATTTTGTCTCCAGGTGGCATTTCCATGGACCCGGGCAAAGTGGCCGCACTTCAGTCTTGGCAACCTCCACGACGGGTGAAAGACGTACAACGTCTTTTGGGGTTTGCGAACTACTATCGGGCTTTTGTTCCGGGGTATGCCACGTTAACCACGCCCTTCACTCGGTTGTTACAAAAACAAGTCCCGTTTGGTTGGGGGGAGGCGGTACAGCGGGCTTTTGATGCCCTGAAAGCGGCGTTCATGGCGGAACCGCTTCTGCGCCATCCTGATCCCGCTCGGCCGTTTGTGTTGGAAACAGATGCCTCAGATGTAGCGGTTGGTGCAGTGCTCCTCCAAACCCATCGTCCCGGTGACATGCTGTTTCCGTGTGCCTACTTCTCCCGCAAATTGTCTCCCTCGGAAAGGAATTATACTATTTGGGAGAAGGAACTCTTAGCGGTGAAGGCCGCCTTTGAGCATTGGCGGCATTACCTGGAGGGGGGCCGTCACCAAATCGAGGTACGGACGGACCACCAGAACCTCGAGTATCTGCAGACGGCTCGGAAATTGAACCAGAGACAGATCCGCTGGTCCTCCTTTTTCGCGCGGTTCAATTTCCGCATCAGGTACACTCCCAACGCCCAGAACCCTCGAGCAGACGCCTTGTCGCGCAAGCCGGAGTACACGCACCCGAAGGAGCCGGCTCCTCTGCAGACGATTCTACCCCCTGCAGCTTTGGCTGCAACTCAGGACCCAGTGGACTTGCATCGCCGTTTACGGGAGGCGCAGCGGGAGGATGGGTTTGTAGCGCAGAGGGTGCGGGAGTTAACACCCAATTCCCCCTGGACATTTCAAGACGGTCTGCTTCGGTACCGGGGGCAGCTGTATGTTCCCGCTGGCCCAGTGAGAGGGTTGATTATGACCCAGTGTCATGACTGTCCAGTGGCGGGGCATTTTGGCCTGTTCAAAACATTGGAGCTGGTCTCTCGGACATTCTGGTGGCCACGCATCCAAGATGATGTGCGTTCCTATGTGGCCACCTGTGTCCGGTGTCGTACGGCCAAGGGGGTGACTGGAGCCCCACCAGGATTACTGCAACATTTGCCCACGCCTGAGAGACCCTGGGGTGCCGTGTCCATTGACTTTGTAACTCATTTGCCTTCCTCTGCTCGCTTCACGGTAGTCATGGTGGTGATGGACATGCTCACCAAGATGGTCCATTTTGTACCTTGCACTAGGGTGCCCACTGCCCAACTTACGGCCCAAATGTTTATCAGCCACGTGTTTAGGTTACATGGGCTTCCGGATCGGGTGGTCTCTGACAGGGGAACACAATTCACAGCCCGGTTTTGGCGGGAATTGATGTCGGCCCTGAATGTGTCCGTGTGCCTCGCATCGACGCAGCACCCCCAGACCGATGGAGGCACAGAAAAGGTCATAGGGATACTGGAGCAATACCTGAGGTGTGTAGTGGCGGATCGCCAGACTGATTGGTCCAGGTTCCTCCCTGTAGCGGAGTTTGCTTTCAACAACTCCCGCCACTCCTCAACCCGGCTCCCGCCCTTTTTCGCCAATTATGGCTTCCATCCTCGCTTCTTTCCCTTGACCCTCCAAGATTCCCCGGTGCCTGCTGCTGAGGACTTTCTCTCGGAGCTGCAGGCGGTCCACGAGATGGTGAAGAGGTACCTGAATAAAGCCAAGGAGGACTATAAGAGGGTGGGTGACCCCTCCAGATGGGATGTGCCCCCCTTGGTGGTGGGGGATCAGGTGTGGCTGTCCACGAAATATGTAGCCTCCAAATTACCCAGACACAAATTAGATCCCCGGTTCCTGGGTCCTTTTCCCGTTGAACGGGTGATCAATCTGGTGGCCTACCGGCTCACCCTGCCGGCCAACTTGCAGGTTCACCCTGTGTTTCACCGTTCGCTGTTAGTCCCTGTCCCTCCCGATTGTCCGCTCCGTCCCAATGTTCCCGTGTTTCCTGCCCCGTGTGTTCGTGACCACATCCCTGAAGCTATGGTACATGACATTTTGGATTCCCGTTGGGTGGACGGTTGCTTCCAGTACAAGGTGCAATGGGTGGAGGGGGACCCTGATGATTGTTCCTGGGTGGAAGCGGCGTTGTTGGACGCTCCCGACCTTATTCGGGATTTTCACGCCCAGTTCCCCCAGAAACCACGTCCTCTCCGCTGGCAGATGGGGAGGGGCCTTCCGCGGGGGGATGGTGTTGTGATTCCGTCTGAGGCCCCTCAGGGAACGGCTGATCCTCTGCCGGCTTCCTGCTCAGAGGGGGAGGATGAGGAACAGGAGGTTCAGGCAGATGGGGAGGAGGAATCTCAGGCTGAGGGAGAGGGAGGACAGCCAGAGTCCCCCGAGAGGGAGCTCTCCCCAGCAAGCAGCCTGGATTCCTTAGATGAAAATGCACAAGCAATAATTGATCTCCGGCAGAGAAGAGCAACACAACGAAGGGGACAATTAGCCAGGTACTTTCAGCACTAAAGAGGCAACAGTTGGGTTTGGGTGTGGTGCTCTCTGGAAAGGCTGAAAAGGCAGACCCACCCTTCCTGGCTTGTGGGGTATTATCTTTGGGAGTCCTGGGACCTGACTGTGATCTTTGGCGTCTTGGAATTCTGGTTTGTGACTTTGAATACTGAAACCTTGGTGGGGAAAGGTGTGGGTCTTATTCTCTACAGTGGTGGGTGTGCCAGCAAGAAGTCTGCTGTATTGTCTGGCCATCAGGACTCTGCTGTGAAGTCTCATAGCCTGCCTGTTGGGAAGAATAGGTTTTTCTCTGTGTTTATTTTTCAAACTATAAAGTGCTTTTGCTTTTACCAGCGTGTCTGGCTGCTTTTTCCAGTTGGTGTTGAAGTCTGGGAGCACCCAGACAGAACAAATACAATGGGCAATCTATGTGGCGACCTATGGTGAAGCCTCAATCCAGTGTCCAAGCCCAGGCCCAGGTCGTAACTGGTAGCATACGAGAAGCTGAGAGGAATCCAATTGACTTGGGCCCAAAAGCCTGATCCTTGCCCTCCACAAAATGGCTTCCAAAATGGCTCACAAAATGGTGCTTGTGCCAAATTCAAGCTGATGACTGTTGAGCCTCCAAAATAATGTTCATATCTAAGCAGTTAGCTTTCACCTCATCAAAAGCCAACAAGGATTCCTGGTGCTGGAACAGAGACCAGACCACCTGTCAAAATTACAAGGGCCAATCTGAATTCAGCAGTGTACTCAAATAAACCGCCAATGGTCAAAAAGAAATGGCAGACAAAGACGAGCCTTGTTGCACACACAGGGCAAGGAGGGAGGCCGCAGGCTAGCTGATGGAACTACTAGAATGGCGGGCAAAACAGCTGGGTGCCAATAAAATAAGGCACTGCTCAGCAGGCTGGCCCAAAACTACAAGGAGGGCAGGAGATGTTCAAACTGCCCTGCTCCTCAGAGATCCCGTCAAAGGCAAAGACAAAAAAACCAGAAGGTAAGTAGCAAACGCTGCAGCCTGCTTGAACATCCAAAGGCACTGGATGTTCTAATCATTCCATTAAAAATCCAGGAAAAGTCCTAGGAAAAGGTTGGAAATGTCAACTAAACCCAAAGCTCACCGGAGCAAAGAAAAAAGCATCCAAGAGCTGAGGACTGAGTTGAACAACTGAGGAAACATCATCAGATAGGCAGATCCTCAGTAAATTCAACCCAGTCCATAGAGCTATGGGACTAAAGCAACCCATTCTGGACTCTCCCCTTGATACAATGGAAAGCAATAAGGCAAAAGAGAAAAATCATCAATGAAAGCCCTTCTCCTCTGCAAAACAACAATAGGGGTTCAAAAATCACTCTTGCCTCTCTCCCTAAGTCTCGGAGAAGAACCTTAGAATCCAAACACCATCATAGTGCTTGTCATATGGATCCCTGATAGGATACCATTCAAGAGGGTCAGCACTGTGACAGGGAAGATCTGTTTCAAATCTAGATTCTAATAGTTGACTCTACCCTTTTTTAGTGTGTACTCAACCCATCAAGAATATATATTTAAAAATCAAAGCTGCATTACAACCATGTCTTTCAGCTTCTAAACAGTCAGCTGCTTTTCAAAGTCAGTTTTGCTCTTATAGTTCGATCTCCAAAAATTTCAGGACTTTCAAGATATTCAAAATTATTATCAGAGCTTTGTCCTTCTTTTGGGATAAAAAAAATGACAGGAAAGAGCAACTGATGGTTGGAATGAGTAAAACCTACTGGTAAATATACAAGATAATTAGCCTCAAGAGGAAGGTTTTCTTCAGATTTGATAGGGAATTTATTTAAATTATTCCTTTACATGATTCATTTTAAGATCTTAACATTTTTGTGAGGTCAAACATAAAGTTAGAGTAAATTTAATGACAATAAACTGTCCGGAATAATGTAAGTAATAGCAAAGAACTACAGCTAAAAATATTGTTAAATTGAATGATGGGAAAAAGTGGAATGAAGTGCATATTTTGATTGGAAGTAAGTTGTTAGCAGGTCTCAATTTCCATATATGGAAATATAAAAACCAGCAATGAGGATATCCTCTCATATCAAACTACTTATGTACAATATTAAAAGTAATCTTCTATCAGATGAATAATAGATATATATTAGTAATTGTGAAAAGTTGAGTTATCTGAAAGTTGCTTTCAAATGATTAGAGACTTGAGTACTTTTAATGTATTTGCAATTAAAAAAGTGAAATAAAGATTCTTGGACTTTCAAACTTCACAGTAAAATCAGTGAAGAGGTTTTGGAAGTATATTTTCTTAAAATTTGAGTTTCAATATAAAATAGAATTCGATATAGAAAGAACACCCGTGGTTCATATTTCAGACATACATTTTCAAGAGGTTATGTGTGTCTAAAGCAGTTATGAAAATGCAAAAAAACCTTATTGATACAGTTAACTAATTTAAATTCATAGCACTAGCATTAAATACTTCAAATAAGATTGGTAAATCATGAAGTAAGTTGAGTCATGGGATAAATATGAGAATTAAGGATTTGTCTCCATTTGAGCATGAGATGGGTGGTCTCCAAATTTGATTTATATATACAGTGGTACCTCAAGATACGAACCCCTCGTCTTATGAACAACTCATGATACGAACCCGGGGTTCAGAAATTTTTTGCCTCTTACGAACTTTTTTCGAGTTACAAACCGGCGTTCGGGAGACAGCTGGGAAGCCGCGCGGCTGTTTTAAAAGGTGACAGCCGGGCGGCGGGGCTTCCCAGCAGCCTCCCGAACGCCGGTTCATAACTCGAAAAAGTTCGTAAGAAGAGGCAAAATTTTTCTGAACCCCGGGTTCGGTTCGGGAGGTTGCTGGGAAGCCCCCCAGCCCGGCGGTGACCTTTTAAAACAGCCGCGCGGCTTCCCAGCTGTCTCCGAACGCCGAACGCGGAAGTTCGGGTTTGGCATTCGGCTTCGGGAGACAGCTGGGAAACCGCGCGGCTGTTTTAAAAAGTCACAGCCGGGCTGGGGGGCTTCCCAGCACCCCCCGAACCCCAAACTTTTGCCGAACTTCCGGGTTTGGGGTTCGGGGGGTGCTGGGAAGCCCCCCAGCCCGGCGGTGACCTTTTAAAACAGCCGTGCGGCTTCCCAGCTGTCTCCGAACGCCGAACGTGGAAGTTCGGGTTTGGCGTTCGGCTTCGGGAGACAGCTGGGAAGCCGCACGGCTGTTTTAAAAGGTGACCGCCGGGCTGGGGGGCTTCCCAGCACCCCCCCGAACCCCAAACCCAGAAGTTCGGCAAAAGTTTGGGGTTCGGGGTTGGGGGGTGCTGGGAAGCCCCCAGGCTGTTTTAAAAGGTGACAGCCGGGCAGCAGCGACTTTTTTTGCGGGGTTTTTTTTGGTTGCATGGATTAATTGACTTTACATTGTTTCCTATGGGAAACAATGTTTCGTCTTACGAACCTCCCCCTGGAACCAATTAGGTTCGTAAGACGAAGTATGACTGTATATATAAATGCATGTATGTATGTATATATATATACAGTGTTCCCTCGATTTTTGCGGGGGTTACGTTCCAAGACCTCCCGCGAAAGTCGGTTTTCTGCGAAGTAGCGGTGCGGAAGTAAAAACACCATTTTTGGCTATGGACAGCCAAAAACTACCCCCAGGCACCCTTTTTCAAGGCAGCGCAAGGAGCCGGGCTTGAAATTAGGGCAGGGAGCGACGAAAGTGCGGAGGCCGGCAAAGATTGCTTTGAATGTCGGCTGCCCCTGCCCCCCCAGCGCCTCTGGCCCCCTCACCGCTACCGCCCACCCGCCCGATCCACCCCTTTCACCGGCTTTCTTGGGACACGGGTCCTCCTGCAGCAGCGCTGGCGGCTACGGCTTCTCATCCTCCTCATTCGGCCGGTAGCCACTCTGAGCGCTTTGAGAATGCCCGCCCCGCCCCTCTCACAGTCCCTTAGCTGAGAGCGCTTTCATCCCAGCTATCAGCGAGGGGGCTGCAGGAGAGGTGGGGGCAGGCGTTCTCACAGAGAGGGAGAGAGAGAGGGAGAAAGAGAGAGAGAGCAAGAGGGGGAGAGTGGAAGGTAGAGAGAGAGAAAAAAATTATAGAAAAAGGGAGAAAAAAGAGAAATGAGAAAATGATTGAAGCAGAGAATTGCAGGAAAGAAAGAGAGAGAGAAGTGACTCTTGGTGATGACATATGATGTCATCGGGTGGGAAAAACCGTGGTATAGAAAAAAAAACGTGGAGTATTTGTTTAATTAATATTTTTTGAAAAACCGTGGTATAGCTGTTTCGCGAAGTTTCAACCTGTGAAAATCGAGGGATCACTGTATATATATGCATGTATGTATGTATGTAAGTGAATAAGTAAGTAAATATTTATTGCTTATTAAAATGTTATTTGGCCATTAAGTGATCAATGGTAACCTTATTGCAAGGATTACTCTGATTTAAGGGAATATACAAGTATATGTACATCAGTCACTGTTTATATTACAACATCCTCTCTTACATTCATATCCTGATGCCATATTTTCATCATTCAGTGATACAAGAGCTTTAAAGAGCCTCTGAACTACACGCGTCTGCTCACATTCTTCTGAAATCAAAATGTTTAACTTAGATTAATAACACATTACTATTTATTGTTCCAATGCACGTTTTATTAGGCTGTAGATCTTAGTTTTATTATTCTAATAATTTCATTGGAAAAACATGATTAGCATATATCCTTACCTCCAAAGCAGCCAACAGAGAAAAGCAGAAACATCTGTTTCCATGGGAATAACATCTCTGACTATAAGGTTAGTTGTTGTCCAGCCTCAAATGTACACGTTATTTGTCCACACAAAATCCTTAATCTGTTAAAACATGAATACAAAAATATTTTATTTGCCAGAGTCACAGTAAAGAATGAAAAAATGTATATTAAATGTACTATCAAATATTATAGGTAGATGAAGAATATTCCCTGTTAAGATCTGAAAATTTAGATTACAAAAGGGGATTATTAGATTACAAAAGGATTGGTGGGACCTTCTCTTCCCAATTTCATCCTGTCCCACAGCCCTAGGACCTAAGGCCTTTTCTATCTTGGCGTACAGATTATGAAATCCGACCTACCAACCTATGTTGAATTTTAAAATCAACTTGAAATTGAAACAACATGTATGTAAACTATGCTGCTTGTGATTAAAGAATGCTGGACCTTCAGAGAAGTTATGGAAAACTGAAGACAACTCTGGAAAAGCAAGCCAACAACTGTACCAAAGACCACTTTAGTAGAACAATTTGCAAGAGGTGCAAAATTCAAGTTTAAGAAAGGACACAGGATTATCTATTAGTGCCTGAAATATATATAAAAAAAACCAGACAAATAGAAAATATTGATTTTATAGAAGAAATGGACTGGTGGAGAACAGCAAAGGACACAGGTTAACAGTTTTCTATACTCTATTTACAGTATTTTCAACATGTACTATGAACAACATGAACATGAGGACCTTACTAGGTGGGCAATATAAGTATCAAAATAACCTATATAATAGGATAAACAGGATACAAAAAATACAATCTATAAAGCAGCTTATGTTTGTTGATGCAGACCAGGAAACAATATCAAACACATGAGGAAAATTCAGAAAATTAAAAAGAGTAGCCATACCAACAAGAATACTGTAGTTAAAATTCATCTGACATTTTACTCATTGCTTGTGTACTATAAGAAATGCTAATTATCTTCTCTAATTTTGTAGGAGAATGATCTAAAACAAAAGACCATTAAAAACAACTGACACAGTCTGAAGAACCATAATAATATCATTTAGGACTTAATCAGTATGATTCAATTAAGCTGCAACTAAAAAAAGTAGTGGGCCCTAGTTAATTAGAATGATCTGAAACTGCACTTTCTTGTACTTTGAACTGAGATGAAAAAGAAGGCAAAATGGGTTAACTGATTAATTTTATAAGGAAATGGAATTAAAACAAAAGAATATCACTGAAAACAAAGAAAATCATTTGGCGGTTTATAAACATAATGAGACCTAAAAATAACAATTTGATGCAGTAATGCTTCAATAAAAAAAAGAATTCAAGAACAAACAAACCAATCACATGGATTTGGACGACACTAAACAAATACAGATGCTTAAATAAAACTATGAATCGGGACTAGATCCTAATGAGGAATAAAATAAACCATGGCCAAGGTATGAGATTATTTAGACTTTTATTGTACTTGGTAATAAATATCAATTTACCAAGTAATATTATTTACAAACATGCACAACATGAGGCTGAGAATGCATGAATTTAACTTAAAGAATGCATTAATTTAACTTTTTCTTATGCTAATTGTATTGTCTGATTTTGTAAGAAGTGACTTTGTAGGGGCTATAAGAAAGGGCATGTATGGGGAAAGCCATTTGCACAGAGGTCAATCATGAATACTTCTAAGGGTGATGATAGTGCTCTCTAAAAGCACAGAAATAAGGCTGCAACAGAGGTGAAAAAATTGGGAAGGTGGGGCACTGCTGTTAGCCAGCAGTGGGGATGACAAGATAGGCAAGAGAGAATTAAAAAAAAACCTTTTTTTCACCTTCTTCACTCCTCAACAACAGCAGCATGCAATGCTAGCTCTGTGGTAACCTCCTGAAAGCAACTAATCGCAGATAGATAAATAAGTACCACTTTGCTGGGCAATTAATGGGGACATGAAAGGTGCCTTCAACTGGGCGATGATGATGCTTCATTGATTCTGATACAAAAGCAGAAATAGCAATGCCAGCCGCATGAGGGCAGTGATTCTGATGGTCTCGTTCCTGAGGCACAATAAGAGAATGACAGTAAGAGGAGGAAATGGTTAGGGGGGGATTTTATTATTACAGTATTTATTTATTTCAAAGATGGAAAGAAATCACATCATCTGGGACTGGATGGATGAGTTTAGGTTGTACATTAATTTTAATGTCAAATGCAATATACAGTGTTCCCTCAGTTTTCGCGGGGGATGCGTTCCGAGACCGCCTGTGAAAGTTGAATTTCCGTGAAGTAGAGATGCGGAAGTAAATACACCATTTTTGGCTATGGACAGTATCACAACCCATCCCTTAACACTTTAAAGCCCTAAATTACCATTTCCCATTCCCTTAACAACCATTTACTCACCATTATTACTGGTATTCACCATTGAATAAGACACTTAGTAATCCTGATATTTATAAACATAAATGCCGCGCTCGAAAGGATGGGGAGATTTGGAGACCAGAAGAGAGCACCCCTCAATAAGATCCTGATGCCCTGTTGCCCTGGAATGTCTTTCGGGTGGTTTTTATTTGGGAAATATTATCGAGCAGACTGAGACTGAGACGGAGCAGACTGAGCACCAAGACTGAACAAGACTGGACCTTCAGTACTAAATCTGTTCCCGGGACGTTGTGGCGCCAAATGGTGGGGGCATCCGTCGTCGGGGGGACTATTAAAACGGAGGCCATGGCGCAGGTCTGGAGCCGGAAAGACTATTGTGAGGGGAGAAGTCACCCAGGAAGAACAGCGGCCATTGGAAGGCGACTGAAGCAAACGACAGGAGAAAAGAAGAACATAAGGTTAAGGAAGTTGGGGGAAATAATAACTAAGCCATATGGACTTGGACTGGGGTTGCTGGTCAGGGGTCTGGGCCAGCATTTTGGTGATCCTTTCCCCCAGAAACCTGGACAATTACTAAGTGGACGATTATATCAAACCATTTACCTAGACCTTGGCACCTTCTCTTTCTGACTATTTAAGAACTGCTGACTGACTCTTTTTTCTATATTTTTCTATATTTTTATATTTTTATATATTATATTCTTAACTATTTTTATATTTTTCTACATTTTATCCGTTTTAATATTTAACTAATTAATTAATTGGGAACTGTATTTTATATATTTATAGTTTTTAAACTGCTATCAATTTAATCTATTTTTATTATTAGGGGGTTTCTAAATTTAAATGGATGACTGGGATAGAGCTATCTGTGTGCATGAGTTGAATGGCTGGTATGATTGGAATGGCTGGGGTGGGTGGGGTTACGGTATGGATGAGATGAATGGTAATAGTATAAATGGCAGATTTGGCCCACCTGACGCTCGAGAGGCGGGAGGGGATGGGGCACCGATCTCTGGGATGGCAGAGGGTCGGAATATTCCAGTGTTGCTGGGGAGAGGCAGATATGGCGGGGGCCACGGGGTTAGCCGTTCCAGGGGAACGAGGGATCGTTGCTTAATAACGATCCCTTGTTCTGGCTCCGTGAGCCCAATCTTGGGTACTGTTGATGAATGTAACTCTGGCCCTGGGCTCAGGCTGCTGCTGCTTAATGCCAGGTCGGTGGTAAATAAAGCTCTCCTCATCCGGGATCTGATCCTGGATGAGGAGGCCGACCTGGCATGTATTACTGAAACCTGGCTGGGCCCAGAGGGAGGTGTTCCTCTCTCTGAAATTTGCCCAGCCGGGTTTCAGATATGGCATCAACCTCGACCCCAGGGAAGGGGGGGAGGAGTGGCTATTATAGCCAGGGAGAGCCTTTGCCTACGTAGACTCATTGCTCCGGAAATTGCGGGTTGCGAGTCACTCTTGATGAAGTTGGACTTAGGGGTTCAGGTGGGCTTATTTCTCACGTACCTGCCTCCCAGCTACGTGTCAAAAGCCCTGCCTGTGCTACTCGAGGAGGTAGCCGGGTTGGCGGTGGAGTTCCCCGGACTTATTGTCCTGGGGGACTTCAACCTGCCGTCACTCGGCGAAACCTCTGGGTTGGCACAGGAGTTCACGGCCACCATGACAGCCATGGACCTGACTCAAGTAGTACAGGGTCCGACTCACGAGGGAGGGCACGCACCTGACATGGTATTCCTTTCTGAGCAACTGAGTAATGATCTGAGACTAAGGGGCTTAGAGGCATTGCCTTTGTCATGGTCAGACCATTTTCTACTACGGCTTGACTTCCTGGCTCCAATCCTTCCCCGCAGGGAGGCGGAACCATTTAAGATGTTCCGCCCCAGACGCCTGATGGACCCAGAGGGCTTTCAGACGGCGCTTGGGGTTATACCAGAGGCACTTGTCCACAGTTCGGCAGAGTCTCTTGCGGAAGCCTGGAACAAGGCCGCAGCTGAGGCTCTTGACCGGATTGCGCCTTTGCGACCTCTCCGAGGCGCTAGACCCCGTAGAGCTCTATTGTTCAACGAGGAGCGCTGGGAGTTGAAACGCCAGAAGAGACGTCTAGAGAAGCGATGGAGGAAGAGTAGGTCTGAATCCGATCGAACACTTGTAAGAGCTTTTATTAAGACTTACAAAGTGGCGCTCAAGGCGGCAAGATGCACGTACCATGCTGCCTTGATTGCATCAGCGGAATCCCGCCCGGCCGCTCTGTTCAGGGTGAGCCGCTTCCTTCTTAATCAGGGGGGAGTTGGGGAGCCCTTGCAGAGCAGTGCCGAGGATTTTAACACGTTTTTCGCTGATAAAATCGCTCGGATCCGGGCCGACCTCGACTCCAATTGGGAAACAGAGTCGACTGACAACGAGTCAGTCGAGGTGACTGGGGCACGTACTTGTCCACCTGTCTGGGAAGAGTTTGATCTGGTGACACCTGATGAAGTGGACAAGGCCATTGGATCTGTGAGTTCCGCCACCTGTTTACTGGATCCGTGTCCCTCCTGGTTGGTCTCGGCCAGCAGGGAGGTGACACGGAGCTGGGTCCAGGAGATTACCAATGCTTCCTTGGGGAGGGGAGTCTTTCCAACTCTCTATAAAGAAGCGCTCGTGTGCCCCCTCCTCAAGAAGCCTTCCCTGGACCTAGCCGTACTTAATAACTATCGCCCAGTCTCCAACCTTCCCTTTATGGGGAAGGTTGTTGAGAAGGTGGTGGTGCTCCAGCTCCAATGGTCCTTGGAAGAAGCCGATTATCTAGGTCCCCAGCAGTCGGGTTTCAGACCCGGTTACAGCACGGAAACTGCTTTGGTCGCGTTGATGGATGATCTCTGGCGGGCCCAGGACAGGGGTTTATCCTCTGTCCTGGTGCTCCTTGACCTCTCAGCGGCTTTCGATACCATTGACCATGGTATCCTTCTGCACCGGCTGGAGGGGCTGGGAGGGGGGGGCACTGTTCTTCAGTGGTTCTCCTCCTACCTCTCCGGCCGGTCGCAGTCAGTGTTAGTGGGGGGTCAGAGGTCGACTCCGAGGTCTCTCCCTTGTGGGGTGCCTCAGGGGTCGGTCCTCTCCCCCCTGCTATTTAATATCTACATGAAACCGCTGGGCGAGATCATCCGAGGGCATGGGGTGAGGTATCATCAGTACGCTGATGATACCCAGCTTTACATCTCCACCCCATGTCCAGTCAATGAAGCAGCGGAAGTGATGTGCCAGTGTCTGGAGGCTGTTGGGGCCTGGATGGGTGTCAACAGACTCAAGCTCAACCCGGATAAGACGGAGTGGCTGTGGGTTCTGCCTCCCAAGGACAATTCCATCTGTCTGTCCATTACCCTGGGGGGGGAACTATTGACCCCCTCGGAGAGGGTCCGCAACTTGGGCGTCCTCCTCGATCCACAGCTCACATTAGAGAACCATCTTTCAGCTGTGGCGAGGGGGGCGTTTGCCCAGGTCCGCCTGGTGCACCAGTTGCGGCCCTATCTGGACCGGGACTCATTGCTCACAGTCACTCATGCCCTCATCACCTCTAGGTTCAACTACTGTAACGCTCTCTACATGGGGCTACCTTTGAAAAGTGTTCGGAAACTTCAGATCGTGCAGAATGCAGCTGCGAGAGCAGTCATGGGCTTACCTAGGTATGCCCATGTTTCGCCATCACTCCGCAGTCTGCATTGGTTGCCGATCAATTTCCGGTCACAATTCAAAGTGCTGGTTATGACCTTTAAAGCCCTTCATGGCATTGGACCAGAATATCTCCGAGACCGCCTCCTGCCGCACGAATCCCAGCAACCGATTAGGTCCCACAGAGTGGGCCTTCTCCGGGTCCCGTCAACTAAACAATGTCGGTTGGCGGGCCCCAGGGGAAGAGCCTTCTCTGTGGCGGCCCTTGACTCTCTGGAATCAACTCCCCCTGGAGATTAGAACTGCCCCTACCCTCCCTGCCTTCCGTAAAGCTCTTAAAACCCACCTTTGCCGTCAGGCATGGGGGAACTGAAACATCTCCCCCGGGCATGTACAATTTATGTATGGTATATTTGTGTGTGTGTCTGTTAGTATATTGGGGTTCTTTTAAACTTTTTCTTGTTAAATATTTAAACTATTTGGATTTGTTATGATTGTTTATGCCATGTTGTGAGCCGCCCCGAGTTCGCGGAGAGGGGCGGCATACAAATCTGAATAATAAATAAATAAATAAATAAATAATAAAATATTAACAATAATTATTTATTTTGTTATTTATTTGCAAAAATTATTAGTTTGGCAATGATGTATGACGTCATCGGGCGGGAAAAACCGTGGTATAGAAAAAAACCCGCGAAGTATTTTTTAATTAATATTTTTTGAAAAACCGTGGTATAGGCTATTCGCGAAGTTCGAACCCGCGAAAATCAAGGGAACACTGTATTAGTAATGTTCATTAAAATATTCTTAATATAGTCAGGCAATTGTCTTTTAAAGCAGGTTCAAATGCAAATATGAGTGCTATCTGACTCTTGCAAACGCGGAATGTTCTCAGAGTGAAGATAATTTGACAACAAATACTGCAAAAAAATTATGGTACAAGTTACAGGAAAATAGTGCTGCAAAAGGTTAGGTTTTTCGTCCTCACATATTTAATTGAAATAAAACCTACTGACAATAGATTTATTTGTGATAGATTTTGATCCTAAAAGAACCCCCACTTTAGTGCAAAATCAAGACACATGGAAGATACAAAAACCAAATTATTTCATGATGGTTTGCATCTATATACGGCATAATTTATGCAACTTTTTTCTAATTTAATGTCCTATCAAGATAGAAAAAACGTAATTCTAATTCATTGTAAATTTTATAACTTACTGTGGTAAATTTGAAGCTCTTTCCTATTGCTAGATATTAAAAGGGCTCAAGAAAATATCCAGCAACTAAAATCATTTTCTGACTGGTAAATTGTTGCTCACAAAATATCTAATCTTAGAATAAAAAACACATGTATTATTTGAACCCATAGTGAATGACTCCAAACATAATATTTATAGTAAGATTGTATTTAGTAGTACTCAGCCTGCAAAATGAAAATCATCCAGGTATGCATTCCAATCTTTTTTTTTAATTAAAAATATAAAAGGAATACAGTGGTCTTCCCAAAACATTTTCAATGAAGCCATTGTTCAGCCATGGTGCATAATCCCTTCAACAAACTTAATCAAGCTATTCTAATTTTAGGATTAATTTCACAAAGTAATCACATAAGGGAAATTGCTAATAATAAAAATAGCTGCCATGAGGTAGATGTCCTCAGTCTTCCAGCATATTTGTAGTTGTCTTGCTCTCTACAGACATCTGGGAGAAATACATGGCACACAGCTAAATTATTTGTGGGACCAGCTGTCTCCAATTATCTCTGTTCATCTCTGGCAGGGTAGAGCATACTTTAGATCGCTTTTAGAAAAAGAAGAAGAAAGACACCTAGCAGAATCCAGAAAATATGCCTTCTATATAGCATGTATCTATGGCATACCACTCCCTACCAAGTTCAGGCAGCTCTGAATCTACTGACCTTTTGAAAGCCCTGGCTGAGACTAGAACTGTTTTCTCAGACACTGATCCAAATTGTGAGATGAAACTGGCTAGAATGAAATATATCTGTAGTCTATTCAATAGTTGGCTTAAATTATTCAATTATTCCAGGACGGTTGTGTGCTTAGATTCTGGATTGTGCTATGCTTTTTGTTCCTTTGTTTTTTATGCTTCCATCTAATTATAAGCTGCCCAGAGTCACCAGCTGTTCATCCTCCTGTTTTGTTAGATTTTGGAGCTACAATTATAGGTATTTCTACAGTACAAAGATTATCCTTGAATTATTCAAAGCAGTGAATATCCAAGGATAGAAGACTATTTAAGTTGGCCCTTATCTTTGTATTACACTGACATTCATCAGAGGACTACAATTCTATTTAACTTCTTCCAAATATGTTCCCCATCTGTTAAAAATGACTGGCCACATACTTATAATAATGAGATTCACTGGGACAAAAGATCTTTGACTCCCAAAATGTCAAAAATTTATTTGAAGGGTTGATAAACCCTTTCCTCTGGGTTTACCTGCAAAATACCCTAATTTTTGAAATGTATTTGAAAAACAGTATGTTTGTACAATTGCTACCCCAACATTCCTATATATCTGTACTATATCCTGCAGCTCAGGTCCAGATAAAATTCCATTATCATGAGTCTGATCAAGAATTTAAGTCTTGGGAACGTGTGAAACTTTGAAGAATTTTGTTTTTTAATTTTGGCTAATGAAATAAATGGAAAAATAATAAATAAAATAAATACAATTAATTGAAGAGGAACTTTTCTTCAAAGTGCCAGATTTTGGAACAGTTGCCATTTTGATCCAGATAATAAAAGGTATCTTGGCACATAGTTTATAGTTTATTAGATTTGTATGTCGCCCCTCTCTCCAAAGACTTGGACATGTAATCCCTTCCCCTCGGTTGAATGTTTAATTAAGCAATTAACTTATAGTTACTAAACAAAATTTTAGACCACATGTTAAACATCCCTATGGGAATACATCTTCTTATGATCTAAACACAAAATATTTAAATCATTACCTGCAGCAAAAACGTATCTCTTTTTCCTATATACGGGGGGGGGAGGCATTTAATGCTCATACATACACTACAAGAGACAGGAGAAGACAAAACAACTCCCCATCACCTCATTTACAGGCTCGTTCACATGACAATACATGACGATTTAACACTAATTATTCAGATTTGTCATAGTGGTGATAATAAATAAATAATAATTTCTTCTTTGATGGTAATTGTTTAGAGCTTAAGATAATTGGTTACCAGTATAAGAGCTTTTCAAATACTTTACAAAATGATTTTTCTGACACATATCTTCTCTTTATAGTTTACATATGGCAATCTCCTATGTTCTAAAAGTCTCCTAGACCTTAGAAGCTTTCTTGAATAAGAAGTGTTTTGACCAAAAAAAAGCTAGAGTTGGATTAGTAGAAGATAAAAGCCATGGGATAAAAATCTTTGCACTTTCTGTCAGAGAGATACATACCCTCTTGACCTCTGACCTAACAAGAAAGTAAAACTTATTTATTTATTTTATTTATTTATTGGATTTGTATGCCGCCCCTCTCCGCAGACTCAGGGCGGCTAACAACAATGATAAAAAACAACATGTAACAATCCAATTTAATAAAACAACTAAAAACCCTTATTATAAAAACCAAACATACACACAAACATACCATACATAACTTATAATGGCCTAGGGGAAGGAATATCCTAACTCCCCCATGCCTGGCGACAAAGGTGGGTCTTGAGTAATTTGCGAAAGACAAGGAGGGTGGGGGCCATTCTAATCTCGGGGGGGAGTTGATTCCAGAGGGCCGGGGCCGCCACAGAGAAGGCTCTTCCCCTGGGGCCCGCCAAACGACAGTTTGGTCGACGGGACCCGGAGAAGGCCAACTCTGTGGGACCTTATCGGCCACTGGGATTTGTGCGGTAGAAGGCGGTTCCAGATGTATTCTGGCCCAATGCCATGTAGGGCTTTAAAGGTCATTACCAACACTTTGAATTGTGACCGGAAACCGATCGGCAGCCACGGAGTGTTGCAGAAAGGTGGGCGAATCTAAGAAGCCCTACGATGGCTCTCGCGGCCGCATTCTGCACGATCTGAAGTTTCCGAAGTTTCCGAACACTTTTCAAAGGTAGCCCCATGTAGAGCACGTTGGAGTAATCGAAGATAATGGAATTATCTTTCTTTGACCTTTATGAACTCAGACCAAACTTACATTGGCTTTCTTTTTGAAAACTATTTCCATAGTTTTCAAATTACAAAATTTACACTGTAGAAATTACTTTTCTAAAAAATATACTACAGGTTATAATGTTCACAATTGTTATAATGCATTAGTCAGGTAAACATACACACAAAAGATTTTTTAGACATACCGTGGTATTCCGCACATCCAGTAGAAATCCAAGAAATCTGACTAAATTCTTAGTTTTATGTCGGGTTCCAATAAACCCCTCCATCAAATGTAAATATATTGCCATTTGATTTCCTCTTGTTTAATAAATGTATATTTAGGACTGCAGTCCACAAGTACAGATGGTTGCATTAATGTTAACCAAATCTATTAGTTTATAAACAGTAGAAAAGGTGCAGAGGATTGCTTTCCTGAGATAATATCATGAAACTGAGTAAATCCCCCTAAAACATTCCCTTTTTTCTCTACCATCTGTTTTTCCATTTATTTGTTGTAAAAAGGTTTGAAATGGGAAGGATTTACAGCCAGCAACTACTCAGTCAGTTTTGATCTGTTTGGAAATTGATTATTATATATCAAAAGAAAACAACTAATTCCTGCCCAAAAAGCTAGATGAAGGGCCTACTCTGCACAAGTCACATTCAAAACCCAGGTAAGTATTTCTCCCTCTGGGTCTACCCTAGTTTTGTTTATATGTATTGGGTTAGTTGCGTCATTCCCAATTATTACATGCCAACCTAATACTGGTAGACTGCAATTTATAACTGTAATGCTTCCAAAGCTAAAGTAATAATATTTTAAATTGCAGGTAAAACTCAAATAATATAATAAAAATACATAAGGATCCTAAAATTTGACAGAGGAGGTCATTTAATACTGATCAAAATGTTGGACATTATTTGTAACCCTTCCCCTCCAATATAATTAAGATGCTTTCCATGATTTCCAAAATCAAAATATACTCCTTGGGGATCTTATTAGATATTTGTGAACATTAGAAAACAGACTTAGCTAGCAGAAATTGAGACATGCCTACGGCTGATCCAAAATCTTATCCCAGTTGGGTTTTCTGCAACACAAAATGAATTGCAGTAAAGTTAAAAAGTAAACAGTAGAAACTCTAAAATTAGAGAAGGTTCACAGAAATGTTTGGGGAAATAGTATGTGCCTCTTGCTTATTCTTTGGAAAAACAAAATTCTTGTAGTTCAACACACTTTTTAAATTAATTTAACATAAGAACAATTGAATCAAAAAAGTTATTTAAAACTTCAAGCTTTTTTTTGTACCCCAATGGATTTTGCTTGGAATGTAGCAGTACAATTATTTCTTACCTCAGGAATGAACATCTGTTTTCTGATAATGTAAACAAAACATTTTGACAGAATATTAAAACAGTGATATTATTTTTAATAAACAGAATATGGTACTCAATTTATGAAGAGTACTTGATGGATAATTATCTTTCATTGCTGTTAATCACATGTTATATATTTTAGTAAGTAAGACTAGAGAAAGGCAAACTCATATTAGCATAAATAATACTTTCTCCAATTGTTCCTGTGCAACAATATTGTTAGGTTGAGCTAATACACAATGTCTAGTTCAAAAGTTCTCTCAGTGAGCTATGAGTGAACCTCAATCTGTGTCTCTCTGGTTTTAGTACAAAATCCTAATATTATACAGGTAGTCCTCGACATACAACCATTTGTTTATTTTATCAAAAAAGTGACTTAGGACCATTTTTCACACTTACAACCATACCCCATGGTCATGTGATCAAAATTCAAACACTTTGCCACTGCCCTGCATTGTCCCAGGGTCATGTGATCTTTTGTGACCTTCTGACAAGCAAAGTTAATTAATGAGATTCATTAGCAACTATGTTTCTAACTTAACAAATGTAGTGATTAATAACTGTGGCAAGAAATGAGATAAGGGAGCAAACTCACTTAACTGTCTCATTTAGCAACATAAATTTTGCACTCAATTGTGGTTATAAGTTGAAGAATATGTGTATGATCTCTTCATATCAATTAACTGCTAATTTGACAGAGCTGGGGGTTTGAACTTGTAAAATAATATTCCCTTCTTTGATGAAGACCAGGGGCACTTTTCTATTCTGTTTAAATTTATTCCCAACGGCTATATTACAACAGTGATTCTGAGCAGTTTAGAGCATTTAAAATCAACGTGATATAAAATTACAGCTGATATTATAAGTTGGGGTAGAAGACAAAAAAAATGGGGGGAAAAATTGCAGCCCTCTGTGGACATCAAAGCCGAGACAGCTAAGATGCCTGCCCCAGCAATCAAAATGAAAAGGGATGAGTATTGGTGGGAAAAAAGTCCTCAAAGCGGCTGAAGTTGAGTTTCCTCACCCTAGCACCTGGAACTGAGGAAAACCCCTGAACAAGTTCGGAAGAGTGGAATGGATGAGGGAATGGGAACAGGCCAGACTCCCAAAGACTCTGATGGAATCCTTGGGAGAATCCTTAAAACAGCTGAAGGAGAAATTTGACTGAGGCACCCTTTGTGATGAGGGGGCATTGTGCTGCCCAAAAGGGAGAGGGGTTGCAACTGAGCCCTCTGAAATGAGGAGATGCACCATGGAATGCAGCTTTCTCCACCCTCCAGAAGGAAAATGAACCCGAGCTGCTGCTGGTGCCGAGAGTGAAAATTACCTAATGTGAGTGAATGTAATCCACCCCTTCGTCCTCTCAATACGTCTCACAGATCCCAAAACGGGGACCCAGGGTACTTTTCAAGCCCTAATAGACTCAAGCTGCACTAGATACTTGGTTAACCTAACCATGGTCCTGAAACTGAGGATTAGAATGAAGAGACTGACCCACTTGATCAGATTCGAACAGGTCAATGGGTCCTTATTGCAGGAGCCTACGCCATGCACCTGACTGTACCAGTGAAGCTAGGGCTAATGGGCCACTGGGAAGCAATTTAATTTAATTTTAATTTAATTAATTCGATTTGTATGCCGCCCCTCTCCATGGACTCGGAGTGGCATACAATTCAATTCATAACAGTCCCCAGAATGACAGATGCTGTCATACTGGGGCTCTCTTGGCTAGACAAGTGGGACCCGACAATCTGATGTCAAGGGTGCACCCAGTGGCTGAGGATAGGAAGTGGACCCCAACCCCTTCTGCAACAGCAAATAGAAGCATTGTCCATGCAGGAAACCCCACTGAAGGCCCCACCAGAATAATGTGCAGCCACCTGTGACAAAACTCCAGAGGTCAAACAGATTCCCAAAGAATATTAGGACCTTGCAGAAGTGTTCAGTGAGGCCGAGTGATATGCCCTCCTCCCCCCCCCCCCCCGGCACCATTGAAATAATCCTCTGGGAAAAATTAACCAAACCCAAATTATACCCCATGCCATCCCAGGAAATGCAAGAAATGTGCAAATACATAGACAAAAACCTAGCAATCTTTATTCAAAATGTCTTTTCTTTGCACAGGCCACCTTCATGAAGTGAGGAAAGCCAAATATCAACTTCCGAAGTATTCCTGACATGCTGTCAAGTTGCCATAAGCAGAGGGATGAGGAATCGAGGAACTTGCATTTCAGTCAAAACAAAGCACATTCCAGCCGGCAACATCAAGGTAATCTCCAGGGTGACCCAGAGTGACCAGAAGGAGTGACTTCTACAATTTACAAAAATGTTTTGTTGGACAATGTGACTGATGACACCTTGGGGGAGGAGGAAATAGGGTCAGAGCAAGGTGCAAATTAAGTGAGGTCAGAGTAAGCTTCACTTGGTTTGTGCCGATATGAAGCTTCTAATAAATAACTGGATTTCTTTTGAAGCTTGGCTTGAGACTCTTGATTTAATTAGACCATTGGTCGGAACCTGACAAAAGGTGCATGGTAGTATAGACGGAGTATTGTTTTGACTTTTGTCTTTTATGAATGTTTTTTATTCTGTTTTAATCTTGCTTTCATCAAATTCTCTTTTATTACTCCAAAGTTTTTCACATGGTTACATAAATATTATAAATAATAAATGCATAAATATCTGCAATAAACATTTTAAAAAGAAATTATGAGGAACAAAGTGGAGAAAAACAAAGCAAAGCAATGATAAACATCAATGTCTATGAAATCATAAATTCTTCAGTTATTCAGGAGATTCTATATAAGTATAATTATACTCTAACACTACTGATAACATTTTAGAAGGGTATAATTACAGCTATGTATAGGTCATGAATTTAGGCAAAAAATAAAATGCAGCATGGTGCAGACTAATTACACGAAGATTATTTTTAAAAGTCTACTATGTTAAGCATTAAATGTTAAGGGTCAAGTGTCTGCAACCCATTTAACTGATTGTTCAAGATGGCAGCAAGATGAGAGTACTGATTCAAATTAGATTGTCCTCTTTATATGTTTTTGCTAGTAAGTTACAATTTGATTGATTTTTTTTATTAATACAGTAGACAAGATAATTAAAAATCTAACCCAAAATGTTTGTCAGTATCGCCTACTGAACTATTACATGAGAAGAACACTAATTTCTTTGCTGAAAAGCAAGAACCAAAGATCTAAATAAAAAGAATGCTATGTTTAGAAATAAAATACAAGGTCGGTAAATAAAATACATACACACATATGGTGCAATACAGTTAGTCCTACACTTGAAACATTTTTAAATAATATAATATTATTTACTGTTAAAGACTGCAGTGTGTTGTATGTCTTTTATAAACATGGATTTGTAAAAATAGTATATTTTTACATCCCAAATGAAGAATTAGTTTTTGCCCTAGAAGAAAATATTTTAAATGCCAGAAGAAACTTTTGGAAAACGTAACTCAAAGGAGCCATGCTCGAAAGGCATGATTTTCTGGAGATATGCAGTACTCTGTATAAATGGGGACTTCAGGATTACGTGATTGCTATGCAGAAAGGTTATATTTGTGCCAGGGAATTAATTCTGAAGCATCTTTTAGAATCAAATCCAAAGTACTGTAGAGCTACAGCACATCATCCTTTTCATATTAACACTTGAAAATCAGTGACATAAGATAAGATGTCAGGACAGCTTAGAATGGACAAGGGGTTTTCTTAATTATTTTTTTCAGCAATAGCTCTTATTTACAATGCTCTAAGCAGTTTACAGAGTTAGCATATTGCCCCCAACGATCTGGGTCTTCATTTTACCTACCCCGGATGAATAGTAGTAGTAGTAATAGTAGTAGTAGTAGTAATAATAATAATAATAATAATAATAATAATAATAATAATAACAACAACAACAACAACAATTTATTATATTTGTATGCCACCCCTCTCCGTGGACTCGGAAGGAAGGCTGAGTCAACTCCGAGCCTGGTGAGATTTCAACTGCCAAATTGCCTGCAGACAGCAGACAGCAGAAGTAACCTGCAGTACTGCACTCTAACCATTGTGCCACCATGGCTCATTTATGAAGTGGCTTGGTACAGATTCAGACATGTAATTGCGGCTTTGCTTGAACTGCTTTATTCCAGCATAAACATAACGTTAATACAACAGTCAGTATTCAACTGTCAAACCTCCTCGGGTTTCCCCTATTTAACTGCCAGCTGGCTGAGGAACGAACCAATGGTAATCCCTTATTTTCCCCGGTTGCTAGGTTACCGCCCCTCTCCCGGTGCCCTTTCCTGTTCTCATAACACTTCCTGTATGGAGCCTCTCTAGGCATCTCCTGTCGTTGGTCCTTCCATACATAACACTCCTCCCCCCTTACTCTGGAACATACATAATCCTTTAAGTAGGTGGGCTTCCGAACTATTCTACCCGAATGACGTAGTCCGTCTTCCCCTGCTACCTGACCTCGCCGAGGTTCGTGGAATTCTGGCTCTGCACTTAAAGGAACGGTAAACTGGGACGGAAGGTGGGTATCTACGTTACTGTCCAAGACCCCTGGACCTGCCATTTCCGAACGTACTTCATTATCCTCTCGCGGAATGGAACTATTATCTTCTATGAGTTTCTCTGCTTTGCGGAGACGGACCTGATCTAAGTGTCTACGCCATACCCTGCCATCCTCTAATTCAACTTCATAAGAACGAGGACCCGACACTTTCACTATGGTGGCCGGAACTCAGGTTGGACCTTCCCCATAAGCTCGGGCAAAAACCCGAGATCCTACTTCCAAGTTTCTAGGAGGAGCCTCCGGCCACGGAGAATTGTTTCCGTACCATGGGTGTAACCTGTCTAAAATTATTCTTAATTTTCGACCCATTAGCAGCTCCGCTGGGGTTTTTTGAGTGGCCACACATGGAGTGGAATGCTGGGCCAATAACATATCTGATAATTTCTTTGACCAAGACCCTTGTGGAAGTTTCTTAAGTGAATCTTTCGCTGACCGTACCATTCGCTCCGCCTGTCCATTACTAGCCGGGTGCCACGGTGATGTAAGGACATGACGGATTCCCGCAGCCGCTGAGTAATTTTCAAATAGGACCGATGTGAACTGTGGTCCGTTATCCGACACCACAATATCTGGGTATCCGTGGGTTGCAAACAATGCATTCAACGCATTGATAACTGCAAATGATTGGGTAGAATGTAAATGCACCACTTCCAACCATTTTGAATGGGCGTCCACAACTATTTAAAAAATTTGACCCAAGAAAGGCCCAGCTAGATCAATATGGAGGCGAGCCCATGGGCCTGCAGGGGGTTCCCATGCTAGTGGTGGTGCTCTAGGAGGTGAGGGTCTGTTTTCTTGACACCTTAGACATGCCTCTACACACTCTTCTATCTCGTGATCTATTCCCGGCCACCACACGTAGTCTCGGGCCAGGCCTTTCATCCTTACAATTCCGGGGTGCCCCTTGTGGAGAAGACTTAGCACTTGACGCCTAAGAGAGGGTGGAATAATTACTCTGGACCCCCTTAATAAAGAGCCCTTTTCCACTGATAATTCCGAACGGCACCTCCAATAACAGGAATATTCAGGTGCTTGCTCCTTTTTAGGCCACCCCCGGAGCGCCCACTGTCTTACTATAGCCAACGTTGGGTCACGGCTTGTCTGTTTTGCTACCTCCGATGCGACTAAAACTAATGGACTCTCCTCAATGGCTAGCACACAGGACACTGGCGCCGGGTCTTCCAAGATATCTGGAAGAGGACATCTACTTAACGCATCGGCATGGGCAATGTGCTTTCCCGGCCGGTGACAGAACTACAGGACTTTGGCAATTTCCTGCTAAAATTCCTAGTAAGGGTGTATGATCAGTTACAAGTTCAAATTTTCTTCCGTACAAATAATCGTGAAATCTTCGCACCCCTGCCACTAAGGCCAATGCTTCTTTGTCTATTTGCCCGAAGTTGCGCTCAGCCTTAGCAAGAGTTCTAGAAAAATACGCTAATGGGGCCTCCGACCCATTTAGAAGTCTATGACTTAACACAGCTCCTACTCCAAACTGGGAGGCATCACAAGTCAAAACCAATGGTAATGTTGGGAAATATTGAATCAATATAGTATTGGAGGTCAGAACATCTTTTACGGCCACAAAAGCGGCCTCTTCTCTGGGTCCCCAGTGCCAATGTGTCTTACTATCTAATAAGCGATGTAACGGTTCCGCTATTGATGCTTTGTGTGGAATGAACACAGCGTAGAAATTTAGCAATCCTAAAAAAGCTTGTAATTCCACTTTAGACTGAGGAGTAGGGGCTTCCCTGTTGGCTCTGGTTTTCTCAGGGGTAGGATGGATACCTTGTCCATCCACTATAAACCCTAAGAATTCTACTTTAGTAACTCCCAACACGCACTTACTCAATTTTAACTTCAACCCCTTCTCTTGAAATTTTGTTAAGACCGATTTAACTCTTGCTAATAATTCCGTCTCCGAGCAGGCGGATACTAGGACATCGTCGAAGTATGGCACGACCCCTTCCAATCCATAAAGAAGCCTCTCCATGAATCCCTGGAAAATTCCTGGGGCTATTGATACCCCAAACTGTAACCTTCGGCAACGAAACACCCCTCTATGTGTGACTATAGCTTGTGCTTCTGCAGTTTCACGGTCCACCGTAAGCTGTTGGTAGGCCTGCGATAGGTCTAACTTCGCATACAAATTACCCTTCCCCAGTGAGTGCAGAAGATGCTGTACTACTGGAAGGGGATAAGAATGGTGAGCTAATGCCTTGTTTATGGTACATTTATAATCCCCACATATACGAATTCCTCCGTCCGCCTTTACTACAGTTACGACAGGAGTTTCCCATACAGCTTGATCTATTGGCTCTAAAACTCCCTGGGCTATTAGCTTATCTAATTCCTCATCTACCTTTGGTCTGAGTGCCAAAGGTACTCGGCGGGGCTTAAACGTAGTGCACGCACTTTCGGATCCAAGCTGAAAGAAATAGGTGAACCGTTATAACAGCCTAGTTTCCCATCTGGAAATTCTTGGGCCAAGGTCATGAACGAAGAAGCCCCCCTTACCATATTTATTCCCGTTACTTCTAGGCCCAATGCTTGGAAACAATCCAACCCCAAATAGATTAGAAAATGGCCCATCCACCACTATTAATGGTAATTGTCCCTTAAATTTTTTGAACTGAACAGCAAAACGTCCTTCTCCTATCACTGGAATAGCGCGGCCTTGATAATCTTGTAGATTCAATCGGCATGGTAACAACCTGTTTTTTGACAATTTCGGAAAACACCGCTTAGCTGTAGACCACGACACCAGTGAGCAAGCCGAACCCGTGTCAACCTGCATGTTGCATGGCATGTGGCCCAGGCGAACAACCACTGTAATCTTTTCGGATGATGAGGAAGTTTCACTGACAACCGTAGACCTCTGCGATGGACGCATGTATATTATGTTGCAATCTTGACGTCGGTAATTCGAGTCCTTGTCGTTCCCTCGTCCTCCGCTACAGCTATTATACTTCTGGCTTGAGGCTGTTGAAGGTTGCTGTCGGCAGAATTGATAGGCTCTGGCTATATGGCCCCGTCCTCCGCATCTCCAACAATTAAAGTCTTTAAACGGGCAATTTGATCTAAAGTGATCTCCTCCGCACCCTCTGCATGGAGATGGTGGTCGTCTAGCTCGCTCAACTGGCTGGACTTTGTTTCTTGCAACAGCTAATTTGCAGACCTCTTCTTCTTCTAACCCCAAAGACCTTTCAATGTCTTGTGGAATTTGTTTTGTATTAACATCAGGAAGTAATGTGGTGGCATTTACAGTGCTTTCCATCTCTGCTAATGACTGCATTGAGAGCTCGAAAGCCCTAGCCTCCGCTAAAGCTGTCTTGAACGTTAAGTCTCTGATTGACAATAAACGGCATTTTAAACGGCCGTCTCTTACACCAAATACAAGTCGGTCTAGTAAATAATCTTCTAAGTTGTCAAACTCACAGTATAATGATGCGCATCGGAGAGCCGCTACAAAATCATTTATTGATTCTCCTTCTGTTTGATTACGATGGTAGAATTTATATCTCCTGGCACACCGGGAAGGTGCTGGGGCATAATGTTCCTGGAGGGTATTTAAGAACTGCTGCCATGGAATGTCATGTATTGGGTTGGGGGCAAATAGGGCTCTTGCTGTTTCGAACATTTTGGCTCCACATAACCCTAGAAAATATGCACGTTTCCTGTCGTCTGAGATTTCTGTGAACCCTTTAGCAATAAGGAAACAGTCAAATCGGGCCACGTATGAATCCCATGTTTCACTCTTAGGGTTGAAAGGTGGAAAATTAAGTTGTGTAGACATCATTTCCTTTTATTTAACTTAATTTCTTGGATTGTATACTTGCATGGAAATCCTCGTCACCAATGAAGTGGCTTGGTACAGATTCGGACACGTAATTGCGGCTTTGCTTGAACTGCTTTATTCAAGCATAAACATAACGTTAATACAACAGTCAGTATTCAACTGTCAAACCTCCTCGGGTTTCCTCTATTTAACTGCCAGCTGGCTGAGGAACGAACCAATGGTAATCCCTTATTTTCCCCGGTTGCTAGGTTACCGCCCCTCTCACGGGTGCCCTTTCCTGTTCTCATAACACTTCCTGTATGGAGCCTCTCTAGGCATATCCTGTCGTTGGTCCTTCCATACATAACAATTTACATGGTCAGATACCAAAATACTAGGATGTATCTTCTTCAGAGAAGCAAAAAAACACATTACAAAAATATTAAAATCATTAGTTTAAATAGTTCATTGAATATGGAATAATTTTATGAAATAGACAGGTGGAGCGAATTAGAAGAGGGTGAATTCAGAAGACTGCTTACTTTTTAAGAACTTATTTATGAGTAAAAAAAATCAAGTAAAACAATAATAAGGCATTATAAGATACCATATCATGTCTTCAACCAAGCTTCCATCTTATATTATACACTTGGCTCCCCTAACTCCTGGACCCTGGGGGAAGAACCAAGTTTTCAGGGCTTACTTAAATCCAACAGGGAGAGAAACAAGAGAATCCCAATGGAATAAAGTTGGTCGATAGGAAACATCCATAAGGTGATTGGATTCCATAAAGTGGCATTGTTTCATTGATGTCATCTAAAACATGACAACTCTAAAATGGCAGAGATACTAAATACAAATGTGCTTATAACTTGAATGAGATGCCCTACAAGTGAGGGAGATATTTAATTACTAAGGTTGTAAACTTTTCTGCTGTACTTTGTTGTTGCTACTTGCAACAAAGCATTACCTCATAAATTGGATTTTTTCCAACCTCGCAGTGCCTGAATATGTTAAGTTTTAACTCCCATAAACCCCAGCCAGGATAGCTGAATTATATAACTGGAAAATAATTGCATCTGAAATCTACCTCAGAAACTACACTAGGGAAACTACAAACTGTATTATTTCCTCACAGCAAAATGTTCTTTATAGGTTCACAGAATAATTGTGTTTTTTTTTTAAAAAAGGTTAAAGAAAGAATGTATGCTTGGCATAAAGTCCTGAGCTATCATAAAATACAAGTACTGTAGCTCTATTTTATAAAATTAAGTCCAAAGTATAATTTCAAGTTACCATAATCATTTCTCTGTTTGTAAAAAAACAAAAGTGCATACTGTTCCATTTTACAGCTTTATACAAGATTGCATAGAATAGTAATGTGGAGACGGTATGGAATTACCCAATGCATATTTGCCATGCATTGTTTTTATTAATTGTGCTAGCTCAGCTTTGAGCTTTACAATCATCAGCATTTTTTGTAAATATCAAAAGTGATTAAATTTCAGACTGCTTGAGTTAGATAATAAAATTTTAATGTAATATACCAGCATGGGATATTTTTAAAAAAGTTTAACTGGTTTATATTTCAGAAAAAAATGCAAAATAATTTAGATAAATGCACTTAAAATATCTAGTCATAGTATTTTTTAATCTTTGAAAATTATTACATTATGCATCTATTTTTCTTTCAGTAAACAATGAATTTCAGTTTCACTGTGCCAAGCACAGCAGTAAAACTTGATAATTTTACCTCTTCAAAACTATTATACTTAACTGTTAGCTGTTTCAAGATTCAAAAGCAAAAAGCAAAAATAACCAAAAAAAAAAAGGAAACTAGAAGATCAAGTAGAATTGAAGGAGGAAAACTAGCTTAAAGTGAGAAAAAGGTAAAATAGTTGGAGGTACTATGATAAATATGAATTGTATATTATTTCAAAATGTTAAGTTATGAAATGAAATTAAGAAAAGCATGTTTAGATGAGATAAAATTAAATTGTCACTGTTGGGGACAAGTTCTCTGACAAAAATGGAGTTGTTGGGGTTTTTTGGCCAAGAATGACAATATCTTTTTTCATAACTGATGCAAAATTTAAACAATGGAAAAAAGTTATATATAAATTTATATATAAAGGGGGGGAAGTCACAAGTTAAAAATAAGTGTGTTATAAGAAGCAAAGGAATAAAGGATTGAGTCTACTAGATTTGAAATTATATTTCACTGTTTGTAGTTTAGTCCAGATAAAATAATGACTGCTGCTAAGAAACAATAGATTTTAGAATAAGAAACTCATGATATGAAGTTAGGATGGCATGGATATTTAAACCCTATTTGGACAGGGAGTCTCTACTCATGCCCTTATCACCTCGAGATTCAATTACTGCAATACTCTCTACATGCGGCTACCTTTGAAGAGTGTTCAGAAACTACAAATTGTGCAAAATGCAGCCACACAAGCAGTCATGGGCCTTCCTAATCATGTCCATATTTCTCCAACACTCCGCGGTCTGCATTCGTTGCCGATTGGTTTCCAGACACAATTCAAAGTGTCTGGAAAAACCCTAGATGGCATCAGGCCAGATTACTTGTGGGACCACCTTCTGCTGTATGAGTCCTAGCGACCGGTTAGGTCCCACAGAGTCATCCTTTTCCAGGTCTCATCAACTAGACAATGTCACTTGGCGGGACTTAGGGTAAGAGCCTTTTCTGAGGGGCCCTGGCCTTCTGGAATCAACTCCACCCAGAGATTCGCATTGCCCCCTCCCTCCTCGCTTTCCGCAAGAGTCTATGCCACCAGGCTTGGAGCGATTAGATCCTAGCCCCCTGGCCGATGAATGTTATGTGTGATTGTTGTTTGAATGGGTATGATTGATTTTTTAAAACAAAATTGGGGATATTAGCTTAATTTATCTAGTTTTTAATTAATTGGATTTAGCCTTTGTATTTCATTGTTTTCTTTTGTATGTTGTAAGACGCCGAGTCCTCAGAGGGGGCCAGTATATTAATCCAATAAACAAACAAACAAACAAATAAATGAAATAAATGAAGTTAAGGAAAGTTAAAGTAAATTTCAAAAATACATTGTATTATATATTCCATATTGAGACTATGGAGTAGATACAAATGAAGATTGCACTCAAAAACGTCTTTATGGATTTAAACTCAAGCATATCTTAGAAGACAAAGAATGGACACCGACAAATGGTTGACTTATTGGGAATTATTAGAAAGTTAAACAGATGAAATGATCAAATTTACTCTCTGATATGACCTCAAAGAGGATTTTTTACTCTTTACTTTTTAAAAACCAAAGCTCTAGAGCCTCAAGTTGTGCACCACAGGTTTAGATGTTCAGAAATTGTAATAAAAAAGGGAAGAGATTTTTATTATCTTAAGATTTTTATATTGAAGTAAATAAAATAAATTATGGTGTTTATATTTCCATATTTTTAAAATTCAGTCTACTGAAATATGCTCATTGTTTAGATCCAAAAACCAGGGCTTACAGGGAAAAACATTTTGAAATTCTCTGATATTTCCCTGACATTTCCCTGTAACTTGCGATCTAGTTAAGGTGCGGTCGTAGATGATGTCATACCGAACAGCTAAGCCATGGAGAAATATCGATAGCTGAGGTAATAAGTTGTTGCCACAGTTATGCTCATTTTTGCTTGACTCAGCCAGGCAGCACGATCCATTGGTGTGTTTTTTTACATGCTTTTTCCTTGACTTTTCAACATTTTAATAGAGTTTGGGTTTTCCCCCCTGATTTATTCTGGGTTTTTTTCACAAATTCCCTGATAATTCCTTGATATTTCCCAAAGCGGTGATTTCTCTGATAATTCCCTGATTTCCCTGTTTTTCAGGTTTGCTGAACACCCTGAAAATCTCAGTATTCTTGAATTCTAGAACTGAGAATTAATAGAGTTCATAATTAAAAGATAAATGCATAGATTGGTAATAAATCCTACTTCAAGAATATTATTTTGCTCATTGTTCCAACAGTGAAAATAATGCTTTAAAAATACTGCTTTAAAAAAGGCATATTATCATGTATTATGTCCTAAAACAAAACATTAAATATCATCTGTACTAAATAGAGATGGATTCTGTACAAGAACTATTGACATGTTTGCCAAGATTTAAAATGTTTGACTTTTTGTCATGCAAAAAAATTACAATGTAGCAAACATTCATTCTATACCTTTTAATATATGAGTTAGCTAGGTTAATATACCTAAGGAAAAGCTATTGCTTCTGAAGGTTGAAATATTAATGATACATGATGAAATTGAAATAACAGGAAGATATAGGCCCATGATGGCGAACCTATGGCACACGAGCCATATCTGAGGAAACATGAGGCATTGCCCTGTGTCAACTATAGCATGTACGTGCATGCTGGCCAGCTGATGTTTAGCCTTCGGTGCACAGAGGAGGCCATTTTCAGCCTCTCCAGGCTTCAGGAAACCCTCCAGAGCGTGTTGAAGATGAAAAATTGCCCAATTGGCCTTCAGGTGCTTTTCTGAAGCCTAAGGAGGGCAAAAGTTCATTTCTGAACTTCCGGTGTGCCCATTGGGGCCATTTTTTGCCATCTATAGGCTCCGGAAGTTTTCCTGAAGAATGGGAAGGGGGGGGGAAACAGCCCAATCGATCTACTGGAAGTCCGGAGGCTTCAGTGAGGCTTGCATGTATGCATGGGAGGGCAGCGCATGGAGGGTTGTGCTCGCATGCATATGGAGGATATTGCATTAGGGATATGGGCATATGTGTGTACTGTACATCCTTTTGGCATCTAAGCAAAAATGGTTAGGCATCACTGATATAGGCTATGTACACTTAAAAAAATGACCTATGACTGTTTTTTACTCTTATAACCACTGCAATATCCTCATGGTACCATGTGATGAAAATTCAGATGTTTGGCAACTGGCATGTATTTATGATAATTTCACAGTCTCTGGGCCATTGAGTTAGTCAAAGGGGGAAACTGGATTCACGTAATAATAATATGAGTCAGATAACAACTAAAACTTAACAACTGTAGCAAAAAGATCATAAAATGGGGCAAAGGTCAACAGCCTTGCTTAGCAATATATATTTTGGACTCAATTGTGGTTGTAAATTGAGGATTAACTATGTAATGCTTATCTTCAAAATGTGATAACTCATTATTACTGTATTTTCATGGTTAGGAAAAAGACACATTAAAATAGCAATGTTCTCTTAGCCAGTAATTGTATTACATACCAAACCCTGTCATAAAGGGGGGGGGGATTGTTGGCATGCCAATTCAGATAACATTTCCTGGAAGTAAAGATTTTAACTTATTAAAAGTAATTGATCTTTAAATACACTATTAGCTGAGAAAAATATGTCCAGGTCAACTCACCAGCTATATATTAAAATTTTTGAAAACTCAAATAAATAAATAAAATTCTAAGCCACTACCAGCAAGCTATCTTCCTCTTCGTTTATAAGCCTTACTGTCCACCTGAGGCTTTTTAAGGCTATAAAGTGAAAGGTAGAAAGACTGAGGAGATTTGCAGCCATACATTAGACCAAATACACCCCACAATTGTATCAATGATCAATACCTAAATTCATAAATTCTTCCCACAAGGATCACAATACAGGTGCAATACATTTTCGATACAAAAGAGCCTTTCCTTCCCAGAATCTTCAAGAAAAAGGCTTAAAACATTGGAGGACTACTACTAGCCAGTGCAGAAATATTTTTAGCAACACTGACCAGTGTCTTCTACTCAATATAAAGGCAGCTTCATTTATTTAAGGGCAGAGGATAGATAGCATGCAAATTGTAACCAAGATTCTCAGGCATAAAAGTGACTGTGGGAAGCAACTCAAATTCACTCCAAACAGATCCTGTAATCTCATTATTCATGGCAAAACACTCTAGTGACGATTCAGTGACTTGGTCTGAACAGTGACCATTCCTTTGATCTATATAAAGCCATTGTTTTTCATAAAATAGAAATACAGTAGTCCCTCGCTATACCGCGCTTCACCTACTGCGGCTTCACTTCATCGCGGGTTTTCAAGAAATATTCATGAGAAAAATCATTCGCGGATCTTCGCTGGTTCGCGGGTTTCTGAGGAAGTCGATCGGCAGATTTAAACAGCCGGCGGAACTCAATCGGAAGGTTTTTCAAAAAATATATATCTAAAATTGTAAATACTGTATTTAAATACTGTATCTAAAATAAATACTGTGTGGGAAGGGTTTATAAACACTTAAAACAATGAAAACTTACCAAACAATTACAATATAAATACTTAAATAAGTACTATCAGTCGATAAATTCCCCATCGCGGATTTCACCTATCGCGGCCGGGTCTGGAACGTAACACCAGCGATAGGTGAGGTCTTACTGTAAAAGATCTATATGTTATGTACTTTCTATTCTCTAAGATTAGAGGCATACTCTTGTTAGAAGGAATGCCTAATATTCAGGAGTCCCATGTATTCTAAGTGCACAAAACGTTCTTATTTGTACTTCAGCTATAACACAGAAGTTGTCCAGTCACTTTTAAACAGCCAAAGTTCCAAAATATTGCAGCATGGTCCATTTATTTAATCTCCTGAGTTTTCTGAATTTACAAAAAGAAAAATCAGTACTCTGCTGAAAACCCTGAAAGAAAAATGGCAAATCCTCTAGAAATACTTTAGTGTAATACCTTCTTAGTGAGATCCAAAATACACTGCTCAAACAAATAAAGGGAACACTCAAATAACAATCCTAGATCTGAATGAATGAAATATTCTCATTGAATACTTTGTTCTGTACAAAGCTGAATGTGCTGACAACAAAATGAAATTGATTGTCAGTGGACAGTTTGAGTTCACAGAAGTTTGATTTACTTGAAGTTATATTCTGTTGTTTAAGTGTTCCCTTTATTTTTTTGAGCAGTATACATTTTTTGAAGAATTTGTACAACCCTTTTCAAACTCTTGATTAGGTATCTGTGCATGATTAAATAACTGGTAAAGGCTTATGCCAAATTCCAAGGAGAAATTCATGCTCAAAAATAACATTTCTCTTTAATCGATATTAAAGAAAAAAATATGGATTTAATTAAGCTATTATTGTTGTTTGCTTCATTCTAATCTCAGCATCCTTCTCACCCCATCTCTTCTACAGTTACACAATTGCAATTACCTTGTTCATTTTAATAATCTTTCATCATTGGCCACAGCATGTCTGTTGATATTATGTCTGAAGTAAAATTGAAATCTGAAACAAAACATTTTCAATGACAGGCAGTGTAATGTAGTGGTTAAGAGAATTTTAAAAATCAGGTACCATTCTACTTTCAGACCTGTAGGTCCTCAGATTGATTTTGGAAATGTTTGTCAATTCAACATACTTTATAGAGTTTGTTCTTACTGTTTTCCTGAAAACAGCCAATAAATAAAGACATATTTTGATATTTTGTTTCAAAACTGCATTTGTGTTGAAGAATAACAATGAACTTACCCATTTATAACGCTGAGAAAAAAAATTACCTCCATATTGATTCAAAATTTAAATAATTCATTGATAAACATTTTTTGTTTCAAGCCAGACAATTTTGCTGATTTGTAGGATGTGTAACGTTGTAGCTGAGTTTTAATGCTTATTGTCGTTATTTATTGCCCTACTAGTGGAGTAAAGGTAGATCTCAACTTATGAAGGTAACTGAGCTCAGAATTATGTCCCTAGGTCATTGTGATCATATGTTTGAGGGCTCACATGATTGGGTTTGAAGCTAAACTGTTTCTTTTATCATAATAATTATAATAATAATTTATTAGACTTGCATGCCGCCCCTCTCCGAAGAGTCGGGGCGGGTCACAACAGCAAAAGAACAATATAATATAATACAAATCTAATTAAAAACTATGACTAAAAACACGCTATTATTAAAAACAATCAATACAATACAGTCACAACCACTCATAACTCTTAATGGTCAGAAAAGGGGGTACATTAATTGCCCCATGCCTGGTGACATAGATAGGTCTTTATGGTCTCATGGAAGGCGAGGAGGGTGGGGGCAGTTCGAATCTCTGGGGGGAGTTGATTCCAGAGGGCCAGGGCCACCACAAATAAGGATTTTCCCCTAGGCCCCGTCAGATGAGTTGACGGGACCCGGAGAAGGCCCACTCTGTGGGACCTAGTCAGCCGCTGGGATTTGTGCAGCAGAAGGCGGTCCTGTAGGTATTCTGGTCCTACGTGACCGCCGTAGGACCATAATGTTCTTGAACCAACATGGCATTCAATCCTGCTGGTTGTTAATCACAGTATTCATTATAGATTTTCCCAATAAGAATGTTTTTTGTCAGAACCAGGAAGTAAAACCTGGAAATCAGCAAAAGCTGTCACAAATAGCAGTCATGTAACTGCAAGATATTGCAAATGGCTGCAAGGTGAACCAGGGGTTAATCATCCAAAATCTGGTCACATGACCGTGTGAATGTGTGCACATGTGAATGCTGCTCTCATAACTGTGAAGAGGTTCATAGGTAGTTTATGATCTATTGTAATTTTGAATGGTCATTAAGAAACTGATCATAAATCCAGGACTACTTGTAGCTTTAAAAAGTACTCTGGTACTTTATATTCATTTTGAATAAAAAAACAGGCTGCTCCATTAAATCTTAAAATAATTTCAATAACATTATTGTCAATAAATATGTAATTCTAAAAAACTCCAGAATAGGTAGATCACACATAGAAATGCTATTGTTAAAATATCCTGAGCACAAATTAATATTTAACCCTCCAAAAAATGGAAGAGATACTAAATAAATTGCATTATAATCACCAGATAAGCCAATCCTTTCTTCAAAAGCAATAATACCAAAATGTAGAACAGAACATTAAGAAAACTATTTCTCCTCACCATGGCAACATATCCCACAATAAGGAAAGTTTGGCTACATTCAGAATGTGCAGTTACAGAACTCTGATACAGTCCTAAATTATTTACATTATCACTGATAGTAATAGTGTGGTTTAGTAAGAATGGCAAAACAGAACAGAATGAATTATTTATTTAGAATTCATAGAATTCTAATGATACTGTTCATAGCCAAAAATAGTGTATTTACTTCCGCATCTCTACTTTGCGGAAATTCGACTTTCGCGGGCGGTCTCAGAACGCATCCCCCCGAAAAGCGAAGGAACACTGTACTATTTTCTCTATTTTATCTTAGGATGGATATATGTTTATCCCCGGCATGTTTAAATTCAGTTACTGTGGATTCTAGGTTCTAGGGAGAGCAGGCTCGGGGGAAACTTGGTAGCAGTCTTCCAAGGAAGAAAGGGCTCATAGGTAGCAGTCCTCCAGTGAAAACAAGTGTAGATTTTTTCCCTATAGCATAGCACCTGAGAACAGGACAAAAAACAGTGGGTGGAAGTTTGTCAAAGAGAGATTCAACCTAGCAATAAGGACAAATTTCTTGACAGTAGGAATCATTAATTGATGTTTGACCCCTGGATTATGGATGTTCCATTGTTGGAGGTTTTCAAGAAAAGATTGGACAGCCATTTTTCCGGGATGATAAAAGGGTAGGTGGTTGGACTAGAAGCCCTTCAAAGCCCTTTCCAGTCTTTTTAGCTATATTAATTGGATTTTTAGATGTATTGTTATGTTGTTCTGATGTTGTGAGCCGCCGCGAGTCCTCGGAGAGGGGCGACAATCAAATCAAATCAAATAAATAAATACACTCAAATGGCAGCACCCGGGCGGGTAGGCGGAGCCTCATGCTCCCGTCATGATCAGATCTCCGACGACTCTCAGGCACAAGCGAAACAGGAGTATTTCAACCCTGATCCCTATTAGCAGAGAATTTGGGATGGATTTTTTAAAAAATCCTGCTGTTATCATTCCTTATAAATAACTCAAGGCAGTGAACATATCTAATATTCTTCCTTCTATTTTCCCCATAAAAGCCTCATGTGGTGTATTAGTTTGAGAGAGAGTGACTAACCTTATCACTCTTGATTTCCACTCTGGAGCCTTGAAATCAAAGAATGATAGTTATTAAGTCTATTTTTACACATACACACACACACACACACACACACAAACACCCTCTCTCTTATATATCTCATAAAATCTGGAATTCATCCATGATATGCAAGGAATATAGAGCTACCTTATCTCACCCTAGCACAGAATATTCCATTTCAATCATGGCCTTTTGTATGTTGCCCTTATGCACTACATACTTTCTATGTCCACTAATTCTATTTTTACTTTAAAAAATCATCGTTCTAGGTTACCAGTTCTTACTGGAGGGCAGGAACAAATGAAGCTGTCCTTCACTCCTCCCACAGCCCCACTCTTCAATATGATGTCCATTCCAATGTTTTCCAGCACTTTCTGATTTGTGCCTGCTCAAAAGTTGCTCTCTGGTTGATGCTCCTTCTAGGCAAATCTCTACATTTCATCACTTGGCTACTGCAGGCAGCAGTAAAAATTCCCGTCATCTGAGTCACTGCCCTGACGCACTCCAGTTTGGGGTTTAGCTTCTATTAGCATTAATATTCCCAAAAGCATGTTTCTAACCCTTGCCTGACATTCAGAGAGGGTCACTGGTTAAAACCTTGGCAATTTTTTATTACTATTTTTTTTCTTTGAGCTACCCACAGCTGGGTTTCCCTTAGTTTGAAAAATAAGCTCACTGATGCACTGCTGAAACAGTGGAGTTTTTGTTTCCAGCTCTCAACTTTATGAAAAGAAGATGAAGTGCACTGGTGAGAAGAGATGGGTATGCAGATATTTCCAAAACTTGCCATGGTAGCATTATCCACTTCAAAATTAAAAAAAAATCAAAAAAGTAAATTTAGGAAGTTTAACCACAGGATGAGGTAGCCTACCTGCAAACAAATAAAACATATCACATACATCATTTCTATTTTCCAAGAACACGCTATAGACCACATGGGGCCTAAAGGCATTCTTTAAAATGAAGGTTATAGAGTAAAATGGTGTTTTATTTTGCACCTTGACTATTACTTCTTCCAATTAAAATCATCTATAAAAGTACTCAAATAATGTGGCATGGCCCATGAGAAGAACATGGCATGGCCCATGAGAAGCCGCCCCGAGTTTGCGGAGAGGGGCGGCATATAAATCCAATAAACCTAAACCTAAACCATAAGCAACTCCCTGAAAAATTGGCACATAGTCCGTCTAGTCCAGCAGTCTGTTTTCATGATGGTCAACCAACTACTCAAGGATTCCACTAATTTCCTAGCAAATGTCCTTTAGAGGCAGTTGCACTATGGTCAAGACTAATGGCTATTGATCCCTATGACTTTTATGAACTGGTCAAACTCATGTTGAAGCCAGTCAAAGGTAGTCATCAGCATCACATACCATAATAAAATATATTTTCCAGATACTTTCATTTTGTAAGAGTATTCTTACAAGAGTATTCTGTAGCTTATTAACTGTCTTATTATTATTGAGGCAAACAAAAGTGAGCAGTTAAAGTAGTACTTGCATCAATTTGGAATTCTAGTCTTACCACAATTAAAATACTGTTATCATATATGCTAGACTAAATTATACTCAATTTAATATACATGTACACATTCATATGTGTCTATATGAGAGCCTATATGTTAATTAGAAAATATCGCAAATGTCATGTTTCATGAATATAAAAATATTCTTTCATGATTGATTTTTATACTAAAACTCTGCAAGAAGCTACATAAGCTGAGATAAGGACAAGTGTTTTTTCTAAAGCAAAAGTGGTTAACTGCATGGCTTATGGAGACCTGAGTTTCTTATTAAATTCTGAAAGGTTAAGACTTTAATAGCCCAAAGCAGCCCAGAGTAACATTTTAACTGCATGAAGTTGTTAACCTCTTGATAAGACATTTATAGTATGCCTATTTATAACAGCAAAATGAACAATTTCAGTAATTTATTTCCATGTTTCTTCTTCTTATATAACACCATTGAAAATGAATATCAAACTTGGATTGGATAAAGGAATCAGAGAAAAAGCGTATTTGTATATAAGTGTACTAGATATTTAATTCTAAGAATTCTAGAAAAGTTTATTCATAATAAAAATGCCCCCCTGGAGAATTAGTTGAAATCAACTCCAATATGACCAAAGAGTTTTATAGATTTTTAAATTTCCTAACCTAGTGGTCTCTAGAGCAAAATACTGTTTTTCTATAAATAGCCAAATCCCACTCTCCCTCCATGGGCCAGTGTAAAGCTGAGTCAAAGCAAAGTTATGCTGGCAGGTATGAAGATCAAAGAGCGAGACAGCCACTAAACAGCTTGGCTGACCAGGGAAGAAGCCACAAATAAGTTGCTATTGCCCAGGATACCCTATCTTTATCTCTGGGGAGCTCAGCCTAGTTCAAGCCTAGCAACCTGCCAATCATCTCCAGAACATTTAAAAAGAGATGGGGGAGGATGCATTTGGCCCACATACCTGTTCTAAAGCAAATATTCCTAGTTGTTCAAAATCAAAAGAACACATCGCTTCCTATATGTGAGTGGTTGTTGCTGAACAGTAGGTACATAAATTTATTCAGCAACTGTTCAACGTTATGATGGCATTGTAAAAATGGACTTATGACCTCAAAGTCCCAGTCATAGCACCATCTTCACTGTCACATGATCAAAATTTGGGCACTCAGCAATCAACCCACATTTACTCTATGGCCACTGTGGTGTTCTGCTTCTCTGTGAGACCTGCCTCTGCTTCCATCTCTGCCCTTTTGGCCATCCTGAATAAGCAGCCAGGGGTCTTGCTGACAACCTGTCCTATCAGAAGGGCTTAGTACAGGCCTACGTCAGATGCAAAAGTCCAGGGGAGAGCCTTTGTCTGCAGCGGTTTCTACAAAGAACTGCCACCAACATGTGAGTCTATCTGCCATGGCCTTCTGCTGGTTTCAAAGACAAAAAATGCAGCTGGGAGCAGTGGCGGGTGCTATACTATAGCAGTGGAATGTAGAAGTTTCTTCATCTTAGCTATTCAAGGCAGCCAAAAGGACCTGGAGGACATAAGCGGGTGGAGGGAACTGAAACAGGTAGTTGAAACAGAATAGGAATAAAGTGAGGAGCTTGCCTAACACTGCACACTCCTGGTCTTCCACGACTACTGCATCTAAGTGGCATTGTCACCTGTATTTTACCTTAACAACCATTTTGCTTTAGTGACAGAGATCCCAGTCTCAAGTAGGGCCATAATTCAATGGCTACCTGTATTGACACTGCAATTTGCATATATCTCCCAAGAATCCTTTTAGTAGTTCATGCAGCCAAAGTGGATCAAATTTTTAATAATTTTGGTTGAAGTAGAGCTGAAAGGCAAATTATTCCTTTAAGTCTTTCAGAGACCTCAGAAACTTTCATCCTTCAATAAATAAATAAATAAATCCCACTTCAGGAAGTCTTAAAGTATACATTGGATGTCTGAATTCTCTTTAAGGATTATGGCATTTATTTTGCCCCTTAACCCTCACAAAGAATCTTACTGTTTTTCTCTCTTATACATAATTTCCTATCGCCTTCCTTCAGTCTGAAGTTCTAGAATTGGCATAAATCACAGGTCTGATTTTTAGGGACTCCTAATCTAAAGTGATCTGCAACAATTGTGATAAACAAATATACCACTGTTTTTTGCAGATTCACTTTTCTTTCAAAGCTTTTATTTTTGCAATGTATTCATTTTTGAAGCTAAATAATAGAAGAGTTCAGAATATAAGAAATTTATTCTATGTGTTCATATTTCTCATTAAATTGCTAAGGAAAATAGCTCAACCTTAAAGGTCACCACTATCCCAAGGTCATCCAGGACACTTCACTCCAGTTGGTCCAATTTCTAAACTCCATTTTATAAAATATATGCTCTGCAGATTGAAAAATAATCTCTTCTGACCCCATAATATTAAAGCATTTGCTGTTATACATGCATATTTCATTTTACATTAAAAATTCTTATGATGTGAAAGTGACTCATCTTCTACATTAAGATCCTGTTCAGTCATATGTAACAATTTATTCTCATTGAGTCACTTCTCACTTGTTTAATATTTTCCTCCTACTAAATACTGACTCAATACATTTACCAAAATAAATCTCTCTTGCTAGTTTTCCTGGTGTCACTATATAAAATATGGGGGATAGTTGATACACTTACATTTTTTTTAATCCTACCAAACTTTGTCAGCAGTATCAAAAATACAGAAATATTAGATGTTGTACAATTTAAATCTTCTTAAAGATAATACCACAAATTTGATTCTCAGGATTTCATATGGCCTCAACAATTTTTGTGATGACGTCAACCTCTCCAGCTGCTGCTTATTTTGGTATATTCATATTAGTGATTTTAAGACTAGATAAAACAGAATATTGTAAAGAATGTACAGTATAAATTTTAAGAACTGTTACACATACACGCACATTTTATTGTAATCAAAACCATTCCCATTGTATATTGTACACCTGTAGCCCTTTCCAATTTGATTCTCTGACTCCCAGAATTTGACACTGCTGACAAATTTTGGCAAGATTCAAAAAATCAAATTTAAATGTATCCACTATCCGCTATATTACTTAAAAAATAGGAAAAGGGGGTTTTTTTAATTAAAGATCACTTTCTAAAACTGTCCAAACATTTTTCAAAGTTAACCAAAACTAGCTTTCTTTACATAAACAACAGAAGGAATAATTTAATCATTAACGTCGTCATCATCATCATCATCCCAGGAAAGAAGGCAATCACAATTTTAAACATGATTATGATGGTTAAAGATACTTCTGGGATAACAACGTTTGATATTGCATGAACATTGAGAAAGAATAGGACAAAGTAAATAGATGCAGCCTAGTAATCATAATTATAACTACTAAAATAAGATGAATTTCAAAAAAGGTCATTCCTGGATCATATCAACACTGATTGTTTTCTTGGGGTGATAGTCAATTAGTAGAAAGTCACATGTTCTGGTTATACGAAGTAATAGATTAAAAAATAATAATTATGTTTTTTATAAGTGAAAGAAAGGAAAAAAAGTAAGCAAAAAAATAAAGCTAATAGGATCAAAGACATCACCTGGAACGAACTCCCTCCAGAGATACGTACCACCCCCCTTTCTTCTGGCCTTTCATAAAGCTCTGAAGACCTACCTCCGCCGGCGGGCATGGGGACCGTGAGCCACAAGATTGTCCCCGGCCAATATGAATGATTGAAATGGATGAATGTGGATGACTGCATAATGAGTTTTAGATTTTTCATTAATTTTGTATATATATTTTAAAATAATTAATTTCTTATATATATTGTTTCCATTTACAATGTTGTACACCGCCCTGAGTTGCTTCGAGAAGAGCAGCATAGAAAACAGACAGACAGACAGGTAGGACTTGTATGCCACCCCTCTCCATTACTGGAAAAGACTGGAATAAAGGATGCTACAACCATTTTTCCCTTAGCTACCAGAAGTCAAGTCTTATGTTGTTTAGCAAGTAACCAATTAGCTATAAAACACATGGTAATAACATCAGAATATCAGATATATAATATGAAAGTAGTTGAAAAAAGTCAGATAATGCAATTATTATTGTGCAATAGTGATATGTAATATACATGTATTATATATGTACTAAATTTTGATATACTGTGCTGTTTCACAGAAAATGGAAGATGTGATTCTAGCTCTTTAGGAAGTGTTAAAATCCTTTTGTACATAATATTATAAAATTACTTCAGTTTCATTTTCTCTCATCTATCCAAACTTCGCCTCATTTATATTTTCATTAATGTGAGTCAACACATTCATATGCCTTTGGATTGAAGATGTTTCTAATATTTATTGTATGTGTTTTAAGTCTAGGTCAGATTATTTTAAGTCAGTCATTTTAAAAATATAGATTACATAGTGGGAAAATGCTTCAGGAAATAAATATAATTTATTAACTTGTCTTTCTAAATAATAAAGAAGACTAATCCTCTTATCTTCATTAATTATATGTTTACTATGCATGGTGGTTGATACTATGTTTATCTACTTAATAGCTGATGTTAACCCATAATTTTCACTTTCCATTTTTACTCCAAAATAAGATCTCCTAAATTTTAATTACAACCCTGTATTTGAAAAATGTAGGGGCTACAACTCAGGAAATTAAACATCTGCAAACCTGATACCAACACTGGGGAAATTTGACAGAATACCCTTAACTATTTTTAACTATGTTTCTAACCTTATAGATTGGAGGAATATTATGAGGAGGTCCCTGGAATAGTTCAACTGTTGGGTCTCCAGAATATGAGTGACAATCTCTGATTAGCAGTTGTAAGTCTAGAAAAAGGCCCAGGTTGTACAGTATCTCAAAAAAACTACACTGAAGACCAAAAGTTAAAAAAATCCCATCTCCAGGGAATCCAACCACACAGTCATTTCCTCATCACCCATAACCAACCAGCCTCCGAGCATTCGGTTTAGCTACTAACAGTGTCACCCAAGCAGTCTGGATTGACATGTACCACGTAACATGTTCTGCAAATTAATGACTTAATGACCAAGCTGACAGATGACTTCATCCATGTTAAACATATTTGTGGTTCCATACAGACATTAAACCTTACCACCAGATAGATCCACAACTGGCTGACAAACCATACTCAACGAGTAATCCAGAATAGAATAGAGTAGAGTAGAGTAGAGTAGAGTAGAGTAGAGTACAGAACAGTACAGTACAGTACAGTAGAATTCTTCATCGGTCAAGTGTGATTGGACACACAAGGAATTTGCCTTGGTGCATAATGGGTCGAAGCCCACATGGAGAGAAGCAAACAGTGTGGTACCACAAGGCTCCATCTTAGGTCCAGTACTCTTCAATATCTTCATAAATGACTTAGATGAGGGAACTTACCAAATTTGCAGATGACACTAAGCCAGCAGGAATAACCAACACCCTAGAACAGTGATGGTGAACCTATGGCACAGGTGCCACAGGTGGCAAGTGGAGCCATATCTGCTGGCATGCAAGTTGTTGCCCAAGCTCAGCTGAAATGTGCATGTGTGCCGGCCAGCTGATTTTTGGCTTACACAGTGGCTCTGGAAGGGAATTTTTGCTTCCAGAGAGCCTCTGGGGGGTGGGGAGGGCATGTTTTCCCTCCCCCGGCTCCAGGGAAGCCTTTGGTGCCTGGGGAGGGCATAGCATGAACCTACTGGGCCCACCAGAAGTTGGAACACAGGCCATTTCCTGCCTCCAGAGGGCCTCCTGGAGGTGGGGGAAGCTGTTTTCACCCTCCCCAGGCATTGGATTATGGGTGGGGGCACTTGTGCATGTGCAATATTTATTTATTTATTTATTTATTACTTAGATTTGTATGCCGCCCCTCTCCGAAGAGGGGCGGCATGCGCTTATGCTCTTTTGGCACCCGAGGAAAAAAAAGCATGCGCTTATGCTCTTTTGGCACCCGAGGAAAAAAAAGTTGGCCATCACTGCCCTGGAAGATAGGCTCAAGATCCAGACAGTTCTTGATGGACTTAAGCGCTGGGCCCTATCTAACAAAATAAAATTCAGCGTAGAGAAAAGTAAAGGCCTACACTTAGGTGAAAAAAAGCAAAAGTATATATATATACTGGGTGAAACCAGGCTTAATAGTAGTGACTGTGAAAGGGATATCAGAGTTCTAGTGCACAAGCAGCTAAACATGAGGCAGCCAAAAAAGCCAATGCAACCCTGTTGAAATATAAACAATGAAAAATGAGTAAATGTAAGTAATTTATTGTAATTCATGACTACAAGAAATCTGTTTATATTTTCAAGTGGACTATTTATTAAATTTAAAATGTTCAACATCCAGTTAATCAAGGTAGAGTGAAAGGATTTAAAAAAATCAATTTGAAAAGGACTAAAGACAGAAAATTCTGATCACTTAATTAGTGAATTGCCAACCAAGCCTCCACTCCACATTCATTCACCACTATCAACAGTACAATTGAGATCATACAGACAAGGAGATTAATCTCCAAACACCTCTTTCAGTTCATCAGAAAAAAATGTGATTTTAAATAGAGGCAGAAGCTGGAAACCAACTCTGAGAAGAGATATTAGGTTTATTCCCTCTCTTCAGTAACCTAGACTAGAATCTTTCAGATACAGTGGTACCTCTACTTAAGAACACCTCTACTTAAGAACTTTTCTAGATAAGAACCAGGTGTTCAAGATTTTTTGCCTCTACTTAAGAACCATTTTCTACTTAAGGACCAGAACCGGGAAAAATTTCTCAGGAAATTTGATAGCGGCACGAAGGCCAGTTTCCCCTTTTAATCCCGGCCATCTGGGCTGCCAGAGGAGCCTTTTGGTGACGCTTAAGGAGGCTTTGGCAGTCCAGAGTGAACGAGGCATTTTCCTTCCTCTGGGCACATGGACAGGGAATAAACCTCTGCCAGCGCCCAGAGAAAAGAATTGCTCCCTTCGCTCTGGGCAGCCAAGGAGTCACCATAGCGAAGGAAAGGCACCGGCTACAAAGCGAGCAAGCGAGCGATAGGAGAGGGGAGCCCTTCAGCGTGGGAAGGAAGAGGCAGCAGGTAGCAGCAACAGCAGCCAATGTATAGGAGGCAGTGTGTGGGAGGCAGCCTCACGCAGGGTGTATTAGAGACGAGTGCTCCTCCTCGCTGCCTCAGAGTCCCTCTTTTTTTTTTTTAGGCTTAAAGTTTTGGATTTTTTTGATTCACCTCACCTCACCTTCTTCCTTCGGCAGCAATTCTCCCCTTCCTCTTCTTCCTCCTCCTCCTCCCACCCAAATTCCGAGACTTTATTTCTTTCCTAATGGGTTTGCATGCATTATTTGCTTTTACATTGATTCCTGGGGGAAAACTGCTTCTACTTAAGAACGTTTCTACTTAAGAACCTGGTCACAGAATGAATTAAGTTCTTAAGTAAAGGTACCACTGTATCTGGAAAAGTACAGAAACAATTAAAACAGAAGAAAATATAATTTAAATTAGAGTTTCCCAATCTTTTTTTCTTTTGCAAACCAGTTGAGAGGGGTGGGGAAGGGAATGGTTCTGGGTCAACAATGGGCCAGCACATACTTGCATGAGCGGCAAGCACAAGCACCCACTACTCTTGCAAATAGAGTACACGCAGGTGCTTGCTCACTGCTCACACAAGGGGGGATGCAAGAATGCGCTGACGTACCACAAGTAGGTGAGACATACGCTCACAGGCATATACTGATATACCACTTTTGCAGGCCAGAACTGACTCAAGATTCAGCGATGGGCCACTGCCTGGGTATTGAGGATCTCTGATTTAAATGATTGATAAAAAATGTTTAGAAATGTCATTTAAAATTAACGTTACAGAGGTTCTTTTTTGTATTAGAACTAAATACTGTCAGAAGTATTTATTTATATATTTATACAAGCTTACAACATGTGCATTTCTGCAAAATGCAATCTCTTTACTGCAGAGATACCTCTAAATTAGCAGCAGATTAGCATTCTGTTGTTTGCACAGCACCTTATGTTTTCTTCAACGGAAGATCCTTTTAAGTTACTTTCTAAGATTTGAACAACAGTTATTTTTATCTCTTTTGTCAATAAATAACTGCTTGTGAATACTTAAAGCCTCAAAGGGATTTCATTTAATTTTGTCTTTTCATATTTTTAAAGTAAAGATTGATTTTATTTATGTCTTGTGAGATCAATCCAGCTCCCCAAAGGGAGGAGGAAAATAGCTGATTTCTCTAGCTGCACACTCAAATTTATAAAATCAAGAAATTGTACTACAAAATTTATTTCATTTTTTTCTATTAATTTACCAAAAAGTAACACGGGGCATGAGAGCACTAAATCTCTCATATAGTTGAACTAGGGAAAAGATGTTAAAAATATAGATAGAAACATCTTAGCATAAAAAATTTTAGGCTACTAACCTCAGAAGCTTATGAAACAGAATCCAATTAACATATTAAAAATTAAAATGTGTGAAGTTAATTTTTCAAATTCATAGCTTGGGATTTGATTTATTTTTTTATTATGTCTTACATATATCTTATAAGCATATAGTTGATTTTTTAAATAAAAAAACCCCCTGAATTTAAATTTAGCTGACTTTCAAGATAATTTCACCTGTACAGGTTTCATTTTTTAAGAATATCAGCATTTGATATAGAATACTGACCCAGTGGGATAAGGAAAGAAATTAATGTTTCCACATGGGACAGCACAAAAAGTATTTACTTATATTATTTATTCATTTATTAAACAAATTTATTTAGCTGCCCAACTCAAAGAGTGAAATTCGATTCTGCAACCAAGATTACCAATTTATGAAGTAGAACAGGGGGGAAATGCCCTTGTATTACAAACTATAATGAAAAAGCAAAACATATAATATATTTTAAAAAATCAATATAATCAGATATGAAGGGAACTTAGTCCCAGAAAGATTACATTTTCAAGCAATAAACAACATTCTGTTACTTTGCCAATTTTATTAAATTTGATTAATATAAAATAAGTACACTGCCTATCTAATCATAAATAACCAATACAATTATATAAAACAGAGAATAATTTATTCAACTTCTATTAAATGCCTAATTTAGGATAATAAATGTCACTGCAGAATATTTGCTGCTATGTCAAGTCACAAATTGCATTTTAGAATTTTTATGAAACACCAGTTCTATAAACTCTGATTGTGCACTTAATGAAAAAGAAGGCTGAAATATTGCATCAAGTACATTAATAATCATACTAATGAATACACACATACAAAATGACTTCATTGTAAGTGAAAGGTAGGGAGAGAGGAACAAATCAGAGCTGAATTCTTCTCAGTTTTCATTTCTATTTTGAAAAAGCTCTTCACACTCGAAAGAGATATTTGACTTCAAGTGGAGTTGGGGGGAAATTTTAAATTGAATCCATGGCATTTTATATCATTAAGTATGTAGAATTCGCTTCTGAATCACATTTCTTTTTTAATATTATCCAAACAAGTGCTGAAAAGAAGTCATCTAAATATGTGGAACTAGGCTATCAATAACATTCCTAAGGTGGTTTTTTTTTTAAAAGTACGGGTCATTGCATAGTCAGCCAAATGTTTAGAATGAATTTGGCATTTGGCAAGGACCTGGGCTAGGCAAATGTGGAATTTAATGGTGTTGTTATTAATAATAATAATAATAATAATAATAATAATAATAATAATAATAATAATTTATTAGATTTGTATGCCGCCCCTCTCCGCAGACTCAGGGTGGCTTACAACAATAATTGATTCAGCCTTCCATCCTTCCAAGGTGGGTAAAATGAGGACCCGGATTGTGGGGGCAAGACACTGGCTCTGTTAAAAAGTGCTATTGCTAACATGTTGTAAGCCGCCCTGAGTCTAAGGAGAAGGGTGGCATAAAAATTGAATGAATGAATGAATGAATAAATAAATAAATAAATAACAATGTGCAATGTAACAAATCTGATATTTAAAAGAAAGTATCTAAAAATCGGTCAATTAAAACCATACAACACAAGCATACCATACATAAAACCATATAAGCCTGGGAGAGATGTCTCAATTCCCCCATGCCTGGCGATATAGGTGGGTCTTAAGCAATTTACGGAAGATAAGGAAGGTGGGGGCAGTTCTGATCTCTGGGGGGAGTTGATTCCAGAGGGCCGGGGACGCCACAGAGAAGGCTCTTCCTTTGGGACCCGCCAGATGACATTGTTTAGTCGACGGGACCCGGAGAAGGCCAACTCTGTGGGATCTCACCAGCCAGTGGGATTCGTGCAGCAGAAGACGGTCTCGGAGGTACAGTGGTCCCCCGATCATTGCGAGGGTTCCGTTCCAGGACCCCTCGCAATGACCGGTTTTTCGCGAAGTAGCGCTGCAGAAGTAAAAACACCATCTGCGCATGCAGCAGCGAGGAGCCGAAGATTGGGGTTTCCCCACCACCCACGCAAACTCCTCGCTGCCGCTCGCTCGCCCTTCGCCCGCCCACACCGTTCGCTCGCGCCGCTTCCCAGCTGAGTCCTGAAGCCAATTCTTTGTATTTGTGATCTTCTCCAATTCTTTCTCTTCTATTCTGTTCTCTCCAGGTATTGCATGACCACTATCCAGACAGTTTTGTCTTTCTTATCCACAACTGAGAAGTCTGTAAATATGTAGTAGATGCCTGTCTGTTTGAATCCTAAAGTCACAGAGAAATTTAGCTTGTTCATTTTCTATGACTCATGGTGAATTTGTCAATGCCAACGGTGTTCAAATGGTGTTCCAATTGTTTTGGGATTGCACCCAAGGTGCCTATGACTATTAGTACTACTTTTGCTTTCACAGTAATTATTTGGAACTGAAGATGAACTGAGAGTAAGCCAAAATAGATCTATTTGTCTGCTGAGGAAGACAGCACTCATTCTGGTCTTCATTCCTTCCAAAGAAAGACATGATATTTTTGTAACAAGAGATCAGTAATCAAGGCCTGCTATCAGTAATCAAGACTGTGGTTAGCCACAGTTTTTTAGCAGAAAAAGAAAGCTTGGTTAAAACTATGATAATTTTATTAATATATACCAGGTTGATCGATTGATTTACTGCATTATATGTGATGATAATGCAGTAATTTACTGCATTATATGTGATGAAGACTGCTTAAGTACTTCATTGATTTAAAAATACAGAAGACTTGTAATTCTTCAAATTGGATTTGTTTCACACATGGTGTGTTGGCATGCATTTATTATTTACGTGGTAAAAGAATGTAAAGGTAACAATAGAAATAGCACTTACACTTATATACCACTTTACAGTGCTTTACAGCCCTCTCTATGTGGTTTTAAAGAGCCAGCATCTTGCCCCCCAAAATCCGGGTCCTTATTTTAACCAACCTTGGAAGGATGGAAGACTGAGTCAACATTGAGACTGGTAAGATTTGAACTGCCAAATTGCAGGCAGCTGGCAGGCAGCAGAAGTAGTCTGCGGTATTGCACCATAACCAGTGCGCCACCACAGCTCAGGTAGTACCAATACTAATAGAGACCCTGGTGCAATGCCAAAACTACATAGGTGAAGCCCTTTTTCACTTCAACCTCTTCCTGTGCTTAAATAATTGATAGACAATTTTGTTCACATGCTAGGAAAAGTGCTTTCATTAATGGTAGTATCTGCAGAATTATATTTTTGAGGATATTGTGTTGTCATTTGGATAGCAATTAAGATCTTCTCAATGTTGACTTTTTTATTTAAAATGTATTTCAGAAGTTTGTATATGTATGCAATAGGCATTTTTGTATTTATTCTATTATTTGTTTTATAAACTGCTTAGCAAACCTTTGGAAAGCAAAATTTAACAAATATAAAAATGCATAATAAACACATCAGACAGAGCTGAACTCCCATAAAAAAAATAACACGGCACAAAATTTCATATTTAAAATAATTTCTCAATCAGTGCTTTTTATATAAAAAAGAATCTATTATCTTGAGTTATTTATAAAAAATATTAAAGGCAGGATAAAAATAAATGTCACTATATTCAATCATCCTTTACTAACATATGCTAACTCTCCACACAGTACAGGGTCCCTTATTATTTGTTAAATAAGGGATAGGGATACTGTTGCGGAGACTGCCATCAAGTGTTATTGTTAGGAAGCACTGAATTGTCTCTTTATGTTAATGCCAAAGGTTTTGATTAGTATTAAGGGGCTGCTTAAGTTGCCCTAAATCCATGAACCAACTCTTTGAACCACTAAATATCAAAAGCTTTCCATTTTGTTCTTTGATCCTGGACTTTTAATAGATTAAAGAAAACTTATTTTAATCCTCCAGCCCAAATTGTTTAATTGCATGGAATACTGTGTTCAGTTCTGGAGACTTCACCTACAAAAAGATATTGACAAAATTGAATGGGTCCAAAGACGGGCTAAAAGAATGGTGGAAGTTCTTAAGCATAAAACGTATCAGGAAAGACCTAATGAACTCAATCTGTATACTCTGGAGGACAGAAGGAAAAGGGGGGACATGATCGAAACATTTAAATATGTTAAAGGGTTAAATAAGGTTAAGGGGGGAAGTGTTTTTAATAGGAACGTGAACATAAGAACAAGGGGACACAATCTGAAGTTAGTGGGAGGAAAGATCGAAAGCAAAATGAGAAAATATTATTTTACTGAAAGAGTAGTAGATCCTTGGAACAAACTTCCAGCAGACGTGGTTGGTAAATCCACAGTAACTGAATTTAAACATGCCTGGGATAAACATATATTCATCCTAAGATAAAATACAGGAAATAGTATAAGGGCAGACTAGATGGACCATAAGGTCTTTTTCTGCCGTCAGTCTTCTATGTTTCTATGAGACCCTGTAGATTATTTGTCATGCGAACCTGAAACTTGTGATTAATTGACTTTTCCTCATTTGAGGGGTTCTTACTATTTATTTATTTTATTTATTTATTTATTTATTTATTTATTAGATTTGTATGCCGCCCCTCTCTGAGGACTATGAGTGTGTGTTGGGGGGTTGTTTTGCTTTGATACACACTGATTGTTACATTTTGTTACACCCAAACAGTACAAGTGTATAGTAAATGGGAACACAACATCAGGGAAATCTAAAGATTCTACAATCAAAGCTTAATAGGTAGTCTTGGAAGAGAAAAAGTCAGTATAAAAGTGAATAAAATTACATAAGAATTTTTCTTACAAACGATGGGATAAACAAAACAAAATAGAATTGTACACTGCCACATACTATTACTAGAATGTATGCTACCTTTCAATTACTAAAATGTATGTTACCTTTCAAAGGCACCCCATGCCTTTTTAGCAATTCTTATCTGCATATATCATTCAACAGTTATTTCCAATTTTCTGCATACGTTTTGAGTACAGAATGGTTGCTATGGGGAGGAAATGATAGGAAAATGTGTTCTTGTCAGCAATGTTGCATAGTTAGATGACGGATGGATCACAGGGGTGCGCCACTGCCCGGACGGGGGTGGATACGCAGTGGGGTAGCGAAAATGGAGCTCCACCCCAGAGCACTCAATTTGCACTGAAAGATGTTGAAAGAAAATGCAGGGTCCTGCATAAGCCACGCCCACAGTGTGGTAGTAAAAAAATTGGTAGCCCTTCACTGGATGGATGGATGGATGGATGGATGAAAAAACAGACAGATCTGTGATTGTTTTTTTTAGAAAGAAACATATAGAGCTAATCCATATATAACTATTAGGTAACTCAATATGTTTTTAGACATTAGCAGACAAAATAATAGTTTTCCCAGTAAGACCACAAGCAATAAGGATTTGAACATCCATTATTTTTCAGTGCTCACAGGCACCAGAGGTATATCAAGGAAACAAATCATTTTATGATAGCCATAAGCAATAAGTTACATAATCATGCATGTAATCCTGATACACTTATTTCATGCAAACAAAGCAGAATAACTTGATAAAAATACATAGAAATTAAACTGATGCATGCAAAAAAATGTGGATCATTCATGTTTACAAATATGTACTGATGCTTGCTTTTTAATATATTTCTGAGTAACTGAAAAAAATATCAATTAGTCCCAACCAAAGTATTTTTTCACAAATCCAATGTAAATTTAGCTGAGATAAATTAATTACTCTATGGCCAGATTGATCTGATAATTCTGTTCCATAATGATAAATGTATAGGTTCAAATACAGTTAGCTACAAAAGTAATCCAAATTATATTAAAAATGTAGCTAATCCTAACAAGAGGAATATTTTAAGAGCACTGAATGGACTACTCCAAATTCTATTTGTCTTTAATCCCATGGGATTCAGAAGTAGATTTCATTATGCATGTTTTGGTATAAGAACTCAAACTTTTTTTGTTTGGCGGAAAGGAAAACAATGTAATTATGATTTTCAAGCTACTACAGCTTTTTAAAAAATCAATGCCGGTTGAAATATCATTGTCTTCATCAAAACTTTAGCAAAGCCTCATCTCTCTCTTTTTTTTCAATATTGAACAGAGCTTACTTAATTTTCTGTTGCTCCAGAACTGGCAGAAGGAGCGGCAAAAGTAATATGCCACTCACTTTCCCCCCCACAAAATTGTGCCCAGTACTACAGAATCACAAGATGTAGTCTGTATTCTATCAAATCTCAATGCTAATTAAAAATATTCAGAAATTGTAGTTTTTAAAGCTTTATATATTTCTAAATAAGAACTGTACTCTAAAAGTCATATGGAAACAGATCTGAAAATATTAAAATGTCTTTCTATCTTCCTAAATCACTTTCTTTGTACTTTGAAAAACTACAAAGCCTAGTTGTGTCCCAAATTTAAAACGTGACATTTTTCAATGATTAATAATTTGCCTACAGGTTAAGAGTTAATATTCTAGCTTCAGTTTCTGTCAAGCACTATTTTTAAAGCTTATTTTTAATAAGCTTTTGAAGCCAAGCTTTCTTTAGAATACATTTCCACACCTATCTGTAGGCAACCCACAAATGTTATTTGCAGTGTGATAAAAAACAGATTGAACATTTGTTATTTTTTTTTACTTCTTGAAACAATTCTTGTAATAATTTTAGATAATTCTTATGTGCAAACTCTGTGTGCAATGTTCTCAGTCAACAAAGGGAAACAAAGATGACCAGGAGACTGGAGGCTAAAACATATGAAGAATGGTTGCAGGAACTAGGTATGTCTAGTTTAATGAAAAGAAGGACCAGGGAAGACATGATAGCAGTGTTTCAGTATCTGACGGTTGCCACAAAGAAGAGGGAGTCAAACTATCCTTCAGATCACCTGAGGGTAGAACAAAAAGCAATGGGTAGATACTAAACAAGGAAAGAGGCAACTTAGAACTAAGGATAAATTAACAAGTTTCCAAAGTGTCTATAAAACTTGGAATACAACCTTCAGAATAGTATAATACAGGTATTTATTAAGTAGGTTTATATAATGAGAAGGAAGGGCCCACTTGAGAAGAGCTTAATGCTGGGAAAGATTGAGGGCAAAAGAAGGGAACGACAGAGAATGAGGTGGCTGGATGGAGTCACTGAAGCAGTCGGTGCAAGTTTAAATGGACTGCGGAGAGATGGTAGAGGACAGAGAGGCCTGAAGGAATATTGTCCATGGGGTCGAGATGGGTCGGACATGACTTTGCAACTAACAACAGCAAAAACCATTCACCTATTAGTGGAACTTTGGGCAGCAAATGAATGTTGAATGTTATTATCACATCTACAATTTGCAAGTCTACATGAATGTATGGGAATGCATGGAAGGTTTTGTAGCTGAGAAATTTCCAAATGAACAGTCAGAATTCTGGTCTGTTCCATTCATACTTTTTGCATGGATACAACCAAAGCAATTTACAAATCAGAAATTCTTTACTATTGTTAAAGACTACATTTGGGATTATCAGCATATAAAACAGGATCTGCCAATTTATGAAGAAATCAAGATAGAATGTTGCTGTAACTATACTCAACCTGTGGGAAAATATGCACAGCAGTGCAAACCTATATACTGTACTTTTATTACAGTACTATACAATTCAGCAGACTTTACCTCCTAGTAACAGCATCGAGATTAAAGCCATGCTATGCATATAGAGGTAAGCTTGGTAACAGAAATAAAATATTTTGAATTAATGGACCTTGTTCCCATATATTTAAATAAAAATTGCAACAAAATGCCAAAGAAAGTCAACTGTGATCAAGTCCAGGAAAGCATGAATTATTCAAAACCACTCTATCCAATACAGGTTTTTTAATCCATAGTAATGCTAATTAATCTACCATTGCAACGAAATATAAAATTCAATGTAGCAGAGTGCAAAACAAAATTCAGCAGAAAAATGAGCAAACAGATAAAACCATATTTTAAACAAAAACACTGTAATAAAAAACATGTCTTGCTGGATACGCTGAAGACTCAAATCATAAACCACACAGGAGATTCCTGAACATTATAACTGGAGCTATTCATCTAAAAACTATACAAACTGTTAACAAACTGCAATGAATGAAAAAAAACCCACTAAACTGCTGAAGCAAATATGTTATTGGTGATTTCTGTCCAAAGCTGGCAGAACACAAAACAAAGTTAATTTACTCTCAAGTTGTCTTGTTGACAAGTGTTAGCAAATCCATTTTTTCAAACCTTACCAACTGTATTCAACAAAATTAAGTCACAGTTCATGAAAAAGATTTTTTTTAATCAACAGCAGGAAGCATGTGACCCCTAGCGCTCAATAAAGCTAAAATCAAGAGAGATTCTCTCTGTAAACTAGCATTAAAAAATGAATTCAAGCCGAGCAACATTTTCCTCCTGTATACTCATGGTAGCAAAATGGGGTATGCAGGGAAGTGAATTTTTAAAAAAAGTTTTTTAAGAAAATATATTTGATAATGCAACCTTGTAATTTATCATAAAGATTTTTTAAAAAAACATCCACGAGGGAACTATTAATATTCCCTTATAAATCACTTTAAAGTATTAAAATAAAGCAAGCATTTCTTATGAATAGGTGATGCTGTGGACTAAGGACAATTCTCACTTCTAATTCCTGATAAGATAAAAACAAGAGAGAATTCTCCCATTTTGTTCTAGGTGAGGTTAAATTCTAGGTGAGCTTAAACGGACAATGCAACAAGAGGTGATCAAGGTTCTTCCTGTTGTTACATGTTCCTTTGTACATTATGGTTTCAATTTAACTAAGTTTCCCTGCACTCCAACCATTATTTACAAGAAGAAGGATAATGTAACCTGTAAAGGCGCAGAGTACCATTTCAAATTCATAGCCTTCCGGACTTCATTGTTTACAACAGAGTAGCATTTCAGCCCCCTGATGGGCTCCAATGATAAAATCCCCCAAATCTCATGCCTTCAATTAAATAGAATGAGTTACACTTTACCATATGATCACCTCAACTTCTTGGGGCTTCCATGGGATTTACTATTTACTAGTGACAAAATGCCATTGTACTTCTATAATTGACAACTGCCCATGCTATCTGGCATTCTTATGTGACTCATTCTTATACTCTGCCTACTGTACCTTCAAGACTATATAAAGCTTTGGTGAATCTCGATTTTGCAGGTATTTATTCTTACATAATGAAGTGAGAAGGGGGGGGGGGGAGAAGAAAGCAAGAGCAGATACTGTAATGCTGCATTCAGACACTGCCTCCAAGAACTGCTCTTGCAGCCTTTCCCTTCTTGCTGAACGGAATTAGGTAGCCTTTATTTTTCCCTTGGCAATATTAAAAAGGGAGCTTCGGATGCCAAAGAACTGCGGTGGGAAGGGAGGAGGGGGAGGAGAACTCTAAACGATTCCCTCTCGTTTCAAGCCATAACGCATTCGCAGGTCCACCTGAAAATAAGATCAGGCTGAAAGGAAAAGATGCAGCTAATGAGAAAACTTGAGCTCCTTTAATGTAAAGAGGCAGCTTTGAAGATACGGGTTTGCCCTATACGTGCCGGTCGCATAAGGTCAGGAGGGAAAACGCTTCGCAGTCCGCTCCCATTCTGAACTGTAGGGACTGGGCTGGCAGCCCCCAAATAGCGCAAGCAAATTAATTAATTAGGACAAACAGTAAATGCCCCCCTCCCCCCAAAAAGTTTACTTTCAAAGTTTATGAGGGGGGAAGGAGAATGGGATAAAACGTCCCTCGACATCCGCCTCACTCTGGATTTCCCTCCCTCGACCAATGCAAACTCACCCAGTGGAAGCCCCGCAAGGTGCTCACTCCCGCGCAGGACGCAAAATGCAACCCGGGTTCGGAAAGCGCCCCCCACTAGGGGTCGCCCCTTCGGAAAAAGTTTGCCTTCTCCAGCCCTCCTCCGCCTGCCCTTCTGCTCCTTTCCCGCTGCCCACCTGCTCTCCTCCGGCTGGGCTCGCCTGGGTCTTCGTTGCTGTTCCCTACGCGAGTTTATAAATCCCGGCAGCTCTTCCTTGCGGCGCCCGCCGTCTCTTCTGGAGCCCTCAAGCAGCGCAGCGCGGGCAACAATAACGGGAGGGAAGGCGAGCGGGGGCGGAGACGGGAGTGCGCGCGGAACCAAGCTCCTCCGAAACCCGCGAGCGCGCGGACGAGCAAGCACCTGCTTTCGCGCCGCGCCGGAATTTCTCTGCCCACGTTCGCGCGCGCGCCTTTCTCAGATGCACCTCGCGCAGCTCCGGCTTTCTGCCGCGTGCCGCCGGTCTAGCTCGGCTTCTTCTCTTTCCGTGCCGTCTTGCGGGCGCCGCCGCCCTTCAACGTGCCTTGACTCCCCCCGGCCCACCCTCTCCACAAGGTGGTGTCACTTGTCGCGAATATAATTCGCGCTACGAGGTGGAAGCGCGCTACGCGCGTGTGCGTATATATAACCGAACTCCCGACCGTGGCGTTTGGGGTAGAGGAGGCAAGGCGCGCGTTCTTCCTTCCCTCTGAGGAGAATAGCCCGACAGTTCTTCCACCGGCCTTTCTCCGTTGGCTGAATCTTTTGGTAGTTACTTAAATAAGTGCTAGGCATTGTTCATAGGTTGCATTCTATCCTTTCTCCACGTAGGCAGCTTGCCTTTCTGTGCTCTTGTCTCTCTGGGTGGAATACATATACTTACCGCACGCATCAGTAACTTTAACAAGCCAGGATGACGTCAAAATGATAGCACCTACATCATTGTACAACTGATGCGACTTTGATTAATATGCCTCTGTTTGCCTCCGCTTTTGCCACCCATGAGCCCTTTGCAAACAAGTCATAACCTTCACACAATCCCTTTTCAGAACAAACCATGTTGTCATTTTTTTTCAATGTTTTCTTACCTAAGATTTTAAATCTGTCCACCAAAATACCTTTTTAAAATATATTTCCTATCAGCCAAACTACATGTTCTTCATGACACTAAAATATTATCTTCATTTAATTGGAAGCAACATTCACATCTTATTTTCTTACATTCATTTCTCATTCCAATGGAAAATTATTATCTGATATTGTATTCTTCTGCAAATATTGTTGCTTCACATTTATTCTTTTATTTTTTTATGTCGTACTTTATTTTTTTCACCTCTTTATTACTCTTCACACTACAAAAAAACTTTGCCACATATACAGGTTCTTCATTCCAATCATTTCATATTCATTCATTTGCCACAAGCCCACATGAAAGTACTTACCATACTTCTTTTAAGAATTCTGGGTTGGACCTGTTTCAAAGCAAATATTAAACAGTCACTGGTTATCTGAATGGCCCAATTACTTTCGCTGTATTATCTTATCTGATTTGTAGTTATCTATTCCTATCTTCTACCACAATAATATAATATCTGTCCCAGATCACATTCAAAATATTGCACATTTTTCTCACATAGTCAATCTGGTTCTTTTGTCATTATTACTTGCATTCAACTGTCACCATCATATGAATTCCTTCTTTCATAAACAAAAATGTAACAATTTAGGGAGGAATGGCTGATGGTCTTTAAAATAAAGTTAGTTCACTTACAATTGAATGTAGACTTTCATTTCCCTGCATGTTTTCCTATTCTTCAATCCACTAGAACAGATTTGGAGTAACAGGCATTTACCCCATTCAGATATATGAAACTTTCTCCATTCTATTAGTTTCACAATCACAACTGTGTATCTATTTCTCTTCCATTGAAATAAAGGGTGGCGCAATGGTTCAGCCATTAAAGATGCTGAGTGTATGAGTTGGAAAGTTAACATCCGGGTTCGACACACAAGGACCACACGACAGTGCGGATTCCCATTATTTGCTCCAGCTCCTGCCAACCTAGCAATTCAAAAGCATGCAAATGTGAGTAGATAAATAGGTACCACTTTGGAAGGAATGTTAGTGTGTTTTCATATAGGTGACATGATGATGGAAGTGTCTCTCAGACAACACGGACTCTCTAGGCTGAGATAAGAGATGAGCTTTCTCCCCTTAAGTAGGTCATGACTGAACAGGGGAAACTTTTAAAATGGAATAAAAGAATTAAAACCCAAAACTGAAGGAGAGCAGCATCTACTTAGTTTCTTACACCTGCTTTGCAGGCTCCTCATGTCAAGGTTGATGGAACAACCATGTTTTATGGGATTTCTGGAAGGCTTACAAAATAGCCTGGTCCCTATGAAAGGTCAAAAAATAATAGTCTGTATTGCACACAGAATTATTAGAACTGTTTCTCAGATATGTAATTTTTTAAAAATGCATAGAATTCAGGCTATAAGGATTTTAAAAGTAGCAATTATATCAAAGTAGCTATCCAGCCAGCACACAAGTAAGATTCAGCAAGATTCATTTATAGAAGAAACTTCTTTATATACAATAATATAAAATATGATGTATGTATACAATATCCACGCAGCTCTTGCAATGTGATAGAAGTAGTAGCAAGGACAAGGAGAGTCTGCCCCTACAAATCTAAATAAACATAAACATAAACATAAGAAGTAGAACCAAGGACCAATCAAGCAAAGGCAAATGAACTCAACAGTTAAGCTAAGCCATACCCAGGCTTCAAGCCATCCCACATGACTTACAAAAAATCCTGTGTTCTCACTCACCAGTTACCATTGGCTGACTTGTTATGGTTATTCCAGTTCATAAATTATTATGCACTGACACTATATAAAAGTTGTAATTAAATTCAAGGGGAGTTAGATTTACAAAGAGGAATATCTTGGTGTAGTGGTTAAGACATAAGACTAAAAACCAGGGCACTTTTTGTTCTAGTCCTACCTTAGCACAAAGAAGAGTTGGTGACCTTAGTGACTTAGAGTTGGTGACTTAGGCCAGTCAGTCTCTCTCAGCCCTGGAAAGAAGACAATGGCAAAGCATTTCCAAAAAGAAACCTTTAAAGAAACTGCAATGACTACTGCAGACAGTGTCCCAACGTCAACACTGACTTGAAGGTCACACCAACACATATAAATGATAAAAAATAGATTTTGCAAATGGAGTGAAGACGACATTTATACCACTGAGCCAGTTTTCAGGCAAAAGCTCACAAATGCCAGAGGATAGTGATCCTCTTGAGTTTTCAACAAAAATAAAATTCTTATAGTGATCTGGCCAGTATGGTTTCATTAGAAGTAAAAGTTCAAAATGTTTGGAGCAGGCAACAGTCTACATGGAACAGTGAAGAAAATGTGAAGACTGCCATCCCAGCATGGGCAAAGTCCCTTGGAATAAAGAATTTCTTACAATGTTCTCAGAAATAGTAAAAGGGCAGACTAGATGGACCATGAGGTCTTTTTCTGCCGTCAGTCTTCTATGTTTCTATGTTTCTAAATAGCAGAGGACATTTACTGCATCTAGAGTTTTGTTAAGGGTAATAGCAGAGAGGGAACAGTGATATATTTTAAGTATTGCTCACATTCCACCCTGCTTTTTATTAATGCATACCAAGGGGCTACTTTGTTATCGCCAATTGCACTTAGATCAACTTGTATGGAAATATGTGTTACCCTTTTCTGTAAGGGCTGGAGAGTTATTGAATTGCTCCCATGAGTCGAAATCTCTAGTGAATGTCCATCCACACATGCAGAAATGTCCTCTTAGTATTGTAAACTGGTAAGGATATTTCATAGAAGTAAACATCATTTGTTCAATCAGGTGAGTTGTTGAAAATCTAGAAGAGGCTTGAATTTGACCAACTATTTAAAAATTCTGAGAGTTATGAATATTCTGATAGATTGAATACCTGTCTTTGCTCAGAAAGGTCTGTGGGATGGATTTTAAGAAATTGTTTTGAAATTTTCAAATCAAATGCTGGAGAAATAAGAAATGGGGGCAAGCTTTATTTTAATATAATATAGTGCTGATAAAATTAAGTAACCACCAGCAGAGTATTTCCATTTAAACAATTATTGAGTTGCAAAACTACCTTATTTTGGGGATATGACGAGTCAGCCAATTGTCTGATGATGTAAATAAGAGACTGAATTATCAATAGATGGTTACTTGTTCAAGAGAATGAATGCCCATTGTCCTTATGTCTGGGAAGATTCTCACACAATATCATAATTTTTATTCTTGATTTTAGGAGACACGATATGTTGTTAATGTTGAATATACTTGCTGGGGAGGTATAGGGGAATTTCTTTTTCTTACTAATTCCTTTTCCCCTTTTGGGGGAGAAGGGTCTGTATTTTTGCTCTTCTCTGTTTTAGAATTGCATCTAAAATAATTCTTAATAAATTATTTTTAAAATGTTTGTTTTTTAAGGTTAGTAATCAGATAATTTTATTGATTCTTTTATTTGCCAAAGTCAATACTAGATGTAACATGGATATTTATTTCCACTTCCCACCATGGTTTTCATCAATAAAAGATTTCATGTAACAATTTTAATAAGATAGGTAAAAAGTAGACTAGATTTTTTTTTCAGGAAAAAGTTTATTTTTTCCACACTAATCACATATGCAATATAATATACCATCAATCTTAAAATACCAGACAATAAAATTTTGGAATTGGGTATTCATAATCCATCCAGTGCTACCTCCTGTACATTTAACATCTGGATAAAAATAATTATTCAAATTTCTTATATGCATTTAAAAAGCTATTAACTAATACAGTTTCTTTTATCTGCTTCTTATAACATCTGATCATTTAGGCTGTCATACTTCAATCTCCTCGATATATCGTTAATATCAATTTCATATATATTTCTTACCATTACTTTTATTGTAATCGCCCTTTAAAAAAGAAAGGAAAGAAACCAAAATTCCTAATCATAACAACTAAATCTTAAATTTTATCTAACTGTTACAGGGATCTAACATATATCAATTCAAAGGGGGAGGAAAATCCAAATAATTTATAATAAATATCCCAATTAGCCCAATTAATAATAATTCCTTTTAGAAAGTAAATAAAAAATAAAAAAATTAAAAAGAAGAAGACAAGAAGAAAGAAAAGAAAAGAAAAAAGAAAGCAAATAAAAAGGGGTAAAAGAAAGAAAAGCAAAAACCCCTTTTCCCTCTTCCATGTATCTCTTTTACTCTGAAATCAATTAAATCATCACACCCCATTTATCACAGTAAACCCAGTGGAATCATCTTGCCCTCCTCTATTATGTCACTGTAAATCCTGTGGAATCATCATGCCCTATTCTAATAAATCACTGTAAACCCAGTGGAAACTTCTTGCCCTATTCTAATTTATATCACTGTAAACCCAGTGGAATCATCATGTCCTATTCTAAAAAAAACCCCACTGTGAGCCCAATAAGATCCTCATACTCTACACTAATTTTATCACTGTAAACCCATTGGAATCATTGTGTCCTAATCTATAAAATTATCTGAAAACCTATTGGAATCATCAGTAAAATCTGCTCCATTTTACAGGACAATGAATCAAGCAAAAATCTCATACCCTATTATAATATAAATCATTGTAACCCCAGTAGAGACAGCATGTCCTCTTTATTTATATCAATCTAATTTATAACTTTTTATAAACTCATAAAAAGTTATAAATTATAAATTATAGTCCACCTATCTTACTTAAATTCTGTAATTCAATAGCTTCTATAATCAATATTTCCCACTATCATTAATAACTTCCTTAAAATTAAAAACCATCTAATATAATCATCATTATTTTCTTTTTTTTAGAAAATAATTTTTATTACATATATACACATTTACACAAATAAAATAAATGGTATAAATCATAAGTTGAAACAATGCCAAATTAACACATACTAACAGACAAACAAACAAACAAACACACACACAAAAAAGAATAATTCTTATAATATCATTACTTATTTAAGTACACTAAACAATTACGACAATAACAATTAACATATAACATAATATATAATATTTGTACTTAAATTCCCTTTAGGGGGTAAGTTATAAATCATCATATAGTTTTAAATTATCTTCTGGTGAAGTATCTCATAACATCGGTATCTACCATTTTCTCCTTTAGGTTGTCCATATTCCTTTAATCATTTTTATTTTCTTAACCGCCTTCTTTCATTCATGTTTAATTTATTTAAATTCATACAAATCTTCCCTAAAAAAAATATTGTATATAGATCTTTTATAATTTTTCATATGAAATAAAAAGGATATAAAATATTATTATTATTGTATTTCAATTTAAGTTTTTGTTTCTTCTCTTAAACCAATTATAGAAGTATTTCCAAGTTTTATAATGATCGGATTCTTCTTTGTTTTTTAATTTGAGTGTTAATGCGTCTGATTCTGCACAATCTAGAATTTTTTTTAATATCAAATCATCATCTGGAGGTTTGGTTTGTTTCCATTGTTGGGCAATTGCCATCCTAATTGCAGTCAATATGTGTATTAATAAATAATATTTATTTTTATCTATTTTTTGGTCTATGATCCCAAGGAGGAACGCTTCGGGTCTTCTATTTATTTTAATTTGTAATATTATTTTCTATCTTCTTAATTCTATATTTCAGTAAAACATAATTTATCCACATACATGGCTGCCTGGCTGGCTTTGCACCACCACAAACCAGATCCCCGGTAGCATCCCCTGCATCATCTCCCCTTCAGGGAGGATCAGGTCTGGTTCAAAAGAACCAGAACCCCTGGACGGTGGAGATTCAGGGGCCCTCAAGGGAGAGGGGGACTACCATGCTGCCATGGCCATTTGACCCCTCCCCTTCCGCCTGTAGATTAGATTTGTCAGGATCAATCATATCTGTGTCTCCATGCAGCATTCTCTGGCACATTTTGGCTAATATGCCACTAGAGTAACCAATGCCCAGTTTTATCCCAAACTTGTTCATACTTTTCTAGGCAAGCTTTGGTTTCTAATTTTGTAGGATAGTATGCCGTTTCTCACATTTCTCCCAGTTCAGAGAAAGCTTCCTGCTGACATACTGTACATATGTAGACTTTTTATATAGGCTTGCCTTTTTGATGATTGAAACAAAGCAAATGTTTTCTTTTAAAATGTTTAAAAAAAAACACCCACATTTACAAATATGTGTAAAATATGTGCTGAATGACAGTTGGTCTGCAGCTTGACAAATTCTCAGCCCTACAGACATTCCTTTCTTACCTCTCCTTAATAAACAAAAATTAACCAAGCACACAAGGCTTTTCTTAGCATCTTTAAACCCACTAAGTTATTCAGAAAGAAAGCATTTTGGCATTAAAAAACATAGGATTCTGACCTTATAAATTCCAGTAGGACTTGCCCCATTAAATTTGCTTCATTCCATTCCATGTGTATTTTTTTTTTAAAAAACCAATCTGTCCCATCAATCTAGTTGATTGCTTTATTTGCAGAAGGCTATTTATTGACTCAGCCTTCATGAGAAAGCTGTTTCTGCTTCTTTTTCATATCCTTGTAGGTACTTCTTGGTTTTCGGGAGGAGGACTGAGATAGTGGCCAGAGGGAAAATGTTTCTTTGTATCCAGAGCAATCTCTAGGAAAATAGAAGGATGTTGTCCTCTCACTTTTCAGTAGCATCCTTTTAGCCAGTTAGTAACTGGCACTCATCCACAAGGAGTTGCTGCAGGGCATTTCTCTTTTTCCCTTGGCTTACATTTCAGTTTGGAGATGCTGAGCTTTGCTATCTTTCCCTTTTGTACTGATTGCACTCTGAGAGCTGGGGAGAAGGGTTAGAGAAAGGGGGCACTGCTTTAAATAAACCATATTCCATTTTTGCATCAGCAGCTTGCCACCATTCAATAGCCTTTGACTTGGCCTAAAGCCAGGGAGTTGAAAAGAATTCTTGCATCCTTGTATAGGATACAGTTATAGAAAGCAATCCGCTTGGCTTGCTGCAGCCACCAGTGTGCAGTATATCTGCTTCAGATTCATTTTGTATTTCTAAACAGAGAATGTAAACTGTAAAGCTATAAGGTGCTCACTTCTCTAGTTATTAAACCATTGTTTCTCATTAATGGCTTCAGCCTCTGTGAAATCATAAATCTTACTGATTAAATAATTCCCATTGACTGATCAGAGAGGTCATTTAACTGCAAAGCTTATGTGGTTTTAGTTGTCGGGAAAGTTGTGATGCTACCCAATGACATGTACAGTGGTACCTCTACCTAAGAATGCCTCTACTTAAAAACTTTTCTAGATAAGAACTGGGTGCTCAAGAACCATTTTCTACTTAAGAACTTGAGCCCAGAAAAACTTCCCAGGAAATTTGAGAGCGGCACGAAGCCCCAGCCAGTTTTCTGCCATTCCCCCTTTAATCCCGGCCATCTTGGGCTTATCTGGGCTGCCAGAGGAGCCTTTCGGTGGCGCTTAAGGAGGCTTTGGCAGTCCAGAACAAACAAAACATTTTCCTTTCTCTGGGCACTTGGAGAGGGTATAAACCTCTGCCAGCGCCCAGAGAAAAGAAATGTTCCCTTCACTCTAGGCAGCCCAGAGCAAACAAAGCATTTTCCTTTCTCTGGGTGCTTGGAGAGGGAATAAACTACTTCGCTGTGGTGACTCCCTCGTGCTGCCTCACATAAACATGGTGCGAGGTTGCCTCCCGGAGCGTCTGGGTGCAGAAAGGCAAAAGGGGCACTTCGTCTCGGCTGGATCAACTCGGCTTCAGCCATACCAAGGAGTCACCACAGTGAAGGAAAGGCGCCGGCTACAAAGTGAGCAAGCGAGAGGAGAGGGGAGCCCTTCAGCAGCAGGGAGCTCTGCAGCAGCAGCAGCAACCGCCTTTTGTTCAAAGGAGTCAGAGGTTTCCCCCTCTCGCCTGCCTGGGTTTCTCTGGCATGGTGTATGTGAGGCAGCTTCGCACCGGGTGTTAAAATGCCAGTTTTTTATGTTTCAGTTATATATGTTCACCAACAAATCAATGTATAGATGTACTTTGTTTTTCACACTAATGTTTTATAAACAAGATAAACTCAGGAATAAATAATATGCATCGTGAAGTAGCTGGATTAAAAATAAATAAGGACAAGACTAAACGTTTAGTTTAAAATATGACAGAAAAACAAAAAACAATTAGAGGGTCAGTTAAATGTACAAATTGTAACTAAGGTATGATATTTGGGGATTCAGTTGTCAGCAAGATGTATATCAATAAAAGAGAATAATTATGTAAAATTGAAAAAACAAATAGAGAAAGACTTGGAGAAGTGAAAAAAATTATTAATATCATTGATGGGTAGAATAGCCTTGATCAAAATGAGCATATTGCCTCGATTGTTATTTTTGTTTTCTACAATACCCATAAAAATAGAAAAAAACACACAGTGATTTCAAAATTTGTGTGACAGGAAAATTAGTGAGAGTAAGTCTAAATTTACTACAAGAGGCAAGGATTAGAGATGGATTTGAAATGCCGAATTGGGAGATTTATTATGAGACAGCAGTATTGACATGGATGAGAGAATGGATTCTCTTAAGAAACAAAAGTACTTTTGACATTAGAAGGACATGACTTTCAGATAGGTTGGCACACATTCATATGGTATGGGAGAAATAGAATAGTTATTTCCAGAGACATTATATTAGAAATTCATCATATCTAGTATGGAAAAACATAAAGAGGAAATATTATGCAAGTGTACCTTGTTGGATATTGACAATAGAAGCTTTAATGCATTCAAACCTTGTGGACTGGCAGAATATACCGAGATATAAAGACATTTTGACTGTTAAAGGGAGGTTAAAAACGAGCCAAGAACTGGAGGAACAAGGAATTATTATGGACTGTTATACAATATTATAAATCAAGACAAGGTATGAAACAGAAAATAAGGCAGAAAATATAATGTTGAAAAAGAGTGAATTGGATATTTTGTTGTGTGTATATGATAATTTGATTAAGAAATTGTATAGTTATTTGTTACGTATAGCATTAGAATTTGAACAAGTTAAAGATACTATGATTAAATGGGCACAAAACTTTGGGTATTCAATAAACAGCTTTGAGAAAGGAATTATAAAATGATCATGTCAACTGCTTTTAAAGAAAATTTATATAAAATGTTTTACAGATGACACATGTCACCAGAAAGAATTGCTAAAATATTTAAGGATAAGAGCATGAAATGTTGAAAATGTGAGCAGATACCAAATGTGGTGGTCAGATGCTGAGGCAAAAAAAAATGGACTAAAATTAAGTCATGGATTGAAAAAATGTTAAAACAAAAATCTGAAACCCAACATATTTCTGTTGGGTATTTTGCCAAATAATTTGTGTAAAGAAGTTTCATATTTAATAGTACATATAATGACAGCAGCAAGGATTACTTTTGTGCAGAAGTGGAAAGGATCTAAGATCCCGTCAGAAGATGTGCTCAAAAAGATTTTGTATTATGCAGAGATGAGTAGAATGACAATGAGACTTACGGATTCTGAGTAGTGCAAGGTTTGGATGAAGTGTTATAAATGGATAGAAAGAGAGTAGTATAGTTAGGGTCGGGATTAAAATAAAGATAATATGAATAGAAGAGAGAAGAGATAAATTAACCAGATGATGAAATTAGAATCATAAGGTTTTTAATAAATACTAGTATTAAAAGTGTATACCAAAATAAAGAATAAATGTATTTAAGACAATTTAGTAACAGGGAAATGACCAGAGAATGGATTAAAATATTATATTAATAGTCTGCCAAATAAAAAGGTATTTTTTTCTTTGAAGTAGAAATCACTCAAGAAAGGGTCAAGAAGGAGAGGGAGGAAGTAGCTTTTTTTGGAAAAGGTTAAAAGGGGGAGAAGTGAGAGAAGGAAGAAAGGTTGGAGAGAGGGAAGGAAGGTATATGCGGGAGATGGACTGTGTACATATGGCCACCATATTGTTTTCTGCTTATTTATTTATTCATTCATTTTTCAGCAAAGCACATGCATGTCCATGAGACATGGCCCTGCGGCGTGGAAGAAAGTAAACCAAGCAACAAGGTAAGTTAGAACCCACCCCTGATGAAGAGGTTATTTGAGATGAAGGGATAAAGAAATAAAGCTGCAAATACTAAAATAGCTACTTAAAACCCAGTTGTACAATTGGATGTGGGGGGGGGGGATACCTTGCTTTCTATTATTTAGTATTAGATTATTGGATTTCATGATTGCCACCTTACTTTTTAAAAATCAGACTTTATGCTTTGTTTTACAGACTGATACACAACTCAGATATAGTTTATTGATCTAGCACAAGTCTTTTCTCTGTGCTGACTAACATACTCTGCTAAAGAAGAGAAAATTTGCCTTTTTATACCAAGACCAATTTGTCATATACCATACTATGAGGCACTATTTCAGTCTGAGTAGTCTTTAGTGTAGCATTCCTGAGATTTATAGGCTGTGACTTGTTTCCTGAATTTCGAACAAATATTTATATGGAGCCAGTTGAATTTTAAAAATAGGGAGAGAGCTTAGCCCTTCTGGGAAATACAAAGTGAAACTTAAGCTGTGTAGAAAATGTGGTGGCTGCAGGTGGCTGTTTGCCTTGTGTACTCTGAGAAAAGCTGATTAGCCTTGGGAGAAATTTAATGCAGTTGCAAATTTGGTAGCCACAGATGTCTTAGCTTTGTAAGAATTTATCAGTTCAAGAAGTAATCCTGCTGCTATAGCTATGCAATAAACAAAAGTTATACACCAAGATAAAAACCATTTGCTTATATTGTAGGAACAAGACTATCATTATTGCATCAAACTTATCACTTCTTAAAAGATTGAAAAGAAAATCTGAAAATCACACCTAACTGAGCATGGATACATAACTGTGCCTACATACACACACATTGTTCACACTTTTTGAGAATAAATGAGAACTCGTAACTAATTTCTGGGCTGCAAGCCCATGAGAAAAAATGCCAGTTCAAAGTGTCTCTTTGATGTGAGAACTAGATACAGTTTTTTTAAAATAAAATCTGGTGTTCAAAGTTCATAGTATATTATTACAGCAAGTTCTGTGACATTAAGATCTGCCAGAAAAGTTCCATGATAGTAGCTACTCTTTTAAATATCTTATTTAATCAGTAAATCAAAAAATATGCAAGGGCCGAATAACATAGAAAAATTGAAAATAGCAGAAAAAGACCTACTGGTCCATTGAATCTGTTTTGAGTTTGTATGTTTGTTTGTTTTATTTTCTTTCTTTGTTATTTTTAATTGTTAATTTTTTGCTCATTGCATAGTCAGCCAAATGTTCAGTCTGGATTTGGCATTTTTATCCACCTAAAGAGTCCTTCACAAAGACCTAAGATAGCCAGATATTGATGAGTTGTGGTGTTAGACATATTGTTACAGGATATAAGCTATTTTGAATAAAGCTTCCATTAGCAATAGACTGATGGTGAATTTGTCAATGTTGATCGTATTCAAGTGGTGCTCTCGTTGTTATGGGATTGCACAAAAGACACCTATGTTTGTTTTCTTTTGCTACCATTGTTCTATTTCTATTTGCAGGTCTTTGTAATTTGATTATTTTTTTATTTTATTAATTTATTTTTTATTATATTATTTTTTTTAATTTTTTTGTCAGATGATAGACATGTGTTTAAACATCCCAGACATTTTGAAACTCATTTACTGATGATTGACCCACTACTCTATTAGAAATTAGTTTCAAGCTTTCACTACACTTTCTGTGAATACTTTACTTTTGAACTTCTCTCTTGTCAGTTTGAGGTTATGCTCCTGTGTTCTTGATTTTTGTTTAGTATTGAAAATACTGCTTTCTAGAACCTTATTCATAATGTATCAAATCAATAATGGAAAGTTTTTAAGGTCTACACCAGTGTTTCTCAACTTTAGCAAAATTAAGATTGAGAATGTTGGGGAATTCTGGGAGTGTGGGAATCATGAGAATACCCACCTTCAACAAGAAAACCCTAATAGAGAATGAGCAAGGCAAAATGCATAGCTTGCACAAAATAGTATTTCCACTGAAATTGGTGCGTGGCCAAAGCCTGCCCTCAATGTTATGCATTCCTATTCCCTAGAGAATCCATCAATTTCTGCTGTATGAAGGGAAAAGTTAGGATAGGCCATTTGCCACCCCTACCTAATTAACGCCTCACTTTATATAGCAATGATGAATCTATTGCCAAGACATTCAAGAAGAACACCCAACAATATAACTCCCTTTTCCAAATGAACTCTTTTGATGCTAATGAAGAATGGTTGGAATCCTTCTGTGATTATTCAAGAGCAAATTCATCATTACCTTGGATATTTAACATCAAACTCCCAGGCAGCAAGCCAAATTTATTCAAATCTACTTCATGGATCCTAAAGACAGCATAAAATTGGGAAGGAGTATACTCCACAATAATTGAACTAAAGATGAGCTTGTTGAATTATTGGAAAAACTACTTTGTCAACAAATGATTGGCCAGATTTAATTTCAAGAGTATTCAACTTGAAGAGAAAGTTGTTCATAAAGACTCACTGGAACATATCATATTCTGAGTAGATGTATTACTTACATGCTAAGTGTGAGGGGGTCTATCTCATTTGCACTGTCTGCTATGGCTTGCAATCTTTTTAAATATTCAAGCCAAAGCCACAAGATTATAATACATTTGTGCAAACCAAAATAAACGAAGATCATTTGAAGAAGGATCATCTTTAATTAATTCAATTCAATTTATTAGATTTGTATGCCACCCCTCTCTGTAGACTTGGAGACCCAGAGCTGAATAAATTGGCATTGAAGCAAATGATTCAGGGTTCCTACTGCACCAGAAGTTCAGTATACTGGAAAATACACACAAGTATACATACTTAAAAAGACCCTCGGTGTTGCAGTGCTTAGAGTGCAGTACTGCAAGCTACTTCTGCTGGTCACCGTCTGCCAGCAGTTTGGCAGATCCAATCTCAGTAGGCTCAAGGTTGACTCATCCTTTCATCCTTCCAAGGTCGGTAAAATGTTGACCCAGATTGTTGGGAGAAATATGCTTACTCACTGTAAACCGCTTAGAGAGGGCTGTAAAGCACTGTGAAGAGTATAAATGTTAATGCTAATGCTAATACAATAAGAAATACCCAAAACTATTGAATTAGTATGCAAGGTGTGGTGATAATTCACATCCCATCTATAAGCAAACTTTCTTCAGAAATTGGAAGATTTTAAGGGAACTATGCAGGGTGACAGAGTTGAAATACAACTTCTCAATGGTAGTACCATATAATGCAGAACTATTGAAGATGTTCAATTGTTTTCTCAATTTAGAAATATACTCATCTGTCAAATCTTTCAAATATGTCATCAAGAATAGCATAAAGTGGAGTGATCAGGCAATTTTTTCATTGAGCGGTGAAGATGAAATCACACAGTGCTTGACAGGCAGATATATTGGGGTCTCTGAAACTGTTGCATCAATACTTGGATTTCAAATTCATGAGAGGGAACCAGCCATTGTTCACCTTCAAGTGCACCTTCCACAACAGAATGAAGTATTCTTTTAAGATAATGCTGCTGTGCAACTGAATAATGATATGGTAAGATCCACTTTAACAGAATTAATGAACCTTTGCAAACACGATCCGTTTGCAAAAAAACACTACACTATGTGGATATTCCAAGATACTACAATTGCACTAATAAGAGGTGGGAAATAAGGAGAATTGGGGAAAGAGTGGAGGAGGTCTCTAGAATTTTTGCAATTAATGCTCTCAGCTAAGTGTATATCATTCTCTAAGAAGTGGTGTGATCTCTACTACTTGAGACTGCTTGTTCATCACATAAAGGAGTCAGTATCTTTTTAATTATTAAGGCACATAATGGACACATCCTTCCATTATTGAAGAATATTTGCAGAGAGATAATTATTGCAAACTGATGATCATTGGCAACAAAGTATGAAAGATACAGAAAGAAGAATCCCCAGAGCAATGAGAGATTTGTTTGTCATCTTGCTAACAAACACTGAAATCAACAAACCACAGAAATTGTGAAACCAGTTCAAGAAGAAAATGTCTGAAGATTTCCTTCAAATCGAGAAGAACTATATCAATGATCCTAGTATTTCCAAGAAAAAACTGAGAAATTTGAAAAATTTGAGGAATATAACCTCTCAAAACTAACAAGTGGTACAATTAATCAAACTTCTGCCAATCAGGAATTATTGCATGAACTGCAATACAACAGAGAAAAACAGTAGGAATTTATACTACATAAAGAGCCCCTATTGAAAAATGAGCAAAGGACAGTTTATGACTATGTGTGTAAGGGCCTAAAAGTCAATATTTCTTCAATAATTTTCACTGATCCACCATGAGAAACAGAAAAGACTTTGTTACCAAAAAAGTTAGGGAAGATAGTGATATTGGTATCGCTGTATTGCTGGTATTGCAGCAACATTGATGCCTAGTGGTAAGTATTGCACAACCATATTCAAGGTACTTCTCAAAATAAATATGAAAATATTCTGTGAAACATTCAAAAAACTCCAATAATCCAGATTTGCTTTAACACAAGAGGCTTATAGACTTGGATAAGGACCTCGTGATGGTCATTCTGATTTTCTTTTTAGATAAAGAAATATCTCTGAAACGATGACCCAATGGATTACAGGTTGTCTAGTTTAAAGATAAAAAGATAACTGGAATTATGTTAACTAGATTTTAACAGCAAATCGGTCACTAAAAGGATACTTTAGTTCTTAGGGAAGTCAGATGATAGATCAGACATTATATTTCAGGACTTTAGATACTTATTTAACCTCAAATTAGGAAATCTAATCTCAAATTTCTTTTTTCCTTTGAAGAGTTATGTTTACCATCTGTAGAATCAGAAGAACTGAAAAAGGTGTATTAAGGAATATTAACAGGGTATAAGAATTGTCACTCAAAGAATAGTAACATAAAACATCTCATAACTGAATTCCAAAGTGAATGCTAACAGAAAGAGTGGGGTTTAGGAAGTGTGAATTGAAGGAACAATCTGAGAGTAGGTTACAAATTTAGCCCAAGCAAATTCTTTTATTCTGAGAAACTGGTTCAGGAATACATTGGATCAGCAATTTACTAATTCTTTGTAAAATATAAGGCACTAAAACTGTGTTGCTGTAAGGGAATACTCTAAAGAAATTAACTTAAATTGGGAATTTCTTAAGTGAATTTATTTACAACCTATTTTAAGTTACTGTGTGAGATTTTTCTATTTCTTGTTGAAATCTGAAAATAATAAATGTGTTGTTCATACCCCCCCCCATCCATGTTTCACTTTGTATATTCTGAAATAGATAGATCATTCATCTTCCTTGTCATTGTCTGTCCACTGCAATATGAAGGCCTTTTCCCCATGTTTCTAATCAATATGGTCCTGGGCTTTCTTTTGCCAATTGGGTCCACAATACCTGCTGATGTTATAGATTCATCATGTTTTAGGTTTTTTTCATAGACGCTTTTAATCAATTGGGATCCATTTTATGACCTACCATCAATTCTTCTTGCTATTGCAATTGTTTTACTCTCTTGATGATATCATATACATTAGTTTGTTTTCTAATCCATGTGGAGGTCTTTCTATTTTGTCTTGAAATGCTGATCATGTTTTCAATGGCTCTTTGTGCCACTTATAGTTTTTGTATTGATTGTGAGGTTAGTGTCCTTGTTTCATTGGCATATGTTAGAACATGTAACACACATGTATCAAAAACTTTTCTCTTCAGGCATAGGGGAATGCCTACCAGCCACATTTATCACATGATTCAATTTCCTCTATTGTATCACTTCCCATTGAGTTCCATTGGCTAAAATATATTTAGTGGTCCCCTATGTCTAGTTCTTCTCCAGATATATATATTTTCTTTCTTTGGTGAATTTATTAAACCTAACCTGGCTCTCTTTCAGGTTTATTTTTAAGCCAAATGTTCTCCTGCTTTGTGCACCTCGTGTGTGTCTTTGTAGCTCTTCTGGGTCTTGTAAGAAGAGAAGAGCATCATCTGCATCATTTGCCTAGTCTAATTTGCAAAATACATACACACACACAAATACACACACACAAACACACACCTACCTTGGGGTTAAGCTTTAATTTTGAGAAAGAAAAAAAAAATGGATATCCATATAGAATGTACATGAAAGCAGGATGCAAGGAAGTTATCCCCAAACTTGTCCATCTTCTAAGGAGAAATTTAGACCAATTGTGAAGCTGGTTTTGAAATTACCACCATTTTGTAATAGATATGTTTGATCCATGTTTATAGGAATGTTATCCTAGAATTGCTATTCTCTATATAACCCACAACATTCAGTCTCAGCACTATTATTTATTTTCAATAATTAAAATACATTTAATGCTGACAGTCCATTGTTTTCTTAGTAGAACAACCCATTACCAGCTACTTCTGTATTGTTCCTTACCTTATAAGGCATTGATTCTCCTTTCTTCTATTCACCAATCAATATAACATTTCATTAAATTTTCATTCCTTTGAATCATAAGCTATAAGTAATCCACAAAAATTCATCAAACAAAAGAAAACGTCTCATTATGATCATACTATAGTTAGATTGCTATTGGCAGTGTCTAGCACCTCCTAGAATAAATCTTTATAAATGTTGTTAATGGAGCCAAAAACAAATAGTTACAAGGTCTTTTAATTTTCAGGTTACTAGTATTGGTAGATGTGATAGTTTTCCTTGAGGTTAGAAGCAATAAAAAAAGCACCTAAAGACACTCTTAACACCATACATTGCAAGATCGATGCAACAGAAAGTAGAATATAAGAGCAGTGGTGGCAACTCTTAGAATACAGTATTTCAGGTTACTTTTGCTGACTGCTGGCTGCTTGCAATTTGGCAGTTTGAACCTCATCAGGCTCAAGGTTGACTCAGCCTTCCATTCTTTTGAGCTTAGTAAAATTAAGACCCAGATTGTTGGGAGCAATGTGCTGACTCTGTAAACTGCTTAGAGAGGGCTGTAAAGCACTATGAAGTAGTATATAAGTGCTATTGCTTTTGGTATTTTGAGCCATAGGAAATAATTGTATACACTTACAACTGACTTACTACTGGGGCTATCAAGTTAAAATAATGGTTTTGGGATCTTGCTTTCAGTTGGTTAAGTTACTAACTGGAAACCATCCATTTCTCAGAACAATCAGAGGCAAAGAAAGAGTTCAAATGAAGAGATATAACCATTCAGATGATATTGTATCCTTTAACTCTGCTAAATATTTGAATTGGCTGACTTCACAAATCAGCATCCCAGATAAAAAGTTTTATCAACTTAACTTTTATCAACTATCATCTTAGAAGAGTTTTTTCTACAACATATTGTCATGGCCCCATCAGAGCCTGATGAGGGGGAAGAAGAGGAGGAGGAGGAGGAACTGTTGAGAGAAATAAAGAACTCACTATAGGCCTTGCCTTAACCACCTGGATCATAACAGCCATTTTGAACAACTAGATTCTATGCTAAGCTATGGGAGATAATAGAATTCCATTTAGTTGTTTGTTTGTTTGTTTGTTTGTTTGTTTGTTTGTTTATTTGTTTGATTTCTAGGCCGCCCTTCTCCTGAGACTTAGGGTGGCTTACAACATAAATTACATATTTAACACAGCAATCAGAATTACTCTAAAACAAGCCGAACCTTATAAAAAACTTAAAACAATTTACTCAACCATCACATCTCATACATCAATCTATCATTCAGCCAATGGCAGGGGCTAGAGCAAGATCACCAATTCAACAGTCCCAGGCCTATCAGCACAAATGTGTTTTCAAGTTCTTCTGGAAGGCCAGGAGAGTAGAAACTATGTGTATCTCCAGGGGGAGTTGATTCCAGAAAGCAGGGGCAACCGCAGAGAAAGCCCTTCCCCTAGGGTTTGTTTATTTAGATCCTTATTTAAAAATTAAAAAAATTGGAACACCTGAGAGAGGAAAACTTTTTTTATTTCTTTCAGGGAATGAACCTGCCTATTATTAGCAAGATGGCAATTTTTTATATCAAAAATCATTTTGAAGGGAACACATTATCTAGTACAATACAATCCTATTTAGTCAGTGAGGGAACAAAAATTATGTAGAACAGATTAGGGTTAACAGTAAGAATGACAATTTTGGATTATATTAAAAAAACTATAAGACCTACTGTTTTATAGTATTTCTGTTCTGTTTCTTCCAAACATTTCTTCCACTACTATTAAATTTATGAAATTGGGGAAAACTCCTGAACCTGATATTTTCTCAGCTGAATAGGATAAAACAAATATTGGGTTTTGAACAAGGGTGGTCTGCTGGGGGTTCACAGGGGTTCCGGAGAACCTCTAGTTAAGATTCTCTGCAGTTCAGAGAATCCCCAAATAACTTTCCTAGCTGGCCCCGCCCATCCCCTACCTCAGTGTTTCCCAACCTTTTTTGAGCCGCGGCACATTATTAATATTTTCAAAATTCTGGGGAACACTGAAGGGGGGGCGGGGGGCGGGACTAAAGAAAAGTTTGGACAAAAAAAAAATATCTTCCTCCATTTCACTCTATTTCTCCCTCCCTCTTTCTCTCTCTTCCTTCCCTTCTTTCTCTCTCTCCATCCCTCTTTCTTTCTTCCTCTTTTTTGCTCTTTCTCTCTCCCTCCTTCTCTCCCTCCATGTCTTTCCCTCTCCCTCCTTCCCCCCTCGTTTTCTCTCTCTTGCTTTCTTTCCCTCTCTTTCTCTTGCTTTCTTTCTCTCTCATTCTCTCCCCTCCTTTTTCTCTCTCTCTCTTTCTCTCTCATTCACCATGCCGGCAACAGAGAGAAAAAGAAAGAGAGAGAGAGAGCTGGAGAGAGAATGGAGGGCGCCGTTGTCTTCGCCTCCGCCTGCCGGCTCTGCAGCTAAGAGGCAACAGCAGCCATCAGCCTCCTCGCCCTCCCAGACGTTCCCAGCGCCCGGCCACGTGCCGCCTCCCGTTAGCCCGGCTGACCTTTCCCTGCTGCCGTTTTCTCTTCATGGCGCAAAGCCACACAGTCCCGGACTCCCGGATCGCTCGCTTTTCCGGCCAGCAAGCGCGGCGCTTTCCTGGGCAGATGGCTTTGCTGACCGGAGAAGCGAGCGATCCGGGAGTCCGGGACTGTGTGGCTTTGCGCCATGAAGAGAAAACGGCAGCAGGGAAAGGTCGGCTGGGCTAACGGGAGGCGGCGCGTGGCCGGGTGCTGGGGACGTCTGGGAGGGCGAGGGGAGCCGGCGGGCGGAGGCGAAGACAACGGCGCCTTCCATTCTCTCTCCGGCAGCGAAGGAGAGGGGGCGGATCACGCCCCAAGACAGGAGGCGGCGGAGGAGGAGGAGGAGAGTGGGCGGATCGGGCGGGCAATGGGGCAGGGCAGAGAAGCCAGGGGCGCGTTTGTCCAGAGGCACCGTGGGGAGGCAGGGGCGGCCACGGCTCCCTTTACTCCTACTGCCGGACCTCCCCGCCCCTGCCTCCTTTTTCCCGCCTTCCTTCTTTGGGGCCCAGCCGGAAACAGCTGCATCGGGCAGTAGCCGGGGGACAGCTGCGAGTGTCGGAGGCACTGGCGGTCCGGCACTGGCAGTGCCCCGCCCACCTGGAGCTTCCTGCGGCACACCTGACCGTGTCTCGCGGCACACTACTGTGCCGCGGCACATCGGTTGGGAAACGCTGCCCTACCTCTCAGGAGACCCCATGAGCCCTGTTTTGGAGGCAGGTCAGTGCAGGGTGCATGCAGAGGTTTGGGGAAGGTGAAAAACAGGCCTCCAGGAAGTCCAGGAAGTCCAGAAACAGGCCTTTTTCCGGCCTCCAGAAAGCCTCAGAAGCATGGCGAGGCTGTTTTCGCCTCACAGAGGTTCGGGGAAAGCCTCTGGAACATGAGGAGGGCAAAAATCCCCCCCAGGGCAAGATGCCAACTAGGCCACGCCCACCATGCCCACCCAGAAACCAGGCAGAGATCCCCTTGTTGAAAATGTTGAAGCCCACCCTGGTTTGGAATACATTTGAGGTCTACTGTAAAACTTTTAATTAATTCCCAAATTGCAAACATTATAGTTATTCCTAAACTGGAAAAGACATTTACTACTTTATTACCTGTACAGACCCACTTTCTTGATTAAATATGGATTTAAAAGTTACTTTGATGCAGAAGGTATAAAGTACTTTACCCAGCAACGACTTGATTCCATTTTTCCATTTTTAACCGATATTCTCATTTTAATTCAAAGCAGACAAAACTAACAATTATAAATTATTTGAATGATGATAATTTTGTTGACAAGTTCTCCTGACATTTATAAAGCAAGTTTTCTTTAAATTTATTGGAACCGTGTTAAAGTTTTATATTTAGGATAGGTATGGTTTATTTAACTCCTAAATCATGGGTAATTATTATTGCTTAATGAGGTACATTTTGTGCCTGTCTAAATTTATAATGAGATACATTTCTCTGATGTCTTTTTTCACCTTTATTTTTTTATTTGATTTTAGAACTCTTTATTTACATAACTAGAATTTCTGAAAATACAAATGTTTGTTTGTTTATGATTGATTGATTTGTTTGTTTATATTTTGCCTTTATTTTTTTATATACATAAGTCAAGACTGCAGGCATACCTAATACTCATCCTCGGAGAGGGGTGACATACAAATCTAATCTAACTTTTTCCTCCTATTTTCCCCACAACAACATCTACTGAAGTGGGTTAGGTTGAGAGAGAGCAACTGGTAGGATTAGTGTAGTAGACCATACAGTAGAAGCAATGCTATTCTTGGATGTTATGAACAATATTATTCAACAAAAGTTTCCACATACTGTACTTTAAAGACAGAAGGTGGATTTGAACAAGCAGTTGTGATGCAGAATTTTATACATTATACACCTTACTATCGAGTTAAACAGAAACTAGGAACCACAATAAAGTTTTTTGTATGCAAACTGTTGATATTTGGAATCATAGGAATTGCCAGTGTCTTGAAAATATGAATTATTATAACATATAGTATATCATAGAAATAGAAATGCTATGGCTGATAAAGGAAATGTGGTTGCTTATTGGAATGCCACTTCTATAGTCTGTGAATGTCTCTGATTAAGTACACATAAATCCCACCATACCACTGATAATGGCAAAGTTTTTCAGAAGTAGTTTACCATTGCTTTCTTCCTAGGGCTGATCCAAGATCACTCAGCTAACTTTGTGCCTCAGGCATAACTAACACAATCTTCCAATTTATATCCAAATTCCTGGTGTATCCAATCCATTACATCTCCTGGCTTTAACAGTCATGTGCAAGCTACGAAGTACATCTGAAGGCATATGTAATGTTCTAGTGTACCAAAGTTATGGTTAAATGTGTGGCAGAAAGTGCACCCTGTTTTTCCAAATGTAAGTGAGGTTGAATGTGTATAGTTTTAGGAAAGTGTATGTGTGTACACACACACACATACACCCCCCCACACACAGTATATATAGTAGATAATGTACATTTTTGTATGCCTGTGTGTAATATACATGGTATATATTCATAGGATTAAATAGTATATTTTTGATAGGGAAATTGTATCTCGTTGAGGCCTTTGAAGCAAGGAGAGGTCAGGCACCCTAACCTTTGACATGAGTGATGTCAAGTTGTCCATACCCAGCCATCACTTGACCACCCAGTCACATGTTCACTAAGCCACCCCACCCAGTCACATGACCACAAAGCCACTCGTACCCAGTCATATGACTGCCAGAGCACTCCCACCTAGTCACATAAGAAAGCCACACCCCTCATCACATGACCATCAAGCCATACCCACAAAATAAGCCAGCCCCATAGAACCAGTAGTAAAATAATTAGAATCCACCCCTATTCATGACAGCCACAAATATGCCAAAGAAAGCAAGTTATATTTGGAAATCAGACATACCACAAATAATTATGCATATTTGTCTTCGTATTAAAGAGTTGAAAAAGGTTTACCTGTGGGCATTGGAAGGGGCAAATTACAAGCAAATATGACTTTTGCAGACCTATGCAGCTGCTACAGACATAATTCCCCGATGTTTCTCTGTGTGCACATGCAGAGAGTTTCATTTTGATTTGATGCATACGGAGTTTTCAAAGTAGCCAATCAAAACTGTGAAAACACAACTTCATTCATGGTTAGAAGGTAAGGGCCAAATCTGAACTAAACTATGATTATACAAAACTTGTTATGTTATATTATATTATTTTATGCAAGGTAGAATATACAATTTCAGAGTTTAGAATCCTGATTATTAGTGGATATATCAGCTAAGCTTTTTGCCTCAAGTTAAGAATTATCTGATCCCATTGAAACCATGACAAGTATTAGGATCTCTGCTAGGATCAGCTTTGGTTCCTGCATTTAATGCTGCAAGATAAGCATTTAAAATATTGAGTTGTAGATCTCTCTTTATGCCCGATAAAAGCTTCCATTCCTGAAGCTCAAATATAGTACTGTACTTTGAATCAAGTCAAGTATCAAGAAGGTGTTTAAAAAAACTCTTGAAGACTGTAAAAATAATAATTTAATTTACCTCAAAGTACTTTTAAAAAAAATACTGGAGGTAAGCATTTGTAATTTTGATTTATTTGGCCTGAAGGACCTCAGTGATGGGAGGTTCTGAAAGAAATATATGGAGTCCTGATCTGGCAAACCAGTTTTGTGGAAAGCTGATAGAATTTTACGGGATTGATATTTGTTATTTATCCTTTGGAAGGTCAAGTTAAATGCCACGTTGTGGTAAATCAAACCTATTTTCTATGATTTCTATAAAATAAAGTTATTAAAAAGGTGTCTTCTGGATGTCACAGACATGATCTAACAAAGTTTTGTTTTACAATCACCTGCTACTTCAGGCTTAGATTAGATTACTAGGGTTGGAAGGGACCTTGAATCCAGTCAGTCAATCCAGGAGTCCCTACACCATTTTCAACAAATGGCCGTCCAATCTCCTCTTGAAAGTCTCAAGTGTTGGGGCTCTCACAACATCCCCAGGCAAACTATTCAACTGGTTGATCACTCTCACTGTCAGAAATTTTCTCCTTATTTCCAGGTTGAATCTCTCCTTGATCAGTTTCCATCCATTGTTCCTTGTCTGGCCTTGGAAAATAGTCTGATCTCCTCCTATATGTGTCAGCCCTTCAAGTATTGGAACACTGCTATCATATCTCCCCTAGTCCTTCTCTTCACCTGACTGGTCATGCCCAATTCCTGTGGCTGCTTTTTGTATATTATTGTCTCCAGTCCCCTAATTATCCTGGTTGCTCTCCTCTGCACTTTCTCTAGAGTTTCAATGTCTTTTTTGTAGTGTGGTGACCAAAACTGGATGCAGTACTCTAGGTGTGGTTAGGTAAAGCCTAACTAAGGCTTTATAGAGTGGTATTAATACCTCCCTTGTTCTAGGTTGTATCCTTCTATTAATTGCCTTAATTGAAAAGCGAAAACACTAACCTCTATACTATGGTCTTCTATTAATGTTGTATGTTGGGCTGACATCAACAGACTTGTCTGTCTGTCATTCTATTTTAATATTCCCCCACCCTTGGTTTATCCACAATATTTAGAACATTGTCACCTACAGTAGGAGGAGGTTCACAATCGAAGACTCACTTTTTTGCATTACATTAATATAACATACTTTTCCTTTTTAAAAAATGAAACTTTTTTGTTATGATGTGCTATCCATTATCTTGCCCCTTACTACCAGGACATGCTGCTAATTTGGAGTCTATTGAGATGAGATGATTTATGGATTTTTGAAGCACGAATGATTCACTAAAATAATTATACCCCAGAAGAAATATTCACTTAATTTGGAACAATGTTTTCGCTATACTTTCATTTAATTTAGCCTTTTTTCAACAAAGGGCAAAGAATAAGATTTCCACACAATAAAGGCAAGTGTCTGAAAGTTGCTCTTTTGGAACCATAATTTCCCAGGTCTTGTTTTCCTCTCCATTTCTTAAATTGCCACATTTATCATTATTGTGGCTGTATCAATCTTTTATATGCATTTGTACTTCTTAAAAGAAAATTTGAATACAGGAATAAACAATGAACAACAGTAAATAATTAGTGAACTCTAATGATAGTGAGTGTTACTATTTTTATGGAACTAATTGCAAGCTGTTCTGTTATTTCCATTTGCTCAATTTTCCAGGCATCCAACTTTCACTTTTTTTCCCATCATTATTCTTCTTACTCATCCTGTATTTCTCTTATAATAATAATTACACTCCATGTATTGCTTTTCTCTGTCTCTTGGAGCTGCCTGGACAAGTCCCTACAGTTTTCTTGGCAGGATTTTTCAGAAGTGAATCATCACTTCCTACTTCCTGGGGCTGAGAGAGAGAAGAACCAATCCAAAGTCACCACTTTTATGCCTAAGGTAGGACTAGAACTCACTCTCCTGGTTTCTAGTCTGATGCCTTAACCACTGCACCAAATTGGCTTTCTCTTCATATAATAGTTGCCTTTAAACAATGTCATCCTATACTACAAATACATTACAGCACAAGATTTTTTTAAAAAAATAACTATCCAAGCTAATAGAAAAAAAGTTTTTTCCTCATAGCAAACTGAAATATAAGCACTGTATTCAAGGTTTTCTGATTTATTTATTTGAAATGTGATAGTCCACCGTTAACATTAAACTAATATAAATCCAATAGAATAAGTGCTTTCAAGATGTAGCACATTCAAAAACAATATGGATGTAGCCCATAAAAAAAAATTTCAGCATAGTTTCTTATATGCCTTAAAAGATTTCTACTGACATCAAGATAGAACAATGAAACTTGATAATGGATATACATGACAGAATCCCAAGTTTCAAGGTCATTGCTGTTTTAAAATATTTTTTCTATACTTGCCTGTTTTGGAAGATGGTTAATAGGAAAGCATAACAGTATCTGCAGAAGAAACATGTGATTTCAGTAGTCATGAACGTACGACCACAACTGAGCCCAAAATCTATGTTATTAAGTGAGAAATTTGTTAAGTGAGTTTTGCCCCATTTTATGACTTTTCTTGTCACATTTGCTAAGTGAATCACTGTCGTTGTTAAGCTAGTAACCTAGTTGTTTTATGAATCTGGTTTTCCCATTGACTTTTGTCAGAAAGTAAAAAAAAGGTAATCAGCCTGGGACATTGAAATTGTCATAAATATGAGTCACTTGCCAAGCATCTGAATTTTGATCATGTGACTATCAGGATGCTGCAATGGTTGTAAGTGTAAAAAACTCATAAGTCATTTTTTCAATGCTTTTGTAACTTTGAATAATCACTAAATAAAGAGTTGTAAATTGAGGACTACCTGTAGTAACATCAGTAATTACTTATTTCTAGGATTGATTTATTTATTTTATGTATTTATTTATTTATTGGATTTATATGCCGCCCCTCTCCGAAAACTCGGGGCGGCTAACAGCAATCATAAACAGTATACAATAATAATCCAATACTAAGAGCGAATTAAAAACCCCTTAATATAAAAAACCAAACATACATACAAACATACCATGCATACAATTGTAAAGGCCTAGGGGGAGAAGGAATCCCCCATGCCTGGCGGCAGAGGTGGGTTTTAAGTAGCTTACGAAAGGCAAGGAGGGTGGGGGCAATTCTAATCTCTGGGAGGAGTTGGTTCCAGAGGGCCGGGGCCACCACAGAGAAGGCTCTTCCCCTGGGTCCTGCCAAGCAGCATTGTTTAGTTGACAGGACCCGGAGAAGACCCACTCTGTGGGACCTAACTGGTCACTGGGATTCGTGCGGCAGAAGGCGGTCCCTGAGGTAATCTGGTCCAGTGCCATGAAGGGCTTTATAGGTCATAACCAACACTTTGAATTGTGACCGGAAACTGATCGGCAACCAATGCAGACTGCGGAGTGTTGGTGTAACATGGGCATATTTGGGAAAGCCCATGATTGCTCTCGCAGCTGCATTCTGCACGATCTGAACTTTCTGAACATTTTTCAAAGGTAGCCCCATGTAGAGAGCATTACAGTAGTCGAGCCTCGAGGTGATGAGGACATGAGTGACTGTGAGCAGTGACTCCCGGTCCAAATAGGGTCGCAACTGGTGCACCAGGCGAACCTGGGCGAACGCCCCCCTCGCCACAACTGAAAGATGCTTCTCTAATGTGAGCTGTGGATCGAGGAGGACGCCCAAGTTGCGAACCCTCTCTGTGGGGGTCAGTGATTCTCCCCCCAGGGTAATGGACGGACAGATGGAATTGTCCTTGGGAGGCAAGACCCACAGCCACTCCATCTTGTCTGGGTTGAGTTTGAGTTTGTTGATGTTCTGAAATGAGAAGGGAATGAAATAAATCTGTGTGTAAAAGAAATTCATTGAAACTTTCCCAAAGAAAAAGAGAAAGAGAGAGGAAAACTTCAGGCAGGGGACTGTGTTCTTCTTTAGTAATAGCAGTATGACAGTTTTTATTTCCTTTAAATTTATTTTCTGCTGATATAGCAACAGAAGCATTTGCATTTCGGTGGGGTTTTTTTTAATCTAATGTCATTCTGGGATTTGATAGCGAGAAAATGACACACACCAAAAAGAGGGGGAATATTCATGAAAATTATGCACAGTCTCTTCTTTCCTGAATGTATGATAAAATGGGAGAGATGTAATCAGAAAAAAAAATTTCAGAGACATTTTATTCTGCTCTAGACCATAATAGTGAAAGTAGGCTAGAATATTTTGGAAAATAATTAGATATCCTTAGTAGTAGTAGTAGTAGTAGTAATAATAATAATAATAATAATAATAATAATAATAATAATAATAATAATAATAATAAAATACTTGTAGAAAGAGTTAACAAGATAAACTATGTAGAGAAGAATTGCAGAGGTGAAGAAATGCTGAGATGACAGAATTAGCAATCGACTGAAAAATTCACTTGGTGCCTTGAACAAAAGGGCTATTGATAAGAAACAAAGTTGCTTCAGAAGCAAGAATCGGAAATTGAAGATATAAGGGTCTATGTAATATTAAGAGTTAGTGCCTAGAGACACATGAGAGAAATAAAAATGGTAGTCATGGGAGGTTGAACAAATAAAGTTTTCCAACTTTGACTTCTTGCTTCTAAAAGGATATACTCACAGAACATACTCATGCAGAACATACTCCTGATACCGAAAGCAAGACGGTCTTATTCTACAGTATAGTCTAGGAATAAGATTGTCATAGGCTGCCATAAAAGCAATATAAATAACACCAACCCTAGCAGTCAATCAAATCAGAGCAGCTGGGTTGTTTTGCATTTTTAAAGGCAGGCTGAGACTAAAATCTGCAGGCACTGCAATAACTAGCTACCTCCTGAGATCTGCACTGCCCCCACCCTACTGGCCTTCCAGAAAAGCCTTAAAGACCTGGCTTTGCCAGCAAGCATGGGGCCATTGAGCAAATGGGACATCTTTTAGATCCATCCACAAGAATAAGAGAGATGAGAAGAAAAATATTACATAAATGGTATTATACACCAGTACAATTAGCACGCTTTCAAACAACGAAGAAAGGAGATTGTTGGCATGGGTGTAAGGAAAAAGGAGTATTTATGCACATGTTTTGGGAATGTAATAAAGTTCAAAAATTTGGGAAACAAATACAAATGGAAGTGAACAAAATTACGAATGGTAATTGGAAAATAATTAAGGAAGCAGCATTATTGATAAAAAATAGTGAGGTAAAAGAATATGAAGAGATCAAAATTGCAGCGATAGAAAGTGCCCAGGCAACGATAGTGCTTGGGTGGAAAGATGACAATAAATGGACGATAAAAAATTGGTGCAAATACATGGCGGATCACATTCACTATGAAATTATGGAAATTAGACTACATAATTATAATGAAGAGAAATTAGCAGCAACAATGAGGCGGTGGGAGAAGGTTAAAAATTATATATTAACAACATCAGTAAGCGATGCAAATGTAAGAAATAAAATTCAATCACTATAAAGAATGAACAATGTAGCCCAGAGACAAAGCAAATGAAGGATACAAAATTGAATCTTCCCTGGTGAAGGGATTTTTTTTCTGTTTGGGGACAGTACACTTTATGCTTTTTGTTTTGTTTTTTGTAAAATTTTCAAAAAAATCAATAAAATTATATTATTTTAAAAAAAGGATGTGAATGTTTTCATAAGAGATTTTAAATTGCTCTTTTAAACAGATGTTTTTATATGTAAGCTGCCTAGAGTTCTCCAGGAGTTGGGTGGAATATAAATTAAATAAACAAATAATTAAATAATAAACAAACAAACAACAACAACAATTTAAAAAAACCCTCATCAAGTCAAGAAGCCAGACAACATCTTTAAAATTGGGTGAATACTGACTGAAAGGATAGCATAAAAGACAATGAGCAAAGTTCATACTGAACAGGGGAGGTAGATTGTTAGAAATGTATGAAACTCTAAATGTTTATTGTATTTTTATTACTGTCATGTAAATTGTTTATATCATGCAATTTTTATCATTAGATGGTAAGCTTCCAAGAATCTCTTGATTGTGTGAGTAAAAGAAATAAGCAATTTTTTTTGTTTATTTTATTCATTCGATTTTTATGTCATCCAACTCCCTAGGGACTCTGGCTGATAAAATTCAGATGAAAATTAATAATAAAATTTATTCTAGTTGTCCATTACGCAAAACAATACAAATACAAAACAATTAAAAAGCTTAGTTGATGGAATATTTTACAGAAACAGAAAGCGAAAGATTGACTGCTGAATGTTGTGAAATCATTCAGTGTTAAATTGTGGGTGTCCACTTGATTGTTTAATGAATATATGGAGAAATACATTAAAAATTGTGTTGATATTCAGATTGCTGATTAGGGATGTAAATGAATTTGTATGTGCATTTGTATGTTTTGATGACTGAAAACCAAGTTATTTGTAGCCAGCCAGTATTAGATATAGATTGTATGATAGGACAAGAAAATTAATGTATCAGAGACCAAGGAAGTGGTGCTTGGAAGAGAAAATGAAGTGAATTATTGCTTTTCTACATTGCAAGTTATGGCAAAAAAACTACAGCAAAAAGATAAATTTGTGTATCTTATTAAACTGTTTACTAAGATGAGAAAATGAATGAGAAAGTTTAAATCATGCCATTCTGCTAACAGAAGTGCTAACAGAAACATGAAAGTATGTTGAAAGCAGTAGGAATGGGATTTTGAAAGAAATGTGTCTATACAGTGAGAAGAGATAGGATCAAAAATGAAGGTGGAATGAATGAATTCAGACTGAATACAAAAGAGGATGACCAACACAAATGAAGCAAGTTGAGGTATTTCTGTTATATAGAGAGAGGGAAAAATTGAAGACTGAACTGAAAAACATATAGATGAAGGAAAAGCGAATAGATTGACAGGAGGTAAAAAAGTTGTAGTTGGTAAAATTTGATGAGATCTTGAGAAAGAAAGAGGTTAGAAAATTAAAGCCAGTAGGCAGTACATGAAATGACATTGACAGATAATAGATAATGGATGTAGGTACAGTTTTGAAAGATATAAACACAAAAAATGTACAGCGAGTAGCAAAAACTTAAAGTGGGGTAAGAAAATAATACAAGTCAAAGAGGTTAGAAAATGTACTTATTTTTCCATAGGAATCTCTCTCTTTCTCTGGCTCTCACCCCCACTCTCCCTTCCCTCCACAATTATATAGGATACAATATCATATTTGCTTTCCTTCCATAAGCTTAAGGAAGCCAAAGATAAGCTGAAGGAAAAGCTCAAGGATGTGGTGAATAAAGAGGATAGCCCTGAAGGACAGAGGAAAAAATCCACTAGCAAGGCAAAAGTTGAGTGAATGATACCTCAGCCCAAACCAAGAATTTGTGAAATTACTTTAGACACCCTGCTGCCCAATCAAGGTCGTTTGGCGTGCTCCAGGGGAAGAGCCTTCTCTGTGGTGGCCCCCACCCTCCTTGTCTTTCGCAAATTACTCAAGTTTCAAGTTTTATTGGATTTATATGCCGCCCCTCTCCGAAAACTCGGGGCGGCTAACAACAATCATGAAAATATACAATAAAATCCAATACTAAAAGCAAATTAAAACCCCTTAATATATAAAAACCAAACATCCCTACAAACATACCATGTATACAGTTGTAACGGCCTAGGGGGAGAAAAAAGTCTTAATTCCCCCATGCCTGGTGGCAGAGGTGGGTTTTAAGTAGCTTACGAAAGGCAAGGAGGGTGGGGGCAATTCTAATCTCTGGGGGGAGTTGGTTCCAGAGGGCCGGGGCCGCCACAGAGAAGGCTCTTCTCCTGGGTCCCGCCAAGCGGCATTGTTTAGTTGACGGGACCCGGAGAAGACCCACTCTGTGGGACCTAACTGGCCACTGGGATTCGTGCGGCAGAAGGCGGTCCCTGAGGTAATCTGGTCCAGTGCCATGAAGGGCTTTATAGGTCATAACCAACACTTTGAATTGTGACCGGAAACTGATCGGCAACCAATGCAGACTGCGGAGTGTTGGTGTGACATGGGCATATTTAGGGAAGCCCATGATTGCTCTCGCAGCTGCATTCTGCACGATCTGAAGTTTCCGAACACTTTTCAAAGGTAGCCCCATGTAGAGAGCGTTACAGTAGTTGAGCCTCGAGGTGATGAGGGCATGAGTGACTGTGAGCAGTGACCCCCGGTCCAGATAGGGTCGCAACTGATGCACCAGGCGAACCTGGGCAAAGGCCCCCCTCGCCACAGCTGAAAGATGTTTCTCTAATGTGAGCTGTGGATCGAGGAGGACGCCCAAGTTGCGAACCCTCTCTGAGGGGGTCAATGATTCTCCTCCCAGGGTGATGGACGGACAGATGGAATTGTCCTTGGGAGGCAAGACCCACAGCCACTCCGTCTTGTCTGGGTTGAGTTTGAGTTTGTTGACACCCATCCAGGCCCCAACAGCCTCCAGGCACAGGCATATCACTTCCACTGCTTCGCTGACTGGACATGGGGTGGAGATGTATAGCTGAGTATCATCGGCATATTGATGATACCTCACCCCATGCCCTTGGATGATCTCACCCAGCGGTTTCATGTAGATGTTAAATAGCAGGGGGTAGAGGACCGACCCCTGAGGCACCCCACAAGGGAGAAACCTAGAGGTCGACCTCTGACCCCCCACTAACACCGACTGCGACCGACCGGAGAGGTAGGAGGAGAACCACTGAAGGACAGTGCCTCTCACTCCCAACCCCTCCAGCCGGTGCAGAAGGATACCATGGTCAATGGTATCGAAAGCCGCTGAGAGGTCAAGAAGCACCAGGGCAGAGGACAAGCCCCTGTCCCGGGCCCGCCAGATATCATCCATCAACGCGACCAAAGCAGTTTCCGTGCTGTAGCCGGGCCTGAATCCAGACTGCTGAGGACCTAGATAATCGGATTCTTCCAAGGACCGCTGGAGTTGGAGTGCCACCACCTTCTTGACAACCTTCCCCATAAAGGGAAGGTTGGAGACTGGACGGTAGTTATTAAGCATGGCTGGGTCCAGGGAAGGCTTCTTGAGAAGGGGGCATACAAGTGCCTCCTTATAAAGGGCCGGAAAGGACCCCCTCCCCAAGGAGGCGTTGACAATCTCCTGGGCCCAGCTCCGTGTCACCTCTCGACTGGCCGAAACCAACCAAGAGGGACACGGATCCAGTAAACAGGTGGCGGAGCTCACAGCTCCAATGGCCTTGTCCACTTCATCAGTTGTCACCAAGTCAAACTCCTCCCAGACAGATGGACAAAGACGTTTAGCCCCAGTCACCTCGACTGACTCGTTGGAAGTCGACTGTGTTTTAGAATTGGAGTCGAGGTCAGCTCGGATCCGAGCGATTTTATCAGCAGAAAACGTGTTAAAGTCCTCAGCACTGCTCTGTAAGGGCTCCCAACTTCCCCCTGATTAAGAAGGGAGCGGGTCACCCTAAACAGAGCGGCCGGGCGGGATTCTGCTGATGCAATCAAGGCGGCATGATACGCGTATCTTGCCGCCTTGAGCGCCACTTTGTAAGTCTTAAGACCCACCTCTATCGCCAGGCATGGGGGAATTGAGACATCTCCCCCAGACTTTTATATTTTATGTTTGGTATGTATGTGTTGTATGATTTTAATCTTGGGGTTTTTATATATCTTTTTATTATTAGATTTGTTTCAATGTTACACTGTTTTTATTATTGTTGTGAGCCGCCCCGAGTCTTCGGAGATGGCCGGTATACAAATCTAATAAATTATTATTATTATTATTATTATTATTATTATTATTATTATTATTATTATCTGTTGCCATCTTGATAATTGGACAATATCCACTCCCAAACATCTTGACTGAGAAGTGGATATATATGTTTGAGTTACAAATGGATAACCATTTGTATGAAGTGATGTAGAGTTTCCTGCCTAAGCAGGGGGTTGAACTAGAAGACCTCAAAGGTGCCTTTCAACTCTGTTATTCTAGTCTAAATACTGAAATTAAAAATGGATTCTCCTAGCAAATGTGGCCTATTCATAAATTTCATGTGCAAATTTCAGCAATTTCTCAGAAGGGATACTAATTGATATTTTTTAATCTGAGTAAACATTAGATGCATGACTAAAGAACAATATCACTGTTATCCCATTTTAATTTAAGGCAAATAAAGTGAAATGAAATTCATTTTCATCCTATTCCAAGCCAATGTTGGGGATTATACTTGACCTAGGTACCATTCAAAGCCAGGTCTGGCTCTCAATCCAGAAAATGTTTCACACATTTGAGTAAATGTGATTTCAAATGTCTTCATAAAAACATATAGCAATTGCATAGCATTCCATTGTTTGTTTTCTACAGTCATCCAGTGAGCAAATAATGAAGAACCAATTGGGAAAATGTCCTAGCTGAAGACAGTCAATTGTTGAAATACTTAGATGTACTAAAAAATATAGTAGAAACCCAAGACAGCTGCACAAGATGAAATGTCCCTCCTGGAGACACATGACAGAGCAAGGCAGGGTGACTTCCATAAAAATAAATGAAAAGGTTGGAATAATGTGCAGCCGAATTTGATACAGAAAGATGATGCCAGAAGATGGCTTGTGCTGAAAACTGATATATGACACCATGAAATCGCACACAAAAAAATAAATGAAAATGGTGGAATGATTTCATGGGCTGTTAGATGGAAATTTAAAAGCAATCAGACGACTGTGAGAGGAGAGAGGATGATAGCACTGTCTTTCTCTTTTTCTGCGGCCATTTGGATATCAGAGATAAGTGACTGAGGAAAGAACTTTCACTGATGAGATTTTAATGGTTTGTGCTATTCGTACTTCAACATTTCTTTATTAGCAGGCCATATAATTTTAATCCTGGTTATGAATGCTTAACCTGGACATCAGCAAGTATTAGATATTCAAATACAATGAGTTTTATGTATCTTTTCTCAAGGTTTTTGGCTGTGATTTTAACTGATTGTGAAGTGTGAAGAGGTTGTTTTCCAGGTAATTAGATACAAAGAGAGGTGAAATTCATTTGACAAAGTAACATTGCACAAAATAATTGGTTTTTATAATGTACAATCTAATAGGAACCTACACATATACATGATCTCTTCAAAAATTGGCTTGCTACAACAGAATAGGAAAAGGCTAGGAGATTATGAAAACTTCTTTTTGAAAGCAAATTATTGAGGAATTCTGTCAATTTTTGTAGGATCATACAGCCTATAAGGAAATTCAATTGAGTATTTTGAGAGAGACAATTTTAAAATAAAAAAAATTATTATGAGAAGTGTAACTTATAATAATTTCATTTATTAAATTATGCAGTCCCTAAAGACAATGGGAATTGACAATAAATCAGTAGAACACCTTCCTAGTAACCTAATTAGGGCACATGCTGTATGTTGCCTTACTGTGAAACCAGTATGATTGTGAATGTATCTGGACATTATGTGTAGAATTGAGAAATATATTGAAGGAGAAAATAGTAATAGCAATAGCACTTAGATTTATATGCTGCTTCCCAGCACTTTACAACTATCTCTAAGGGAATAGAGGCACAAGTGTGCCAAGTGTGCTTTTTGGCCAAGTGTGATTAGACACACAAGGAATTTGTCTTTGGTGCATATGGTCTCAGTGTACATAAAAGAAAATATACATTTGTCAAGAATCATGAGGTATAACACATAATGATTGTCATTGGGGTCAAATAAGCAATGAGGAAACAATATTAATTAAAATCTTAAGGATACAAGCAACAAGTTACAGTCATACAGTCATAAGTGGGAAGAAATGGGTGAGAGGAATGATGAGAAATACTACTAGTAATAATAATACAGATTTAGTAAATAGCTTGATAGTGTTGACGGAATTATTTTTTAGCAGAGTGATGACATTTGGGGGGGAAAACTGTTCTTGTGTCTAGTTGTCTTGGTGTGCAGTGCTCTGTAGTGATGTTTTCATGGTAGGAATTGAAACAGTTTATGTCCAGGCTGCAAGGGGTCAGTCAATATTCTCACAGCCCTCTTTTTGACTTGTGCAGTATACAGGTCTGTAGTTCTGATTATCATCTGAAGTCTGTGTCAGTCTTGTTGGGTTGCAGAAACAAACCAGACATGATTCCCTTGTAGAACTGTATCAGCAGCTCCTTGGGCAGTTTGAGCTTCCTGAGTTGGCGCAGAAAGAACATTCTTTGTTGTCATTTTTTATGATGTTTTTGATGTTAGGTGATCATTTTAGGTCCTGAGATATGATAGAACCTAGAAATTTGAAGGTTTTCAACTGTGTTGTCTAGTATTGTGAGATGCTAACACATCTGATGTGATTTTTCCTAGCTTCACCTGTTGCTTCCTGTCTGTTAGGAAGCAGTTTACAGAGTCAACATATTGCCTCCAACAATTTGGGTCCTCATGTCTTACTCTTTGAATCAACAAACATATTCAATAAGCCATCCAGAATTGGTTGAAAGATGGGTGGCTATATCAATGTTTTAAACAAGCAAGCAAACAAGTTAGCTTCTATGGCTGGTGTGCCAGTTTCGCTCTCTGGACTCTTCAGGGAAGGTTCCCTGAAACCCTGGAGGCAAAAAAATCTCACCTAATGCACAAACTGGAAGTTCTGAAACATGCGCTTCCAGTTTGTCCACAGGGTTTTTTTTTCACCTCCGGGCAGTGGTAGGTTCCTAATGATATGGTCCAGAGTGCCTCAACGGTAGGAACCCACTAATGATGAAAGTTTTGGCAATATTTTTCTGGCGTCTACGTATTAGAAGAAAACCTCTCGCCCGCCGTTGTTTTATTACTGACCTTTATTCTTCATGTGAAGCACAGCTGAGAAGCTCCTTCTCAGGAGACACCAGAAAAAAATAGCTGAAAATTGTGTCATCAGTGGGTTCCTACCAGTTCAGCTCTCTGGACCACACCGGTAGGAACCCACCTGTTAAGGTTCCAGGTAACATCCGAACTAAATAAGAATCCAAGTCAAAGTACTCCTCAAAGTTCCAATTTATTTCCAGAGTCATCCTGACACTTACACAGGAAAACCTGGATTTGAGTTTTCCACTCAGTTGAAAGTTCACATCCCTAGTCCCCCACCCACAAACCTGTCACATTGCCCACTCAGATTGTGTCAGCATGGCCAGCACTTCCTTCACTTCTGGCCCCAGTGGGTGGGCATAAAGTAACCTTGAACCACTTGAAATAATGTTTTGTGACTGTATCTATTCCTTCCTGAAATCCCCCCTCCAAAGTTAGGTCTTCTATAGATAATGTGGGAAGCCATTAATTTATCACCAACATCTGCACCAGCTTGACACCACCACTTCCTTCGGTATTTCAGAAAGGCCTGTGTGCATGTGGGGGGGCAGCACATGGGGGGTTGTGCATGTGTGTGGGAAGGGGATGAGCACATGAACGCATGCTAGCACATCTACACACCCTCTTTTGGCATGCAAACCAAAAAAAGGTTCGCCATCATTGGTTTAGGGTCATGTATGAGGTAATTGAAACATTTATTTATTTACTTACTTGTTTGTTTGATTGATTGATTGATTGATTTTATTTATTGTTAGAGTTGAAAGGGATCATGCAGGTCATCAAGTCCAACCCCCTGCCTGAGCAGGAATCCTAAAGCACCCCAGCCAAATGGCAGTCCAATCTCCTCTTGAAAGTGTCCAGAGTTGGGGCGTTCACAACCTCTGCAGGCAGGTTGTTCTACTGGTTGATCGCTCTGACCATCGGGAAGTTCTTCCTTACTTCTAGGTTGAATTTCTCCTTGGTCAGCTTCCAGCCATTGTTTCTCGTCCGGCCCTCTGGTGCTCTGGAGAATAGAGTGGCCTCCTCCTCTCTGTGGCAACCCCTCATATACCTGTATACAGCTATCATGTCCCCTCTGCCCCTCCTTTTCTCTAGGCTATCCATGCCCAGTTCCCACAATCTCTCTTCGTAAGTCTTGGTTTCAAGTCCCCTAATCATTTTGGTTGCTCTTTTCTGCACCTTCTCCAGAGTTTCAATGTCTCTTTTGAAGTGTGGTGACCAGAACTGGATGCAATACTCCAGATGTGGTCTTCCCTGGTCTTGGAGTATATCCCCCTGTTGATGCAGCTTAGGATAGTGTTGGCTTTTTTGGCCGCTGCTGCACATTGCTGGCTCATGTTTAGTTGATTATCCACCAAGACTCCAAGATCTCTTTTGCAGTCACTACTGCTAAGTGGGGTTTCTCCCAGACTGTATGTGTGTCTAGGTTTTTTTTACCAAAGTGAAGGACTTTGCTCTTGTCGATGTTGAACATCATGTTATTAGTGTGGGCCCATAGTGTTAATCTGTCTAGATCTTTCTGTATTTTGAGTCTGTCTTCTAGGGTGTTGGCTACCCCTGCCAGTTTGGTGTCATCTGCGAATTTGATTGGTTCCCCCTTCTATTCCCTCATCCAGGTCATTGATGAAAATATTGAAGAGTACAGGGCCCAGGACAGAACCCTGTGGTACCCCACTGCCTACTTTCTTCCATGTGGATTTGGAACCGTTGAGGACAACTTGTTGCGTGTGGTTGGACAGCCAATTGTTTATCCATCTGCATGTGTTGTAACCTACCCCGTTTTTTTCTAATTTGTGGATTAGGAGGTTGTGGTCAACTTTATCAAAAGCTTTGCTGAAGTCCAAGTATATGAGGTTTATTACGTTGTGTTGGTCCACTGATTTGGTTATGGTGTTGAAAAATGATATGAGGTTGGTTTGGCATGATTTGTTTCTGACAAACCTGTACTGGCTGTTGGATATAATGTTGTTTGTTTCTAGGTAGTGGCAAAGTTGTTTTTTAATTATTTTCTCCAGTATTTTTCCAGGTATAGAAGTCAGACTGATTAGTCTGTAGTTGCCTGGGTCAGTCTTTTTACCATTTTTGTGGATGGGGACTACGTCAGCTCGTTTCCAGTCTTCCAAAAGGTCTCCAGTGGTCCAGGGTTTTTGGTAGATGAGGTGAAGTGGTTCCGCAATGATTGATTGATTGATTGATTGATTTTTATGCCGCCCTTCTCTTTAGACTCAGGGCGGCTTACAACATGTTATCAATAGCACTTTTTAACAGATCCAGCATATTGCCCTATAATCTGGGTCCTCATTTTACCCACCTCGGAAGGATGGAAGGCTGAGTCAACCTTGAGCTGGTGATGAGATTTCAACCGCTGACCTACAGATCTACAGTCAGCTTTAGTGGCCTGCAGTACAGCACTCTGCCTGTTGCGCCATCCACAAAATATGAAAAGAGCTAGGCTAGGATCAGCCATACAATGACAATATATTACATTGATAGTTATATGGAAGTGTGGAGTTTCCAGCTGTATTGGATCAGTGGACACGTCTGGAATTTTCAAGGAATTATATCAGCATAGTTATATCGTATTTCCTTAAACAGCACCAAATATCTGTGAACATGTATAGGCTTTGGTCTATAAATTAAACCAAAAAGAGTTACTATATTTATATTCTATATTTGATGAGAGCTGGTACTATTTAACATTATTTTCTTTGTGTTAATTACTTGGTTATTTTACAACCAAGTTGTACACTGGCAATTAAATCCTTAATCAATCCCATTTGGTGCCTTTTAAAACTGTAATGAGAGTAAATGACATAACATACTAATAAAATGCAGTGGTGGCCTTATTTTTATTAATTTTGGACCGGTGAGGCCAATTTACCCTTTGTAGCTCTTGATCTCCTGCTGATGAAACATCATCAAAACCAGTTGAATTACATCTGCTTCAACAACATTCATACAATGAGGGGAATATTTTTGTGCTTCTTTTCTGTAATGTGAAATTGAAACTAATGATATATGATTCCTCCTTTTGAAAGAGATACTTATCTGTTCGCATTGAATTAGGCCACTTTTAAATACATAATAAAATCTAAGTATTTTGATTTCATGTATGTATGGCTACTTACACTAATGAATCATACTTGAGTTTAAATCCAAGGATAATAACAAGATCCTGGGAAAAAATTAACCTTTAAATTAACCTTAGCAGTTTTTGTTGTTGTCCTTATTCTGAGGATAACAAAGAACTTGAAAATGTGGGGAAAGTTATGGAGATTAAAAAATATCATTTAAAGGAAACTCAGCCTTACATTAGATTACAATCTTCTTATAGATATTCATATATTCATTCACAAATCATAGAACTGCTGCACTTAATTGATTAAATGGCTACACGAATCAAATTCAAACAGTATCTGTGAAGTTACTGTATACAATCTATTATTGAGAATTGCATAAATTATTTTTTAAGAAAGAGCTTTTTAAAAAACCAAGAGACTAGATAAGAAAATGAAAGCTATTGAGAAGAAACAAAAGTAAAGAGATGAGAAAAACAGTGAACTGCAAAGAGAAAGGCAGGAAAGGGTCAAAAGGAAGTAAGATTACAAGTCAGAATAATATGTGACAAGTGAGAGATATGGAAGGGACAAAGTGACATGAGACACTGATGAGAGGAAAAGAGCAGAAAGGACAGTGGAGAGAAACTTTGAGATGAAGATGCAAAAAAAAGCAAGAGAGAAAAGATAAGCAATGGGTGAGCAAGAAGTGACAAGGTGAAAGAAGGAGCTAAGAGAAAGACTAGTCAAAGAGAAAGATGTAAAAAAGGAGACACAAGGATGAGTAATGGAGAAGAGAGACACCATGACCAATTAAGGAAGGAAAAGACAATGACTTGTTAAGAATAGAAGGGCAATAAAGGAGTCTGAGCGAGGAAACAATGAAGAGGCATAGGAAAGTAGTCTACAGAGTGAGAACATAAGAGTTCAATCTCCATGGTAAAAAGCCATATTTGCCAGCTAAAGATGATGAGGATGGCCAATTAAATATAAACCTTTGTATCTGCTCCTCCAGTCACAGAAGGAAGGAATTCATTGTAGTAAAGAGTGAAGAGAGATGAAATTGGATAGTGAGAGACAGCAGCTACCAAAAAAACCAATACAATTCCTTGGTTGCATAAATAGCGTCAAGATCACATGAAGTATCAGTACTACTATAGGAAACGTTTGTAAGACCATATCTGGAATACTGCATCCAGTTTTGGTCATCTAATTATAGAAAGATGTTGAGACTTTGGAAAGAATGTAGAGAAGAGCAACTACTAGGAAGATTAAGGGCCATAAGACTAAGATATATGAAGAAGAGTTGCAGGAATGGGATAGTCTGGAGAAAAGAAAGACTAGAGGTGACATGACAGTGTTGCAATTGGCAGTATTCCAATATCTGCTGCAAAGAAGAGGAGGTCAACCTATTTTCCAAAGCAGAAGAATAGATGGAAACTAATCAAGGAGATAAACAACCTACAACTAAGGAGAACCTTTCTAACAGTGAGAACAATTAACTAGTGCCACCCAGAGTCCGTTTGGAGTGAGCAGCATATAAATACGATAGATAGATAGATAGATAGATAGATAGATAGATAGATAGATAGATAGATAGATAGATAGATAGATAGATAGATAGAAGAATGTGTTGCCTTCAGAAGTTATGGGTGTATTATCACTAGAGGCTTTTAAGAATAGACTGGTATAAGGCCCTGCTTGCTTGTGCAGGGGGTTGAACTACAAGACCTCCATAGTCCCTTACAACTCTATTATTCTGACTCAGAGGACCAAGTAGAGCAACTATTTATTTAATTGTAAAACAAGTTTTCTGGAAGTGAATCAATGTAATCTTTAACCTCTTAACCAATAAATAGTAACAAAATGGAATAAATAAAAAAATTAATATGTTTCCATTCACCACAGTGATGTGGCTTTATTTTATTGGTTCAGTATGTTAGAGATGAGATTGGCCTTCCTTAATAAAAACTCTGGCCATGGATGATGATTTCCAAACTGTAAACACACAGAAAGTTTCTTATAAAAACTAGCTATCGAATATAGAAATTTTTAAAATTGTGACATAATAGAATGTCACAATTTTAAAAAAATGTGTTCAAATTGTCCTTTATTTTATTTTAGTTTGAATAGAAAGCAGTGCCAATATTTCCAGTATTAAAATATAGATTGCATTTTATTAATTAAAATTCATATGATTAACTAACTACTGTATTTTTTGGAGTATAAGACGTACCTTTTTCTTCTCTAAAAGTGGCTGAAAATTTGGGTGCATCTTATACTCTGAATATAGCTTTTTTTCAAAGCTTTTTTTCCAGTCCTAACTCATCTATGCTTCCAGGCTTGGGGTCATTAGATACGACCCCCTGGCCGATGAATGTATGGTGAGTTTGTTGATTGAATGTATATGAGCATATTTTAATTGTTTTTTTCAGGTTTTTAGATTTTAATTCTAATTAATTGGATTCAATGTACATTGTTCTTTTTATATATTGTAAGCCGCGCTGAGTCTTTGGAGATGGGTGGCATATAAATCTGATAATAAATAAATAAGTAAATAAATGAATGAATGAATAATTGAATAAATTTAAAACAGCTCAAAATCCAGAAATCACCATCAGTCAAATGCAGAAATTTGCACTGCTTGGTTCCGCAAGTATACTTTGAAAATACATTATGACGTTCTAGGCCCCAGGGTGGGGCTCGACTAGTAATCAATACCAAATCTGGTGAAACAACTGGAATTATTATTATTATTATTATTATTATTATTATTATTATTTTATAACATAGTAATATAATATTCATTGGCAATCTTCAGTCTTGAAAGACTATGGTATGCTCTGGAAAGAGTTCCTAGAACAGCATTTAGTATGGCTAAAAAGGCCAATACGAGAGTGGCAATCCCTTCCACACACATACATTCTGTCCCATTCCATGTTGTTTCAGTGTTGTATGCAAAGCTGGAATATCCTCTCCAGAGCATGAGGCATGGTTAGGTTAGTATAGAGAATAGACTGCTACCCAAGCAGTAGATTCCCTCTTTCCACATCATCTAATGCAGGGGTCCCCAAACTTTTTACACAGGGGGCCAGTTCACTGTCCCTCAGACTGTTGGAGGGCCGGACTATAAAAAAATCCTATGAACAAATCTCTATGCACACTGCACATACCTTATTTAAGGTTAAAAAATGGGAACAAATACAATATTTAAAATAAAGAAGTAATTAAGTAATAAAGTAATTTATACTTCTTTATTAACAAGTAAATTTAAACTTAAATCAACAAACTCCCTCCATTTCTCTTTCCTTCCTTCCCTCCCTCACTCCTTCCTCTCCACTTCTCTCTTCCCTTTCCCTTTTTTCCTTCTCATTTGTTTCATTTTCCTCTCCCTTCATTCTTTCCCTCCATAATTTTCTCATTTTCCTCTTTCTCTTTTTTTTCTCTCTCTCTTTCCATCTATCCCCCTTTTTCTCTCCCTCTTTCTCTCTTTCTCTTTCTTTCTCTCTGTCCCCCCTCTCTCTCTTCCTTTCTCTCTTCTCTCTTTCTCTCTCTTCCTCTTTGTATCTCTCACTCTTTCTCTCTCCCTCTCTCTCTATCTATCTCTCCCTCTTTCTTTCTTTCTTTCTCTCCCTTTCTATCTATCCCTCTTCCTTTCTCTCTCCTTCTCCCTCTTTCTCTCTCTTTCCCTTTCTATCTCTCTCTCTCTTTCTCTATCTTTCTTTCTCTCACACTTTCTTTCTCTCCCATCCTTTTTCTCTCTCTCTCTTTCTCTCTCATACACCACACTGGCAACAGAGAGAGAAAGAGAGAGCGCGGAGGGTGGCTTGCCGGTCCATGGCCCCCTGGATGAGCAGCCCCGCATGGCCCCAGCGCCAGACTCTGTCGTCGCCTCTGCCCCATCCGGCTCTCCAGCTAAGGCAGCAGCCACGTCCACCCCTTTGCCCTCCCCAGCGTCCCCAGCGCCCAGTACCCAGCCTCCCGGTAGCACGCCCGACCTCTACCTGCAGAAACGGGTGGTGGGGCGCCGTGAAGGGCCGCGCTTGAAGGCTGCCATTGCACCGTTGTCGTGGCACAAAGTCACGCAGTCCCAGATCGCTCGCTTCTCCGGGCAACAAAGCTGGCTGTCCAGGAAAGCAGCACGCTTTTTAAACGCGTGCTTTTCAAATACGCCAGCGAGTGATCCAGGACTGTGTGGCTTTGCGCCACTTCAAGTTTCTGTGTGGGGGGCTGCTAATGGCTGCGTGGGCGCACGCCCACGCAGCTTAGAGGTAACAGTGCCTGGGGACAGCAGCGGAGCTCAGAGGCTGCTGCAATGCGGCGCCGAGAAGGACTGGCTGTGGGTCCCTTGAAACCGGCGCCTCCGTTCGGGCGAAGGGATCTCTGCAGTGGGCAGTTGCACCTTCAAGGGACCAACAGCCAGTCCTTCTTGCTGCTGCATTGCTGCAGCCTCCAAGGCCGCCCACTGAGGAGATCCCTTTGCCTGAATGGAGGCGGCGGCAGCTCGGAGGCTGCAGCAACGCAGCGCTGAGAAGGACTGGCTGTTGGTCCCTTGAAGCCGCCGCCACCGCCTCCATTCAGGCAAATTCGGGGGGTTCCTGACTCTCCTGTGCACTCACTGTGAAGGAGGAGGTGGGGAGGAGGCGGTGGAGAGCCAAAAGGCAGGGAGGAAAGCAGGCCTGCAATTGGCCCCTTTCTTTCTCGCCTTTAGGGAGAGGAACTGTTGCTGCTCTGCCATAGGGCAGCAACAATTTCTCTCTCTAAAGGCAGAAAAGAAAGGGGCCAATTGCAGGCCCGCTTTCCTCCCCGCTCCTTGTCTCCACCTCCTCGCTCTGCAGCAGACCGTGGTGAGTGGACAGGAGATTTGGGAGTTTATTACATCTATTGATAAAATCTCGTGTGCTGCTGCGGGCCGGATAAATGGCCTCAGCGGGCCGCATCCATCCCGTGGGCTGTAGTTTGGGGACCGCTGATATAATGGAATGGTACAGCTGAGGGGATTGGTTCCAGCTGCATTGCAGGAGTTATCAGAATGTGGCTGTACACAGTCATGAACTGCTTCCAGGAATCCAGCTCTGGATTTTGCATCGAGGTTTACTTTTGAAGCCTTCTCCAATAATGGATATAGCCACAAGGCATTGGAGGTTTGGAATTAGAGTTTTCCTTCTCCTAGAAGATGGTTTTGCCATTTTATCTGCCGTTGGAGTATAGAGTCCTCTCCTGCCTTCAAAACCGTCACCTGTCTTCTCCTAATAATATAATAAAATACTGTATATAATAGCAACAACAATAACGCTAAATATTGCACCATGGTGCCTACCGTCCCTGTTTTACTGAACTATTACCCAAATTTGCCTGTACCTCCTTTGCTTTTGTTTATGTTCATACTGATACTTGCTATCTTGTATATATTTGACAAATAAATAAATAAAATAAAATATTAAAGTTTAAAAGTATCAACACTTTCCATCCTGCTTCTTCAACATTTAGCTTTTACTTCCATGTCACAGGAAATATATTTGCTTGAAGTATTTAAAATTTTGTAGGTATTCTCACATTGTTATATTTGTATCTTGCTGTAATGTGGCAACTCTTGATGGTTTACATGAACTTTATATTAAAACATCCAAGATAAGTCTGAAATAAACTTAACAACAAAAGTGTAGCATAAAGCTCCAACCCAAGAAAATAATAAAATGATAATCAAACAATAATAAAAATAAAGAAGAAAATAATGATGGGGCCCATTAATTGACTACCATGCCCTCTGAAATAGTTTTGTTTTTTAATATCCTGCTGAAAGTCACCAAGGACAAGATTAGTCCAATTTGTCAGAAGCCTGTTTCAAAGCACCATAAACAATCTTCATGCTATAGAAGTGGGGAATTGTAAGGAATTTCTCCCTGGATCATCTAACAGGTCTGATATCCTGAATTTTCACTTTGGGATGCTAATTGCTGCTACTACAAGGTATGTTCGATAACCATTATTTAAAGGACAAGCCCACAAGTGTTTTATAGCTTGGAAATAAATGTAATTGTTTTACTTTAATTGAGCTCGTTAACACTTATTTATTGTCTATCCTAAATTCAGTCCTAAAGCAATTGTTTCATGGTTGCACTTTTTAAAGTAACCACAACACGAATCCAAGGTACGGTTCAGGAAGAGAAAGAAGAAATAATAATATTGAAATTATTTGGAGTGTTATATGTATGTGTATGTGTGTGTGTGTACACATACACACACAAACACATATGATGTGATTTAACATCTTGTGCCCTCTACTGGCTTGAATACAATAATGAAAAATAAGAAGAAGGAAAATACATATTTCCTCTGTAGGGTGCTGTAAAATTGAAAATTCTTGCTGAAGTTATGTCTCAATAATTTTATAGCACATTTACAAAATAAGAGATAAAAATAAGTAACCTACCTGGGAAATACGCAGAACTGAATAGTATTCATATCACAAATATAAATATAACAAGAAACTGCTTTTGAAATGAACTGTTGAATGTGGTTTTATCAAGCACAAGAAACAATTCAGCCATGCAACAGAGCTTCTCAAGAAGAAAATATATTGCCTAAGCTGTTTACAACATAACATAGGTTTCTTTTATAGTTATATAAGAATAACTTCAACTTAGCTCCCCCCTTTTGGCAGAATCTCAGGTGTTATGACATTTGGGCAAGGGGGCAATGTGCATGGATGTGTGGGTGGGTGAGTGTATGTACAAGAGGGAACAAAAAATCTAATTTTATTTATTAAAAAATGCAAGGCTCCCTTCAGGCCAGCACATCCCTTATCCTGGTGCCAGAGATGCTCGTTTGGTGCACACTCAGCTCCTGTGACAGTCTTGCTTGTTCTCAGTGATTGGTGAGGGTTGGGGGTGGTTCTCCTCCAGAATCCCGAATGCAAGTGGGAGGCTGTCCCCTCTTCTTGCCCACAACCGAAAACAAGCAGTTCTGCCCACTTTTTCCCTTTTCAGACCATCTCCAAGCAAGAAGGGAACAAACTTCAGCAGCTCTTGTGCTGCCACCTGCATCTCTTGCTTAGAGCTGCTTTGGAAAGGAAAAACACAGCTGAATTAGATGGGACTTACCCCACCCAGGTACCTCCAAATAATCTTCCTTTGGTAGTCTCTGCACTGAACCACGCAGCCTAAGCATCCTCTTTTCCCCCACAGCCAATGAGCTGGGGGAGGGGAGTGCTTCCCACTTCTCTACCTTCATGCTGTAACTGGAGGATTCTTCTCCAGAATCCTGGCTGCAAGCTGGCAGCCTCAGGGTGTTGGACTAGGTGGGACTCACCCCACCCAGTTCCCTCCAAACAAGTCTCCCTATGGTAGCTTTGCAACCCTCAATACCAACAAGATGCTGCTTCTTGAGGCCACTCTGCTGTGTTGTCGGGGGGCGGCAGATCTGGCTGGCTGGTTGGACACAGCCACCGCCATTGTTGCAGTGCTGTGCTTCCCAGGATCCACCCGGGTAATGGCCAGATCCACCCCAGTTGAGCTGGTAACAGCATACGGGTAGAGAAGCAGGAAGTGCTTTTTGCACCACCATCCCAGCTCATTCGCTGCAGGAAAGCAAGGGTAGTCAGAAGAGCTTGGAGAGCAGATTCCATTTTGGTGGGAAATCACTTTCCAGGCACATAGTTCAATGGAGAGACTACTGTAGGGAGACCCGTTTGGAGGCATCTAAATAGGGTGAGCCGCCTAATTCAGCTGTGTTTTTTCCTTTCCAGACCAGCTCCAAGCAGGCGGTGCAGGCAGCCGGGCAAGAGCTGCTGAGCTTTGTGCACCTCTTGCTTGGAGCTGGTCTGGAAAGGAAAAAAGCCTCTGACAGGAGGGGGGGGAAATGATGGTCACAGTCATGGGGACCCACACAGCCAGGGCAGAGAGCCAAGAGACTTTGCTTGAGGTGGTGGAGCTGAGAGTGCTGCTGCCAGCCAGAGAACAGCAGCTCCCAGTGTGGCGGAGCCTAAGACATGGGGCCATCTGCACAGGAAACCCTATCCCGCCCTCACTAGCTGCTGGTCTACTGGTTCTCCAGACAGCCTGCAGCCACAGAAGAAGCTCACTTGATCAGGGAGGGAGGGAAGCCCTGGCTTACCTTGCTCTGCTTCCTGACGAAGAGCCACCAGGATCCCCAAATCAGACCAGATGGCCTATGTTTATGCACACTCTGGAAATAGGAAGATCATCTTCCTGTGCAATGGGCAGCTGCTCTTTCAGTTTACAGCATACCTATGGGCATGAAACCAGCTGGCCAGTGCACCGGGACCCAGAAGAGCAACGAGAGATGGCTCAGTGTGCAGGGAGAAATGGCTCTGCATGCCACTTCTGACATGCATGCCATAGGTTCACCATCATGGGATTAGTATTTAGGGGGTCTTCCTGTGATGGGCATGAAGATTTTAAACTGAAATATAGGAGGAGTAAATTGTACAGGATATATATTAGGGGTCCTTGGTATTCTCTGAGCTTGCTTGTTTTCTTGCATTTCATTATCCTAACTAGGTAACAACATCAGTGCTAGTAAGGAGTGTGATTTGCTATTCAGGTATCTTGCTTGTATGTGTGGGTGGGTGGGGGTAGTCTTAATTTTTTGGTTGGGATGTTGATTTCTTGATTGGGGTATTGCTCACTTGATTGTTCATCTGAAGTTAACCTTGAAGTTATTCTATGCTGATCTGAGTGCTGATTACTGGTGAACAGGTGCTATAGCCTTTTTGGACTGGTTGATTATCTCTTTTGCATAGCTGATAGATGTTGTTAAATGGCTGATTTGTCAGAATGCCAGGCTTCTAGAAATTGCCTGGCATTTTTAGACTTGGCATAGGTCTAGTATTGTCACATTTTCCCAATTGAAACTATGGTTAAATCTGTCTCTATATTGTGAAATTTAAGAATTTTTGTCATGTCTTCTGACTGTCAGTTGGTATTCATAGATATATATCAATAGATGAAATGTAAAAAAGAAAGAAAATAGATGCAATAGCATCTTGGTACTCAATTATTACAAATTCATCGAATTTGTTCTCAATTCATTTTAATGTGAAAATTTTGTCTCAGTTCTCAGTGTTTGTTTGGTACTGAATACACAAGCTAGAACTGGTCATCTGTCTTGTGAATCAGTACATTATTCCATATGGAAAAATATTTTTGGTATTAATCATTTTTGGTACTCATTGCACCTCCTAGTATTAATTAAGGATGAGTTTGAGGTACCATTGTATGTTAATTTTGAATGTAGGGAAAGGGGAAATCTAACATAGATCTGAATGGAGATAGTCTGATTTGATGAGTGGCAATAATTATGCACTTAAAGTACAGGTTTACTTAGGAATAATAGAGTTACAAAACATACTGGAAAATGTGAATTGGTTTTGATTCTATTAATAGGTAGTTCTCAACTTAGCAATTCATTTACTGACCTTTCAAAGTTACACTGGCACTGAAAAAGTGACATGACCATTTTTCACATTTATGACCATGGTAGCTTACTAGGGTCACATGATCACAATTTATATGCTAACTCATATTTATGATGGTTGCAATATCCTGGCCTCATGTGATCACTTTTTGCAAACTTCTGACAAGCAAAGTCAATAGGGATGACAGATTAATTTACCAACTATGTAACTAATTTAACAACTGCAGTGATTTGCTTAACAACTGTACAAGAAAGGTCATAAAGTGGGCAAAACTCACTTAACAATGATCACTTAGCAACATACGTTTTGGGCTCAATCATGGTCATAGAACGAGAAGTATTTGGTTTATTGTGCTCATCTCACCACAAGACTAAGGGTTGCATGGTAAGTCCCAGTGAATGGTAATAATGGAACAATCAAAGTTTGTCCAAGGCAAAAAAAAATACTGCATATAAAATATTTTTTTATCCTGTTGATTTATGTGAAAGAGCTGGATATGTCAGGGAAATGTAAAATTATGCTAAATCCAATGGGAATGGTATATTTGAGATTTGTACATGGTAAAATAAGAAGTTACTCCATCCAAAATCTATAGGCACTAATAGATTGACATATTTATAACATCATGTAAAGCCCATCAATAAAATCCCAATAAATGTCTCCCGAAAAATGCAGCAACCACATGAAAAGCAGAGATATTATCTTGGCCTTTTATTGGCATCAATTTTCCATTGTCTGAAAAGCTGTAAAATAAGTGGAGAAATTACATGGCAATCATTCAGCATGCTATGCCCTGATACATTCAATATCAGTCTTTTGGTCCCTTTCAGTGACCAATACCATGACCTCTTAAATATCCCTAAGGCGTCAGATTGCCTATATTTCCTTATTGTCTACTTGCATTTATCTGGTGCAAATGTATTGTACATGTTGCATTTTTCAGGCCCACTTTTCGCTAATAGCTTTTCCAACTTACTATCATGGAATTGAACCTGATCAAATTTTTCCTCATCTTCAAGTTACATTCAAGATAAGAATCTATTGGGGTTTCAAATAATCTGCTTTTTAGAGGAACTGTCTTGAAGTAAAACATGATTCTGCCTCAGTCCTTTGATAAATTTCTACCAGCTCCTCTTCCTGTTTCCTTAACTAATGAAAACATATGTTTTTTGTTAGCATAGCTCTTTCTAAATTGCCTTTGTTTACTTTGTGATCTAAGTTATTAATTTTATTATGGGACAAGTGTTTACAGCTACTGTAACCACAAGCAACTTTTTTGCTAAACTTGCCTCTGTGTGTGTGTGTTGTATGTGTAACAGTATGTATGTATGTATGTATGTATGTATGTATGTATATCCTTGATTCCCATGTAAGACTTGTTGCTTTTTGCCATCAATCACTTTTGAACTTGGAGTACTGTGTACAGTTCTGGAAACCGCACCTCAAGAAGGATATACAGTGATCCCCCGCTCGTTGCGAGGGTTCCGTTCCAGGACCCCCCGCAACGAGCGGGTTTTCGCGAAGTAGCGCTGCGAAAGTAAAAACACCATCTGTGCATGTGCAGATGGTGTTTTTACTTCCGCAGCGCTAGCGAGGAGCCGAAGATTGGGGGCGGCGCGGCTGTTTTAAAACATCGCCGCCGGCATGGGGGTCTTGCCAGCACCCCCTGGACCCCCATGCCGGCGGCGACGTTTTAAAACAGCCGCGCCGCCCCCAATCTTCAGCTCCTCGCTAGCGGGCAGGCAGGCGGCGGACAAGCCGTTCACTGGCGCCGCTCGCTCGCGCTTCCCAGCTGAGTCCTGAAGCGAATTCGCTTCAGGACTCAGGTGGGAAGCGGCGAGAATGAACGGCGTGGGCGCGGGACACGCGAGCGGGCGGCAGACAAGCCGTTCGCTAGCGCTCGCTCTCGCCGCTTTCCACCTGAGTCCTGAAGCGAATTCGCTTCAGGACTCAGGTGGGAAGCGGCGAGAATGAACGGCGTGGGCGCAGGACGCGCGAGCGGGCAGCGGACAAGCCGTTCGCTAGCGCTCGCTCTCGCCGCTTTCGCTTCAGGACTCAGGTGGGAAGCGGCGAGAATGAACGGCATGAGCGGGCGAAGGGCGGGCGGCAGCGAGGAGTTTGCGTGGGCGGTGGGGAAACTCCTTGCTGATGCCCGCCGCTCGCCCTCCCGCCAGCAAGAGGGGGAAGACCCAGGGAAGCCGCCCAGCAGCTGATCTTCCGGGCGCCATCTACGCATGCGTGCCCATAGAAAAAAAGGGCACGCATGCGCAAATGGTGTTTTGACTTCCGGGTTCAAAAATCGCAAATTACCCTGTTCGCAATGGTCGGGGACGCAATAACCGGGGGATCACTGTAATGGAACTGGAAAAGGTGCAAAAAAGGGCAACAAGAATGATAAAGGAAATGAAGCACCTCCCTTATGATACCAGGTTACAACACCTTGGTCTCTTCAGCCTTGAAAGATGGCATTTAAGGGGTGACTTGATCGAAGTGTATAAAATCATGCATGGGATAGAAAAGGTGGATAGAGAAAAAGTATTTTCTCTGTCACACAATACTAGGACAAGGGGGCACTCCCTAAAGCTCATGGGTAAGAAAGTGAGGACAAATCAAGGGAAATATTTCTTCACCTAGAGGATCGTTGGTTTATGGAATTCACTTCCAGAAGAGGTTGTGACAGCTGTCAGCCTTGATAGCTTCAAGGCAGGATTAGACAGATTCATGGATGCCAAGCATATAGATGGTTATTGAAACAGATGTCCAAGTGCTGCCCCTATGTTGGTTGAGGCAGGAAGGATTCCCTTAAGTACCACTTATTGGGAGTCAAGGGAAAGGGAGGGTCTTGCCTTCTCTTTCTGCTCAAGATCCCCATGGACAATTGGTGGGTCACTGTGTGACACAGAATGCTGGACTCGATAGGCTTTGGCCTGATTCAGCATGGCTCTTCTTATGTTCTTATGAACATGACCTTCTGGAATCGGAATGTTATTTATAGGTGTGTGTTGTCTCATCTTAAGCAACTGAAATCCTTTCCACCAGAACAAAAAAATATTCTGATATGGGTGACAGTATGTATACAACTAGAAGAGAAGATAAATCCAACAACTCCATCATTAGTACAGATACAAAGAAAAAAGCCACTTGGATACTCTTAAATGCTTCCATTATTCCATGTTTGTCTTCTTACAATTCCAACTTAAAGTGATCACCCATTTCCACTAGTTCTCCTTTATATAGCATATTTATTGTTGATTGTTTTAAATTTGCTACAAAAAATATCTGTAACATGGAACCCAGCTCATGCTTGTGTATTCCACAATGTATTTGTTGTGTATATACAGATACAGAAGAAGAATGAGCCCTTGTTCTTTTTTTGCCTATTACTAGTGTTAAAATCTCATGTCCATAAAGTTTTTGTCCATTTTGGATGAAATTGATTGGTGCAATACCTTTGTGATTACACTGTGAGTACTGTATATACATTTGCAGAGGTTGTCAACCATTAATTGATAATCCTAACTTGAAGTTCAACTTTAATCCATTGGGGTGGGGTGGGCGGAGAGTGTGAGGCAGCTAAAATGAGCAGCCAACATATCAATTAGGACACAAAATTCACTAGCAGTGCAAAAACTTTTTGGCAGACAAAAAAGGAACAAGATTAGAAGAGCAATCAATTAAAAGTTCTTTATTATCATTTCTCTGGCTCCTAGCCAACCCATAGTGTATTATTGATTAGTAGAAGTTCCGACAATATTTATACATTTTGGAAATGCCATGGCAAGATACCAATTTTGGTCAGTTTTAAGTTGTTTTCATGGCATTAATTCAATTCAAAACATTTATATTCTGAGAAATATTGAAAGTACATAGAAGACATATAGTAATGAAAAGCTATAGCTTATGGGGTTGCCAATTTTTTCTTCAGTTTTAAACATTTATAATATTTAAATTGAAGTGAAACACTTTTGGCTTAGCGTAATTTTCCTGCAAGATCTCTACTGAATAATTTGGTGGTTTATATGCTATAATTTTATTTCCTGCCTCTGTTACCTGTACTTAGATGAATTGATTCAAAACCTGATTGTGCTGATAGCATCATAATAACAGTTTACCATCCCATTCCACCTGACAAATCATGAAGCACCTGCAGTCCTTCTCAACAGTGTCTTTCAAATGAAAACTATCTTTCTATAAAGCTATCGCCAATCATTGCAGAAAGCAAAGGATTAAATCAGGCAATAATTTGATTTCCATTGTCCATGGCAAGTCAAGTAGCTTTTCATAGTCATCAGATAAAGGGGTTGGGGAGTCAAATAAACAATTAAAAGTATAAGTCTGCCAAAGCTTGCTTATCCTGTTGCTTCAAAGAAACCCCCACAAGGTAATTGCCAATGACTACAGTGCCAATAAAGGAGAGTATTTGTAGCTCATTGTTGAAAACACTGATAATGTTACTTAGTTTGGTAGTGAAACATCTGCAAGAAAACAACCAAGCTCAGAGAGCACCAAAGACCCCTCAGATCTGGTGATTTGCTGGGGTTGACCTTAAGATAAGAAACTGTTATTCTACAACACAGAAGAAAACCAACCATTATTTATCCTTGTGACTCCCTATATTTGGTTGTTTTCTTGCAGATGTGTTATTAGCTAACTAGGTAACAGCATCAGTGCAAAACAAAACAAAACCCCACAATCAAACTCATAGGGCACCAAGGTCCCCGTAGTTCAACTCTGAACTTCAAACACTCTGTTGTATTCTTTAACTTTATTTTATTGGGATGAAGGAACTTGCTCAATATGTAATGAATATTATCCCCAAAACCTATTCCAGTGAACACAAACACAGAATTAATTTCCAAAATGTTTCCTGTAAAGTTTGATAAGCCAAAGACATACACTTACTGGACAACAAGCATATAATTGAAAATGAAGAAAATCATATACTTCTAAGTATCTTAGACAAAGAATATTTCCCAAGCCTATACTAACAAAGGCTGAGATTATATAATAATGCAAATGCATGCCTCCCTATAGCCACATAAATGTACATAAACAAGCATCAAGGCTCCACGCCACCTCTTCACAAATAGTAATGACTGCAGCAATCACATTTCAGTAATAACAAGCAGAAGCAGCAGGATGGCAAATAACACAACATCCTTTATTATTTCTCCTCTAGAGCCAACCAAAATAAAATAGCTTTAGGGCTTACATATTGAAATTCAAAAGCATCACATACATCTGAGTGTAAACTAGTGGGTACACGCATGGGTACAGGGAAGAGAGCTGCATTATTAGATCTGCTTAAGCACAGCACCCAAGAAGACAATAGATAGTAGTTAATTCAGCACACTGATCTTGTTGCTGTTCTTTAAAGTGACACCGTGTTGTATCGAAAGAAATGTCCATCTGGATTTAGTTCAGTATGGGTTCTAAATCCTATCGCTACCTGTTCACCTGTGCGCTTACATGCATTCATGACACTTTTGTACAGACACCGCCACTACTGGTGGACCAAACTGGACCAAACCAGGAGCAACCAACCACTAGTTCAGTTCCAAGTGGGGAGGAAGGTAGCTGTTTGGAAAGATGCTGAGAGTGCCTGGGTTTATGCCCTCTGTTTGGTTTTGAATTTGAGTTTGATGATGTAATGAAAGGGCTTTGGGCAATTTCTACTATGGCTCTATCTGGAGGGGGAAGATCTTTGCTGTGTAGAATAGACTGGCCTACGCCTTAATAACCCATTGACTAAGGGGAGGGGAGATGAGTTTCTCCCTCCCTTTTAGGGGAAATATTCTGCCCTTTTAAATATTTCCTAAAATATATCATCTTCCTGGGAGAGAAGTGTGTGCTAACTGTATATAGTTGAATTAAACAATGTCATTGCATGATGCAGTTTAAAGCAGACCTGTGGCAAAGTCTCTAATGCTCTTTTGGTTTAACCTTCAAAATGGAATAGAAATACTATCTCAATACTATTCTTCAAGCAATATTGTTCATCAAAACTTTCCACATGGTGCAAGATAGATTATAAAAAGCAGCATGATGCAGCATTTCATTCTAGATATGTTTCACTTTCTATTTAAACATTCCCAGAAACTAGGTATCTCAAAAAAAAAAAAGTCCAAAACTTTGACATCTGGAATCACCAGAACTGCTGGTGTCTTGAAGGTATCTTCAAAATATAAATTATTATAACATACATCACAGAAATGGGAATATTGTGGCTGGTGAAGGCAATGAGTTTACTCATTAGAATGCCACATCTCTAGTCTGGGAATGTCTCTGATAAAAGTAGGGAAACATGATTTTCATCATACCACTGACAGCAGTAATTTTTCTTTTTCTTGTTTCTCCCTCCCTCTTTTTTCTCTCTTCCATTCAGTGTTGAATCTTGGTGATTGCCTGGATATGTCCCTACAGTTTCCTTTAGAAATAGTTTGTCATTGCCTCCTTTCTAGGGCTGAGAGAGAAGAACTGGCCCAAGATCCCCAAGTTTGGCATGACCAGAACTCACAGTCTTTCAGTTTGTATCTTAATCATCACACTAAACTGACTTTAGTGTGCCTTAATCACCACACTAAACTAACTTCATACCCATAATATATGCAGTATATAAATGTTCTTCATGTTGGCTATAAACATATCATTGAAAACTACTTATATTCGGGAAACATGCATACACAAAGTGCATGCACAATCATGTTCTGCAGCTAATGTCAAGCAGTTGAGAAGGGGGGTTTGCCATGTTCACTAGAAGGGACAAATACTCTAAGAAACAAAATTAAATTTTGAAAAATGGGGGAAATTACAATTATCTATGCTTGATAAAAATGAATGTTCTGCCAAAATTTCTATTTTTATTTAAACTGCTCCAAATAGTTTAAATCAAAAATATTTCATGGAAATAAACAAAAGCATTAGGAAATTTATATGGCAAGAATACAATTATCCTTTCTGCAATACAACAAGTCTAGGGGTGGCCTTGGACTCCCAGACTTAAAACTTTATTATACAGTGGCCTCACTAACATGGATCAGAGATTGGATTAACCTTACAAATAATAGCCGCCCCGAGTCTACAGAGAGGGGTGGCATACAAATCTAATAAATAAATAAAAATAAGTGGATTCAGACTTTAGAAGGTCATGATCTCCAGATGGGCTGGCATGCCCATTTGTGGAAAAAAGAATCAGGAAAAACAAACAACATTTAATAATCACCTAATTAGAAAATCACTACTGAAAACATGGTATGATGTTAAAAAGAAATGTTATATCAGATGGCTGTCAACAATGGAAGGGGTCTATCCGAACCTGATAGACCCCACAAAAACTTTAAAATGCAAAGACATTTTACACCCAAACGGGTGTAAATATTAAAAACCGGAGAAGAATTGGAAATGCAAATTTACAGGATACACTGGTGGACTTATACCCAAATAAAATAGATACAACAAAGATAAAGAAGGGCCGGGTATAGAAGCTACAACAAATCCATTAAAATTATGACAGGGCCAGACGAGAAAATAATTACACAGGCATACCAAAAACTTTTAGAAATAGATAAAATAGAAGATATAGTAAAAGGTCCTATGATTGTGTGGGCCAAGAACATTGGACATAGCATACACTTAGCAGAGTGGGAAAGTCCTGGAACACTATCAGTAAAATTAATTTATTGGCAGCCTACAAGGAAAACTATTACAAGATATTTTACAGATGATACCTCCCTCCTGCAAGACTTTCTAAAATGTATCCAAAAGTAAATGACAGATGTTGGAAATGTAATAAGGAGACCGGTACCTTTTTCCATATGTAATGAACCTGTCCCCAAATTAAAAAACTATGGAATACTATTCACAATTGGCTAACAGAAAGTACAAAAGAAGATATTGATTTCATTCCTGAGGGAGTGCTATTAGGAATTTGGAAAAAGAAATACTGTAAACAGACACTTCATCTAGTGACACACATCACAACAGCAGTTAGAATATTAATAGCTCAAATGTAGAGTAATATTATCGAAAAAATCTACAGATGTGTAGAAATGGATGAGATGACAAGGGAGATTAAGGGAACAAAAAAATGGAGAAATGGAAAAACCATAGAATAGATGGTATGAATGGATTAAAAAACAAATAGAAAAAAATAAAGTATGAGTGTATAACAAAAAATAATGAATACACAGTATCAGTATGATAGTAAAATAGGATGAAGGTAGCAATTATAAAAATTGTGAACTCTACGGTAATATATTACTTAAATTCTTTTCTTTTTCTATCTCTTATTTATAAAATAAATAAATGCATATGAATGAGAAGATACATATTTGAAAATATGGTAAAAAGACATATACCGTAAGTATAAAATGTAATGACACAGGTGATGATTTGTGGAAATGTATACAATTCATTTAGAAACATAGAAACATAGAAGATTGATGGCAGAAAAAGACCTCATGGTCCATCTAGTCTGCCCTTATACTATTTCCTGTATTTTATCTTAGGATGGATATATGTTTATCCCAGGCATGTTTAAATTCAGTTACTGTGGATTTACCAACCACGTCTGCTGGAAGTTTGTTCCAAGGATCTACTACTCTTTCAGTAAAATAATATTTTCTCATGTTGCTTTTGATCTTTCCCCCAACTAACTTCAGATTGTGTCCCCTTGTTCTTATGTTCACTTTCCTATTAAAAACACTTCCCTCCTGAACCTTATTTAACCCTTTAACATATTTAAATGTTTCGATCATGTCGTTTGATTTTATGTTTTTTTTTCTTTTTTGAAAATCAATAAATAAACTTGGGGGGGGGGGATAGAAGGGATAAATAACAAACGGCCTGGTCTTTATGCAGTTGCTATAACATGGTTCCCAGTTGTCTCCACTATACATACATATGCAGAGAGTTTCATTCATTTGGGGAGATACAGAGTGCTCTAAAATTCAGCCACTTTATATAAATTATGCTAATTTTGCACATTAGTTTCATTTTATTATAAACTTTCTTACTTCATGCAATGCATACAACATAAACTACAATAAAGTTTTCTTCTGAATAAATAAATGAATAAAAATAGTTTTTGTAACTATTTCAGTGCATTATTTATTATCTGTTAAAAGAGAAGATATGGGTTTGTCTTGTATATTGAACAAGAACCAATGGGTAGAAACTTGACAGAGATAGATGAAACCTAATCAGAGCTATAAACTATTTTAAATTTCTATTATTTTAATAGGATAGGACTGTAAATGGCTTCTAATCTTTTTGCTAGCATTTTATAAATTAAATAATTTTCACACTTCATATTTTATCCTCTGCTTAGTTTAACTTTGTGTTACACCATAGTTTCCTTCTTTTCATAAGTTATTCTTTCTAATCTTTGAACCATATTATTCCTCCTTCTTCCAGCAAAAGGACTCTAGACGAGGTTTCCAGAACCTGATAAATGTCATTTAAACTCATGTCATCATTTTGGTATCACATGATGTAGAGAGACTTTCCCCAAATATGTCATGTGATGCCACTATGACATGGGCTTGACACTGGAACCAGGTGTGGATGTGGCCAGTGCATGAGGCATCTGACCTGTGGGTTGGGAGCTTGACATCCCTGTGCTCTATATTGATAATTTTGAGAGGGTTTTCCAGAGAAGAATAAGCCCAATCCTGAAACAATTTTATTAATCAGGGGAGATGGGGAAAATCTGATAAATCTGCTGTACCATTTCAGATTTGCTTCATTCAATTCTTACTGATTTTAACATAAGGGATTTAAAGAGTTGTTAACTACCCTATTTAAACAACAGAAATTTTAGCTCTGATTAGAGGGCACCATTAAGATCTTAGTGCCTAAATCCTATAAATACAATATACCTTTCCTTATTTATTGGAAAGCAATGTATTTTACTAATCTCCAGTCTTCTGTGTGTTTCTTTAGAAGTAATTACTGCTTACTTCCAGAGAGTCCGCTGGATTTGGAACTGGGTGGTCAGGGTCCAAATACTATATCATCTAAGAACTCAAAGAGAGGCTTGGGGGGAAGTAATTATCTGTCAACCTGAATTCCCCATCTGTAAAATGACTGTTTTGTTCCAAGGCAGCATGCAAAGAGATTTATGAATTGCTGAAATAGCTCTGCGATGAAAGGGAGATTTAAATGCTAAAGGACACTCGTGAAGAGCAAAATAATAGCATTAAGAGCTATATGCCAATTAATGTGAAATTGATCTCAGTAAGGAAGGCAAATCACAGCTACCTGACAATGCAGAGGAATTATACTGTGAAGGGAAAAGGAACTTAAATTTGAGGAGAGAAAGAGATTTAAGCTTTTATACCATGGGCTTGAAATGTGGAAAATGGAATATTGCCTGCCTGGAAGGACAACCTCTCCAACTTGTTCACAGTGTAACAGGGATAGGTTTTGGCTTACCTTGCAGCTGTTTGCTTCCTCCCGCACCATGCAAGGGCATGCACAGTGATAAACCCCAGTTTCTGAACATGTGCAGAAGCTAAAAACAGCTTCTGCATTTGTGCAGAAGCAAAAAACAAGATGGTGGCACCTGTGGTGCTGCTGAGAGAGATGGTTCAGGGTGTATCCAACTGGCCAACACTGCCGGTTTAGCAAGCAAACGGAAATTCCTCCTACTGGTTCAATAGAACTGGTCCAAACCGGCAGGAAACCACCTCTGAGTGTAACTTGTTATTGATTCCATGAAAACCTGGAATGCCATGATCATTACAAAACACTAGATTTGATCCTTTAGAGTCATGTACAAATTATATGAATTCTATTCTCACAACAAAAGTTTCCTGATTTCCAAATTATTTCCTAAATTCAGGACATCCAACCTAAGGTGCATTCAGCAGCAGGAAAGAAGACCAAATTGGCAAATATTCATTGTATTTATATAAGCCCTCCCAAACTTAAAAATGCTTCTCCATATTGAACTTCCTAATTTGTTTTATAAAAGTTGGCAGTCCTTTATACGATATTCCTACAGATACTGTATTTTATTCAGGCCATCCAACTTTTTGACAATAGTTCAAACACATTTTTCTTTAACAAGTCATTTAAGCTTCACAGATTTTATTTAATTTTACTTGATTTTATTTATTGTATTTATTTTATTTTGCCAAGCACATATTTGATAATATACATAAGTATAATATTATTTGAATACATAAAATGAGTACAAATAAAAGGGAACATTTGGACAGGGATGATAGGATGGGGTGAGGTCAACAGTAGATAGTTTAAGGTTAAAATTTTGGGGATTTGGGAATGAGACCACAGAGTCACACAATCATTAGATATCTTCAGAAAATTCAGTTTTGGAGCCGATTTTTCTTTTTTTTTTCTTTTTAATTTTTTAATTGTTTTTGATTTAAACGTAGACTGACATAACAAAGACAAACAAAATGAAAAAAACATAAATTAAACATGTATTTACATTCCCTTCTCACTCAGAATTTCGATCGGAGATTTATAGATTTTTACCTTATTTTTGTTAACATATTGCTTCACATATTTTTCATACTTGAATACTTTTCTTATAAGTTTATATGTTAATCTTGGGCTATCTTTCTATATAATTTATTTTATTTTATCCTCTCTTTCTTTTAACCACTTATAGAAATTCTCCCATATCTTATAATATCCTGATATATTATAAGATATAAGAGCTAATTTTTCATGCTAGGCACATCTTATCCACTCCCGTTTTTCTTGAATTTTGTATGGAAAATTTTTGAATATTTTCCAGAAGCAAGCACCTCAGCCACTGAAACTCAAATCAAAGCTGTATGTTTTTAATGTACAGAAATTTAGAATCAGGTTTTGAAGCCAAGATTTTAAGAAACTAATATATTACATTGGATCATCTTGACCAATTGATCATCTTGATTAATAGCCTAAACTGATATTTTTCTGTTATACTATTTAACAATCTCATCCTCTGCCATCTCATTTGATGGCCAAAGTATTTGAGTTACATCTTCAGTATCTGTCCTTCCAAAGAACAATCAGGGTTAATTAATTTCCTTTAAGATTGATGATCTTATCTCTGTGCAGTCCACGGGACTCTCAAGAGTCTTCTCCAGCATCGCAATTCAAAAATGTCAATTCTTTGGCACTCAGCCTGCCTTATGGTCCAATTCTCACAGCCATACATTACTCCTGGGAAGATCTTTGACTATGTGAACCTTTGTCACCAAGATAATGTCTCTGCTTTTTAATATGCTCTCTAAGTCTTCAAGGAGCAAGCATTTCCTAATTTCATGGCTGCAGTCACCTCTAAGGGAGAAGATGCAGAACAACTTTCGTAGTATTCCAGAATGGCTTTCTTGATGTGGAGGGATCCTGGCGCCCAAGAAAATAAAATATTCATTGCTTCCATTTCTTCCCTTTCTATTTGCTAGAAAGTGATGGGACTGAATGTCAGGGTATTAATTTTTTAATGTTGCATTTGAAGCCAGCTTTTGCATTTTCCTCTATCATTCTCATGTAGAGACTCTTGGTTCCACTTCACTCTCTTCACCACTTCAAACTGATACTATAGTGCTATATTTATTACATCATCATCATCATCATTATTATTATTATTAATTCGATTTTTATGCCACCCTTCTCCTTAGTTTCTGGGCCACACTTTTTAACAGAGCCAGCATATTGCCCCCACAATCGGAGTCCTCATTTTACCCACCTAATGGATTCTAGAACTCCAGAATTGGTATACTTGCTCTAAAGCACTTTACCTATATCCTTTCATTATTGTTCCAGAATAACTTTGCTGATGCATTTCTGGTAACAATAAAATAGTTCCTGGCACTCAGGAATTGAATGAGAAGGAATAGGAGGCAGCTTGATTTATTTAGCTAACTGAGACTCAAGAAAGTAAAGAAAAAAATGGAAATGTCTGGAGTAGGAAGTATTTTAATAATTAGGGAAAGAGTTTTAATTCAAAATTAGGTTTATTCATGTACTGTCTTTAACCCTCCTTTTAATTATTAACCTCACCTACAAATAACCAAAACTAGAAAATAATGTTGCAAAGTTCACTAATCCACTTCTTCCTCTGATAATTGTTGACCAGTTTAAAGTAATTCACTTGTACCATTAATAACAGAGAGGGAAAATCCTTTCATTAGACTATCCCTGAGTACACAGAGGCATCAATGAGAAAAGATCTACACACTGAGCAAAGTTAGATAAGAACATTTTCACTGGAGCTGTACGTCTACCAAATTAAATCTTACAGAGAGCACATTCACAGATGTACCCATAACCTACAAAAAATACCTTTCCTACATATAGTTCTAGCCTCTATGCTCCCATTTGTAGCTACTTTTAAGCTTTATTTCTATGCTCATCTCCTCTTCAAATAATATGTCCAGTGTCATTCTTTTGCAACAAGACTTGAAAGCAACCCAGAACATTCTTTTAACACTGGCATAGTAGACTTTTATACAGATTTTTTAAAAGGAAGGTGAACACTAATACAAGCTAATATAAAGATATGGGAAATTACCTGTTTAATACCGTATTTTTCGGAGTATATGACACACCGGAATACAAGACACACCTTAGTTTTTGGGGAGGAAAATAGGGAAAAGAATCTGCTTACCAGGTATTCATCTGGGTAGCATCCTTAGTCTGGTCAGCTTCAGCACATTATTTTATCCCCTGGTTAAGGGCTTTAAAAAGTATTCTGAGAGAGTAACATTGAAAGAGCTTGCAAGCCAGTAAGAGCTGGGAACATCATTAGCACCTGGAAGGAAATAGTATGAGCAAGTAGAGCAGTAGAATAAACCTTGCAATGACTTAGGGCTTGGAAAGCATTCTTCATAGAGAGTAACAATGAAAGAGCTTGGGTACATTAATAGCACCTGGTTAGGGCTGGAAAGAAATATCTGGAACAAGTAAAGCAATGAAAAAGAAACCTTACAAAGACAGGGTTTGGAATACATTCTTCGCAGGGAGTAACAATGAAAAAGCTTGCAAGCCGGTAAGAGCTGGGAACATCGTTAGCACCTGGTTAGGGCTGGAAAGAAACTTACTCAGAGCAAGTTACAGTAATGAAAAAAACCCCTGCCTTGGGACTTGGAAAACATTATTTTCCAAGATAAACAATGAAAGAGCCTGCAAGGTAAGAGCTGGGAAAATCATTAGCCGCTAGTTATAGCCGGGGGGGGGGGAGCTACATTCAGAGTATAAGATGCACTCTTATTATCAGCCACTTTTAGGGAGGAAAAGGGTGCATCTTATACACTGAAAAACACAGTAATCTTGTTGCAATTATCATTTAATTAATTAATTAATTAATTAATTTGGACTTATATGCCACCCTACTCCCAGAGGACTCTGGGACAAATCATGAACAAATCAAACATAAAAAAAAGAAACCAAAAAGAAAGTTAAAAGTGCAAGATGGGGAGGAAAGGAAAAGGAAAAAGAAAGAAAAAACATGAAATAATTTTCAATGTTCTCTACAGTAGTTATAATTACAATTATAAATTTATCTCTTGCTGTATGATTATAAGATAACTCACATCTTCCTATAATATATTTCATCTATTTATCAAAACCATACATTACAAGTTTCATTTTTTTTCTGTTTTACAAAAAATGTTTATAAGATCTATAGAAACTTCTCTATCAGTTCCCATGCTAAGACTGATATTGTCTTCTCTCAAAGAGGTCATTTTAGCAATCTCAGAAAATTCCATTGTTTTCATTATACAGTGGAACCCCGACATAAGAGCTGCTCTACTTAAGAGCAACTCGAGATAAGAGCTGGGAGGGGAGAGATATTTTTGTTCTACTTACAAGCCCAAATTCGAGATACAAGCGCCAAGGAGCTGTCTCCTGAAGCCAAACGCTAACTTCCACGTTCGGCTTCAGGAGACAGCTGCGAAGCGGCGCGCGTGTTTTAAAAGGTTGCAGCCGGCCTGGGGGGCTCGGGGGGGTGCTTGCAGCTTTCTTTCTTGCTCTTTTTCTTTCTCTCTTTTACCTTCCCTTCCTCTATTTCTTCTTTTCTTTCTCCTTCCCACCTTCTTCCCTCCCTCCCTCCCTTCACTCATTCCTCTCTTACTCTCCCCTTTCATAAGTTTCCTTGCTTCCTTCCTCTGTTCCTGTCCCTTCCCCCTTTCTTTCTTTCTTTCTTTCTTTCTTTCTTTCTTTCTTTCTTTCTTTCTTGCTCTTTTTCTTTCTCTCTTTTACCTTCCCTTCCTCTATTTCTTCTTTTCTTTCTCCTTCCCACCTTCTTCCCTCCCTCCCTCCCTTCACTCATTCCTCTCTTACTCTCCCCTTTCATAAGTTTCCTTGCTTCCTTCCTCTGTTCCTGTCCCTTCCCTCTTTCCTTCCTTCCCACCCTCCGTCCATTCATTCACCCATTCCTCTCTTGATCGCTTAAAGCCGGTCCCTGGTGCAAAAAGGGTTGGGGACCTCTGTCCTACAGGATTGGGTGGCAGAGAAGTTGAACATATGTAAATTTAAAAGTTTAAGAAAGTTTACAAGTTAAGTGAAAGAAACTTCATTATTCATTTATATGTACATGTACATTTCTTCATTAAAAACATGTCTTTCTGCATAATTTAGACTAACTTTGTGAGTTTTTTGAGGGCTGGAACCAATTAAAATTATTTACATTAATTCCTATGGGGAAAAGTCGTTCGAGATAAGAGCTGCTCGACTTAAGAGCCCAGGTCCGGAACGAATTAAACTCGTATCTCGAGGTACCACTGTAAATATATTCTTACATAGTAGGCGCAAGCAACCAGGCCCACATATGAAAGATTCATTACTTCATTATATTTCACTACTTTATTATATTACATAAACTCTCCAGACTATCAGTCTTAGCATGGGAACTGATTGAGAAGTTTCTATAGATCTTAAGAGGGAGTCAATCCTGACTCTCTTGAGATGGGAATGGGACAACATGCTACAGCCAAAACTGCCCATGGCCAACTCACTATAGAACAACTCGCCAAGACTAACTTGCTGCAGGAAAATTTGCTTAAATTTGTTTAAATTAACAATTCAAACATTTAAAACACAGAATAATAGAGTTTGAAGGCACTTGGAGGTCTTCTATTCCAACCTTTTGTTCAAGCAGCAGACCCTACACTATTTCAGACAAATAGATGTCCTGTCTCTTCTTAAAAGCCTCCAGTGATGAAGCACTCACAATTTTTGAAAACAAACTGTTCCACTAGTTAATTGTTCTCACTGTTGGGACATTTCTCCTTAGTTCTAGGTCACTTCTCTCCTTGTTAAGTTTACATCCATTGTACACAGTTGATTTAACTGTAGTCATAAGTTGACATGTATCTCATGATCTGTTAACCATTTTTTATTTGCCTATTATGTCTCATCTACAAACTGTCTTGTGCTGAGAGTCACAAAAGTATTTGAGGGTACAACATGGCTTGAGAACTATTCAATATGCTTCATATGACATGCCTAACAATGATTTTTAGAATCTACAGTAACCTTGACTTTCTGATATCACAAATATCCATTACACACAAATCTGACATCATGTCCTTCTCAGAGCCTTCTATTTCTTAGCAGCAGCCACTCTTTCATCCAGACCAAATAACAGACTGCAAAATACAATTTCAAATAATAAATCCAACTCTTCTCGTTCTTTTGCATCTAGGACAACTTATATTTAAAACATGGTTTCTTACTATGCCACACAAATTTAGATGCATATTTTTGCCACTTTTTAAATGATGCATCACCATTTGCCAAAAAAGATATTGTCTGAATCAAAACCATCATTCTAGGCAAGACATTCATTTTAATCACATAAATCTTTTCCAGCAATGACAGTGTTGTTATTCATCAATTCTATTTGATGTGCTATTTTTATAGTTTTGTTAACAATTTCATCTCCTGCTTATTAATCTTGAATCCTACTAATGAACCAAATTATTTTAATTTGCCCATTAATATTTCAATTAACTTTAAAGGATCTTCCAAAACCAATACAAAATCATCTGCAAAAGCCTTTAAGTTATAAACTTCTTTAAAATATTTACTCTCAAAGTCTTCTCATCTTCTTTTATATCTCTGCTTAGTTTTTCAGGAACCAAAATAAATAAGAGAAGAGACAACAATCCTTCCTGTCTTTTTCCTTTTTGTATTTTACAAGGTTTTGTTAGATCTCAATTAACAATTATTTCAGTAAGTCTAAATTGATCTTATCCATAGTTCTCTTCAAAATTCATATCTTCCAAAACCTTGAACAGGAAAGCCCAGTTAAAATGGTCAAAGGCTTTCCCTACCACAAAGAAAATCAATAAGGCTTACTTTTAATAATATGGCTCAAACGGTCAAAAATTTCCAGCCTATTTCAAATATTTTTCTTTAACTATATTTTATGTAAAAAAACCTACATTGATCCTCACTGAATATATTCCTGCAAAATTATGTTTAGTCTGTCAGCTAGAATCATTGTGAACAACTTGTAGATATTATTCAATAATGATTATTGCCCTATAGTAATAATTTAATTTAATTTAATTTATTAGATTTATATGCTGCCCCTCTCTGAAGACTCGGAGTAATGGCGAACCTATGGTACACGTGCACAGGTGGCACACAGAGCCATATCCGCTGCACATGAGCCGTTGCCCTAACTCAGCTCCAATATGCATGTGTGTGCCGGCATGTGATTTTTGCCTTGCACAGAGATTCTGGGAGGGCGTTTTTGGCTTCCAGAGAGCCTCTGAGGGGTGGGTCGGTGGAGGAGGGCATTTTTATCTTCCCCTGGCTCCAGGGAAGCCTTTGGAGCCTGGGGAGGGTGAAGCACATGCCCACCAAGAGTTGAGAGACTGTTTCCAGCCTCTGGAGGGCTCCCGGGGGGAGGGAGGAAAGCTTTTTTCCACCCTTCTCAGGCATTGAATTATTGGCATGGACACTTGCGCATGAACAATAGTGCAAGTGCATGCTTTTTTGACATCTGAGGGAAAAAAGGTTTGCCATCACTGCCCTATAGTTTCTGATTAAAGTCAAATCTTGTTCTTCTTTAGACATAGAGAATATATTGGCCTGTTTCCAACCCTCTGACATCTTTCCTCCCTGTAGGATATAGTTCAACATGTTTTGTAAAGGTTGTAAAAGTTCATCCTTAAAACATTTATAATAAGAATCTGTTAATCCATCTGCTCCAGGTACCTTCCCTACTTTAATCTTTTTTATAATTTCAGAAACTTCTGTTATTGTTATAGACTTGTTCATAATTGGTCTCTGTTCCTCTATAATCTTTGGTAAGTTTTGTTTCTTTATAAATTTATCTATTTTCTCTAGAGATATGTCACCTACTTTATACAAATTGGAATAACATTGATGCCTTGTCCATTAATACACCATCTCCCTCTTATAATTTTAGTATGATTTCCTTTTCTTTTTCTTTTCATAATTTATATGCTAGCCACTTTCCTGGTTTATTTGCAAACATAAACATTTTTTGGTTTACATAATTCATTTGTATTTCCATTTGTCATACTGTCAACACAGATAATTGCTGGGTGGAAAAGGGAAGATGTATTCTTTTAGTCACTGGAAAAGCTTTCAAACACACCTGCTTGTTGATATAAATGTTCATGTTTTACTTAACAAACACACACAACACACAAAGAGTCTGTTATGACACAACATCTAAAGAACACAAAGTACAAAGTACTTTCTAGGGATTTTATCTCTTTGAATGTAATCATTCCACAGATTTACACAGTTTTGAATAAACTTTTATGCAGCATGGTATACTATTTGAAACCATGTTTCAAAATCTCATCAAAAGCCATCAAAAGGAAAAATAACTAGGCAATTTTCTGATTTGAGGTCTTTTTTATTCTCTGTTCATTTCTCAGTGGGAAAACAGATTTTAATTTTACAATGTGAAGATAAAAATACAGCATAAAATGAACATTGGAGGTAGGCCGCCATTTGCATTCTTTCTGAAAAATACTTCATCATCGCTGCAAAGAGCCACTTTTTGTGTCTGTGACCAATGAAACAAAAATGTGTGTATGTGTGTATGTGTGTATCTGTATTTCTCCTGGCATTTTTCTAAAAATATCCTAAGGTGGTAACATTACTGTCAAACTTCATTATTAGAGATTTATCAGGAACTTCAGAGAACTGAGCTATTGGTTCCTTTTAGAAGTGAGAATAAATATTCTTTCAAAAAAGAAAGAGGGAGAAACTACCATCTTCTAAGAACCCATTTTTAATGAAGAAGAAATATAAAATATAATTTGAGAGGAAGTTAATTAGGCATGGCACTGTACAATGTTCAAGTAAGCAAGCTCTTGCCCAATGGAGCTTACAATCTAAAAATCTCATGTTGGAAACAAGAAATGAAGAATTAGAAAATGGACACAGTTAAAAAAGCAGGAGAACATGATATTAATAATGCAAAACCGTACATTTCTGCACAGATGTAAGCCACAGACCAGGAATCTGTTACTGTTGGATGTATTTGGAACTTGAAGATCAAGCAACAGGGTGTCTGTATGAAATGGGTCTTCATGCACCTGTCTATTCAGAATATCCTTAGGGAACTTCATCAACCAAATAATTTATGTGTGGTATTTTGTTTGATACAACTGAGTTCACACAGACTCTCAGAGCTGTACAATCTTGTAAGATCTATATAAAATTCCCTCTATTCAAATAAAATTACTCTGGCATCTGAGTGATTTCTCTATTTTATTTATTTATTTATTTATTTATTTATTTTTATTATTATTATTTTTATTATTATTATTATTATTATTATTATTATTATTATTATTATTAATTAGATTTGTATGCCGCCCCTTTCCGAAGACTCAGCAAAAGTTCTCTGAAGAACTCTTGACTGATGTTTACAGTATTTTGATTATCTATTACAGAAATTACCTAATTCATGAGCCACAGTGGCTCAAAGGTAAGAGTCCAATATTGCAGACTACTTCTGATGCCTGCCAGCTGCCTGCAATTTGGCAGTTCAAATCTAACTAGGTTCAGGGTTGACTCAGTCTTCCATCCTTCTGAGGTCGGTAAAATGAGGACTCAGTTTGTTGGGGAAAATATACTGACTCTGTAAACTTCTTAGAGAGGATTATAAAGCACTGTAAAGCAATGTACAAGTCTAAGTGCTATTGCTAAATGCTAGTATAATATGAAGAAATTAAGGCTGCTTTTATTCATCAATCCATTGCTTTCAGCATGATTATATAATAATGCCTTCATGATATTCACCAAAATCTGTATAGATATCATATCAAACTGGCTGACCCATTGGTGTGATGGTTGATATATTGCAGTTAGTTTCCAGATGCTCCTTTTTTTCTCTCTGTTTGAAGCAACATTTACCCCCCTCTTGTTTTCTGGCATTCTATATAGAATAATATGCAGTATTAGTATTGATTTATAAAGCCTTAGTAATACCACACTTGGAATACTGCATCCAGTTTTGTTCACCACAATATTAAAACATGTTGTGATTCTGGAAAGCATACAGAGAAGGGTGACAAAGATGATTAGGGGACTGGAGACTAAAACATATGAAGAACATTTGCAAGAATTAGCTATGACCCGTCTACTGAAAAGAAGGACTAAGAGTGACATGATAACTTTGTTATCTGTGTAATATTTGAGGGGCTGCCACAAAAAGAAGTGGTCAACCTATTTTTTTAAAGCACCAGAACACAAGACATTAAACAAGGAGAGAAACAACCTAGAACTAAGAAGAAATTTCCATATATATATTCTCCTCCCGATGTTAAGAGATGGTTAAGAGTCATGCTGAATAAATGGGGAAGTAAGAGACAAAAGGTAGGCTGGGAAAGAAATAAGAGAGAAGAACAGGAAAGCAGCGGGCACTGCAGGGAGCAAGAGGACATTCTTATTGTCCATATCTACCTACCTACCTACCTATCCATCCATCCATCCATCCATCCATCCATCCATCCATCCATCCATCCATCCATCCATCCATCCATCCATCCATCCATCTATCTATCTATCTATCTATCTATCTATCTATCTATCTACCTTTCCCCCTAGGCTACTACAAGTTATGCATGGTATGTTTGTGTGTATGTTTGGTTTTTTATAATAAGGGTTTTTTAGTTGTTTTTATTAATTGGATTGTTCATGTTGTTTTACCATTGTTGTTAGCCGCCCCGAGTCTGCGGATGGGGCGGCATACAAATCCAATAAATAATAATAATAATAATAATAATAATAATAATAATAATAATAATAATAATAATAATCTCTAGTGACCCCCAAAATCTGGGCTGACTGATACCAGCTTCTTAGGAAACTTTTAGTTTGTTGCTTCTTCCACGAACCTTCTGAAGAATGCAAATAGTTAACTAAGTGGACTTAGAACAGCAGATAGAAAAGTGATCAAGTTAGATACTTAGTTAAGTGACCATTAATTTTCTTCATTCAAGCTCTGCCATCATTCTGTCCCTTTTACCTGGCTGGACAGGAGTGTCCTTGCCTACTTAGTTGATAGTTTCTGTTAAATTGCCCTGGACAATATCCCACCTTATTTTTAGCTATAAGTAGGTCTTGGGTAAAATAGACATTTGCAAGAAAAACTTGAATGTGAATCTAAAAGTTAGAAATCTTTCTTTGTTAGTAAAATCTTAAAATACCTTCCAAAGTACATGTTCATTCACTTATGATGTTACTAAGTGCAGCTGTGGGATTCTAAGTATAATGTGGGATTCATCATTTCCAGAGTGAATTCAGGTTATCTCTCTGCACCTCTGTTAAAGTCAATTTACGGAAGAACAGTGTAAGTATGCCTACAGTAAATTCATATTGGTACATCAAAGATTCATATGAGTCTTAGCAAGTGTCTGTGTACATTTGCTTTTAATTATCAAAGTCTTAACTTTAAGGTGACTTAATGGAGCAGAAGTCAAAACTTTGTTCTGAGCTCAGGGGTTGGCTTGAAACAAGTTGCTCTACTGTTTCAGTCTTTTCCTTTTTTAAAAGGAAACACTCCTGGAGTAGAAACCATTGGTGTTCTTCTACCTACCTACCTACCTACCTATCTATCTATCTATCTATCTATCTATCTTGTCAAGTACGTATTTGATAACATACTGTACATAAATATAATATTATTTGAATACATATTTGGGTACAAATAAAAGGGAACCTTTGGACAGGGATGGTAGGCACACTAGTATGCCTACCCACAATATTGTAGTTAACATTTAGCAATAGCACTTACACTTATATGCCACTTCAATGGGCCTTACAGACTTCTCTATGTGGTTTAAACAGTCAACATACTGCCCCCAACAATCTGGCTCCTCATTTAATCAACCACAGAAGGATAAAATGATAAAATTTTATCTCTGAGTCTGCGGAGAGGGGCGGCATACAGATCAAATAGATAGATAGATAGATAGATAGATAGATAGATAGATAGATAGATAGATAGATAGATAGATAAATAAAATACTTAGTGAACCTTGAACCATTGAGGATCAAACTGTTGGTAGTTGGTAGAGTAGGCCTGCAATACTGCATTCTAACCACTATGCCATCATGGCTTTTATCATTTATCTCATGTACTATTTAGAGGAGAAATTGATATACATATCAAAAGATAAGTAAGTTTTAGCCATTTTTGTTATAAGTAGGAACTTTCTTTCACTGTTACATCAGAAATAAATTTCACCTGTGCTATTTCATTGCTGGGGAGAAACACTGCTTAAGGAATCAAAAAGGTCAAAACTTATTTAGAAACTCAGCCCAGCCAAACTTGGGAGAAAGGAAAACCTTGTGCAAATCAGGATGGACTTCAATCTACTATAAAACCCCTGAGCAAAACTCTCAAGTCATTTTCTACTTTGTTTTTCTACTTTAGTACCAAAGAAAATTTTGAAATAAGAATTTTAGATTTTCTTTCAAAGAAAAGAAGGCTACAAGAATGGTGGAAGGTCTGAAGTATAAAACGTATCAGGAAAGACTTAATGAACTCAATCTGTATAGTCTGGAAGACAGAAGGAAAAGGGGGGACATGATCGAAACATTTAAATATGTTAAAGGGTTAAATAGGGTTCAGGAGGGAAGTGTTTTTAACAGGAAAGTGAACACAAGAACAAGGGGACACAATCTGAAGTTAGTTGGGGGAAAGATCAAAGGCAACATGAGAAAGTATTATTTTACTGAAAGAGTAGTAGATCCTTGGAACAAACTTCCAGCAGACGTGGTTGGTAAATCCACAGTAACCGAATTTAAACATGCCTGGGATAAACATATATCCATTGTAAGATAAAATACAGGAAATAGTAAAAGGGCAGACTAGATGGACCATGGGGTCTTTTTCTGCCGTCAGTCTTCTATGTTTCTATGTTTCTATGTTACTAAGCATAAGTTGGTGCTTCCTGTTTCGTTGCTCTAGATTGGACCAAGGGTGCGCTCTTGACACATTGGCGCCCCAGGCAAAGTCATATTCCGACATCCCCTGTGGTTTGGTTTATTTTCTGATTTTGTTAGAAATTTCAAAAAGGCACCCTCTTGTTTCTTTTGTCCTTCAAGACTTTAGCTTGTACTTTTTTTTCTTTCATCAGACATTTTCACCCAATTTACACAGTGAATAATTTTAATTATATTACTACCTATTGTTGTCACATGGTAACAGTTCTGAAAAATTACATATAACTCTTGAGTGGGAGCACTATCTCACATTACTGTTTTATTTATTTATTTATTTATTTATCTATCTATCTATCTATCTATCTATCTATCTATCTATTTATTTATTTATTTATTTTGCTTTTTCAATATTGGCACTTTTTAATATCTGGCACCCTTAGATTGACGATAGCTTAGCCTAGAGCTGGACTTGGTTGAACCTCATGTTGAACTTCCTTGACTTCTTAGACTTTCTGATCTGAAAAAACCCTAAGGAATTAAACAACAGAAGATGGGGAAATTGCATGCTTTTAATGAGAATGAAAAATAATGCATTCACTCACAATAGTTTATTTATTAATCGGATTTATATGCCGTCCCTCTCTGAGGACTCTTGGCAATCTTATATCTAAATATAAGCAAACATGTTATGCCTCATCATGTTTACAGTGACAAAGAAGGATCATACACAGCCTCTCTTGATAAAGCTGAGGCTTTGAGAAATCCTATAGCAAGATCATCGGAGGACTAGCTATCAGCACAGGTTATAAGAATGAAATCACTATTTGCATATGGAGATGTTCCAGAAGGTATAATTGGCACAAGTGTCAGTGAGACTCCCAAAGCATGGGACATGCCAAGCAAGGATAACATCTCTTCTGAACCAAAGTATCAGTTTCCAAAAGGCTTCTGGACATAATTCAAAATGTTAACTGCCACAACACAGCATAAACATATATCAAGCAACTCTTTATTATTTATTATTAGATTTGTATGCCGCCCCTCTCCGAAGACTTTGCCAGAAATCATACATGCCCATTTGATCTTTAAGAGATGGCCTGTTGTGGGTCTCCCCTCCCTGTGAGGTTTAAAAGAAGTGGATCAAGTGACAGGTTTCTCAGGGCTCCATTTCAGAAATGTTTCCCATTTTATTAAATCAGAGATACTTTCAACATAGGTATCTTGGAAATATGGATGCTCTCTTCTTTACAGATACATAAAAGGAGGCCAAAACAACATCATCACCAACAAACATTGGGACGTCAAATGAATGGTTTTGTTGTTGATATTGTTTACTACTAGATCTGCCCAGAAACATATCAGTAAAACATTGGTCTTCTCCTGTATGAACTTGTATGTGCTTTCTGTGGGTCTATTTTAAAGGCCACATGGAAGCTAGAACTAATTTTAAATCTTCTGGATCAAACAAATATGGGCATTAATGAATTTGCCATATACAGCAGGTAGAGTGCTGTACTGCAGGCGACTGAAGCTGACTGTAGATCTGAAGGTCAGCGGTTCAAATCTCATCACCGGCTCAAGGTTGACTCAGCCTTCCATCCTTCCGAGGTGGGTAAAATGAGGACCCGGCTTGTGGGGGCAATAGGCTGGCTCTGTTAAGAAGTGCTATTGCTAACATGTTGTAAGCCGCCCTGAGTCTAAGGAGAAGGGCGGCATAAAAATTGAATAAATTAAATGAATGAATGAATGAATGAATGAATGAATGAATGAATGAATAAAGAAAGAAAGAAAGAAAGAAAGAAAGAAACTCAGCTGCTTCAAGAACTCTGGTGGTTGTAAGTTTGTTTCAGATAACAATTCAAAGTTTCTCTTCATGGATCAGACCCTGCAAATCTGCAGGACCATCTTTTCCTAATAGTCTCTAACTATCTATTGAGATCTGAAAGAGAAGGCTCTTCTACATAGATCCCATCCTTTAAGGAATGTCTTCTCCTAGAATCTTAGGTTTAAGTCTTCACAGTTATTGTTTTACTCTGATACAAAGTCCGACATGATTGAATCCTAGGAAAATAAATGAATTTCTATCTGTATTTGCTTTTATTTTGAGGAGGGAGAAATTTGATTTACCTCACAGAGTCTATGAGGAATAGACTGGCCTATAAATATTGTAAAGCAAAATAAATAAATTTGGGGATTTGGTAGAAGTGAGTGTGCTTATACTTGTATACACACACACACACACAAAATCTCTCTCTCTTCCTTCTAGAGCATACTTCATGATGTTTCTTCTTTGTCCTGTTGTGTTTTCCTTAAGGTTAAGCTACATGTCCCTTGAAATCTGCAATAGAATTCTCTTTGATCCAAAGACAGAACAGAATTAAATGGCTAGGAGGCCGATAAACATTCTTAATGCATTCAAAAAAGACTATGTTTCTCTCTATTTTACTTGGAATATACTAAGTTGGAGTTAATAAAAAATGTATTTCTCTTTAAGTCACTGGCTTGAAACAACCTAGTCTCAAATATGCTGACTTTAAAGTAGTTTTTGTCCCTTCTGGACTGAATCTAATGTATTAAAAAGCTAATTTTCTACCACATTTGTAATCCCCTCGATGTGGTTCTATCTGCATATAAAGCTTCAGTTCCAGAATAGAAGGGATTTAGTAGAATATTATTCAGGATTTCTTTTAAAGGAAATAAAATAAAAGAAATGCATATATTATGTAAGAAAAGACTTGAGCCTATGTTTCATCTAATAAGTACTCCAAAAGAAAAGAGAAAGTTGGCACTTTCTCCAGTCACAAGACTTATAATTGGGATCCCCAATTATCTGCAACTCTGAGCATTAACAGCTGTCACAAATTGGCTGAAAAATGTTTCAAAAATAAAACTACTGAGTGAAATAAATGAATCCATGAAATTAAACATTTCTTATATTTCTTCTGTGTTTCAGGGCTTACTTTTTCTAAAAGTAGAGGTTTTAATCATCTATCTCAATGATCATTTTGTCCTGATGAAGATAATGACTTGTATTTCATGGTGTTAGAACAATGCACCATCTCAATCCATCATGTCATTTAAACTTAGCCTTTTAATTTCATAAAATGACCAAGATTCCCTCATTAGGACTAACGTAAGGTATCCCAATTGTATGAAGTTGAATTTTTATTTTTAATCTGTGCATGGAATAGAAACCTGTTGACTGTAACCTTCTAAAAATCTTTCTATGGAGATTCTTAATCATCCAAGTCATGGTTGTTCCACAGGTGTCTCCACCCCTCCCAAAAAAGCAATTTAACTTTCCTGGGGGGGGGGGGTTTCTTTGAAAACATTTTGCTTCTCATCCAGGAAGAAAAAACATGTCCAATTGCCTTCTGCAAAAAAAAAAAAAAAAAAAAGAAGAGTGCATTTAGGGATCTCAAAAAATCTATTCCCAAAACTTCTCAAAGATTTTTTTAAATTTTTTACCACAAAGTCACATGTTTTCTCATCTTTCCTCTTACACATCACTTCTACACATTTGAAAACCGAAGCAATTCAATGGTTGGCTTTCATTAGATTGTTGCAAAACAGGGCAATGTCAAGATCTCTCTGCTGAGTCTGAAACAGAATTGAATTTCTACACTTATGAGGGTTTGATTGTTCATAAAACATGCCCTGCAAATTTAGATGAATCAATTTTAATAATTAATTGTTGTATGCTGCCAGTTTATAGACCATACAACAAGTCTGTAAAATTCTAGGCTGGAAAAAAACTACCTCAGTGTGCACAACTGGTATATCGAATATATTGAATGTGAAAATATTTAAATACAAAAATGTTTTTAATTTTTGTGTATTTTCAGAAATAAATAATTTTTTCATGTAGCTTGCAGATATTGATTTATAGGAACAAATATAAAAATTATGATTATAATTTATATATGTGTGTGTGTGTGTGTTTCTGTTGGATCACCCTGGTATATCGAAGGAACGTCACAGCTCCTTTTTGCCTCTAGGCCCATCTCATGGCCATTTATTTTATTTATTTATTTATTTGTTTGTTTATTTATTTATTTATTAGATTTGTATGCCGCCCCTCTCTGAAGACTCGGGGCGGCTAACAACAATAAAAAAGACAATGTAAAAAAATCTAATATTAAAAATAATCTAAAAAAACCCAATTTAAAGAACCAATCATACATACAAGCATACCATGTATAAATTCTATAAGCCTAGGGGGGAAGGGAAAATTTCAATTCCCCCATGCCTGATGATAGAGGTGGGTTTTAAAGAGTTTGCGAAAGGCAAGGAGGGTGGGGGCAACTCTGATATCTGGGGAGAGTTGGTTCCAGAGAGTCGGGGCCACCACAGAGAAGGCTCTTCCCCTGGGTCCCGCCAGACAACATTGTTTAGTCGACCAACTCTGTGGGACCTAACTGGTCGCTGGGATTCGTGTGGCAGAAGGCGGTCACGGAGATATTCTGGTCCGATGCCATGAAGGACTTTATAGGTCATAACCAACACTTTGAATTGTGACCGGAAACCGATCGGCAACCAATGCAGACTGCAGAGTGTTGGAGTAACATGGGCATGTTTAGGAAAGCCCATGATAGCTCTCGCAGCTGCATTGTGCACGATCTGAAGTTTCCGAACACTTTTCAAAGGTAGCCCCATGTAGAGAGCGTATTCTGTATGTATCACATGTGTGTGTGTGTGTGTGTGTGTGTGTATGTATGTATGTATATATATATATATATATATATATATATATATATATATATATATATATACAGTATATATATATATACACACACTTCATAAAAATCACCATGTCAATCCTTCTAATAATTATGATTACACCAACCAATCAGACAAACATTCCATTTTCATCCATCGGACATCCACTGAATTCTAATTGGAATGTTAAGTGTTGGCTGATGATTCAAATTATTTGGGTTTTCTATATTCTTTGAATTTAAATCAGACCTGGATTGAAGGATCTTTAATGTCCTACTACAGTTATTAAATAAAAACTTTCTTCAGTAAACACACACACACATACCTTGCTCATTTCTTGTGTGTCAAGAAAAATAATACCTTGTGTTTTAGGACTGGTATCCAGGGCAACAGACAAAACAACTTTAGAAGACAGCCTTATTCTTTTTAATCCTTGAATAAAACAAGAAGAGTTTACAAAAATTGATTGAAACTAATTAATGTGTACGTACTTGCAAAAATGTATGGATTGTAGAAAAATTAAAATCAAGGAATATTGGTTGTCAATTAACATTTTCACAGAAATGTTTCACAAATAAATTTCTACTTGTCACACCTTAAATTCTTCAAGACTAAGTATGATCTAAATGTCTTCAGTCATACATGTGTATTCATACTGTTAACCTTTTTACTTGCCCGATTAACTACCTGGCAGAAACAGCCCTTGGCAAAGAACAATCTATTCATTTAGTGGACATCTGCTCCATTTTATTTTGTTTTGAATACAAAATGAATAATTATCTGATAATAAATTTTCAGACTCTATTCTGTGCCTTTGAATGCAGAATCATACCTTTAAACTACAGTAGTCTAGCTCCCAATGAAGAGGCAAGGACATTTTATTAAGGCTTTCTGGAAAGCTAGGAGAATGGAGATTTCTTCCATGGGGCAAAGGCATACATTGTAGGTCAATGATCAGGAACCTATGGCACGTGTGCCACGGGTGGTGCGCAGAGCCATATCTGAGGGCACGTGAGACATTGCGCTATGTCAGCTCCAGTGCACATGTGCATGCTGGCCAGCTGATTTTTCCGCCTTCTTTTCCGCTGTTTTCACTCTCCATATGCTTTAGGAAAGCATCCTGAAGTGTGGGGATGGTAAAAAATGGCCCAATGGCCCAATCGAAAGTTTGTTTCCAAACTTCTGTTTGGCTGTTTTTCACTCTCCTCAGGCTTCAGGAGGCTTTTCTGAACCCTGGGGCTGACAAAAAAAACCAACCCCAGAGGTTTAGAGGCCTTTATGGGTGTGGGCATGCATGCACATCCTTTTGGCACTCGAGCCAAAATATTTTGCCATCACTGTTCTAGGTCTTCCTAGGCATTAAGATTGTGGCACTGGGAGATTAGGAAGTCACTGTGGAAACTACCAGATATTTAGAAAGACAGTAAGAAAGAAAACAAACTGGGACTTGACATATTAACATGTAACAACAGACTAAGTGGCAAAATAGAATTAAATCACTGTCAAAGATCTCTGCTGTTTCTAAAATTCTCTCTCCTCTCTTCTCCTCTCTTCCCCTCTTCTCCCCTCCCTTCTCCTCTCCCCTCTCCTCTTTTCATGATTCTTCTGAATTTCTTCAAATCTTCATTATCCCCATTCCCTCCCTCCCTCACCCCTTTCTTTTAGTACTATACAGGCAGACATTGAACAGCAGTCTGATTATTATCCAGAAGCACAAAAAAAGTGCTCTGGCTGTAATAGCACTTGATATCTCACCTGAGCAGAATCTGCCTTTTGAAATCCCAATTGTTAAGATCATTTCTAAAAATAAGCTTCATTGTGAGGTAAGTGGGTAGAGCAGGAAAGGTGCTGTGAATGGAGTACCTGTTTGGACTAGCATATTATATTTTCCTTTTAGTGTAGGAGTATTAGTGTTATTTCTGAAAGTCTTTCCACCTCCATTACAATGAATTTGAGGTGTTTGTAAGACTTCTAAATGCTACAGAAATCAAGGCAACATTTATATGTCGTGAATTTGAAATACAAAGCAGATAAATTTACCTAATAAAGAAAAACATTTTAAAGTTAATGTCTCTTTCTGTAACCATTCTTGTAACAAACACATTCAGCATGCAATAAGGATGTCATGACTGCATTATCTTGCATTCCACATGTTTCCCGGATATAGACAAGAAATAGGCTCAAATAATGGACCAGTCTCTAAGCAAGATAACTTCCCCCATCTCATCACTTGACTCAAATAATAGTATGGAAAAAAATCCTTTTAAAATAGTTAAGAATTAATGGGATAAATGCTTTGCATGGTTGAACTTTATATAAATATATGCTGTTATTTGAATCTCATCTAAGTCAAGTGCAATGGTTTTCAATTAGTATTACAGTAATTTTGCAATCCTTCACTGACTTCTATTCAGACGTCTGGTCTGAACAATGCATTTAGAATAAAAAACCAAGTATTTGAAAGACTATGAATGCAATGTTCTCCAGAGGCTTCAGAGTGAGAGATATATCAATCAGTGTATGGTTGAATAAAGGAATAAAATATTTGCTGCTGCTGACAAATATTCTTGAGTTGAAATTAAATACTATGAGTTTATGATTCCTCCTGAGAAAGTAGACAGGAGCTATGTCTACATGAAACCACAGGATGAGGTTATCTATTGACACAGATAACATATCACTTATGCCTGCATATTTAAAAAGAAATAATATAAGCAGACAAAAGTAATATAGCTGCAGTTTATTTATGCACATCATAGACTATGAGTAGTGTCACATAATACTGATATATTTTCATTTATAACAAAAATAAAAAGTACTCTGTTAAATCCACATCAATAAATGAATCCTGTTGTGGTACCATCTAGGTGTAAGAAAGCAAAATTATATTGCAAAATTTCTTTCTCTGTTACATGTGCACACACTGACCTATCCAGATTCCTAAGAGGTCAGTAAGGGGCGAGTACAAGTGCACTAGAGTGCCTTCCGTCCCCTTTCCTGTTGCTCCCTTATATCTCCTATACCTTTCTTCTATTCCTATATCTCTTCTATTCTTTCATTGATATGTTCTATTACTATACCTTCTTTTCTATTATTTCTTAAATATATTTTATTATGAGTATGTCCTCTATAACCTTCATCATGTATTTTACTATGTGTATATAGATATATACCCACTAAAACCCTCATTGTGTATTGGACAAAATAAATAAATAAATAAATAAATATTGCCCTTCTCAGTTTTTCAAACTCTTGAAACTATTGGTATGCACATTTTGGATAGAGAAGACTGCTGGTTTGAAAGAGATGTCAAAGAGGCCAAAATTGAACAGTCCTCTTCAACAGGAGTGAGGGGATATGATATCATCTATCTCCAACCTACAACACATTTTCAAATTTGCCATTCAAATCAAGTCAAGGATGATTCTCATATGCCTAATTAGTACAACCCAACCTTTAGCATTTATATGTGCATATTATTTTACTCCTCTTTGTCTTTAAGGTACCACAAGGGTACATCCCTTACAACTTACAAAATTTTGGCAATTTTTGCTGATATTGCTTCTGCACATGCGCAGAAGCAAAAAATTGGCAAAAATTGCTGAAATCTCGCTCATGCGAGCATCCTTACATGTGCTTGTGCAGAAGCCAAATCTCATGCAAGGGCATGTACGGAGCACACAGCTGTGCACACATTCCAGAAATTCCAACCGGGATGGAGCACCTGAGCACACTAGATGCTGCCCAACACTACACAACACACCCATGCCGAGCGAACCGTTAGTGGAAAAATCCAGAGCCCATCCCTGACTAGAACCTGTAAGACTGGGATGTTACAACATTTTTCAAAATAAGGCAGATCTCATAAAGAAAGTGTGCATAATATTAAATTCCTTTTAGGCACAACTGTTGAGGTAAATTAAATACAAGCTCTTAGAAAGCAATGATGCCAGCAGTCTGAGAACTCAGCAGGAAAGAACATTAGTGAGCTAATGCTGTTTAAAAATGTGAAAGCTGCCTTGAGGAGGTTTAATGCAGACATACACCTTTTGCCACCTGTGGACCTAGATATATTCTTAGAGGTACCTCTTTTAGATGCCTCATTTGACTTCACTGTTTACAGTTTTTAATGGGCCAAATGAAAAGAGATGCTGAAAACAAAGGAAAAAACTGGACTCCTTCATTGAGATACTGTCCAATAAAATAAGATATGGGATAATTACCACTTACAGCTGTATTGAGAAATAAATGGGGATAGTAGTGGAGTGGTAGGTTTCCCCATGTACCCATGGACTTTATGTTCATTTTATGAACGTACAAATGTTATAATTTTAAGTTTCTCTACCTTTCATCAGATGTGGGTTCCTCCAGGTTCGGATGAGTTCTATGGACTTGGTAGTAAATTTGCTGCCTGGCTAGCTGGAACTGGCAGTAAAGCAGGCCTGCCACACCCCTGAACCAGCTTTCTCAGTGCCGCCATGGACGCAAGCAGTGAAGGGCTACCAAAATTTTTAGTACCACACTGTGGGCGTGGCTTATGCAGGATGCCCTGCATTTTCTTTCAACATCTTTCAGTGCAAATTGGGTGCTCTGGGGTGGAGCTCCATTTTCGCTATCCCACTGCATCCAGGCAGTAGCCCACCCCTGGGCGCAAGTATCTTGGTTTTTTTGCTTCTGTACACTTCTCTACAGAAGTGGGTTTTTTAGCACTGCACATGCACATCAAGGAGTGAACTGGCAGCAAAGAAAACCAGAAACCAACCCTGCCTTTCATGATGCTCTCAAAACTCAAAATCTGTCAAAGTTGCATATTTATTGAATCTGTATTGAAAATAAGATAGCTGCTGGTCTTCAGGGAAAAAAAACTGTTTCTTTTTGTTTCATGATCTTTGTCCTTCTCGTTTCATCATCTTTTGGCAAAATCAGCACAGAATGCTGATAATTATGATCTTGCTTCAGTTTTCCTTTACTTTACAAACTTACAAAGGTCATGAATGTAAGGACTAGTAGCAAAGCTAAGTTTTAATCACTGTTGCTTAAGAGGCAGCCACTAAATGAGGAGTATCTGTAGTTGCCAAGAGTTGTCTTGTAACCCTTAATCCCAGAAAGCTTTTCTAATATGGAAAGCATAGTAACATACAATACAATTGCAATTAGATTTATATACTGATTTACAGTAGTTTGTAGCCCTCTCTAAGCAGTTTACAGAATCCGCATGTTGCCCCCAATAATCTGGATCCTCATTTTACCCACCTCACTAAGGATTGAAAGCTGAGTCAACTTTGAGCCTGGTGAAATTTGAATTGCCAAATTGCAGGCAGCTGGCAATAAACAGAAGTTGCCTGCAGTACTGCATTCCAACCACTGTGCCACCATGGCTCATTAACATACAAGTAGCAAGTTGACAAGTTAAAGATAATAAACGACTATAGAATAGCTAAGGTTTTTCCATATTATATGTGCACAGACACAACATGCAGAATACAAATTGTTCTCCTATTTATCTTCCATTTAGAATCTAGAGATATAATTTGGAATAGTTAAAATTTAAGACAGTTTAAAGAAAAGATCTGTTTGTTATTGGACAACTCTCAATCATTTAAATCCATGTTCTGACTCTGATACTTTTACCTATCATTCATACTTCAATCTTTTTCTGGTCTTTGGTATGACACTGCTATAGTTTACCCCTAGCAAGTTATTGCATTTCTTTACACTGGCGCATTCAAATGGACTGATGTACTTCATTAGACTGATCATTCAGCATATAGTTCATTAAGCTCAATAGCCATCATGATCTGTAGGAAAAGCTTACAGTTTATCTTCTGTTCAAACATGGATTATCTCTGTTCAGCTAGCCATTGATTTCTATGTATTTAAAATATTCTTCCAACAGCTGTAATAAAAGTTATAGTTTGTCACTAAACCAGAAACAAATAGTAACTAAAAGAAAGTTCATGTTATGGGATGACAGCCTCAGAATTTTGCCATTACTCTCTAATAACAACACATATTAGTTAACTGAGAAATGTTGAACACTCACAATTACATAAGAATTTATAATCATTCCCAGTCTTGTAAGAAAAATAGACAAATAAATACTTATCATAATAATGTATGGTTTAACTCAGAGGTCCCCAACCGCCGGTCCGCGGACCGGGACCGGGCCGTTGGAGCTTTTCAGCCGGTCCGCGGCGCCAGGGCCCCCTCGGCCTTTCCGCATCACCAGCGGCGCTCCCCCCGCCAGCCAGCCAAGCCCCGCGCCCGCCGGAACCGGCTCCTCGCTCTCCCCCCGCCGCCCGCCGCGTTTGCAGGAGGTGGGGAGGGTTGGGCGGCCCGCCAAGGCCAGGAGGGACGCCGCTGCCCCCCCCCCTCCTTCCCTCTCTCCGCCCGCCGCTGCGCCTCCTTGACAACGAGAGGAAATGCCGGCAAAGGCTTTCCTCAGCGGAGGCCGGCGAAGGTGATATTGAATGTCGGGGGAGAACGGGTATTTGCACGCGCTCCCTATCTCCCTGCTAGCCCACTCGGAATATTCAAAATAAGAAAAACCTTTGCCGGCGAAGGCTTTTCTTATTTTGAATATTCCGAGTGGGCTAGCAGGGGGATAGGGAGCGCTTGCAGCCGCCCGTTCTCCCCCGACATTCAATATCACCTTCGCCGGCCCCGCCTCTCCTCCAAACCCCCTTGCTGAGAGCCCGGGGCGAAAGTGCTCTCGCAAAGGTGAGGCGGGCAGGGCGTGCGCGCGTCATCGCTGAGAAGAATGGAGAGAGAACGAGAGTGAGTGAGAGCAACAGACAGCAAGATAGAGAGAAAGTGAGAAAGAGAGAGTGAGAAAGGGGGGGGAGAGAAAGAGATAGCAAGAGAGAGAACAAGAGAGAGAAAGAGCGTGAGAAAGAAAACAAGAAAGAGTGAGAGAGAGAGAAAGCAAAAGAGACAGAAAGAAAACAAGAGAGAGAAAGTGAGAAGAAGAGAGAGAAAGAGGGGGAGAGAGAGAGAAAGAGAGAGGGGGGAGAGAGAGAAAGAGAGGGAGAGGGAGAAAGAGAGAGGGAGAGGGGGGAGAGATAGCAAGAGAGGGAGAGAGGGAAAGGGGGAGAGAGGGGGAGAGAAAGAGAGAGGGAGAGAGAGAGGAGATAAAGGAAGAGGAGAGAGAGAAAGGAAGAGAAAGAAAGAAAGAGGGATAGAAAGAGAGAGAGAGTGAGAGATGCTCAGTGAGCCTTTCTTTGAAGTTGCCTTTCTTTCTTTCTCTTTCTTGCTTTCTTTCTTGCTCTTTTTCTTTCTCTCTTTTACCTTCCCTTCCTCTATTTCTTCTTTTCTTTCTCCTTCCTACCTTCTTCCCTTACTCTCCCCTTTCATAAGTTTCCTTGCTTCCTTCCTCTGTTCCTGTCCCTTCCCCCTTTCTTTCTTTCTTTCTTTCTTTCCTTCCTTTCCTCCCTCCATTTCTTGCTTTCCTTTTCCTTCCTCCCTTCCTTCCTCCCTCATTCCCTTCTTTCACTCCTTCCTCTCTTACTCTCCCCTTTCACACCTTTCCTTGCTTCCTTTGCACCCTTCTTTTGTTCCTGTCCCTTCCCTCTTTCCTTCCTTCCTTCCCACCCTCCGTCCATTCATTCACCCATTCCTCTCTTGATCGCCCCTTTTACGGCGCCGCTGACAGCTAGCTCCCCCCCCCCCACCGGGCCATGGAAAACTGGTCTAGCTTAAAGCCGGTCCCTGGTGCAAAAAAGGTTGGGGACCTCTGGTTTAACTGATTAGAAATGAAAGTCAGATAATTCATTTTTTGATATTTTGTTTTAATGAGACCTCTATTTTAATAAGATATGTCATAATATATCACCATACTAAAACTATGTAAGCATATACTTCAAAATAACACCATATTAAGCTATAATCATGTTAGGATTTTATATTTGTTTTAATCTCTATTGATTGAAAGTGTCAATAAAAGTATAATATTGTTAAGACTTCCTGGATCATATAGAGTAGCAGGTGAATTGTATTTAACACTTCACCTTGTATTTTATATTTCTTCCTATATTAGCCAGACTTCAGCTACCTGATATAAAAGTATGAGAAGTGACATTGACTTATGTACAGATATATGTGTAAATATTGTTAGCCAAATTCATAAATGATGAAGCTGAAAAAAATATGGAGAAATGAAAATATGAGAATTATTCATCCTTATGCTGAAATAAAAAAAATCAAAATGATAGTGCTGAATTATTAGGGAGCTGAATGTATTAGGGGAAAAAAGTTAATTTTATTGTTTTTAAGAGAAAGCCTGTAAAGGTTATTTGAATGGAAGATTGCAAATAACTAATAACAGAAGATTTATTTTGTGTTTCTCTTTCCCTCTCTGGGTCTTTCCAAAATTGTTATGGATCCAAGAAACAAATAAAATTATCCAAAGATGAGCAAAAAGAAGACACTGCAGAAATAGATATTGGCAGGAATAGTGGCCCTATGAAATTTAAAATGAAGAAACTGAAAGTGCAGATAACCTTGAGAAGAAAAAACTTAACAGCAGCAATCCAGAGATAATCAGTTGTACAAAGAGCAAAATCAATGTAAATCAATGAAATACCACTTTAATACATACCCCATTGATTTATCAAACCGAGGGAAGTAAAAGGTAGGTGTCAATTTGAATTTCAGGAGTGATTTGAGATTAAAAACTCATTATATCAGAGAAATCAGATGAATATATTTTAATGAAAGTATCTAACAGACTATTATCTGCAATATGTTCTTATTTGCCAATTGGAATTATCCAGATATCCTATTGTAGTGTACCCATTTTAAATATAAAGTATTTATGTATTTTGCAGACTTTTCCTTCTACACATCATGAATATTAAATTCATGTAAATTATTCTATTTTGTTTTATTTTAGTTCTATAACTGATCATTACCTGAGCCTATTCGGGGCAAAACACACTGATAAATATATAACTGATAAATAGCCAGATGATAATAGCATGGAATCACAGACCAAAGTATAATAGATGAATAGATAACTATTGCTTTCATAAGTCAGAAAGTTAACAACTAGTCATACTTGTTGTTAACTCATGTCTGATTCTCCACAATCCCTAGATCACAGCAGACTAGGCCTCCCTATGCTCCACTGTCTGCTGGAGACTGCTCAAACCCATGTCAACTGTGTTGACACTATCTAACCAGGGGAAGACTACCAATTTTAGCCCTACTGGAACCCGCCGGGAGCACACCCCTGGCTCACGCCTATTCTCAGCATGTGATTCGGCTTCTGCGCATGCGCAAAAGACAAATCTCACATGAAGATATGTGCCTGCGCATTTTCTGGTTTTTTTTGCTTCTGCGCATGTGCAGAAGCAAAAAGGGCCCAGAAATTGGAGACAAGAGCTGTCGGTCGCTTGCGACCAGCAAAATAAGGTAAGAGCTGCACCGCCATTCCGCCCCCAGCCTGCCACTCCCCAGCCTGCCACTCCCCAGCCCGCTGCCCCCCATCCACCTGCCGTGTTGCCAGCCACCGCCACCCCACCCCCTGTGCCAGCATGAGCGATGGGAGCTGCTGGCTCCCATCCTCCTGCCGCGCTGCCAGCCACCGCCACCCCCTCCACCCCCTGCACCATCACGAGCAATGGGAGCTGCCGGATCCCATCAGTCCACTTTGCTGTCAGTCACCACCATGCCACCGCCATGCCCCCTTCACCGGCAAGAGCAGCCTGCCTGCTCCACCGTGCCACAGCTTTTACCTTTGATCTCCTGGTCGATGGGCCATGGCGCGGGGAGCACACAGGGCGGCCCCGAGCTCTCTGCTCTCCCACATGTGCTAAAAGATGCCTGCAGCACAGGACAGCAGAGAGCAGACCACCTGGCCAGAGCTGGGGCGGGTGGCTGTTGCTTGGGGCCCCAGCTGCCACTCTAGGCACCACAGTGAGATTTGGCTGCTGCGCATGTGCAATAGCCAAAATCTCCCGTTGATGTCCTTGTGGCAGTGAGAGTTGGGTAAAAATTGCTGTTTCTTTGCTTCTGCGCATGCGCAGAAGAAAAAACCTGGTAATTTTTACCAGAATCACACCGGCTACATGTGCACGGCACATGCTTACCCAGCGGCAATGGAGCAGGCCTACGCGCTCCGCTGCTGCTGACGGAACTGCGTTCCTGCCATTCCGGGTAGTAGCCCACCCCTGTATCTAGCCATCTTATCCTTCTTTTGCTTTCAATCTTTTCCAACATAGAAACACAGAAGTCTGACAGCAGAAAAAGACCTCCTGGTCCATCTAGTCTGCCCTTATACTATTTCCTGTATTTTATTTTAGGATGGATATATGTTTATCCCAGGCATGTTTAAATTCAGTTACTGTGGCTTTACCAACCATGTCTGCTGGAAGTTTGTTCCAAGCATCTACTACTCTTTCAGTAAAATAATATTTTCTCATGTTGCTTCTGATCTTTCCCCCAAATAACCTCAGATTGTGCCCCCTTGTTCTTGTGTTCACTTTCCTATTAAAAACACTTCCCTCCGGAAACTTATTTAATCCTTTAACATATTTAAATGTTTTGATCATGTCCCCCCTTTCCCTTCTGACCTCCAGACTATATAGATTGAGTTCAATAAGTCTTTCCTGATAGGTTTTATGCTTAAGACCTTCCCCATTTTTGTAGCCCATCTTTGGACCCGTTCAATTTTATCAATATCTTTTTGTAGGTGAGGTCTCTAGAACTGAACACAGTATTCCAAATGTGGTCTCAGCAGCGCTCTATACAGCGGGATCACAATCTCCCTCTTCCTGCTTGTTATATCTCTAGCTATGCAGCCAAGCATTCTATTCACTTTCCCTACCGCCTGTCTGCACTGTTCACCCATTTTGATACTGTCAGAAATCACTCCCCCTAAATCCTTCTCTTCTGAAGATTTTGCTAACACAGAACTGCCAATACAATACTCAGAGGGTCTTTTGCATCAGGGTCTTTTCCAATGAGTCTTCTCTTCTCATTAGGTGGCTGAAATATTCAGCATCTGTCTTTCCAAAAACAATCCAGGTTGATTTCCTTAAGGATTGACTGATTTGACTTCCTTGAAGTCCAAGGGACTCTCAAGAGTCTAGTCATACTACCCATATTCATAAGCTTCTCTAATAATGATAGATTCTCCTTCTATTTTTTAAAAATCCACTTTTTCTGCAAAGTAAATTGTTTTACAAAGACATTAATGCCAAGTGCAAATATTTTATAAAACCCTTAGCAATGAGACAAAGTGAATAGTAGTAGAAAGTTAAGCATGTTTTGGTCTTTAGGGAAAACTAGATTGTTTTATTGCCATAGTGATTTATGAATTTCTCTGCACATCAGTGACATCTATGGAAATTATAAGATAACACTGTTTTGGACCTTGTGATGGTAGAGAACAAACAATTGCTGACCAGAAATTATGAAGATTAATGAATTATTTGTAAGCTAATTTGTGATGCTAAATGTACCAATAATTTTTATGGCAGTAAAAAAAAAGATTATTGGAACTATTTTCTTCACCCATCATTTTCTTTTGGGGAAACCCAAGAATGAGTGATCTGCTTAGAAAATGGTTTGCTTGTTACAGTTATGTGGTTTAATCATAAATCTACTGAAGCAGGCATACTGTATGATAAAGAAATAACTCTTTAAAAAATGATTTATTGTTTTTGTTAAAGACTGAGAGAATCAGTAAAGGAAAGGGGTGGTGAAAAGCTCAGACAATATTTTTATATTGTTGAGACTGAATCTTCAGAATAACTGAAGTGAGCAAAAGTTTTTTTAAAAGTGAAAGAAACAGTATAAAAGTAGGATAACTGCTGAAAGAGAATGTGAGCTGGTCTGAAAAAGTATTAGTAAAGGGGCATTGTACTTATCTGATATGCCCTTTCTCATTGGCTGAAGCTAGCCTTTAAGAATGGGAAAAGACACCGCCCTTAGCCAATCAGGATTGAGTCTGAAACAGTATAAATAGCACCCCTGTGCCTCAGTTCCCCCTCTTTTGACAAGGGATGTAAGTCAGACTCTGCATGCACTCTGCATGCACTCTTCAAACAGCAAAACTAATTTATTAACTAGTTACTTATGTACAGCTAGAGAAATGTGGACCAAAACTCAAAGTCAGACAGACCCCAGAAAGGGAGGGACTTTGAGGCTAGCTCCACCCAATGAGAAAGGGCGTATCAGGTAAGTACAATGCTCCTTGGAGCTAGCCTCAAGAATGGACATGCTAAAGTAGTCCACCCATTGGGAGGGTTGTTCAAGTCTGGCTGAGACCTTTACTGTTCGGCACCACCTGTTATAGCACCCTTCATCCAAAAGACGCCTCTTCCAAGTTGAAAATGTCCAGTTTGTGATGGCGAATAAATAGGGCAGGTGAAGACCAGGTGTCCGCATGGCAAATCTCCTCAATAGATGTTTGGGTGTGCCACACTGCAGGGGTGGCAGCACTCTGCATAGAATGTGCCATTACACCTGGGGGTGGGTGGGCTGGAAGATCCAAGTGGTCATAAGAAATGGAAATAATGGATCAAATCCAATGTCCTTTTGTCGTGGAAGATATCTTCTGCCCAATGGAAGCGTCTTTAAATGAATCAAACAATGCCTCTGTCTTATGAAAGCTTGTTGTGCACTGAATATAAATCTCTATTGTGTATCTAACGTGAAAAGGTGCCACTGCCATTCTACTTCATAAGTGGGAGAAGGGTAAAAGGTAGGCAATATTAGTTCTTGCGCCCAATGGAAATAGGAGTTTACCTTAGGAAAGAAGGTGGGGTGCAGTCTAAGTACTACGTTGTCCGGGTGGAACACACAAAGATCACCTCTGACAGAAAGAGCAGCCAGTTCAAATATTCTATGTGCAGAGGTGACTGCTACCAAAAAAAGACAAACCACATTATAAGTGAGGATAGACAAGGAGACAGTTTGCAAGGGCTCAAAGGGCCCCCCTGAGAGAACGGTGAGCACCTTGGCCAAATCTCAGGTTGGACACATGTGGACCACAAGTGGAGATATATTAACTGCCCTCCTGAGAAACCTGTGGATCAGAGGATGAACAGAAAGTGAGTCCAGTGATCCACAGGACAGCACCGTCGACAAAGCTGCCTTCTTGCCATCTCGTCTCTCTTTATCTCTCTATCTCTCTCCTTCCTTCCTTCCTTCCTTCCTTCCTTCCTTCCCTCCTTCCCTCCCTCCCTCTCTCCATCCTTCCCTCCCCCTCTCTCTGTGGGTGTGTCACAAAGAGTTAAGTAATAAGGCTTTTAAGCACTTGGGTCAAAGTTTTGACTACTTTCATCAAGTCATGGAAAATGTATGAAAGTGGGAAAGCTTATTGTGTATTTGTTGGTTTAGAGAAAATGGATAATAAATTGAATAGGCCTAACATTACACAAAACTAATTTGAAGGCTGGTTGCTAATGAAGCGGTGGTATGTAAGAGGGTATAGTAGATCTGAGAATAAATGGAATGTTTAATGAAAAGACAAGAATATATAGCATCTTCCAAAATTTCAAGATTTTTTATGGATAGGTATATAACATGACATTAGAAGTACAGGTATATTCTATGTCATGCTGAGACAAGAATGTGTTTGTTCTTTTCCATGATGTTATGCTGTTGTTTAAGAAAATATGGCTTTTTTTCAGTGAATCTAGATTCACCAGTTTTTCTCAACTTTGTCGGGTTAAAGATGTATGGAGTTCAACTCCCAGAATTCCTGGCCAGCATAATATTCTGGGAATGTGCTGAACACATTATCAAATTGCCAAGGTTGAGAAATAATAACACTGTATGATACAGATCTGAAGATTAATGTATGGAATACAAAGGTATTTGAGTTCAATAGGGAAAAAAATTAGCTGTTCTAATTACAGGGTAATTAGTCCAAAAAGACACACACCACACGATAGATAACTGTAGCACTAATTACAGCAGCCCCACCCAACCACAGGTGGCCTCACTTATCTCCTGTAATAATCCTTCAATTGTTCTCTCCTATGCATCACTCTACACATGCGTGGGTCTGTCATACATTCTTGTTCAGAATCCAGGGATGATAAGGATGATTGATCTCCTCCTGGGCTGTCTGCCAAACTCCCCTCTTCCATGCTACTCATGCTTCCTTTGTCAGAGGAGCCTTCGTTGGGAGAGTCTATTGGGAGCAAAACAGGCCTGTGGCGTGTGGATGTTTCCCTCACATCCACCTCCACATTCTTTTGGGCAGGAACTGGGCCAGAGCCAACCACAACAATTAGCGTTGTAAATTATATGTACATCATACATACATAGGAAAAAGCAGAACAAAAAGTTGAGTTTGGATATTTTAGCAGAATGTTTACTGAAGATGGGAAAAAGATGGAGAAAATTTAAGATTCAGGAGGCACTTGTAGAAAGGTAATAGATCAGGGGTGTCAAATTCTCAATGTGATGGTGTCATCATGTGACGTATCACAACTTCCACCCATTCAATAGACTGGGCATGGGAGTGACCAGCATGTGACACATCCAGCCCACAGGCCATGGGTTTGACAGCCCTATAATAGATAGTTCCATGGCCAGAAATTAATGTAGGTCAAAATAAATTATATGGTTGTCTATAGATCATTTCTTATGTCTACTTCAGTATGTGGAAATGAAAAATGGATATGTTGGGTGGGGGGAATTAAAAGTACAATGAATACAGTGGAAATACCTGACTCATGATGCATTAGTGATAAAACAAGAAGAAATATTTATTTATTTATTTATGAAATTTGTATGCCGCCCCTCTCCGTAGACTCGGAATAATTCAAGATTGGCTTAGTACTAAATTACAATAAAGTGAATAGAATTAGGAATGCCTATAATGAAAGGAATATGTTGAGTCTATACATGATGTAGAGAAAATTAAATCGCAAAACAAGTATATCAAGGAAGAGAAAATGTGTTGTGAGTGGACAGGAATAGGACACTTTTTGAAATAGAAAAGAGGTGAAAAATCCAAAGAAAAAAGGGAAATATATGAAGTGGGGTATGAACTTGGGGAGGAAGGATGCTTTGGAAAGACAGAAAAGTATGGAGGGGTATAGTGCACCATGCTGGTATACAATCTTTTCAGCTTTCCTTCTTCTCTACTGCTTTTAATTTCTTTTGTTTAGGATTTCTTACTCTTTCCTTATGCTTTCCATAATGTTTCTCATTCTGAAATGGATGGGGAGGGAGATGATGAAGCGAGAGAAAGACAAGAAAGAAAATAGAAAAACCTCAGAGATTTTTAAGTAGAACACATTGATCAAATGTCATCCAGTAATAAAAGGTGGAGCATGTTGCTCAGCAAACCTGCCAAAAGTTGGCTTGCTTGTCAGTTTCATTAGCAATCCAATTGTTTCGTATTGTTTTCTTGGGGGCCATAAGGAAGTTTGGCATCTCTGGGCCTTTCTGATGGAATAAAATGGCTCCTGTTTTTATAATCCTTAGAAAGTAAAACTGACAATACCATCAAGCTTCAGAAAAACGAATTTCAATTGCTGTGACGTTTCATAATACTGCCATGTCAAATATTTTTCATTATTGGGACTGCCAGCATCTCACAGAATTAGCATTACGCCGCACACAATGGATGGCTCTGTTTTAAAACTTCTGGCATGACAGATGACAAGTCGAAGGAATTCAGTTGCTGTTATGAAATTGAATGGGGAAAAGAACCCCAAGTATCCCTTGGCTGTTAATGAGGTTTTTGCTCAATTTTATGATCATTTATGCACCCTGGACCAGTTGGTAAGTGATGGAGAACACACAGGGTGTTTACAAGTAGGAAGGAGAAGAATAGGCTGTCGGATTCTGACAAATTATCCCTGGACAAGAAAATAACTCCTTAAGAAATATATATTTGGTACTAAGTTAATAAAAGCTGGGTCTGATAGATTCTCCATGAAAGTCTGCAAGACCCTTTCCAAGTACACTTCATCCCCAGTCCTGTCAAAAGGGTCTGAAAAGTTTTAACGCAGTATCTGGAAAAAAATCCTTTAGGCCCCTAGCCCATAATAATTTTCATTCCTGTCCTGGTGTAAGAGAGATGGTTTGAGGGTACATAGCTTCGCTTGCCAATAAATGCAAATGAAATTGCCAAATTCAGACACCACATTACTGACGCGGAGTGAAAGAGGTACAAAGCTATAACTCAGTGGCCAGCTTATATAGGCAATTCTGGGTTTGGATGTAAAGTGTGAACTAATGATACAGCTGTTTGAGCCATTGCTGGGGGAAAAAGAGAGTCCATTAGTGCCCATAAATTAAGGCACTGAAAGGATTTAAGGTGGAAATGAGATGCACATGCCTTGATTCTAAATATATTTTGTAAGCTAGACCTTTTATCATTGTTTTTTCCCCCATCCTAGAAAGCATGTCTGTTAAATGTTACAAAGTTATAAATGTCACAGTCTTGAATGCTCACTCCAAAGCGAGATGGCTGACAAATACATTTAATTAATTAATACCAATAAGAATAGCACTTATATACCACTTTGCAGTGCTTTACATCCCTCTCTAAACAGTTTACAGAATCAGCATATTTCCCCCAACAATTTGGTTCCTCATTTTACCCACCTTGGAAAGATGAAAGGCTAAGTTAATCTTGAGCTTAGTGAGATTTGAACTGTCAAACAGCAGTATCCTGCAGTATTGCACTCTAACCACTATGCATCATGGGTCATAAATAATATTAATAAATAATAAATGTTATAAACAGGGATTTAATCAAAAATATTTCTGTGTTATGCTTCTTCAATCATTGTGGGTTCCCTGCCTTTCAATTCTAGCTATCTTGATTTTGCAAAGCATTAAATAACTATCAATTGTAGAATGGGAAAAATAAACAGCGGCTTCCAGTAACCTTAACAACTTTGGACAGTGCAACAGTACAACAGATATCGGAATAAAAAGTAAATTGTCTTATTGTTGGTAGACAGCATCCATGAGTGCTAACTGGCAGTCACTTGTAAAAAATGAATGGAACCTTTGAGTGCCAGTTTCATCTAGTGGTTAAGATATCAAGCATGAAAGCAGGAGGCTATGATTTTTAAGCTAATTTTTGCCATGAGAACCAACTGGGTCACCTTGGGCCAGTCACTGTACCACGTAGGTTTCTTTCTGTGGGAAAAAAATAGGAAGAAGAAATCTGTTGCATGTTTACTACCGTAATTTGTAAAGACAATAAAAGGAAGGATATAAATAAATGAATAAATAAATGAATGAATGTATTTTCTCAGTAGTTGTTTTGTTCTGATGTTTTTGATTGCACCCTGGAGATATACCTTTAGCCAACTAAGGTTGGCAAGGCAAACTATTCTATTAAAAAAACCATGCTTTTTTTCTATGCACTAATGACACTATCTTGAGGGCCAGGAGATCCAGAGATGTTCCCCAATACCAGCGGAGGCACTGGCAGACATCCGGGGTGACCCACGAGAGCCGGGGGGTGCCGTGGAGGTGAGGGAGCTGAGAATAATGACAGAGGCAAAGAGAAAGACTTGGCCAACGGTAGCGGCCGATACAAAAGAGCCTGGGAGGACAGAGCTTATATACCCAAGACTCAGAATTTGTCTTACAAACAACTTTATACATCCCTCGAACTCACCTTTTAGATCTGGTGTTATTTGTATGGACTTGGGTAAACTGATTAATTAACTGATTAGTTGAAATCAGAACTACCTCTTTATTACCTATATTTTTTAATAATTAGTATGAATTTTAGCTTTATATTAATTATTTTTAACTAATTTATTGTGGGTTTTTTTAATGATGGATGACTGGGAAGAGTGGAATGGTGGGAATGATATATATGAGATGAATGAATGGGGGGGAGGGTTAAGGTTTGAAGATTGGGGTTGGAGGGTTGATTTGTATGAAATCAATGAGTGGGGTGGATGGGATGATATGTATATGAATAATGGGAATAGTATGAATGTAGAATTGAGCCCACCTGGCGATGGAGAGGCAGGAGGGAAGGGGGCATCTATCTCTGGGGTGGCAGAGGGCCAGAATATCCTGGTGTTGCTGGGGAGAGGTAGATATAGCGGGAGTCACAGGGCTAGCCATTCTGGAGGAAGAAGAGATCGCTGCTTGTTCCGGTCCCATGAACTCAACCCAGGGTGCTGGTGACAAGTGTAATCTGGGCCCTAGGCTCAAGCTGCTGCTACTCAATGCCAGGTCGGTGATAAATAAAGCTCTCCTTATCCGGGATTTGATCCTGGATGAGGAGGCCGACCTGGCATGTGTGACTGAAACCTGGCTGGGCCCAAAGGAAGGAGTTCCTCTCTCAGAAATTTGCCCAGCCGGGATTCAGGTATGGCATCAGCCTCGACCCCAGGGAAGGGGGGGGAGGAGTGGCTATTATAACCAAGGAGAACCTTTGCCTATGTCTACTCGTTGCTCAGATCATTTTCTACTGTGGCTTGATTTCCTGGCTCCAATCCTCCCCCACAGGACCCTGAGGGCTTTCAGAGGGCGCTTGGGGTTTTACCAGATTCACTCATCCACAGCTCGGCAGAGTCTCTTGCTTTGGCCTGGAATAGGGCTGCAGCGGAGGCTCTTGACCAAATTGCGCCGTTGTGCCATCTCTGTGGCACTAGACCCCATAGAGCTCCATGGTTCAACAAGGAGCTCCGGGAGTTGAAATGCCAGAAGAGACGTCTAGAGAAGCAATGGAGGAAGAGTAAATCCGAATCTGACTGAACACTTGTAAGAGCTCATATTAAGACTTACAAAGTGGCGCTCAAGGCGGCAAGATGCGCGTATTATGCCGCCTTGATTGCATCAGCGGAATCCCGCCCGGCCGCTCTGTTTAGGGTGATCCGCTCCCCTCTGAATCAGGGGGGAGTTGGGAACCCTTACAGGACAGTGCCAAGGAGTTTAACTCATTTTTTGCTGATAAAGTCACTCAGATCCGGGTGGACCTTGACTCCAATTGGATAGCAGTGTTGGCTGACAACGAGTCAGTCGAGGTGACTGGGGCTCGTCCTTGTCCATCTGGAACCAACTCCCCCCAGAGATTAGAACGGCCCCCACCCTCCTTGTCTTTCGCAAATTACTTAAGACCACATTGGTCACCAGGCATGGGGGAGTTAAGTTATCCTTTCCCCCTAGGCTACTACAAGTTATGCATGGTATGTTTGTATGTATGTTTGGTTTTTTTATAATAAGGGTTTTTTAGTTGTTTTATTAATTGGATTGTTCATGTTGTTTTACCACTATTGTTAGCCGCCCCGAGTCTGCGGAGAGGGGCGGCATACAAATCCAATAAATAATAATAATAATAATAATAATAATAATAATAATAATAATAATATTGACGCCCTCAGAGAGGGTTCACAACTTGGGCATCCTTCTCGATCCACAGCTAACATTGGAACATCATCTTTCGGCTGTGGCGAGGAGGGCGTTTGCTCAGGTTCACCTGGTGCACCAGTTGCAGCCCCATTTGGACATGGAGTCATTGCTCATACTCGTTCGTGCCTTCATCACCTCGAAGTTTGACTACTGCAATGCTCTCTACATGGGGTTAACTTTGAAAAGTGTTCAGAAACTTCAGATCGTGCAGAATACGGCCGCAAGAGCAATTGTGGGGCTTCCCAGATTCACCCACATTTCTCCAACACTCCGTGGCTTGCCGATCAGTTTCCTGTCACAATTCAAAGTGTTGATAATTACCTTTAAAGCCCTATATGCCATCAGACCAGAATACCTCAGGAACCACCTTCTGCTGCACGAATCCCAGCGGCTGATAAAGTCCCACAGAGTTGGCATTCTCCAGGTCCCGTCGACTAAACAATGTCATTTGGCAGGCCCCAGGGGAAGAGCCTTCTCTGTGGCAGCCCCAGCCCTCTGGAATCAACTCCCCCCAGAGATTAGAACTGCCCCCACTCTCCTTGTCTTTTGCAAATTACTTAAAACCCACCTGTATCGCAAGGCATGGGGGAACTGAGACACCTCCCTCAGGCTTTTATATTTTATGTATGTATTTTATATTTTATGTATGTTGCGTGGTTTTTAAATGATGGGGTTTTTAGATGTTTTTTAATATTAGATTTGTTTCCATTGTAACATTGTTACTATTATTGTTGTGAGCTGCCCCGAGTCTTCAGAGAGGGGCGGCATACAAATCTAATAAATTATTATTATTATTATTATTATTATTATTATTATTATTATTATTATCATCATCATCATCATCATCATCATCATCATCATTATTATTGTTGTTGTTATTATCTAAACTCAAAAAACTCTGTTAATCCATCAGAGCTTTCATTATATACAATATACAACTGTCTCAATATATACAATATACAACTCCAAGTTTAAAAAGCCTTAGCACATTTATTCTCCTAGACCTCCTCTTTGAGAGTAAAGAAGTTCTGAGAAAGGATGCCTCCAGATCAGAGGTTTTTAAATATAATTTTCTTGGCTTAGTCACAACTTTTTAAAATATTAGATGCAACTATATATTTCATTTCTAAGCATAATGTATATCCCTCATTAGATGAAAAAGGAGGAAGGAAAACAAGGAGAAGAAAAAGTGATAAATAGACAAGATGGATGTCTGCCTTCCAGATAAAAACACTCCAATAGAAGGTACATATTATATTTGATAAATAGAACAATCCATTATTTGAAATAAGAATCACCCAAACTTTAGGACATTTGGAAATTTGAAACCATAAAATAGCTCTGGTATGCAAGATTATTAAAGTTATTGTGGGGACATGCATAACAGATTGATCTTACTATAACTATCAGCTACATCCATAGATGTATTCATTCATGCAAATACTCATACTTCCACAGCACACATGAATATTGTTTCAGTCCTACACTGGATAACAATATATTTTAGTCATCAGTTGATGGTACTGGAAAAGAATGCTAAGCATTTGAGATACTGCAAAGTTCAAGGTATATTTGTTTCCCCTTGTTTATAACTGCATTGTCATGGATCATTGCATTTTGCCATTGCAGGTATTCTAATTCAGATTTACTTTTTGATAACTGGCAATTTACTTTTTGATAACTGGATTATTTATTTTATTTATTAGTTTGTCAAGAACTAATGTACAAGATAGCAGGTATAAATGTGAACATGGACATAAACCAAGGAAATGAATACAGACAAATGGGGACAGTAGGACAGGGACCAGGGGTAGGTTCCAACTTACCTCACTGCCAGTTCACTTCCTCCCTCCCGTGCTTTGTGGGTCCATGCATGTACAGTAACAAATATTTTAAAAAAAACCTAAGCAGAAAGCTTGTCTTCTGCACATGCTCAGAAGAAAAAAAAAGTTTTAAAAAGGATGGTGCCCATAGACTGGCCCCTCACAAATCCAGTGATGTCGTCATGATATCACCAGTGGGTCACTACAGGTTTGGGTGAACCAGTCTGAAACCCACCTCTGACAAGGATGGTAGGAATGCTGGTGCTCATATGCACACCCAATTTATGGACGTCTTAGGCATGGGGTGAGGTCCACGGTAGACAGTTTGAGATTGAAGCTAGGACAGTTTGAGGATGTAACAATGGAGTCAGGTAGAGCATTCCAGGCATTGACCACTTTGTTGCTGAATCTTCTGCAAATGAGTTTGGAGAGGTTTACCTTGAGTTTGTGTTGATTGTTTGCCCGCGTATTATTGCAGTTGGAGCTGAAAAAGTCATTGACAGGTAGGATGTTGTAGCAGACAATTTTGTGTACTATGCTTAAATCAGAACACCGGTGGAGCAGTTCCAAATTGTCTAAGCCCAACATTTTCAGGTCTGCTGGCATAGAGAATACTGCTTGGATCCATATGTATACTAATTTGATACATTACAATTCCCAATATTTTGGGGAAGAACTCAATAGATATGAAAACTAGTACCAGAAAACAACTGGCAGCTTTAACTTTTCATTGTTGTGAACAGATAATAATAACAATACAAACTTAACAATTGTCATTAAAAAATCTGCGTAGGGGACATGATAATACCTGGAGAGAGAGCAGAATAGAAAAAAAAAAAAGAACTGGAGAAAAATCACAAAATTGAAATACCTGCAAATAGCAGTAAAACAACTAAGGCAAAAGAATTAAAAGATAGTACCAATAGTAATAGGTGCCTGGATCCAATGTCCAGAAAACTGGAGCAATCATCATTGACAAAATTACCATCAGTCAATTGCAAAAGATAGCTTCATTTGGAACAGATGACATCTTGTAGTCATATCTTTAATAACATGAAACAACAGCTTGCCTATCCCAGATCAATATGAAGAACAAAATAGGTAACAAATAGGTAACAAAATAGGTAACAAAAATGTCAAAGTGCAATAGCATTAAGACTTATATACAGAGTTTATATACAGTCTATATTTGGCAGATTATGCAGCTCCCCATAATAGTCTGTCAGACCAGATCATATCTGAGCTTGGAGGCTAAGCAAGGGTAGGTCAGATCTTGCAGATTCAGTGTTCCAATGAGCAATGTGATCGGGAGAAATGATACTTGGATGCTCTAAGCACATCATGAAAGGGCTTATCTGGCTCTGCCTGCTTGTCTGATGGTGCTGGACTCCCATTGGCATGTATATGTTAAAGATAGAGGTTCAGAAATAAGTATATGTGCATAGAAATGCACATGTCTGGCTTTACTTGCAAATCTTAATGCCTAACACCTTGTACGGTCAATACTGTATACCCATATGCAGTAAGAGCTCTTTTATCCTTATTGCAGTTTGAAATGACAATTCTAGAAAAAATCCAAATCTATCCAGTAACAATGTCTATTTTTTGGGGAGGAGGAAATAAAACTAAACAGCTTTGCTAAACATAAAGATAATGAAACCTGTGCTTCATGTTGGATTTCTTCATGGTCATTTCTTCCTGGTCATGTCAGTGGTAGGTTCCTATTGGTTTGGCTCAGTTTGGGCGAACTGGTAGCAGCAGCAGCAGCAGGAGGCTCCGCCTACCCAGCTGAACATCAGCATAGAGCTCTCATGAGCTCCCGCACATTCCCAAAAGGTAGCAAAGGTAAGTGAAACTCACCACTGGGCCATTTCCTTGAGACAGAAACAGTATTTCTTAGAAATAAAACAACAAAAGCAAAACCCCAAACAATAACAAAAAAAGAATGACATTTCCTCAAATGAAAATGTTTGATTAAATTAATGTTGCAGTGATAGTGTTGTTAATTGGGACAAGCATTTGAGACCTTTGAAAATTAGATGATAGATGCATTTCCATTGCAAAACATAGGTGCCTACTTGGCACCTTCTGTAAATTGAAGCATACATATATACAAACCACCCCACTGTATTTGGTCTGCAATTCAACATAATCCTGTTGCATGAGGCGTACATTCAATGCTTAGTTCATTGAAGTCTAGAGCTAAGTAATAATAGGTTTGGTTGTATCAGTCCACGATATTGAGGAACACAAAGATGACTAACTGCTCTTTAGTTGAATGAGCAAATATGCGGAAACTTCTATTAAGACAGAAGTACTAAGCGAAGGGAAAAACTGAACTGGAACTTTCTGACATAGGAATGAATGTTAGTGCCAAGCATTTAGTCATGGGAAAATCTCTTCCTTCCTAGTGGTCTGAATCGGCACAATCGAGAGAAAGGCTTAAGAGAGCATTAATTCTGTGATTTGAAGTGAATGGCTGTCTAGCTGGAGACCTAACTAATTTATTCTCTCTATGTTCATAGATTATAGTCAAACTGTTCAAATGTCTGCAAATTTAGCTTAAGATCTGCAGTGGTAGAAATCTATTTTGCATGGTTGGTGGAGTCCTGGAAGGATTTATATCTTGTGGCTACAGACTTTTCTTGTAACTTCCAGAGATTTACAATACCCCAAACTAGAAAAAAAGTCCTCAGTGAGCTTCATTTAAATATCATTTGATAGATAATATTTTTCTCAGTTTGAGATCTTAGCTATGCCTCCTCATTTATTATGAAAATGGTGTGGATATACTCAAGTCAAAATGTCCTCTTTGTGTTATAAAACACTGTATATTTACTGATACCACCTAAACTCAATAAGGATAAATTAATTTATTGTGCTACATGATCTCTAACTTAATTACAATTGCTGGCCTTATTGTATAAGAATAGTCAATTTTATTTTCACACTGATAAATATCAGTTTTCTGACCCAAAACTTGTGCATTTTTCCTCTTATATTTTGCATTCCTGAGCAGTATCTCCTAATTTATACATCTCTGTGCTTGGCCTTATTTTTCCCATTTGCAAATAGTCAAAAGTGGTTCAGTTAAAAATGAGGAAGAGGCATTGGTTAGCTGAAAAGGGGTTTTTAAAAGGCACAGAGGGGAGAGGGAGTAAAGGAAAAAAGGGAGGATTAGAGATAGCAATAGCAATAGTACCTATATACTGCTTTATAGTGTTTACAACTCTCTCTAAGAAGTTTACAGAGTATATTGCCCCTTTGCCCAGGTTCGCCTGGTTTACCAGTTGGGGCCCTACTTGGACCAGGAGGCTTTGCAAACAGTCACTCAGGCCCTCATCACCTCCTGTCTTGATTATTGCAATGTGCTCTACATGGGGCTACCCTTGAAGAGTGTTCTGAGACTGCAGATAGTCCAAAATGTAGCAGCGCAAGCTGTTATGGGTGTACCTCAATACACCCATATAACACCAATGCTTCGCGAGCTGCACTGGCTATTAGTCTCTGGGCACAATTCAAGGTATTGGTTATTACTTATAAAGCTGTACATGGCTTCTGACCAGACTATCTTTGGGACCATCTCCTGCCGTATACTTTCCAGAGACTAGAGAAGTCAAACAAACAAACAAAAGGATGAAACCTCAAAAAGATGAAAGGCTGAGTCAACCTTGAACCTAGTAAGATTTGAACAGCCGAATTGCAGGCAGATGTAGCCTGCAATATTGCACTCTAACCACTGCACCACCATGGCTCATGGATCAATTTTTCATGGTCAGAAATAACTAGTGACAGCATTTTAGATTATGTGGTTTAAATTAACTAATCTCCTCTGAAATTTCTGGGGGGAATAAAACAGTGCCAAAATATGGATTGGACTTTGAAATTTCAGTTCTCCATTGAAGTATGGAGTTCCTTTGATTCCTTTTAGCCCAACATTGCAGCCCAAATTAATTGTAGGATAAAATGAGAGGAAGCATCTATGTTGGCTTGAGTTGCATGCCCACCCAGTCACCTGATCACCAAGAAATGTCCATCAGAAGCCACACCCACCTGACCTCCAAGCCACGTCCACAAAATAAGCCATGCCCAGAGAACTGGCAGAAAAATATTTGAAACCCACCCCTGGAGGTCGCAAAAGGTGATCACATGACCCTGGGACAATGCAACTGTGTTAAATATGAACCAGCTTTCCAACATCTGCATTTTGATCACATGTTCATGGGAATGTTACAACAGTAATCACTTTTTCAGTGTCATTGTAACTTTGAATGGTCACTAAATGAACTATTGTAAGTCGAGGACTACCTGTAATATAGATCTAAAATAAATCATACCCAATCATTTCTTCTTTGGTTGATAAAATGAGAAATACGCTGTAAGCGATGAATGAAATCAATGGTTCTTTCCTATATATCTAAAATGTTATTTCAGTTTGAGATCCCATTTAGGAATTCAGACCTGCTTATTCATTGAATTTCTTGGGGACAGGTGGGGAATATCCTAATTTTGCCTGAGTAGGAAAATGCAACTGAAGTAGTGTGGGTAGAAAAGAACTATTTTGTTGCTTAAAGGGATTCTGAGCCCAGGAGACCAATATGTATCTTTGAAGCATATAATCTGAACATCGTAGCTGAAGAAGGTTCAAAAAAAGGACAAGCAGTATTATTTTAGGGCTAGAGCAGCTCTTTAATGAGAAAAATTACAGATATTTGTTTGGGGGGGGAGTGGGAAAAGTATGTAGATAAATGCTTTTCCAGCATGGAAAAGAGAGCAAGAAAACATTTACCATACTGTTAGGCTCATCCACCAATACTAAATCTAGAGATATTTTATACATGGAAGTACAAACATTTTTAAAACAAACATTTTTAACCAACTTTTTGGTAGTTCTAAAAACTGTCTATAATCCCCCTTCTCTTGTTTTTCCGCCCTTTCAAATGTGGTTGTCCACAAATGAATTCTTTTTATACCATTTTCAATATGTAAAATCAGTTGTCTTGTAAATATAAAGAAAAAAGTTTGTAAATACCTTATTTGTGGCTGTTAATGTTCATTTTTTTGTTTTCAAAATTGTTGTGCTTTGTTCATTTAGTTTAAACAGTGTTAACAGGGCCACCCCGAGTCTTCGGAGAGGGGCAGCATACTAATCTAATAAATATTATTATTATTATTATTATTATTATTATTATTATTACTTTTTGATTTGACCCTGACTGCCCTAGAAGGCCAGTTCCTGAAGATGAAACTGAAATATTTTGGCCATCTAATGAGAAGGAAGGACTCACTGGAGAAGAACCTAATTCTGGGAAAGATTGAGGGCAAAATAAGAAGGAGACAGGAGAGAATGAGGTGGCTGGCTGGAATCACTGAAGCATTTGGCATGAGCTTAAATGGACTCCGGGGGATAGAAGAGAACAGGAATGTTGTCCATGGGAATGCGATAGGTCAGGCACAACTTTGCAACTAACTAACAACAACTTTTTGATACAGAACTAGCAGAATGAGTCACAGTGGTGCATTGGTTAGAGTACTTCTGCAGGCTACTTCTGCTGATCACCGTTTCCAGCAGCTTGGCAGATTGAATCTCACCAGGTTCAAGGTTGACTCAGCTTTCCATCCTTACAAGGTCAGTAAACTGAAGACCCAGATTGCTGGAGGCAATATGCTGACTCTGAAAAGCACTTAGAGAGGGCCATAAAGCTCTGTGAAGTGGTATACAAATTTAAGTGCTATTGCTATAATTTAAGGAATTTACAGTCATCACTTTAGTAATGATTACCAGTTTAAATGGTATTAAAAGAGTTAGAAAAATTCATGGATGATGGACTACCAAAGGTTTCTAGACTTGACAACTATGAATGACTTTCTGAATCCTAAGCAATATGCCTAATACATAGTATCTAAGCTCTTGATATGTATTACCAACTGGGCTTGGACAAAAAACCAGGTCTGTTGCTACATTATAAGGTTAGATATTACAAGATTATGTATTCTAGAATACTGACCAACTGACAGATAAAAATCATTTGTTTGTTTGTTTGTTTTTGTTGTTCTCTTGTTCATTGTTTATTTTACAAAAATAAATCATCAAATTTTACATTTTTCTCTCACAGATTGAATTGTGGAGTCCTTGCTTTGAGCCTAGTTATTTGCTCTAAAATATGTCATTACCTGACTAGATAACATTATTAGTCCAAGAGTGAGGTTTGCTACATGTTTATATACAGAATCATGCCCTGACAATATTGTTTCTGCAAGCATCGTGGACCGAAGTAAACTGAAAAAAGGTAGGAAATTCCTGAAAGTTTGGCATTCAGACAAATTAGCCATCAATAGACACATATAGATAAATCACAGAAAACTAAAAGTTCCCCAATTCCAGATCACATTGCTGCAGCTTCAACAGGAACACCATCTTTCCAGCAAAAAGAAATGGCATTTGTATATCCATTTTTTAAGCTTAGTGGAATGAGTCTGAGAAATTATAGGCTGCCCTGAGTCCATTGGAGAAGGGTGGCCAATAAATAATAAGTTCCAAAAAGAAAGTATTTGAGTGCACGAATGAAGCATTCTTCAGTTTTCAGTTCCACCAAATGTTCTGAAAATCCAATGTTCTTTCCTACTGGATCTTATAGGTTGCATCTCTTATTACCTCTGTTTCATGCAGCAAACTAAATCACAACTCAAAAGGGGGCGATGACCCTTTGAAAAAAAAACCACTTATCTGGGACAAGGATATAAGCCATTACAGCATACTCTACCAAGAAAAAAAATATGCACACAAGAAGATAAACTGCTAATAAATAGTTGCTTATTGCAGAACCTGTATATTTTGTATATTAAAAATTATACAAATTTTTAAAAAGAATATTTAGGAAGATAACCAATGTATTGTTACGAATTTGGGGTGAAATAGGGAAATGAAAAATCCTTACTGTTCTTTTCTGTAACTTTCTATAACAATTCATACAAATTTACTGCATCTATGTTTTTATTACTGGTATATCTATACTATAAATCACTGCACATTACTCCCTACATTTGCTTCATGCCAGCCTGTTGAGATTTAAGCAAACCCAGTGTATATATTATGAACTGAGTTTTTACCCAAGTTCTTGCTAAAATATGCTGCTCCTTTTAATCTTACTTCTGTAACTGCATAGTCATAGTGCTTGTGATTTGGATTAAGCTGCTGATAATAAATAATAGGTATATTCATAATATTCCTCTATGATCTGTCACTGAGTAACTGAGCATAACTGGCTGAATGGGGACAGGGGTAGTGTTGGCTCTGATTTGTTGACCTTGGTTTGGGGTTCTCTTCTTCTTCTTTTTAAAATATGTTTTTATTTATAAACATTTTTGGAAAACACTTCTCCGTATACCTCAATTTTCCTTATCAGTTTGGGGCCAGTTTCTAATGGTTTTTCTAATATAAATACTAACTCATCAGCAAATGCTTTTCCTTTTTAATTTCCATTCCTTTTATTTCTGGATCTAATCTAATATTTCTGGTTAAAACTTTTAATATTAAAATGAATAGTAATGGTGATCGTGGACAACCTTGTCTTGTTCCTTTTTTATGTTAAATCTTTCTGTTGTTTGGGGTTCTTCAACAACTTCATTTTCAGCTGGGAAGTGACATACACAAATACATAGGAAGTGATTCTTCCTATGTATTTGTGTATTGGATGAATGAATGAATGAATGAATGAATGAATGAATGAATGAATATTTACTGTGCCTAAGGACTATGTTCCTGACTCATGGAAATACCTCTGCATGTAGTTGGGCAGATGGAACAAACTAGGGATCTTGCTTACTTCTGGAGTTCTTGAATCTTATGGGCAGGCTGGAGATCCGAGATCAACTGGATTATGGGCAACTGGAGATCCTCACTACTCTGGATATAGAATAGAATAGAATAAAATATAATTTTTTAATTGGCCAAGCGTGATTGGACACACAAGAAATTTGTCTTGGTACATATGCTCTCAGTGTACATAAAAGAAAATAAAAAATAAATTCTGAGGGTTCAGGGTTCTATGCAAACCACAGCTTGTTTGGGTAATCTGAAATCCAATGTACACAGCTGGAAAGATTTTATCTTTGGTGTGTACAGTTGGCATCTAATCTCGGTATAAAAGATATGAAGATTGGGTTAAGTCTTGAGGCATGAGTTCATTCTCTGTGCATTTTGACTATTGTTAAATGCATTTTACCTATGGAATTAAGACAACCAGTATCATATTAAGGAGAAATTTTCCTTACAGTGAGAACAATTAACCAGTGGAATAGTTAATTACATCCAGAAGTTATGGGTGCTCCATCACTGGAGCTTTTTAAGAAGAGATTGGACAGCCATATGTCTCAAATGGCATAAAGTTTCCTGCTTGAGCAGGGGATTGGCCTAAAAGACTTCCAAGGTCCCTTCCAATTCTGTTATTTTGTTGTTCTCTTTGCTTCAAACTGAACATACCTCATAAATTGGCATGGGAAAAAATGAGAACTATTTATTACTTATGAATGATGCTAGATATGGTTTGATTTAGGTAAGAAGGCCGAATTAACTAATTTTTACTTCCATTAATTAACCTTAATCAGAATTCTAAAACCTTGACTAATAAATGTATGTAATTTTTACATAGACAGATTACATTTCTAAACTGTTTCTTTTAATACATATACAAACTCAACTCAAATCTCATTTTTTTACATTACTTCTATTATTCAAATTTCTTGAATGTCTGTATAGAGTTCATATTTTTACAAAATTAATGGTTTTTAAACCATTCCAACTAAGTGGAAAGAAAAAAAGATTAAAGAGCTCATAATTTTCAAATAAGCACTTGATGTCTGGGGTAATTTAAAAGTAAATGCTCCCCCCCCCCCCCATTTTAATCAAGTATTTGCTATATCATTTGAAGCATGGTTTCACTTAACAGTGGCCATTAAAAATAATTCTTAAATGTAATCACTCATGTCTTCTATTTTCTTTAAAATAAAATAGCGGAACTCTTTGAGATATGGAAATCTGTGCAAAGAAACGATGATTTGCTTTCAAATAGCAGCCTGTCTCTTTGCATCAATAGATAACTGCGCATTTAAATAAAACTGACTCGTAGTTATCTAATGACCAAGGTCTCTGAGATAGGAGGCAACTGCATTTCTAGGTTTTCTATCACTTCCATGCAAGGATAAGATCAAAAGGATGCGATAAAAGGACTCCTCTTTAAGAAGCAGATCTGTAACACCAAAGAAAGTCTAATTAAGAAATCCAGTGTTGATTATTCTGATATGATCATATTACACTTGCGAGTATATGTTATCACAATGATGGCAATTAAGAGATATTTACTCTTCCTCCCTTTGTACATACTTTTCTTTTTGTAAACTAATAAAAATTATTATAAAAAAAAAAAAAAAGAAGTCCAGTGTTAGAGTTGTTGGTCCTTTGGAAATAACAGATAAATAGTATAGCTGAATCCACTTCAGTGGTAAATAGTAGGAACCTCTCCTATCTCAGGGTAGTTTCAATCAATTCAATTTATTACAATCATAGACCAGAGACTAAAACAAATAAAAATAATTAGTAAAACATACAATTAATTTTTTTAGCATAAAATAATAAATAACAGCTAACATCTAGGATAAAATCCACTCTGTCAACTATCCATGGCCTCACTATACTAAAATTACAATCCATAAACTGTGTGGCCTGTAGTCAGTTTAATGTTAAAAGGGAAAGGAATAATCATTGCAACAGGATTGCCACATTTGTTGTATAAAATAGTTATGGTGGATTAGACATGTTTCTGATGAATCCCCCAGTGCTGCTGTGCAGAATCTAGCCATCGGTGCTGTATTTTAAAAAATATGAAATATGTATGTATGTATACATTCTCTTTCTCTTTCTCTTTCTCTTTCTCTTTCTCTTTCTCTTTCTCTTTCTCTTTCCCTTTCTCTTTCTCTTTCCCTTTCTCTTTCTCTTTCTCTCTCTCTCTCTCTCACACACACACAAAATATGTTTTTAGAAGCAGTTAGAAGATTTTCTTTAAGAATTATGTAGAGATTATATTACTGAAAGCTGCTACAAAATATTATTGTACACTGTTCACCCAAAGAGGCAAACATTAGTGACCGAATAAAATCTACGTGAACCATGGAGTGACATCCCTAAAGGAAAAAAAAGCACTTAAGCTAAATGGCTCTAAGTGATGCTGCTGAAATCTGGAATCATCAATCCGAGAGACAATCTGGCAATGTTTTCCTACATAATCAGCCATTGGATCAAGCCCTTTATGTTCTCTCATGCTGCTTAATAATTCTCATGTTATGGGAATGACGAGGTGTGCATTCACTTTTAGCTTTGTTACTTTAAATTATTCATTGATCGATTGGCCATAGAACCTGTCTTTTTGCCAATGTATTGTAACATCAAAAATCTGTACACTGTCTTGAGTTTGGCCAAGAAGGCAGCAAAACTTTATTCAGATGCAAGTGCAAGAGTGGAAATGTGCTGGATGGATTGGGTTTAGATGAATGAATTTGTCCAGCTGCTATTAAGGATATGATATTCCTGCAAGGATATATCAATGACGCCAGAGATAGGGTGGCCTGGTAGCTCATCAAGGAAGCTCATCAGCCTCATTCCAGGCTCTGTCCGGCTCTTGCCAGACACAGCCTGGAATCTCAAATATTTGTCATTATGCTGATCTACCACACTCGCCTGAAGATGATGTATTCAGTTTCTAAGAGGGCTGTGCATAAATTAGTTGACTCAAAGAGCTAAACTACATATCCCAGGAATCTGCTTGTATTACACAGAAGAAATTTTGATTTCCAGAGATGCAGGGAAATGGTTCTTTTTCTGAAGCTTTTCCTACATCTTTAAAAATATAGTTCAGGACTATCCCCCACCCCCCACCCCATTGTTCTCTAAAAGAGAGAGATTGCGGGTGTAGCATTGTGATGCAACAGCATCGTGTTTTGTGTCGGACACCATAATAAACACATGGACCACAGACCTGGGATTTATGAGTCACTTTATTAATTTAAATCTGGACCTGAAGAGGAAAATCAAATGGGGCGGAACTCACGTTCCAAACATTCTTGGGCAACTTCGGGCGAAGCTCCTTGCTGAGCAAAGGAATGATGCCCTTGACCTTGGCCTTGAAGTTGGGCTTGGCCTTGACCTTTCTTGCTCTTAGCTACACCCATGGCATGTGGGAGGGCTCCCCCTGGCTTGCAGCAGGTGAGCCACAAGGGCACCCTCTCCCCAATCACCTAAGCTGGGTAGACCCTGAGCTCCTGGTGAGGGGCAGCCCATCACCTTAGAAAACGTCCCCTAAAGGAGATCATACAGTTGCTGTTAGCCCCTTTTTTCCACCCCATACCGCCTTCCCCAGTGACCAGAGGGATTTAATCCAATTGACCTAGTCCTAGTGAAATGATACTGCTAAGCACCCCCTAACCGCTCCATTCCCCATCCCCCAGTGTGGAGTAAGCGAAAAAATGACTGAAACTTAAATGTGTTGTGGCTGCAAAATATTCCTACTCGGCCCCTGAAGGCGACCACTAGTCACAATGAGATAAAGGGGAGGGTGGGCAGGTGCCTGCAACCATGCCGGCGAGCCTTTGAAAAAAGGGCAGAGAGTGGTGAGCCTGCCTCTTTATACTGGGCCTCACTGCCCCACCCTCAGGCCCCCATCCTGCCCTTCGCCTCCTTCCTTGGCGGCAGTGGCTGTGTTGTCCAGCCCCGCTGCAACTGTCAGCCCGCCTCTAGCAGCTGGCCTTCAATTCTAAGATTCCTTTCTCCTGGGCAATCAACAATCCAAAATTTCTTCAGGAAAACTCTGCCCGGGGGAAATTCAAGCTTGAAATAATGAAATCACTTTTTCCACGTAATAATATGTGATGTGCTAGAAGTTTCTAGGGAGAGGTAGAACAGTGCATTTGTGTGTACCACTTTGTTCAAATCTAGCAACATAGGTTGACTTTCAGCTGGCATTAAAAAGTGATGAAATTATTATTATTATTATTATTATTATTATTATTATTATTATTATTATTGTTATTATTAATTAGATTTGTATTCTGCCCTTCTCCGAAGACTCGGGGCAGCTCATTATGACTTTGATTAACGAATAACAGAATAATAGAATAACAGAGTTGGAAGGGACCTTAGTGTGCTTCTAATCCAATCCTCCCATACCATTTCAGACAAATGTATCCGGTCTTTTCCTAAAAACCTCCAGAATTGTACAGTGTTTCCCTAAAAATACAACCTATCCCAAAAGTAAGCCCTACCTTGATTTTTATGTGTCTGTCTAATATAGGTCCTACCCCAAAATAAACCCTAGTTAATACCCAACCATCTGATTGTATGAGATAAGGCGAGGCATATGTGTAAAAATCAAGCTAGGGTGAGGGTGGGTGGGGTGTAGTAGCCCCACACATCCTGGACCCACATACCTTAGGACTGTCCAAGCCAGGCCTCCTATGTCCCGACACCTGTCATGCTGCTGCTTGACTTCAGCACCAGCATGATGGCATTGGCATGCTATGCCATGGGGCCTCCTGCTGAGAGCAGTGGCACCAGTGTGATGTGCCACATGGCATTGGCTGTGAGTGGCTGTAGAAGATGTTGGGCAGTGGCATGGCAGGTTTCAGAGCATAGTGGGGGGGGGGGTAGCTGCAGATGTCTTATGACATCCCCCCAAAATAAGATCTGGTTCTTTTTTTGCACCCTCCCTCCCCAAATAAGACAGAGTCTTATTTTCAGGAAAACATAATAGTAACCACAGCTTCTACTGGCAAGCCATTCCATGGTTAATTGTTTTAAATTTCAGGAAATTTCTCCTTAATTCTAGGTTGCTTCTGTCCTTGATTAATTTCCATATATTGCTTCTAGTCCTACCTTCAAGTGCTACATTCAAATTAATCCTTTCTTCTTTGTAACAGCCCTCAAATATTGGAACACTGCTATCATATCACTCTAGTTCTTCTTTTCTTTAAACTAGAAATTCCCAATTCTTGCAACCATTCTTAATATATTTTAGACTTCACTGTTCCTGAGCCACATACAAAATGTCTTGATTGCTTTATTGCCAAATAGAAAGTTTATGTCTAAATTACTGACCAATAATCCGCTTGATTTTTCATGGAACTAACATCAAGAAATGAGAGAAATCAAATTGGCCCTTCATTTGAGAGAGAGCACCAGCTGCTCCGAAGCAAAGCAACCCATAGCTTAAGCTGAATTTAGCTCCATATGAAAAGGAGTTTGATCCTAACTGACTCTAGGATGACTCAGACATTCATCTTTCCAAGGCTGGTAAAATGAGAACCCAGATCTTTGGGGAAAAATATGCTAAGTCTGTAAACTGCTTATAGAGGTCTGTAAAGCACTGTGAAGTGGTATATAAGTCTAAGTACTATTGCTATGTACTATGATATGGAGAAATCAGGTAGGGCCCAGTTCAAACCATGCCTCCATTAAAACCCTGGTGTTCTTTTCCAGGTCTGAAAGACATATTTTGAACTTTGAGACCCTGTGAAAATTTTCCCTGCATATCTGAAACTTGAAATTTCATGACTTTGGATCATTTAAGGGTTTCTCTCTATGAGAATATTTTTTTTTTTTTTGGGGGGGGGGGGGGGGGGGCTTAGTTCTTGCTGAAAAAAAAGTCACAAAACTTCAGTTCCTGGATCACCCTGACCCGGACCACAAATTCTTCATTTTAGGTGCTTATCTTTGGTCAATTTGAAAACTTTTTTCACCTGGAAAGTAGTCTGAACATTTCTGCACACAATGATATGAAAATTGAACTGAGAAAAATATTTCTTATTAGTTTATTTTGCTCATAAAAGGCACCCCCCCTTTTGTGAACTTTTTTTCAATTTATAGATAGTTTAGCCTGCAAAATGGGTTGAATTTTACTACAGTTGGTGTGGGATTGGTAGTTTGAACATTTCTGAACATAAGAAAAATATAAATAAACTGAAAAAATGATGCTTATTGGATTTTTAAAATCAGAAATAAGGTCTCCCCCCCGGCCGTGTGCAATCATTTTCAATTTTCTTTTTCTTTAGCCTGCCAGTTGCAACGTTTTTGAATTTTTTTGCATTGAATTAGTAGTTTGAACATTCCTGAACATAATGATATTAAAATTGAACTGAAAAAAATTGATGCTTATTGGTTTATTATTATTTTTTAAATCCCCCACCCCGGCCATGTGCAATCATTTTCAATTTACATTTTTGTAGTCTGCCAGTTGCAACCTTTTTAAAAACCTTTTGCATTGAATTTATAGTTTGAACCTTTCTGAACATAATGATATGAAAATTGAACTGAAAACATTGATGCTTATTGGTTTATTTTGATCAAAAAGCCTCCCCCCCCATTTTTTGAGCATTTCATGTCAGTTTATTTTTTTTTTCAGGCTACAAATCTCCAAGGAATCTTCCCCCAAAAGGTTTGATATGCATTCTTATGAACATTCTTGATCATAAGAAAAATATAAATGAACTGAAAAAAATGATGCTTATTTGTTTATTTTGATCAGAAAAGGGCCCAGTTCCCAGTTTTGCCCCCCCCCCCATCCAACTATGTTCCCCCTCCTTATCCTTTCTTCGCTTTGTGGCAACCCTGAAAATGGCCGTAACCACGTTCACTGCAGAGTTGACGTTATGACTATTCAGGTCACATCCTGTATACTGATTTAAATACGACAGTGGAAGGTCCTGATACAGATTAGATGAACTTCTGATTCAGAATGCACAATTCATCAGAACACATAGCAGGTCACGAGTGTGGTTTTGGTACCCTTATCAAATGGTGTCATGTCATAGAAGAGTTGCCTTTCTAACCTTGACAAATAGGCTAGAGAGGCTTACTTTAGCCATTGTTCCCCAGCAACTATAATCTTGAAATTTTCTACTAAAAATTTGGTAGCCACATTGGGTGTTCAAAATCACTGAACCTTGATAGAGTTATCCTTAACAATTTTTTCAAATCTCCTTTAAAATCAATTTATATCAATGGCCAACAATCTCTTGCTATTTGAGTTGTCATCATTCTTTTCTCAAAAAAAACCCCATGCATTCTAGCAAATTGTAGGTCTCAATATACATTTATCCATGTAGTAAAATGTTTTATTGTTTTAAAATCTTTTAATAATTTTAATTGTAATAGAACAGGGGTGTCAAATGCAATTTCATTGAGGGCTGAATCAGATTGTGTTTGACCTCAGGGAGGAGGGGGAGCTAGGGGTGTTGTGACTTGCCAGCAGCTGGCAGTAGATCCCTCCCGAGAAGAGGCCGATGTGGTGAAGTACCAGCAACCTGTGCAGCTGGTACCCAAGTCAGACAGTGAAGAGATTGGTGAGGACTCAGTGCCAGAAGCAGAGGTTCAGCCAGGGCCTTCGGTATCACCAGCACCTCACATAAGTGATGAGGAAGAAAGGGCTTCTCCTCTTCTTAATGCATGGGTGTGCAGAGCTCCAAAAGGCAGGAATGGTTCCTTAGGAGGAGATCTTCTTGGGAGTAAAGCTTGGGGCTAATTGGACACTCGGCCAACTGCTGCGCACTTGCCTTTCCCTCCACTTTTGCCTCCATTTCCACCACTGCTCTCAGCTCTTTAACATCAGTAGCAGAAGGCAATGCAGAAGGCACGACCATCACTGGTGGTGGGGGAGAAGAAGTCCCGCTACACTTGTCCAACTGCCACCCACTTGTCTTCTCCTCTGTCTTGGGTCCCACTCCCCACATCCAGCCCATGATGAGGGATGCGCCACTTCAGAGCCAGGCTACCCACCCCCAGGCCCTCAAAGAGCAGGGTAAGCTCCTCTGCCACTGCTGGTGTTGGCACCATGGCCATGCAGGAAAACTCCCCAGTGCGGCACAGTTCCGGGATTGCAGGCAGCCCAAGCAAGTTCTGCAGTTGCTACTGCTGCCGGGTGCATCCATACTGAAGTATGGGGGGAGATAGAAAGACAAGAAAGAAAGAGAAAAAGAAATGAAGGAAGGAAAGAAAGAAAGAATGAAGAAGGAAGGAAAGAAAGAAAGAAAGAAAGAAAGAAAGAAAGAAAACGTATGACCACAATTGAGCCCCAAATTTTGGTTGCCAAGCAAGAGTGGTGTTAAATGAGTGGTGTTCCACCACATTTTACAAGTTGGTCATGCCCAGCTGGTCATGCCCTCCAAGCCATGGCCAACTAATCTCCAAGCCACACTCACCAAACAAGCCATGCCCATAGAACCAATAGGGAAAATTTTTAAATTTTATCACTGCACCCCTGTAACAGAGAAAACATTGAAATGTGGCCCAAAATTTCATGCCCTTGGTTTCATGATCACAAGATGGTAATACTGGACCTCAGCTAGAATGGGACTGAAAGTGTAATAACGAAAGTCTCAACAGCTGTCTGACTAACCTACCCCCCTTTTTTTAGCAAGAGTGAAAGAAATAAGCAGATTCAGAAAGGCTATAACATTATAGATGTTTTCTAATTTGAAAAGGAAATCAAAATATGTCACTGACTACTAAAAATATAATGATCTTCTGACATGCCTTTCCCAGAAGTTTCTGACTAACAGGACATCTTCAAAGAATGGATTCCTCAAGTTAATTTTGTCCCATTGAACAAATGCCTCCTTTTATCGGCTTTAAATCTTTTTTCAGTCAGCTTCACTGGTTGGCCCCTCATTAATATCATAGAACATAGAGTAACAGAGTTGGAATTGACCTTGGAGTTCATCTAGTCCAAGGCGCTGCTCAAGCGGGAGACCTTATACCATTGCAGACAAGTGATTGTCCAGTCTCTTCCTCTTGTAAGCCTCCAATTAGGAAATTTCTCCTTAGTTCTAGGTTGTTTATCTCCTTGATTAATTTCCATTCACTGATTTCTTGTCTTGCCTTATTTGTGTTATCATAATTTTTTTAGAAAAACACAAACACAATCTAGCCTATTTTGGATCTCAATATTAATTAATGTATCTAAATATTCTGATGCGCACCAGTATTCTAAATACCCTATATACACACATATATGTATATGTATATGTATATGTATATGTATATGTATATGTATATGTATATGTATATGTATATGTATATGTATGTATATGCAGTGGTGGGCTATGAGCCAGAACGCTAAATTGCGCTCACCGGCTCGTAAATGCTTGCGGGGCCAATGCAATTTTGCTTTTCCACCTGTGGAGGTAGCAAAATCATGCACGGAGTCACAGGTGCGCTTGTGTTTCGGCGAGGTTTTTTTGCTTCCACGCATGCCAAAACACGGGCAAACCTGTGGCTCTGTGCACAATTTTTCTACCTCCATAGGTGGAGAAGAAAAATCACGCTGGTCCCACAAACACTTACAAGACGCCACGGTGAGTGCAAGTTAGTGCTAATAGCCTACCATTGTGTATATGTATCTCTATCTCTATCTATCTATCTATCTATCTATCTATCTATCTATCTATCTATCTATCTATCTATCTATCTATCTATCTATCTATCTCAGTAACTTTCCACTAGTAAAATGATTAGGCAATATAAAATAAGGAATGCAATTTTTTTAAAAAAACTGCAAAAATATAGTGACATGGAGAAAGGACAAGATTAATGTGTAGGATAAAGGAAAGTCAATATGAACAATTCATTGCTTATTTACAGTGTTTAAAGTAAGTAATTGCCTTTAAAAAAATTATTTAAGGTCTGTCACTCTGACAATTTTAACCACAGTCCAAACAGAGTTAAAGTCAAAGGTAGCTCTGCAGAGGATCTATATACCTCTTAAATGAGTGATGTTTGTCTCCTAGATAAATAAATCTTTGTTAATCAGGATGTACCCACACACATAACAGTTTTCCCATTAATTGTTGCAGCCACTGTAGTTTGTCTAGCTATTTCACTTCCCTAGTTTAATTAAGGAAGCACCTGTTTCACCATGGGAAAACCAAAACAAGGCAGGAGTATAGAACTTTCCTAAAATCCAATAGCTATCTCATTTTACTCTCCTTTGAGCTGTTTGCTCATTTGATCAGAAAGCATGATGGACTATGCCTGTAAACCCAAAAGAAATAAAATGTCTGCAAAGACCCTCTTCTGGGAACTTGGTAATGATTAGCATTGTTCACACTTCATAAATGATTTGGACGATGTGCTTACACAATCATGAACACAGTACCTATGTTATTCATTAAAGCAGCTCATGGTTTTTTTCCCCAGGTTTTGAAAACCAGCCTTGGAGAAAAAATAAATAAATGCTATTGTTTTAAGAAATGCATTAACTTTAACAAGCTGATTCCTCAGAGGGGCAGCTTCTTTCCTTCTGTTCACCAGTTAGGCTGCTTCCCTGAATGCTAGAGAGCATTTCTTCTGAATTGTTTTTGAAGTATGTACAGCCCTAGTAATGATTTGGAGGAGGGATGTGCTTGGGGAAATGCTATGTCTTGTGGTTGGCGGTCACAAGCGGCCTTTGCTAGCTACTGTCAGTAGCTTGGGTACTATGCACTTTTTTCAGAGAGAGATAAAGGCTAATTAGCTCAACTTCACCCCTTAAGAGCAATAGGTTTGCTAACGGGCTAAATCCACATGTCTCCACTGATTGATTCTCTCCATGTTCCATTTAAAAGAACAGCAATTGTTTTCAATTCCTCACCTCCACTCCCAAAAGAGCAGAATATTCAATGAAATGTTCAAAGGAAGAGTGTGGAATGATTTTATTCATTCATTTTCCTTCCTTCCTTCCTTCATTCATTTATCTTTCACTATGGAATCATTTTTCCCCATTAAAGTAGTGAACTCAAACAGAAAGGTGTCTTAAGAACACTACACTGGGAGGCATTCAGTCAGTTCATATGAACGAAATGAAATCAACTTGGAGTTCAAGTCTGATTTTGACTGGAAGGTTTTTCCAAAGTGCAAAACTGCCACCCAGAACATCATAGCAACTTCCAACTGGAGAGAAACCAGCTACATTTCCTAGGACATCAATGAGAATGTAGTTCTTACAGTAAGAAAATTAAAATTAAATGGAACTTCATTCACCAATGATTTAAATTATAATTCTAAATCTTTGAATTTTACTCAGAAACCTAATATTAGTCAAAGCAGGCCCCAAAGATAGATAGATAGATAGATAGATAGATAGATAGATAGATAGATAGATAGATAGATTTATTTAAGTGTGTACAAGGTAGTAGGTATTGCTAGAAACGTAGACATTAGGAAGGTATGTACAGATAAATTAGGCAATAGGACAGTAGGACAGGGACAGTAGGCACAATGGTGTGCTTATGTACACCCCCAACAATGGAGTGAGGTCGACTGTAGATAATCTAACAGTTTTTGAGGTTTGAGGAAGAAACCACAGAGTCAAATAATGCATTCCAGGCATTGATTACTCTGTTGATGAACTCGTATTTTCTGCAGTTGAGTTTCGGGTGGTTTACATTAAGTTTGAATAAATTGTGTGCTTGTGTATTGTTGTGGTTGAAGCTGAAGAAATCATTGACAAGTATACATCTGTCATCTTCACCCCATGTCCAGTCAACAAAGCAGTGGAAGTGATGTGCCGGTGCCTGGAGGCTGTTAGGGTCTGGATGGGTATCAACAGACTCATACTCAACCCTGATAAGACGGAGTGTCTGTGGGTTTTGCCTCCCAAGGACAATTCCATCTGTTCGTTCATTACCCTGGGGGGGGGGAATTACTGACCCCCTCAGAGAGGGTCCGCAACTTGGGCGTCCTCCTCGATCCACAGCTAACATTAGAGAACCATCTTTCAGCTGTGGCGAGTGGGGCGTTTGCCCAGGTTCACCTGGTGCACCAGTTGTGGCCTATTTTTCAGCAAAGTCATGACTTGAAGTCTTTCGTTTGCAAATGTATAATATGTAGGTGCTATATATCTGCTAATGTTCTAATGCATATCCTTTCATTTTGGCTTGATCTGGGATATTTGTTCTGTTTCTATCAAGATGAATCTAAAATTCACTAAATCATCTTTATGTCAAGTCAAGTCTTCTGTACTTTTCATGGAGCACATTTGTTAAGGAAGTCAGCATGGGCCCACATGGGCAATATGTCCAGACCTCTCCGTTCCTTGCTTCTGAGTGTCATCAGCTACTATGGGCTGGTTGTAGCAACATTTTTAATTGTTTCATTTTGTAGCTTTAATAGATTTAATATGTAGCATAGGCAATGAATTTTGAAAACTGCAAACCTTTTCAAAACTTTATAAAGTAAGATTGAGATTCTGTACCATACAGCAACTTGGTAGTGTTAATGAATGATGGATATGCATTTAGGGAAGAGCACTTATGATGTTATTTTTTCTTGTTTCTGGAGGCGCCATGTCAGTGCTTTGAAGACTGGAGAAGCTTGGGCAATTTGACTGTTGATATTGGTTGCAGTGGCTATTTTCTCTTCTTGGACAATTGAGCCAAGGTATTTAAATCATTCAATTTGCTCAAAGGTAAGCTTTGTCAAACTGGATCTTTACCCAAGAGGCCTTAAATATGAATGTGTAATAGAAATGTTCAAAACACATATTTAAAGCACTGCAGCTCCAAATAAGAATATGATTTCTTTCATTTTTCAAAATAAGCTGGTATCACTTGGAAGCTATCACTAAATTTATTTGATCCTATGTTGTCTGCTGCAGTTAGGAGCTATTCCAATTCATTTTAGCTCAGTTGTGGTGCATTTAACTCGACTGTAAAACCAGTATTTAAAATGCTGCAGTTCTACACACCTTAGATTTTGGATGATAGATTTTGGAGGTATTTTTTGTGCCTATTTTAGTCTTAAGGTCTTGGCCCACAGCACTTTCTCTCCCTCTCTCCCACCCTCCTCCCTCCTCCCCCCTTCTCTCTCTCACAAACACACACACAATTTTTGAGGTAGTGTGATTTGTAGTGGTAAAAATACCACATATGTACTCTCACCTTAGGAGTTGGTGTAATGGTTAAGCAATCAAGGTTAGACGGTTGCAAAAAAGTCACCCTGGGACACAGCAACGGTCATAAATAGGAATCAATGACCAAACATCTGGATTTTGATCACATGATCATGTGGATTCTGCAAAGGTTGTAACGATGAAAAACAGTAATAAGATCACATTTTTTTCAATGCCTTTGTAACTTTGAACAGTCACTAAATGAACTGTTGTAAGTTGAGGACTATCTGTACAGAGTTTAAAACATGAATCAGACCTTCATGAACATTGCTTTCTGAGAAATTTGTGAGTGGCCCATGTCCCAATTTGTAGAACTTCATGTCTCCTCTCTTCTCTCCCAGGCTTCAGTTGTCTAATGCGCCTTTCAAGCAGAAGATTGATTTGATGCCTTTTATATACAGTTTATGTGAGTTATGACATTTAGTCTCAACTATATACTATCTTAGTCTTAGGAACATTTTGAAAAAGAGGGGGAAATGCTGTGCTACAGCTACAAATTAGAACTTTAAAAATAATTGTCAATTTCCAACTTTAAGGTTGGTCATTTGAAACTGTGGCTTTTACTTGTTTTTCATTATTGAGTGACATCTAGCACAACACAACTTGGATCTATTTCTTTTTATGAAAGGGGAAGAATAAAAGTGGAAATACTGCTATGTTCTGTGTAATCTTTTAAGGGACTGCTCAGTGGCTTTGTTAAAAATTACAGGGTGAAGAAGGTCATGGCCTCAAACAGGTTTGAAATGATTTGCTGGCATTGTTTGGAAAAAGTGAGAGAAATAGGAAGCATGGAATCAGTGGAAGAAAAATAAAAGTATATTACACATCAAGTGCATTGCTATAAGGCACGTTTTCTTGTATATCATCATCATCATCATCATCATCATCATCATTCTTATTTATTCAGCACTTTGCAGTTTACTTAATTTGTCTCACAGAAAATATAGTCAAAATCTAATAACTCCCTATGTGGGAATGTTTAAAATATAGCAAATGCAGTGGTACCTCATCTTATGAACGCCTCTTCTAACAAACTTTTCGAGATACGAACCCGTTGTTTAAGATTTTTTTGCCTCTTCTTCCAAACTATTTCCACCTTACGAACCCAAGCCTCTGCTGCTGGGATGAAGGGGTTTCTTTTCCCCCCTTTTTTGAAGAAAGAAAAGGGAGGGGCGGCTTGGAGGAGGAAAGACTTTGCATTAACAAAAGTAGGAGAACAGCGTGCTTGCAGAGGCACTGAAAGGGTGTCTTTTGAAGAAAGAAAAGGGAGGGGCGGCTTGGATGGGGAAAGACTTGGCAGAGAACAGCGTGCTTGCAGAGGCACTGAAAGGGTGTCTTTTGAAGAAAGAAAAGGGAGGGGCGCCCCCTTGCCTTTCTTTCTTCCCACTTACCCTTTAGCCTAGCCTTGCTTCTTCCACCCGCCCCCTTTAGCTGCTCCTCCCTGCCCTCTGTTCGCCTCCCTTCTAAAGTTTGGGATTTTCCTGAAGGATTTGCACGCATTATTTCCTTTTACATTGATTCCTATGGGAAACATTGTTTCATCTTACGAACTTTTCACCTTACGAACCTTGTCCTGGAACCAATTAAGTTTGTAAGATGAGGTATCACTATATTGAACAATCCTATGTCAAAATAAAGGTCACAGTCTTAGAATTCTCAGATTTTGTTAAATTTGAGACAATCAAATGACAAGGTTGGAATGATTCTGATCACCTTCATTCCTAATTTGGATGATGAACCTCCCACTTCTCATGCCCCTATAGCTTCTCCTCATTGGATTTGGATAAGCCCATCCTCTTTTGTCCTTTTGTTCTGGCTTTGGATAAGCTCATCTTCTTTTGTTCTGCAGCTGAAGAATAAGGAACTTTTGGAGTAATATTGTTTTTATGACATGGCTAAATTAAAGCCTTTGGGATATATAATTGCCGAGGTAAAGACTGATTTTGCCTGAAAGCAGGGAATATAAGCATAAACACGGGAAAGACCAACAGATTGAAACATGAGATAAACTGAGCACACATAGGCATTTGGCTATCAAAATGGACTGGAATTGAACACATTAAATTATTTATTTATTTATTTATTAGATTTGTATGCCGCCCATCTCCGTAGAAGAATATCACTTTTAATATTCAGTTTACGACTGAGTAAACTACTTAGGAGATGAAAAATAAACTCAGAACATTATTGCTTTCAAAGTCAGGCACACACACAAAAAAACCCAGGCTCAAATTATCATATTTTAGGCACATTATGCAAAGACTTAGCTGTCTTGGGAAGAGGATAAATAGCAGCAATGTGAATGGATTCAATTACAATGATGATAACTACTATTGGAAGATCTGATGAACCAGATTAGGATAGATAGCAGACCACTCTGGCCAAAAGCTATCTATGTGGTTGCTACGAATCAACACGAACGTGATGCTGCATAATCAGGCAAGCAAAGAAACTATGGGTGTTTTTTCCATTTGTCTTCATCCTTACAGGATAACATTACATTCTAGATCCAGTTCACAAACAGAAGAGAAATTGCCACTTCTTTTTATAAATTTGACGGGTGCCTCTCTTTCCTTCAAACTATACCAACCACCAGCATTAGGTGGCACTAGACTGACTAGATGCAGTGGAATGTATTCTGAATTTTGAATGAAGGGCATAACTCTAATTGTAAAGGCTATCCAGGAAGAGGAGCATGTGCCTCTATCTTTTGCCCTTAATGACTTTTCTGGACCATCTTCACACCCAAAAAGCTAGCAGAAGCTCAGAAATATAATTGTACAGTTCTTCTAGCTGTTTTACTTAGCTGTTACATTTCTTTGGGGCTTGATATTTTTAAATTTGTTTTTACTATTATTTTACTATTAAGAGTCTTTCGGAGTGGGTGACATTAACAAAATGAATTAAATTATTCATGAACTATTGGCATCTGATTTCGGTTTGAAAGATATTAGATTAAGTCTTTAGGCTTGAGTTCATTCTCTGTGCATTTTGATTATTGTGAAATGATTCATTTAATTAATTAAATTAAATTAAAATCTCCTATGTGGAGACACATGGCACACATATAGCAACAAAGTAAAAGAGTTGTCTCAGTTATAAATCAAACTTGATTTCCATTCTACATAAAGAATTATTTCAAAGTTTAGGATTGGCAGTGTGACATCTTATTGGTTTTACTAAAAGTGAAGAAGTGGCTTTGCACATGAATCTTCAGCAACTTCTTCCACGGTAAGTGATGCACAGTGGCTGAAGTCTGATGAATCTTGCTCTCAGAGGGCAACAGAATGAGCAATGAAGCTAAGAAATAAAGTTCATTGAGAGTAAAGAATCAATTATTGTCCTTAATCTAAGTATTCCCGGGACAGCATAGCATGCTGTCTTCCAGGCACTATTGTATATTCAGTTAAAGAGGCTGCTAATCTAATCTTGATAAGTTTTAAGGTATCAGCTATGGACACTAGAATAAGAGTAGTTATTTCTTCACTCCAGTTATTTAGTCTGAAAATTAATAACTAAATAAAGTTAATAGATCAACTTGTTAATCTTGAAGTGTGAGAAAAGGATTATGCTTAAAATGCATAATATCTCCAGTAATCCTTACAGAAACAAAAGTTGATTTTGGCATTCAACATAAAAGTAATTCATAAACATTGGTAAGGAATGGGATTTGAACACAATGGAACTCCCTATTGTATCCATGCAAAAGTTTTGCTTCACCACTTATGCAATCAATGGTGTCCTACTTCAGCATAATATTCCCATCAAAAATTCATACAGATTTCAAAGAATAGTCTGGTGCACCTTTTGATTTGACCTTCTATTTGTCCTAGTTTTCTTTCTCCTGCAGCATCAGACAATTCTAATTTATCAACTATGCAATGGTTGAGCACAGGAAGATTATCTTTCTCATCTCCCCCCACACCTCTCACATCTCTCTCTCATCTCTCTCTCTCTCTCTCTCTCTCTCTTCTCTCTCTCTATCTATCTATCTACCGACCTACATACCTACCTACCATCCATCCATCCATCCATCTTCACTATCATTATAATCAACCAATCAATCAATTTATCTACCTACCTACCTCGAGCTCTATTCCCATCAAAATGTGTGTGTGTGTGTGCTGTCATCTATCTACCTTCTATCTATCAAATTTAAAACCAACAATTTCCTTCACACAGCAAATTTAAGCATCAATTTATAGTGTGCAAACCATTAATGCTGCTATACTTTTTAAGTAAAACATTTTGTTTTGTCAAAGGAAATACATAGTTGAATGTGAACTAGTGAAGACATGGACCACACATCTATTCTTATTCCGGTAATTGTGTGGGGGAAAGGTCAGAATATCATTGTTTAGTTATCTCTTATTATAGACTGCTCTACATAATTGAAACATAATTGGAGATCTGTGCAAACATTCTATTTAAGCTTGGGAAAATGGCAGAGTGATGGATATAATGGAGAAGGAAAGAGAAAAATGTGTTTGTCAACCATTTCTATAATTATGTAATATAAATAATTTCATTTAAGACGTCAGATTTCAATGGGCAGTATCATATCTGTTCTGTTATGTCTTCCCTGCAGTATGATAAAACTTCTGCTTAAGGCAATCCTTGAAACATAGGCTGGAGGAAAGGGGGATGTAAAAATGAAGTCAATAAATTGGCACCTTTTTTCTTCTACATGATTATGATTTCATAGGGAAGAACATTTAAATACTCCTATTCTATAAGCTGAACAAACTACATACTTATCAGAATTGTAAAACAGCTTTGTTGAAGTTAAAGGCTGCCTTTGAACCCTGCATAGCACTGGGGATTGCTAATATTCAGATAGTAGTAATTGAACTAACTATTATTTCACTTCATTTACATTTAATTAAAAATAAATAAATATAGTATGTTGCTTTCCAGTAATGTATTTAATAATTGTTGCTTTTGTTACATCAACAAATACAATTTATATTTAAAAAAATTGCAGGTCTCAGGGTTCATATCAAAACATTATAGACCCTATACTGTAGTTATAAATAAAATGAAAGAGAGAGACAGTCAGTCAGTCAGTCAATCTTCAATCAATTTTTAAGTTTGTAATAATAGTTTTAAAGTTTTTCTTCTTGCTAGGTTTTTTTTCCTTACAAGAAAATCTTGCCAGGTTTTAAAAAGTCAATCCATGCCAAATTAATTCTCTGACAATTAATTTGATTAGGAAGTCAGAAAACATTCCCATAATTTTGCTAAGAAAATTTCATGGTCTGTAGTCACTGATCTCTTTTGACAGTAGTTTAAAAATGAAATGGTAGAATTTTATTTCATACTCCTTCATATCTATAGTGAAGAATAAACCTATTCACACAGGAAATATTGTGTATACTTTCATTCATTCTCACACTATACTGTAAATATGAAGTGATACGAAATAAATTTTTACCTGTAAAACTACAGATACTGAGATTCCAATTTTCTGCCATGCCATTTTCACTGAAAACATATGCAACTTGAATATCCCACAATCTCCCCTGTGGTCAATGAGATTAATAACTGAGCCATGGTGGCACAGTAGTTAGAATGCAGAACGGCAGATTGACTCTGCCAACTGCCATGAGCTTGATCCTGACTGACTCAAAATTGACTCAGCATTCCATTGTTTTGTAGTCAATAAAATGAGGTAAAGTATTGTTGAGGCAATATGGTTACACTGTAAACTACTTAGAGAGTGCTGTAAAGCACTTTGAAGCAATATGAAGCGGTATGTAAGTCTAAGTGGTATTGCTATTGCTAATTCTTTTAGTTACTGTATTTACTAAAGACAGATTCTGCTATTAATACATCTTGGCTATCTCCTGGATGCTTTACATTTTAATTTATTTGTGCTTTCTAGTGAAAAAACATTCCCTTAATTTGAAGCATGTTCTATTAATATCTAAAAAACCCTTCCTTCCTTCCTTCCTTCCTTCCTTCCTTCCTTCCTTCCTTCCTTCCTTACTTACTTACTGACTGACTGACTTACAAATAACTCAAGGTGGCAAGGATATTGAACACACCTAAATTTTTATATTGAAGTTACATATTTTCATTTTTAATGTATCTGGTGTGATAGTATGTGTGTGACTTTTTGATTTTAAATGTTTAGTTTTAAGAATTTTTTTAAGTTATTATCCTATTAATTGGCCTAGAATGTTTTATTTATTGTATTTTTTTTACTAAAATGTTGTAAGGCGCCCCGAGTCCACAGAGAGGAGCGGCATATATGTCTAAATAAATAAATAAATAAATAAATAAATAAATAAATAAATAAATAAATAAATAAATAAATAAATAAATAAATAAATAAATAAATAAATAAATAAATAAATAAGCAAGCAAGCAAGCAAGCAAGCAAGCAAGCAAGCAAGCAAGCAAGCAAGCAAGCAAGCAAACAAACAAACAAACAAACAAACAAACAAACAAACAAACAAACAAACAAACAAACAAACAAACAAACAAATTTTTAATACTTGAGAAACTTTCAAGCAAGCCCTGAAACTAATAGCCACCTTCTGTTGCTAATCCTTTTTATTAACTCTCATCTTCACCATCCCAGGATGGTGCCAAGCCAGATGAATATTACAGTCATCAAAATACATTTAAATGGTCTTCCCGCAATAGTACCGAGACAACTAAAAATAAAAGAAAGCAGGCTAAATAGTAACTTTCCAACTTTAAGATGACTGGGGAAATGATCAATAGAAGCAGTTCCACATTATCTGTATTGATACTTTCAAATCCTTCCAAATCAGGTTGCAGCTGTTCTGCAATTACCTTCTCTTTCGCCAGGTTTGCAATGCTGAGAACAAGAACTTCATTTAATTTCTTGCTGAGCGCTGCAAGTCATGAGCTAATAGATGTTGCCTCCTTCCCATTCTGTGAAAAGGGAAAATTATGTATAGGCCGCAATCACATACATAGCTTTCTTTCATGTTATGTGCATCTGTCTGGTGGAAGAGAAAAAGGGAAAAAAGTTCCAGTTTGCAGTTGCAAACCCAGATGGAAACATTTCCCTTTAAATACCTGTTAAGACAGCTAAGGTCTGGGAGCTGCAAGGTAGGTTGAGACAAGAGTTGCTGAAAAAGAGGAAACAGATCATTCATAAACCAGGTGAATTTACAACAACAATAATGTTGTTGTTAATGGAAAGGCACAAATTTTAGCAGCAGCCAGATATGTTATACAGTACTCAGCTATAGGTCTATTTAAGGGCTGGGGTGGTGCAGTGGTTAGAGTGCAGCATTGCAGGCTACTTCAGCTAATTACTAGCTGTAGTTCAGCAGTTCAAATCTCACCACCGGCTCATGGCTGAGTCAGCCTTCCATCCTTACGAGGTGAGTAAAATGAGGACGCAAATGAGGACGCAAATTGTTGGGGGTAATACGCTGATTCTGTAAACCACTTAGAGAGGGCTGTGAAAGCACCATGAAGTGGTATATAAGTTTAAATGCTAAATGTTAAAACTTATTCTGAAGATAATTTATCTATGTAGTTGGTAGGAAGTGGGAGCAACCTCATGTTACTTGGTCAATTAATCAAGCAGAAAGGAAGCCATGTATTGTACATCTCTATAGTTTTTAAAAAAACTTGAATAAAGCTAGTTTCACTTTGGTACTTTCTGATACCATTTTGGGAAGACTGTCATAGAAATAGTACATGAAATATTAATATTGATATTAGCACCGTAAGATTTATTTAGAGGTTAATGCAAATAATTAATAATAGCTTAGCTGTCATTATAGACAGCATTTTTGTTCTGTGGTGTTTATCGTATTGTCTATGGGGGGGGAAGGTGTTCTTTATTTTTCTGTACTGTTTGTAATGTGTATAAATTTAATAAGTCTATTTTAAAAAAAGAAATATTAATTGTAACTAACCTCCAGATATTTTGGTTTATAATGCTCAAAGTAATATCCTTAACTTCCATTTCTTCATAATTTTAATATGTTATTCAAGGAATGTAAAATGAACTTTAAAATTAAATACATGGATGGATTAAAATAATTAAATAGAATATATTTTCTACTATAAATAGAAAACAAAAGGCAATTGGCTACATTTCTAAAGGGAATTGAAAAGAAAAAAATGTATATTTTCCAAATATTTCTACTTACATTCAATGAAGTGCTATTTTGCCTCCTCCAGAATACCATTTTTTCTTTCATTGTTTCACTTAGATGAACAAGAATAATAATCATCACTCATTTTTAATTAAGAAGAGCTGAACTTTCTCTCACTTCTTGTAATGAGTCCCCTTACAATGACAAAAATAGTGCAAAGGAACAAATTGAAAAAACTAAATTATTCTCTAGATATCACAATGCTACTTATGCCCAGTCTTACCTTTTACTGGGTGCTGTATTAAATATTATGGAGAAAACTGATATGATCTTATAACAAGCAGGGAGATTATGATCCCACTATATAGAGCGCTGGTGAGACCACATTTGGAATACTGTGTTCAGTTCTGGAGACCTCACCTACAAAAAGATATTGACAAAATTGAACGGGTCCAAAGATGGGCTGCAAGAATGGTGGAAGGTCTTAAGCATAAAACGTATCAGGAAAGACTTAATGAACTCAATCTGTATAGTCTGGAGCAGTGTTTCCCAACCTTTTTTGAGCCGCGGCACATTATTCATATTTTCAAAATCCTGGGGAACACTGAATGGGGGGAGGGGGGGCGCGGGGGGCTAAAGAAAAGTTTGGACAATAAAAATATCTCTTCCTCAATTTCACTCTATTTCTCCCTCCCTCTTTCTCTCTCTTCCTTCCTTCCCTTCTTTCTCTCTCTCCATCCTTCTTTCTTTCTTTCTTCCTCTCTTTTTTGCTCTCTTTCTCTCTCCCTCCTTCCTTCCCTCTATGTCTTTCTCTCTCCCTTGCTCTCTCTCTGCCTCTCTTGCTATCTCTCTTTCATTCTCTCTCTTTCGCTCTCTTTCTGTCTCTCTTGCTATGTCTGTTATATATTAGATAATAATATTAGGAATTGTTTCTGACACTTGTTGTTAAGCAGAACTAAGTAGAAGTACTGTAAATGTTTACCTGTTGCTGATTGGCTGTTGTATTCTGGCGCCAATATCGAGGAGCTGTCAGCCGCCGCTGTTGCTGGGCGAGTTCATATAAATAGCGCGGCTCCCGGTCTTACGGGTCTTCTGTTAGTGAAAGTGTGGCTGAGAGAAAGAGTTACAGCCGCTTGTTAAATGCCTATAGCGAATAAAGAGAATTTCATCGGAACCGTGTATTGCATCTATTACATTGGCGACGAGGGTCTAGAGGTCATTTTTTTTCTCTCGGAAAATTAGAAAAAATACAGAATGTCGACCCCTTCGATCATCCAGCCCCCAGAGCTCTTTGACCCCGAGAGGTCTACCTGGACTGCCTATATGGCAAAATTTGATATTTTTCTTGAGGCAGCCGGCATGCGAGATGCTGAAGACAGCAGAAAAAGGGCCCTATTTTTAAATTATTGTGGGTCTCAAATTTTTGAGTTAGCAGGCACTTTAACGGATCCTGAGCCCGCTAACTCTGTACCGTGGAATGTTTTAAAAGAAAAACTGGCTTCTCATTTTAAGCCAACAAAGCCTGCTCGAGTTTACAGGCACCAATTCTCGCGCACAGCACAGGCTGAAGGCGAGTCAATTAATCAATTTGCAACTCGCCTCAGAACAATTTTTGTGAAATGCCAGTTTGAGAATCCTGAGGCGCGGTTGACGGATGCAATAATTTTTGGCATGCGAAATGTCACTATTCGGAATAAGCTGCTGGCAACCGAGGAGTCAACACTTCAAGATGTAATCAAAGCAGCTCAAACGGCTGAGGTGGCCGAAGCCGCAGCAGCCGACCTTAAAACTAATGATAAACTACCAACAGTCTGCAAAATCTCTGACAGCCACCGTTCCCAGATGACTCGACCGTACGACTACCAGCTACAAGATCAAGACCCATGTGATGACTACTGCTGTCAAATTCGTGGACCGACTTCCAGACAGCCCCGTCCAACTTACCAGCCCTGTGCCGGATGCCGAGGACAACATCCAAGATCCCGGTGCCCTTTCAAGGACGCCTTCTGCCGACGCTGTGACAAGCGGGGACACATCGCACCTGTCTGCCGAGCCATCCTTCCGGATGACTTCTCTGGCTCTCAAGATCTCCTGCCTACATTTTCTTCCCAGCGTTTTTCTCGGCCCCCGAGACAGCAAGGCAGAGGGAACCGGCGTCCATGGAACCCCCAAGGTAACAATTACTGCCCCAAATCTGGCTCTTGTTTCTCCCCCACTAATAAAATTATTGTCCCCATCCTACTTAATCACAAGCCTTGCCCCATGGAGCTTGACACTGGCTCCAAATATACCTTAATGCCTTGGCACAAGTTGCACCTTTATGTGCCAGCCCTATCTCGGGACTCCTTGCAGCCTCTGGACATTTCAATTAATGACTTTCAGGGACACCCTATTCGGGTATTAGGCAAAACCAATGTGCCAGTCACTTTTAAAAATGTACATGTCATGCTACCATTGTTAGTTGTTGAAGGGGCAAATCACTCCTTGTTGGGATTAGAGTAGATGGCTCCTTTGGGCTTAGCTGTCACTGGCCTCCACAAAATTACTACACAAGGGACACAAGGGGTGCCTAATTTTGTCTGCGAGTTTCCTGAAGTGTTTCAGGAAGGTTTGGGTACCTACAAAGGACCCCCTATTTCTTTTTCTTTGGATCCTAATGTCCCCCCCCTTCGGCTAAAGCCGCGAAGGGTGCCACTTCCATTGCTTGAGAAATTGGATGCACAACTGCAAAAGCTACAACTTCAAGGCATCCTAGTTCCAGTTGAACACGCACCCTGGGAGACCCCTATAGTGACGCCCTTGAAGCCAAATGGCACACTCAGAGTGTGTGCAGACTATAAATCGACATTGAACAAAGCATTGCAGCATAATTCGTACCCCATACCCGTTGTCCAACAGCTGCTGCACACCCTGGGCTCGGGGTCCATCTTTGCACGCCTGGACCTTGCCCAGGCATATCAACAGTTAACCGTAGATGATGCCACAGCAATGGCTCAGACAATTGTCACTCACCGAGGGGCATTCAAATGTACTCGTTTGCAGTTTGGGGTCAGTGTGGCCCCAGGTATTTTTCAACGATTAATGGAAAGGCTTCTCATAGGTCTCAATGGGGTGGTCCCGTATTTTGACGACATATTGATTTGTGGGGACACCCCTGCCCAACTTCATAGCCGCATTAGACAAGTCCTGTCCCGGTTACGTGATAAGGGATTACGTTTGAAGCCTGAAAAATGTGTATGGGGAACTTCCTCTATTGAATTTTTGGGGTTCCGCATAGATTCACGGGGTATTCACCCCACGGACGATAAAGTGAAGGCCATCAAGGATGCCCCTGCCCCCACTTGCAAATCTGAGCTCCAAGCCTTTTTGGGACTTTTAAATTTCTATTCAGTTTTCTTGCGTCAAAAGGCATCTGCGGCTGAGCCGCTTCATCGCCTCCTCCACAAGGGGGCAGTGTGGACATGGGGGAAGCGGGAACAAGAAGCGTTCCAAGCTGTCAAAAATCTCCTGTCTTCAAACAGTGTGGTCATTCAGTATAGCTCAACCCTTCCACTCAGACTCACCTGCGATGCTTCACCGTACGGCGTGGGGGGAGTATTGGCTCATGTTTTCCCTAATGGGCAAGAAGCCCCAGTGGCTTATTTCTCCAGAACCTTATCCCTAGCTGAAAGAAACTATGCGCAGATCGATAGAGAGGCTCTGGCACTGGTGGCTGGGGTGAAAAAATTTCACCATTATTTATTGGGACGCCCCTTCCAATTAGTTACAGACCACAAGCCTCTATTGGGTCTGTTAGCCACTGGTCGCCCTACCCCTCCATTTATGTCTCCGAGAATGTCCAGGTGGGCAATATTCTTAGCGGGGTATGACTATGTACTAGTCCATAAGGGGGGTTCATTAATCAACCATGCAGACGGACTTAGCCGTTGCCCTTTAGGTCTGCGGGTTGAAGACCCCGCTCCGGTAGCTGATGTTCTGCTTATAGACTTACAAACTGACCCCTTAGTGACTGCACATGAAGTAGCCATTGAAACCAGAAATGATTCGGTATTGCATAAAGTATTACAATTTATTTTAAAAGGATGGCCGCCTAATGGAGAAGACCATGGGGTCTCAGAGTACAAGACAAAACGCTTAGATCTATCTGTGATGCATGATTGTGTTCTGTGGGGAGACAGAGTGATCATTCCCCCCAACCTCAGATTACAGGTTATGAAAATGTTACACAAGGGTCACCCTGGAGTGGTCAGGATGAAGGCCCTGGCCAGGGGGTATGTATGGTGGCCTGGTCTGGATAAGACTATTGAAGATTGGGTGGCCACTTGCACACAATGCCAAGAATCGCGGCCAAATCCTCCTAAAACCTCCCCTGCAGAGTGGGACTTGCCTAAAAGCCCTTGGTCCCGAGTGCATATAGACTTAGCAGGGCCAGTGGGAAATAATATGTTCCTCATTGTAGTAGATGCGTACTCCAAATGGTTGGAAATTATGGTGTTGGGGTCCACTACATCACATACTGTTATTAGGGCTTTGAGAAAATTGTTTGCAACTCACGGGTGCCCAGACGTCCTGGTGTCGGACAATGGGCCCCAATTCACGTCCACACAATTCGGGGAATTCCTAGCACACTTGGGGGTCAGACACGCCTTAACATCAGTCCACGCAGCGTGGGCTAACGGCATGGCCGAAAGGTATGTCCGAGTGGCCAAAGAGGCCATTAAAAGGTCTGCCCCAGGGGAAATACAAGAGAGGCTGGACACCTTCCTTCTGGCTCAACACATTACCCCTAGTGTTTCTACCAACAAGAGTCCAGCTGAGCTATTGATGGGACGGAGATTGAGGTCCCCTCTGGACAGACTGCACCCCTCTTTTGTACAAAATAAAAGTGTTACTATGTCTATGCCAGAAAGAGAAGTGTACATTGGGCAGCACGTGTTTGTCAAAAATTTTGACAGGGGACAGCAATGGGAACGTGGCACAGTAAGTGACAAATCTGGCCCAAAGACCTACAAAATTACTTTATTAGATGGTCGTCTCTAGAAACGACATATAGACCACATTAGGGGCAGGCAAGAAACAGGCAAGTATTCCACAACAGGGAAACGATAATAATGGGATCTCTACTCATTCACTCCCTGCAGGGAGTTATAACAGGCTGAGCAGGAATCGGGCAGAAACCGAACAAATAGACTGGGACTTACCTGGACATACTGCCCTCTCCAGCACTGCCCCTTCAGTACAGCATGCCAGCCATGGAGATTCATATTCCTCTGGACAGGAAGAACCTTCCTCTTCCGTTGATTCGCAAGTCTTCCAGGAGCCTCGCCGTTCCGACAGAACACCCAGAAGACCTGCGCGGTTAAATGAGTACATTACCTATTTGTCCGAATAAAGCATTGTAAACAACTAACCAGAAGGGGGAGGGGTGTTATATATTAGATAATAATATTAGGAATTGTTTCTGACACTTGTTGTTAAGCAGAACTAAGTAGAAGTACTGTAAATGTTTACCTGTTGCTGATTGGCTGTTGTATTCTGGCGCCAATATCGAGGAGCTGTCAGCCGCCGCTGTTGCTGGGTGAGTTCATATAAATAGCGTGGCTCCTGGTCTTACGCGTCTTCTGTTAGTGAAAGTGTGGCTGAGAGAAAGAGTTACAGCCGCTTGTTAAATGCCTATAGCGAATAAAGAGAATTTCATCGGAACCGTGTATTGCATCTATTACAATGTCTCTTTCTCTCTCTGTCTCTCTCTGTCTCTCTTGCTATCTCTTTGTCTCTCTCTCTCTCTTGCTATCTCTTTCTCTCTCTCTTGCTATCTCTTTCTTTCCTTTTTTCTCTCTTTCTTGCTATGTCTCTCTCTCTCTCTGTCTCCCTCCCTCTTTCCTTTCTATCTCTCCCTCCCTCTTTCCTTTCTATCTCTCCCTCCCTCTTTCCTCCCTCCCTCTTTCCTTTCTATCTCTTTTCTTTCTATCTCTCCCTCCCTCTTTCCTTTCTATCTCTCCATCCCTCTTTCCTTTCTATCTTTCTCTCCGTCCCTCAGCGGGGGCAAAGAAGAAGGAAGGCAGGCTGCAGAGGGCACCGAGGACAAGAGCGCTCGCTCGGTCCCTCGCCCTCTGACTTCCCTCCCTCGCTGCTGAAGGGACGGGCGTGGGCACGCTGCAAGAAGTTTTCTTTTGCTTTTTTTTTCCTTCCCCCACCTCACGGGAGAGAGTGAGAGAGAGAAAGAGCAGCACCCTGTCAGTTCCGAGCGCAGCCAGGGAAAGCAGCCTCGAGCCGAGTGCGAACTGCGGGATGTGGCAAAGGACTCCTTGTCAACCAAAAAAGGGTGGGGGTGGCAAAGGCAAAGCCTGGGAGGCAGGGAAGGGAAGAGCGGGAGACCCCCAGACAGAACGGCGGAGGGGAAGGAAAGATGGAAGGAGGGAGGGATTGAGAAGCGAAGCCAGGGAGGGCTGAGAGAAAAGGGGAGCGGCGCGAGAGAGAGAGGGGCGGGGCGTGCATTCCCGAAACGGATGGAGAAAGCCCTCTCTCGCAGTGAAAGCGATCCCAGCCAGGGGGCTGCGAGAGAGGGCTGGGAGCGCTTTCGTCCTGAGGAGCTGAAGCTGCCGCCGCCGCCGCCGCGAGAGAAATCGCGCCCCAAGGCAGGGGGGGGGCGGCAGAGGAGAGGGGGCAGATCGGGTGGGGAGCTTGGCGGCACACCTGCCTGTGTCTCGCGGCACACTAGTGTGCCGCGGCACACCGGTTGGGAAACGCTGGTCTGGAGGACAGAAGGAAAAGGGGGGACATGATCGAAACATTTAAATATGTTAAAGTGTTATATAAGGTTCAGGAGGGAAGTGTTTTTAATAGGAAAGTGAACACAAGAACAAGGGGACACAATCTGAAGTTAGTTGGGGGAAAGATCAAAAGCAACATGAGAAAATATTATTTTACTGAAAGAGTAGTAGATCCTTGGAACAAACTTCCAGCAGACGTGGTAGATAAATCCACAGTAACTGAATTTAAACATGCCTGGGATAAACATATATCCATCCTAAGATAAAATACAGAAAATAGTATAAGGGCAGACTAGATGGACCATAAGGTGTTTTTCTGCCATCAGACTTCTATGTTTCTATATTTCTATGATCTTATTCTTTGTCTTTCCAAGATGGTATTGGTTGAGATTGATATTGTTTAAGAGGTCACAGCCATTCAACCTTCTCAGTCAGACTCCTTGTGAAAGTATGCACTCCTCTCCCTCATTTGTTTTGTGCATCATATACATTACAGCCTCTTTGGGAGAGAGGACTTGTCCTTTATGAGTTTTCTTTTGAAGTGAATACAAAGCACACCCTTAGGATAAACAGAGTTATTAATATTCATGGGAGACAAGGAGTATTCGATCCCTGAGGCCTTCTTAAGAAAAGGCTAATAATCTGATAGGAAAGAGGGAAGATAGGAGAGGAAACAAACAATGGCTTTCAGAGCTATGATTAAAGCCTGTGTCCCCGAAATAGCTTTATGCAAAAGCACACACACACACACACAAATGCACAAACACATACTCAGAATTTTTTTGCTCTCTAGCAGTTGACTAACAGGACACCTCAAAAGATAAAACAGCTGCATTATTAATATTTTTTTCTTTTTCTTCTCTTTATTATTTTCAAAACTAACATTTGACTCTTTTATGATTTTACAAATTTTAAATTTAAGATTGAAAAATTGAGATAAGTCCAGATTAATATAGCTTCTTCTGATTAATTAAGTTTATCCATTTCAGAATTAGGACAGACTATAAACCAGAAGAAGAGGTTTCAGCTGAGTTGATTGATTGATTGATTGATTGATTGATTGATCACTCCTGTAACTAAATCCATCAACCTTGCTGCCAGTTATTCTAACATTTCCTTCCCTTCCCTTCCCTGTTTCCCAACCTTAAAGTCTTCTACAGAATACTCTTGCAGAGTGTGTTTGAAGTAAGAAGACTTGAACCTGGTCATTTGTACCTTGAGTGACAAATCTGATTTCTTTTTTCTTTTTATTTTTTAAAAGTTTTTTTATTTATAAAACAAATTAAAAAAGGACAAACACATATATAACACTCAAAGACAACTATATGACAGATCTTCTAGTACGTACACTAAAATACTCTTAATTATTACATCAATATTCACCATAGAACTCCAATACCCACAAATTATATATATACATATATTTTACATCTCCCCCAGGTTCCTTTAATTTGAAATCCTGGTTGTTCTTTTCCCCCACCAATGATATAATTTGTTCTAAATTTCAAAATATTCAATCTCATTTTTTCTTTCAATTCTAGCATTAGCCTGTCCATCTCCATGCACAATAGTATTTTATATAAAACTTTCCCCCCTGTGGGTATGTTCCTATTCTTCCATTGTTGGGCAAATGTTAGCCTTGTGGTGGTCAGGATATGTAACATTAAATATGTTGTGTTCTTATCATACCTATATATTGTTATCCCTAATTGGAAAAGTTCTGGCTTTAAGTTCAATTGTATTTTCAGTATTTCTTGCAACCAGTGTTTTATTGTTGTCCAAAATTCTTGTGTCTTGTGGCATTCCCGCCACATAAGGTAGTATGTACCAAGTGTCAACCTATACTTCCAATAAACCAGTGATAATTAGGGGTCCATTTTTGCTAGTCTCGTTGGTGGGAGATGCCACCTATAAAACATCTTGTTGAGGTTTTCTTTATACGAGGTAGCTAGGGTCAATTTCAAATTCCTATGCCATAGATCTTCCCTTTTGTTTAAGTCTATATTATATCCAAAGTCTCTACTCCAGGTTATCATTGTTTTTTGTCCCACTCTTCATATAAAGCTTCTTCTAATAGATATTGATACATTTTTAAATGGCTTTATGCTCAGTCCTAGAAGCGGTTTATCTAATTCAGTTAGTTCCATTTTGATGCCTGAGTCTTTTTTGTCCTTACTATATTTTGACTGCATTGTAAATATGCCCACCATTCTAGTTCTATCTCCTCTTTCTTTAGTTCTAAGCTCAATTTTAGCTCTCCTTTCTCATCTATTGTCTGTTTGTAGGTTATTACTTTGCTTAGATGCATGAAATTTGGGTGGATGAACATCTCTAAAGTTGAAATTCAGTTAGGTACCTCTAAGTCTGATTAGGCCACCACATTAAATTGCCAGAACAAAACATTCCCTGAAACACTGCCATTAAACAAACCTGCTTTACAACTCTTACACTACAGTGGTCCCTTGACTTTCGCAGGGAATACATTCCAAGACCGCCCGCAAAAGTCAAATTTCTGCGAAGTAGAGATGCTTCCTCCCTCCCTCCCTCCCTTCCTCCCCCTCCCTCCTCCATTCCTGGTTTTACTTACCCCCAGAACCTGCAGGGGCAATGGGACGGCAAGCTGGGGGCTTTGCTGCGCGGCAACGGGCAGCAGTAATGCTCAGCTTCAAATGGAGTGTACCAACGCTCTGAGAATTAAAGGGGAGGGATCGGGAGGCTGGAGCAGAAGCGGAACTTTTATTTAAAGAAGCAGGACAGCTGGGGTGGGGGGGAGGAGAGTTTAAACGCACAGTATTGTACATCTGGCGGCTGCAGGAAAATGTTCAAATGTTCAAAAAAAACCCGTGGAGTATTTTTTAATTAATATTTTTGAAAACACGTTGTATAGCCTTTCCGCGACAGTCGGACCCACGAAAGTCAATGGACCATTGTACTCTAAGATTGGCCTAAATCTGACAGTGACATGAGGTTTTAGTTGAGGATTGGAGATCTTGTGGATTTTCTCTTGGTACCTCCCTAATCCAGCAAGTTTTCTTTTACCCATCTCAGAACCTGCTTTCCCACAGCTTAAAAATAATCTATTTCAGAGATTTTTCTGGCAATGTATATGGAGATATATTCAGGTTAAATGTTTCCCTCCCTGTACAATTTATGAGTTTTCAATAGTTTGGATAATTATATCACACTATGTTATCAAAGTAGAATTATTAGATTTGTGTAGAAGGTAGCTCACAAGGCAGATAATTTCATTCTTCTTTTGTCAACTTCCCCCAACGCCTCTACATGGACTAAGTATGAATATTGAAAAATATAAGGAGACCGGAAGATAATCCAAATGCTCCAGCAATGTCTATGATGATGATGCCACCTGCCCACTCCCCCTTGAGTAAAGCACAATTTCCATTATTTTCAGGCCATTCCTCGCCATAAACTGGAAAGGAATTTGGGCAGTGCAGGTATCTGCTGGATGGCTCCATGGATGCAACTCTGTGTATAATTTTCATATGATAAAATTAAATCTGCATTATAAGGAATAGATAGATAATAGATGAAAGATGATATAATCTATCATCTATCTATTGGATAATTATATCACACTATGTTATCAAAGTAGAATTATTAGATTTGTGTAGAAGGCAGCTCACAAGGCAGATTAATAGATGATAGATGATAGATGATGATAGATAGATAGATAGATAGATAGATAGATAGATACTGACTGACTGACTTTTAAATTCTGAGTTGTTGCTATTTTAGTAGGAAAGTTTTCTGAGAAAAGATCATGAGACAGTATATTATTAACAATCTCTACATTTATTGGGACCTATTGGCTTGGAAAGGAAGGGACATTTTCATATATTTTGCATATACAGTGATCCCCCGATCATTGCGAGGGTTCCGTTCCAGGACCCCTCGCAATGATCGGTTTTGCGCGAAGTAGCGCTGCGGAAGTAAAAACAACATCTGCGCATGCGCAGATGGTGTTTTTACTTCCCAGCAGCGAGGAGCCGAAGATTGGGGTTTCCCCCCCGCCCACGCAAACTCCTCGCTGCTGCCACGCGGCTTCCCAACTGAGTCCCGAAGTCAAAGGTGAACTTCGGGACTCAGTTGGGAAACCGCGTGGCTGTTTTAAAATGTCGCCGCCGGCATGTCCCAAAGCCAAACGAACCCGGGTGGCCGGGCGAGCAGCGAGCGAACGGCGGGTGGCCGGGCGAAGGGCGGGCGAGCGGCGAAGGGCAGGGGAGTGGCGGGTGGCTGCTCGCCGCTCGCCCGCCCTTCGCCCGGCCACCCGCCATTCGCTCGCTGCTCGCCCGGCCACCCGGGTTCGTTTGGCTTCGGGACATGCCGGCGGCGACGTTTTAAAACAGCCGCGCGGCTTCCCAACTGAGTCCCGAAGTTCGCCTTTGACTTCGGGACTCAGTTGGGAAGCCGCGCGGCTGTTTTAAAATGTCGCCGCCGGCATGTCCCGAAGCCAAACGAACCCGGGTGGCCGGGCGAGCAGCGAGCGAACGGCGGGTGGCCGGGCGAAGGGCGGGCGAGCGGCAAAGGGCGGGCGAGCCGGGCGAACGGCGGGCGAACGGTGGGTGGCCGGGCGAAGGGCGGGCGGCGAACGGCGGGCAAGCGGGTGCTGGGGGGGCCTTCGCCCTCCCGCCAGCAAGAGGGGGAAGACCCAGGGAAGCCGCCCAGCAGCTGATCTGCCCGGCGCCATCTACGCATGCGTGCCCATAGAAAAAAAGGGCGCGCATGCGCAGATGGTGTTTTTACTTCTGGGTTCAAAAATCGCCATATAGCCATTTCGCAATGATCGGGCTCGCAATACCCGGGGGATCACTGTATATATATCTTTCCTTACCACCCCTCTTTGTTAAAAGGAAGATATCCACCATGAGATAAATTCTAATCCATGAAAAAGCTTTCCACTCCCTGTGAAGAACCTCACTGAGTTTATTGAGGAGGAAAGCTAATGACAAGAAATTCATTTCACAAGTATGAACAGATCCAACATCCACAAGCCACCTTCATGCACAATAGATTCTGTATTCTCTCTTAAATTGATACCAACAGATTGAGCACAGCATAGTTCACGTTTTTCTTCATACCTGGTTGAGTTAATTTTCTCTCCAATAATGCTATATGGGCAGTGAAGGGCTACCAAAATTTTTACTACCACACTGTGCATTTTCTTTCAACATCTTTCAGTGCAAATTGGGTACTTTGTGGTGGAGATCCATTTCTGCTACCCCACTGTGTTCCTCCCCCATCCGGGCATTATCCCACCCCTGTATATGGGTAATCCTAGATTTTTGTTCAAAATTGGGATCAGACTTTCCATTGCTAAACTAGGAGGTTGTTGAGTCACACCCAATTTCATGTGGGGTTTATTTTGCCGTGTTTGTTAAGTGTATCATGCAATTGTTAAGCAAATTTGGCTTCCTCATAATTTTTTCTTATCAGAAGCTTGCAAGGTCACAAATGAAGATCACGTGACCTCAAGGCATTGTAACCTTGTAAAGAGAGATATGTGCCAATGTGCCAGTTCCCAAGTACCTGAATTTTGATCACATGACTGTGGGGATGCTACAGTGGCTGTAAGTGCAAGTATCAATTGTATGTCATTTGTTTTCAGTGTCACTGTAATGTTAAACAGTCACTAAATGAATTGTTGTAAGTAAAGTGCAACAGCTGAAAATATTTTTTTCATAAAGAATTCAACATCTTTTAAAAGATAAGTTTTAGACAGTGAGGACGAACCATTATGTCAAATGGTCAATTAATTCATGGTGATTAGATTGTGCAGGCTGATCATGTGACTAACATTAATTTGTGACATATTTTTAAGCCCAGCATATTTAATCTGCGTTTCAGTCATGCAGTAGAGTTAAGTCCTGTGATTTTCCAAATTCACTAGAATTGAAAGAAGGCATCATTAGCAAGTACTATTTGCAGGGTGTCATTAAATTCTGCTATGTCTCACAAAAGAACTTGACATTCACAAAGAAAATACTAAATATCACTTTCAAAGGTTTCTATGTAACTACGCACACTAGTTACCTGTGTCATCACCTTGTCAAGTGGAATGAATCTGCTCCCAGAAGTAGATGTGCAAGGCAAATTAGTAATACAACCTATAGCAAATGTAAAACTGAGATATCTGACTAATAATTGCATATACAGAGTTTCTGGGTTCCAAAGTGCATAATATAGTAAGGAAACTTGACATATTCAAGGCATTAATTCTAAAAAGTGATTTCTGACAACATCAAGGAGTTTCACACAAAAAGAAATAATATTAAATGAAAACACCAAGGATACAGTTTCAAAGTAAAAACATTATGGAACTAATCCTCATGGATACACTGATAGCAATTTATTCTACTTTTTTGCAGCATTTGTTCATAATTGAATTGGAGAAAGTGGCCAGGGTTGATTTTGTGATAAATGTGTGAGTGGTTTTTGCTTTAATATATATAGATATATATATATTAAAGCAAAAACCACTCACACATTTATCACAAAATCCCAAGAACCGTAAAGCCTACAAAATTGAAATTTGCCAATATGTTCCTCTTGCTTTCTAGGTGCTTACTAAGAAAGGATTTTTCAAAATGACCAGAGCATGAGTATTTCTTATATTATTATTAAAAAGCTCTGATGCTAAGTTCTAGTTTCCCCGACTCCACCTGAAAATAAATCTGTTCCAAATGCAAAACACAAGCAGAGGACTTTCAGTTTCACTTTTGTTTTCATAGCAGCAAGCAGGTTTACTACAGAACAGTTGAGCTAAGCCATACACAGACCTTCCTGTCTCATTCTTGCTCATAGAACAAATACTTTTTGAGTTTCCAAACACCCCTCAACTCTCACATTAACAGGAGACTATCCACATGAATACCAATGGATGCTGATAGGCAGAGACATATTTCCCCCCCCCCCGTATTTTCCTCCTCAGTTCAGATGAATCTGTTTCTTCTTCTGTAACAACAGTTAAAATAAGTAATACTGAGGATCCTTGTGAGTGGATGGTATTTACCAAAACCATGGATAAATAAGTGAGTCTCCAGGCACCTTTAGTGGTGTGGAGGTTAAAACAACTAAATATTTGATTTGGCTCGAGAATTAAGATTGAGAGATGTATGAAGAGAAAGACACCCGCTAAAAAAATAAATACACATACTATATGAACCCCCCAAATTCATGGTCTAGAATAGATATGATTTGGATGGACGTGCAAATAGGAAATAATGTAGAAGAAATTGAAATAAAACCAAACACTTGGGCAAACTATAATCCCTTAGTAATTACACTGTAAGGGAAGGGGAAAAGGAAGAAGAGATGGACTATGAATCAAAGAGTAGTAAAAGGAAAAAAGATATACCCAATATCTTGCGAAAGAATTAACATTTTTTCTGGAAGAAAATTGGAATGATGAAACAGCTACCCAGAATTTTTGGGATACAATGAAGGCTTGTATGTGGGGTCTTACTATCGCATATACTATAAGAGGAAATAATAATAAGAAACAAATTATTGATCTACAGGACAAATTATGAAAATTAGAATTTAAAATGAAGGCAGAACCCCCAAATCCTAAAATTAGAGAGGAAAAATAAATACTTATTATTTATTTATTTATTTATATATTATTTTATTAATTTGACTTCTATGCTGCCTAATCCCAAAGGACTCAGGGCAGCTCACAAGATAAATTTAATCACACAAGGGGACGTGGCCCCCAAAAGCTAGAAATTGTTTTTGAAAATGGGCAACAAATTGGGAAGATGGTTGGCCTACAAATTAAGGAAAGGAAAAGAAAAGAAACTTAAACAACAATTGGAAGATTAAAATAGGATCATATTCAGACTGAGGGGGGGGGGAAAGAATATAGCAGTACAATATTAGATTAGGAAGATTAAAGGAGGATGATATTAAACAGAGAAATAATACACCTATATAAAAATGACAAAAAAATATTATATGAAGCAATAACAATATCTGAATTGGAAAAGCAATTCAAAAACAAAAACAAATAAACACAATTAAATGCCAGGTCCAGATGGAATGCCAGCAGAATTTTACAAAGAACTACATAAACCTTTGGAAAACTTACTGTTTAAAACATGCAGTAAGATATTAGAGAAAGGAAAGATCCCAAATCATGGATGGAGGCTTTGATAACTTTAATCCTGAAGGATAGTACAGAGAAACAAAAGATCCCAAACTACAGGCCGATCTTACTATTAAATGCCGATTATAAAATTTTGACGACAATTTTGGCAGAAAGATTAAAAAACATACTCAATGTAATCATATATTTAAACAAGAATGGCTTCCTCCCTAACAGACACATTAAAAAATAACATAAGAACAATATTGGACACTGAAATATTACGGAACTCCATCCAGGGAAACCAATAGAACTCATGTTTCTTGATGCACAAAAAGCTTTTGACAATTTAAATTGGGATTTTCTAATTAATCAATTAATAATGATGAATTTCTGCAAAAATTATATCAGAACAATTAGAGCAATGTATTCAAATCAAGCAGCAAAAGTTATCTTAAATGGAGAAATAACGGATGGATTCAACATATAAAAAGAAGTAAGACAAGGATGCCCTCTATCCCCACTGTGCCCAGTTTTTGAAATCATAAAATTATTTATATGTTGTGTCTTGTAAAAACCAAGGTAGAATCTCTTTTCCCTGAGAAACTGGGGAATCTTATTGCAAAAGTTTCAGTAGTCTAATTTTATCTGAAACCTTATTTTATTTATAAGTTTCTAAGATCAAAACCTCATTTAGCTTTCTGCTCTTTATTTCCCATTCTTTAATTCTTAAGCTTATAATTAAAGTATTCTTTCATTCAGGATTAAAGACAGTCTAACCGGGTGTTTTCAAACTTCTTCTTCGAAAGTCTGTAATAGCTTTGAAGTAGTTAATGAGCAATTTCCAAAAGTGATTAGAAAGTGAGGCTGAACTTGATGTCCTTTAAAAGTCTCTGCTATGGTTGGCAAGGTGGCTAATCTTGTATCATAGTGCTGTTTTCTACATTGAGTTGTTTATAAAAATAACAACAGTGGGATAATTTTTTTAAAAAAAATACCTACAGTTTTTTTCATGGAGAGCAGCTATCTGAAGCAAATGTGAGTATTATCCCATCCTTTCCTTATCTGGAGAGGTTCCAAGGAATTAATCCACTTTCTGGTTCCTTGGTTCTTTGCTGTGCTGATCAGTAATATTTTTGCAAAGCCACCCCCAGTTCACAATATCATTTCCAGAAGTCTATTTAGGGTTAACTTCTGAATATACATTATTTTATATCACCTTTTTCTATGCAGCCAAAGGAAGGGTTTATTTTCTGCCTTGTTTTACATGAAAACGGGTGTTTTTCTTCAAATAGAAAGAACCTGAGACCAGTTGTTAATGAATGCTCAAGATTTATTTTTCTGTGGAAACTAATTCAGGTATTTAGTCATTCCTATGTATTAGGATTGTTGGTCGTGCAAAGATAAAGATAGCCAGGGAAATGATTGATGGCCCCCTTGTTAGTCCATAGGACTGCTGATTTACCACCAGCTTCTCAGGTACTTAGTAGTTGAGGACTTGTCAGCACAAAGAAACAACAGCCAGTCACAGGCCATCAACACATCAATCAACCAATAAGGAGACATCACAACAATGTGACACATAGAATATCCCAAAGTACATATTCCAGTAGAGAGATGTTCCCTGAGGATGGGCTCTAGCATGAGTCTGAAATCTCAGAAGATTAAAACACTGGATCCGGAGATCGACCAGATTGGATCTTGTAAAGTATATACAAAAAATAATGTCAGTACATCTATGTGTATAATAACATTAGCAGAACATCATACTATAGCTAGCATAAATTATATGTAACCTTTAATTAGATGAAGCATTGCATAATTTAGCAAAACCTTTTCACCCAAGGTATTTCAAACAGGCTAACCTACAGAATCTCATTAGTCCCGAGAGACTTGAGAATGAAATTGGAAACTTTCTTGGCCTGCTTGTAGCTGTGGTCTCCTCTACAGTAATGGGTTCCTACCGGAATGGATAAGGACGCAGCACTGGTTGCAAAAGTTGAGCTGCACGTGCAACTTCAGGTGCCAGTGTGTTTTTGCTTCTGCACATGCGCAGGAAGCAAAGTCTTGCGAGGGGATATGCACATGAGATTTTGACAATTTTTTTTTGCTTCTGTGCATGCACCAGTAGCAGTGGTAGGAGCAAAACGCCCCTGCTCCTCTCCTCCCTTATCTGATTGTTTCCTAGGAAACATTCCTTTCCCCTGTCTGCCAAGGTCATTCTCACACACCATTACATCTGTACACCACAAACAATGGAAATTAATAGGACATATTAGTTACACCTCAAGAGCAACTCTAGATAATTCAGAATTCCCTTAATGGGTATAAGGTGTTTTGTTTCAGCAACAGTTCTAAAGTTTCAAATAAGCATTTGGTAAAGGAGAAGTTGTTTCCATGGCTTCCTTTTTGTCCAAGTTGTCTAGCACCCATCCAGTCCAGCTGCCACTGACGTGGTTGTTGATTGATGCATTTCTTTATTCACTTTGTTTGTCTGTTGCTCATTCCTAGAAGCTTTAGGTAATTAACAGTGTCAACATATAATCAGTCCAACCCCACCCCTAAAACATTAGCAGGTAAACTGAGCAAAAACCATAAAAATCCCAACAGTTCCGTACGATGAGCAGAGAGTTATTTTAAAATATTCAAAGCTGTGTAAATGAGGTCCATTATGTCAGACCTTCTCAGTATCTTATACCAAAGGCATTGGACCCACATTGTAAATTCCAATTGTAAATTTTCACAATGCTGCCATGAGAAGGCATTTCAAAATATGTGTATGGTATATGTGATCCAATAATTTTCCAAAATTTCATGTCCTTTATCTCTCCTTATAGCATTATAGGATAAAGAGATAAGCTCTTTGTCCCAACCTGCTACTTTTCTTATGCATTTTTGTCTTTTTTATTTTTCCTCACGAGGGTTTTTTTGACAATTGGTGGTAAAATGTTCTATAAATTCTATTGAATCCCATGGCACCATTCTCTAGTTGGGACAGACTTTTTCTTTCCACCCAGCTTTGCAATAGATGTCATTGATTTTCCTACTTCGTCTCTGTCTCTCCTTCTCTGTGCAGTGTTATTTGGATATTGCTTTCTCTTGTTCAGGGATTTATATAGCCAGATTCAGAACAAACTGAAAAAGATCAAGTTTGCAAATCCTGCTGACTCTATACTGCTTCTCTATATTATACGATGCAGAAAATAGCACATGATGAATCATACTCCCAAGAACAATGCCATCTGTTGTAAAACAGATGACATTTTTCATCATCACAATTGCACAGCTTGTTAATAGAATTTTGATTTTTCTTCCCCTAGCAGATGAGAATATACATCTCAATGTGTACATTGTGTTAAGCGCACATGGTAAAGATTATAGGAGCTTCTTCCTTTTCTACAGAAGCATGTAATAATAATTAACATTAACTTCAAGCCCACAGGGGATGAGAACTGTCTTTCTCTGACTAAAGCTTCAGTCAATGAAGTTGAATAATTATGAAAAGGAAGCTTCCTAAAACATCCTCATCTGAACTTTTAAAATTTCTCATTGTTAGACCTTCAGTTGATCCTAAATTTCATCAATTTTTGTGGGAACTGGTCATAATGCTTCTGTACATTCTAGGACATCTTTGTCAGGATTCTCTTGCTTCTTTTCCCCACCCCCATCTTCCTTATTACTAATATTCTTTATCATACAAGGTCTCAGCGTAATAATAATAATAATAATAATAATAATAATAATAATAATAATAATAATAATAATAATGTGATAGCTTAATAATAACCAGAAAGTTCCATAACAGAATATGGACCCAGGTGACACTCCTTGTTTTGCTTAGTCTTCATACGATGGTCCTGTCAAATAGCAATGGGACCGAGACTTTTATATCATTTCAAAGTGCTTTACAGTTTATTTATTTATTTACTTGTCAAACATGTATAGGATAGGAGTTTGTATAAACATAACATAAGTAAAAAGTAATGATAAAAAAGAATAATAGGATAGTAGGACAGGGACGGTAGGCACAATGGTGCGCTTCTGCACGTCCTTTACAGACCTCTTAGAAATGGGGAGAGGTCAACTCTAGACAATCTAAGGTTAAAATTTTTGGAGTTTGGGCAAGAAACCATTGAGTCTAATAGTGCATTTCAGGCATTGATCACTCTATTGCTGAAATTGTATTTTCTGCAGTTGAGTTTAGAGCAGTTTACATTTAGTTTGAATCTATTATGTTCTTGTGTATTGCTGCAGTTGAAGGTGAAGTAGTCATTAAAAGGAAGGACATTTTGGTATATGGTTTTATGAACTACAGTTAGATCAGATTGGAGGCGTAGTTGTAAATTGTCTAATTGCAGTATTTCAGGTTTGGTGGAATAAGGTATTCGGTTGCGAGTGGAGGAGTGAAGAACTCTTCTTGTGAAATATTTCTTGATTGTTTTAATGTCTGATATGCAATGTGGGTTTCAGATTGGTGAGCTGTATTCTAGAATGTTTTGTATGCTCTGATTAGCAGTGCAATGTTGTAAGACAAGAAGTAGATTAACAACTATTAGTGCTTTCTTGGCAATATTGTTACAATGGGCTGTAGCACTTAGGTCATTGGATATGAGTACTCTAAGATATTTGACAGAGTGAGGATCATCTACAAGTTTGTTTCCTTCAAGTTTGTATTTTGTATTTTGATTCTTTTTGCCAATGTGTAAGACAGAGCATTTGTTGTTTGAGATTTGAAGTTGCCAGTTGTTTGACCATTCTGCTACATGGTCAAGGTCCTTTTGAAAGGTTGCAGCATTGTCAGTAGTATTAAATAGTTTAACATCATCAGCAAAGAGAACACAGTTGCTTATAATGTGATCACAAAGATTGTTTATTTAGAGCATAAAGAGTGTTGGTCCTAAAACACTGCCTTGAGGGATACCACTATTGACAGAAGCAGGATTAGATATGGCACTTCTTATTTTGACCACTTGTTGTCTGTTAGACAGTAATATTCAGTGGTCCAGAGATGCATAGGATTTTAGTTTCAGAAGTAGTTTGTCGTGAACTATTGAATCAAAGGCTTTACAATAGTCTATTGTTTCACCCTGATCAAGTTGTGTGGTTCATATGTTTTTGCAGTGTAAGAGTTGCTTATTATAGGGAAATTTCTTTCTGAAACTAAATTGTTTGTTGGAAAGTAGGTTATCAGTTTCTAAGTGGAGTGTAATGGATTTATTTATTATTGATTCCATGACTTTGCAAGTGATGCAACCCAAAGAGATTAGTCTGTAATTTTCAACGTTACTTGAATCTCCTTTTTGAAGATAGGGATGACTCTCACTAGTGACCGTAGTTTGGGTAAGGAGCTAATCTTGAAGGATGCTTTTAAAATTATGCTTAGAGGTTCAGCCAAGGTTGTGGAGAGCTGTTTAAAGAAGTATGCACATAGTCCATCAGGACCAATAGATAGAGATGGTTTTAGGTTGCATAATGTCTTTCTAACATTTTCTTCTATAAAATCAATTTGTGTTAGACCGTTGAAGTTGATTGTGGTATGACTAGGAAATGTTGGGCATGAGCCATTGCTGTTTACAAATACTGAGCTGAAGAATGTGTTAAAGAGGTTGGCTTTAATTGTTTCATCATTATAGTATTTATTATTTGGTCCTTTAATGGATGGGATGGATCTAGAGTCTTTGAGTTGATTGTTTACAAAATTATAAAAGGCACGACTGGACTTTGTACATAGAAGGTTTACTTCTTGATTGAAGTGATAATTGGATATTCAGTCTTTATTTGGTGACACAAATTTTTGTAGTGGCTTTTAAGGTTTGCAACATAGCCTGTTTTATTTTTTCGACAAAAACATCTTGTTTTGGATTGGCGCTTCCTTATTTTTATGGGTAATTTATTTTTCATGGTTTTGGTGATTATTAGTGGTACATATACAGTAATTTAATGACTCTTTGAATTTCAAGTAAAATATATATTTTAGTAGTCTTCAGCAGTATTACAGCCAGAGAATATTGTATGCCAATCAAGAGATGAGAGGTTGACGTCTATGATATCATAGTTGGCCTTCTTAAAGTTGTAATTGGTTATCCTGTCATTAAGGTGGTTTCTGTAATATATATTGAGACAAAAGTCAATCATATTATGGTCACTGTTAGAAAAGGGTTCTTTTATTTGTAGTCCATAAATTGAGTATAAACTGTTGTAGAAGATGAAATCAAGACAAATTTTGAGTCTATTATTGTCTTTAACTAGTTGATCTAGCCCTAGACAGAGCCAATATATTGCCTTCAACAATTTGGATCCTCCTTTTACTAATCTCAGAAGGATTGAAGGCTGAGTTAACCTTGAGCTGGTCAGGATTGAACTGCCGGCAGTGGGCAGAATTAGCCTGCAATACTACATTCTAACCAATGTGCCATCAAGGTAGAAAACTGCTACTACTATACACTCTGGGAGGAATAAGGGGGGCTCTTAATTCTCTTTTTGTCACACAAACTATCTGAACTTAGTTGCTTCTTATTCTTCTGGAATGCACTCCCTTCCTCCTGGGAATTGGTACTATATTCTGTCAAATGTATTATTTTATACAATGACTTTGTAAATTGGGACTACAGGTATTTGTGATTTATTTACAAGCTTATCTTTAGTTTCTTAATTTTGCTGAAAGAAAATTATGCAATCAACCGGAAAGATTTGAATCAACGTTATTTTTTTTTGCAGCTGTCAGTTTTACTTTCTTCATCATTTGCTTTTTAAAAGTCTCCTGACCCCTCTTGTGTGTAAAGAAATATGTGATTTTTTAAAAATACAATCGTATCTAAAATGCTCTGAATGAAATTCAGTGAACTGAGTCTTTAAGTGACATTTGACTGACATATTTATATCTCACCGCAGCTATTTTTGAAGTCTCTGTTGTTATGAAATTACAAGATTATTGAAAACTGTCTAAAATTACTTTTTTTAAAAGAGAGAGAGAGAGAGGGTCAAGTGAGGTGTCTTTTCTGTCACTCCTTGCAGACCTGACCTGCTTAAGAGAGCTATTTGTAGTCCCACCAGATAAAGCTGTTCCTCCATACGAAAAATAAGTGTGTGTGTGTGTAGAGGGTATGGGATATCTGTGACATTTTGTGTTGAATTTGCACAGAATTTTGATAGGTAAAAGTGTTGACACTTTACTGTTGGTCCAGATTCTTCCTCTCACTGTGAATTTCGAGCAGCTTATGTATTGATTTATTTTATTAAATTTATATGCTGTCTATTTCAGTGTCAAGCAATTCTTTTTGCTTCTATGCACTGTATGATTAAAAGTACAAATACAGTGTATATATGGAAACATAATGTAACTCCTATTTTAAAGCCAAACTGCTGTGGAGGGGCTACCTCAGATCTTTATTTCCTTTAACCAATAAGGAACAGATCTATGTGGCCATTCCCACACACTCTACCCCCCCCCAAAAAAAATCCAGACAAATCCAGGAGAAAACATACTCAAATTTAAATTTTGAGCAGTTGCTACTTGCATTAGGGGGGGGGGGGACAACAACAGCCATATGTTGTTTATATGTTTGTACTCTGTTATGTTTGAAGACAAGAATTACTTTAAATAAGATTGAGTTACTGCACTCAATGAAATTAATCTCCGTATGTTATTTAGAGAGGTTTGCTGATTGCTGGCAGTCCATTTATAACTAACTGGATGTGTTTCCTAAAGGAGAAGTACTGGGCAAACGCATGGTGAATAAACCAAGTTTTCTCCTTCCCGTGGCAAGACCCTTGGTAAAAGCTGTTTGGTGGAAGTCTAAAAAAACCAAAAAACCAACCAACCCTCAGCTTCATTCTCTCTGTTTTGAGCTATTTAATCCACTCCTTTCTTTTTTTTTTCTTAAAAATAAATTTATTAAATACAGTATATACAATAAAAACCAAATACAGAAAGACAAAAGAGATATGCATATTGTACATTTTTTACACTCTACTTATGTAGTAATTGGGGAGTGGGAGAAGGGGGTTGTGAAGGGAGGGAAGTAGATATAGAAGGAAGGGGGATAGGGAAAAGAAGGAGGGGGGGATAGAGAAGCGAAAACCAGCGTTAGAGCTGGGTCTTTCATGATATGCGGCCTGTAGTTTGAGCTCGTAGTTGGTGTGTTTTACCCTAAGGCTTTATCGATATGTTTTGAATGTAGTTTTTAGTGCCAATATATATAATTCATTTAGGGGTTTATTTTCTTTGTAAAGTTGGAGTTTCATTCAACTCACATTCAATTCCTTTTCTACTCTACTATTTCTTTGTCTGTTCTTTAGGACAGGATCCTTCTCCCTTCCCAACTGACTCACTGGCTTGCTTACTGACCAGAATGTCAGTCCCTTTCTGGTCATACTGGCCAAGTACCAGCTGATAACATCTGGAAATCTTTGCCATCCTTATTAACTGCATGGATAGAATCCAGTTGGGCCAAGTGCTGCAAAATAATATTTTTCTTTCCGTTAAAGCTTGTCATTTATTCCTTTGGATAAATATTCTAGTTCAGAGATCACCAACCTTCTGGACCTCAGGGACCACTAAATTTTAAAATCCCACAGACCACAATATGATCTGTCTATGACCGGATGAGTGGGCATGGCTAGCGGGTCATGTGACTGGGTGGGAATGGCCAATTCAATGTCACTCATGTCAAGGGGTGTATTGCCCATTTCTTTACTCCTCCCCTCCCAGCCACTCATCTCCTGACCACTCTGGCTCCTTAGGGCCCCAACAGGAATCAATTGTTGGAGCTAAGCAGCCACCATGAGAAAGAGTTGTGAATCATCTGAGTTAAAAAAACTCAAGGGAATATAGGACAGGGAATGCCAGGGGCAGGAGGGTGGGCCAGCCAATGGTAGTATTTGCTGTTCTCTGAACTGCTAAAATTTTCAGCTACCAATTTGCCTGAACCGGTCCAAACCAGCTGAATAGAACTCTAGTTAACATCAGACCAGCAATCAAGAAAACAATATCCCAACCAAGAAACTGCTAAAGAAGCCAAGAGCAAAGAATCTCTAAGACCACCCCACCAACACTGACAAGCGAGTCACCAGAATATAAACTGACAGCAAACAGCACTCTTTATTACCTCTGATGATGCTATCTAGTTTGGATAATGAAATGTCTGCAAGAAAACAAGTAAGCTCAGAGAGCACCAAGAACTTCTCATAACAACCCTGAGCTACAAATATTCTCCTTTATTGGAGACTGATACCTTTAACAATTAAAAGTTTAGAGAGTGGGGCCTAATGAAATCTCAGAAATAAAATGTGAACTAAAACTACAGCAAATGTTTTGGGTACTTTTTTTTCTCTCCAATCACCTGTACAGAAAAAGAAAATACCATTAATTTTAAATTATTACAGCAAATGTTTTGAAACCAACTTAAAATAGTTTGTGTACCCAGCTATTGAGTTAGAAGGTTGCCTTTACAGAAGTCGATCCAGTTCCATTTGTCTGCTCATATTGGCACTGACTTTTAGATTATTAGACAAAAGTCACTTTGACAGCAGATAAAATTGGGATGACAAGGTGTTGTAAATCAAAGTTCATGAACATTATAACGCTCCAGATTTCTTTTTCCTGAAAAGGGACTGACAGCTATTGTTTGGCGCCCTGAAGTTAGACCAATATATTTTCATTCCACCCCAACTGTTCTTTGCTGCATGCAGGTGAAAAGATAAATACATGCTTTCCAAAACTAAAATCAAACCCACTCCAGGTACACAGAATATTTGTACATAATATTCCCTTTAAACAAATAACCAGTGCCTGCAGTTCAGGCATTATGTTCTTTCCACAGGGAACCCTCAAAGAAAAAGAAAAAAGGAAATTTTTGTGTGTGTCCTACCTAAAAATTTCTATCTCTCTGATCAGCAACAATTTGGCTCACAACGGAAAGAGGCAGAAGTAGATGAGTGGATGTTGCAGAAAATACAACAAACAGTGCAGGAAAACAGACGAGAAGATCATGTGCAGGCAATTCAAAGACCAAGGAAACCAAACTGGAGATCTATGTATGCACCATAAAGACAATTCAGGACAGATGTTAGGTTCACACCATTTTATTCTGGAACATAGCAAGAGGGTGACAACATCTCTCTTATCTCTTCATATTTAGTTAATGGAAGAAAATTATTTTTCTTCCAGCTGACTCTCTTTGGTTGCCAGAGCCAGACTGTCAGGAAAAGAATTAAAGCAGAAGAATATAGAGTGAAAAACTCACACAAGGTCAATTTTAGTTCAGATAAAATATGCTGCAGGGAATGATAATAGTATACCCACATCCTTGCTTTATAGCAAAGCCAGTGGGTGTATTCTTTAGAAGATATGCAGCAGTTTTTCTTAGAGAAAAAAGGGCAGTAAAAGGATTCACAAGACAGGAATCTCACAATTCATGGAAATGTATTAGTTTGTGTTGAATGAGTCTAGCTATTTCATTGTAAGACATGGTTTCTGGCTCAGTATGTCATAAAAATGAAGTCTATTGTGGTTTGTACAATAATACATTTTTAAAAGAAGCAGGGCTCCCTTTTATGTGTAATCTACAATCTATGTGGATGTTCATTCCAATAATAATAATAATAATAATAATAATAATAATAATAATAATAATAATAATAATAATAAAAATTAGATTTGTATGCTGCCCCTCTCCGAAGTAGGAATGATGTAGGAATTCCTCAGAAGTAGCAGGTACCCAGATAATCTAGCTCCATGCAACTGACTTTCTTACTTCATTAAAAATTTGTTGGCCTGACGTTTTTGGTTTAAGGTGGAGAAACTACTATTTCATCATTCTATTCATTTTTAAACTACTGCTTGCTTGTCCTATTTAAAAATATAGAAGAAGAATGAATCATTTTGGGAAAAAATATATTGTGCTAGGTAGAAAGTCAGATTTTAATGATTGCTATCTCAAAATAGAAATAAATTACATGGACAGGTTACTGCCCAATAGACTCCTGGGTAGTTAAGTAGAGGAAATCATCATTGCATGAAACTTCAGGTTTATAGTTGCTCACTTTATTGTGAAGCTTCTAGATTTTTATCTATTTACTTTGCAGTTTAGAATTAGTAATCCTCACAAACTAGCATTTTTTTTGCTGCAAATATGTGCCCTTTCTTTCTTTCTTTCTTTCTTTCTTTCTTTCTTTCTTTCCTTCCTTCCTTCCTTCCTTCCAGTATAGCCATCAGGTACTAATATTATATATGAATACAATATTTAGGTAAATATCTATATTTTTATATTAGGCATTGCAGCAATTTTCATCTTTACCCTGGAAGGAGGAAATGGGTTTCCTTTGACCACCATGTTCAATGTCCCCTTGCTATATTGTTTGATTCTTAGATGTAGCAGTACTCCAGAATATGCTTTGCAGTATCTTTGAATATGGAGCAGGAGGATATGAATGCAAGTATAATACCTTTAGTAACTGACATGTTCATAAAGAAGTAATAGGTAAACCTATGTTTACAATAAGCCTTGACTACTGGACTTTGACTTAACTGCCAAGAAATAAACATGTTTCCCCCTCCCCCCCATGGGACATATTGCTGCAATGAGAACACAAAACACCACAGGTACTGTACAAAAACAATAGGTGCAAGCAATGTTCCCTCTAATTTTTTTTCGGGGTGGGCGGAAAAGTATAGTGTCTGAGCGGCAGTCCCCTTGGGACTGGGCGGCATAGAAGTATAAATAAGTAAGTAAGTAAGTAAGTAAGTAAGTAAGTAAGTAAGTAAGTAAGTAAGTAAGTAAGTAAGTAAAGAAAGAAAGAAAGAAAGAAAGAAAGAAAATCCCTACTTTTTTATTAAAAGAAATTAATAATAAAACAAAACCAAACTCTATTACTATTAAAATTAAAACAACCAGCAAATCCAAAAACATAACTATTAATAAAAACAGGTGAGGGCTGGGTTTTTTTTTCTCTGTTATTATTTAAGTGCTTTTACCATATGCTTTAAATCAAGAGTCACTTCTCTCTCTGTTTTGGGAAGCAGAGGAGGAGAAAGAGAGGCGGATCGGGCGAGCAGGCGGGGGGCAACGGCAAGAAGCCAGGGGCGTGAGGGGGCTGGAGGTGCTGGGGGGCGGGAGGGCCATGGCTCCTTACGCGCCCTTGGAAAAGGGTGCGTGGGGGTGTTCTGGGGGGTGCATGCACGCATGCGCATGCGCACAGCTTAGAGGGTACAGTGCTTGGGACTCACCTAATCCAATTTTCAGAAGGGCATTGGACAGTGAGCTCCTTCCACACACTTTAAGGAGTTATGCCTATAGTTGCCAAGGAAGGTTTACACAATATTTCCACCCCATTAGTTTGATTGGCGTTTGCAGGTCCTTTGGTCTATTAGTTAACAAAAGTTAAAGTTGTGTTAATTTCAATAAAGTGGCTCGTGTTAATCCCAGCTCTTGTGTCTGCATTTTATTCCACATGTGATGCAACACCATATTCCCAACAAGGTAACCCAAGATATGAAGAGTATCCCAGCTGCCACTTAAAGCAAGCAGGCTCCTGGTCACATTATAGGAAGATGCTGTAAGTCGATTATTATTTTACCGAGGATGACAAAAGCACCAGTTCATACCGCATAGGAGAAAGCAACAACAACCTCTATCCTGAATTTTACCAAGAAAACCACATGGACAGGAAATACAAAATGATTGATTATATGGTTTTGGATGATGGGTCCCTCCGGTTGAATGCCTTGATTGTTTGGAATATTAATGGTGTTCATGACATGGCTAGATTAAAGCTTCTGATGATGTTGTCAAGCAGAAAAAGAAAATCTGAAACTACAAAGACAAGAGTTACAGCTGGAACATGAAATGTCAAAAGCATGGATGTGGTGCAGTAATGCAGTGAATGATGAATTGAATCAACTAAACATTGACATCTTAGGCACCAGGAAATTGAAATGCATTTGAATTAGACAATTTCAGTCAAAAATCCCATTATTCACTACTCTGGACACACAAGATCAATGTTGGGTTTATAGTCAGAAAGGATACAGCAAGGACAGTACTTTGACTACAATGCAATAAATGACTGAATGATATCAATTAGAATCATAGACAACCCTTTAATACGATGATCATCCAAAGTTATGTTCCAACCACTGAAGCATAAGAAAAGGATCTTGATTAGTTTTATGATCAAGTTCAAGGTGAAAGGACAGAACATGCAAGCAAGATATGCTGCTTCTGGTTGGAGACTGGAATGCCAATGTGGGATGTATTGAGGGGGAAATGGAGTTGGAATACGTGGAATAGGAAACCAAAACAAAAGAAAATGATACATTATCCATTTCAGCCAATTCAATGACTTATTCATTGCTAACAAAACATCAAGCTACCAAAATAATGCCTATACACATGGACATTACCCAATGCAATACACAGAAAATAAATTGACTACAGATAGTCCTTGGTTAATGACAACTTGTTAATGACCATTCAACTTATGATGACACTGAAAAAATGATACTTTTGACCAGACCTGGAACTTCTGGATATCACATGATCATGATATTGCACTGCATGTTGACATTAATATGGTCAATGGTATTGAAAACCATTTTGAGATTAAGAAGCACCAAGATAGAAGAATAACCTCCATCTCGGGCATACCAGAGATCATCCATTAGAGTGACCAAAGCAGTTTGGTGCTGTAGCCAGGTCTGAAGCCCGATTGGAAAAGGTCTAGATAATTCATTTCTTTCAATGACCGCAGGAGCTGGAGTGCCACCACATTCTGTGTAACATATTTTTGCTGATAATGAAAAGGAAGGGGACTAGTATAGATCTATTTCAAGCTATTTTTGCTCTCAACAGCTAGCCATATACTTACCTGGGTTTGAACCTGGGGAGTCTGCCTGTAAGGCGGTAGCTTTAATCTTGAGACCACAAGTTCTCCTCATCTCAGCTTGTACCAGTGAAGAGTTATGGGTTTTTTTTTGTTTCCTGACAAATCACCCTGGTATACCCAAATATGGGAGGGAGCAAACTGCTATAGATCTATTTCAAGCTATTTTGCTCTCATCAGCTACCCATAGATCTATACAAGTCTCCCTTTTTATTATCAGAAAAAATATGTTACATATATACAGTATAGTTTGTCAGTCTTGGATATGGCCCCTGGAGGGGCCAAGAGGCAAAAAGGAAGCAGTATGTTCCCTCCCATATTTGGATATACCAGGGTCATTCAACAGAAAAAAAACCCATATGTATATATGTTTGTTTGCTTGTTTGCTTGTTTGATTATTTATTTGTTTGTTTGTTTGCTTTATATTCTGCCTCTCTCCAAGGACATAGGGCTCTAAGTTTGTTGTCTGACTATTTGTTTATGGTGTATGTCAGTTTGCCTTGGGTGAGTGTCAGAGGGGGGTGCAGCAGTTGGAGGTCCTACTATGGTTTGGCTTCTGAGTGGTAGTTGTAAATCCATACCCACCCTACAGACAAAATACATTGTATGTATGTATGTATGTATGTATGTATGTATGTATGTATGTACAAAGAGGTATAAGGAACTCTGTCACGTGGCTAGGAGCTCATTGTGGAACAGAAAATGAATTGCACATATTGCAAGTCCAAATTAAGCAAATGTGGAAGAAAAAAGTCAACCACTTTCCACAATATGATACTGAGTATAAATCCACCATTTTCAAGGAGAACATTAGGAATTCATTTGAGATCTTAGAAACCAAAGCATCTGTGGAATGAAACAAAAAGTTGCTAAGGATCTATGTGAAAAAGAGATTTCTAAAAACAATTTAAAAAGAGGGAAGTTGGATATTTAAAAAATGTGGAAACTGCCCCAAAGAGAAAAGACGCCAATGCCAAAAGGAAAGCTTTTGTAAGAAACAAGTAGCAGCATTACAGCATAGTTTGTAAAGACATCTAAGATGGAATCAGACATGGAAAAATGAGGAAACATGTCTGAAAGTCCACTGAATTTAAAAGAAGTTCCAATCTTGAATTGATATAAAGAAGAATATAAATTGATCGACAGTGTCTGATTTGATTTCTGAGGAATGAACACAGCTCCTTAAAAACTAATGTACACAGCAAAAAGAAAGACTGGTAAATAGATAGGCTCCTCCAAACTCACCTTCAGATCAAGGAGAGGACCATCACCATCTATATGGTGAAAGTGGTTAACCCATGAAGAAATCATGTAACACTAATCCTAAATTAAAAAGAATCCCAAACAACAGTGGATAGATATCAAGAGGAGTCCACCATGAAGTAGCAGCAAAAGGAACACTTCTCACCATCATTATTACTGTGTATCAGGGCTAAGAGATGAGTATAGAGTAAAAGTCTTCCCTGAAACAATTATCCTGCTGTCCAAAGTCAGAAGGAGATTCTCCCCAAAAGGAGATGAGTTAATTCAATCTGTAGAGGTCAGCACTTCTGTTTGCTGAAACTTATGCAAGGATAAAAGAAAGGACATTCATTTAAAAGAAAGAAATGAAGATAACTTAAACCTGCTTTCTAGTGTGGTCTGGGGACTACATCTCATGAGGACACGATATGAGAAAGATATAATCAGGGAACGCTTATATATCAGGTGCAGATAAAGACAAACTCTACCACTTTCAAGAGAACCCTGAGTATAATTATAATATACCGCAAATTGTTTCTGGGAATAGGTAGCGAAAATGGACTTCTGCAATATTTTGACTGACCTATATGTTATTAAATTATGCTTTCTTTTCACTTTTTCTCCCAGAAGATCTTACTGGTTTAACACACCTGTTAGTAGTTATTACCTACAGATTTCCCTTCAAGGCATTCAGGAAAAATTATGACATTTTCTCAAAAACAATAAGGGGTCCATAGTGGATCTCATTGTTTTCATGGCAAGATAAATTAGTAAATTACTTGAGACCAAGAAAATTAATGACCCAGCCAGTCTTTAACTTGAAAATATCTAGCACTTTTAATTACAAGTGGATTATTCCCATTTTAGCCTTGCCATCTTATTGGGGGTATTTCAGCCAAAGAATTCTCTTGCATATGGATTAGGAAATCAGACTGCAAAAACTGTGAACGGGGTTGCCGAATTGCAAGTGTCGATGACATTTATGTGACTCAGAGTAGTAAGAAAGTAGATTTCCCAAATCTATTGCAATTGATACCAATCTCTATCAGATCTCAGAAAACCTTGAATTTCACTGTGCACAAAGTAAGATTAGACATTAAAGACTTGAAATTCTATGAACAGTATTAAGGTACCAAGTTCTAATTAAGGGTCATGTACAGGGTCATACTGTGTTCATTCTGGTTTAATTGATCTTGAGGGAAAAATCAGGTCATCTTTTCCACAAAAGACATTAATAATATTACAAATTATTATTTCAGCAATGTAGTTCAGGTGGGCTATCCTATTAATTCCAAATGCTTTTTTTATTTTTCATAATCAAAGCATTATAATACAACTTTAAATAGGTGGAATAGATCAGCCACTACATTAATTTGTAATTCAGAGAAGTAAAGCAAGGAGAAGCAAATTCAGTTCACCCATAGTTTCCTTTTGATTATAAAGTTTCCACCCAGCTTCATGTTTTAAAACTTGTAGGATCAAGAATGTGAGAAATGAGTAGACAAGACTAAATGATTAATTATATGTGTCATAAATGTGATTGCTACAGTGGTGGGTTGATTTGGGTTTGGCCCGGTTCTGCAAATTGGTAGTGCCAGTGGCAGGAGGCTCCTCCCACCCAACCTGGAAGCTTCTGTGCATGCGCGAGTGCATGTGCAACCGGTAGCAATGAGATTTAGAACCCATTACTGGATTGCTGTAACATTTGCACATCATTGGATTGGACTTAATATTTTCTGTGCAGCTATGTAGCTGTCTGGCATTTCTTAGGTAAACAATGTTATTTAAATACAGTCTATTAATACTATGGAGTCTGTATTCTAAAATCTAAAGTACTCTCATAAAAATAGGGCTACAGGAATAAATGTAAGATTATTATTTTTATCTGGCTCATTGTAAGTTTATCACTTAGTATTTTAGTATCTGCTTACTCAGAAATGTACATCCTTGAGCATATAATCAAGGGGATGATGAATTTGGAAAACTCATTGTACCTTTAAAATTATAGGAAATAAAAAAAGAAGGCAATGAATGAGGTCAAGATAATTCTCGGAAGTTCTGAGAAAAGAACAACTGCTATAAGACAACTGAAAGTGTTTGATTTTTTTGTCCATACTATCCCTAGAAGCTGAACCCAATCCAACAGTATTTTAACTTAAAAAAAAGTAAAGAAAATATTGGGAGCCTTTACCTACCATACATCTATTTTTAAAATTAGCTTATGTCTCATTGAATATTTCTTTTAAAATTATTTATAACTTATCATTCCTCCAAGGAATTCAGGCAATTATTGCAGACAGAAGCCCTTTTATTAAAAATTAAATCTATATGAGAAAGGTAAGTGATTCAGATAGAGGTACTGGCACTCACGAGCAAGTTCAAGAAGTAGACGAGTGTTTCCCAACCTTGGCAACTTGAAGATACTTGGACTTCAACTGCCAGAATTCCCCAGCCAGCGAATGCTGGCTGGGGAATTCTGGGAGTTGAAGTCCAAGTATCTTTAAGTTGCCAAGGTTGGGAAACACTGAAGTAGACACATTAGGGCAGGGATGTCAAACTCAATTTCATTGAGGACCATATCAGGGCTATGGTTGACTGGGGGGACCAGGTGTGCATGACTGACTGGGTGAGTGTGGTCAACTGGATGAGCATGGCCAGCTTGTTGCCACACCTCAAACTGTTGCCATGTTTTCTCTTTGCATTGGGTAGACCGAGCTGAAGTCACATTAGTCCGATGTTTCTTTTTTTCACTGAGTAGACCAGGCCAAAGCGACATGCATATACAGTGATACCTTGTCTTACAAACTTAATTGGTTCTGGGATGAGGTTCTTAAGGTGAAAAGTTTGTAAGACAAAACAATGTTTCCCTTAGGAATCAATGGAAAAGCGATTAATGCATGCAGGCCCAAAATTCACCCCTTTTGCCAGCCGAAGTGCCCGTTTTTGTGCTGCTGGGATTCCCCTGAGGTTCCCCTCCATAGGAAACCCCACCTCTGGACTTCCGTGATTTTGTGATGCTGCAGGGAAATTCCAGCAGGGGAATCCCAGCAGTGCAAAAATGAGTGCTTTGCTGGCAACGGAAGTCCGGAGGTGGGGTTTCCCAGTGGAGCATCAGTGAAATTGCAGCAGCGCAAAAGTCCTCGAAACCCCACTTCCAGACCTCTGTATTTTTGCGATGCTGCAATTTCACTGAGGCTCCCCTCGCTGGGAAACCCCACCTCCAGACTTCTGTTGCCAGCGAAGTGCCCGTTTTTGCGCTGCTGGGATTCCCTTGCTGGGATTTCTCTGCAGCATCACAAAAACACGGATGTCCAGAGGTGGGGTTTCCCATAGAGGGGAGCCTCAGGGGAATCCCAGTAGCGCAAAAACAGGTGCTTCGCTGGCAACGGGAGTCTGTAGCTGGTGCATCCCAGCAGCAGTGGTGGGTTTGTAAGGTGAAAATAGTTTGTAAGAAGAGGCAAAAAATCTTAAACCCCAGGTTTGTATCTCGAAAAGTTTGTATGATGAGGCGTTCGTAAGATGAGGTATCACTGTACTGGGCCAAAGCAACCAGCCCAGAATGGCCCCACAGTTCTGATCCAACCATATTGCGAGTCAGATGCGGTCTGCAGGCAGCTTGACACTCCTGCATTAGGGAATAAAACCACAATGCAAGGACTAGTTACATATAACTATCCTAATTTTGCTGAATAATCTCTTTGTAAGCATTCATGTTTATTTTATATCAATGTAAAAATATTAATGTTCTGTAATTCAGATTATATTATAGAGAACAGTATTGCAATGATATATTTTACTATCAAAAAGAACTATTTATTTGCCAGTTGCATTGAAAAATGAAATTTGACTGAAACCAATTACATATTTATTCAGAAAAAAACACAATTGAGTAAAATGGACTGTAAACTCAAATCATGAAGTACTGTATCAGAATCTTACCCAAGTGGAATGTTAGCAAAAGGGAGAGAAAACTTGGCAAGGAGGGAACAGATGAGCAATCAAGTAGAGGTGAATACACAAGTAATAATTGCAGCAGAAGTTTGATTCTATAATAATCTTATTTGTCATGGAAGAGGAGCATGCAATGCTCTGATGAGGCTGAGAGCTTTGCTGACAATAGTGTATTTTAGCAAAAGGATCATCTATGCCAGACAGATTTTAGTGGAATAGCCAGACTAAATGTATCCACCAAGACACTTAATATGGTGAGGAAACAGGAAAAAAAAATCTATATTGGATTGGCTACCATCCAAGTTAAAAAGGACCATGTCAGATATTAGAGTTTTTGGACATCTGTTGAAAAGTGATCAATGGAACTCAGGAGAAATAGACAACCAGAACCTAACTCTGTAGATTATTATTATTATTATTATTATTATTATTATTATTATTATTATTATTATTATGTCAATACAACACAGCAAACGAGATCACTATGCTGGATTTCGTATTTCATCACCAGTCGGGCGCTTTAAAGCACCTAAGACTGCCTGATGTAGCGGCGAATTATGTTTGCCAATCCCAGTAAAGCAGCCTTTTGCAATTGACAGATGGAGATTTTGTCAATTCCAATGGTTTTCAAATGTCCGCTTAAATCCTTTGGCGCTGCGCCTAGTGTGCCAAGTACCACTGGGACCACTTTCACTGGCTTATGCCAGAGTCGTTGCAGCTCGATTTTTAGATCTTCGTATTTCACTAATTTCTCTAGCTGCTTCTCCTCAATTCTGCTGTTCCTTGGGATTGTGATGTCGATAATCCATACTTTCTTTTTCTCCACAGTCAGGATGTCTGGTGTGTTATGCTTCAGAATTCAGTCAGTCTGAATTTATTATCGGTCAGTCTGAAATATTATTATTATTATTATTATTATTATTATTATTATTATTATTATTATTATTATTATTAATAATAATTAGATTTGTATGCCACCCCTCTCCGGAGACTTGGAGCATCTTACAGCAAGTAACAATACAAATCCAAAAATTAAAACAGATTTAAGACCCTTAATATAAAAAACAATCATACATCTCATACAGACCATACATAAAGCAGAACAGCCCAGGGGAATCAATTTCCCCATGCCTGATTATTTGAAGAACAACAACTATAGATCCAACAAGGAAGATCACACATGGAATACTGCATCCACTTTTGGTTGCCAAGATGTAAAAAATAATGTTGAAACTTCAGAAAAGTACAGAGAAGAGTAACAAAGATTAGGGGACTGGAGGTTAAAACATATAAAAAAAGGTTGCTGGGATTGGGTGTGTCTAGTTTAATGAAAAGAAGGGCTAGGCATAACATGATAGTAGTGTTCCAATATCTCAGGTGTTGTCACAAAGAAGAGGGAGTCAAGCTGTTCTCCAAAGCACATGAATCAGGAAAAGAAAACAATGGTTGGAAAGTAACCAAGGAGAGAAGCAACTTCGAACCAAAGAGAAATTTCCTAACAGTTGGAACAATTCATCAGTGGAACAACTTGCCTCCAGAAGTTGTGAATGCTCCAACACTGGAATTTTTAAAGAAGAGTTTGGACAACCATTTGTCTGAAATGGTACAGGAGTTCTTGCCTGAGCAGATGATTGGACTACAAGACCTCCAAGGTCCCTTCTAACACTGTTATTCTGTTATTGTATTAAGTATACTGTCTTTGAAAATCACACCATTGTGGCTTGCTATTAAAATAAGCAGGTTAAAATTTTGAGTCATTTCTAAATACAGACTGATAAACATATCAGTTATAACTGTGGTTTAAAAGATGATAATAATAATAATATAAGATCACAAAGTACCAAGTGTTGCGAGTGGTCTACAACTGTGTCAGTTAGTGACAGATTCTGAGGAGGACGAACTGGGCCCATCTTGGTACCCTAGGCCAGTGTTCTTACCAGCTGAATCAGAGAGTGAGAGCAAGGGAGAAACCTGAGGAACTTCCAGAGACTGTAGAAACCCCAATGATGTCTGAGTGAGAGGAGGAGGGAGACATGGCAGAAATATCTTTATGGGAAAAAATTCAGAAAGTGAGTCTATGAAAGAAAATCTAGTCAGTATAGCTCTAGGAAACAGTTGACCATACCCCAATCTGTATATAAAAGAGAGTTTCTTGGTAAAGAAATCTGCAGAGGCAGCAAAATTATGCACAGAACCGCTGGTGCGCCTGTGTTTCGGCATGCATAGAAGCAAACAAACCTTGCCGAAACACGGGCACACCTGCGGTTCTGTGCGCTATTTTGCTGCATCTCCACAGGTGAAGCAGCAAAATCATGCTGGGCCCAAAAGAACATATGAGTCATGGCGGTGAGCGCAATTTAGCGCTCGTAGTTCCAGCTCGTAGCCCTCTGCTGGATCCGCACATATATTACATTGATCTATTATGACATCCAAGCTTCTTGGGAACGACTTGATACATATGAAGATTAACACCAGGTAAAGAACTATCAGTTATGGCTGCACATTGGTGTGAACAGATTATAATAATAAAATCATCTCTCTTTCTTATCCATGTGGAAGTTGTAGCATTTCTGCAATTAAACCAACCAACCAACCAAGCAAACAACCCATCAACTGTTACATGGAAAACATTTAGGGAAAAAAGTGAAACAACTGCAGTTCGTGATTGGGCTAATCTTGAAAGATAAAGGAACTTTTAATAGGCTAATACTTCCCTGTTACAAATAGCTATAAGTTTAACACTTTATGCTTAATGGATAATCTTGGGAATTATTTCTAGGAGCTACCAAGAATGCTATTAGTATGCTAATCAGCATTGCAGAGTAAATTGGTTATAAAATTGGGACAGACAAGAAAAATCCAATGTCAGGCAGCCTTTTCTAGAAATTATAATATTAGGTCTGCTTTCCCATTGTAGCTTGTTTGCATTCGAACTGACAATTGGCACTGCATAGCTATTAAACTCACAAGGGGCTGTGTAGCTAAATTATTATATCAGTCTAGAAGCACTTAAGAATAAGATATAATGGCAACTCTTTAATATAGAGCTGGAAAAAAAATGTGCTGGGAAATGAAGAAAACAAAAAAACCATGAACCATGAACCAACCATGAATATTTCACTTAATTTCAAGTCTTATATTTTTCATCCTGTAATTGGTATGTAGAACATTGTTATTCTGAGAATATGAAGAAGAAAAGAAATACAATAAAGTCTTTCCATTTATTTGTTTCACAATTTCAAGGTTCTTACCTTGGGTAATCATAGACACAATTGATGTAAGTTGTTTATAATGGATCAATCAGTGCAGATCAAATAAATATTGTCCACTAAATGTATTTTCCCTCTGTTACCCACTGTTTTGATAGCAGTGCAAGAAATCTAAATTGTAAGAAAAATGGTCCAAAATCCCAATTACATTGGCAGTGTAACAAGTTACATTTCCATTTTATAGCATTTATATTGTCTTGCCACAAATATAATGCACAAAGCAACTCAAGGAGATTTTAATGAAAACTGCCTAAGTGAGCGACCAAGTGCCTTGCAAGGAAACATGGCAGAAGAGAGCCAATTAAACCTAATCAACTTTATGTAGCAAATAAGAATGGTAACTGTAGGAAGAGACATCAAGCAGAGAGGGATTTTGGCCTGAAAGGTAATGGCAATAAAGGGGAGCTTTTCAGGTTTTTGGAAAATAAGGTTCTGTATTCTAACCCACATAATGCTGTATTTCTAATCTTCATAAAGACAGCATGGCTGTCCCTTTCATTTCCAATGTACTGCCATGCAATGATGATTTCTTTCAATGTAATTGTGGTTCCACAGTGATCCGTTAAGGGAGACTATGCAATATCTGTTACATTTATAATCCATTCAAGTGGCCTACCAAACTCCAATTATGTAGTAAAAGGTGAAAAGGTTACATATTTTATCTTTCCCCTTCAGAGTAGAAGCATGTTCAAGTATTCCAATGCTGCAGTAGCTGTAACACCAAATCACATAGACCATGTCAGGTTCCTTTAAAAAAAAGAAAAGAAAAAAGAAGAAGAAAAGAAATTCTTATCACATGTACATCACAACTCTGGAAGAGTACAGAATGAGAAATAAGAAATGCAATGAAAATTATCCACCCACTTCAGGTTGACCAAATCTTATTAGAGCTGAAGAAAAGAAAGTGAAAGCAACATTCTTCTACCTGCAAATCCTTGTTCATACTCAGGTCAGAAGGAGAGAATAATGCAAAATGATTCTATGAAGAATCTCCCCACTGGAGGTAGGAGGGAGGGAAGGAGGGAGGAAGGAAGGAAGGAAGGTAGGAAGGAAGGAGGAAGGGAAATGAATTATATAACAAGAAACTATAGAATACTGTGAAATAAAACTATAGTTCTTTTATTGTCGATGCTATTATTTTTTTGTTGATATTTATTAAAATTATTCTAGACAAATCCTTATCTCAGGGACCTTATCTCATCTTTATTTCTCAATTTTTTAATTCAATTGAGTCCAATTACTGAAGATGCTATGAAAAGTCTTGCTATTAAACTACAGGATATCATTATATCTTGGTATGATATAATGATATCCTGGGCAACTGTCTTTGTTTAGCCTTTAAAAAAAATAAAAATAAAATCTTGCTTCTCATCAGTCACAATTTCTAAATCTGCAGAATTTGCATTTGCTTGCTCCAATGTTTAAACTAATAATGTTTTAAAAATTTGAAACTAAAATTATAGGCCAGCTTCACATTACTTTCTTATTAGAAGCGATGGAAAATATTTGTAGCTCAGGTGGATGTTAGTGATGGTTTGTTCTTCAAGTTCTGCCTTGTTGGCTGAAGAGAATGGAAACAAGACACATCAATCCAAGGTCCACTAAGGACTTTACCTAGCCAGGTGATGAAACATTCAGAAACTAAACAAACTCTGAGAACAAACCATCACAACCATTTACTTTACTTTTTATTTTATTTTATGTACGCTGAGAGCATATGCACCAAGACAAATTCCTTGTTTGTCCAATCACACTTGGCCAATAAAATTCTATTCTATTCTATTCTATTCCTATCTTGCATTCAAGAGAAATTCTGAATTGACATCTTTCAGAAAGGTAAGATTTGGCTAGATGTTTTCATGTGTTTTTTCTTTGAAATGCAACACCCTCCTTTTTTTATGCCATGTCTTCTTAGGCTTAGGAAAGGTTTAGGAAGAAAAACTGCTTCAAGACTTTTGTTCCAGTAAAATGGCCCCACGCTCCTATTTATTTAGATTGCACTAAAACCTCAGCATAAATATTTAACTTGCTAGTATACAAAGCTGATATAAAAACAACTCAAATGTGTAAAAATTGGCCTCAAGTCAATACTGAACATTACTTTGTTCATCCTAAACAGTTGATCATTTAAATACATATTTTGACAGCCATGTGGGATTTCTAAATGTCCATTTCAAACCAGCATTTAAAAAAAGGTACTGAAATATTGTGTTCACGTGAATATAAAAGGGAAATCCAGATGTCAATGATGGAAAAGGTTTCAGGCAATTTCCCCCAATCCCTTACATGCATTCAGTATCTGCTCAGGTGGATGGAGAACTTCTGAAGCAGAACAGTGATGATCTGTGGCAGGAGTCACACCAGAAGGGGAGAATTGCTTCTTGTTCTGTCAGTCAAAATTGTTCTCATTAATAGAGCATATAATTTCCTATATCTAATATGGTTGTATAATGTTCTTCATGTAAAGGTTGCAAGGTCAATAACAACTTGGAATTGTTGGACTTATTCAATTTACATTTTCAAGTATATGTACAGTACTTAATGCAAAAGATATCACATCTAAATAGATACATAGTAGATGTGAAAATGAGTTTTCAACAGATGTCTTAGTTAGCTGCCTCTTTGTTTCAGTGTTGCTTTCATTGAGTACATATACATTTGGATTTAATTGGATAGAGAAACATCTGTTGCTGCCTAGGATTGAACTTGCAACCTTCCTAGTGGGGTGGCGGTGAATGTCTCCATCTTTAGGCCACCAGGCCACTCATTCTTCTCTTACCAATACTTGTTACTAATTTGCTTTTTCTTCCCTGTCTCTCTACTCCATTATAATCTTCAGTGTAGTTTTAGTCTCTATTCTGTAGACTTTCTAATTGAGACTTCACTGACATATAATGTAAGAATCTTACTACTTAAGCAAACTATTTAAAATTCACTGGCAAAATGACAAGGCCATAGATTAATGACAAGAACATTCAAGAAACTGAGACAGAATGTGAAAAATAGGCTTTAGCTCCAAGTGGATATTATTAATAGCAGAAGAGTTTATCACTATGGATGCCCTTTAAACTGTTCCATTGAATTCTGTCTTCATCTTATTCCAGATGAGATCATAAATGAGTATTTATTGGGAGCAATTTTGTTGCTGTCCAACTCTTAGATTTGGCAATTGTTTTACTTTTAGAAGCAATTAAGAAGACCAATGTGTTAGATATGCATAACAAACATGTGTTCTTTTCTTCTAAGGGTTTTTAACAAGGGTATCTCCTATATTAATAACTTAATTATAGATATTCTCTTAAATATAAGACATTATTGAAAAGTGATTTTGTTTTACAAAGTTGGATAGTGCTTTTTCTGCCTCTTTTCTCAAAAGTTCAGTTTTCCACAAACTTGGATCTTACATCTTATCTATGAATTTAATCACCTTTTTAAGAGACTTGCTAAAACATAATGCCACCCCACTTTCCTAAAATAGATTTTTTTAAAGGCTCTATTGAAGCTGATACAACACTACCAGTTTAAACAATCTGGAAAAAGTAGCCAAAGTCTGCAGTTGTTCAGAGTATATAATGACTGAACTGTTTAAGTACCCTGGGGGAGGCAAGTGCTCCAGATCTCATTAAAATTTGAAGTGGGTTCCTTAATTCCCTAAAGACCTTTATAACAAGGAAGCAAAAAAAAAAGTTGAGAAAGAGAAGATAATAACTGCAAGCCATGGAAGTAGAAAATAACATACTAGAACACCTTGTCAGAAGTGGAGATCAAGTCAGGAGCATTCAGTATGATTACATTGTAACCCCATTTGTTCTAAAGAGCTGCAAAAGGTGCACTGAGGCAGGTTGTTCGTTTCGTCAATGATGGGGACTTGCTAGGCCATTAAATGATGTCACTACATGCTGGTTGATAGAGTGGGAAGTGTTCTCTTTACCAACTGCTTTGGTATAATCAGTGAGTCACCCTCAAGTTGAACATGTCCTTCTGGGATCACAGATTGAAGTTCAAATAAAGGTGAAGCTAATCTAATATTGGATGACATCTAAATGGCATTATTTTGACTCTGACGTAAACTTTAGGTAAGGTAAAAAAGAGGGGAAGGGAGCAGGGAAAGAGGGGAAAAGAAAGGCATACAGACTACAAAGATAAGAATTTATTAAAGGGAAATTTATTTTTTCACAATCCATTGGCATTTTTTGTAGAGTATTTTATATGGTGGGATGAACAATAACAAATAGAGTCCACAGACTAAGAAAACAAAAATTGTCCTTGCTTGAAATTTCATGGTAACAATCAAGAACAGCTGGAAAAAAAGATGAGGAAAAACAATAGATAAATCATACTAATTCAGAAAATAGCAGCGGATGTTCTGTGTTGTTTGATGTTATTTATGAAATGATGGAGAGTTGCTTGAAATCCCAATCTCTTGATTGCCTTTCCCCTCTCTTTTCTTTATTTTTTGCCCTGTGCATTTCCTCTCTAAGGAATCAAACTTTTGCTATATATATTAATATAGGATAATATTTTATTCTTATACCAGACCTTTTTACTATAACCCTCTGCACAGGAACTTGAGAGTTGTTGTAAACTACAGGCAGAAATAAATAAATAAATAAATAAATAAACAAATAAGATAAGATAAGATAAGATAAGATAAGATAAAATAAAATAAAATAAAATAAAATAAAATAAAATAAAATAAAATAAAATAAAATAAAATAAAATAAAATAAAATAAAATAAAATAAAATAAAATAAAATAAAATAAAATAAAATAAAATAAAATAAATAGTAAACTTCCAGGAGGTCTAGTGAAGAGTCCAAATATTATCCTACCTTACCTTGAAAAACTGATTATATACAGTATACACACATACTCACTAAAGGAGGGAGCAGGAGAGATAATATGATTTATAATATTTAGGTATTAAAATGTAGGGCAATTAATCAGATGGTCTAGGGGACACTCAAAACCTTTCGAGAACATGACTGTGCAGTTAATGAAGAGCTTTAAATGATCGCAGAGTCCAAGACAGTATATTTATGGCACTACATAAATCACAATAGCAGACGTGGTACTTTTGCTGTGCCCTAATCTATGCAGGAGAGAGAAGCTTCCAAGTCTTCATTTCATTCCATCTTTGCAACCAATTACTTGCAACCTTTCACTTAGAGTAATTACAATTCCAAATGAATTGCTTGATCAAAGAAAATCTCTAGAGTTAAGTTTTGATTTCAGCATAGCATTCCACTTTTATTGGCCAGAATTGTTTGTTTGGTCTGATGCTTCCTAAATGCTGAATGAATTGATTGGCTTGATTGTGAGTGATGTTTTCATCTCTACAACATTTTATTTCCTATGGGAAGGGATAGAAATGCAATATAAGTACTGGAAATCTAATGCAGTGCAGCTTTGGAAGCATTTTGTCTTTAATCAGCAGGTTAAATATTTTAAAATACATTAATACTTTTAAAATAAATTATTATTTTGATCAGATTTAAATTCTGCCTCAATTATAAATAGACTCTTGAGTGCTCACACATTAAGTGCAATAATAGTGTTATAAATGGAAAATACAAGTAAAGATAGAGCCCAAAATATTAATAACATGACAAAAGATATTTTAGAGAATAAACTGGGAAGATCAAGACACCTTTGCTAAGAGCATAGACTAGATTTCCCAACAGAATGCATTTCATAGATTAGGAACCTCATTCCTTAGCTTGGGAGTAAGAGAAAAGGAGTCTGGAAAAGTGAAAACTTTCCTGCCTGCTTGAGTGTCCAAATAAGTCAGAACCTGAAATGGTATCCCACTGGTGTTGTCACAATGATGTCACGGATCTAGTTTGGTTGGGGGGGGGGATATTTCCCCAGCATTTTTTTCTTCTGCACATGCACAGAAGCTGAGTTTCTGGCACTCTGTGTGCAGTTGCTGTTCTGCCGGCGTGTTTCAACCGCCCGTAATTACAGGGTAATTAATCCAGGAAGACACACACCACAGGATAAAAGGAAAACCCAAAAGTCTTTATAAACAGAAAAACAGAAACAGCTCCCTTTTTAAATGTCAAAGGGATTTTCTGGTACACCCAAGGCACAGGTGAAATGCAATCCAATTGCTCACCCAATAACTGGGAAATTGAGTCCAATTCTAAAGTCCAGAGAGTCCACACACACAATCCTGAACAGCAAAAAACCACGATCTTGATGAAATGATGAATCAGAGGCTAACACACCAGGCTGCACTTTTATCTGTAGCACTAATTACAGCAGACCCACCCAACCACAGGTGACCTCATTTTCTCTTGTAATAATCCTTCAGTTGTTGTCTCCTATGCATCACTCTACGCATGCGTGGATGTGTCATTAATTCTTGTTCAGAATCCAGGGATGATACAGATGATTGATTGCCTCCTGGGCTGTCTGCAAACTCCCCTCTTCCCTGTCATTCACGCTTCCTTGGTCAGAGGAGACAGATTCTAATAGAAGCAAAACAGGCCTGCGGCATGTGGATGTCTCCCCCACATCCACCTCCACATTGCTTGGGGCAGAAGCTGGGCCAGAGCTAACCACAACAAATTGCTATCTTGTTTTCAGCTTTTTTAAAAAAAAAATGGGGATTTTTTGCCACTATGCCACATGGCATTGATTATTATCTATTTGGTTTTTATATATCTGGCATTGGTTAAGGGCAGCCCCTCTTAGATAACCCACCATAATCAAGCTGACCATTAAAACATGGATAACAATTGAAGAACAAGCTGTAATTTTATTTTTATTTATTTTATTTTTATTAGATTTGTATGCCGCCCCTCTCCGTAGACTCGGGGCAAACGTATTCTTTGCTGTTACTATTGTGCAAACGTATTCTTTGCTGTTACTCTCAGCAGCTTCTTGAACAAGGAACCACCAACATCCTCACCTACACCCCACCAACCTTATCTTTTAGGAAGAACGAAGTCCTGTTCAGAGCAAACTGAACCCCAACCTTATTCAACAGCCTGTCAAATCAGCCAACTTCAGCACCTCTGATTAATATTCTGCTGACATCCTGACATCGAAGGACAAGCAGGTGTGGCAGGGGAGCTAAGGAATGTGAGTTAGAGTCAAGCTGAGCATGGAAGAAAAGAGCCAAGAGGGAGTGGGGAAATGATAAGGATGAGAATGCAACAATCAGCCTGAGAATAAGTGGATGGACTGCCCACCATCAAAAGGTTACAAATACATCCAAACGCCTTGCTATTGAAACTGGTGGCTGGCTCAAGAGGTGAGGGGTGGACCAAAAGGGGAGTAAATATTTGTTGCTTTTCATGGGGATTTCTCAGATTGTGCCTTACTTACCTTGCAACCATTCTACTTTATTAAAAGTACCTTTTGCTTCAACCAAATGGAGTCTAGGCTCATTCTTTTCTAGGGATAGATTTGGAGCCAGACTCCTTTAGAATAATAAGATCCTTGGTTCACCTGATGAGAAGAGACCACTTTGGAAAATTATTTCTTTATTTCTTTATTTCTTTATTCATTCATTCAATACTATTATTATTATTATTATTATTATTATTATTATTATTATTATTATTGTTGTTGTTGTTGTTGTTGTTATTGTTATTGTTATTGTTGTTTTGTTATTATTATCATTATCATTATCATTATCATTATCATTATCATTATCATTATCATTATCATTATCATTATCATTATCATTATCATTATCATTATCATTATCATTATCATTATCATTATCATTATCATTATCATTATTCCCTTCTCCTGAGACTCAAATTATAGAGTGCACAGTGATCAGCTAGCTTTTGTGTGCAACTTTATTTTTAAGAGTGTTAAAATATTCATGAACTGGGAGAGCCATGTTAACAAGGTCAGCCAATGAATAGGCATAGCAACTAAGTCAGCCAATGGGAGCTAAACATCTCTGAGTCTGTGCAGAGAATTGAAACTGAAAACTTAAGCTTAAGGCTGGGGATGGTTCAATTCACTTTGTACTCAGTCCACTCTGTACTCTTCAGTCCATTCTGTACTCTCTGAACTAGAAGCTGTTTGTATTTTATTTTTAATTGTTGCTACATTGAAGAACTCTGCTAATGGTATTGTAAATATATATAATATATTATTAAGTTTATAAAGAAGTTTATGAATCTAGCTGCATCAGTTATCTGTGTGTGCTTTTGGTTTTGATTTTTGCAACAAACTCTAATAAAGAGGGCTTTATAATTCAGGATAAAGCAACGGTAACTGTAATGAACATCACTTTCACTACTCCCCTTATTCCCTTACATCTCTATGTTAGGATTAGGAATTATTTGCTTCTGAGTGTGTATCTTGGGCAATATTATTCAGTTGTGCTTATAAACTGGAAAAATGTTGCATTAATGCATTGCATACTTGCTAATACTCTGGTAAATGTTTATTTGGCACTGTGCTTATATTGTTATGCATAAGCGCCTAGAATTAAAATAATAATTTCGAGTTGATTTCATGCTTCGGTAACTTAATGGTCTCTGATGTTTTTAGTGGAATGAATATCTATCTATATATCTATCTATACACATGCACACACAAACACATGCGTGAGAGAGAGAGAGAAAGAGAGAGAGCACGAGAGGGCGGGAGGGAGAGAGATAGAGAGAGAGAAAGGGAGAGGAAGGGAGGGAGAACGAGAGGGAGAGATAAAAAGAGAAAAAGAAAAATACATAAAGAAGGGGGAAAGTTTCCAATAAATTAGTGACCAAAGTCCAGATGAAATTGAAAAGAAAATTGGAAATAGGACTTTTAGAAGCTTTTACCATCATATTTTTTTCTGGTTAATTTGAAACCATCATATTCATAATAATCAATGATGTACAAAGGACAATTTTCTGCTTGTTTCTACATTAACCTGACACCCCCAGTTTTCATTTTAAATGCAGTCAAATGTAATTAAAAACAGCTTGAGGCTTGATTAAAATGTCATATTTTATAAATTGGTGATAGTCACTGTTCCTTTTTCTAATCTTACAACCATGGGCTCAAGTTGATCTTGCTTTCCATCGACCCTTCCCCTCCATTCCCACCTCCATTATTTTATTGAAATATAGTGATATTTTTCTTCCTTTTGTCACTGGACAATGACTGCTTGGCAATGGGAGGGAGAGGGGTGCCTTTGGGCTTTTCTGCTTATTTGTCTGGATCAAAGAAACCTTCCAAATATTGAGTGTTTTTTCTTAAGAACACCTTTCTCTCCCCCAGGAGTGCTTCTGTGAAGTTGTGAACTGATGACTCACTGCCAGTGACTCTGAAGCACCATCAATAAAAGACTTCAGCTTCATTTGCAGAAGGAGAATCATGATTATACAAGGCAGACAAAGATGTTTAACATAAGCAAATATTGTTCCTGCAGTTGCTCTCATCAGTGCTGTTTACTACTCTGTTTTCACCGTCCTCTCCATCTGATTTTATTGAGGATTCAGGCTATAGTTGTAAAATGAGTTTTCATTTCCCCCCCAAAAAGGAATAAGAACAGCATGATGATAATATCGCCGGCTGACTTACCGGCCCCACGGCGCTTTTGCTGAAGGGCCGGGCAGACTCTGACCCTTCCGATGGCGGCCGCCATCTTGTTTTCGGCCGAAATCTTGCGAGGCGAGATTTCGGCCGAGAATGCCCAGCCCACGTGGCTGGGCATGACGTTGGGTCCGGGCGGGGCCTGCTGGCCCTATTTAAGGGGCAGCAGGCCGGGAAGAAAGCCTTTTCGCCCGGACCTATGCTGAAGAGCAGACACTCGGCTGAGTGCTGCTCTGACGCAATTTTAGGTTGCCCTCGTGTTGCGGCCGCCATTTTGTGGCCGACCGAGGGAGCAAAAAGTTTTTTCTTGGATCTTCACCGAAGCTGACGTTGGAGGCTCCAATCCTCAGGACCTGTGGAGCTTGCTTTCAGAGGATCCCCCTCGGGCCCGAGGGGGACTGGTAACCTCCTCCCGGCCGGGAGGAGGGCGCGGTGGGGGCGTTTGGTTCTGGGGTCCCCGGTCTTGGGCTGGTGGGAGGCCGGATTGCAGGCCTTTAAGGCCTACCCGTGAGGGGAGGCTTTCTCTTTAGCGCCTGAGGGAAGGGGCCTGGGGGTAGCAGGGGCTTCTCCCCTTTCCAGTACTTGGCCCTAGGTAGGGCCCAGTGGCGGGGGACCTTTGCTTGCCACTCAGTCGTGGAGAGTTAGATCCTAGGTAGTTTGGGTTGCTCCCTGCATACTAGAGAGAAGTTGGGATGGCTCCAAAAAAGAGGCCTGCCACTGCCCCTACGGCTCCGCCGGCTGCGCGCCCCAGGAGGGCCCTTAGGCCTTCTGCCCGGGCTCGGGCCAGTAGGGAGGGGCCTGCGGGGCTGGTCCCCGAGCAAGGGGGAGTGGTTTCGTTGCCTCCTGCCCCTCAACCTGTTCTTTCTCCTGCCATGTCTTGGGCCAGGGTGTTGGAGAGGCTCGACGAGCTCGAGCAGTGGAGAAGCGGTGCGGGCTCCGGAGGGTCCCTGGATCAAGTTCCTGCGGCGTTGGGGAGAGATCCTGCGGCGGCCCAGGCTGGGCAGATGGCTCCGGTTGGACGACAGGCCCCGGCGGGGCCGATGGCGGCTTTCCCGGGCCCCGCAACAATGGGCCCCCCGTGGATGTCATCAACCCCGTACGGGGCAGGTGAGGCTGCACCACACACTACACCGCTGTCCTTTCTTCCTTCTCCCACCCCGGGTTTTCCCCCGGCGGGGGTTGGGAGCGGGTCCAGTTTTTTGGGGTCCTCCACGGGCACCTGCGGGCAGGTCTGGGCACAGCCGGTTCCTCCTTCGGGGCCGCCGGCGGCCGGCCCTGCTCCGCTGCCCGGGACAGGTCCTACGGGGATACCTGCGGTGCCTGGGGCAGGGGGGTGGGTCCCCCCGGCCCCTGCTGTCATGCCCCCGCTCCCTGTCTTGCCCTACCCCCACGGTGCGGGAGTTTTTGGTGTGGCGGCCAACTCGGTATGGGACCCGTTCGCTTGCATTAAAGCAGGGGCTATCCCGTGCGGGTTGCCGTCCACCCCTTTAGGATGCCACCTTCACCCTTCGGTGAAGGAGGCTATATGGCGGGGGGAATACGTGGATCTTTTTTCGCTTTTGAACCGAGAGGTTCCTAAGCAGGAGAAAGAGATTGTCCCGGGGGAGAAAATGAAGAAGACCAAAGTAACGAAATGCTTCAGCTCCTGGCTGTATGCTTTTCTTACTTATGGGTCTGTGGTGATTCAAAGGCAGCTGGCTATGGCCTCTGCCATGTTCAAGTATATAGATTTGATTGCTAGGGCCCACTTCGAATATAAGGGCACCATATGGCGCCATTATGATAAGGGTTTCCGTATGAGGATGGCGGTAGAGCCTAACTTGCCATGGGATATGGTGGTTCCGGACCTGTGGTTCCGGGCCACGCATATGTCTGGAAAGGAGGGGTGTGAGCGTACGGATAGTGGGCATTTCATGGAGGAGGAGCCTGGCGCGGCTTCACCAGCCAAGGCGACTCCTGGTGTGGCTGGCAAGGGGGCCTCGCCCGCTTGTCATGAGTTTGCTGCAAAAGGGGCGTGTTTTCGTCCCTTTTGTAAGTACAAGCATGCCTGCGGGAATTGTGGGGGGTCCCATGCAGCTTCAGTCTGTCCCCGCCCCAAGAAAGGGGCGGAGAAGAAGGGCGGGGGTCCAGGAAAGCCTCCCCCACCAGCTGGGGGAAAAGGGGCCCAGCCCAATTAATGTGTCTGTGCTCGAGGGTTGGTTGGTCGACTACCACCCTCGCCCGAGAGCCGAGCTGCTCTTGAGGGGCTTCTCCGAGGGATTTAGGATCCCTTATGTGGGTGTTAGGAAGGCTTTCATGTCGGACAACCTCAGGTCGGTTGTCGGACATGAGGACATTGTTCGGGCTAAGATTCGAAAGGAGGTTGCCGAGGGCAGGATCCTTGGGCCTTTCCCGGAGCCGCCCTTTTCGAATCTTAGAGTGTCCCCCCTGGGGGTGGTCCCCAAAAAGGCGAGTGGTGAATTTCGGTTGATTCACCATTTGTCTTTTCCAAAAGGGGAGTCAGTGAATGACTTCATTCCTGACGAGCTTTGTTCAGTCCGGTACGCATCCTTTGATGCGGCCGTGGCCATGGTTAGGGAGTGTGGGGTTGGAGCCCTTATGGGTAAATGCGACATTAAGTCGGCATTCCGGCTCCTCCCCATTCACCCAGGCGACTTCGAGCTTCTGGGCTTCCATTTCGAAGGTGGGTTTTATGTGGACAGGGCATTGCCTATGGGCTGTTCTGTTTCCTGCTCCCTTTTTGAGAGCTTTAGTACCTTCCTGGAGTGGGTGCTCAGGAGGCGTAGTGGCCTGGGTTCGGTCGTTCATTACCTTGATGATTTCTTGATGGCCGGGCCTGCGCAATCGGAGCAATGCTTTGCTTTGATGCGGGACTTCGAAGCCCTTTGTGCTCAATTGGGGGTGCCTTTAGGCCCCGAGAAGACCGAAGGCCCTGCCACCAGGATTACCTTCCTCGGTATTGAATTGGATTCAGAGGAGCAATCTTCCAGATTGCCCCTGGACAAGTTGATAAAAATTAGGACCAAGCTTGAGGCGGTCTTGGGCTGCAGGAAGGTTACTCTTCGGCAGCTCCAGGAGTTGGCCGGGATCCTTAATTTCGCCTGTCGGGTAGTGGTGCCTGGTAGGGCTTTTTCTCGCCGGTTGTATGATGCGATGAAGGGGCTACGTTTGCCCCACCATCGTACCCGCTTATGCGCCGGGGTCAGGGCTGACCTCTGCGTGTGGCGGGAGTTTTTGGAACATTTTAACGGGTTGTCTTTTTGGCGGCAGGAGCTTCTTTTGGAAGCGGAGCTGCAGCTGTGTTCCGACGCCGCGGGGACTTGCGGTTTCGGGGTAGTGTTAGGTGACCAGTGGTGCTGGTCGGCATGGCCTCCGGAATGGAGTGCCTGTTCCTTGGTTAAGGACTTGACCTTTTTGGAGCTTTTCCCCTTGGTAGTGGCCTTGGAGCTCTGGGGAGAGCAGTTTAGGGACAAGACTGTGCATTTTTGGTGTGACAATCTAGCGGTTGTCCATGTTGTGAATGCCCTGTCCTCTAGGAGTGACAGGGTGATGCGGCTTGTCCGCCATTTTGTGCACAGGTCCTTGTCTCTGAACGCCTTGTTTTTGGCTAGGCACGTCCCGGGGCTAGATAACGGGGTGGCTGACGCCTTGTCCCGTGGTCAGTTGTCCAGGTTTCGGACCCTGGCCCCGTGGGCCCGAGAGTCGCCAGAGGTGTTTCCAGCCCACCTGTGGGGCCTGGGCGGGCTCCTGAGAGCTGGAGGGACGAGGCCTCCAGGGCGATCGCCTTATCTGTAGCTCCTGGCACCCTGCGAGCTTACCAGCGTGCAGGTAAGGAGTTTTGGGGATTTCAGGCAGGGTAGGGGTTACCCCCATAGCTGGCCTGTCCCGGTGGAGCACCTAGCTGAATTCTGTGTCCTGCTGAAGGGGCGTGGCCTTTCAGTCAGGACTATCAGGTCTAGGTTAGCCGGCCTCGCCTTTCTGTCCAAGGCGGGGGGTTTTTGTGATTTTTCAGGTGATTTTCGCATCCGGAGGATGCTGGAAGGCTGGGTGCGGGAGCGACAGGGGTTTCCTTCTGACGCTCGTCAGGCCCTGACGGTTCAGCAGCTGTATTTGATTAATCTAACATTTGACAGTCTGTGCGCCTCTCAGTACGAGGCCCGTCTTTTTAGGGCAGCGACTTGTGTTATGTTTTTTGGGGCCCTTAGGGTCAGCGAGGCAATGGCCTCCTCGCAGTCTGACTTGTCGCTCCGCGCTTTCCAGCTCACTGATCTGACCTTTAGACAGGGGGGTGTCTCCCTTTTGGTGAGACACTCCAAGACAGATCAGTTACACAGAGGGGTTAGACTTGAACTTAGCGCAGCCACCGATCAGTCTGTTTGCCCGGTGGCTGCTTTGCAGCGTTTTTGTGGCTTGCGGGGGTCAGGACGTGGGTGCCTTTTTGTACACCAGGATGGCACCCCCCTGACCCGGTATCAATTCTGGGTGATAGTGTCTAAGGCTATGTCTCAGGTAGGCATGGATCCCGCCGGCTACGGAACGCATTCGTTCCGTATCGGCGCCGCCACTAGCGCGGCACTTTCTGGTTTCCCGGCCCAACGGATTCAGGAGATCGGCCGCTGGCGGTCAGCGGCATATTTGGGTTATGTTAGGCCCGCTGAGGATTCTGGGCAGGGTTTAGGCTAGGTAACCTCTCTGTGTGTGTCCTCTTCCAGGTTCCCAGTCCAGGCAGAAACCGACGGCGCTGCTGTGTGGCCACAGCATGGTCTTCTGGGCCGGCCGCTCAGCAGCCAGAAGCGCCATTGGGACCCAGCTGTCGTTGGGACGGTGGGTCAATGTTGTTTGGATGGGCCGGAGGGGTATGCGGTGGGAGGGGCTCCTACCGACGTTGCTGGGTACTCAGCATCTCAGGGCGGTACCTGGCGCTGCTGGGCGGGCGGCTACCCAGGGTCGCGCCCAGATGGGACTGGGTGGTCGGCAACCCATAGCCGCACCCAGATGGCTGGTCTTGCACCTCGGTGGCAATGACCTGTGCCTGCTTGGTGGTCTTCCATTGATCATCCAGGCGCGCGAAGACCTGCGGTGGCTTCGCACGGTATGGCCCACCACGCAAGTGGTGTGGTCAGAGATCCTCCCAAGGATCGTTTGGAGGGACGCCATTTCCCTTAGGGCCATACACCGGGTCAGGCGTAGGGTGAATAAGGCCGTGGGAAAAACAGTCAAAGAATTAGGTGGGGTTGTAGTGGCCCATCCCCTTATCACCGTAGATCGGCCGTGGCTTTACCGGGCCGATGGCGTTCACCTGTCAGAGCAGGGGAACGCCATTTTCTTACAGGACCTGCAGCGGTCTCTGCGTGAGCTGGCGCAGATAGAGGGGGGAGTCGGGGGGCCAAGATAGAGATCTGACCCCCGCTCCGTGGCAGGTTAGGGGCGGAAATCTGGGTGGTGGTTCAGCAACTGCGCGTTCTCCCTTGGGCATCTTTGGGGATGATTGACAGGTTCTCTCCAAGCCCATGGTGGGTGCTACCTGCGCACTTGGGGGGAACCTGTCTTTGGGTCCCGCTATTGAAGTCCTAGGGTAGGGGTGAGCCGGCGGGACCCCCCTCATGCGAGTGCATGGCAGGGTCTCAGGTGAGGGAGAGGTCCCTCACCTGGACCAGCATCGACTACGCCCTTAGTTGTCCAGGAATGTTGACCTTTTACGTCATTTCCGCCCCGGAAGTGTTTGTTTGACCCTGCAGGTCCACTGTTTCCGGGTCATAGTTGAGTATGCTGATTTATGCAAATTTATGCTAATTCATGCTAATTTAATTAATAAATTATGCAAATTTATTATAATAAAAATGACCCAAGTTTAAATCCAGCTCTGGTGTCCGAGTCGTTACTCCGTCTCTTCTGCAATAGCAATATCAATAGCACTTAGATTTATATACTGCTTCAAAGTGCTTTACAGACCTCTCTAAGCGGTCTACAGAGTCAGCATATTGCTCTCAACAATCCGGGTACTCAGTTTACTGACCTCTAAAGGATGGTCAACCTTGAACTGGTGAGAATCAAACTTCTGAACAGCTGGCAATCAGTCAGCAGAATTAACCTGCAGTACTACATTCTACCACTGCACCATCACAGCTCTTATTTTAACTTCAAATCCTTACTGGGTAAACATTATTTCAAGATAGAAGCAATGGTGGGCTACGAGCCGGAATGCTAAATTGTGCTCGCCATCGCGGCTCGTAAGTGCTTGCGGGGCCAGTGTAATTTTGATTCTGCACCTGTGGAGATAGCAAAATCACGCATGGAGCCGCAGGTGCACCCATGTTTCAGCATGCGCGGAAGCAAACAAAATTTTCTGAAACGTGGGCACACCTGCGGCTCTGTGTATGATTTTGCTACCTCCACAGGTGCAGAAGCAAAATCGCACTGGCCCGCAAGCACTCACGAGCCACAGTGAGTACTTTCATGCAATTTAGCATTTCGGCTCGTAGCCCATCGCTGGTTAGAAGATAATAGTTTCTGCTGTCTACAGAAACACATTTTCTGTCAAGGTATCCTATTAACAAACCAACACCCAGTCCTATTGCACCATGTGAACATATTGCGGAGAGGGGCGGCATACAAATCTGATAAATAAATAAATAAATTACATGTCACACCAGCCCCGCCAGTCAATCATACTGTGTTGTTATTAAATTATTTTTCATTCAAGAGTCTGACAGTCCATGGATAAAAACTGTTCTTCAGCCTGTTTGTGCAGCTGTCTATGCTTCTATGTCTCCTTCCAGATGGTAGGAGAATAAAGAAAGACTTACCAGGGTGTGAATTGTCCCTGAGGATTTTCCTCACTCTTCTAAGTCAGCAAGTCCTAGCAATGTTGTCTAGTGGTATCAGGGAACAGTCCAGGCTGTTTTGTTCTGTACTCACCACCCTCTGTAATGTCTTCCTATCCACAGCTGTCAAGCCAGCATAATACACTGTAATGTGATGTGTGAGGATACTCTCTATTGTGGACCGGTAAAAGGAGATCATCAGTTATTGTTACACACTACATGGGATACTTGGTGGCTTTTCTAATCCTCCTCCCATGGTTCTTTTGCATTCTGTCCACAGAAACGGCCTTCTCCGGGTCCCGTCAACTAAACAATGTTGGTTGGTGGGCCCCAGGGGAAGAGCCTTCTCTGTGGCAGCCCCGACTCTCTGGAACCAGCTCCCCCAGAGATTAGAACTGCCCCGACCCTCCTTGCCTTTTGTAAACTTCTCAAAACCCACCTTTGTCGTCAGGCATGGGGGAACTGAGATATTTCCCCCGGGCCTATATAATTTATGTATGGTATGTTTGTATGTATGCCTTTTTAATAATGGGTTTTTAAAAAATATTTTAAATTGTAAATTATTAGATTTGTCATGAATTGTTTTATTGTGTTGTGAGCCGCCCCGAGTCTACGGAGAGGGGCGGCATACAAATCTAATAAATAAATAAAATAAATAAATATTATTATTATCATTATTAATCATTGCTCAGTGAGCCAGATGTTCACACTGGTTTTGGCATTTTTGTCTACATATTGAGTCCTTACCAAGGGCCTGGGAGAGGCAGATGTGGATGTTTGAGGGTTTATACATATCGTCACAGAATGTAAGCTCTTCCAAGTAAAGCTGCCTTCTGCAATTGACTAATGGTAAATTTGTCAATGCCCATGATGTTCAAGTGGTATCCAATTGTTCTGGGATTGTCATTGTACCCAAGGTAGAGCTTTACATTTTGTTATCTTCTTTCTCTACTGTTCTGCTGTCTCCAGGCACTATTCAGATTTTTTGTCTTTCTTATTGACAATTGATAAGTCTGGGGTATTATGTGGCAGATGCCTGTTTGGTTTTTATATAATTGTTGTTGTATGCTGTCCATCTCACAGAAAGTGAATATAATCAGACTGCTTTATTAAAATCAGACTACTATGGATTACTTTGTTCAACAGAAATCCTGCCTGTCTGATTTACACTGGCCTGTTATGCTAAAGGCTAAATTATCATTTTCCCCCCAGTTTGAGCATCAATGGTCTATTCAAATTATATATGTCATGTGTACCTACTTATTTTGTTAATAAACATTTTCAGTATAAACTCTTTTAAAACTGGGCTGTTAGAATCATTGATTTACAGTATTTACTTAAATGAATGTCTCAATGGGTACTGACTCTCTTGACTTTTGGTGAGGGGTGAAATTCAAAATCTTTCCCTACCAGTTCTATGGGCATGGCTTATTGGGCACGACTGTAAAACTCCATTCCCACCCCACTCCAGAGGAAAGGATATTGCAAAATCTCTATTCCCATCCCACCTTGGGGTCAGACAGAGGTGGTATTTGTCGGTTCTCTGAACTACTCAAAATTTCTGCTGTTGGTTCTCCAGAGCCTGTCAGAGACTACTGAATTTCACCACTGCTTTAGGTGTTATAGTAGAGTTGAAAAAGCTTTGAATATCTCCTGTGCATTCATACGTGCACACATATGCATACACACACAAATACACTCTTTAAAAAATAGAAACAGAGATATCCTATGGAAATGAACGGGCTTATAAAAATGTTGCAGACCAGAAATAGTCTACTCTGTAGACTATATACTCTGCGGCTGGCTGAAGCATAGACATCAGAGAGTTATTGTTAGCGGCGAGTATTCTAAGCAGAGTCAGGTTACAAGCAGTATGCCACAAGGGTCTATTCTGGGTCCTATTCTTTTTAATATGTTTGTGAGTGACATAGGGGAAGGTTTGGTAGGGAAGGTTTGCCTATTTGCTGATGACTCTAAAGTGTGCAATAGGGTTGATATTCCTGGAGGCGTCTGTAATATGTTAAATGATTTAGCTTTACTAGATAAATGGTCAAAGCAATGGAAACTGCAGTTTAATGTTTCCAAATGTAAAATAATGCACTTGGGGAAAAGGAATCCTCAATCTGAGTATTGTATTGGCAGTTCTGTGTTAGCAAATACTTCAGAAGAAAAGGATTTAGGGGTAGTGATTTCTGACAGTCTCAAAATGGGTGAACAGTGCAGTCAGGTGGTAGGGAAAGCAAGTAGGATGCTTGGCTGCATAGCTAGAGGTATAACAAGCAGGAAGAGGGAGATTATGATCCTGCTATATAGAATGCTGGTGAGACCACATTTGGAATACTGTGTTCAGTTCTGGAGACCTCACCTACAAAAAGATATTGACAAAATTGAACGGGTCCAAAGACGGGCTACAAGAATGGTGGAAGGTCTTAAGCATAAAACATATCAGGAAAGACTTTATGAACTCAATCTGTATAGTCTGGAGGACAGAAGGAAAAGGGGGGACATGATAGAAACATTTAAATATATTAAAGGGTTAAATAAGTTCCAGGGGGGAAGTGTTTTTAATAGGAAAGTGAACACAAGAACAAGGGGACACAATCTGAAGTTAGTTGGGGGAAAGATCAAAAGCAACATGAGAAAATATTATTTTACTGAAAGAGTTGTAGATCCTTGGAACAAACTTCCAGCAGATGTGGTTGATAAATCCACAGTAACTGAATTTAAACATGCCTGGGATAAACATATATCCATCCTAAGATAAAATACAGAAAATAATATAAGGGCAGACTGGATGGACCATGAGGTCTTTTTCTGCCGTCAGACTTCTATGTTTCTATGTATTATTTCTTTGGGAATGCCTGTTAGTACAGTTTCAACTAATAGGTAGTAATTTGATAGCACTTTCAGTCATTTAAGAAGGGTCTATTCTCCACCATGAGTTGATCCAAAATGGCTTTCCTGCTAAACAAATGTCTTGTGAAAGATGCTGTGGTTTTCAAAGAATTACAGAAGATGACAATTGTAACAGTAGTGTTTGATCTTTCCTTTGGGACTGGAGTGGTGTGGGATGGGAAATTACAAAACAGTGTCTAACAGCCTTAAGCCATCATGTCTAAATTGCAGCAAGGAGACCTTTTTTCCTGCAATAAAGAGGCTGATAAAAAAGAAACAATTTAGAATTAGCTTTGTGCGACTACCGTTTCTATCATGAGCAAAGCATGAGATGGGGAAAAAAATCTTTTTTCACTTTCTGGTAATATAACCCTAATTTATTGATTGTAAACAAAGGCCTTTCAGATAACTGTCTAATTTCCAAAGTAATGACATTATTAGATATAATTGATTTTGGCAAGAAAGGGGAACTTTAAAAAGGAAGATAGCATGTAAGCTTTCCATAAGGACTAACATGAAAGTATAACTCTGACATTATTTGCTGGAATTTAAGGCATCAAATATCTAATTTTGAACATTCTCCTTCATTCCTGGAAGCCGGCAAGCAAGTAAAATGTATTCCATATTCTTTGAGTGTAGAGGACAAATCAATATATGTACATGAATCTGTTTTTGAAATACCGGTACATCAAAACTAAATTAAATTAAAATAAAACAAAAAAGGAAAACTGAAAGTGCAAATTTGTCTTCCTAAAGATTTTTAAATAATTGCTTCTAGGCAACACTGATTGTTTCTGAAAGAATTAATTAAGATTGGAAGTGGTTAGTACTTCAGCTACTATTAAAAATTCCCATAGGTTGGATTATAAAGTAAAAAATGCAGTGGAATACCTCTACATTGAAACATTCATATGTCAGGAGATAAATTTGAGATAGAAATGAAAAAAAACCCTTGCAAATTCATGGACCGTTTTATCTATGTGTTACTAAAGTGGGAGACACAATTATTATACATAACCAAAATAAAACGGCAAAGGATAAATTGATTTATAATTAATTAATTAAATGGATGTTATTTTGACTTCATACTAAGAACATAAAATGCTAACCAGAGGAGGGAGTGCATCCTCACATTTAATTTTGCCAGTTTTTCAGTTTTCATTTCATATACTAAAAATACTTGACACATATACAGTGGTACCTCGAGATACGAGTTTAATTCGTTCCGGACCTGGGCTCTTAAGTCGAGCAGCTCTTATCTCGAACGACTTTTCCCCATAGGAATTAATGTAAATAATTTTAATTGGTTCCAGCCCTCAAAAAACTCACAAAGTTAGTCTAAATTATGCAGAAAGACATGTTTTTAATGAAGAAATGTACATGTACATATAAATGAATAATGAAGTTTCTTTCACTTAACTTGTAAACTTTCTTAAACTTTTAAATTTACATATGTTCAACTTCTCTGCCACCCAATCCTGTAGGACAGAGGTCCCCAACCCTTTTTGCACCAGGGACCGGCTTTAAGCGATCAAGAGAGGAATGGGTGAATGAATGGACGGAGGGTGGGAAGGAAGGAAAGAGGGAAGGGACAGGAACAGAGGAAGGAAGCAAGGAAACTTATGAAAGGGGAGAGTAAGAGAGGAATGAATGAAGGGAGGGAGGGAGGGAAGAAGGTGGGAAGGAGAAAGAAAAGAAGAAATAGAGGAAGGGAAGGTAAAAGAGAGAAACAAAAAGAGCAAGAAAGAAAGAAAGAAAGAAAGAAAGAAAGAAAGAAAGGGAGAAGGGACAGGAACAGAGGAAGGAAGCAAGGAAACTTATGAAAGGGGAGAGTAAGAGAGGAATGAGTGAAGGGAGGGAGGGAGGGAAGAAGGTGGGAAGGAGAAAGAAAAGAAGAAATAGAGGAAGGGAAGGTAAAAGAGAGAAAGAAAAAGAGCAAGAAAGAAAGCTGCAAGCACCCCCCCCCGAGCCCCCCAGGCCGGCTGCAACCTTTTAAAACACGTGCGCCGCTTCGCAGCTGTCTCCTGAAGCCGAACGCGGAAGTTAGCATTTGGCTTCAGGAGACAGCTCCTTGGCGCTTGTATCTCGAATTTGGGCTTGTAAGTAGAACAAAAATATCTCTCCCCTCCCAGCTCTTATCTCGAGTTGCTCTTAAGTAGAGCAGCTCTTATGTCGGGGTTCCACTGTACTATGTATCTCTTAATATTTCAGCTATGCTACCTTATTTTTTTATTTTTTTGGGGGTAGAAATTTTTTATTTTTTTTCCTCCATACCTTCCAGAAATACAAATTCGCATACCTTCAAGTAGAATATAATACAATATAGTATCAATTGCCAAATTCTTAATCAAAATTCTTAATTTTTTATCCATCCACCCATTATTGATCTTGTGCTACCTCCTTTTCTAATTTTGTCATCTGGATTTCAAAGGTTGTTTTCTGTTCTCATTCAGGTTCAAAATGCTATAAGCTACGAAGAATTTCCTTTGGCTATTTGCTTTTTTCTACTAAAACTATGCCATAGTGCTTCAGTTCATTTCTTATATTCTTACTTATCTCATTCATGTTTTTTTTTAAATCCTCATAACTGCCTTTTATGAGGAAAGTTCCCAATTTACTTCTCTTCATACAACAAAGAAAAAAATATTGGTTCATATCATACATTAAATCTAATTATAATAATACAGGGGGAGGTTATTATTAAGAGTTTAAATTATATTATCTTCTTTCTATGCTTAAACATTATATTATTCCTTTCATTTTACAAATATATCATTTCTAATTAAGCAAATTATAATTATAGTGTAACTATAATTCTTCTAGTCCAATGCCCAACCCAAGCAGGAAACCCTATACCATTCCAGAGAAAAGGCTGCCCAATCTCTTTTTAAAACCTCCAGTGATGTAACAGCCAGAACTTCTGAAGGCAAGCTGTTCCACTGATCAATTATTGTCACTGTCAGGAAACTTCTCCATAATTCCAGGTTGGATCTCTGTTTGATAAATTTTCATCGATTACTTCTTGTCTTGTCTGCAAGTGTTTGTAGACTAGATTGTCCTCCTCTTCGTTGTGACAGTCTTTCCAATATTGGAAGACAGCTATTATGTCATCCCTAATCCTTCTCTTTGTTAGATTAGATATAGCCAATTCCTGCAACCATTCATCTCATGTTTTAGGCTCCAGAGCCCTAATCACTATGTTGAGCATTTCCATTCACATGCTTCTTTCATTTCATGTTCCACTGTAATTCTGTCTTTGCAGTTTCATTTTCTTTTCCCGTGTGGCAAAATGAGCAAATAGTAAAAGTGAGTGAAGGATGAAATTAAACTACTACAGATTGACATCCGAGGTGAATTGAAACAGAATTGGACACATTTATTTAGATTACACTGTTCATTATGTAGGACCACAAGCAAGAATAGAGAAGTGTTACTTCATAGTTAGGAAGACTTCCACAAAGGTTACATCTAAATACAAGACAATCTGTTGAAATGACAAGAAATCATTTCAAATAGACTTTATGGACAACTTTTTCTATGACAGTTGTTTAAATTTAAGCTCCAATCACAAAAAGAAGAGGAAGTTGGTGAGTTTTAAAGCCAAGTTCAGTTTGAAATGGACAGAACACATAAGTAAGAGATGCTGCTAGTACTTGGAGACTGGAATGTCAAAGTGGGAAATATTAGCAGGAAAACAGATTGTACGACTTAGAAAACTGAAATGAAGCAGGAAAAGCACTTATTAATTTCTGCCAGTCCAATGAGTTCTTCATTGCTAATACTGTCTTTCAACAACCCTAATTATATCTAATTACACGAAAATGACCAGATGGAATATGCAGAAATAAAACTGACCACATTATTGGAATAAGAAGTAGAAGAACATATTTATAAAAGCAAACTCATGGCCAGAGGCTCTCAACCCTATGCGGCAGACCAGACTTGAACAGTAAAGTCATGACTTCTAAAAATGCTTTTATTATAGAGTTATAGTAACAGAAGCCTTCAACTAGGAATGTGTCTTCCCTCCTGCTGCCTTTATCTGAAACAGAACTAAGAGAGGGTCGAGTCTGAGATCTCTCCCCCTAAAATTACACCACTGCTTTTGGCTGAGATAGCTCTTCTCTGACCTTTGTCTTGGCTGCATATCTTCTTCCTCAGGGTTATTCTCTCAGCCCATTATAGAGGCTGAATGTGGTCAGAAGTTGCTCATGTGGAACAGAAATCACTTGCAGATATGTAATTTGAACAAAAATCTCAGTCTGGATCTTGCTTAGTTCTCTGGGGATGCAAGTGATTCTGTCATTAAATATCAAAGTGATTCTGTCATTGAATAAGAAATATGCACATTTAGAAAGTATGTTGTGAATTGTAATATATATGGATAGATATACAAAATTACAGACACATCAATCTATGCTACCTTAACTTCAGGGGTTCTACCTGTGATGATTCTGTAACCCATGTTATTATCTGTGGAGGAGGGAACTGCTCTTGGCTAGCATAAAAGCAAGTAATATTTTTCCCTATACTGTATTCGCAGCACTGTTTTGCAGAGTCAGCATATTACCCCCAACAATCTGGATCCTTGTCTTACTGACCTTGGAAGTATGGAAGGCTGAGTCAACCTTGAGCCAGTCAGGATTGAATTTCTGGCAGTTGACAGAATTAGTCTGCAATAATGTATTCTAATTAACTTCTACACCATCATCTTCTTTCAATTACCCCATAATCCCTTATGGGATAGAGTCTGGGCTACTAAATGGAGCTGAGTGTGTACTGGCCAGATGCCCTTGCTGTCACCAAAACAGAGTTTTGTTCAGCAGATAGATTCGCATTGTGCCCAGAGAGAGAGAGAGAGAAATATCTATCTCCACCTAGGATCGAACGTCGTGGCTGCTTGGGGGTGTGGCTGCAGGCATTTCCACACACTCAGACACGCCCTCAAACATGGCAGCCATGACAGATAAGAAGTCCCCAAGGATCGACTTCTCTCTGCAAAGCCTCAATTGGGGGGGAAGAGGCAGGGAGGTGGAGATGGTGGGGAGGAGGGAGAGCCACTTCTCGCCTCTCCTCCACACACAGCTCCCCTGCAGAAGGGTGACGCCGAGGGGAGCTGGGGGGGGGGTGAGCTGGGACCCTGCCGGCAGTAAATGGTTCCTATAAAATCTTCACTTTATTGGCCAAATATTTGGGAAAAGGGAAAAATAGGAGGCTAACAGACTTGTCAGTCTGGGTTTAAATTAGACTCCTGGTTGGATATTTCTACATGAAACAAGGGAAAGGCGGCTCATTTCATTTTACCTCTCTTCTGCCTTCATAATGGGGAGAGAGAGAGAAGCCCACCGAAGGGAGGGAGAAATGCAAGATTGACAGTCAGGAACTGGGCAATCGGAGTCTCAGTTCTTTCCAATTGGGCGGCATCAGTCAGGGAGACGCCTTGACTCTGACATCACCCGTCGCCTCCAAATTCACCCAGAAATGAGCTTGTTAATAATAAGTCCCCCCACCCCCAACACACATACAAAGAACGCTACTACACCGGCCATATTTATTTATTTATTTATTTTGTCCAATACACAATAATATACAATGAAGCTTATAAATATTTATTTATTTATTTATTTATTTATTTATTTATTTATTTATTTATTTATTTATTTATTTATTTATTTATTTATTTATTTATTTATTTATTTATTTATTTATTTATTTATTTATTTATTTATTTATTTATTTATTTATTTATTTATTTATTTATTTATTTATTTATTTATTAGAATTGTATGCCGCCCCTCTCCGAAGACTCGGGGCGGCTAACAACAATGTAAACAAATCTAATATTAAAATAATCTAAAAAATTCCAATTTAAGAAACCAATCATACAAACAAGCATACCATGTATAAATTCTATAAACCTAGGGGGAAGGGAAAAATTTCAATTCCTCCATGCCTGACGACAGAGGTGGGTTTTAAGGAGCTTGCGAAAGGCAAGGAGGGTGGGGGCAACTCTGATATCTAGTAGAGAAGATATAGGAGATATAGGAGAGACTATGGGATAGGGGACAGAAGGCACTCTAGTGTGCTTATGTACACCCCTTACTGACCTCTTAGGAATCTGGAGATCTTAGTGTGGCTTAGGTTGAGACTGAAGTTTATCATGCTGTGGTCACTGTTGGAAAAAGGTTCTTTTATTTCTAAGCCATATATTGTACTTTTGCTGTTGCAGGAAATGAGATCCAGACAATTATCTAATCTAGTATTGTTAGTTACTAATTGGTCAAGTTCCAGACTGGTGACTGTGTTATATATAGTAGAGTGGATAAGTTCCGTGCTACAGTCCAGTTAATGTGTGAAGGTCACCAAGGAAGATGATGGGGTGTGGGCAGTGGGTAGTCCACGTTAGTAGAGCTGATAATTTGTTTGCATGTGCAATGTCATAGTCAGGAGCTCTGTAGCAGAGTAAGAAGCGAATTGTGGTATTTAGGGATAGATCACAGACAATAGTTTCAGGGAGTAATAGATCCTGCACAACTTTGATGTTTTTAGGTTTAGAGATTTTTTGTAAAATATAGCTACCCCGCCTTCTCTGCGGAATTCGCGGTCATAACGAGAGACAAGATTGTTCCTTGTTGTAATAATGGAGTCTGGGTAGAATGCATTAAGCCATGTTTCACAGACAAAGATAATATCAAAATCTGAGGAGTCAAGAAGGAGGAGGAATTCTGACATCTTATTGACTATACTTCTAGCATTTAATAATTTGCATTTGAGATTGGTTTTATGTTGGGAGTAGGTCTTGGGTTGGTTAGAGGTAGTAAGGGGCGCACTTTCCTAATCTTTGTTTGTGGTGTTAGGGATGACATTTTATTTTTGTTGCGGTGGTTCTGGTTGGTAGGTGTTGATTTGTTGTTGTGAGATGGTCAGGTTAGGGTTACTCTACATACAGTAGAGTCTGGATTATCTGACATTTTTGGCTATCCAACTATCAGCCCACCCATTTATGATGGATAATCGAGACTCTATTGTACTTACCTAATCTGTACAAAACCTTAAAATGTTACTGTGCTCCTTAACAAATAATGCTGTCCATCATTTGTGGCTATTCAAATAATGTGACTTAAGACTGTTACTGCAAACAAAACAAAGACAAAGAAGAAATGGGCTCTCAAAAGCTATTGTTCTAGTGAGGAAGATGCATGCCTCAGAAATAGAATTAAACAGAGCAAAAGAATGCTAGGTGAAGTAGGAGAGACGAGTGAACTAAAAAGTAGCAGAATATACAGAGGGAGAAAAGGAACCACCCCGGATCTAGAAAGAGCTGATTTTTTTTAATGCAGCAAACAGAACACCCCCAAAACCACTGGCAGAAGCAGCATGAACTGAGGCCAGATGAGCTAAAAGAACCACTGGAAACAAGGAAGCAGAAGGAGATCAGAGCAAGGAAGGAGAAAATGCTGAGGAAAAATAGATCAGACAAAAAAAGAGAAATTCGGGTTGGTCAGCAAGCCTGAAGCAGAGAGAATAGTTTCAAAGGCATGTCTGGAAAGAGGCTGATGTGCACTATGTGTAATGGTGTGTGCGAGTGAATACATGTACAGGGAAAGAGGATTAATGCTAAATGTACAGACACCTGCTTTAGAGACAAGAAACTGATTACTAATGGATTTTTGTCTTCTTTAATCATTTATTCCATGCCCATGCTAAAAGTGTTTTATGCATTAATCATTAATTTTGGTAAAGCAGCATGCATAATATTAATAGTAAATTAAAGTAACTTTTCTATTATATTTATTGGAGAGCTTTAGAAACTAATCAATTAAAGCCTCCAATTTGAACTGGGAATGAATGAATGAATGGGTCTCTCTCTCTCTCTCTGTGTCTTTCCCTCTCAATTATCTATATCATCTCTCTATCATCTCTCTCTCTTTCTCTTTCCATCTATCCATCTGTCCATCCATCCATCCATCTGTCCATCCATCCATCCATCCATCCATCCATCCATTTCTCTTTCTCTCTTTCTCTTAACATCTATCTATCTGCCTGCCTGCCTGCCTGCCTGCCTGCCTGCCTGCCTGCCTGCCTGCCTGCCTGCCTGCCTGCCTGCCTGCCTATCTATCTATCTATCTATCTATCTATCTATCTATCTATCTATCTATCTATCTATCTATCTATCTATTTATCTAACTATCTATCTATCCTATCTATAACTATCATCTCTCTCTCTCTCATCTCCCTGTATCTCTCTCTAACTAACTAACTCTAGCTCTAACTAACTCTACCTCTACCTCTACTAACTCAACTGTCTTGCTATATAGAAATTGAATTAAATAAATAAATAAAATATCTATCATAGTTATTTTAAAGAGAAAAGTGTATAGCAACTGGGAAGAATTCATCAGGGTTGTTGCAAAACTGAGTTTCCAAGTTTTAAATCCTAGCTAATACAGGGTGGCTGTATTATATAAAAATAATAGTGGAAGCATATACAGCATGACTTCTGACATTATCTCCAATCCATTTAGTGGCAGCAGCCAAAGGAAATCTCTATAAATAAAGTTAATGTGAAATAGAAGGTTATTGGATTTAGAAGGTCATGATTTGAGATATGGATGGCACAGATACTTATGGCATGACAAAAGTTAAGGTGACTGTAGACTTTTAAAATCATTCTGTTAGACTGGCTATTCTTAGATTATGAAATAAGTATTAATGCAAGTTTTGCTCAAGTCCACATTTTTGTTGTTTTTATCAGCATATTGTATTTGGTAGATGAGAAATGATAAGTAAACATAAATGGCTAATCTACCAAGATGTACCTTGTTTCTCCAAAAAGAATACCAGGTCTTATTTTCTTTTGATCCATGAATAAACAACTTCAGATTGTGCAGAATGCAGCTGCGAGAGCAATCATGGGCTTCCCCAGGTATGCCCATGTTACACCAACTCTCTGCAGTTTGCATTGGTTGCCGATCAGTTTCCGGTCACAATTCAAAGTGTTGGTTATGACCTATAAAGACCTTCATTGCATCGGACCAGAATATCTTCAGGACCGCCTTCTGCCGTACGAATCCCAGCGACCAGTTAGGTCCCACAGAGTTGGCTTTCTCCGGGTCCCATCAACGAAACAATGTCATCTGGCGGGACCCAGGGGAAGAGCCTTCTCTGTGGTGGCCCCAACCCTCTGGAATAAACTCCCTCAAGAGATTAGGATTGCCCCCATCCTCCTTGCCTTTCGTAAACTCCTTAAAACCCACCTCTGTCATCAGGTATGGGGAAATTGATTCCCCTGGGCCGTTTCTATTTTATGTATGGTTTGTATGAGATGTATGATTGTTTTTTATATTAAGGGTTTTAAACTGTTTTAATTATTGGATTTGTACTGCTTTTGTTGTTGTGAGCTGCCCCGAGTCTTCGGAGAAGGGTGGCATACAAATCTAATGAATAATAATAATAATAACAACAACAACAACAACAACAACAACTAGGCCTTCTTTTTGGATGGTTCTAATTATTAACTCACTTCATAGTGGTGGCACCAACAGCCCTGTCAAGCAGGATGCCTCTGCTGGCCCATTTTTTTTACCGCTGCTTGCCACCACTCTCACGTATTGCCACAGCCTCTGTTTTGCCTTCAGATGCCTGCCAGAAGGCATCTGCAGCCAATAACAGCTCTAGAAGTTGCCATCCAGCAGGAATCTGAAAATAAAACAAAAGTCAGGGTGATGCATGCACATAGCGGCAAGCAGATGCAGAAGAAGGTGAAGCAGGTGTCAGGCCTGATAAGTAGGGCAGCTCCACCCCCATGTCATTCCTAGCTTATTAATTATCTGTGTGCCTCACCCTACCAACTATACCCCGGGTAGGGTGGGGCCTTAATTAGGGCTAATTTTGTGAATGGCGCTTAGTTTGATTACATGCACTCAAAAACATGATAGGGTTTCTTTTCAAGGTGGATTGCCTTTTTTGGAGAAACACGGTACTAAAATATATTCAATATAACATAAAGATAAAAACTAACAAAAACAAATGGCCAGAGAGGGAAATATATAAGAAAGGGATAGAAAAAGAGATAGGAGTACAAAAAGGGCAGCGCCGGACTTACCCGGCAGGCAGGCTTTGCTGGAGGGACCGGGAGACACGGTCCCTCATGGCGGCCGCCATCTTGGATCCCGGGCGAAGTCTCGCGATGCGAGACTTCGCTCGGGAGAGCAGGGCCTGATTGGCTGAGGCCCTGATTGGTCCGGGCGGGGCCTGCTTGCCCTATATAAGGGCGAGCAGGCCCGGGGCTCTTCCTTTTCGCCCGGACCGATCTACCGAGCAGACGTGCGATCGGTCTGCTCCGGCGGCCATTTTGTTTGGCGACCTCGTGCGAGGCGCCATTTTGTGGCCTGTGGGGGGTGAAAAGCCTGCTTAATCATTAGCGGAGCCAGCATCGGCTGGGCTCCGCTCCGGTTTGGAGCCTCATTTTCCTTTTTAAGGGGGAGGGAGGTGCTGCCTCCTGGTGGCCTCGCGGGCTTGCGGGGGTCGCTGGGGGATCGAGGCCTGGGATAAAGGCCTGGTGTTTGGGCCTTGTTGCCCTCGGGGATAGGGGGGAATTGGCTTCCCGGGGGGTTTTTTGGCACCGCTGAGGCCTGCTGTTGTGAGCAGGCCTTGTACCAGTGGTGCAGGGCCCGTTGGGGGAGGGCTTGGTCCCGCCCTATTCCTTCTGGTTTAACAAATAGATTTGAGTGGTATGGCCCCTAAAAAGCGGCCAGCTAAGGCCCTCCCGGCCCAACCTGTGGTGCGGCCTAGGAGGGCTGCCAGGCCGTCTGCCCGGGCTCGGGCGGCGGCAGAGGGGCCCCCGGGGGGGATCCCGGTGGGGGGGGTAGTAGGGTTTATGCCCACAGTCCCTCAACCCGAGGTGTCCCCTTCTCTCTCCTGGGCCAGGGTCCTGGAGCGGCTCGACGAGTTGGAGAGGTGGCGGTCGGGGGCAGGCCCGGAGGGGCTTTCCTCGGCTGCCACCGCAGCTTGGGGCGCAGACCCCGAAGAGGAGTCGGCCCCAGCTGGGCAAGTGGCCCACGAAGTACAGATGGCGGGAACCGGACAGGCGGGCAGCACCGGGCAGACGGGCCATGCTGGACAGATGGCCCAGCCTGGGCAATGGTCATCTTTCCAGGGCCCAACCAGGATGGGCCCACCATGGATGGCTTCTACCCCTTACGGGGCAGGTGAGGTTGCACCACATGCAGGCACATCTCCGCTACTGCCCATCCAGGGTCCCGGGTTCATCCCGCCAGCTATGGGGGGTGGCAACAGTTTCACGGGGGCTGCTGCAGGCGCCTGTGGTCAGGTTTGGTCCCCGCCAGCCCCGCCAGTGGGGGCGCTGGGGGTGCCTGTCCCACCGGGGGCGGGGGTGGGGGGTTGGATTCCTCCTCCACCGGCCATTATGCCACCGGTCCCATTCATGTATCCACCGGGGCTTGGGGTGCTGGGCTCGGGGGCCACCACGGTGTGGGACCCGTTCGCCAGCATCAAGCCTGGGGCCATCCCTTGTGGGTTGCCCGCCACACCTTTAGGGTACCATCTGCACCCGTCAGTTAAGGAGGCAATCTGGCGGGGGGAGTACGTTGATTTGTTCTCCATCTTGAACAGGGAGGTCCCTAAACAAGATAAGGAGGTTGTCCCTGGGGAGAAAGTGAAAAAGACAAAGGTCACGAAATGCTTCAGCTCGTGGCTGTATGCATTTCTGACCTTTGCGTCGGTGGTCATTCAGAGGCAGCCGGGGAGGGCCGCTGCCTTGCTGAAGTACATCGACCTGATAGCGAGGGCCCATTTTGAGTATGGGGGGACCATATGGAGGCACTACGACAAAGGCTTCCGTATGCGTATTGCCCATGACCCCTACTTGCCTTGGGATATGGTGGTTCCGGACCTGTGGTTCCAGGCCACTCATATGTCAGGGAAGGAGGGCTGTGATAGGACCGATAGCGGTCACTTTATGGAGGAGGAGCCTGCGACGCCCGCGCCGGCCAAGGCCGTGGCGGGTGCCGTTAGTAAGGGTGCCTCTTTAATATGTCACGAGTTCGCTGCAAAGGGGGCGTGTTTTCGCCCCATTTGCAGGTTTCGTCACGCCTGCGGAAGTTGTGGGGGAAACCATTCCGCAGCCGTGTGCCCCCGCCCCAAGAAGGGGATTGAAAAGAAAGGCTCGGGTCCCCCAAAGCCTCCCCCACCTGCTGGGGGAAAAGGGGCCCAGCCCAATTAATTTAGGGGTGCTTGAGGGTTGGTTGGGCGACTACCACCCTCGCTCGAGAGCGGCCGCTCTCTTGCTAGGTTTTGCAGAGGGATTTAGGATCCCTTATCAGGGTGTTAGGAAGGCCTTCATGTCTGACAACCTTAGGTCGGTTGTTGGTCATGAAGACATTGTTAGGGAGAAGATTGGGAAGGAGGTTGCCGAAGGCAGGGTCCTGGGCCCCTTTTCGGAGCCGCCCTTCCCGAATCTTCGTGTGTCTCCCTTAGGTGTGGTCCCCAAAAAGGCGAGTGGTGAATTTAGGTTGATTCACCATTTGTCTTTTCCGAAAGGGGAGTCAGTGAATGATTTCATTCCTGACGAGTTGTGTTCAGTCCGGTATGCATCCTTTGATGCAGCCGTGACTATGGTTAGGAAGTGTGGGGTGGGAGCCCTTATGGGTAAATGCGACATTAAGTCGGCATTTCGGCTCCTCCCCATACACCCAGACGACTTTGAGCTGTTGGGCTTCCATTTCGAGGGGGGCTATTACGTGGACAGAGCTTTGCCCATGGGGTGCTCTGTCTCGTGCTCTCTTTTTGAGAGTTTTAGCACCTTCTTGGAGTGGGCGCTCAGGAGGCAAAGTGGCCTGGGTACGGTCGTTCACTACCTTGATGATTTCCTTTTGGCGGGGCCTGCGCATTCGGAGCAATGTTTTGCTTTGATGCGGGACTTCGAAGCCCTTTGTGCTCAATTAGGGGTGCCTTTAGCCTCTGAGAAGACCGAAGGCCCCGCCACCAGGATTACCTTTCTGGGTATTGAATTGGACTCAGAGGAGCAATCTTCCAGATTGCCCCTAGAGAAGTTGGTAAAGATTAAGCGGAAGCTTGATGAGGTTCTGGGCTGCCGGAAGGTGACCCTACGGCAGCTTCAGGAACTGGCAGGCATCCTTAATTTTGCCTGTCGGGTAGTTGTTCCTGGAAGGGCTTTTTCCAGGAGGTTGTATGATGCGATGAAGGGGCTCCGTTTGCCCCATCATCGTACCCGCCTTTGCGCCGGGGTCAGGGCTGACCTCGGCGTGTGGCGGGATTTTTTGGATAGATTTAACGGGTTGTCTTTCTGGAGGCACGAGCTTCTGTTGGAAGCTGAGTTGCAGCTCTGCTCTGACGCCGCGGGGACTTGTGGTTTCGGGGTAGTGTTAGGTGACCAGTGGTGCTGGTCGGCATGGCCTCCGGAATGGAGTGCCTCTTCGTTGGTTAAGGACCTTACGTTCCTGGAGCTCTTCCCCTTAGTAGTGGCCTTGGAGCTTTGGGGGGAGCAGTTTAGGGACAAGACTGTGCACTTTTGGTGTGACAACCTAGCGGTTGTCCATGTGGTGAATGCCCTGTCCTCGAAGAGCGACAGGGTCATGCGGCTTGTCCGCCATTTTGTGCACAGGTCCTTGTCTCTAAACGCATTGTTTTTGGCTAAGCATGTCCCCGGGTTAGATAACGGGGTTGCTGATGCCTTGTCCCGTGGTCAGTTGTCCAGGTTTCGGACCCTGGCCCCGTGGGCCCGAGAACTGCCAGAAGCGTTCCCCAGCCACCTCTGGAGTCTGGGAGGGATTCAGAGTGGTGGAGAGGCGAGGCATCCCGGGCAATCTCCTTGTCTGTAGCGCCCGGCACCCTCAGGGCATACCAGCGTGCAGGTAAGGAGTTTGGGGAGTTCAGGCAGGGCAGGGGTTACCAGCTTAGTTGGCCTGTCCCTGTAGAGCATTTGGCCGAGTTTTGCGTCCAACTTAGGCAGCGTGGCCTGTCAGTTAGGACGATCCGGTCCCGGTTAGCCGGCCTCGCCTTTCTGTCCAAGGCGGGGGGGTTTGCGGATCTTTCGGGTGACTTTCGCATCCGGAAGATGCTGGAGGGCTGGCTTAGGGAGCAAGCGGGGACTTCAGGTGACACTCGTCAGCCCCTGACGGTGGAGCAGCTGTCATCAATCAACGTGGTTTTTGGCAGTCTGTGTTCCTCATTGTACGAGGCCCGTCTTTTCAGGGCAGCGGCTTGTGTCATGTTCTTTGGGGCCCTTCGGGTCAGCGAGGCCATGGCTTCATCTCAGGCTGACACTTCGCTCCGGGCCTTCCAGTTCGCTGATCTGACCTTTAGACAAGGGGGGGTGTCCCTTGTAGTGAGAAGGTCTAAAACGGATCAGCTGCACAGAGGGGTTGCCTTACACCTTAGTGCGGCCGCCGACCAGTCGGTGTGTCCGGTGGCCGCCCTACGGCTTTATTGTGGTATGAGGGGGTCAGGCCAGGGGTACCTGTTTAGGCATTGTGACGGTACCCCTCTGACCCGTTTCCAATTCTGGGCTTTAGTATCTAGGGCGATGGCCCAGGTGGGCATGGATCCCGCCGGTTATGGAACGCATTCGTTCCGTATCGGCGCCGCCACTAGTGCGGCACTTTCTGGTTTCCCGGCCCATCGGATTCGGGAGATCGGCCGCTGGCGGTCAGCGGCATATTTGGGTTATGTTCGGCCCGCTGAGGATCCCAGGCAGGGCTTAGGCTAGGTAACCTCTCTGTGTCTGTGTCCTCTTGCAGGTCCCCAGGCTAACACGAAACCGACGGCGCTGCTGTGTGGCCACAGCATGATTTTCTGGGCCGGCCGCGCGGCAGCCAGGAGCACCATCGGGACCCACCTGTCCCTGGGGCGGTGGGTCAACGTTACCTGGATGGGCCGGAGAGGTATGCGGTGGGAGGGTCTCCTACCGGCGTTGCTGGGCGGTCAGCATTCTGTGGCTGCGCCCGGCAATATGGGGGGCGGCTCCTGGAGTCGTGCCCAAAGGGGTCTGGGTGGGCAGCGTCCTGTGGCCGCACCCAGGTGGCTGGTATTGCACTTAGGTGGCAATGACCTGTGCATGCTGGGAGGCCTGGCGCTGCTCATCCAGGCACGCGAAGACCTGCGAAGGCTTCGTGAGGTCTGGCCCACCACGCAGGTGGTGTGGTCAGACATATTACCTAGGATTGTGTGGAGGGATGCCTCTTCCCTTAGGGCCATTCACCGGGCTAGGAGACGGGTGAATAGGGCTATGGGGAAAACGGTTAGAGAATTGGGTGGAGTGGTAATACCTCATCCCCTTATATCAATAGATAAGCCATGGCTCTACCGTAATGATGGCGTTCACCTGTCTGACCAGGGGAACGCCATCTTCTTACAGGACCTGCAGCGGTCTCTGCGTGAGCTGGCGCAGCTAGAGGGGGGAGTCGGGGGGCCAAGATAGAGATCTGACCCCCGCTCCTGTGGCAGGTTAGGGGCGGAAAATTGGGTGGTTTAGCAACCGCGCGTTCTCCCTTGGGCATCTTTGGGGATGATTGACAGGTTCTCCGCAAGCTCATGGAGGGAGTTTCTGCCTGAGCAGCTGGGGGGAACCTGTCTTTGGGTCCTACACCTTTAATTCCCCGATTCGGGTTAGCCGGTGGGACCCCCCTCATGCACAGCATGGCAGAAAAGGTCACAGGTGACGGCCTGGCCCTCACCTGGACCTTGCATCGAGATACGCCCATGAGTTGCCCAGGAATGTTTGCTGGCATACGTCATTTCCGCCCCGGAAGTATTTGTTTGACCCTGCAGGTCCAGTTCCGGGTCATAGTTGTTTATGCTAATTTATGCAAAATATTTGAATAAATTATGCAAATTTATGTTAATAAAAATGACCCAATTTTAAATCCAGCTCTGGTGTCCGTGTCGTTACTCCGTCTCTCCAGCAAAGTAAAAACAATAGAAAGAAACAAAAATATAAAAAAGGTGACTTCTGACTTCTCTTGCAGAGGATATTGTGAAAACTCAGATTCAACTCTGATTTTTAAAATTAAACTATAGCTTCCATTTTTCAAAACAATCAATAAGATTTTTCTCAAGGGCTCTGTAAAATGAAATAAATGGAAGATTTAATAACAGAAGGATATGATGTTGAAGAACAATTGAAAAAAATGTGATCAAAATGAGCTTAAAATTTGGCTATAATATACATTTGGTCCAATGGGAAAATATGTAGTAAATTTAATTACATTATATTCTAATCTTCAATTGAATTTTTACAAGAGGATGTATGGATGTGGTATTTGTCAGCAGAGAAATTGTCTAGAATATTTTAAAATATTTTGAATCTTTGCTAGAAATGTGGACAACATGGAGGGACATTTTATTATGTTATGTTATATAGACCAGTAAAAAAGCCAAAACATTTTAGATACAAATACTTACTTTAATTTAAAAGATTTTAAAGGTTAAAATGCAACATTATCATGACACTTTTCTTTTGGGACTATTGGACAAGCAACTGGAAAAAAAATAATTGAACTTTGTTTTTACAGTATATTCAACAGTGGTGGCCTGCTCCCAGTTCAAACTGGTTCTTAGAACTGGTAGCACCAATGATGCAAGACTCCGCCCACCCACCCAGAAGCATCACAAGCACATGGGAACCAGTAGGAAAGGGTTTTAGAACTCACTACTGATATACAGCAACTGCAGTGAGACTATTATATGCTCAAAAGTGAAAGATTTAACACTATCTACAATGCAGGAATAGTTGGCGAAGACGATGGAACTTGTAGCAATGACTAAATTAACCACTTTGACTAGGGAAAAATAATATCTACATTTATGGTTGTCTCATTGACATGAAACAGAAAAAAATGTACATTACTTGGAGCTTTAAAGATGAGAAAAGAAAATAGGATAATAGGGAAAAAAAGAGTTTGTAATCATAATGTGTGAGAGAATTTGTTAATGTATTTATAGTTCTGATATTTTCTGTAAAAGAAATCAGGAGCTTCTTTCTGTTTTTTTAGTTCTTTTTGCACTTTTGCATCTTCCTTCCTTCCTTCCTTCCTTCCTCCCTCCCTCCCTCCCTCCCTCCCTCCCTCCGTCCCTCCCTTCCCTCCCTCCCTCCCTCCCTCCTTCCTTCCTTCCTTCCTCCCTTCTACCCCGGTCCAAAAGAATGAACCATCTTGAGGATTATTAAAAAAAGGCAGAATATTATATTTCTCTAAATGAGAAATGGAGAAACATGATGTTGAAAAGAAAAGTGAGCAGACTCGGTCTCTCTGCTCCCAGGCGAGGCAGAGGCAGCTTTTGGAGGTGCAAATTTGGTAATCCATTCAAGACAGGATTAAAACCCCAAGGAAGTCAGCATCTAGGATTAATTACATTTGTTAAACAAGATTAAAAATCCTAGGAAGATAGCATGCTAGACTGATTTTAGACCTGTGCAAGATAAACTAATTAATAGTGTTGGGCGAACCAAACTCGCACAATTCGGGTTCGTACCGAATTTTACGATGTTCGGTATGCCGGACCCGAATTTTTTTTAAAAATCCGTGCCAAAGTTCGGGGTTCGGGTTCAAGGTTCCCTCAAACAACGCGAAATGCCGCCGCCCGGGAGGAGAGTGGAGGGTCTTTTTAATGCTTTCTTTTTTCCCACTAAGAAAGGATTAAAAGGACCCCAACCTCTTTTATTATACAAAGAAGCATGATGATGATGATGATATTAATAATGCTACTACTACTACTACTACTACTACTACTACTACTACTACTACTAAATAAATAAATATATATATATATATATTTTAAAGGTGGTTCCACCGGGATTTGGACCGCAATCGCTAGATTCAAAGTCGAGAGTGCTAACAATTACACTATGTTTCCAGCCTCTCTTTCAAGCAAATAAAGGGAGGTCCTTTCAGCAAAAGGAGCTGGGAAATCCCACAACTTCGACGTCATGTTGGGTTTGGGTTCGGTGACGTCACCCAAATTTTTTGTAAAGTCCACCCGAATCTGCCGAACCTGAATTTCATTGGGTTTGCCCATCACTACTAATTAAAATCAAACAACAAAATAACAAACAAGCCTCTAAATTACAAAATGCTATAGGAAAAAAAGCTGTATAAAAATCAATCAAACCAATTAGTCAGTTGACCCAGGACTGCTGTTGTTACTGTTTGGCATTAAACTTTCTTTTCAATCAACTTCCATGTTTCCAGTATCTTTCTCACAGCTTGAAATGAACCAGATGGATATTTCTGAACCAGATGGGTATTAACTGAACCAGATGGATATTAACCGAACCAGATGGATATTAACTGTCCAGAGTCCCAAGGGAGTTGGGCAGCATATAAATTGAATAGATGGATAGATGGATAGATGGATAAATGGATAGATGGATAGATAGACTGATAGATAGACAGACAGACAGACAAACAGACAGACAAGTAAATAAATAAATTTATTCCCTCCCTCCCTCCATCCCTCCCTTGCTAAAATACATTTTAGAGTAAATACCTTTATAATATATTTCCTTGTAAATAAAACTTATTTCTGTTATATAATGGAAGTTGTTTCACTTAATCACTGCTGTGGTCAAATTCCTGTTTTCATGCTCCTAGGGACGCTCACAAACACAGTAAGAATGTTCAAATTTTCAACGATACAAGTGCCAGAAGTTCAAACTAGCACCTTTTATAACCAGAGCATGTTCTCTGCTCCTGAGCTATGATCTTCCCTGTAACTAGAGGGCTAGCATTCTAATTGCTATAAACTTGAGTTGAAAACAAAATAGGAATGGAAACGGAGGTGATTGTCCGGGATCCAAATCCCCAAAATAATGCCTTTATAATGTGATCCAAGTACCCCAAATGATAATGTGGCTTGATTGAATTTGGCTTGTAAGAATCAGTAAACAGCCCTGTACTATCTATTTGTAGATCTATTATGGCAGCATAGGAATTTGTTTGCATACTGCTGTAAAATTTCTGTAAACCTTCTACTCAGGGACATTGACAAAGAGATCAAGGGCAGCATCCAGAAATATAGTATTTCCACGACTAGACATTAGACATAGGCTAACCTATGTCCCTCCTGAGGTCATACGGTAACTCCCAACATTCCTCATCATTAATCATCTTGATGAGGATGCTGGAACTTGAAGTTCTTCAACATTAAGGGAATGACAATTTTTCTCCAAATATTAACTTCATATTGACTAGACAATGGTTCTGCGTGCACTTCTATTTATCAGAAAATATAGCAAATACAGTTGGAGACAAATAAAGTAGAAAAGGCATAGATCTGATTTATTTTACTTTCTATATGGGAAAGGCAATTATGTGGAACCAAGAGAAAAGACAGGCTATGGCATGCTACCGCATCCTTCCAGCACCCAAGAGACAAAAAGCATGGATTTTATTTTACTAAACCAAGCGATAATATAATTAGCACTGAAGTTGATTGAATGATATTTTTTGTAGGAGTTAAGATTGATTGAAGAATACCTCCAGACAAGGAATGTTGCAGCTAAAAGGCTGAAGTGAAAATATATCTCAACAATTTCTTAAGCCCTTAGAGATTTTTATTTTTCACACAAACTCTCACGAACAGAGAGAACAGGAGCAGCAGAAGCCAACAGACTATTAGCATATAAGGAGATTCAACTGAATAAATGGGGATACCTGAATAGGTTTTCCATTTCAGATATGTAATGGATTTATGGGACATTACTAGGTTATTCTTTAGCAAGTGGTCAGACTGCAGCAAATCTCTTTTCATATACTCTTCTTATTTAAAAAAGCTAAATATGAAGTTAGCACCTAGTAAGTAAGACCGGTGATCAAAATATGGCTGATGTTTCCACAAAGCATAAAGTATATTATATAATGGGTTTGGGAAATGTTTTAAATCTTGATTTTATTGCACTCTGATCAGTCTCACTTCAGATGAATTGGGCAGCCATAGAAATTGACCAAATGACTTTATAAAAAATTTAAAAATGCAGGGAAATTCTCATGTTCATGTTTAGAAGTTTGATGTAAATAAAAGTATGAAGTAGCCATCCTTGGAGACATGACTATTCACAAAATCCCCAAATCAACGTTCTTACCTTTTAAAAAATAACCATGTCACAAATTCACATTAAATCATTTTAACATGAGAAACAACATATTAGTCATCTTGATGTTCAATTTCCATCACCGAACTGAAGAGTGCTATAAGATTTATTTTTAAAAAAATGCTTGCTTTATACAGAGAAACAAAATTCTTAAACTAGGCTTCAGAATTATATACAGGGATATGTTGACATCCGGGTTATGTGAGCAAAGATACAATATGTGGTATTGCCAACATAATTCAATTTTGTGAACATACTGTTTAAAAAATGATTAAAACTGTCTGTCATCTATGCAATTCAAAGAAACATCCATCTCTGGTCAAATTCCTCTCCACAGCTCAAGATTCAGTGCTACGTAGTGGCAGCAAATTTGGCAGAACATATATCCTCAAGCCATTATCTGATATTTTAAGACTTAGTATCACAATGGGGTAGTACCCCTTAGTATGATAAGGGATTTCAGAACTAAAAGAGAATCAGATGGCAATATTTTACTTTTCCGGCAGCAACTGCTAGGTTAAAGCTTACTTGTGGCATGTGTCATTTCCCTTTTACAATGGCTGCTGCAAGCATTAATAATTGCACAATTAGCAAATACTGCATAATATAATGTCCCAATCAGTGAAATTTATGCGGATATGTTTAATTTACAGATACATTTTGGATTTTAAGTTTGCTAATGCAGAATGGGGATGTGCTGGCTCCATGGCTAAGGCACTGAGCTTGTTGATTAGAAAGTTTGGCAATTCCGTGTAATGGAGTGAGCACCTGTTACTTGCCTCAGCTTCTGTCAACCTAGCAGTTTGAAAGCATGTCAAAATGCAAGTAGAAAAATAGGGACCACCTTTGGTGGGAAGGTAACAGTGCCGTGCCCTTTTGGCATTTAGTCATGCCGCCACATAACCATCGTCATCCGACAGTGCTGGCTCTTTGGATTAGAAACGGGTGAGCATTGCCTCGGGAATGACTAGCATGTATGTGTGAGAGGAACCTTTACCTTAATGCAGAATGAGGGTTATTGGGGATGGAGCATAAAAATATGGATAGCTGTATTCTCATAAAAATAGATCTCCTGGTGGATAATATCTATTTATTTATATGATTTGATTTGATTTGATTTGATTTGATTTGATTTGTATCCTGCCCCTCTCCAAAAACTTGGGGTGGCTAATAGCATGTGAAAAACAAAAAATATTTTGGACTGCACATTTTCAGCAGAATGTTAAAGGTATTTGTTGGCATGGGTGCCAAGATAAAGGAGTGTTCATGCATATGCTATGGGAATGCCCAGTAGTGCAGAATTTTTGGCAAAAAGTGCAAGAGGATATTAATAGGATATTAAATATAAGATGGATAATTACTAAGAAAATGGCAGTATTAGTTAAAAGTAATGAGATGGGAGAATTCAGAGAAATAAAACAAGTAGCGATAGAAAGTGCTCAGGCGTTAATGGTCTTAGGTTGGAAGGATGCCACAAAATGGACAATGCAAAATTGGTACAGGTACATGGTGGACCACATTCAATTTGAGATTATAGACAAAAGGATGAATTTGACTAATGAAACTGAATTGCAACAACTGATGGGGCGATGGGACAAGGTAAGACGATATATGGCGAGTAGGATCCGAGACCAAGCTATAAGAAACAAGTTGGAATCACTTTATAATATGTAAATAAATATTTCGCTCTTGGGTTAAAATGATTTATATAAGAAACACCCCCAATTGGTGGTGGGATATGAATGTTTGTCTGGTGGTGGGCACAATCACTGAGCACTTGTTATATGTTGTGTGTGTGTTTTTCTTATCTTATAAAAATCAATAAAAAATATTTAAAAAACAAAAACAAAAAATATGTTGGAGATTCAATCTTGAATGGGGCTGAACCAAAAGTGAATGTAAATATACATTCATTTTTCTGACATTCTTTTTTCTAAATGCTTTTTTTCTCTCCCTTTCAAGCAGTAAATTACAGATAAGGGGTTTGGCTATTTCATATTAGAAATCTAAATTGATCTCTACAAAGGTTTCTGAGTTCTGTTTTCCTTTCCAAACAGAATTGAAATAAGCAAATAAATACAACTGAAGGTCAGATGAAACCATGCTGGTGATTGTATGACTTTAGACACCCCATTGCTGACTATCAACATATAGTAGAATAAAACAACAACAACAACAAAGTCACTTACAGAATTTTATGTCTCTATGAAAAACAGAGTTTAGTGGACCCTTCTAAATTTGGGGAACAATGTGTGGTTGTTGAGATTTGAGAGCATATTATGACCACTAATAAAATGATTGTCTTGGTGAGTGTAGCTAACCATAAAGTATATGCTTACCAGAAAGCAAAATTATGGTGTGATTCCCTACCACTACCATCACCTCATCTAGAAGACCTAACCAAAGAACAAATCAGTGAAACATGCAACATAGATAGCTATCTATCAACATCTAGGTAAATTAAAAGAATTTTATTACCAATCTAACAAACAACAACAACAACAACTAATGACAGTTCAAAAATCACAAAAAAAGAACAATGCTGTCCTGTTGAGCCTTCATGTAGCTATCAACATCACCAATTTCACAGGAAGCAACAGCATCTTTCCTTCCTTCCTTCCTTCCTTCCTTCCTTCCTCCCTCCCTCCCTCCCTCCCTCCCTTCCTTCCTTTTCAATACCAGTGATTCCAGTGGATTTCCTGCTGCTGCAGTTCCTGGGAGCTGCTGAGCTGTGGAGTTACCTCTGACTTGATGTTTTTGCCATTGGCTCAGATAGTTCTGTTTCTTTTGGTCTTGAGAGATATTGCCCTTGTTGCTTGGCCTGGCCAGCTTTATTACAATGTTATTCCTTACTGTTGACAACAATAATCTCTGTTGTCCAAGTTCTGCTAATGACAACCATGTTGGTTGCTGATAGGAAACACTGCTGCTACATCTTTTCTTCATCTGACACTCTCTTTATCCCATCTCACTCTATGACCCAGCTGCTCACATCTCAACCTCTGCTCATTCACTCTCCCCCTTTGTCCTCTTCTGCAGCACACCTAACAAATTGCATGCCACTGTTTTATCCACAGCAACATCCTCCAAGTATCAGTGGGGCCATAAAAAAGGGAAGCAGATGAGGACATGTATTGTCCGTGCCATGTTCCCTCCCTTCATAATCAGCAAGCCCCTTTTTTTCTACTGTGTTTTTCATATTGCCCTTGTGGGAGGATTTTGGAGTTCATTTAAACCAGAGATCAGCACACTTTCACTGAAGCACAAACTGGTTTCTTGATCACTACCAGAGGCAATGATAAACCTAAAGAGGAGAGGGGTTACAGTCTCTCTTTAGAGACGTATGCAGAATATAATATAATTAGCTTTTGGTTCATTGATTGGGTTGTAGAATATGCGTGTCAATGTGTATGGTAATGAGCTGAGGAAGGATAGATAATAGTTCTGAGGACAAGGGGACCCTTGAGCTAAAACAAAGTGTTGAAAAACATACCTAAACATTTTTCTAGCTACTATCTAAAGGCTTTGAGTTTCCAAAGCTATTTGCTTTTTTTCTTAGCTTTGCCCTCATTAATATTTTTTTGTGGTTAACTTATTCACTATTGTGTTATTTCTTGCAACATCCCTTAGCCTGAGCATTTCTTGCGTCTAATGGTTTTATAGCTGAGCTAATGCTTTATTTTCTTCTGGATGATGTGTTTGGGTAAGGGGCTTTTTGACTTGACCCCAATTTTCTATTTCATCTTCATTACATCCCCAAAAGAATACAATCTTAAGGCACTCATAGCTATTCAAGTTTAATAGTAATGTTTCCCCCATAAAAACATAACAAAATGTGATAGCTTTTCCATAGAATCTGATATACTTCACCATTTTATTGACAGTGGCTATTGGTTGACTGTAGGGAATGGAACTGTTTACATCCTAAGCTGATATTGACACACTCACCCTTCTGATTCCTGGACAGTCTTCCAGAAGCATTTCGACTGGGGAATGTGAGAGTTTTATTCAGATCAGCACCTCCAAGATATCAGGGCACAGATCTACCTAGAGAGTCATAGAACTGTCTGGTTTGAATCCACATCTAAAAACATCTAATTCAACCCTCTGCATTACACAGAAAAAATGTGTAATACAAAATATTGAGTAACACTGCCACTATGGAGCCCCACCAGCTCCTGATTTCCTACTCAACGTGGAGCCAACAAATGAGGACATTGTTCTCTTACTAAAAGCCAGCAAAGAGGACTGGCAATGGGAGGAAGCAGATTATTCAACTGTACTCACCATTAATTCAGTCATAAAAGAGAAGGACAAGCAAATATAATTATGTTTATTGGCTATTATTATAAAGTTACTTAGATTATTCAACATGAGAATACTGTACTGCAATAATAATCATGCCCCCAAATGACTTCAATTTAAAATTTATTTCATTGCTCCAAGAACAACTCTTTTACTATGTATCTAAACAGAACCAAGAAACCTCTACTTTACTTCCTTAGTTCTTTCCTATTAAAAAGCTTCCAATCTCATAAAAAACTGGTTTGCTTAAGGAAATGTATAGATGTGTGTAACATAAGGAAATGAGCGCAAGTAAAGACAGCTGAGTGAATATGATACTAATACTTATTTTAATATTTTAAAATTTCTTTGCTTTCTGCTTCTTCAGAAGAAAACCCAGTAGGAGTTTTCTTTTCATCATGAGATCAGACTTCATGTAGAAAGTCAAGCACACAATATATCTTTTAAAAGCCTACATGTATATTTTATCTCAAAGGGATCTGTCTCATTATTTGTTTTTGCATTAATAGGCCACATTGCAAGTAGTTGTCATAGAAACCCACAGTCATTCCTTTCTCAGAAGAAGGGAACCATGCAATTAACTTGTCTTTTAACTTATTTTAATCCTGGAACAGCCTTGTAATACGGGAGCCTTGGTCCTGAGCTCTCCTCATCCCCTCAGATAATCTGTATATGAAACATTCATTGCAATAAAAGTTTTACATTTATTCAAATAAAAGCAACCCACTCTTTTCTCCAAAAAAGATGCAAGAAATGGTTGTGGCTATTTTGGAATGTTTATTTATTCTCTTTTTTTTTATTAACTTGGAACACTGATATTAAACAAAATTCAAGAACTGAAATGCAATAAAATACACTGAGTTCAAAAGTATCTGTAAGGAGAATGGTGTCAAACAATTCAAGATGATGGATATGACCAGGTGATACCTTGTTTACAGTATTTCATGCATCATATATTCAGTAATGGGCTATGAGCTGGAACACTAAATTGCGCTCGCCGCCACGGCTCGTAGGTTCTTGCGGGACCAACGCAATTTTGCTGCTGCACCTGTGGAGGTAGCAAAATTGCGCCCATGTTTCAGCGAGGTTGTACCTGTGGCTCCGTGCGCGATTTTGCTACCTTCACAGATGCAGCAGCAAAACCGCGCTGGTCCCGCAAGAACTTATGAGCCGCCGCGGTGAGCACAATTTGGCGTTCCGGCCCGTAGTCCACCGCTGCATATATTAAAAGTGATAGGACTTGGATGCAGTTAAGCCTGCCATTTTGACTTTTCAATCATCTCTCAGTTCTTTAAACTTCTTTGTTTTAATCTGCCATTTAGTTAAATTCAAAGTTGATCAGATTGCAGATATAGCAACTAACCCAATAAAGAAGCCCAACAACAGCAGCAGCAAAGCAAGACAATCATTCTTTTGATTTTACCTGAAGGAACAATGCTATATTTCACACTTTGACAATAAAACTTAAACAAACCCACCAAACACTCTTCAGCTTGATAGAAAGCTTGATAGAAAATGTTTTATTCATCAACGTCATTATAATATTTGTGAGCATGGGCATTACTAAATCATTAGATCATGAGGCTGTCTGAATTCTATGTCAAATATACCTTTAGAAAATTACATTGAACATGTGTGCTAGTTTAGTTCATTTATTTCAAATCTGTCTAGGGCCAGTTGTGGTTAATCATGCTTGACAGAAATAACAGGTCAAAGACATCTCACCTTCCAAGTTATTTAAGATGCTGTTATTCTAGCTTATGTTCACGGTCACGTTGCCTCCTGCCATTTAGGCTGTCTTCTCTTGTAGCTTCAGCCCCTCTTGGCTCTTTAGAGGGTATTGCCTTATTTTTATACTGCAATACAGAGGACAAGACAGCTCTGCCAATTGAAGGGATCTGCCTTAAATTTTGACAAATTTACTTGGCTTCCAGTTCCCATGGATTTTTCATGCTTTGCGTGGTGCACAAGACCTTTGGAGACAAAAGTCCAGCTGTTTCTGCCAATATATTTGCTAATTTTCTTTTGTTTATCCATGAAAAGAGGAAAAAAATGGAGAAAAAATGGAAGGATGAAAAATATGACTGATTCAGCCAGGCAAAACGTACACGTCTACATTATATATTTGCTCATATACTTTGTATATAGAAGAATAGGAACTTTTATTTACTTCAAATGTCTTTGCTTTCCTAACCCGTTAGTCTATACATTTGTCCTTATCTCATTTCCAACACTTCAGTATTTTTTAGTAAATGCTCAAACAAATAAGGAATAAAATGAATAAGAAGTAATATGGAAAACTGCTATTAAGTGGAACATTTTTTCAGTGCCATTGTAACTTCAAATGGTCATTAAATAAATAGTTGTAAGTTGAGGACTACCTGTATGAAAATATACTGTATATGAAAATATACTGAATATTAAAAACTTGATTATTGACATGCGCTCTACATGGGGCTACACTTGCAAAGTGTTTGAAGACTGCAAATAGTCCAGAATGTATCCGTGAGAGCTATCATGGGTCTACCTCAGTACACCCATATAACACCTTTCCTCCGTGAGCTGCATTGGTTTCCTATTAGTCCCCGGGCACAATTCAAGGTGTTGGTTAGTACCTATAAAGCTTTATATGGCTCAAGGCCAGACTATCTATGGGACTGTCTCTTACCGCATACCTCCCAGAGACCAATAAGAGCTCACAGAGTTGGCTTCTTTTGGGTCCCATTGACTTAGCAATGCAGTTTGGTGGGACCATGGGGGAGGGCCTGTCTGTGGCTGCCCCAGCTCTATGGAACCAACTTCTGCCCGATGTCCGTACTGCTCCCACCCTGTTAGCCATGAAGACCTGGCTTTGCCGGCAGGCCTGAGGGCCATAAATGTACATCCTTGATGATCAACTCTATGAATGTTTTGCATGTGCATGACTTTTTAATGTGGTTTTAGTTTTAGATAATGTTTGACTTATTTTTTTTATCCCCTTGTATCTATTTATATTGTACTTTTATTATTGTTGTAAGCCACCCTGAGTCCTTTGGGATTGGGCGGCATAGAAATCGAACAACTAAATATAAGTAAATAAATAAATAAATAATGATAAAGGTAAAAGGAGCTCTCTGATATGTAACAATGCCTTCTTCCTTGCTGGGGACTTAAGAGAAGCCAAAGAACATACTAGTACTTATTAACTACTGAGTGAGGCCATTCATCAGTTCAGCATCAGGGATAATTAGTGGCCAGAAGGACCTTTGCACAATTTCATCTGATGTACTAGTTGCACTTTTCTTACATGTTTATGTTTATTTAGATTTGTATGCCGCCCCTCTCCGCAGACTCCGCTATTTGATGGATCATCTTTCCTCAGTAGTATCTGCTTGTCCAATTCAGATCAACAGGGATAGTTTGTCTGGGTTCCTTTAATTAAACTGTGTCATCTTTTAGGATTCAGGAAGCATAACCTCTATATGGTGGAAATTTCCCTTTGAAAAGAGGTTCCTCGTGAAATCTGGGCAAACTAGAGGGTGCTTCTCCAATTTTTTAGGACTGTCTGTTAGTGAATGATATTGTTTTATGTCCTGAGTAGATTTTCAATCTATTTACTGTTTTGGAGAGTCTATACAGTTGGGAACCAGGCCATACAAGCAATGGGAAAGCAGGTGAATATTTTCCCCTTCTCTGACACCACCATTCCATAAAGCCAGAAAGGTTTGGGACCACTGATGAAGAATGTTATTGTTTTGCAGTGCTTGTATTGTGAGCTACCAAGAGTCAGTTTGGAGTCGTGAATTAAACTGAAGAAAATGCAAACATATAAAGGCATGTCTAATTAGGGAGCATGGTGGCTCACATAGTTAAGATGTTGAGTTGACAATCTGCAAGCTCATATTTGAAGCCCATGTGTTACTGCATGGCAGGGAGAGCTCCTGTCATTCATGCCAGCTTCTGCCCACCTAACAGTTCAAAAGTGTGCAAACATGAATAGATACCACTTCAGTGGGCACATTAATGGGACTTGAAATAAGTCTCAATTGTGCTGTTGCCTCCTAGGCAATAGTGATGTACATAGTTTGGCGGGACCCAGCGGAAGAGCCTTCTCTGTGGCAGCCCCAACCCTTTGGAACCAACTCCCCCCCGGATATCAGAGTTTCCCCCACCCTCCTAGCCTTTCGCAAGCTCCTTAAAACCCACCTCTGTCATCAGGCATGGGGGAATTGATACTTTCTCTCCCCCTAGGCTTATAAAATTTATGCATGGTATGCTAAGTATGTATGATTGGTTTTTAAATTGGGGTTTTAAATTAACTTAAATATTAGATTTTTTTACATTGTATTATTATTATTGCTGTGAGCCTCCCTGAGTCTGCGGAGAGGGGCGGCATTCAAATCTGATTAATAAATAAAATAAAATAAAATAAATAGTTATTAAAAACTTTGAAAGGTTAGTGCTGGCCCACCTGAAAACCATCATGGATCTGTTGTTAGACACCTTGTAATTTGCTTACTGAGCAAATATATCAGCAGATGATGCTATTAATATGGCTCTGCACTACATCCTACAACATCTTGAATCTCCAAAGACATATGCAAAGGCCCCTTTTGTAGGCTTTAGCTTGGCATTCAATACCATCATTCCAGATATTCTTCTAACTAAACTAAATCAGCTAGCTGTACCTGATCACATTTGTAAATGGATCATAAGCTTTCTAACAAACAGGAAGCAGCTTTCACCATGGAAGTGCTTCGGTGCTTTCTACATGGTAGTATAGAATAATATAGTTAAGCTCAGAATATTATAGTACATGTACCTCTGGTAAATCAGTTTTGTGCTTTGTGTTAGTGTCGGAAAGGAATGATATCTTAAGTACAGCAATTGTTCTATTCTTTTAGTTATTCTGAAACTCTTCTTTTCAAGACAGGTTCTGAGTGAGATGTACAGGAATCATCTAGGAGTAATTAGATGAATCACCCTGGTTATTATTGAAAATTTCTGAGCAATTCTAGAATTGAGAGACAGAAAATCCTCCTGAGTCCTCAGTAATTTAGGAATCTCAGGGACTAGATCCTTCTAATAGGCCCTCACATCCTTACAGACCTGAGAAATTATTTTAAATTGAAATCTCAATGACAAGAGATAACTTTAAGACTACTATACTTGTATCCAATATATACTATGCATGTTAATATCCATGCATATAGCCCTCTTTTTTTATCCATTTTTTTTTCAAAATATCCATCTCTGCTTCTATATATCTATTTCAAATGTAGTTTTAAGGCATTTCTCTCCTTCACTGTGCTAACCTGTGCATCCCAGTGGTATAGTATAGGATCTATTCCATGCTACGCTGACCTATTTTATTGTCTTCAATAGCTGTATGATAGGAAAAAAAATCAGCCAGTACAAATATCTTTCCTTTAAATGTATGTAGAATATAGAAATAACCAACCACCTGAACTCCTGCTTGCTTATAGCCGGAAGAAACCCGAAGTCTCCATCAGACCAAAGGGTGCAGAAAAAGTAGCTGCCTTAATTGGTGATTTTTCTTTCTCAGCCACCCAAAAATGCCTTCCTGACCTAATGGCACTTCCTATTGTTTGCTTCTTCCATTCATTCGACTATGCTTGGATTTGTTCCATTAGCTACTGCTCGTCCGTAGGCAGCAAAGCCTGCCATTTCTCAAACAATAACAAACAGAAAAGTAATAAAGAATACAGCTGAGCTTGAAGGTTCACGGTAGGCTTAGTGAAAAGCAGATTAGTTGTCACGATACTATAACCCGCTTGCTTATATTCAGCAATGTAAATGCACCATATTCTTCACTGAATAATAATAGAAATGTCATGGCACAGAGACAGGATGACAATCCCTCTTTTATGCAAAAGAATGGCAGAGTTCCTCCACACACACACACACATGCATGTACACACACACACAAACACTTTATTTCCCGTTAAGAATGCTGAGACAAATCTCCGAGGCTAAGAAAATAGCCGACTGTGTCTAGTCCTTGGATTCCTGCTCTCGCCTGAGCCTAGAGGAGAATGCCTAGTTCTTTGAGGCTGAAAATTAAAATAGCAGCAAGGCGCTAATGTTCTATGCATTCCTAGGCACTAGTTTGGAATGCCTTGAAAAGCTCATATATAATTTTTGCTTTGCACATAAGCCACAAGGAGGAGAGCGATGTTGGCTGCTGCTGAAACCTCTTTGTGGCTAGTGGAGCAAAGCTGAGAAATCATGCTAGTTGTACTTTTTAACAATTGCTTTCGAAAGAGTTGCAATGTGTCTTTTAAAAGAGAGTCTCAAGGTCACATTAAACATCTTCAATTCATCAGATTCAAAGAAAAGATAAATCATGCATACATTTTTTGAGGTAACTTTCTATGTGTCCTCTTCCTCCTCCGCATCACCACATTCTCCATCACCACTATCACCACCACATACTAGTTTCTTAATTAGCTTCTGAGCTGAATTTTAATAGTATCTCAGTATGCAGATAGTAGTGGCACTATTGCTTATTTCCATAGTATAAAAATACCACCAGATGGCTGTGTAATATGCAGAAACTGAACAAGAACACTGATCACTTGCTGGCTCCCTGTTCTGAGCCGCATAGCACCTCCTGCTTTATGGAGGCAAGATGCACTATTGATAGGATAAAAGAAAAATTATGAACAACTGGCTCCTATCTGAGCATGCAGATCTTTCGCATTTATCAGCAGGAAGATTCAAATCCAGGAAGCCTCCGTTGGCACTTGCACAATATCTGCCCAGCAACTTTAACATCAATTTCCAATGGAAAACAAGATAGGCCGCTGAACACCCAGTTATATAAAGACATATCAATTGTTCTGTCGGGCTCTCTGGTAGATTCCTCCCAAAAATTCACAGGTACAAATTTCAGACACACACACGTTTGAAAATTAAAAACAATGTTCTTTATAATGAAAATTCACTTAAACTGAGCACTTGTCTCCAACCAAACTGGTAATTTGTACAAGTCCCTTATCAGTTCTGTGATACTTAGCTTGCAGCTGTGAGGCAATTCACAGTCCTTCTTCTTTCACAAAGTGAAACACACTTTGCTCTGGTTTAGTTTCAAAGCAGGGAAAAATCAGCACACAAAAAAGTCAAAGTCAGTAAAGCATTCACGAAACACAACGATCAGATAATCCTCCACAATGGCCAAACCCACAGCCCCACCCAACCACAGGTGGCCTCATTTTCTTTGATAATAATCTCTCAGTTGTTGTTGCCTATGCATTGCTCTCCTCATGCGTGGCAGTATCATTAACTCTTGTTCTGAATCCAAGGAGGAGATAGATAATTGATCTCCTTCTGAGCTGTCTGCCACACTCTCCTCCTCCCTGTCACTCATGTCTTCTTGGTCAGAGGAGCCTTCATCAGCAGATTCCACCGGGGGCAAAACAGGCCTGCAGCATGTGGATGTCTCCCCCACATCCACAGTACTTGGGGCAGGAGCTGGGCCAGAGTTAACCACAACATCAATGACCTCACAAAAAAAGTGTCAGCTTTGAACTACCTTGCCAGTAATGGATAATCCAAAATAGGATTTGTGTCTGTTGGACTCTCTGTATAAATCAGGCATGATATTCTCCCCTCAGTGTGACGGCAGGGTCCCATGTCAAACTGTAAATCACATCATGACCGGCTGTCATCTGAGGGGTATATCTTCATCTCTTTAAAAAGTATGGTATGTGCATTCAACATTTTCAATTCAAAACTCATTGGGTCTTTTGAAACAGATTTTTGAAGGCTATTAATTTTGCTGGTATATCTTACATTAATTCTGTAAGAATTGGAACTAATTAGGTGAGAAATAAAGAGCCTATACATTAGGAAAGACTTTTTCTGAAGAGAATCCATCACCAGGCCAGCATGAGAAAATGGCAGCAAGCAACAATAAAGAAAAGATGAGAAAGAGTGAGGAGGGGGAGGGAGGAAGAGAGAGAGGGAGAGAGAGAGACACAGACATAAAGTGTGAGAGAGGTTAACACATGTAATATAATTAAATCATAATTAAGTTGATAGATGATAGGTGGATAGAAGAAAATAGGTACGTAGGTAGGTAAGTAGATAGATAGACAGATAGATAGATAGATAGATAGATAGATAGATAGATAGATAGACAGACAGACAGACAGACAGACAGACAGACAGACAGACAGATAGACAGATAGACAGACAGACAGATAGACAGATAGACAGATAATAGACAAACAGATAGACAGAGAAAAAGATAGCAAGATAAGAGAGAGATGGAGGGAGGGGGAGAGAGAGAGAGAGAAAGAGAGAGAGAGAGAGAGAAGATTTTTATTTTAATTAGGTCTGTTTGGTAAATTGGTAAATAACCCATGTATCCAAGCCACATCCTCAAACATTTTACTGAACTGATGTGGAAAACCACAGAGATGACCTTGGAGGAGAGGTTTGGCTGTTGGCAGAGCATAAATTCTTGGAAAAGAACAAAACATTAATAAAAATAAATAAATGGATACATTTGCCTCCGCGTCTTCGGAGAGGGGCGGCATACAAATCTAATTATTATTATTATTATTTGAACTCATGCCTAAGAATCCATTTTTGGGGAAAAGGTTTTAATACCTTTAATACCTTTAATACCTTTAATTAGAAGGAGCCCCAAAGGTCTCCTCTAAAAACACAAATAGAGTTGGAGTGATCAATTCTAATTGTGTAAGAGGGAAGAGAAAAATCTGTCAAAATCTTTCAAGATTGTGTTATTCTGTTATCCATAAAGGAGAGTTCTGGTGTTGCTTTGCAGTCTGTGTCCCAGCCTGCCCTACCTCAAAGGGATAACAGCTCAGGAGTATGCACCACATGTTGCATACACATGTTAGAGCAGTCTTCAGGGCTAGTCCTAATTAATTGGTTATTAAACCCTTTAAAAATATGGATTCTTAGGCATGAGTACAAATGAGCTGCTTTTCCCATTCAAAAATTTATCTTCATTGGATTGCCACAAAAGGGTGACTTCAATCATGTTGTCAAATGCAAAAGTGTGCTTTTTCAATAGTCCCCAAATGAGCATTTACAGTGCTCCAATCTGATGGCCTAGCTCAAGGATTTCAGGAGCTGAAATTGCATTTTTAATGGAGAAGCTAAATGTCTACATTTTCCAAGAAATTATACCTATGGGTGACTCAGAATCAAACCCACCCCCTGGGCCTTGAATCAGTGGCTGTGTTAATTGGCTTGGTTCCTTACTAAAAACAACGCTGTTGGAGGAAAAATAGATCACACGTTTCTAGTATAAGGAGAATAGACCAAAAATCAATATGTACCTGAATACATAACAAGAAATATATCAGGATTTTATCATAATTTATAATATGAATAGGTTCATAATACAGATAACAAAGCAGTTCCTTTTCTTCTGAGAGGAAAGCTGCACAATAAACTGAAGTAACAAAGGAAGAGAAAAGAGAGAGAGAGGGAGGGAGAGAGAGAGAGAGAGAGATGTTCATTATGCCTGGGCATCCTGCAGTAGTAAAAATAAATTACTCAGCATGTAATTTGCAAGATAGAAAGCCACCCATTTGGAATAATATCCATTTCTCCTCATTAGGAGGCTAATAATATTGAATAATTTTTTCTCTGTGTGTAGAATCCATACTAACATGTAAAAGATTATTTTATTTTCCCATTTTCTTGCTAATGAAGAAGCAGGACAATTAGAAATTATTAAATATTCAAGTGATAGGTAGAAGGGAGCCATGTATACAAGAAGTAACATGGCAATGAGTATGAGCAAATGTCTTCATTAAGGCTTTTGCTAAAAATAATACACATTCTAGGAGAGTGAGATAATTAGCTCTTCTAAAGTAGTGGGGAACTATTAATTAAATTAGTGCTGTGGTGATTTATGCTGTTTATTGCACAAGCTGGTAAAATTTTAGTGAGCCATAAGAGTCACTGCAAAGAGAGGGCTTTGATCCCAGGTAGATGCCTGTCAAACTGTCATTTCAAAAGACCTAGGTTAGAGTGCTAGTTTAGTTTGCCATTCTTTAAAATTTGAGAGGAAGGCTTAAAAGCTGACATTTTATGAGGAGGCAACAGGAACACTTCAGTATTGGTGTGTGTGTGTGTATGTGTGTGTGTGGATTTTAAAGGCCGAGGTGAGTACTGATGAGATGCCTTTTACCCAGTAATGGGCAGCCAAAATTTTCACTTTTGTGGGTGTGGCTTAATGGTCATGTGACCAGGTAGGAGTGGCTTGAATGATCACCATCGTTCAAGTGAACTGTTAAGTCCTTGACTTACAACCTTACCAGTGTTGCTCGCTATGGTGACAATTTGCTTCGCGTTTCCTGCACTCTCCTTCCTGGGTCGTCCCCCACCACCTCAGGCTGGGTAACTAAGCGAACGGGTGCTGCTAGAAGCATAAATGCTGCCAGCGCTGCTTCCACCCACGTCTTCTGCTTGCACCTCAGGTGGGAAGTTGGTCATGACCTGAAGTAAACCCAGAGGCAGGGTTGGTTGAGAACGGTACTTTTATTCAGCTCAGAATAGGTAAGTGACTTTCAGCTAGTACCGTCTGCTCTGCTTGGGAGAAACCGCTTCTTTTATACATTTGCGGTTCCCGCCAAAGCAAGAGCAGGGCGCGTCTGAGCCAATCAGGAGCGACTTCCTGATTTCCAGCTCAGACAGCGCTTTAGCAAGGAACAAACTATTTACAGAGATACAAGGTAGCCATTACAGGATACAACACCCCTCCCTCCTTAGTTGGATGCATCCATCACGAAAGCCATGTGACGAAGTCGTCCAATCTGTTGGGTCGCTGCGAGGCTCGTTCCGACCTGCGCAGTTCAGTTGCGTCCTCGCTACCGCCGGTGGAGGTTGGCTCGCTGTTGCTCCCCCGGCGCGGCTGGGGCCTGGTTGGGGCTCCGGCCTGTTGATTTGGCCTGGCAGGCACGACAATGACTTCAGAGGAGGACGAGGGTTCGGCGTCGCTGGAGGATTCTCCCTGACCCGATAAGTCCATTTGAATGTCTAGTAAATCAGGTTGCGAGTTATAGTCTGTTGAAATGGGAGAGTCTTTGTCAGCAGTTTGCTCCAGGGGGTTTCCCATGCGTTTCCGAATGTGGTCAATGTGCCGTTTCCACATTCGACCATCCTCCAGTTTTACCATATATGTTTTTGGAGCAGTCTGTTTAACAACAATTCCTTTCATCCAGTTTACACCTCCATCAAAATTTTTTACAAATACATTTTGTCCCAAATACATTTGTCTTTCCGGGTTTACATATATTGGGTTATTAGTACAAAACCTTGGGTGTAACCTATCCAGTGGGGACCTTAATTTCCTTCCCATTAGTAACTCATCAGGACTCACGTGTGTGTGAGAGTTTGGGGTAATGTGCTGGGTCAACAAGAACTGGTCCAAATTCTGTTGTACATCTCCTGGGCCTGACCTGCGTAATGCTTCCTTAGCCACGCGAACATAACGTTCCGCCAACCCATTAGCCCAGGGCGAGTAAGGTGAGATGAGTGCATGTCTGACCCCTAGGTTATCTAAAAATAATTCAAACTGCCTGGCCGTTAATTGAGGCCCATTGTCAGACACTAGGATATCGGGGCAACCATGGGTAGCGAACAGTCTGCGCAAAACCTTGATGGTGGCACTTGTGGTTATGTTGTTCATTGCTATGATTTCCACCCATTTGGAAAATGCATCAACCACTATTAGGAAGTATTGTGACCCCACTGGCCCTGCAAAATCAATATGGACCCGGGACTAAGGCCCTGCAGGTTGCTCCCACTCTGCTGGAGTTGTTTTGGGGGGGTTAGGCCGTGATTCTTGGCATGGGTCACATTTGGCTACCCAATTTTCAATATCAGCATCCAAACCTGGCCACCATAAATGCCCTCTAGCTAGGCCTTTCATCCTGACAATCCCAGGATGGCCCACATGTAACATTTCAAGTACCTTTTCCCTTAGGCTTTTAGGAACAATCACTCTATCCCCCCACAATAGACAACCTTTTACATATGACAATTCAAGTCTTTTGGTTTTGAAGTCACGCAATTCAGGTTTCACAGAGTCATTTTGCCATCCCTTAAGTACACAGTTAACCACCTGTTTTAGGATTGGATCTTGCTGCGTATGTGCAGCCACCTCCCTTGCAGTAGTTAGTGGGTTGTCTTCGAGCTCTATCATTAAGACATCAGCAGAAGGGGCAGGGTCCTCCACTAACTCTGCCATGGGGCACCTACTGAGGCCATCTGTGTGGTTGATGGTTTTACCCCCTTTATGGATGAGCTCGTACTGGTATCCTGAGAGGAAAAGGGCCCATCTGATTAATCTTGGGGACATAAATGGAGGAGTAGGCTTGTTGGGGGCTAAAAGGCCTAATAGGGGCTTGTGGTCGGTAACCAATTCAAAACTCCTTCCAAAAAGGTAATTATGAAACTTTTTTACTCCTGCCACTAGAGCTAGAGCCTCCTTATCTAATTGGCTATAGTTCCTTTCAGTACTGGTCATCGTTCTGGAAAAGAAAGCAATTGGGGCCTCTGTTTTGTTAGGCAAAACGTGAGCCAAGACTCCTCCCACGCCGTATGGGGAAGCGTCGCACGTAAGCCTGATAGGTAGCGAAGTACTATACTGGACTACCACACTTTTAGAAGTCAATAATTGTTTTATTTGTACAAAGGCTTCATGTTCAGTTCTCCCCCATGTCCAAGGGGTTTCTTTCTGTAGCAAACGGTGTAGAGGCTCTGCTGCTGTTGCCTTCTGTTTTAAGAAAACGGAGTAAAAATTAAGAAGGCCTAAAAAGGCTTGCAATTCAGTCTTATTTTGTGGCTCTGAGGCTTCTCTAATAGCTCTCAGTTTCTCAGTGGTGGGGTGGATACCTTCCTTGTCGATTTTATAACCTAGGAATTCTACACTGTTGGTTCCCCAGACGCATTTATCAGGCTTAATTCTCAACCCTTTGTCTTGAAGTCTCTGAAGTACTTCCCTTATCCTTTTGTTGAGCTGTTCCTGGTTTTCCCCTGCAATTAAGATGTCATCAAAATAGGGAATGGCCCCTTTAATCCCTGATAACAATCTTTCCATTATGCTTTGGAATATCCCTGGGGCTATGCTTACTCCAAACTGTAATCTGGTACATTTAAAGGCACCCCTGTGGGTCACAATCGTTTGCGCGTTTGCTGTCGCTTCATCGACAGGCAGCTGCTGATAAGCTTGGGCGAGATCGATCTTTGCAAACCTTTTCCCTTCCCCCAGGGAGTGCAGGAGTTGTTGTACCACCGGAATGGGGTAAGGGTGGTGTTGGAGGGCCTTATTTAGCGTAGATTTATAGTCAGCGCAAACTCTTAAGGAGCCATCCGGTTTTAGAGGGGTGACTATGGGTGTTTCCCATGGTCCCTGCTCCACAGGAACTAAAATGCCTTGGCTTATGAGCTTATCCAGCTGCAGGTCAAGTTTGGGGAGTAGCGGAAGGGGTACCCTGCGAGGTTTGAGCCGGACAGGTGGGACCTTGGGGTCAATGGAAAACGAGATAGGGGGCCCTTTATATGACCCCAAGGTGGGGCTAAACACTTCAGGGAACTCTTGTAAAAAGTTAGGCATGCTATCACAGTTAACAGTACAAATACCAGAAATTTCAATTCCCAAAGGTTCCATCCAAGCCAACCCCAGGAGAGAGTGTTTAGCCCCTGTAACAACAATCATGGGTAGGGTACATTTAACATTCTTAAATACGATAGGTACATTCACTTTGCCCAGAACAGAGATTATCCCCCCTTGAAAATCTCTAATTACCAACGAGGTTTGCAATAGCTCAGATTTAGACAGGCTAGGCATGTACAATTTAAGCTTTTCCCACGGCATAATGGTGTATTTAGACCCCGTGTCAAGCTCCATAGAACATGGCTTGTTATTTAAAAGTAATGAAATAACAATCTTGCCCCCATTTTTTGTTGCCGTGGTATTCACGGAAAATTGAGTGTTACCTCTTGAGTAGTCGCGGTTAGCGGCTGAGTAGTTCTTACGGCTCGAAAAACGGAAAGGTCGGTTTTCTCGCGGTTGAGGTGTTTGATTCTGGGGTCGTTGGTGGCGCGGTGTGGAGAAGGTTTCCTCCGGTGCAGATGCTCTGCAGGCTTCGGCGATGTGGCCGCGTCAGTTGCAGCGGTGGCATATGGCGTCCCGGAAGGGGCAACGTTGGCGCTGATGGTTTCCTCGGCAGCCGGCGCAGGGGGTGGCGGGGTGAAGAAGTCTGTGTTGTCTCGGCTGGTCTTGCAGCAGGAAACAGCTGTCCTCGTTGTGAGCTGGTGGGCTGCGGTCATCTGGGTCCTCGGCGCGGGAAAACGTGGAGTCTATCTTGGCGATGACTTCTTTCTTTTCGTGATCCATCAGCTCTTTAGCAGCGGCGTCGGCGACCTCTGCGGGTTGCGCTAGCTTAATCACTGTTTGTAGGGTCGGTTCGTCTTCGGTGAGGAGTTTGTTCCTGACCACGGCGTTTCTCATGCCAAAGACTAAGGCATCGCTGAGGCGAGCTTCCGGGTTGTCAAACTTGCATTTCACAAGCACCGTTCGAAGTCGCATTGCAAATTGGTTGATTGATTCCGCTTCACGCTGAGCCATTCTAGAAAACTGGTGCCGGAAAACCATGGCTGGTTTTGTTGGCTTGAAATGGCTCGCGAGCTTGTCTTGTAGGATGTCCCAAGCGACGGATCTTGCCGGCAGCGGGTCGGTGAGAGTCTGGGCGAGGGCCCGGATTTCTGGACCGCAGTAATTTAGGAAGATGACCCGTCTTCGATCGGCGTCGGCATCCCGTATTCCTGCTGCCTTGAGGAAGATCTCGAAGTTGGCTAGGTAGTCATCCCAGGAAGTCTTTTCGGGGTCGAACAACTCAGGAGCCCGGACGATTTGGAGATTGTTCATGTTGCACGCGTAGTTTCTTTCGTCCGTCGTCGCCAGTGAAGTAAACCCAGAGGCAGGGTTGGTTGAGAACGGTACTTTTATTCAGCTCAGAATAGGTAAGTGACTTTCAGCTAGTACCGTCTGCTCTGCTTGGGAGAAACCGCTTCTTTTATACATTTGCGGTTCCCGCCAAAGCAAGAGCAGGGTGCGTCTGAGCCAATCAGGAGCGACTTCCTGATTTCCAGCTCAGACAGCGCTTTAGCAAGGAACAAACTATTTACAGAGATACAAGGTAGCCATTACAGGATACAACATGACCTTTAAAGCCCTACATGGCATTGGACCAGAGTACCTCCGGAACCGCCTGCTACCGCACGAATCCCAGCGACTGATAAGGTCCCACAGTTGTTTGGTGGGCCCCAGGGGAAGACCATTCTCTGTGGCGGCCCCAGCCCTCTGGAACCAACTCCCCCCGGAGATTAGAACTGCCCCCACCCTCCCTGTCTTTTGTAAACTACTCAAGACTCACTTATACCGCCAGGCATGGGGAAGTTGAGACACCTTTCCCCCAGGCTTTTTTGTACTTTGTTTTATGTTTGGTAGGAATGTGCTGGTTGTTTTATGATAGGGTTTTATATGTTTTTTAATATTAGATTTGTTCCACTGCTATATTGTTTTTATTACTGTTGTGAGCCGCCCCGAGTCTTCAGAGAGGGGTGGCATACAAATCTAATAAATAAAAAATATAAATAAACAAGTGGCTACGTGAGGCTGGAGGGGAGCTGGGCAAGAGAGAGGGAAGCTTGTTTGAGGCCAGGAAGGAGGAAAGAGGGAAAAAATCAAGGAGCCCAGATACAGCAGCAGAAGCAGCAGCAGCAGGGAAAAGAAGAAGAGCTGAGCAGAGACCAGTAATCCAGGAAGTGACAGCCACTGATCAGATGGAGCTGCACATGCATCTTCATTTCGGAACTGTGTTCCACCCTGTCCTGCCTGCTGCTCACCCCTGCTTTTACCCATAGATTACTTTGCCTCTATAATACTGTCTGTATTTCATATTTAATCAGCGCCAAAGGAAGAGAACATGCTTCACAGAACCATGTTCTGCTTGTTATTCTTCCTAGTATTTCACAGCAGAGGTAGAATATTGTACACTTTATTAATAAAAAGAGCATAGGGGAAGCAAAAGGCTTTCTGGAATTATCTAAGAACTAAAACTGTTTCTCAAAACTAAAATTATTTTCTCTTTCTCTGGTGGGGAATATGACTCTATTTTCATTCAAAAGATTATTTGTACAACGTAACAGAAATCCTACATTTATTGTTTTGAGTTTTGTTTAGATCTTGACAAAAAAATTGAATGGTTAGTAAGATATATTTGCAACCAAAACAAGTTGTATGGGGAGGATTGAATTTTCATTTCCACTGCAAAATTATATTGAGCACAAAGAACTTGGAAATATTGGCTCAATTAAAAAAAAAGGCAGCAGGATGGGCAAATTGAAGACCCTTATAAGAATAAATCAAATTTGCACACTTACAAAGAAAAGCTTTTTATTTCTGTCATAAATTCGTTCTTGACATGTTCAGGCAGTGAAAATTCATTCTTCTTTGCTGACAATCAGTCCTCCTAATTTTATGTGAAAATAGGACATTGATGTCTCACAACGATGTGTCAGTTACAGGATATTGCCACGGATGTTTGCATAAGGAAGAAAAGGGCAAATTTAAATGCAGATAAAAATGAATATATTTTCTCAAAGCAACATTGTTTTATTGTAAAGGACTGGATGAGAAATATCCAGAACATTCTTAAAATGATACATTGCTTTTCAAATATCATGGGGTTTAGGTTGTTTGCTTATATATTCAATGTATATCACATTTGAATATCCCATATCTGGAAGGAGGCTGGCAATAAAAATCTATTTGTGTGAAGTTTTTAATAATTTTAATGAAAAAATATTTAAAGAAATAAAAGATAATACAGCAATAGTTGCAGCAATAGAAGATAATGCAAAGTAAAAAAAGAAAACAAAAGAAAAAAATTGCAACAAGTGAAAAAGAAAAGAAAGTATAAAGGGAATAGAACTTAAGAAAACAACATTCCATCCTCCTCACAAGTAAAAGCAATTTTATAATCTTTTCATCTCCTTTTAACAAAATAAAGCTGTACATCTCCTAACTCATCTCTTTACTACAGGCAAATCCAACAAATAACATCTTCTCCAAACCAAGTGTCTACAAAATTTCCAAACAGAGCTCTACAATAAAAGCATTAATTAACATAAAGTTACATTTACATGGAATATAAAAGTCAATATTTCACGTCTCAACAAAAGCATATTTAGGGGCATAAAGTGGTCTGGTATCCTAGTGTAAACAAAAACTTAAAATTTAACATGACAATGAGATACCATTTCTCCTTTGTTAAAAAATGTGTTCACAAATATCCCGTTTCTAGAGGAACAGAACAAAACAGAACAGAACAGAATAGAATAGAATAGAATTCTTTAGGGGCCAAGTTTGATTGGACACACAAGGAATTTGTCTTTGGTGTATATGCTCTCAGTATACATAAGGAGAATAAAATACATTAGAAACATAGAAACATAGAAGTCTGACGGCAGAAAAAGACCTCATGGTCCATCTAGTCTGCCCTTATACTATTTTCTGTATTTTATCTTAGGATGGATATATGTTTATCCCAGGCATGTTTAAATTCAGTTACTGTGGATTTATCTACCACATCTGCTGGAAGTTTGTTCCAAGGATCTACTACTCTTTCAGTAAAATAATATTTTCTCATGTTGCTTTTGATCTTTCCCCCAACTAACTTCAGATTGTGTCCCCTTGTTCTTGTGTTCACTTTCCTATTAAAAACACTTCCCTCCTGGACCTTATTTAACCCTTTAATATATTTAAATGTTTCGATCATGTCCCCCCTTTTCCTTCTGTCCTCCAGACTATACAGATTGAGTTCATTAAGTCTTTCCTGATACGTTTTATGCTTAAGACCTTCCACCATTCTTGTAGCCCGTCTTTGGACCCGTTCAATTTTGTCAATATCTTTTTGTAGGTGAGGTCTCCAGAACTGAACACAGTATTCCAAATGTGGTCTCACCAGCATTCTATATAGTGGGATCATAATCTCCCTCTTCCTGCTTGTTATACCTCTAGCTATGCAGCCAAGCATCCTACTTGCTTTCCCTACCACCTGACTGCACTGTTCACCCATTTTGAGACTGTCAGAAATCACTACTCCTAAATCCTTTTCTTTTGAAGTATTTGCCAACACTGAACTGCCAATACAATACTCAGATTGAGGATTCCTTTTCCCCAAGTGCATTATTTTACATTTGGAAACATTAAACTGCAGTTTCCATTGCCTAGACCATTTATCTAGTAAAGCTAAATCATTTACCATATTACAGACCCCTCCAGGAATATCAACCCTATTGCACACTTTAGAGTCATCGGCAAATAGGCAAACCTTCCCTACCAAACCTTCCCGTATGTCACTCACAAATATATTAAAAAGAATAGGACCCAGAACAGACCCTTGTGGCACACCGCTTGTAACCTGACTCTGCTCAGAATACTCGCCATTAACAATAACTCTCTGATGTCTACGCTTCAGCCAGCTGCAAATCCATTGAACTATCCAGGGATTAAGTCCAATCTTCACTAATTTATCTATCAGCTCTTTATGTGGAACCGTATCAAAGGCTTTGCTGAAGTCCAGGTAGGCAATATCCACGGCACCACCTTCATCCAACACCTTTGTGACATAGTCAAAGAAATCAATGAGATTAGTCTGACATGATTTGCCTTCAGTAAAGCCATGCTGATTTGGGTCTAATAAGTTATTGTTTTTTAGGTGCTGATTTATCCTCTTTTTGAGTAGAGTCTCCATCATTTTAACTACAACTGATGTCAAGCTAACTGGCCTGTAGTTACCAGCTTCTTCTCTACTGCCCTTCTTGTGAATAGGCACAACACTGGCCATTCTCCAATCCTCAGGAACTTCTCCTGTTAACAAGGATTGGTTAAACAAATCAGTCAGGGGGGTAGTAATGACAGATCTGAGTTCTTTAAGAACTCTGGGGTGGATGCCATCTGGACCCATTGCCTTATTTATCTTTAATCGTTCAAGTTCTTCTAAGACATCGGCTTCTAAGATCACTGGAGCTGAATCCGTACAGCTGGAAGCAATGCTATATCCCTCTATAGTATTATTTTGTAAGGTGTCTTTTGAGAAAACTGAACAGAAGTAACTATTTATCAACAATAAAATGATACAACATTCCAAGGTCATCTTGCATCAATGGAAGTAAAGAGGAGGTCAGTGAAATCCCTACATTCGAACTGGTCCTCATGATGAACTTGTGGGTATGGGTATGGGGGATGAACTGGAGGAACTGGAGGGAAGTTAGTATCGGGATTGCAATGGCAAAAATTGCAAAACCTTGGATGAGAGAATTGGACTGGAATCTGATTTATTTCTCAGATGCTATTTGGGGTGTTGACACCTACATGGCACAGGACTTGGTTATTTTCAGGCCCTCTTTGTCTAAGAATATTTGAATATCCCACTAGATCACATAGGATGGGCAGACTCCAGGTATTCTCTTTGAAATTTTCTATTTAACAGGACCTTGGAAGCAATGTTCCCTCTAAATTTGTTTCGGTGTAGGCGGAAAAGTATAGTGTCTGAGTGACAGTCCCTTTGGGACTGGGCAGCATAGAAAAATAAATAAATAAATAAGAAAAAAATTCCCTTCTTTTTTTATTAAAAGAAATTAATAATAAAACAAAACCAAAATCTATTACTATTATTATCTTCTCTTTTTCAATCCCTGTCTCCTCCCCCCTTGTGTGTGTGTGTATGTGTGTGTGTGTGAACTCTTGAACCATTTCCAATTAGAGGTGAGCTATTGGAAATGGTTCAAGAGTTCACACACACACACACACACACACAAACGGCTGGGGGTTTTTTTCTCTGTTATTATTTGGGTGCTTATATCAAAAGTAATTTCTCTCTATTTCTCTCTCCCCCTCTTGCTCTCTCTCTTTCTCTCTTTCTCTCTCTCTATTGCTTTCTTTCTCTCTCACTCTTTCTTTCTATCTCACTTGCTTTCTTTCTCTTCTCTCTTTTGCTATCTCACCCCCTTTCATCTCTCTCTCTCTTTCTCTCTTGTTTTCTGTCTCTCTCTCTATTGCTTTCTTTCTCTTCTCTCTCTTGCTATCTCTCTCTCTCCCCCTTTCTCTTTTTCTCTCAGCAGCAGCATTGGGAAGTAGCCATGGGGCGGCATCAGGGTGATCAGCTGTGAGGCGGAGCTCCGGAACGGAGGCACTGACGGCGAGGGGGCTGTGAGAGCGCTTTCTCCAAGTGCTTCGGGAATGCCTGCCCTGCCTCTACTGCAGCCCCCTTGCTGGAAGTCTGGGATGGAAGCGCTCCCAGCGAAGGGGCTGCGAGAGGGGTGGGGCGGGCATTCCCGAAGCATACAGAGAAAGCCCTCTCTCGCAGCCCCCTGGCTGGCAGCGCTTTCGTCCGGAAGCCACCACCGCTGCAGCAGAAGTCATGCCCCAAGGCAGGAGGCAGAGGAGGAGGAGAGGGGGCAGACTGGGCAGGCGGGGGGCAGGGCCGAGAAGCCAGGGGTGCGTTTGGCCGGAGGCACCGTGGGGAGGCAGGGGTGGCCGTGGCTCCCTTTCCTCCTACTGGCGCACCTCCCCACCTCCGCGCCCCCCCCGCAGGCTGGCAGGGGGATGGGGAGCACGCGCCCATGGAAAAGGGTGTCCTGGGGGTGTTTTGGGGCGCGTGCATGCGCGCGCATGCAGCTTACGGGGAATGGTGCTTGGAAGCATGCCTTTTAAAAACTTCCCTCATTCCTCTCCACCCTTCTGTTAGTAATTCAACCATTCTTCTAGCTTTTTGGAAAGCCATTAAAGACCTGGTTTTTCACGGAGGCATTGGGATTATATCAGTAGAAAGCGTGGAAGGAGGATAGTTAACCCTGCAGTGGGGTATCCTAAGGAGGACAATGACACCATGGGTTTTTTTTTAAAAAAATATTGTTTTATTACTGCCTTGATGATTGTTATGAGCTTCCCAGAATTGCTTAAACTGTTTAAAATTTTCTATAGCCAAAACCATTACTTGATTTTTGCTATTTATTTTACATTCTTAAAGATTATATATCTTTACTCACCTGGTGTTTGCAGTCTTGTCATTTTGAAGGTGTCCAGTTTCTCTGAATGAGCAGTTTTCTCCCAGTTAATGGCCAATTTGTATAAGTAAGGGAAATACCAACTTAGTATCCTTGAAAGAGTTTCCATTAATGACTAAAGAAATTATGGCAAATCCTCTTATCTCCCAATTCTCCTACTTCCAAGGACTGTGTTATGGTTCTGACTAACAAACTCAAATGAATTTGAACTCTGAGACTTGGCTCTTTCTCAAAGGTCTTCTTTAATGAATATCATATCGGCGCATCTTCAATGAAAAACCAAATCAAAATCTTCCCTGTGTTTGCAGTATAATTACACTAGGAAATAAGCCCATCCCCAAGTGTCACAAGTCACATTGGCCAATTGGGTTAATTGGTGGGCTCTTCAGGGACTCCTTCCACAACCTTATCTGTTGCCAGTAGAGATGATCTTGTTTCTCAGGAAAAAGCTCTTTGTTGTGTCTAATAATGCATCCCAACCTCCTTCCCCATCTGTGTGTCAATTGAGGAACAGAAAGATGGCTGCCGCCAGGTTCAGTTTGAAGTTGACAGACTGCTGTCCTGGGTTCCCATAGTGGAGAGCAACCATAGGGAGAACTGCTTGGGTGATCCCCACTGATGGGCAGCAGCCGGAGCTTCCAGGTGCGCAGCTCCAGTAGGAAAATCCCGGATGCGTGCGCAGCTGCAAGCTCCTGGTGCACCCCTGCATGAGATTTGGCTTCTGCGCATGCACAGCAAGCCAAATCCCATGTGAGGACACACATGAGAGTGAGATATTGACTATTTTGGACTATTTTTGCTTCCACAAATGCACAGAAACAAAAATATAAGCAAAAATAGCCAAAATCTCACTCTTGTGCACATCCTCACGCAATATTTGGCTTGCTGTGCATTCACAGAAGCCAAATCTTGTGCCGATGGGCGTGGGTGCAATTTATGGGCACGTGCACACCTGCGACAGTCTCCAAGGAAGCTTCAGTAGCAGGTAAGAAGAGTGGCCCTTCCTTGCTGATCTCATATACTCTCTTTGTCCAGAGAGAGTTGAAGGAGCTATTGTACTGTCTGCCACTGTTTGTGGTTGCAAACATAGGTTCTGCTTTTTATACACATGCACCCATACAAGCATATATATATGCTATATAGATATACATAGATTTATACTAGGCACTCACACAGATCCATGAAGTCCCAAAGTCCCAATGGTTGTTGGGGTTTCCCCCTCCTACCTTTTAAAAACAAATAAAATGGAAGCTAGGACAACTGTTTGGAATGGCCTATTCTATAGATAGGAGTGATGAAGTAATAGCTCATGCCTTACTCTTTCATGAGTCTATCTTTTTGTCTGCCAAAAAAATAATGTAATGTTTGCTGATGTTAAGATTGTTACGTCAGTTGAATCTGGAGAACAGCCAACTAATAATTGAATTATATTACTCTTAAAAATGGTTGAGGCTGATGTTGATAAATTATTAGGATACTTGGTCTAAGCAATTTAGATAATAAGGAAAAGTATTCATTTTATCAATGATGCTTGGGACTGTGCATTCTTAGAAAATGATTTAGGGGAAAAAATATCTGGACCTCTCTGCTGTTCATTAAGGCAGCATGACTTTTTTCAGGCATCTGTATGAGATTGAAAACTCACTGCATTGTAAGTCATATTAAAGATGCAGGCTTTTTTTTTTTTTAAAAAGTATTTGATTCATCAAGCAGTCACATCTTTTTTATGTTTATGCAAAAATGAGGCTGCTTTAATGAACCATAGGTAGATGCCAAATTTATGCAAACTCCAAAGCACTTCCAAATTATTTTTCAAGTATGCAAATTCCTAATAAGTATATGCTGGCAATATTGGAGCTTTAATAAAACTATAGGGCTGAAGTTTATGTTTCATACTGAAAAAGTTACAGTTTCATATAAGCAAGCAGATCTGAAATCATCAAAACTTTGAAATAAGCAAAACATGCTGGTTTCTGGCCATGGTTTAATAGCTTGAAACATTGTTTCGTAAAAATATAAATGGGTTCAAAGAATCTTCCAGTGCAATGAGATATATGAAATAAACAAAACTATCTGCGGATATTAGGTATTTTTTGCCCTATATCCTGCTGAGATGTACAAATCTGGGCATAACGTACCATGGAATAGTAAAGATTTCTTGTGATTTTGAAGTTTCATTTTCTCTTCACTTCAAACACTTGAATAAAGAGAGTCTTTATAACGTAAGAGCGTAAGATTTTTTTTTACAGGATCCCCTGTGGAGGTGGCATCTACAAAACTCTCCCAGAGAGCCGGTTATTTTGCCTGAATGTTATGTTCCCTGGGAAGGAAGCATTTGCAATAGAGTCTTTGATGTGAAGAAGTCCTTTAAAGGAATGGTAATCAAAGCAGCAATTAGAACTTTCTCAATTTATCCTTTCTGGTGTAGGGAAGAAGAGAGAGTTCAAATGTAAATGACTTTCTTTTGCAAATAAATGTAATGGTTCATCAAAAATCTTCAAAAGTCTGCATGGCACTGCTTCATTAATAAATAGATAAATAATATTATGCTATTATTTCCCCTACCTCTGACCCCCAGTGGAAGTCCAAATTGAGGAATTTAAACACAAGATGTTAATAGATACAGGAGCAAATAGAACTGTCCTTAACAGACTGTTGCTCCCCAAACTGCTGATGAAATATCTATTGTTGGGGCTTCAGGAATGACTATGTCAGCCCCAGTTTTACAATCAGTGATGAGCCAGGCAGCATTGCCACCAGGGCCTCTGTCACATCGCTCATGCCCATCGCAGCCCCCCAGTGTGGCAGCTGAGCTGCTTGCCGGTCAATCCTTTCAAGCCACATGATCACATGACAAGCAGCTGCAACGCAATCTCCAACTGGCGTTCAAGCCACTGGCTAGTATGTCTTTCAAAAAATTGGGACTTTTTAAAAACCATGCAGGACAAATTGGTAAAAAGCGGGACTGGCCCGCCAAAAGCAGGATATCTGGTCAACTTAGGGTAGTGTCAGGGAAGGAGGTATTTGTTATACCAGTCACAATGGTGCAGGGGTGTGGGGAAATTGGTGGCCAATATAAAGCAATATAATATTAAATGGGAGGTTGTTCTGTCGGGCTCTCTGGTAGAATCCTCCCAAAAATTCACAGGTACAAATTTCACACACACACACGTTTGAAAATTCAAAACAATGTTCTTTATAATGAAAATTCACTTAAACTAAGCCCTCTTTTGGTATAGCAAAGAGCACTCGTCTCCAAACAAACTGGTAATTTATACAAGTCCCTTATCAGTCCTGTGATACTTAGCTTGCAGCTGTGAGGCAATTCAAAGTCTTTCTTTCACAAAGTGACACACACTTTGCTCTGGTTTAGTTTCAAAGCAGGGAAAAATCAGCACACAACAAGTCAGTCAGTAAAGCAGTCATGAAACACACCGATCAGATAATCCTCCACAATGGCCAAACCCACAGGCTGCTCTTTATAGCAGCCTCACTAATTACCACAGCCCTACCCAACCACAGGTGACCTAATTTTCTTTGATAATAATCTTTCAGTTGTTGTTGCCTATGCATCGCTCTCCGCATGCGTGGCTGTATCATTAACTCTTGTTCTGAATCCAAGGAAGAGCTAGATAATTGATCTCCTTCTGAGCTGTCTGCCACACTCTCCTCCTCCCTGTCACTCATGTCTTCTTGGTCAGAGGAGCCTTCATCTTCAGATTCCACCGGGGGCAAACCAGGCCTGCAGCATGTAGATGGCTCCCTCACATCCACAGTCCTTGGGGCAGGAGCTTGGCCAGAGCTAACCACAACAGAGGTGAAACCTGTTATAAGAATTAATAAACAGAAATTTATAAGCTGCACAAATTTCTATTTTAAAACGTATCATTTTAAACTGAAGTATTATTAGAATTTAAAACTGTCAGAGGGGACTACATACAAGTTTAGGATTCTAAGAATAATTTCTTTGTTTGCTTTGGTGGCACCTATTATGCTACTAATGTTAATAATTGAATCAGCTATCAATCAGGAATTAATCATAATAAACTCAGAACAATCCAACTGAAAAAGACAGAAACTTAGGTAACCAAGATTTTTTTTAAAAAAGAAATTAAATAAATAAATGAGGTTTGAAAGAACATTATTTAACATAATACAGAAGAATGGCATAAGGTCCCCAAGACATGTTGCAGATTCTGATCACTGTTACTTCACACTTCATATTTTTTTTAATGGAAAGAATATGAAATAAATGAAATAAAAGAAGTCATTGAAAAAGGAAGCAAATTGGAATGCAGTATTGTCATGCTTTTCATGCTCCAAAAAGATTTTATGGAAACTACTGAGATAAAATAAAATATGTGAGCAGCTAAAAAATGGAATTACTTTATTGTCACGAATAATGCATACTTGAATGATTTAATGATCACTTTTTATATTATTAGGAAGTTTTTTAAAAATGCCACAATGGTATGTGTAGTAGTGCAGTGATATTCACATAGGTTCTATTTTGTTTCTCTTCTACTTTCTTCCATTAAAGCCAAAATTAAAAGCCTTTTGATAATTTTTCAAAAATAATTTCGCATCACATATTTATAAGTCTTTCTAATTACATTTTAATCAATGATTGTTGCTGATTTATTTTTGATCTTATTATTTGTATTGTATTTTATACTGTTTTATTGTTGTACGGTGCCCTAAGACCATCAGGAAATGGGCAGCTTATAAATCGAATAAATTAAATTAAATCAAATTAAATTGGTTTTCAGTGTACAAAACACAAATAATTTTTCTATTACTTCCTCTGCTGGTTTTTCAGTGCTATATTTTGATCCTGCAGGGCATTCAATAGAAGAGCATACATACATGCGTACGTACGTACGTATATACGTACCTACATACATACATACATACATCTCTATGTATCTCTGCCTCTGCTTCTGCCTCTATCTCCATCTCCATCTCTATCTTTTGTTTTGTTTGTTTTGTCAAGTACGTATTGGTGGTATACAGAGTTATAATAATATTTATATACATGATTCTAGTAAAAGAGAAACATTAAGACAGCAGACCGGAGGCACTCTGGTGCAGTTATGCATGCCCCTTACTGACCTCTTAGGAATTGGGAGAGGTCAAAGAAAGAGGGATGTGGTCAATGGCGATGGAAGCAGGGGCATATCTGCTCTCGTGGGAAGGCTCTAAATTTCCCCACCATCTGGGGGTTCTGGTCCTTCTGGACCAGACTGGATCCTCCCTGAAGGGGAGGTGATGCAGGGGACGCTACCATGGGTCTGGCTAGGGGTCGGCATACCCCACCAAATGAACTGGCCCAGTCTCACATCAGCGGTGGTGTGAAGCTGGCCCAGCAGCCGACACAGCCATGGAGACAACACAACACTGGGACAGAAAGATGAGCGGTAACATCTGGAAAGAGATAGAGGAATACTTACAGAGAGAAGAAAGGTTTAATTTGGTGCTGATGAGTGAGAGCTTCCAAAAGGGATTTTTGGATGTTTATTTTTTTACTTGTTTTTCAATGGAGCTAAAATTGCCGTAAATGGAACCGGAAGCGGCTATTGGATGATGGGGCAAATAGCAAATAACAAAAGCTTCAGAACATTGCAAATTGCCCAAGATTTGATTGCTGAGATATTTAACTATTTACAAATTCATTTTTTTTGCCAGATTGGGGTTTTAAAAAATATTCTTTGTGGAGGCTGTGTTTCTTTCTTTTATATTTACCAAATGAAGAGGAATATTACATATCGGAGGATTTGAAAATTTATCATGTGCAGAAGCCAAATCACGCGTGCATGGCACATGCTTGGCCGGCAGTGATGGAGATGCATGCGCAGCTCCATTTCTGCAAGTGGAACAGTGTTCCATGCTGTCTCACCTTGTTAGTACATGGTACTCCCCAGTATTTGGGGTTGCCATGTATGTAAACTACAATTTGTAGTTTGTACCTTTATAGATGCAATATACCTTTAAGGACTTTGGCTGGTTTGCCATAAGAGGGCTGCAAAGCACAAGTGTTGTGTGCACCACGTTGATGTGGAAACGGCATATCTGTACATGCCATTGCAGCATAAAATCTTTATAAGAATTCCGCTTGGTGTCAATCATGACAAGGGTCGATGTTGGAAGCTGAAGAAAAGCTTGTATGGATTGAAGCAATCAGGATTCGAATGGAACTCCATGATTGTCAAAGCATTAGATAATATGGGATTTCATGCGAGCAAGGCTGATCCTTGTATCAGAGAAAGAAAAGATTCCAAAGAAGTATTGTTACTGTTCATGGACAACATTGCAATTATTGCTAGATCCTTTGAGTCTGTTAATAGGATAGTGCAGGAATTGGAAAAGAAATTCAGGTCAGCCACTATTTAGATTAGCCACTATTTAGGCATAGACATTAAGAAAACCAAGAATGGTTTCAGATTATCACAAGCTGGGAAAATTAACAGTCTTTTGAAAAAGTATAATATGGAAAGCTGTAAGGTTGCCAGGATTCTGATGGACAGTTGCTTTGTGCATGGCAATAAGGAAGGAAAGGCTGTTGATAGGGAACTGTATCATTCTTTGATTGGAAGCTTGTCATATTTGGGACTTTGGTCATGGCCTGATATCACATATAGCGTTAATCAGTTGGCACAGTATAACAAGGAGCCGACTGAATATCATTGAAGGCTGTTAAGAGGATTTTACAATATTTAAAAGGTACCGTGCATCATTGTCTATATTTGGAACCTGATGATAGTTTGTAGCTTATGCGGATGCCAGTTTTGCCTCTGACAGTGTGACCAGAAAGTCTACTACCGGTTTAGCAATTCTTTTTGGAGGAGCCTTGGCAGGGTAGAAGTCGATGAGACAGTAACACATTTCTCTATCCACAACAGAGGCCGACTTTGCCAGTCTGTCGCAGTTATGTATGGATTTGGTGGTATATCGGCAGTTGCTGTTGGACTAAGGTATGGAATGCCATAAGCCAGTTGTGGTTTATGAGAACAATCAGTCAGCTTTGAGTATGGCTAAGGGAAAAGCTGTTAAGACATGATCAAAGCACACAGATTTAAGATATTATAATGTAAGAGAGTGTGTTAAAGATGGCTTGATAAATCTAGAGTACTGTAAGGGTACTGATAATATCACTGACAATTTCATTAAGGCGCAAGGAGCTAAACTACATATTGAGAATTGTACCAATTGTGCTTCATGTTGCTATGTGCAGTCGTTACTGGCTGTACTACACATCCACACTCTTATCTTAAATTCTGCTCTACGTATGTCGAAGGTCTCGCAGCCTAGCTGCACAAAGACATACCAAGCCTCTTGCCCACCCCTATCTATCTCTATCTTTTTTTATCTCTAACTCTCTCTCTCCCTCTCTCTCTCTCCCTCTTTCTCAATCTTCTATGTTTCTATGTTTCTCTCTCTCTATCTCACACACACACCATCTATCTGATGGCCTTGGGGAGGCTGTGGCTTTCTCCTTGGTAATTTATTTATTAAGGCACTATTTTCTGCTTGGTTGTTTGTCTGGTGTTAATCCCTGCTTATTTGGGTGTTGGGTGTTAAACAGGGAGAAAATTCATGCCTCACAAAAGCAGAAGGTACCGCCTTCTGCTGCACGAATCCCAGCGACCAGTTAGGTCCCACAGAGTGGGTCTTCTCCGGGTTCCATCAACTAAACAATGTCGCTTGGCGGGACCCAGGGGAAGAGCCTTCTCTGTGATGGCCCCGACCCTCTGGGATCAACTCCCCCCAGAGATTAGAATTGCTCCCACCCTCCTTGCCTTTCGTAAGCTTCTTAAAACCCTCCTCTGCCACCAGGCATGGGGGAATTGAGATACTATTTCCCCCTAGGCCTTTACAATTTTATGCATGGTATGTCTGTATGTATGTTTGGTTTTATAATAGGGGTTTTTAACTGTTTATATTGGATTGTCATATGCTGTTTACTACTGTTGTTAGCCGCCCCGAGTCTACGGAGAGGGGCGGCATACAAATCCAATAAAATCAAATCAAATCAAACCTGTGCTCTATTCATGTAGAAAACATCTTTAAAAGGGAAATTCTGCCACATAAGTGTGGTAAGCAGTATATGTTTTGTGTAAAAGATACAAAGGCTAGATGTATCTAGCTGTTCTCTTTTATAACAAATATGGGTTTCTTTTAAACCTAGATGAACCATACTAGAGTACTGCAGGATAAAAATAAATTGAAGCAACATTTTCAGACTCTCCCTGCAGCCTATATCTGACTCACCATCATAACTTTGAGCCTGTTTTGCTATTGCTTTTGGCTTCCACTGCAGATGGCTTTCAAACATTATGTCTATGCATAAATGAGAGATATAAGAGGAAAGTGAGGGAGGAAATCCAGTGATTAATTATGTATACTGGCAAGTATATAGCTTGACAATCATTCTCCAAGGGGTCACATTAGGATATAACCTCCTAAAATCAGACATGTTCTTCTGTAATGGTCTGTGGGATACTGCACTAGAATACTCATCAACCAATTCCACCCAGATAAAAATCTTTCAATCTGAAACCACTTCTGCCTGTATTGTGGTTCACCCACCCATGATAGACATTTAATTTTAATGTGTCTTTTCCCCTACTACGTATTTATCTCTCCCTTCCTCACTCTTGAGAGTTCTTTTTATTATTATTATGGCAGTCTCATTTTCATTTGACGCCATTTATTCAAGGAGCTGAGTTTAACCTCCCTGTACTTCACAAAGTTGTTAATGCCTCTTCTTTTTCCCCACAGAGTCTAAAATAATTTGAAAATCCATTGGAAATGAGCAGGCTGTAGACAAAAAATAAAATAAAAAATGGACTCCATCCAAGTTCATTATTGCTATTTTAACTGCAGCCAGGCATAATGGGAGAGGTTTCATCTGTGGAAAAAGAAATATCAAATTACTAGGCTGCATGGTTGGAATGGTTTTCTTCTTCTTTAACAAAGTAAAAAAAATGCAGAGAAAGAAAGTATCTATAGAGAGGATAAAAGAAGCATCTGCATCTATGGCATGAATACTATCTCAACTCAAGAGTCACTTAAATCTATTTCTTGCACACAGAAAGAACTGAATTGACTGGTTGCAACACAAATACTGCAACTTTTAAACTTGATTCTATTCCCTATATTTGCAAATAGCCTGAATCTAAATCTATGCCAGCTTTTGTATTTGTATTATTATGCAACTAATAATTTCCATAAAGCATCAATAATATCAGTAAACATATCTGGTGGCAAGAAACACAGACTTTTGAATAATTTCAAAACGGGCTTTGTTGAGGAACCAAATCCAATTAAAAGAAAACTTTGCTTCTATATGTATTTATCATTGAAACATATTTTGATTTTTTGGAATGTGATGGGTATTTGTATACCACACAAGAATTCTCAACCCTCATTCCTTCCTTTTAACCTAACATAGATAAAAATAGGAGTGCAAATATCATATACATATCATTTATGCCAGGGGTGTCAAACTTGCACCATCACATTATCAGTATGTGACAGATGGTGATTTTTTTCTCCTTCACTAAAATGGGGTGGGTGTGGCCAATGCATGACACATCCAGCCCATGGACCACAAGTTTTACACCTGTGATCTATGCAGTTTGACTTCTTACCTTTGATGAGAAAAATAAAACTACAGTGGTACCTCGACATACGAGTTTAATTCGTTCCAGACCTGAGCTCGTAAGTCGATCAACTCGCATCTCGAATGAATGCCTTTAGACTTTGTTTTTCGCACCGAGATAACTGGAAGCAAGGAGATTCTTGCGCCACCTAGTGGAAGCTCGGCTTGTATCCTGAATTTGAGCTCGGGTGTCAAACAGAAATTTTGCTCGCGTCACAGCTTGTAACTTGGAATATTCGCATGTGGAGCAGCTCGTATTTAGAGGTACTACTGTACTTATCAAATCACAGAAGGACAAGATGGTCTACATTGTAAATGTTTCCCCCATTTTTCCTCATATGAATGGATACTGAAGCACTCAATTATATGCCCTTTCAGGGAGAAAATACTGGAAGGAGTGTTTGTTGAGATAATCATAGGCATATAATGGCATTAGGAGTTTGGATCCTGAAAACAAGATAATATTCTGTATTCAAAACACCTATATTAAAACTACCTACCATCAGAGTTGCCGAAACATAGAAATGGAATTACCACAGGTAGGTGATGCTGTGACAAGTTTTAGTCATATCCCATATCCTTATACTTATGTATCCGACTGGGCACTGTTATCTTTTTTTTTTCTTGTAGGAGATTATACAGAAAATCAATCAGAATATGCAGAGCTTCTGGATATTCTAAATGGCTATTCCAGTGTTGGGCAGATGGTGATAGACAGTGTTCTGTGATACTGCTAGAAAGGACATTTTGATTGTAGATTTTTAAGCAATTGCAAAGGAGTGGCTTTGAAATTTATGACTATAAATGTAAATCTCTTGGAACATATCAAAGGTCTTTGAGCATCTCTTGATACTTGGGGCTTGTTTCTTCACCTTCCCTGTAGCAACCCTCTAATTGAAATTGCAGCCCTTCTCCAAAATCTGCAAAACTATAGAGCTGGGGATTTTTGCTAAGAGATTTGACAAAGCATTTGGGGATTTCTTTACATGGTTCTTCTGGATCACAACCAGTACCTTTTAGAGTCAAATTTTGCAAAAATAATGTTGCTCTATGAAATGGTCCCTAGAAACCAATCAAATTAATTATTTGGAATAAATGCCCTACAATATGTTTCAATGCAGTTAACAGACAGAATCAATAGGGACCACCTATTCTGCTTTCAGCCGTCATGCTGCCTGATATTGCTGTATTGTTACCTTGTTCTCCATCTGTTTAATTCAGTCATTCATATCACTGCACATACATTCTAAAAGAAAAATCATTAGTTCATGAGGATCTTGAGGAATGGATAATTTTCTTTAGGATTTTCCCAATATAGATTTCACGATCTGGAGACAACAGGGTCTGACCATCAACCCTTATGATATGAATTCAATTTCATGTGGTTTGATTGACAAACAGACTTTTGTATAAGTCTATTTACATATCAGACACATGGCAAAAATAGTCCTTGCATGTATGGCTTCTTCTAAAATCTATAAACCCAGTCAATTGCTCTTCTTCTTCTTCTTCTTAACTAAAATAACTTTTTACAGCTCTCCATGTCTTTTACATGTTTGATGTATGGTCCTCAGCAAATCACTGGAATTTTAATTTCAATAAATTAATTGCGCCTACACTCATGGAAAAGTCTTTGGAGAGGGGCAGCATACAAATTTAATAAATAATAATAACATGTTTTTGTTGTTCTCTAAATGTGTACTAAATGTGTACAAGAGGGAGATTGTGATCCCCTTATATAGAGCGCTGGTGAGACCACATTTGGAGTACTGTGTTCAGTTCTGGAGACCTCACCTACAAACACTTAGAAACTATGTTTCTTATAGTTATGGAAGTTTTTAATTTCAAAACTATCAGAAACATTTTTATTTATCACAATAACTGGCAGAGGTGAGTAAGGATTGCCTACTTTGGTAACTTTTTGAAATTTTGAAATGTTAATATAAACATGAATGTTGTTGTTGTGGAAATAAGTTAGGATCTCAAGACGCTACTTTTAAAACAAAACAAAACAAAAACAACAATAATATTATTTGATACTGAGCAGAATATTGAAGAAAATAATAAATCCAATAAATAAATCTGAGCTACAAAACATATGGAAAAGAAGTAGGCACAGGCAAGCAGTTAAGTAGAACATTCAGTCGTTTTAAACCCTGGGAATCTACTCTAGATGGCTTGTGGATTGATCTGACAAGAAATTATATGTGGGCAGTCCTAAAACAATAAAACTGAAAAACAACAATAAAAATCAATAGAGAGCATTTTTAGGGATTCAGTATAAATGAATCACTAAATTTAATATTGAGTGACACTCAATATTAGTTCCATGAATATTCATTAGATTTCAAGTTAAACAATGGCCAACCATAACATTGGATACCATCTCCCTATGGTTTTCAAACAAAAAAACCAAAAGCTTGCAGGGGAATGCAAAAAAAAAGAAGAAGATATATTTATCATTAATAATATTCAGAATACTGTAAGAAGTTAGATAAAATAAACAAGCTGGAAAGATATCAACCACTGATTAGGAAGACAAATTAGTATTCAAAAGAATGATTGAAGAGAAACTAAATTAACACTATATATCTTGTTTTTGTGCAGATATGCAAATATATATCTCTACATTAAAGTTATTAGAATGTAAACTATTTAAATAAGGCATTTAACAGTGACAATCAATTAAGTCATAGATCTTACTGCTACATTGATAATAAATGCATTCTCAATTTCAGAGATACTTATATATGAATTATTAAAGAACTCATATGAAACTCATGATATTTTAGCACAATATTTTATAACATGTAACAATTTGTACCCCTTGAGGCAGTGGTGGGATTAAAAAAAAATTCTGCCGGTTCTGTGGGCGTGGCTTGGTGGGCATGGCAGGGCAAGGATACTGTAAAATCTCCACTCCCTCCCTACTCCAGAGGAAGGTTACTAGAAAATCCCCATTTCCTCCCAATCAGCTAGAATTCAGGAGGAAGAGAATAGTTGGGGATGGAGCCTGTCGCAGGTGGTATTTACCAGTTCTCCAAACTTCTCAAAATTCCCGCTACAGGTTCTCTAGAACTGGTCAGAACCTGCTGAAACCCACCTCTGCCTTGAGGTCTTTGCTGTGTACCCTTTTTCTGCAGGTAGCGGTGGAATGTTCCTGAAAGATATGAATGAAAAATATCCAGAATAGATATCAAGAGAGTATATAATCCCAAAGTGCTACCCAAGTAACATGGGTGAAGATCTGTTTACTATCATGAAGATGTCTTTACTATCAGGAAGCTTGTTTAGAAACTAAACAAGCAGCAATATTAGACAATAGTAATAATAACAACAAACAATGGCTTGACAAAGTTGCAACAATGGTAGAATGGTACATTGTGAGAAACACAATTTTTCTGAAAGCAGAAAGTTGTAGAAAATTTAAAAAGTTAAAGTGCCCTGGGAGTTTAGATTTCAAATAGACAGACAGCTGCCACATAAAGCTCCAGATTTAACAATGATCAGTAAGAAAGAAAAAAGTCTGGATAGCACAGAATCGGCCTTCTCCAGGTCCAGTCGATCAAACAATGCCGATTGTGGGTCCATGGGGAAGAGCCTTCTCTGTTGTGGCCCCTGTCCTCTGGAACCAACTCCCCTGGAGATTCAAACTGCCTCCACTTTCATCACCTTCCAAAAGGCATTAAAAACACATCTATGCCAGCAGGCCTGGGGCTGTGAGTGATAGTTCTGCTCCAGCCAGTAGAATGAATGAGGGATTATTCTTTTACACTGGATTTTATGTCTGCTTTTCTTAATGTTTTAAGTGTATTGTACAATTTTTATCTTGTTTATAGTTTTATTTTGTAAGCCAACCTTAGTCTGTGAGGAGAAGGGTGGCCTATAAATCTAATAAATAAATAAAAAATAAATAGTGGATGTAGCAATACCTGGCAAGAGCAGAATAAAAGAAAAAGAACTGGATAAGATCACAAAATATTAAGAATTACAAATAGAAATAGAATGACTTTAGCAAAAGAAAGCAAAGGTAGTACCATTAGAAATATGTGCCCTGGGCACAATCCGAAAACAACTGGAGCACCATTTGAATACCATTGACATCAACAAATTTATCATCAGTCACCTGCAAAAGGCAGTTTTACCTGGAACAGCTTATATCCTGCAGCAACAGCTCTGATACACATCCACGTCTTCCTATCCCAGGAATTTGGGAAGGACCCAATAGATCTGAACATCTGGTTGACCATGTGACAAAACAATAGTAGATAGAAATGATAGATAGGTATAGATAGATAGATAGACAGATAGATAGAGATAGACAGATAGAGATAGACAGATGAGACAGATGCAGAGGGAGAGACATTTTATTGATTAGTCTTATGACCATATTCTTCAATATTCAACAAAATATTGAGGAATATTGATTTGAACTACTAATGGTAGATACAGTATATCTTCAGCAACATATAAAGTTTTCAGGATGGCTAGTTTCTAATTTTACCATAAAGGAAAAGAGATTTCAAAGCTGCAAAAAACAGAATTAGAATGTGAACATGGAACTCAAGAATCATGAACATAGGAAACCTTTATGTAGTGAAAAATAGCAACAAAGTACACATTACATGTTAGGCATGTAAATCAAAATAAGGTTAAAATTAGACACTTTTGATAAAAAAAAAAGTTACAATATTTGTTATCCAAAGAATGGGAAAAAACAAAGAAAAAATTGTATTGCTTTTATAGTTAAAAGAATATACAGTAGCTGGAACAATACTTGACTAGATACAATAAATGACTGAATAATATCAATTAAATTACAGTCTTTTAATAGGACAATTATCCAACTTTATGCTCTGACTACTGATGCAGAAGAAGAAAAGGTTGATGAGTTGTTTTTTTTTAAAAAAAGTTCAATTTGTTTCAAACATACAAGCAAGATTAAGATTGGAAATTAGAATGCCAAAATTGGAAATATTAATTAAGAAAATGTAATTGCAATGTACAATCTAGGAAATTGAATGAGGAAAATTCAATTTTCAATTTATAGGGGAAAGAATACACCCATCCATCCATCCATCCATCCATCCATCCATCCATCCATCCATCCATCCATACATACATACATACATACATACATAGATACATACATACATACATACGTGTGTGTGTATGTATGTGTATGTGTATGTGACATATATTCAATCATTTCATTATCAGCAAAAAATATGTTACACTTATAGATTATAGTTGTTGGCTATAAAAAATTATCTGCTTTGGAATATGGTCCTAGTAGGACCGAGAGGCAAAAAGGAAGCTATATGCTCCTCCCATATTTGGGTATACCAGGGTGACTCAACAAAAAAAAAAAATCACATATATACATATATACATACACATATACATGTGTATCTGTGTGTGTGTGTGCGTGTGTGTGTGTGTATAAAAATGTATATCTACACAGCATCACCATGGCTCAATGCCTTCAGGATACCTAATCAAGCAATACTGGTCTGACATGTTAAACAACTAGGAACAAACTACACAAGAGGATGAAACTAGAAGGTGTCACCATGTTATAACAGTGCTGTTGCTTTGGATCATCCTCTCAATTAAGATCAAGCTGGTCCCCTCAAAGTGTTTTTTTTAAGAATTTGTTAAAAATCAACCTTTTAAAGAAGGCAATCTCTTGGGTATCTATAGGATGTAAGTGCTTTATTTTATCACTTTTCCCTTTTTGATTTGCTTCTATTTTTTATGGTTTTTTTTTACATTGTTGTGGAGATACCTTTGAGCTTTTAACCTGATTATAGATATTTTAGATAATTTTACATTTATTTTATTTATTAATTAGATTTCTACGTCACCCTTCTCCTGAGACTCAGGGCGGCTCGCAACAAAAACATCTGAGAAATCTGATATTAAAACATATTAAAAGCTACAATGCTAAAAACATGTAATTTAAATTCTAAACCCCCAATATATTTAAAACCATTAAATCCACATTCATCCTATCATTCAATCATAGGCTGGGGGAGATGTTAAAATTTCAATGGTCCCATGCCTGCTGACAGAGATGTGTTTTTAAGGCTGGGAGGATGTGGGCAGTACAATTTTCCAGGGGAGAATTGATTCCAAAGGGCCAGGGCAGCCACAGAGAAGGCTCTTTCCTAGGCCCCACCAAACAGCATTGCCTAGTTGACAGGACCTGGAGAAGGGCAATTCTGTGGGACCTAATTTTTCACTGGGATGCATGAGCCAGAAGACAGTCCCAGAGGTAGTCTGGTCCAATGCCATGTAGGGCTTTATAGGTCATAGCCAACACTTTGAACAGTTTAGAGACCACTTGGTAGCCAATGCAGCTCACGGAGTGTTTGACAAATATGGGCATATATCGGCATGCCCATGATTGCTTGCACGGTTGCATTTTGCACAATCTGTAGTGTCTGAATACTCTTCAAAGGTAGCCCCATGTAGAGAACAATGCAGTAATTGAACCTCAAGGTGATAAGGGCATGAGTGACTGTCAGGAGAGACTCCCGATCCAAAAAGGGCTGCAACTGGCACACCAGGTGAACCTGGGCGGACATCTCCCTTGCCACAGCTGAGAGATGGTATTCTAGGCTCAGCTGTGGATTGAAGAGGATGCCTAAATTGCAGACCCCCTCTGAGGGGGACAGACACTCTCCCCCATGGTAATGGGTGGACAGATGGAATTGTCCTTGGGAGGCAATGTTTGCCTGTTGACACCTATCCAAACCCTAAGAAGTGTCCAGACACTGGCACATCATTTCCACTTCTTCATTGAGTTGACAAGGGGTGGAGATGTACAGCTGAGTTTCATCAGCATACTGATTGGTAACTCACCCTGTGTTGTCGGATGTAATAAATTAGTGAATAGTGAATAGGGATCAGATTGCAGCAAGGCACAAATGTGATAAAATAAAAAACGCTTCCCATTTTGAACCTTTGAACAGGGAAATCTGAAAGGAAGGGTACCCTATTTTTCTTTCTCTAGTTGCTAAATTTGAATAGTCAATGCAATATTTCAGAAACAAACACATATAAATTGTATCCTTGAATACAGGAAGCTGATCAGTGAAAAAAGGAAGATGTTGAATGCCCCGGAGAGCAAAACAAAAAATAATAATACAGGTTTGAATTCACAGATGGATTGGTGTTTGGAGGAGAAGCATAAATGCACATCAAGTGCCTCTTGGCAAGCTTCTTTTGTTGGCAAAAAATGTATTGGATATGGAGCTCATTTGTGTGAATAGCATAGCTGACTCAAGGATGCTCCAGGAAAGCTTCCCTGCAGAAGCAAAGTGGCCTTCACCCGCTCTCTTCAGTATTATTAATAAACTACTGTTTATGTACTGTCTTTGGAATCATATGGCAGAAGGATACTTCTTGACTGCTTTCGGTGGAATGGGCAGATGTGATGTGACAAGCCTCTCAGTTTCGAGTGGCTCCATTTGCTGAATAGAGAAAAGAGACTTTGTTGCTCTGGGCTACTCTATAGTTTGTCTCACTTAAAGCATCCACTGTGTATTATGGCAGTCCAGGTTGTCACTGTGATTGATGATGATGATGATCAGAGGTATCAAACTCAATTTCATTGATGGCCACTTCAGGGTTGTATTTGACTCCAGGGGGTGTGGCCAGAGTGGGCATGACCAGATTGATGCTACTCATGCTGGGGGCACTGTGATGACCCAAGCGCTCTGCCAGCAAAAATGGGCTCCTGAATTCTATTTTCAGCTGTGATGGCCTCCTACAATCCTCTGCCAGTGAAAACAAAGCCCGAGAGGGCCACCCACGGTTCTTCTGAGCTCCATTTTTGTTGGCAGAGGCACTGTAGGTCAGTCCTTTACTGTTTCCAGGACAGCCTTGTGGGCTAGATCTAAGCACCCCATAGGCTATCAGGCCTTGACTTTTTTCTTTCTTTCTTTCTTTCTTTCTTTCTTTCTTTCTTTCTTTCTTTCTTTCTTTCTTTGTTTGTCTGTCTGTCTGTCTATTTATTTATTTATTTATTTATTTATTCATTTATTTATTTAATGGAAGGCTGAGTCAACATTGAGCCGGTGATGAGATTTGAACCGCTGACCTTCAGATCTACAGTCAGTTGTTAACCTGATCCTACGTAGCTTCTGTTCCGGCAATCTCACACTACTCACAAGAGTCTACAAAACTTTTGCCAGACCCATCCTTGAATACAGCTCATCTGTCTGGAGCCCATACCACATCTCGGACATCAACACCCTTGAAAACGTCCAAGGATACTTCGCCAGAAGAGCCCTTCACTCCTCCACTCGAAACAGAATACCCTACGAGACTAGACTTTCAATCCTGGGCCTAGAAAGCTTAGAACTAAGACGCCTAAAACACGATTTAAGTATTGCCCACAAAATCATATGCTGCAATGTCCTGCCTGTCAATGACTACTTCAGCTTCAACCCCAACAACACAAGAGCACGCAAAGATTCAAACTTAATATTAACCGCTCCAAACTTGACTGTAAAAAATATGACTTTAGCAATCGAGTTGTCGAAGTGTGGAACTCATTACCGGACTCAATAGTGTCAACCCCTAACCCCCAACATTTCTCCCTTAGACTATCCACGATTGACCTCTCCAGGTTCTTAAGAGGTCAGTAAGGGGCGTACATAAGTGCACTAGTGTGCCTTTTGTCCCCTGTCCAATTGTCTCTCCTTTATCTCATATATCATTTTTTTTCCTTTCATATATCTTCTCTATTTTTATATATTTTCTTCTATCCTTTTCTTTATATATACAGTGATCCCCCGAGTTTCGCGATCCCGATCATTGCGAAAGGCTATATCGCGATTTTTCCACCCGGAAGTAAAAACACCATCTGCGCATGCGCGCCCCTTTTTTCTATGGCCACGCATGCATAGATGGTGGAGTTTGCGTTCCCCCCGGCAGATCAGCTGCTGGGCGGCTTCCCTGGGTCTTCCCCCTCTTGCTGGCGGGAGGGCGAGCGGCGGGCATCAGCGAGGAGCCGGGGTTTCCCCTTTGCATGGGCGGCTGGTAAGACCCCAGCGCCGCTTCCCAGCTGAGTCCCGAAGCCAAACGCGGAAGTTCGCCTTTGCCGTCTGGCTTCAGGACTCAGCTGGGAAGCGGCACGAGCGAACGGCGTGGGCGGGCGAAGGGCGGGCGAGCGGCGGGCGCGCGGGCAGGCAGGCGACGGGCGGACAAGCGGCGGGCGGACGAGCGGCGGGCGCGGCAGCAGCGAGGAGTTTGCGTGGGCGGCAGGGAAACCCCAATCTTCGGCTCCTCGCTGCTGCGGCGGAAGTAAAAACACCATCTGTGCATGCGCAGATGGTGTTTTTACTTCCGCACTGCTACTTCGCGAAAAACCGATCATCGCAAGGGGTCCTGGAACGGAACCCTCGCGATAATCGGGGGACCACTGTATTACTACATGTCTATTCTCTTCTATATGTATTGTATATTGGACAAAATAAATTTAAAAAATAAAAAAATAAAAAAAATAAAAAAGTGCATGGATGACAATTTGGCTAGAGAATAGCACAAATGTTACTTTCCATTTTTAAAAAAATATCTTGTTCTTTATAGATAAACACGTTATGACTGAACATTGTTATCATGTCCAGTCAGGCTTTTCTTATATTCTGTTTATAGGACTACATTTCAAATGTTACTTCACCAGAAGCTTCAATTGGTATAAGACATAGAAATCAGATTGCTAATGTTATTGGAATTATATTACTCCAGTATTGAAAGACCACCATCAAATGTTATGTGTGTCAAGGTTCCAAGTACAATCCAAGCTTAATCAGAGTCCAAGACAAAATACTCCTCAAAGTTCCAATTTATTGCCAGAGCCATCCTGGCACCTACACTGGGAAACCTGAATCTGAGTTTTCTACCCAGTTGAAAATTCACATCCCTTGTCCTCCACCCATAAACTTGTCACGTTGCCCACTCAGTTTGTGCAATGGCAAGTCCTCTTCTGCTTCTGCCCAGGTGGGTGGTCATAGGATGGCCTTGAGACACTCAAAAGAATGCTTTGTGGCTACATTGTTCTCTCATGAAAATCACCCCTCCCAAGTTCTATAGATATTATGGCAAGCTGTTAATTTACCACCAACTTCTGCACCGGCTTGACAATGTGTTTCCTCTGATTCAGTTGATGGAATTGGTCTATGCTTCTAACACTGTTTCAGCGACCAGCACTCTGACTACAAATATGTCTCATTAAAGTGTGTAGGAAACTCTTCCAAGATACCTGTACACAGCCCTGGGTCTTGCTCTTACATATATCTCTCAGCACTTTTCATTCAGAACTAAAACTGGTCCCCAATGAATGAGATTTTAGAAAAGACATTAAGGTGCATCTCTTAAATGTTGCTATTTGCATACTTGGCAGTGATTTAGTGTTTTAATGTGCTTTTGGTATGTGAGCCTTTTAATAAAGTTTTGCACCAGCTCCTTGGAATATAAATAAGCATCAAACACACATTTTGGAAGAAGTGCAGCAGCCATCCTGAGTGGTAGAGACCAGGAAATGAAGTGAACAAAATAATTTCTCTTATGTATAGGAAGTGTTGTAATGAGATTCCTTAATTTGCACATAGGTAACGTTCAGCCACAAATATAAAAATGTCATAAAACAAATGATATGTGCATGGGCCTTACTTTCTGGGCCAAGATAAATTCTGATTAACCTTGGCCAACAATCAGGGATTGTGAGAATGCAGCCTGTTAGATTAGATTAGATTTATTAGATTTGTATGCCGCCCCTCTCTGGAGATTCGGAGTGGCTCACAAGAGCAAAACACAGTACAAATCCAATGATTTTAAAAAAATAGTTAAAACCTTTAATATAAAAAACAGTCATACATCCCAGACAAACCATACCTAAAACGGAATGGCCCAGAGGAATCAATTTCCCCATGCCTGATGGCAAAGGTGGGTTTTAAGGAGTTTGCGAAAGGCAAGGAGGGTGGGGGCAATCCTGATCTCCGGGGGGAGTTGATTCCAGAGGGTCAGGGCCACCACAGAAATGGCTCTTCCCCTGGGTCCTGCCCGGCAACATTGTTTTGTCGACGGGATCCAGAGAAGGCCGACTCTGTGGGACCTAATTGGTCGCTGTTATCTTTGCTATTTTAAACTCCTTGTAGGAAAGGTAATAAGCAAAATGAAATAATTTAAATTCTTTCATTAGAGGCAACCAGCATATAATTTTGCTTTCCAAGGATTGTATCAGCCTTAAAATGTGCATGTCTCTGCAACAACTTAAGGAATTCCATAGCCAATAGCGCTGACCTATATGGCTTCCACCATCAATCATCCTCTAAAATCTAGGAGCTTACAAACAATGAAAATACTCCTTTTTTATGAGTCCCTAAAGAGCAAGAATGAATCCATTAAGGAAGGAGAAAGGAAAGATGTGGAATCTCTTCTCATAAATGCTCCAGAATGCATATATTTGCAGAAGGGTCAGAAACTGTTCAGGCAAGGCACAACTGCTTGTAAGAGCTTGAGTTTTATGCCTCCTGGCTAGGAGGTTTCATTTCTTTTCTCATGAAAATTGCATGCCTGATGAGAGGAAGAGAATTATCTACTTTGAGATTATGGGAAAGTATTCTTTAAATCACTTTGCCAGGGGTGGGGCCACAGGGGGTGGTGGAATGCTGCTGTAAGAGTGAAATATTTAACAGAGGTTTTACTTTATCTTTGATTTGGATAATGTGACTTTATCATCCTTCTTGTTTAGCGAATATCTATGTTAGTCACAACAGCTAGTTGAGTATGCACAAGGGTAATTTTATGATCAAATTGAAATCTATGCATGCTATTCGCTAAAGTGCCGGGGTAGCAAGCACTATTATTTATTTTATTTACTTAAGCTTGTTGGCTGCTTCTATAAGCTTATAAGATATGTAAAACAATTCTAAACAGTTCGAATTTTCCATTTATACTGGAAGGCTGAAACAACAGACCAAATTTGAAAAGTAAGACCTTCGCATCATATGGCTAGAAATCACTATATAACTCCATATGAGCCATATCCTTCCTATAGGAGGAATTTTAATCAGGTTAATTGAAGATGGCCTTCTGGTTTTCCTGAACTTGGTCTATGTGATAATAGTGCTAAGTTCAAAAACATATCCAAACTCACATAGAGAATGAATCTTATCAACAGCACTTTTACATGAGATCTCATTTGTTTGCTTATATACAATATAGCCTTAGAAATCATTGGATTTTTTTTGTTGAAAAGCAGTGGGGATGCCTATTCCTCATTTTGAATGAAAATATGGCAAGGATGGGCTGGGATACTGAGCAGTAGACTTCAATACTGAATACTGAAATGACCACCACAGGCGCAAATGCAAATACCACAATTTTGCATTGGGATATCTGGTGCAGGTAAATTAAGTTGTGGCATTTGTGTGATAAACTCATCATGCCTGTGTCATCTTTTTCTCCCTTACCTTCCAATAGATGCACATAAATGAGAGGATCTACTGTATATGTGTACTTTCATGCAGAAATTACCACACAGGGGAAATGGAATTGCTCCATGCCCTTCTAGAATTTTCTGACAAGAGAAAAATAGAAGTGAACTTCACAGGGAGAACAAGAAAAATGGGCAAAATAAATCCATAAAATACATGAGTCCTGAACTTAGTTTTACTGAATGTCTTGAAATGAGTTTGCCAAACAAGTAACACTTTATCTTTGGCAACTATATTGCTTTCCAATATTTTATTATAAAGACCTAACTGTTGCGGTCTGTCAGCTGCCAGCACAGATGATGTCAGACTCAAATAATGAGGAGGTTGGAGAGATTAGATTAGATTTTAGATTAGATTTATTGGATTTATATGCCGCCCCTCTCCGCAAACTCGGGGCGGCTCACAACAATAATAAAAAACAGCACAGTACATAATACCAAATCCAATGCCCACCAATCTAATTACAATTTAAAATTAGTAATCTCATAAAGAGGAACCTGGACCAGTTTTGGAGTTTGAAGAAGGCTCTGATGGATGCTCTGCTTTAGACACAGAGATAGAGCCAGGAATGTCTGACATTTCCCAGCTACCAGAGAGGCAGCTGACTGATATGAATGAGGAGAAAGAACACCTGGGGCCTGTTCCAGATGCACGTATGCACAGAGCAGATAGGAGAGGTGAACAATGGAGGACAAGAGTCAACTTGGGAAGTAAAGCAGAAATGGACAGTGAATGTCTCCTCCCCAACTGGGGAATAAATAGAAGGAAAGGGGAATGGTTGTCCTAGGAGACAACCGTTAGTATTTCTGCAGATTCTACCCGTTGTGTTCATGCCACAAAAGACTGCTTGCCAGAACCTAATTTGCAGCCATTTCTCTGGAAGCTCATGGCCTTGCAGTTATCTCAAGGAACTGATAAGGTCTTTTACTGCAGTTAACTCTTTGAAGGACTATTGTCTGGACTTTTCAGTGGGGGAATGCAATTAATTCACAAGAAGTAAATAAAGGGTTTTTCATGACAAGGAGTCTGTTTTTTTTGCTTTTGCTAAGGTTGGGTAAGAACACTAACAATTGTCAATAAAAAAGAACAACAAAGTACAAAGTCCTACAAAGAGTAATAGAACAACTGTAGCAAAAGAAAGCAAAGGTTAATGGGTCAGTCAAGGCACCCATCAATAGTAATGGGTCCCTTGGTGCAATCCCAAAATAATTAGAGCACTACTTGAAAAGTGACCTAGATATGTGTCAGAATGGTCGAATAATTGGCAACCCCAAATTTCAACTAACAAATGTTCTGTCCTACACATTGGCAATAAAAATCAGAACACCAAACACAAGTTAGGTGGAAATGATCTCATAGATGATCCTCACTTTGTCAAGGACTGATGTGTGCTTATCTCAAATGATCTAAGCCCCCGAGCTCACTATAACAGAATTGCCAAAACGTCTTTAAGAATTGTTAGCCTTATTTTGTGAAGCTTCTTTCTGGTAACATTTAATTGTTAACTAGGGCATACAAAACCTTTGCCAGACCAATTCTTGAATACACCTTATCTGCTGGAATCCACACTGTATATCAGACATTAATATGATTGAGCAGGTCCAGAAATATTTCATGAAAAGAGTACTCCACTTCTCCACTCACAATAGAATCAGTTATGCCACCAGGATTGAAATTTTGGGCTTGGACAATCTGGAATTGCAGTCTGATCTAAGCATTGTACACAAAATTGCCTGCTACAACATCTTACCTGTCAACAACTTCTTCAGCTTCAACCGCAATAATACACGAACAAACAATTGATATAAACTCAAGATTAACCACTCCAAACTCGAATGTAGAAAATACAACTTCGACAACAAAATGTTCGATGCCTGAAATGCTTTATCTGATTCTGCATGCACGTCCAAGCGAGATTTTGCTTCTGTGTATTTGCATGGGTTGTGAGTGCTCCTTGTCCATCTCAGGTCATGTCTGATTCTGAGGAGGATGAGCCAAGCCCCTCTGGGTACAATGAGTCAGGGGGGTTGCCAGAGGAAGCAGAGAGCGAGAGTGAAGCAGAAAGTGACTTGAGTGAGCCTGAGAAACCACTAGAGGAGGCTAATGTGACATTGGGGAAGTGGTCCCAGTCAGACAGTGAGGAAGACATGGGAGTGGAAAGCAATTGGATCAACCCTTGCTATAGAAGAATGCTTAGATGGCAAGAAGAGTTACAGAGCAAAAGGTATTAATTTATAGCATTAGCTTTTTGAGGTGTGATGTCACTTTCAGGCAGTATAAAGGAATGGGATTGTGGGAAATGGGGAGTGAAGACTCAACACTGTTCTTTGGAAGAGACATAAAGGAATGGGATTGTATAAAGGAATGGGATTGTGGGAAATGGGGAGTGAAGACTCAACACTGTTCTTTGGAAGAGACATAAAACTGAGGGTGTGTTGAAACAAAGCTTTAAAACCATGATTTCTGCTTCAAAAATATAATCCTTATTGGATGCTGTGCTAGAGAAATCTTTGGTGAGCTGATATATGTTTAGGTAAATGAATTGGGCTTTATCTCAGGAATGCAGATAAAGAATGAGTTTCTGGTGCTTTTCCCAGACATAGATTACAGCTAGCTCTACAAAGATAAATACCTGTTTCTGTGCTGTTTTAACCCTGCACTTGTTCATGTTTATGTTCATACTTACACCTGCTACCTTGTACAGTTTGACAAATAAATAATATAAAAATAAATCTTACTGACCGTGTGAGAAACTATAATCATAAAAAAATAAAATACTTAATATAACCAAATTTTTAAAAGTCCAGTGGTAAGTATGATCTAACTGTAACATTCATACAAAAGCATCTTTGAGATGCTTCTGTAAAACTGTGCTGGGCATCCAGAAATAATTGTACCTTTAAAAAAAATTTCAGCACACTACATCTAATAAAATGCAATCGCTATGCTAACATATTTCTTCTTCTGCATCATTCTGTTTGTACAAATTGGGCCTTGCTACCTTGGAACACATTTCACAGTGTTGTAGGCAGGATCTTTCTCCTGTCTATGGCTGACTTTGTTCCTGGCTGAGCCCTTCTACCTGTAGTCTTGTTATTATGTTGTCACCAGGCCTTGCTAAGAGAGCAGCACAGAGGTGATAGAAAGCCAAAGAAGCATCTTCCTTCACAATTTAAGATGAAGATGAGAATAGAGATGCTTCACACGATGTGGGATGGAGGAGCATTAATACACAGAGGATGTAATTACACTGCTTCCTTCAGTAGTCAGATTCATTTTCTCCTGGCTGCTGTTCTCTAGGGGAACATTGGCTGGTCATTTGATGCTGCAAGATCAAGACTGAGCGAATTGCAGCAATGTCCCCTGATACTTCAGTTCTTATTTTGGCCTTCTTAATGATTAGAAAGACAAACGTTGGCTGTTCTTTTGAAATTTCTCGCCTATTCTGAGAGAAAGTGAGGAATGCTACCTGTTTTCTTGTCACTATTTTTCTATTTTTTAAGGAGAAACTTTATCAAACATTAGTTATGGGTGTCTGCAGCAGGGGCAATGGGTAAGTGATGCCGTATACACCATGTCATTATCTCAGCTTGTGGCTTGTACAGGGTACCAATGTGTTAAGTAACTTTCTTATACATCATAAGGATACTTAAAGCTACCTGATTTGCAAGAATGATGTGGACTAATAATGATAACGACTAATACCACTAACAACTCAAATATGTTACAATAAATTCTCTGTTTTTTTCTGCCTGCCTGTATTTCCTTTCCCCCTTTTTCTTAGAAGTCAAATGTGAAATACCAGTATAAATCTTTTAGGCATATATTTGGGAAAGAAAGTATAATAGAAGAAATAATTAGTTTATAATTTCACTTTTGAAAAATCCTGGAAAAACAGGATATATACCCAAACAACAATATAATCCATTCATTTAACTAAAATAGAATGTAAAACAAAACAAAACAAACTTAACATCCCAGAACTAATTTCCAGAGGATGAAAACAGAGTCAACTTCTCACTAAGGAAAACTGGATTATTACTAATTGTATTTGCTAAAGGAGGCCTGGTGGATAAGACAAAAATCTATCTTCTCATCCACAAGAAGGATACAAACACAGCAGTATGCCCTCAAAATGAAGACAATGGTATCTTTCCAAACATCCTCCTAGTGAGTGGTATCCCATCTATGATACACAACATAATATCTAGTCTTATCCACTATTTAGTTCCCTAATCTTTTTAAAGTCAAGCATACAGATATAAATTCTATGTTCACCAAATGAACTATAATAGGAGGCTTTAGTAAGAATAGGGAAGAGAATATATATTGACTCTATTTTTCCATATTATACACATGTAATACAGAGGAGGATTCCTCCCGGTTCGGGCCTGGGTCACCTGAAATGCTAGTGATGTCATTATGATATCAAAGAACCGGTTCAGTTAGTGCTGGTCCATGTATGCCGCCATCTTTTGGGGGGAGGGGATTTTTAATTTTTTTTAAAAAAAAATTCTTCTGGATTTTTTTCTTCTGAGCATGTGAAGAAACCAAGTTTCCAGCACTGCACCTGTGTCACCATCTTGTTTTTGACATTCTTTGATTTTTTTTAAAAAAAATGGCACTATGCAAGCACATGCACACAAAGTGCATGCAGCCACAAGGCACAGCCATGCGGCGCAGGAGGAAGTGAACGGGCAGCAAGGTAAGTTAGAATCCACCCCTGATGTAATATGTGTGCTCCTTCTTACTCACCCTTTTTCTAAATTAAAAATCATAAACCATTTCTTAGTATAGGTCATTGTTCCCTAATAGACTAACTTGATCAATAAATGTCTCTCTGAATAGAACTGTTGGGTTTTGATGTTGTTGTTCTTTTTTTTTTTTTTTGCTTTTCCCCCTGAAAAGATATATCTCCACACAAGGTTTCTGCTTTGGTTTGTTTTTCTCCTTCTGTGTTTTATAATTTCTGTTCTTGTAGTTGTGTTTATTTCAGCATTATTTTTAACACAGTAAAATATCATGATCCATACATTTACTTTAGCAACTTGATTATTTGGATACCACTTTTTTTCTAGCTCTAAACATATTTCTTCCATATTCTTGTCAAGGTTTTCAGGAAGCGATTTGCCATTGCCTGCTTCCTAGAGTTGAAAGAGAGTGACTAACCCAAAGTTACCAATGTGATTACATCTCTTGGTCTTCTGTTTTCTAGCTGGGTTAACAATTGCTGCTCAAGAACAAGCATTACAGACTAATGCCATGAAAGTAAAGATAAAAAAATCCACTGTCAATCCAAACTGCCGACTTTGCAACAACAAAGTTGAAACTGTTTCATGCTTAATATGTAAGTGTAGCAAAATCACGCAAACTGATTACAAAGTTGAAACATGATCAAGTTGCTAAATTGGTGATCAAGGTGCTAGTCATTATGTAAAAAAATATGACATACCTGTATCTGAAAAGTCATGGGAGCACAAAATGGAAAAAGTTAATGAAAATGAGATGGTGACGATCTTGTGGGACTTAGATGCAGACCGGTCATCGTTTGGTACACAACACCCCAGATATCACATTTGTTGAGGGCTGAAGAGTACAGTTTATTAATATCACTGTACCAGGAGATACCAGAGTTGAGGAAAAAGAACTGGAATACAAACTATCATGATCTGGCCATTGAAACTACATGGCTATGGATGAAACATGTAACAGTGTTACCCATTGTCATCAGGGCACTTGTTACCATGACCACAAAACACATCAAGAAATTGCAGCTTCCTGCAATAACACCAGTGGAACTGCAAAAAACTGTGCTACTCAGAACATCATATATTTTAAGAAGATACTTGGTTGATACCTAAGATGCAGGCAGCAGTCTGTATCAAGATTAGCACCAGTCAGTGGAAATGTGTCTGTTTTTCATTGGGACATTGTAAGGACAAACGAATGAGACAAGGGAAGGTAATGAATCAGCTAGAGCTTTCAAATGCCTAAAGAAATATGAACTCAGAATGAATTACACAATGCATATTCTGCTAAATATCTGTCAACATGAAAACTGGATAATGGTAAATTATAAGACTTTTCCTCTCTTTGGGGATGCATGATAAAAGCTAGATTTATGAAGCTTAGTTCTAGTTAATAATAAATATCAAATACTGCTCTGGTAATTATGCTTCCATAAAATGGTATTTTACAAATGTAATAAATAAGTAGTGCTTATTTTGTAAGCACTATTTTATTTGATCTTCATGCAAATTTCATTGAACTTAAAATGTTCTACATTTTAAATTGTCTTATTTGACCTGATTTGCCTGTGTTAATTTCAAAATAGAAATAAAGGAAGACATCCAATGTACTTCCTTGAAATAAATTAAAACAATAAATTAGAATTTCTGAAAAAGTTCCATATGATCACCAAGACATATATGGATGAGATGCTTATCTCTATTAAAGCATTTACTAAGCCTGAATAATGCAAAATGTTGAGGAGAAATTAATCACAAAGAATACAAAGTCACTAAAAATGAAATCTAATACATCAGGCAAAGGCATGGATCCAAAAGCAGTTGAATAGTACTTGTATGCTTCTACATCAATACTCTACCAGAAACATATTGTCTTTTTTTCTAAAATAGAGACTATTTTCACAGAGCAAGAAACTTATGAACTTCTAGCACTTGGGAATTTAAAAAAAGTTTTGATGAGGTTTTTGAACTTACTCTTTGCAATGCCTTTATTTGATATTTAATTAAAGAGACTACAGGATACTGGAATAAAGTTTGTACACATGCCCCTGGATTACTACATAACAGAATTGGTTAATTGAAGGATCACCAGAATCTACAAAGGATAATTTTCCTTCATTTCCTTCTCTTGTTAGCTAATGTATTAATTATGGAATCTGACTTGAGGAATACCCTATTTTTAATTTGCACTTTGATTCCCATTCAGTATCTCCACAGTGCATGGACAAACCACCCCAATATATTTATTTTATTTTGACCTTTTGCTTTTAGAATTCAGCCCACATTAATTCATCAGCTACTCATTATCAGTTCTATCTCTTCTTGTACAAATGTACAAATGTACAAATTTAGTAGAATATTGTATTCTTATTGCATTCAACTTCAGTTTGTCTGAAGATATCCAAATCTCACTTCCATTTAATAAGTAAGTAGAAGCACACTTATTACACTCCATTTTACTTCCTTTAACAAATATTCACTTTTAGTAACAAACCATATGCAGTCACTACGTTTTCTAGCTGCTTGCCTGTCTTAAAATTCCTCCATCCATTTTACAAGTTAGTAAACATCTACTTTCTTTCTTCGTTTTATTCCTTCTGTCCTGACCACATTTTATAGAGAGATGATTGAGGACATTTTAACAAACTGCATTACTGTTTGGTTTGGTGGCAGCAGTGCCTCAGATGGAAAGTCCATATAGAGAGTGGTAAGGACAGCTGAGAAGATTATAGAAAGCTCGCTTCCTGTTATTTAGCATACTGCTTATAAGTGCTATGTGCTTAGAACTCAAAGCATTGTCAGAGTCCCACACATCCACTTCATGGTCTGTTTCTGTTACTTCCCTCTGGGAGGAGATTTCAAAGGATTTCTAGCAGGACTATAATAGCTTAACTCCCCAAATTTGTTTTTCTCGCCATGTACATATTTACATCTGAACTAGACTGTGTTGTTTCTCTTTGTCATATAATATGCAGTGAAGGGCTACCAAAATTTTTACTTCCACACTGTGGGCATGGCTTTTGCAGGATGCCCTGCATTTTCTTTCAACATCTTTCAGTGCAAATTGGGTGCTCTGGGGTGGAGCTCCGTTTTTGCTACCCCACTGCATCCTGCCACCCGTCAGGGCAGCAATCCACCCCTGAATATATGTGGGCATATGCATAATTTTGAATTTATTTATTTAGTCATATTTATGTAGTCTATATTGAAGGTAGTAACCCTTTGAGATCACTTCGAGATTTTATTTTAATGTATGCTGATTAATATACATTCAAAATGACAATAAAATTAGTCTAAGTAAGTCTAGAATGCCCAAAATCATCTTACTTGTTTGTTTGTTTATTTATTTATTCCATCTATGAATTATTGTGATGATTACTGAATTACTGCCACTGAAACTTGAAATTTCAGATCCATGCTCCTAATTGCATCAAATAAGATACAATGGTACCTCTTCTTACGAATGCCTCTACTAATGAACTTTTCAAGGTATGAACCTGGTATTTAAATTTTTTTTGCCTCTTCTTCCGAACTATTTTCACCTTACGAACCTGAGCCACTGCCGCTGGGATGCCCCGCCTCTGGACTTCCATTGCCAGCAGAAGCATCTATTCTTGCATTGCTGGGATTTCCCTGAGGCTCCCCACACTGGGATTCCCATCATTTTTGACAGCACTGCTTCGTATCCCAGAGAGGGGAGGCGCAGGGAAATCCCAGCAATGCATGAATGGGCACTTCAGCTGGCAACAGAAGTCCGGAGGTGGGGTTTCTCAGCAAGGGGAGGCTCAGGGGAATCCCAGCAATGCAAGACTTTGGACTTCCCTTGCCAGCCGAAGCGCCCATTCTTGTGTTGCTGGGATTCCCCTGAGGCTCCCCTCACTGGGATTCAAATCAGTGCTGGCAAAAATGAAGGAAATCCCAGCGAGGAGAACCTCAGGAGAATCCCAGCAGTGCAAGAACGGGTGCTTTGGCTGGCAACAGAAGTCCGGAGGTGGGGTTTCCCAGCAAGGGGATTCCTATGGGGAAAATTGCTTCTTTTTACAAACTTTTCTACTTACGAACCTGGTCACGGAGCGAATTAAGTTCATAAGAAGAGGTACCACTGTATTTTGCTTTTATCATATGCTGCTCTTATCACATTCAGGACCAAGGTTTCAATTCTATTTTCTCATAAAGATTCCATCATTCAAGTTACTATACATTTTGTCAAAAAGTAATCAACTCCTCTCAGGTTTTCTGATTTTCCCCATATCATTCCCAATCAATCAAAATTTTATGTGGATCTTGCTGGTTTATAAAGATGATGTGGCTGACAGTGCTTCCTTCATTTATTTCATGAACAATTCATCCCACAGATGGAGTGCACAAGTCTAATCACCCTTTAGATTTGATAACTGATTGTACAAACTTTAACTGCAGTAGTTGCAATGAAACATTTCCCATAATTGGTGATGTATCGGATACAGAATTGGTGTCACATTGATGTATAGAATTTGTGCTCATTTCTCCATGGGCAAATGCTTCAGTCAAAATAGTTAAGTATTTTCAAGCATGAACTTTTCTATCTTGCTTTTTAAAAAAGCAATGGATTTATTGAAATTATTCTTCCATCCATTCTTGTGGACTTGCTTAAGAACATTATCTTATTGCACATTTATAGCTCAGCTTCAGCTGATGGACAGTTTTTCTGTTGAATTCTTTAACACAAAGTTCAATTAGTGATCCCTTCAATGATGGTAAGTCAACCAGGTCCTGAGGCAGGGATGTCTTCCCAAACCATGGTCCTATTACTTTCATGCTTCACAGTTGGTATAAATTCTGATTGCAGAATACAGTCTTTGGTTTCCACCAATAACATTTTCCAGATTGAGAGGCATCATTGGTTATTTTATAGAAGTCTTCCAAACTATCCTTTGTGTTGTGAATAATGTTTAAGAAGAAGAAAAATAAAGAAATGTATGCCTAACAAAAGTTTTTAAATTGCCCTTGCAAGATTCTGCATTAAAAACAAAACAAAAAACAAACAAACCACGTGAGATAGAACAATGTTGTTGGATTATATTGTCATCCTGAACCACTTTGAAAAAGCCTGTATCAGATATATGAATAGATTTGCATTTTTCTGACAAATCTTTTGAGTGTGCTATGCTAGTAGTGATGATCATATTATCTAATTACAACTTGAAGAATCAGAGATAAATGATAGTAGTATTTTTTTTACATTTGCTACCACCCCCAAAGACACTATTAAAATCATTTCTATCTTGTCTTTGTTTCTCCTCTACTTATGAATTGCCTAAACACTGCTGAAAGGCCTTGAAACTGAAGCATTTATTGTCCTCCAACTTCTCTGATTACCTTTTGTTTTGTCTCCTTGTATTTCTGACTGGCTGATTTGTATTTACAGCCAGTCATTGTGAACAAGTGAGAAGGACTAGAATGTACTGCAGCCTGTAATATGTTCATTGTCCCTCTCATCCCTCCATATGCATAACAAGGGACTCTGGGACTTTTAGTTCATGAGATGACAAGTCACACCGGGAAACATAAATCCCTCTATTTCTCAATTACAAGTTTTAGAAATAACTGCATGGCACTTTCAGGCTATAAAAGGAGCCAGGGCTGACCCAGAGGCACGTGACTCAGTTTTCTTTTTGTTGTTGATTGGTGATATACTTTTGTATGCAGAGGATGTTAGGTTGTTGGTTGAGAACCCAAATGATTTGCGGTGATTGTTGGGTCTCATCTACACATCATCTCCGAGTCTGCGGAGAGGGGCGGCATACAAATCCAATAAATTATTATTATTATTATTATTATTATTATTATTATTATTATTATTACTATTATTATTACTATTATTATTATTCTGTCAATCTGCTTTTCTCTCATCTTGAGAGGGCAAGAAAATAAGTCAAATGGAGAACCAATCTGTTATGTCCAGAAGATTCTGTAATATTCTGTTACTGGGTAAAAGTTAAAACCATTAAGTTGTTAAGCAGAATAAGCTGTATGTATTATTAGTTGTTTACCTGATCCTCATTGGCTGCCGCGGTTTGGCGCCAAGCTTGTAGCGCTGTCAAGCGTCTCTTGTTGCCGGGGTAGAAAGTATAAAAGGAAGAGTGCCACCGGTGTTACGCGCTCTTCTGCTCTAGCTCGCGTACGAGTGAAAGTGTATCCGCGTATAGTTAGACGCCTGTGGAAAATAAAGATTTTACGATTAGACATCGAGTCCCAGTCTATTTCACAATCCCTCCACATTTTTCCACTTACCAGACTGCAGGAACAAGTCTTTAAAGGTGCTACCTTCATACAAAGAGGGTAGTTGCCTGCTGCTTGCATAAGAATGAAGAGCAAAACCTGGAAAAGGATTCTCCTCTTTCTCTCCTGTCTAACTTTCTCTGATTAACCAAGGACAACTCCTATGACTTCCCCATCCTTCTTCATGCTACTATCCTTTCCTTTACTAATGCCTTCTCAGTCATCCAGGTTATGGTTGTCCCAAAGGTGCTTTTTTCAAGAGGCAACTGGACTTTCTGACTTTTCTTTGAAGACATTTAGCTTCTCATCCATGAAGCTTCTTTAGCTCTGACTGGATGTTGGGGAATGGAAGGATTTATACTCCTTGCAGAGACCTGGTCATTTGCATTCTTTTAGCAGGTTGTAAAGGTCACCTGGAGGTTTATCTATATCATCAGGGTCACCTATGTGATGCAACTTGATGTGGAGCCTTCTTGGAACTGTTGAAAGGACTCTGTTGTAGTCTGGAGATAGATGATGTCATATCCCTCTCCCTCAGTTGAGGGAGGGCTGTTCAATTTTGGCAAAAATGGCCTCTTTAACTAGTAGAGTTCTATTACTAAGGGCAGACTAGATGGACCATGAGGTCTTTTTCTGCCGCAGACTTTGTTTCTATGTTTCTATGTTTCTATGTTTCTATGTTTCTATGTTTCTATGTTTCTATGTTTCTATGTTTCTATGTTTCTATGTTTCTATGTTTCTATGTTTCTATGTTTCTATGTTTCTATGTTTCTATGTTTCTATGTTTCTATGTTTCTATGTTTCTATGTTTCTATGTTTCTATGTTTCTATGTTTCTATGTTTCTATGTTTCTATGTTTCTATGTTTCTATGTTTCTATGTTTCTATGTTTCTATGTTTCTATGTTTCTATGTTTCTATGTTTCTATGTTTCTATGTTTCTATGTTTCTATGTTTCTATGTTTCTATGTTTCTATGTTTCTATGTTTCTATGTTTCTATGTTTCTATGTTTCTATGTTTCTATGTTTCTATGTTTCTATGTTTCTATGTTTCTATGTTTCTATGTTTCTATGTTTCTATGTTTCTGTTTCTATGTTTCTATGCTTCTATGCTTCTATGCTTCTATGCTTCTATGCTTCTATGCTTCTATGCTTCTATGTTTCTATGTTTCTACTAATGCAATGTGATGTGAATAATGTGATCAGTGTACATGTAGATATTGACAAAGCATTGTACAATATATTCTACTGCTGATACTGCAATACCCATGCTGCAGAAATGATTGTCTAATAAATAAAGCAAGCACCAACAGTTTTATTGAGCTCTTTGTTCTGTTTCATATGTTTACTTCTGTATTTCATGTGCTTATGATTTCAGAACGATCAGCTAATTACCCTCAAGTGTCATGTTGCTTTTGATATCCTTCAATGACACCTGTGGCCCTAACAAAGACTTTTAGAATGGCAGAACTATCCCCAATGTTTTAAAATGAGGTCTCTGAAATCTTGCAAGATTTGGTGATCATATGAGAATTCACTGGGTTTTTAAAAAGATAGAAAGGAGCATCTGCTCTCTGAAAATCATGCTATCACTTGCAGTATTACCATATTTTTTGTAGTATAAGACACATGGGAGTATAAGACACCCCTTAGTTTTTGGGGAGGAAAATAAGGAAAAGAATCTGCTTACCAGATATTCATCTGGCTAGCATCCTTAGTATGGTCAGCTTCAGCACATTATTTCATTCCCTGGTTAGGGCTTTTTTAAAACACCCTTATTTGGAGAGTGTAACAATGAAAGAGCTTGCAAACTAGTAAGAGCTGGGGAAATCATTATCACCTGGTTAGGGCTGGAAAGAAACATTGCCCGTTGGCGACTTACCCAGCCGGCGGTCGTTGCGGCGCGGCTGGGAGAAGGAGGCCGCCATTACGGGTGGAGCCTGCGGCCCCCACGTCATCACCGGGGGCTGCAGTGACGGCTGTTGGGTGCGCTGAGCACTGATTGGTTCCGGGCGAGAGGGAGGCAGCCTTATAAAAGGGGCTGCCTCGTGGCGCAGTTCCTCTTCGCCCGGTGTCGTGGGACACCCGCCCACCCTCCCTCTGTTACAGGGTGCATATGATGGGTCGCCCTTAGGGGGGCGGAATACTAATTTTTTGCAGTCACAGTAAATTGGCCGAGCTGTGATTGTTTTTTCGCCTACTCCACTCTGTGCGTGGGAGTGTGGTTAGGGGGTGGACTCACCAACTAGTGCCCCCCCTCAAGTTCACGGGGGGGGAGGCCGATAGGGGGCGGAAATGGGCGTAAGCAGCAACTGTGTGATCTCCTTTAGGAGCACCTCTAGTGAGGTGAGGGGCGATCTCCTTCTCGGATTACAGGGCTTGACCAGCTTGGGTTCGGGGAGGGGGTCGCTCCTGAGGCTCACTGGCTGGGGCTTACCAGAGACCAGTGGCGAGCCATCCCACATGCCATGGGGGCGTGGCAAGGGGCAGGGGGCAGGTGTAATTTTACCATGACCCTGCACCCAGGCAAGGAGCTTTCGCCCGAGAGTTGCTCAGTTGAGGTTGTTTGAAAGTTGACTCCACCCCCATTTGATTTATGCACCCCTGCAGGTCATGTGGTTTAATTGGTTAAATAGTTAATTTAGAGTTTGGTTTAATAAAGTGACCCCATTATACCCATACCTTTGTGTCCGACTGTTACTCCGCCTGCGCCGCAATTGGAGCAAGTAGAGCAATAAAAAAACCCTACAAAGACAGGGTTTGGAAAACATTCTTGACAGAGAGTAACAATGAAGGAGCTGGGAACATCATTAGCACCTGGTTAGGGCTGGAAAGATACATTTGGAGCAAGTTAGAGCAATGAAAAAAAACCGTGCAAAGACTTAGGGCTTGGAAAACCCCATGTCCAGTCAACGAAGCAGTGGAAGTGATGTGCCGGTGCCTGGAGGCTGTTGGGGCCTGGATGGGTGTCAACAAACTCAAACTCAACCCAGACAAGACGGAGTGGCTGTGGGTTTTGCCTCCCAAGGACAATTCTATCTGTCCATCCATTACCCTGGGGGGGGGAAATTATTGACCCCCTCAGAGAGGGTCCGCAACTTGGGCGTCCTCCTCGATCCACAGCTCACATTAGAAAAACACCTTTCAGCTGTGGCGAGGGGGGCGTTTGCCCAGGTTCGCCTGGTGCACCAGTTGCGGCCCTATTTGGACCGGGAGTCATTGCTCACAGTCACTCATGCCCTCATCACCTCGAGGCTCGACTACTGTAACGCTCTCTACATGGGGCTACCTTTGAAAAGTGTTCGGAAACTTCAAATCGTGCAGAATGCAGCTGCGAGAGCAATTATGGGCTTCTCCAAGTATGCCCATATCACTCCAACACTCCGCAGTCTGCATTGGCTGCCAATCAGTTTCCGGTCACAATTCAAAGTGTTGGTTATGACCTATAAAGCCCTTCATGGCACCGGACCAGAATATCTTCGGGACCGCCTCCTGCCACACGAATCCCAGCGACCGGTTAGGTCCCACAGAGTTGGCCTTCTCCGGGTCCCGTCAACTAAACAATGTCGTCTGGCGGGACCCAGGGGAAGAGCCTTCTCTGTGGGGGCCCCGACCCTCTGGAACCAGCTCCTCCCTGAGATTAGGATTGCCCCCACCCTCCCTGCCTTTCTTAAACTCCTTAAGACCCACCTTTGCTGTCAGGCATGGGGGAACTCAAACACCTCCCCCTTGCCCATGTTGTTTTGTTGATTGATTGACTGTGTGCCTGTTTTTTATATATACTGTTTTTTATGAGATTATTAATTTAAATTGGAACTGGATGGGTGGGCATTGGATTTGGTATTGTGTACTGTACTGTTTTTTATTATTGTTGTGAGCCGCCCCAAGTTTGCGGAGAGGGGCGACATATAAATCCAATAAACCTAAACCTAAACCTAAAACATTACTTTCAAAGAGTAACAATGGAAGAACCTGCAAAGTAAGAGCTAGGAAGATTATTAGCACCTAGTTAGAGCTGGGGGGGGGGGAAGCCTTGGGAAAAAAAAGCTACATTCAGTGTATAAGACGCACCTGAATTTCCAGCTTCTTTTAGGGAGGAAAAAGGTGTGTCTTATACTCTTAAAATATGGTATATTTAGGTTCTTGACAGGTGACTTGTTTCTTTAATATGGATGATCAAGACATCATTGTGAAATTGTGCTCTTTTCATGTATCCCTACAGCATCACAACAGAGAAAGAGAGAGGGGGGAGGAGGGAGAGGGGGGAAGAAGGGAGGAAGAGAGAGAGATTCAAACTTACAAAGTTTGATAAAGAGAGAGAGAGAGAAAGATTCAAACTTACAAACTGATAAAGAAATAAAGGGAAACTAGTACAGATCTAGTTCAAGCTACTTAGCTCTACCCAGCTAGCCATACCCTTCTAGGAATCGAATTTGGGCTGCTTGCTTTGTTAGACAGTCACAAGTTCTCCTTCCTTATCAGCTGAGCCAGGGGAAAGATTAAATGTTTTTATGTCGAGTCACCTGGTATACCCAAATATGGGAGAGAATATACTGCTTTCTCTGTGTGTGTGTGTGTGTGTGTGTGTGTGCATGCACACGCGTGCATGCACACATGCAGATACACATAATGGATGGATAATGTCATTTGCCACGCCTTTTTTAAAAAACCATTGTAAGCAACTAATTCTGTCTAGTAGGCAGCACTGAATACAATTCAGGTAGTTCTCATCTCATTTAGCAACCATAATCGAAACAGACTAACTTGGTCGTTAAGCAAACCAGTGAAACATCACATGACCGTGTCTGTGCTTATAATTTTACCTGGGATTTCCTTTGCTTTATAGTGTCAGAAGGATATGACCCCAAACAGTCCAAAGGGCAAAAAAAGAGGAGAAAGCTGAGTAAAATGACAAATTTTATAGACCCGGCCCTTCACCTTTTGTAATGCTCACCTCGAGGCTGTGAAAATTGGCAAGATCAGAACTGATGTTTGTATTTACATTTACAGTCATTTTGTTTTTATTTATTAATCAAATGAATATAGCTGCCTAGCTCATAAAAAGCGGCTCATTGGAGAGGAAGGGATGACAAGAGAATAAGTGGGTACATAATGAAAGCAATGAAAGCCATGCGCTGGCATCGGCTGTTTGTCCAGCACGCTCGCAGTTATGAGCCATGAGCTGCTTAGGAAGCAGATGAAAGCCTTCAGTGTGGAATTTCAAGTAGCAGCTCTGAGGTGGCTAATTAAGGTCACAGAGCTGAGCTTGTTAACTTGCAGTTAGCACTTTTTAGGGATTCTCTATGCTGCGGAGAAAAAACAACTCAGGAAGAGATTGCTTGTTAAGGCAATCCCTCTGCTCTGCAAGGAGAGAAGAATATAGATAGGTCACTACAATGGATACTTAGTGATTGTAGTTGTGAATACAGAGAGAGAGGGCGGTGAGGGAGGGAGAGAGAGAGGGAGAGAGAATGAAGAGCAGAGAGGGGCGGCATACAAATATAATTAATAATAATAATAACAATAATAATAATAATAATAGTCATCATCATCATCATCATCATCATCATCATCATCTTCGTCATCATCATCATTATTATTATTATTATTATTATTATTATTATTATTGCTATTATGCATGCAGAAAAAATAATTGCTACCAAACTGCCTTCCATTGAGGACCTGTATACTGCACTAGTCAAAAAGAAGGCTGTGGAAATATTTACAGACATCTCACATCCTGGACACAAACTGTTTCAATTCCTACCCTCAAAAAGATGCTATAGAACACTCTGCACCAGAAGAACTAAACATAAGAACAGGGCTTTTTCCCCAAACACCATCACTCTGCTAAACAAATAATTCCCTCAATACTGTCAAACTATATCCTATGTATGCACTGCTATTAATCTCATCATTCCCATCACCCATCTTCTTTCACAATTGACTGTAGGACTGTAACTCTGTTGCTTGTATCCTTACAACATTGACTGGTTGCCAATATGATTGGATTGCTTATTTGTACCCAGACTATCATTAAGTGTTGTACCTTATGTTCCTTGACAAAGTTATCTTTTCTTTTATGTACACTGAGAGCAGGGGCAGATTGCTCCTACCGTTGCTACTGGTATGCTGTGCACACAGCTTCAGGTGTCAAGTCCCAGTGTGTTGCTTCTCTGCATGTACAGGAAGCAAACTCTCCTGATGGGGCATGCATACGAGAGAGAATGCAGTGATTTTTTTTTTTTGGCTTCCACGCATGCACAGAAACAAAAAATATCCAAAATCTCTCTCACACACATATCCCCTCACAAGATTTTGCATCCTGCTCATGCACAGAAGCAAAGACACACTGGGACATGCACACATGCATGCAAGACAGTACAATGTCCTTTACCATTCTAGTAGGAAACCACTACTGACTGAGAGCGCTTGGCTAATAAAAAATTCTATTCTGTTCTGTTCTCCTCTATTCTGTTCTGTTCTATCTTATCCTATTTGGGCAGTGATTGAAAAGTTTCTTTTCCATCCCTATTTGTAACCATGAAAGGTTGGTATGTGAGGCATTAGCTAAATGAACATTACCTGTACGTTAAATATACATTCAACATTGCCATTGTACATTATTAGATGTGAAGCCTTTGTGAGCTACAACATGATTTTGCTGTAGAAAGAGCAAACACTTTGAATATTTAAGGCAAACACGAGCTTCAGAAAAGCAGAATTCAGTTGCACAATTAATGTGCTTGTGTCATGGAAGATCTTGGGGGGGGGAATCCTCTGGGTCTGGCAGGTACATAATTAGACAGAACAAAAGAAGAAAATGATTTAGGTGTGCCTATAGCAGAAGACTACAAAATAACTATAGAGTGTGGCTAGGCAGCTATGAAGGCAAACAACATTCTAGGATGCATCACTAGAGGGATCGCCAGCAGGAAAAAGTGGGGTCCCACTATGTACGTCTTAAGTCAGAACTCAGAATCCATTTTGACTACTGTGTCCACTTCTGGAGTCCTGCCTTAAACAAAGATATTGATAAAATTGTGGGAGTCCAGAGAGTGGCAACAAAAATGGTGCCAGGTCTGTAGGACAAAACCTATCAATTGAGATTGGAAAAACTGAATATTTACAACCTGGAGGACAGAAGAGAGAGAATGTGATCAAAACCTTTGAATATACTGTATTAAGGCTGTGAGTAAGGTTGTAGATTGCAGTGCTTTCAATATTAAGCACAAATGAAGAGACGGGCATATCCTTAAGAGAAAAGTTCAATGGTAATGTTAGAAATTATTACTTCACAGAAAGAGTAGTGGAAACTTGGAAATATCTTCTAGCAAATGTAGTGGGTCAATCAACAGTAATTTTAAACAGTTAAACTAAGGGAAAAGAACATATCCATCATTTGGTAATTTTTTTAAAAAGTAAATTGTAATAATTAGAAAATAATATTGATAAGGATAGAATATTGATAAGAATGGATGTCATCTCAAAATTAAACAAAGATTTATCCGCTATCTCCGTAATGTGGCAATCAAAATTATCATCCTTTGGGATGCATTTTTTTAACCTACTCCATTGTCTCAGCAATTGGTAAATCTTATGCTAAAGGATCGATATCATTTTCCTGAAAATTTAAATAATATTGTCTTTTCAAACATCAGTCTGTTCTTACTTCTCCAAATGAATGTATCATTTCTTGTGCAATTGCATTGAGGTTTATTAGTCTTCATTTAAAATTGTATGTTTAAGTGTTATTTTTTTCTCCAATAAATATGAAATAATAGTACTTTGTAAAAATCGCTTCCTTTTATTATTCATTGAAAATTGCAGTGGTCTATTCTTTATTCTTATATGTTCTTTAATTGGCAAGTGTTTTCTAGATTCATCTAATAAATAAGCAGACAACAGAACATCCTACAACAAGGTTATTAGACTTTAAAACATTATTAGCCTTAGTGTTCATATGTAGATGTTAATATAATCAGATAACACATTTCAGATTATATATTGAGCCCTTGAGAAGAATAATATATTAATGAACTGCTTTTCTTTCAGCCTCACCATGGGTGAGAAAAGATGTATCATTTTCAGATTGCAAAACCAAGCCTTGGATTAGCATAAATAAAATGAAATTACATTATTTTCTTTAGTTTTAGAAACTAACATTTCAACTTTTTTTGCTATTAAATGGCAAAATTCTGCTCTGACATGAGACATTCAAAAGTGAGGTTTCATGTCTCAATAAAATCACCCAGGATTTCTTAGTAAATCTTCTAAGGATTGAGATGAAAGTGAATTCTTGGTAGGAAAAGGGTAAGGAAGCCCAGCACCAGAGTGTAGATATTGCAGAAGAGACGGAGTAACGACTCGGACACCAGAGCTGGATTTAAACTTGGGTCATTTTTATTATAATAAATTTGCATAATTTATTAATTAAATTAGCATAAATTAGCATAAATTTGCATAATCAACATACTTAACTATGACCCGGAACCAAATGGACCTGCAGGGTCAAACAAACACTTCCGGGGCGGAAATGACGTAAAAGGTCAACATTCCTGGGCAACTATGGGCGTAATCGATGCTGGTCCAGGTGAGGGACCTCTCCCTCACCTGAGACCCTGCCATACACTCGCATGAGGGGGGTCCCGCCGGCTCACCCCTACCCTGGGACTTCAATAGCGGGACCCAAAGACAGGTTCCCCCCAAGAGCGCAGGTAGCACCCACCATGGTCTTGGAGAGAACCTGTCAATCATCCCCAAAGATGCCCAAGGGAGAACGCGCAGTTGCTGAAACCACCCAGATTTCCGCCCCTAACCTGCCACGGAGCGGGGGTCAGATCTCTATCTTGGCCCCCCGACTCCCCCCTCTATCTGCGCCAGCTCACGCAGAGACCTCTGCAGGTCCTGTAAGAAAATGGCGTTCCCCTGTTCTGACAGGTGAACGCCATCGGCCCGGTAAAGCCACGGCCGATCTACAGTGATGAGGGGATGGGCAACTACAATCCCCCCTAATTCTTTGACAGTCTTTCCCACGGCCTTATTCACCCTACGTCTAACCCGGTGGATGGCCCTAAGGGAAATGGCGTCCCTCCAAACGATCCGTGGGAGGATCCCTGACCACACCACTTGCGTGGTGGGCCATGCCGTGCGAAGCCGCCGCAGGTCTTCGCGCGCCTGGACGATCAACGGTAGACCGCCAAGCAGGCATAGGTCATTGCCACCGAGGTGCAAGACCAGCCATCTGGGTGCGGCTATGGGCTGCCGACCACCCAGTCCCATCTGGGCGCGACCCTGGGTAGCCGCCCGCCCAGCAGCGCCGGGTACCGCCCTGAGATGCTGCGTACCCAGCAGCGTCGGTAGGAGGCCCTCCCACCGCATACCCCTCCGGCCCATCCAAACAACATTGACCCACCGTCCCAACGACAGCTGGGTCCCGATGGCACTTCTGGCTGCTGAGCGGCCGGCCCAGAAGACCATGCTGTGGCCACACAGCAGCGCCGTCGGTTTCTGCCTGGACTGGGAACCTGGAAGAGGACACACACAGAGAGGTTACCTAGCCTAAACCCTGCCCCGGATCCTCAGCGGGCCTGACATAACCCAAATATGCCGCTGACCGCCAGCGGCCGATCTCCTGAATCCGTTGGGCCGGGAGACCAGAAAGTGCCGCGCTAGTGGCAGCGCCGATACGGAACGAATGCGTTCCATAGCCGGCGGGATCCATGCCTACCTGAGACATAGCCTTAGACACTATCGCCCAGAATTGATACCGGGTCAGGGGGGAACCATCCTGGTGTATAAAAAGGTACCCACGCCCTGACCCCCGCAAAACACAAAATTGCTGCAAAGCAGCCACCGGGCAAACAGACTTATCGGTGGCTGCCCTAAGTTCAAGTCTAACCCCTCTGTGTAACTGATCTGTCTTGGAGTGTCTCACCAAAAGAGAGACACCCCCCTGTCTAAAGGACAGATCAGCGAGCTGGAAGGCGCGGAGCGACAAGTCAGACTGCGAGGAGGCCATTGCCTCGCTGACCCTGAGGGCCCCGAAAAACATAACGCAAGTCGCCGCCCCGAACAGCCGAGCCTCGTAAGGAGAGGCGCACAGACTGCCAAACATCTGATTAAGCAGAGACAGCTGCTGAACCGTCAGGGCCCGACGAGTGTCAGCGGGAAACCCCTGTCGCTCCCTCACCCAACCCTCCAGCATCCTCCGGATGCGAAAATCACCCGTAAAATCACCAAACCCCCCCGCCTTGGACAGAAAGGCGAGGCCGGCTAACCTAGCCCTGATAGTCCTCACTGAAAGGCCACGCCCCTTCAGCAGGACACAGAATTCAGCTAGGTGCTCAACCGGGGCAGGCCAGCAATGGGGGTAACCCTTACCCAGCCTGAAATCCCCAAACTCCTTACCTGCACGCTGATAAGCTCGCAGGGTACTAGGAGCTACCGATAAGGCGATCGCCCTGGAGGCCTCGTCTCTCCAGCTCTCGAGAGCCCGCCCAGGCTCCACAGGTGGGCTGGAAACACCTCCGGCGACTCTCGGGCCCATGGGGCCAGGGTCCGAAACCTGGACAACTGACCACGGGACAAGGCGTCAGCCACCCCGTTATCTAAACCAGGGACGTGCCTAGCCAAAAACAAGGCGTTCAACGACAAGGACCTGTGCACAAAATGGCGGACAAGCCGCATCACCCTGTCACTCTTAGAGGACAGGGCGTTCACAACATGGACAACCGCTAGATTGTCACACCAAAAATGCACAGTCTTATCCCTGAACTGCTCCCCCCAGAGCTCTAAGGCCACTATTAAGGGGAAAAGCTCCAAAAAGGTTAGGTCCTTAACCAACGAACAGGCACTCCATTCCGGAGGCCATGCCGACCAGCACCACTGGTCACCTAACACTACCCCAAAACCGCAAGTCCCTGCGGCGTCGGAACACAGCTGCAGCTCCGCTTCCAAAAGAAGCTCCTGCCGCCAAAACGACAACCCATTAAAACGTTCCAAAAACTCCCGCCACACGCAGAGGTCAGCCCTGACCCCTGCACATAAGCGGGTACGATGGTGGGGCAAACTGAGCCCCTTCATCGCATCATACAACCGGCGAGAAAAAGCCCTACCAGGCACCACTACCCGACAGGCAAAATTAAGAATCCCAGCCAACTCCTGGAGCTGCCGAAGAGTAACCTTCCTGCAGCCCAGGACCGCCTCAAGTTTGGACCTGATCTTAATCAACTTATCCAGGGGCAATCTGGAAGATTGCTCCACTGAATCCAATTCAATACCCAGGAAGGTAATCCTGGTGGCAGGGCCTTCGGTCTTCTCGGAGGCTAAAGGCACCCCCAATTGAGCACAAAGGGCTTCGAAGTCCCGCATCAAAGCAAAGCATTGCTCTGATTGCGCAGGCCCGGCCACCAAGAAATCATCAAGGTAATGAACGACAGACCCCAGGCCACTCCGCCTCCTGAGCACCCACTCGAGGAAGGTACTAAAGCTCTCAAAGAGGGAGCAGGAAATAGAGCAGCCCATCGGCAATGCCCTATCCACATAAAACCCACCTTCGAAATGGAAGCCCAGCAGCTCGAAGTCGCCTGGGTGAATGGGGAGGAGCCGAAATGCCGACTTAATGTCGCATTTACCCATAAGGGCTCCCACCCCACACTCCCTAACCATAGCCACGGCCGCATCAAAGGATGCGTACCGGACGGAACAAAGCTCGTCAGGAATGAAGTCATTCACTGACTCCCCTTTTGGAAAAGACAAATGGTGAATCAACCTAAATTCACCACTCGCCTTTTTGGGGACCACACCTAAGGGGGACACACGAAGATTCGGAAAGGGCGGCTCCGGGAAGGGCCCAAGGACCCTGCCCTCAGCCACCTCCTTTCGAATCTTAGCCCGTACAATGTCTTCATGTCCGACAACCGACCTGAGGTTGTCGGACATGAAGGCCCTCCTAATACCCACATAAGGGATCCTAAATCCCTCGGAGAAGCCCCTCAAGAGCAACTCGGCTCTCGGGCGAGGGTGGTAGTCGATCAACCAACCCTCAAGTACAGAAACATTAATTGGGCTGGGCCCCTTTTCCCCCAGCTGGTGGGGGAGGTTTTCCTGGACCCCCGCCCTTCTTCTCCGCCCCTTTCTTGGGGCGGGGACAGACCGAAGCTGCATGGGACCCCCCACAATTCCCGCAGGCATGTTTGTATTTACAAAAGGGACGAAAACATGCCCCTTTTGCAGCAAACTCATGACAAGCGGGCGAGGCCCCCTTGCCAGCCACTCCAGGAGTCGCCTTGGCCGGCGAAGCCGCGCCGGGCTCCTCCTCCATAAAGTGCCCACTATCCGTGCGCTCACACCCTTCCTTCCCGGACATATGCGTGGCCCGGAACCACAGGTCCGGGACCACCATATCCCACGGCAAGTTGGGCTCCACAGACATCCGCATGCGGAAACCCTTATCATAATGGCGCCAGATGGTGCCCTTATATTCAAAATGGGCCCTGGCAATTAAGTCTATATACTTAAACATGGCAGAGGCCATAGCCGGCTGCCGTTGGATCACTACCGACCCATAGGTAAGAAAGGCATACAGCCAGGAGCTGAAGCATTTCGTTACCTTGGTCTTCTTCGTTTTCTCCCCCGGGACAATCTCTTTCTCCTGCTTGGGAACCTCACGGTTCAAAAGCGAAAAGAGATCCACGTACTCGCCCCGCCAAATAGCCTCCTTGACCGACGGGTGAAGGTGGCAACCTAGAGGGGTGGACGGAAGCCCGCACGGTATGGCCCCCGCTTTAATACAAGCAAAGGGGTCCCACACCGAGTTGGCCGCCACGCCAAAAACACCCGCCCCATGGGGGTAGGGGAAAACCGGGAGCGGGGGCATGACAGGAGGGGCCGGAGGAACCCACCCCCCTGCCCCTGGCACCGCAGGTGTCCCCGCAGGACCCGTCCCGGGCAGCGGAGCAGCGCCAGCCGCCGACTGCCCTGGAGGAGGAACCGGCGGAGCCCACACCTGCCCGCAGGTGCCCGCGAGGGACCCCAAAAGGCTGGACCCACTCCCGACCCCCGCCGGGGGAAAACCCGGGGCGGGGGGAGGAAGGAAAGACAGGGATGTGGTGTGTGGTGCAGCCTCACCTGCCCCGTACGGGGTTGAAGACATCCACGGAGGGCCCAATGGTGTGGGGCCCGGAAAAGCCGCCATCGGCCCTGCAGGGGCCTGCCGTCCGAACGGAGCCGGCTGCCCAGCCTGGGCCGCCGCCGGCTCCCTCCCCAACGCCGCGGGCACTTGATCGCTGGACGCTCCGGGGACCGCACCGCTCCTCCACTGCTCGAGCTCATCGAGCCTCTCCAACACCCTGGCCCAAGACAAAGCAGGAGAAACATCAGGTTGAGGGGCAGGAGGCAACGAGACCACCCCCCCCTGTCCAGGGACCACCCCAGCAGCCCCCTCCCTGCTGGCCCGGGCCCGGGCAGAAGGCCTAAGAGCCCTCCTGGGGCGCGGCGCTGGCGGAGCCATAGGAGCAGTGGCGGGCCTTTTCTTGGGAGCCATCACCCTTCTTCCCTATGTATGCCAGAAGACACAAAACCTCCTAGGAAAAACCCCCAGCACGAGTGGCAGGCCCAACTCCCCAACCACAGGGCCCTGCTTAGGGCCCGAGAGCACCTGCCCCTTTAACCCCTGCGAGGGACAATCCTTGCAATTATTATAATTGCCTGTATTATGGTTTATGTATTATCCCGATAGCAAGCCTCCCTGCGCAGGCAGGCCCAAAAAGCCTGCAATCCGATAACACCAACCCTCAAAACCGGGGCCCAGACCCAACACCCCCCACCGCGCCCTCCTCCCAGCCGGGAGGAGGTTACCAGTCCCCCTCGGGCCCGAGGGGGATCGCTGAAGACCGTTCGAGGGAAAGAGAAGGCCTCAAACGTTGTCTTGCAGATAAGTATTGGCAGCAGAGCACTCTTCGCCCCCTCGGCAGGCCACAAAATGGCGGCCGCAACACGAGGGAGACTCAAAATGGCGGCCGAGCAGCACCAAACAAGTGTCTGCTCAGGCAACCAGGTCCGGGCGAAAAGGCTGTTTCCCGGCCTGCTGCCCCTTAAATAGGGCCAGCAGGCCCCGCCCAGACCTGGCGACATGCCCAGCCACGTGGGCAGGGCATTCCCGGCCGAAATCTCGTCTCGCGAGATTTCGGCCGAAAACAAGATGGCGGCCGCCATCTGAAGGGTCCGAGTCTGCCCGGCCCTTCAGCAACATCGCCGTGGGGCCGGTAAGTCAGCCGGCGTTATTCTATCGAGTGAACATATACAGTTTCTACAGAGCATCTTCAAGTTACCTTAATGAAATATAAGAGGTCATCTTTGATAAAAAGTCATACAGAGCTAGCAAGACTTTTTCACCCCTAAAATGCTGAAGGAAGCCAGAAAAGTGATTTGATGTTTAGGTAGAGCAGTCGCTTTTGATATTAAAAAAAAACATGAAGTAGCTGAAATAATAAGGGTGGATTCATATTGAGTTAAACTATTGAAATGGAAGGTAAAGTTTCAGTGGGCTCCCATATGAATTGCCTGCAAATATGATACGCATGCCCATTGTGAATTTATAATTAAGGAAGCAACTGTTGGAACCACATAAACTTTTCCCATAAATGCTCATAAGGCCGTGTTATATTATTCATCATGTTTTTCTGCTAATAGTCAGAATTTTATCTAGAATACCGATTGGGAATAGTGATTAAGTTTCTTTCTAATTTGAACCAAAAGCTAGTAACAATCTAGACAATAATCAAATAACAAGAAAGAGCAATACTAAACTTCTCCTATAGATGCTCATAAGGACATGTTATTTTGCTCACCATATTTTGCTGCTAATAGTTAGAATTTTATCTAGAGTACTGACTGATTAACTTTCTTTCTAATTTGAACCAAAACGTACCGGTAGTAACAATCTAAAGAATTATCAGATAACAACAAAGAACAACAGGAAATTCTTCCTCTTCTAACTTTAAAGAGCCTTGGTGGTGTAGTGGTACTGCAAGCTACTTCTGCTGATCACTGACTGCCAGCAGTTTGGCAGATCCAATCTCAGTAGGCCGAAGGTTGACTCAGCCTTCAATCCTTCCAAGGTCAGTAAAATGAATACCCAGAATTTTTGGGACAATATGCTTACTCTCTGTAGAGAGGGCTGTAGAGCAATGTGAAGCAGTATATAAGTCTAAATGCTATAATGTATCTTATCTTTTATGTACACTGAGAGCATATGCACCAAGGCAAATTCCTTGTGTGTCCAATCACACTTGGCCAAAGAATCCTATCCTATCCTATCCTAATGTTATTGCTATTCTCTTTGTTGTCTGAATTTTTGCAGCCCAGATCAAGCAGCCATATCAATGACTTTTCTTTTTCCACAACTTCAGTTATCAACTATCAATTATTCTACCACTAATTTGGTGGCTAGTATGATAGTGATCCAGGGAGAGCTCTTAGAAGTCCTTCAGGCAACAGTGAAGGATAACAAAAGCCTTCATCTTTATTTTCATAATACCTACAGATATTTATTTATTTATTTATTAATCAGATTTGTATGCCACCCCTCTCCGCAGATTCGGGGCGGGTAACAGCAATAATAATACAATGTAAACAAATCTAATATTTAAGTTAATTTAAAACCCCAATTTAGAAACCAATCATACATACTGACATACCATGCATAAATTTTATAAGCCTAGGGGGAGGGAAAGTCTCAATTCCCCCATGCCTGATGACAGAGGTCGGTTTTAAGGAGCTTACGAAAGGCAAGGAGGGTGGGGGCAACTAGGAAGACTTTAGATATTCAGTAAATTTGAAAATATGTGGGAATTCTGCCTAATCCTCCCTATGTGCCCATTCAATGTAAGGATTTCCTCCTTTTATTAAGTTCTTATTTGATTGATTGATTGATTGATTGATTGATTGATTGATATTCATGCTGCCCAACATCCTACGGACTCTAGGCAGCTCACAATCAAAAATATAAAACATCTAAATAATACTAAAACCTCTAAAAACAGTTTCAAAACAATTTAAATACAACAGTTAAACCCATGAATACCATTTATGGCCAGATCTCAATGGTTACCAGCATCAAATCAATGACCCCAGGACTGATGGAAAAAACAGGTCTTTACTGCTTTCCGGAAGGCAGGTAGGGTGGAGATAGTCTAGATTTTAGTAGGTAAGTGGTTCTAGAGAGTTGTAGCATCCACAAAGAAGACCCTCCCCTGTGAACCTGCCAGCCAACACTGTTTGGCTGACAGGACCAACTCTGTGGGCCCTTACTGGTCGCTGGAAGCTATGTGGTAGAAGGCAGTCTCAAATATAGTCTGGCCCTAAGCCATGTAGGGCTTTAAAGGTAATGACCAACATCTTAAATTGCATCTGACGACCAATTGGGGGCCGGTGCAGTCTGTGAAGGATTGGTTTAATGTAGGTGTACCTAGGTTAAGGATTCAGGATTCAAGTTATCCAGAACTTCTAAAAAGATAGAAGTATTTATTTATTTTAACATATTTATTTTGTCCCTTTGAGCTATTGTTGTCTCCCGGTGACTGCCTGGAAAAGTTCCTGCAGTTTTCTTGACAAGATTTTGGAAGTGGTGTGTCATTACCTACTTCCTAGGACTCAGATAGTGTGACTGGCTCCAAGCCATTAGGTGGCTTCATACCTAAAACTCATGATCTTCCTGTTTCTAGCCTGATGCCTTAACTGCTACACTGAAATGGTTCTTACACATCCAGACTGTATGTGGAGTTTGACCTTAAGATATAAAATGAAATCATTTTGGTAACAGGAAATATTATCTTCTTTTTTATCTGAATAGCTAACAATGGGTGTGTTCCTTCTCCATCTATCCCCTCATCCCTACTACCACATCCCATCTTTATCATAAATGATATTTTGCATGATGAGTATTACTCTCAAATAAAGTGCAATTGACCCTTTGGTATTAAAGGATCTAACACGTAGAGATTTCAATTCCTGGTTTCTTATTACTTATCACAGCTTGAAGTGTTTTCTCAACCATTGGTAGGATATAATCCTTTTGGGAGCGGCAACTTGTTAAAATGTTAATCTGTTGACTAGGACTGTGAATGTGACTTCTCAGAGATGTTATTAGGCATCCATATGCTATGTACCTTATTTTCTACACCCGACTGCCCGGTGTGTCAGGCACAGTTCTTAAGTGTGCAATTCCCATACTACATAATCCTGCAGAAACAATTATTTTGCAATTCTTTTCTTTCTGTTGCTCTCTGTCTCACATGGTCACATAACACAAACCTGCAAACACAAAGCAGGCACAAGCACACACAGAGAGACTGCCTTTATTAATTGATTGTCTATTGAATTAATCCTGGAATGAATACCCCACCACTGACTTTCTTCAAGGCAGCTTGAAAAAGTAAGACATAAAAGGCAGAACATAAAGCCAAAGTAAAATTAAAACCATTGTCAGATGTTAAAGAATTATCAATTTAAAACTTGAAGAGTGAGGAGTTTTAGCATTTTCTTAAATTTTGCGACAATGGATATTATGTGTATGTACCAAATAAGGTCCAATCTCTCATTTATTGAAAATGAAGGGAGCTACTTTCACTTTCCCTCCACCATTGAAAATGTCAAAATGATGTCATTCCCTATATTTGTCTTCTTTACTGGCTCCATTTCTGGAGATGGGTAGACATTGATGCTGATGGTATCACATTGCATGGTTTTTAATACTACATATCTTTAGCAATAGACCCGTGCCCAGTTCCTCCAAAATAGAAAGAAAGGGAGAAAAAGGTGTATTCACAATATTAATGCTTAGTTTGATTTTTAGCCTAGCAGATAGAAAGACACTGCTATTTCGTTTTTCTGATAAGCTATCTCCCAGCTCTTTGATTGTTTGTTTTGAAAGATACATTTATCTCAATGTAGTTCTCTCAAGTCTCTTGAATGAAGAGCTGTTAGCCTGCTTTTCAAGTGATAAGGATAGCAAATTGACCCTTTTGGGCAAAAAGGTATCTGGCCATTTTGTTTATCAAGCTTTTCTTTGACTTGGCTAACAAATTAAAATAAAGCAACACTAATAAAATACCTTTAGGAATTTTACATTGTGCCTCTTTGGAGAAGAGTGTTTTTAAATTTTAGAATTGGTCATTTAGGGCTCGTCAAAAGCTGCCAAAAAGGCAGATGCTTGAAGGTGTGAGTGGTGGGAAATATATTATTATTTTGCATCTAGATATTGTCTGAAGTTCTTTTCATGACATTTTACTGATTGCCAACAGACTGGTTCTTGAAATAAGATGAATGCATTGGGTTTTTTTTTTTTAAAGTCAGGTGAAGGTAAATGGCTTCCATTATTTCTTTCCTAGGACTGAGATATGACCCAACATTACCAAGCTGGTTTTCGGATTAAAGCAGGACTAAAACTCATGGTCTTCCAGTGTCTAGCCTCGTGCCTTAATCACTGTACTGAACTGACTGTCTCAAGCTGGTCTATAAACAATAAATCTGTTATTGAACATTGAAATTTTGAAATATATTCTCAATTTCATTTTATTTTTCATAATATATTGAATACTTTACATATTACTTGGTCACATGTGATAAGACACACAAGGAATATATGGAATTAGCGCAAGATTTTAGTTTACATGCAAAGCAACATCATCAGCATCCTAATAAGTGGAGTAATATAGAAGATAATTGATAACCAATAATATTACAGGGTAAATATACATAAACATTACACAGCAATATGAAAATCAGGTGTCAGCAGAGTGAAGGCACAAGGGACAAAACTGACCATATGTCTGGTTGTTTTGGCATGCAATGCCCAATAGTGCTGACCTGAAAGGAGGAATTGAAACAGCTTATGTCCAGGACGTGAGGATCTATAGATCTCAACCCTCTTTCTGACCCACCCAATACACAGGTCTCCTATGGAAAGCAGGCAGAGTATAATAGTCCTTTCTGCAGTCTTAACTATCTATTGGAGTCTGTACCTGTCCTATTTGGTTGCTGTACCAAACCAGACAGTTATAGACATACAATTGATAGACTCAATAATTCTTCTGTAAAAGTGTATCAACAGCTCCTGGGACAATCTGAACTTCCGAGTTGGCCAAGAAGAACATTCTTTGTTGTGCCTTTTTAATGATGGTTCTAATGTTAGATATCCATTTCATATTCTGAAAGATTATAGAGCCCCAAAACTTGAAGTACTCTGTTTCTGATACTGTAAATATATTAAGAAGTGATAGAATAGAAGGGTTGCTTCTAAAGTCCATTCTCATCTCTACAGTTTTAAGCATGTTTAGATCTGGACTGTTCCGGTTGCATCACAGGACCTGGATTCTAAGAGTTCAACCTTCTATCTACAGCTCTGATTCCCAATTTGATTTTTATTGGGGCAATTGGAGCTTTGTTTAATGGCATTTTAGGCTTATTCTGCATGTGTAGAGTTCACCTTTTGAATAGTAAGAATTATATGTCATGAAGGGGATGCATCAGAATTTTAGAGATGCTTGGGTGGGGCATGGCCAAAAAAAGGTTGGGAATCAGTGGTTTATAGGGAGACTCATCACTATTGCAAATGAGGCCCACGACTATTGTATCATGTGCAAACTTCAGTAATTTAACAAGAAGAGCAATGGGGAAGCACACAGCCCTAAGGGGAGCCTTGATATAATTGTCCGGGTACTCGATATAATTTTACCTAGCTTCACCTGTTACTTCCTATCTATCAAGAAGCTAATAATCCACCTACAAGTATGGACAGTTACAGTGAGTTCAGTTTCGAATGAAAAAATTCTGGAATGTTGGTATTGGATGTTGAACTGAAGCTTACAGAAAAGACCTTGCATAGGACTGCAAGGATTCAAGATATTAAAAAATGTACTGTGGTGCCATATTGACAGCATCATCTGCTGACTAGTGTTGGGCAAACCGAACCTGCACAGTTCAGGTCCGTACCAAATTTTGTGGTGTTCGGCATGTTGGACCCGAACCGGAATTTTTTCTTTGCAGATTCTGGCTGTTTGTTGGTAGTCTGCCTTGGTTATGTGCCCTTCTTTCCATTTTTTTGTATCTGTCTTTTTTTTCATTCAGTTTGTTTGTTAGGTCTTTGTGTAACCAAGCTGGTTTCTTTTTGGATTTTGGGCGTTTCTTTTTCATCCGGATAGCATTGTTTTGGGCTTTTGTGATTGTGGTTTTTAAGATTTCCCAAGTTTCTTGCGTGGTTTTGCCTTTTAGGACTGTGGTCCAAGGGATCACTCTCAGGTTTTCTCTAAGTTTATTGAAGTCTGCTTTTTTAAAATCTGGGATTTTGGTGCTGTTGGGTCCAGTTGATTGTGTTGATATTATATTGAATTTGAGGATGTTGTGGTCACTTTCACCCAGCACTCCATCTGTTTCAACCCCTACTATCACTTCTTCTCTGTTTGTGAGAATTAGGTCCAGTGTGGCTGCCCCTCTATTTATTTAGAAATAATAGAACAGAATAGAATAGAATAGAATAGAATAGAATATAATAGAATTCTTTATTGGACAAATGTGATTGGACACACAAGGAATTTGTCTTTGGTGCATATGCTCTCATAAAAAGACAAGATACAGTACATTCATCAAGAATCATAAAGTATAACACTTAATGACAGACAAATAAACAATTAAATCATACTAGGAAACAATCAATATAAACCATAAGGATACAAACAACAAAGTTACAGTCATGCAAAAATAAGTGGGAGGAGATGGGTGATAGGAATGTTTTGTGGTTGGCTCTGGGCCAGCTCCTGCTCCAAGGATGGTGGAGGTTGGTGACTGGTTTTACTGTCAACAGCTTCAGACAGTGAAGCTTCTGTGTCAGGGAAGATTCTGGGAGTGAAGCAGGATTGGATGAGGAGGTAGTTACAGACAGCCCATTAGCTAATTACCCGATTACTGAGCCATCATCATCATCATCGTTAGATTCAGAAGAGGAGGGATTCATAGATGCTCGCAGATGCAGGTTTATGACAAGGAAGGAACAATTGCACAAGTATTATAGAAAATAAGGGAGAACACCTGTGGCTGGGGCAATTAGGCTAATGGGGCTGCTGATAAATTGCCAGTGTTGTTGCCTCTTGGCATGGGAGATTATCCGTTTTGTGTGAGAGAGACTTTGCTTCAGGATTTACAAAGACATTTGTGAACTGCTTCAGGATTTTTCAAGGACTTTGTGGAAAAATTCACAGTTAAGTACAGTGTAAGGACTCTTGAAGGGGGGTGGCTGTGACATTTTCACAGCTGCTTTTTATCTGCTTTGCTTTTGTTTTATGTTTTTCATAGCATTCAAGGCTTGTGGGTTGTGGGAGAGCACTTTGGCTGATTAAAAGTGCGTTTGGACAATATTTTCCTTTTGATAAAACAACTTTGTTTACTTTACAACCGTGTGTGCTTGAATTTCTACTTTGGACTTAATTGGGGGCTCGTAACATGAAGCCTGACATAACAGGAATGATGAGAAGATTAATAGTAATGCAAATTAAAACTACTTTCAGAATACACTTTTTCTGAATGAATGTTAACTCCCAGAATTCTTAGTAATGACCATAAAAGCTAGAGATATATATGAGCTAAACTTCACAGCTTGGAGAACTTAGTTTTGGAGTTGGAGAACTCAGTTTTATGGAAGTCATGGAAACTGGTTTTATAGAGGTTCTGGCCCTCCATTCTGAGTCAATTTACTTTATTCAGACTAATGCAGATCATCAGTTGACTTATAGATCTTCAGTTGACCAGTTGACCAGTAATCAATTCACTTTCTCTCTCTTTTTAAAACCAGTAAAACCCAATTATAGTTCATGTCAAAGAATGGTTCAGGAGCAATGCAATACATGTCTTAGGTAAAAGCAAATCCCACCAAATTCACTGGGGCTTACTTTCAGAAAAGGTTTATAAGGGTTTAAATCCTATCTTAGAATGCACAGATTTTATATTAGCTAAGTGCATTCAGTATATATGAAGATCCTATTAACATGGCTTAATTTGCTTACCTCATTAAGATGGCTCAGAATCAAGCTTCCTCCCGCCCACTGAATTACACTAAATTCTGGAACAAATGCAGCATCCATAAATCAGTTCCAAGACTAAAGAAACTAATTAGTGCTTTAAATTCTGCTGTGCTGCATTGCTAAAGATTTGTGAAATGTGTTGAATTGTTTTTAATTTTGAAGCGTATCCAATACACTTATGCATCTCCAATGTATTGCCTGTAATTTATACCATCCATGTTGGAGTCTGGATATCTAGGTTATAAGAACATGCTGAATCAGGCCAAAGCCCATCGAGTCCAGCATTCTGTGTCACACAGTGGCCCACCAATTGTACATGGAGATCTTGAGAAGAAAGAGAAGGCAAAACCCTCCCTTTCCTTTGACCCCCCAAAAATGGTACACAAGGGAATCCTGCCTGCCTCAACCAACATAGAGGAGGCACATGGACATCCGTTTCAATAACCACCAATACACTTGGCATCCATGAATCTGCCTAATCCTGCCTTGAAGCTATCAAGGCTGACAGCTGTCATGACCTCTTCTGGAAGTGCATTCCATAAACCAATGACCCTCTGGGTGAAGAAATATTTCCCTTTATTTGTCCTCGCTTTCTTACCTATGAGCTTTAGGGAGTGCCCCCTCATAGATTTTTTATTTATCCACCTTTTCCATCCCATTCATGATTTTATACATTTTGATCAAGTCATCCCTTAAATACCGTCTTTCAAGGCTGAAGAGACCAAGGCATTGCAACCTGGTTTCATAAGGGAAGTGCTCCGTTTCCTTCATCATACTTGATGCCCTTTTTTGCACCTTGAATTTGCTTTTTTTACTGCTGCTGCGCACTGGGTTGACATCTTTATTGAGCTGTCCACCAAAATCCCAAGATCCCTTTCTTGGGTTGTCTCAGAAAGCTTGGTCCCCATCAATTGGTAGGTATAATGGGGGTTCTTTGCCCCAATATGCATAACTTTGCACTTGTTTAGGTTAAAATGCATTTGCCACTTTGTTTCCCACTCACTCAATTTTGAGAGATCCTTCTGGAGCTTAGGTAGAAATGAGACTTGGAATGTTTTGGGAAGGCCAAGCAAATATCACTCCTGGTCTAGAATGAAGAGTACAGGTAGTCCTCGATTTAAAACCATTCATTTAGTGATCTTTCAAAATTAAAACAGCACTGAAAATTATTTATGACCATATTTCTCACTTATGAGTGTTGCAGCATCCTTGTGGTCATGTGATTACAATTTGAACGCTTGACAATTTATAAGTATTTATGATAGTTGCAGGGTCACTTTTTGTGACCTTCTTATGACAAAGTCAGTGGGGAAGCCACATTCACTTAACAATACTGTTGCTAACCTAACAACTGTGATAAGATAGGGCATAATACATGGCAAATATAACAATGGTCTTGTTTTAAAAACATAGATTTGGGGCTCAATTATGGTCTTAAGAAAAAAAACATTGCTACCAACTGTAATTAGTCCAGGAAGACACACACCACACGATAAAAGGAAAACCGAAAAGTTTTTATAAATAGAAAAACAGAAACAGCTCCCTTTTTAAATGTCAAAGGGATTTTCTGGTACACACAAGGCACAGGTTAAATGCAATCCAATTGCTCACCCAATAACTGGGAAATTGAGTCCAATTCTAAAGTCCAGAGTGTCCACACACAATCATGAACAGCACAAAAACCATGATCTTGATGAAACAATGAATCCGATAAACTGCCACAAGGCTAAACCAGCATGCTGTTCTTTTTATCTGTAGCACTAATTACAGCAGCCCCATCCAACCACAGGTGGCCTCATTTTCTCTTGTAATAATCCTTCAGTTGTTGTCTTCTATGCATCACTCTACGCATGCGTAGATGTGTCATTAATTCTTGCTCAGAATCCAAGGATGATACAGATGATTGATCTCCTCCTGGGCTGTCTGCCAAACTCCCATTTTCTCTGTCACTCATGCTTCCTTGGTCAGAAGAGGCTTCGTCGGCAGATTCCATCAGCAGCAAAACAGGCCTGCAGCATGTGGATGTTTCCCCCACATCCACCTGCACATTCCTTGGGGCAGGAGCTGGGCCAGAGCCCACAACACCAACCGGCCATCCATTGAGGACCTGTATACTGTATGAGTCAAAAAGAGGACTGTGAAAATATTTACAAACCCCTCACATCCTGGACACAAACTGTTTCAACTCCTATCCTTGGAATGACACTATAAAGCATGTACACTAGAAAAATTAGACACAGTAACAGTTTTCCCCTGAAGGCCATCACTCTGCTAAACAAATAATTCCCTCAACACTGTCAAACTATTTACTAAGTCTGCAGTACTATTAATCTTCTCATTGTTCCCATCACTTATCTCCTCCCCCTAATGACTGCATGACTAATTTTATTGCTTGTATCTTTACAATTTATATTAATATTGATTTATTAGCTGGGTAGACAGAGGGTTCTGAATCATGGACTTTGTCTTTAATAAGGCTGAGGAGAAAGCAAAGTTTAAACATTTGGAAAGGAAGAAGGGTGTCATTTAAAAGTATCCTAGTCCCAAACTGAATTAACTAGCTTGTTTCTTCTCTTCCTATTCTCCTATGCAAAATAATGTGTTCAGATCTGACTAGCAGGTTTCAGTATTTTCAAATAGGAGCATGTTACAATTGTACTCTTTTTTTATAATGGTAATATTCTATTTTCTGTTCTCAGGAAAAGATGTCAGTCATTCACAATATCTTCATCCATCAGAATAGGTAGCATGGCATTGATCTCTGTCTCATTTTTTATGTCTTCTCAGCTTTCTGACAATTTGATTCAATAATGATCTGGAATTGAATGTTCAGGCACAACTTCTTATCTGAATCATGTTTTCAAATAAATGATTCCCCCTGGGTTGATTTTTTGTTGTTGTTATGTTGATCAATAGACACACATGTTTATCCAGGTCACTTTTTACTCAAATATGGATACTTGAACAAGTTTTGTGTGACCTTCTACAGGAGGTTTATCAAATAATTGAATTTAAATAATTGTGATTAACATGATTACTCCATAAAAATGTAATGACTTTATGTTATGATAAAAATACATTGGCTGTAGGACTGCATCTATGGCCTTATTCCATAATAAGAGCCGAGGTGGCACAGTGGGTAGAGTGCAGTACTGCAGACCACTAAAGCTGACTGCTAGATGTGCAGGTCAGCAGTTCAAATCTCATCACCGGCTCAAGGTTGATTCAGCCTTCCATCCTTCCGAAGTGGGTAAAATGAGGACCCACATTGTGGGGGCAATATGCTGGCTCTGTTAAAAAGTGCTAAGCAATGCTTAGTGAGTCTAAGGAGAAGGGTGGCATAAAAGATCAGATAGATAGATAGATAGATAGATAGATAGATAGATAGATAGATAGATAGATAGATAGATAGATAGATAGATAGATAATATGTAAAACAAACCACTGACTCCATTTCACATACCTATTATCTAAACTTCATCCAATGTTATCATGAACAGATACCAAAGGCTGAAGAAATTAATCCAAGCTCAGCACACCGAGTACAAGACAATTTGTTGCTTCAGTCAAATGATAAAAGAAAAGTAGATAAAAAAGATAATTGAATAGTTCCTTTAGTGCTGATTATGGATTAGCATTCATAGGGATGGGATGGGGTGAAATAAGAATGCAATGGAATGGAATAGAATAGAATACTACACTCTACTTATTTATTTTATTTATTTTTATTTATTTAATTATTTTGTCAAAACATGTATAAGATAGCAGATATTGGTATAAACATAAACATAAAGTAAATGCAGTGGTACCTCTACTTAAGAACGCCTCTACTTAAGAAATTTTCTAGATAAGAACTGGGTGTTCAAGATTTTTTTTGCCTCTACTTAAGAATTATTTTCTACTTAAGAACCTGAGCTCGGAAAAATTTCCCAGGAAATTTGAGAGCAGCACAAAGGCCTGGCCAGTTTCCTGCCATTCCCCCTTTAAGCCCGGCCATCTCAGGCTTTTCTGGGCTGCCAGAGGATCCTTTCAGTGGTGCTTAAGGAGGCTTTGGCAGTCCAGAGCGAACAAAGCATTTTCCTTTCTCTGGGCACTTGGAGACGAAATAAACCTCTGCCAGCACCCACAGAAAAGACACGCTCCCTTCGCTCTGGGCAGCTGAGGAGTCACCACAGTGCCGAAAAGGCGCTGGCTACAAAGTGAGCAAGCAAGAGAAGAGGGGAGCCCTTCAGCATGGGAAAGAAGATGCAGCAAGTAGCAGCAGCAGCAGCCAATGTATGGGAGGCAATGTATGGGGGACAGCCTCGCGCCGGGTGTATGGGAGGTGCGTGCTCCTCCTCGCTGCCTCAGAGTCCCTCTTCTTTTTTTTTTAAGCCTTAAAGTTTTGGATTTTTTTGATTCCCCTCACCTGTCCTTCTTCCTTCGGCTGCGACTCTCATACTCCTCTTCTTTCTCCTCTTCCTCCCACCCAAATTCCAAGCTTTTATTTCTTTCCTAATGGGTTTGAACACATTATTTGCTTTTACATTGATTCCTGTGGGAAAAATTGCTTCTACTTAAGAATGTTTCTACTTAAGAACCTGATCACAGAACAAATTAAGTTCTTAAGTAGAGGTACCACTGTACAGATAAATGAGGACAGTAGAACAGGGATGATAGGGACACTGGTGCACTTATGAATGCCACTTTACAGAATTCTTAGGAATGGGGTGAGATCAACAGTTTTTGGGGCTTGGGGAAGAAATCCAGAGAGTCAAGTAGTGCATTCCAGGCATTTCACTATACTACACTTCACTTCACTGCACTTCCTTTCTTAGTCAATAATCTGCAGTAGGACTGAATGGATTTACCCAGGGACTTTTACATACTGTAAAAGGAAAACGTTTCAGTTTTAAACATGTTTTGAAAGGCAACACAACTTTCTCTTGCCTTCCATAAAGAAAAATAACTACCCTACATAACTTCTTTGAATAACCTTTTTTGAAAATTATTAAAAATTGATAAAATTGTTTATTACACGTCATGGCATTTCTTATCTATGTTTTATGGTACCACTCCATTGTCAGAGTAATAGGCAGACAGACAGACCAAAATATTTAATTACCTGGAATGGAAATCTTCTTCCTTAGATTACATCATGGCTGCAATACTTTACCTGAGGTAAGTAATTCATCATATTCGCTGAGTGGGTGTCAAATATAATAGCTTGAGGCAAATCACAGAAGTGTATTCATAAAAATCTTCATAGCATGTGTGGACATCAAGGTTGAAGTCTCAGGAAAACCTCTTCTTTTGCCAGTCAAATAATATTAGCATATGGAGAGGAGTCTCAACTAATACATGCCTAAGGGTGCTCTGTGGGAAGCTTTTTGCTATCTTTGCCATTTTTTAACACAGAATTATTGTGCCCAGATTATAGGCTGAGCTATAATCTACGCCAGAGGTCCCCAACCTTTTTTGCACCAGGGACCGGCTTTAAGCTAGACCAGTTTTCCATGGCCCGGTGGGGGGGGGGGGAGCTAGCTGTCAGCGGCGCCGTAAAAGGGGCGATCAAGAGAGGAATGGGTGAATGAATGGACGGAGGGTGGGAAAGAAGGAAGGAAAGAGGGAAGGGACAGGAACAGAAGAAGGGTGCAAAGGAAGCAAGGAAAGGTGTGAAAGGGGAGAGTAAGAGAGGAAGGAGTGAAAGAAGGGAATGAGGGAGGAAAGAAGGGAGGAAGGAAAAGGAAAGCAAGAAATGGAGGGAGGAAAGGAAGGAAGGAAAGAAAGAAAGAAGGGGGGAAGGGACAGGAACAGAGGAAGGAAGCAAGGAAACTTATGAAAGGGGAGAGTAAGGGAAGAAGGTAGGAAGGAGAAAGAAAAGAAGAAATAGAGGAAGGGAAGGTAAAAGAGAGAAAGAAAAAGAGCAAGAAAGAAAGCAAGAAAGAGAAAGAAAGAAAGAAAGAAAGAAAGAAAGAAAGGCAACTTCAAAGAAAGGCTCACTGAGCATCTCTCACTCTCTCTCTCTTTCTATCCCTCTTTCTTTCTTTCTCTTCCTTTCTCTCTCTCCTCTTCCTTTATCTCCTCTCTCTCTCCCTCTCTCTTTCTCTCCCCCCTCTCTCCCCTTTCCCTCTCTCTTTCTCTCTCTCCCTCTCTTGCTATCTCTCCCCCCTTTCCCTCTCTCTTTCTCTCTCTCCCTCTCTTGCTATCTCTCCCCCCTCTCCCTCTCTCTTTCTCCCTCTCCCTCTCTTTCTCTCTCTCTCCCCCTCTTTCTCTCTCTTCTTCTCACTTTCTCTCTCTTGTTTTCTTTCTGTCTCTTTTGCTTTCTCTCTCTCTCACTCTTTCTTGTTTTCTTTCTCACGCTCTTTCTCTTGTTCTCTCTCTTGCTATCTCTTTCTCCCCCCCTTTCTCTCACTCTCTCTTTCTCACTTTCTCTCTATCTTGCTGTCTGTTGCTCTCACTCACTCTCGTTCTCCGTTCTTCTCAGCGGTGACGCGCGCACGCCCTGCCCGCCTCACCTTTGCGAGAGCACTTTCTCCCCGGGCTCTCAGCAAGGGGGTTTGCAGGAGAGGTGGGGCCGGCGAAGGTGATATTCAATGTCGGGGGCGCACAGGCGGTTGCACGCGCTCCCTATCTCCCTGCTAGCCCACTCGGAATATTCAAAATAAGAAAAGCCTTCGCCGGCAAAGGTTTTTCTTATTTTGAATACTCCGAGTGGGCTAGCAGGGAGATAGGGAGCGCGTGCAACCGCCCGTGCGCCCCCGACATTGAAGACCTCCGCTGAGAAAAGCCTTTGCCGGCATTTCCTCTCGGCATCAAGGAGGCGCAGCGGCGGGCGGAGAGAGGGAAGGGGGGGCCAGCGGCGTCCCTCCTGGCCTTGGCGGGCCGCCCGACCCTCCCCACCTCCTGCAAACGCGGCGGGCGGCGGGGGGAGAGCGAGGAGCCGGTTCCGGCGGGCGCGGGGCTTGGCTGGCTGGCGGGGGGAGCGCCGCTGGTGGTGCGGAAAGGCCGAGGGGGCCCTGGCGCCGCGGACCGGCTGAAAACCCCCAACGGCCCGGTGCCGGTCCGCGGACCGGCGGTTGGGGACCTCTGATCTACGCCCAATACAGCATTACTGCTGATGGTGGGGTGAGACAATCAGAGTGCTTTAAAACTCTAAAGTTAGACAGGATTTTAAGATTTTTCTTTTTGTCTTTAGAACAAGATGACAGTTTCACTTGAGCTCCTGGTGAAAGCTGCTGCAGTTTGCAAAAGGGATTGGGAAACTGAGACTCTAAGCAATTAGCATCAGGGTATAAATTCACTGTCAGCCATGTGTGATGTTCTGAAATCTCTGCCAGAGGCATCTTGCAATCCATCCAGCCTCATTCTGGGATTATTGCAAACATCCAAATGCAAAACAACCTTTGCTTAGAAGTTTCCTAAACAGATTTCTCTTTTTGGAGTAATCTGGTAATAAGGTGGTAACGAATCTGAACTGATTGGTTTATGTCTAAAATTCTGCTTTGATTGCTAATCTTCACTTACGGTGCCAATACTGGCTTTAAGGCATGTGGTAAAATTTGCTTTGCGGGATGGCTGCAACCTTTCCGACTTGATGCATTGACTTAAGTCAGTTCTGCCTGAGTTCTCTTTCTTGGTTGACCACACAATGACTTTTATAGCGTACTCAATCTGGCCTGCTGTTCCAATTACTATACTTAATTGCCATTTAAGCTACAGCTACTGCAAACGACCTGGCATGTTAATGTTTTTTTCTTGGAGAGTAATTACTGCTGGAGAGCAAAAGTGTACCTGATCATGGATCAGTGATAGAAAAAGTATGCTTCAGTATGACAACTCAAACTCCCAAACTTCTACATGGATTGTTTTTCAAGCTATGTTCCCAATGATAAAGAGAAAGAGAGAGGGGGGGAGAGAAGAAGAAGAAGGAAAGAAAAGGAAGGAAGGAAAGAAGGAAGGAACAAAGGGAAAGGAAGGAAGAAAAGTAAGTAAGTAAGTAACTAAGTAAGGAAGGAAGGAAGGAAGGAAGGAAGATAGTTGGAGCTGCAACATTTGAATCCTTGCTCTATAACTTCATTTGGTGACACTCATATTTCTTGATCACGAAGAATGATTTAGTGCAATATGAACATTTAATGTAGTTTATTATGATATGACAATTAAGCTTTCAAGAATTTTCCAACAAAACCTAATTTAAAAATCTGGTTTCATCCTCAAGATAGTCCTGATTTCCAATCATTCATTTAACAATCATTTGAAGTTACAGTGGCATTGAAAAAAAATGAGTTTACAAGAAGTCCTCACACTTATGATAATTACATACCTCCACAATATGATCAAAAGACCTGGTCATAGACCTGGTTCTGTCAGCGGGCCTGAGGAACCCAGGATTGCTGTTCTTAGTTGCGAAGTCGTGTCCGCGCCATCATGACCCCATGGACATTCCTCCAGGCCTTCCTGTTCTCTATCATCCTCTGAAATCCATTTAAGCTCATGCCTACTACTTCAGTGACTCTATCCAGCCACCTCATTCTCGTCCTCTTCTTCTTTTGCACTCAATCTTTCCCAGCATTAGGCTCTTCTCCAGTGAGTCCTTCTTTCTCATCATGTGACCAAAATATTTGAGTTTCATCTTAAGGATCTGACCTTCTAAAGAGCATTCAGGATTTAATTCCTTTAGGACTGACTGGTTTGATCACGTTGCAGTTGAAGGGACTCACAGAAATCTGCTCCAACATCATAGTTCAAAGGCCTCAGTTCTTTGGCACTCAGCTCATTAAATAGCTTATGTGATATATTGTTGCCAGGGTGGGGAAGGGGGCTTATCTATTCATTCATTCATTCATTCATTCATTCATTCATTCATTCATTCATTCATTCATTCATTCATTTAATTTCTATGCCGCTCTTCTGAGACTCATATATTAATACATTCATTAATGCATTATTTGATTATTTTCTTCTATTAATTTTCTTTCTTCATGTATAATATTTTTATAATTGTGTAAGCCATCTTAAGTCGGCATATAAGAATAGGTGGAAATAAAAATTTTCTAAATCAGGGGTATCAAATTGATTTCATTGAGGGCCACATCAGGATTGTGTTTGACCTTGAGGGGCCATGGTGGGCACGGCCAAAGTGGGCATGGCCAGCTCAACATCACTTGTGTTGTGTCCCAGGTGCACTGCCAGTGAAAACGGGCTCCGAGCTCCATGTTTGGCTGGGAAGGCCTCCTGCAACCCATTGCCAGTGAAAAAGAAAGTTCCATTTTTGCTGGCAGGGGCACCATGGTTCGTTCCTTCATTGTTTCCTGGGTGGCTTCATGGGCCAGATCTAAGCTGGATCTGGCCCTTGGCCGTTGAGTTTGATACCCCTGCTATAAACAAACAAACAAATATTGGGTGCTTGGCAACCCATATGTATTTACAACATTTGCAGCTTTCTGAGATCATGTGATTGCTATATGTGATTTTCCTAGTCAGTTTCTGACATGTAAAGTCAATGGAGGAAGCTGGATTCACCAAATATTTGGCTGATTCACTTAAAAACTGTAGTAATTAACAACTTTTGCTTTGCCACATAAAATCTGCTTCCAACTGCAGTTGTAAGTCAAGGACAGAATCGATGTACTGTACAGTATGTATACTCAGCCACTTTCTGAGTGAAATCATGATTTTATTCGAAATTTTAAAACTCAACAGACAACATCAGGGCTCAGAGTTGGCCTTCTCCAGATCCCATCAGCCAAGGAATGCCTGCTGGTGGGCCCTAGGAGAAGAGCCTTCGCTGTGGCAGCTCTGACCCTTGGGAATCAACTCCCCCCAGAGATTCACTGCTCCCACCCTCCTGGCCTTTTGGAAATTACTGAAGACACCTTTTGCTGACAGGCTTGGGGCTATTGAACATAGATATTCTGCTCCAGCCCACATTATGACTGAGATATGTATGAATGGTTTTAAGTCATGGGTTTCTAGGGTTGTTTAAAACTGGATTTTCGTATGTTTAATGGATTTTAGATTTTTAATTGGTCCATAAATAAATAAAATAAATAAAACACGACATACATTCTATGATGTCCTTTTTTCTGAAGAGAATCAATGTGTGAAAACAGTCTGACTCCAGTATTTTAACAATTTAAAAAGGTTGACAGAATCAAAATGTTATTATTAAACTATGATAATTTAAAGGTGTTGATAGGAAAGTTCATGAACCAGAGAGGCATGGATAGTCTGGGTACATTATTGGCTGCTTGTCATTATTTGACATGACAGATGAAGGGGGGGGGAGAAATCCTTCCTTAATTCAGGATTTATTTCTGAATTTCAAATAACAAGCTGGTGTTCAATTCTTCATCAGTTTATCACACATTTAAATGGATAAATGAAAACATTATACATATTCATGTAGAAATGGTCTCTGTCAAATCAGAGGCTGTCAAATAAGTATTAATCAATGCGCTGAAACTAACGGGAGTTCTTTATAATTTTGATTTGCTTTGACTTTTTTTTAACAGTAGTTTAAGTAGAATTGGATTTCTAATCGCCTGCATAATGTATTTGCTCTGTGCTAAAAACAGAAGGGAACAATTTAAAGCGGGCCTACTTGAGTTGCCTGTTCAAGGGAAGAAAATCTCTGAACAATCAGGCTCAATGGCTTATGATCAAATGCTTCTCTTCTCCTTGATCAGGTTCTAAGTTCATATCATGCCTACCACATACACAGACACATAGGCATACCCTTACCTCTCCCCCCATATATATGTTTTGCTGAATTTTTAAAATTAAGGGAGACTAGGATAGCGCTATTTCGGCCTTGTTCTGGCCTCATCAGCTAGCCATACCCTTACTGGGATTTTATCCTGGGGCCTCTGCCTTGTAAGGCAGAGAATCAACCTCTAGGCCGGCAGATCTGATCCTTTCAACTTTGTACCAGGGAGGGGCTATATGTTTTTTTCTGTTGGATCACCCTGGTATATTGAAGGAACATCCTAGCTCCTTTTTGCCTCTAGGCCCAACCCAGGGCCATTTCAAGGCAGTTAAGGCAGTGATATATATACATTATCACGATCACCACCACCACCACCATCATCATTATTTTAACCATTGGCTATCCACTACAGGATGAAGCCCACTTCTCATGCTACCAACCATTAAGATCCTGAACTTTGTTTTGTCAGTTGGGCCTGCAATGCTTGCTGATGTTATCAATCCATCTTGGTGTAGATCTTTTTTGTGGATGCTTTTTATCAAATGGGATGCATACTACCACTGCCTTGCTCCACTTTCAATCAGTTCTTCTTGCTATGTGATCAGCCCATTTCCATTCCCATTTCTATTTCCATTTCCATATAAATATAGATGATAGAGAAATAAAGAAAGAGAGATAGAGGTAGAACTGTAGACAGATAATAGATCTCCTTCCGTGCAGGTGCAGCATTGTAAAGATGAAGGAAGATCTTGACAACTTATAAGGAATTTGTTATGGCTACATGCAGACATCCCTCATGCAAATTTCCTCTCCCAAATTCCCACAGCTAAGGATAAATTTTAAAATCTCTTATATCATATATATTCTCTCCCTCCCATCTACTTCTCTTCTTTTTTACTCTCTATCTTTATATATATTACTTAATGTCTATTCTCTTCCATATGTATTGTATATTGGACAAAGAATAAATGAATGAATGAATGAATGAATGAATGAATGAATGAATAAATAAATAAATAAATAAATTGTCTTCTTAGTCCACTCACCATCTTTAGAGTGAAATGCTCCTGTTGAAGCCCAATCAGTAAAGCTAGGTTTTAAGGCCTTTCTGAAAGGCAAACAGAATGAGACAGATTTCATGTCAAATGGCACAAGGTTCCAGAGGGTGGGAGCCACAGCAGAAAAGGCTCTTCTCTTTGATCTCAACCAAGCAAAATTATTATTATTATTATTATTATTATTATTATTATTATTATTATTATTATTATTATTATTATTATTTATTGAATTTGTAAGTTCCCTGGTGGGGGTCTACCCTGTGCCTCTTTTTCTGAAGCATATATGTCACAGTGTCATGTACATAAACAGTGGCAGGCTTTCGATCACGAAACCCTTTTTAAGGGGTGGGGGACTTCTGTGTGGATGCCTCTGCCTTTCTTATACCACTTCATTCAGAGTGATTTTCTTCCATCTTTCAAGCTACTTTTTTTGAACAGAATACCAAAATGCTAAGACCAGAGAAAGATTACCTAGATCAATTAAGATTATGTTGAGACAGCAGGGAGCTTAAATGTTTGCAAGCCCAATAAAGATAGATCAATTTGGAAAACAATACACTTTCACATTTTCTAGGGAGGCAACTGCTGTGTTATTGAATTAGGGACTCTCCCAAGGGAATATTTACAGCAGCCCTAGCCACAAGAAACCTGTGCACCTCTGGCTAAAATGGCAATGTGTTTCTTGCAAAGTGCTGCTTAAAGAACAGTTCCTTTTGCTGTTCACAGCCAATCTTCCTCTAACACTCCCCGAGAGCAACCAGGGAAAAAGGAAAGAAAATGTTACAAAGAAGAATGTGGCACAGAAGCAAAATCACAAAATTGTAGCCAACATTAAAACTTAATGTGTGGCTTGGTTGTTGTTTTGCAAGTCAGAAATTCTGTAAGGGGACAGAGAGAACAAGCAAAGGCTGAGCCATGGAAATAATGAAACTAAGAGCAAAAGAACAGCTTTGGCTTATGGTCATTTTAAGTACTCCAGAGACTTGAACCAACAGTATATATGGCATGAGTTTGCATTCATTCAGTGCAAGAGTACAAAGCTACACTTGGCAGCAGAATACAGATGGGTAGCCTGAATGCTATTCCTTTAAATCTTACAATGGCTATTATAAATAAGCCATTGAAAGGTCAAGGCACTAGCTTTAACTATAATGCTATACTGTTCATTGCAGCCTCAGAATACTAACATAAAGATATTGTTAGTCCTGTATATCAATAGTACCTGTGATAATCAGTATCTGGACACAGGGTCAATGCTGACACCATAAGGAAGTACCCCAGGAGCAAATGGCAAAGTTATTTATATTTTAAAAACTTTTTAATACCTCGTAAATTGACATCCTCATGCTATAATAGCCACTCTGCAAATTCTAAAGTTATGATCATAACTTTATAGAATTATCTATACTTCAAAGCATTTATTTTTTTAAATCCTGCCTTTCGTAGAACTGTAAATTATTCCCAGAAATATAAAAGCTGCTAGGAGTTGGAAGGGAAGAAGAGAAAAATCTGCTTTGAAGGAGGTGATCATCATGGCACTGACACTCTTTGTCACAAAAAAGTGTTGGCAGGTCTTTCTGCATCTGACTGTCTATCCTAGACAAATGAACCCCGATATATAAAACTGACTTGTTATATTTGGCTTTAGAATTTAATTAGAGTCAAAGTCTCTTCCTCAAGCCTAGCTGAGATGGCAACAAAAGCATGAAGCATTTTTAATAATAATAATAATAATAATAATAATAATAATAATAATAATAATGATAATAATAATAATAATTAAACAAAGCAGTGTTTAAAAAGTGATGATAAAAGCAAATAGATTAAAATTAATAAAATGGTTCATTTGTGTGGCAGATGTAATTATTAAATTAATTTCTTAAATAGAATCAAATCCAAATGATGTTCACTGCATGCAAAATTTCTCATTTCAGAGTCCTACAAAGTATCTCTCCTATGCAACAATTTCAGCCGTATGAAAATGGAAAATCCTATACAGTGATACCTCGTCTTACAAACGCCTCGTCATACAAACTTTTCAAAATACAAACCCGGGGTTTAAGATTTTTTTGCCTCTTCTTACAAACTATTTTCACCTTACAAACCCACCGCCGCCGCTGGGATGCCCCGCCTCTGGACTTCCGTTGCCAGCAAAACGTCTGTATTTGTGCTGCTGGGATTCCCCTGAGGCTCCCCTCTATGGGAAACCCCGCCTCTGGACTTCCGTATTTTTGTGATGCTGCAGGGGAATCCCAGCAGCGCAAAAACAGGCACTTTGCTGGCAACGGAAGTCCGGAGGTGGGGTTTCCCATGGAGAAGAGCCTCAGGGGAATCCCAGCAGTGCAAAAACAGGAGCTTCGCTGGCAATGGAAGTCTGGAGGTGGGGTTTCCCATGGAGGGGAGCCTCAGGGGAATCCCAGCAGCGCAAAAACTGGATTTTCCATGCCGGCTACGAGCTTTTTAAACAGATGCGTCGATTCGCCGCTCACCCGGAGTGAGCGGAGAATCGGCGCGCCTGCCTGAAAAGCTCGTAGCTGGCATGGGGGGATTTTCCATGCCGGCTACGAGCTTTTTAAACAGACGCACCGATTCGCCGCTCACCCAGAGTGAGCGGAGAATCGGCGCGCCTGCCTGAAAAGCTCGTAGCTGGCATGGGGGGATGCTCCATGCCGGCTACGATCTTTTTAAACAGACGCGCCGATTCGCCGCTCACCCAGAGTGAGCAGAGAATCGGCGCGCCTGCCTGAAAAGCTCGTAGCTGGCATGGGGGGATTTTCCATGCCGGCTACGAGCTTTTTAAACAGATGCGTCGATTCGCCGCTCACCCGGAGTGAGCGGAGAATCGGCGCGCCTGCCTGAAAAGCTCGTAGCTGGCATGGGGGGATTTTCCATGCCGGCTACGATCTTTTTAAACAGACGCGCCGATTCGCCGCTCACCCGGAGTGAGCGGAGAATCGGCGCGCCTGCCTGAAAAGCTCGTAGCTGGCATGGGGGGATTTTCCATGCCGGCTACGAGCTTTTTAAACAGATGCGTCGATTCGCCGCTCACCCGGAGTGAGCGGAGAATCGGCGCGCCTGCCTGAAAAGCTCGTAGCTGGCATGGGGGGATTTTCCATGCCGGCTACGATCTTTTTAAACAGACGCGCCGATTCGCCGCTCACCCGGAGTGAGCGGAGAATCGGCACGCCTGCCTGAAAAGCTCGTAGCTGGCATGGGGGGATGTTCCATGCCGGCTACGATCTTTTTAAACAGACGCGCCAATTCGCCGCTCACCCGGAGTGAGCGGAGAATCGGCGCGCCTGCCTGAAAAGCTCGTAGCTGGCATGGGGGGATTTTCCATGCCGGCTACGAGCTTTTTAAACAGATGCGTCGATTCGCCGCTCACCCGGAGTGAGCGGAGAATCGGCGCGCCTGCCTGAAAAGCTCGTAGCTGGCATGGGGGGATTTTCCATGCCGGCTACGATCTTTTTAAACAGACGCGCCGATTCGCTGCTCACCCGGAGTGAGCGGAGAATCGGCGCGCCTGCCTGAAAAGCTCGTAGCTGGCATGGGGGGATTTTCCATGCCGGCTACGATCTTTTTAAACAGACGCGTCGATTCGCCGCTCACCCGGAGTGAGCGGAGAATCGGCGCGCCTGCCTGAAAAGCTCGTAGCTGGCATGGGGGGATTTTCCATGCCGGCTACGAGCTTTTTAAACAGACGCGCCGATTCGCCGCTCACCCGGAGTGAGCGGAGAATCGGCGCGCCTGCCTGAAAAGCTCGTAGCTGGCATGGGGGGATGTTCCATGCCAGCTACGAGCTTTTCAGACAGGCGCGCCGATTCTCCGCTCACTGCTAAAAGCGGAGAATCGGCACGCCTGTCTGAAAAGATCGCCGCCGGTCCGGTGGGGTTTTGCAGCAACCTCCGAGCCCAGGTTGCTCAGAGGTTGCTGCAAAATCCCACCAGACCGGCGGGGATCTTTTCAGACAGGCGCGCTTTCTCGAAAGGGCGGAGAAAGCCCTCTCTCGCAGCCTCCTGGCTGGGAGCACTTTCGCTGCGAGAGAGGGCTTTCTCCGTCCCTTTCGGGAAAGCCCTCTCTCGCAGCGAAAGTGCTCCCAGCCAGGGAGAGCGTTCAGATCCCCCCACCCCCAGCAGAAAGCGTTCAGATCCCCCCACCCCCAGCAGAAGCCAAGGACTCACCAAGCGCTGGATACGAACGGAGAAGAGCCAGGCTGGTTTGCTTTGCAGAGCCGAATAAAGCGTCACGCCCCCCTGACGCTTTTGGCGGCAAAAGAGCCCAGCATCGCTTCGGAAGCCGCCGAAAGCGTCAGAGGGGCGTGACGCTTTATTCGGCTCTGCATCAGCTCGGAAGCAAAGCAAGCCAGGCCGGCTCTTCTCGGCTCGTATCCCGAATGGAAGCTCGTGAGTCGAGCAAAAATTTCTCTACTCTCCCAGCTCGTATCTCGAGTAGCTCGTAAGTAGAGCTGCTCGTATATCGGGGTTCCACTGTAGTAGGCAGCATTAACTGTCTGTCCTTGAGGAACAAACTCCTTATGGACCACTCCTTTACTGTTGAAAAAGACAATGAGCATTGTTTTCACTTTTGATTTGCTCATTCTTTGCCTTTTGGGGCTTGGGAAACTGATCGGTGTGCCACTCAGGGCTTTGCCGTTTTGTTTCTGGGTTATATTCAAAAACCCAGGTTTCATCACCAGTGATGATGTTCAAATAATCAGGTTCAATTTCTATACGTTGCAAAAGTTCACTTGAAATTTCCATTCCATTTTTTTTGTGGCACAGTTGGCACGCAGAAGTTTACAATAAGAGACATCCTGCTTCTTCCACAGCTTGGAGACCACTGAGACCAGTTTTGTGGCAAAGCTTAGCATCCCCCCACCTACTCCAAGTGCTTCGGTCCCACTCCGACCAATAGGAGCGGTGCAGGAAATTCAATTGCATTACTTTTGGAACTCACCCTGTATGTACCAATTGTGCCTATTTATCAAAGGGAAGCCTTCCTGAAGTTCACTTATACCTTGATCACTTCCTATTTGGATTACTATAACATGGTGTATATAAGGCAAGTCTCTTTATTGGCATGGTAGATTGGTATAATCCAAATGCTGATATCCTTCCACAAGACTTTGGGACATTAGATAAACCCAGTTGGCTTATTGTGTATCTGTTATTTGATTTGCAACCTGGAAGGAATGTTAGATTGTATTAAATTGTACAATTGCAATCACAATTCTTAAATTGTATATTAAAAGATCGTTGGCTCATGTGAAATTTAGCTCATTATATATGGAAATTAACATCCATATATAAAAGCAAGCCAATCAGCCACTTCTTTATTGCATTAAACTTAGGGACATCTTGTTAAGATACAAAAATCCAGACAACTAATTGGCGGCAAAGAAATATACAAAACCTAAACCTAGCTCTATGCACACATGTCATTTTTGATCTTTGAAGTTCAGATAGTATAGCTTTGATTAATCCAGAAAAGCTTCTTTATGCAAGGAAGCTCCATCTGTTTATTATGCCTTTATGCAGCACACCTACTTTAAAACATGCAAAATAGGTTGTTGAAATAGCATTTTCTGTATTAAATACATTCATAAATTCTTGAAGATGTTAGACTGTTGTATAAATTAGAATTAATTGTTATCTACAGACGACTATATATTTGCTACACTTGTAACTAAAGCATCTCTGTTATATTAGCATGAAGCTATACTTTCAAATTTTGGGTTTGACTTTAGCTTTTTTGTGAAGAAGTCCATCCTCTGAATTTATTACTCCTACTGAGCATTCTTTTTCATAATTTTATGACAAATCTTTTTTAAAACCATGAATTTCTTTAATGAGAAGTCAGTACATTATCTATATAACACAGAAATATTGCACAGTGTGAAACTGTACAGTGTCTGCAAAGCATGCGATAATAACTCATACTAGCCTATTCCTGAGCAGAATCAATCAACACTTTTTGAACCAGACAATTCAAAAAAAAACCTGGGGAAATTGATCACTTTTTAAAATGTGGTTAGCAGCTGTCTCGTTAAAAGAGACAATTGCAATATGTTACCATCCATCAATATTATTAAGAGGTGTGATAGCTTTAACCTACTGAGACACTTCCATAATTTTTTACATGCATCCTTAGTGTATATCAGTGGACTGCATGCACTTCTTAGTTAGTGAGATTTCATTTTTTTTAATTTGATCGGTTAACTGATTGCTATTTTGCTTTTCCTGCAAAGCTCAAGGTGCCTTAAATTAGGCTTCTTTTATCTTTACCATATAAACCTAGTGAGGTATCTTGGACTGAGACAAATCATTGGTGCAAATAAACCCAATGAAGATAGACTAAGAATCATGATCAACAAAAACTATTATATACTGCTTAAAAAAATAAAGGGAACACTCAAATAACACATCCTAGATTTGAATGAATGAAATATTCTCATTGAATACTTTGTTTTGTACAAAGTTAAATGTGCAAAACAGCATGCGAAATTGATTGTCAATCATTGCTTCCTAAGTTTGATTTCACAGAAGTTTGATTTACTTGGAGTTATATTGTGTTGTTTAAGTTTTCCTTTTATATTTTGTGAGCAGTGTACTATCCTGGCATATAGGGATGTCAAAAAAATAGAAGATTGGAAACATGTTTGCACAGTTGTATATGAATACAATGTTGATGTGCATACAAAAGGAATAGGAATTTGTGCTGTTATCTTGGCTTCTTACACCTGTCTCCCTCTACGACAAGAATGTCAAACTCAAGGCCTTGGGCCCAAATCCAGCCAGTGATGGGCTCCTATGGATACGGTCAGATACGCAGAACCAGTAGAAAACTTTTGAATTTTTTTTCTTTTTTTCCCTTCTGGACTCTGGGTATGTTTTTCCTCTTGCAGTAAATGAGTTTGAATATGTATAATTTTAGAAGAACTGTGGGTGTGAGAGAGAGACAGAGAAAGAGAACATACACTTTATATATTTTGCCATGAAGTTCGGGTGAGTTCACCGAACCTGAACCTGAACAGCAGCAGCCCCGCTGCAGTGTCCTTTTTCGTAAAAATACACAAGGAAGCAGGGAATTCCCCACCTCCTTTTGCTTCCTTTTATTTTTACGGAAAAGGATACTGCAGTGGCACTGCAAGCAAAAGGAGGTGGGGAATCCCACAATGGGATTCCGGGGGTGGGGCTTTAACGTCACAGAGACTTTTTCCTCCCCATTTCGGCCAGCCAGGAAGGAGTCTCCGTGACGTCAAAGCCCCGCCGCCAGAATCCCATCGTGGGATTCCCCACCTCCTTTTGCTTGCAACGCCGCAAGCAAAAGAAGGTGGGGAATCCCATGATGGGATTCCCCACTCTCTCTCTGGGTGGCGGCGCTTTTAAAAAAGATCGGGTTCGGCATGCCAAAATTTGCAAGTTTGGTTCACCCAACACTAGTGTTAACAGCAACATGTCAAATATTGCTACTTAGAATAGAAAATAGAAAAATAAATGGCAAAGATTATAGATAAATTAATGAAACGAAAGCAAGGGAGAAAATAGAGATGCTGCAATTTGGTGAAACTTTGAAAAGGAGGAAGATAATAATCTGAATGAAAATTCTGTGATCTGGTAGAGAAGAATTGATGAATATCAGTAGCAATAGCACTTTAACTTATATACATCTCATAATGCTTTCAGCCCTCTCAAAGCTATTTATAGCATGCTGCCCCCAATAATTTGGTACCTCAATTTACCGACTTTAGAAAGATGGAAGGCTGAGTCAACCTTGAATAGTCATAATTGAACTGCTGGCAGTGAGCAGGGTTAATCTGCAATACAGCTTTCTAACCACTGCACCACCATGTCTCACCATTTATGGATAGATTCATAAGAGGCATTCTATTCAAGTGAATGACAATAATGGAAGAGCTGGAGCTGTGTTTTTAGAGGGAGATGGGAATACAGTAGAACATTCTTAATCTGATTGCAGTACGATAGAGATGGATAATTTTGGCCCTGTCATTTTGAAGGTCTAAATACCAATTTATCTGTTTAAGTTTGATTAAAGTTTTATCTGGACTGAGAGACAATATTGCCAGGCATGAGACACCAGATAAGAATCAATTCATTTTCTTAGGAAAGATGAAAACTTTTTCAATAGAGTGTAATGAATCAGAGAATAATATTGTGGTTGAAGCTGAAGTAGTTGTTGCAGGTAGGATGTTGTAGCTGGCAATTTTGTGCACTATCATAGACAATGTAGTTCAAGGTTGTCCAAGCCCAAAATTTCATGCCTGATGGCATAAGGTATTCAATTGTGAGCAGAGAAGTATTCTTCTCAAAAAATACCTCTGGACCTGCTCAACTGAATTAATTAATTAATTAATTAATTAATTAATTAATTAATTAATTAATTGGATTTATATGCCACACCTCTCTGAGGACTCAGATTACTGTCTGATACACAGTGACGATTTCAGATAGATAAGCTGTATTCGAGGATTGGTCTGGCAAAGGTTGTTGTTGTTTTGTATATTCATAGACTGAACAGCTTTTATAAAATCAGAGCATCATTATAAATACAATGTTGTGCTCTGTGGGATACTTTGGTCACCTCACTACAAAAAAGACATCGAAACTCTGGAGAAGGTGCAAAAAAGAGCAACCAAAATGATTAGGGGACTCGAAACCAAGACTTACGAAGAGAGATTGAGAGAACTGGGCATGGACAGCCTAGAAAAAAGAAGGTCTAGAGGGGACATGATAGCAGTTTATAGATACTTGAGGGGTTGCCACGGTGAGGAGGGGGTCTCTTTATTCCCCAGGGCACCAGAGGGCCGGACGAGGAACAATGGTTGGAAGCTGACCAAGGAGAGATTCAACCTGGAAATAAGGAAGAACTTCCTGATGGTCAGAGCGATCAACCAATGGAACTGCCTGCCAGGGGAGGTGGTGAACTCCCCAACTCTGGACACCTTCAAGAGGAGATTGGACTTCCATTTGGCTGGGGTGCTGTAGGGTTTCCTGCTCAGGCAGGGGGTTGGACTCGATGACCTAACGGTCCCTTTCAACTCTATTAATAAAATAAAAAAAATACTAGATTGTTGAGTGTGAAATTGTTTATCAGAATTCTGCCTGAGGTACAAGACATGGGAATGTGCAAAACCTGGGATACATGGATTCTGGAGAACTGGTAGTGGCAAATATCACCTCTGGTTAGTCCCAGAGTGGGGTGGGAATGGAGATTTTGCAGTATCCTTCCCTTGCCAGGCCCACCAAGCCACGCCCCCTGAAAAGGTAGAAAACTTTTGGGAATTTCACCCCAGATTCTAAAGTAGAATTTTTTTATAATGTTGGGAAAATGAGATGAGAGTGTGCAAATCCTGGCAAAAAAATGTAATGAATAGTATATGACTTTGTCTCAAGGAATAGATGTTTGTTGAGAGTGGAAATGACATGTTTATCTGAGTATTATTTTTTATTGAAGTAAGAGTTGAGAATGTCAGGTGAAATACAGATTGCTGTAGGTCTGAGTTTGCTTATGAAGCATGTGTATAAAGACAAGTAGATATGGAATCGAGAATAAATGGGTGCTGAATTAATGTCACCTGAATGCAGAAATGAGTAACCAGCACAAACATTTCATTATTGTTTGAGGTATTGGAGAAGTCAGAGTTGAGAAAAAGGGGGGGGGGAAACAGAGTTGGATGGGGCTGATGAGATCTTTTGAAAGAGGCAGGTAAGAATTTTGAAGAAAAAGCAATGTATGAAAGATGGTTTGCGAGGATGCAGAAGTATGGAAACAGAAAATGAATGATATTGATATTGTTTATCTCGTGTTTTTAATTCCTTTGCTTAGTATGTCTTATAGTCTTACTTACCACACATGGGACTACAATCATAATTACATGTGAATCAGTGAAGAGATACCAAAATTTTTACTGCCACACTGTGGGCGCAGCTTATGCAGGATAACCTGCATTTTCTTTCAACATCTTTCAGTGCAAATTGGGTGCTCTGGAGTGGAGCTCCATTGCCTTCCCCTGCCCCATCCGGGCAATAGCCCACCCCTGATGTGAATCATTTTACATAGTAGAACAAAGTCTATTACAGTTAAGTTTTAAATTAAAAAAACTAATATAGGTGTGAAAAGATTTAAAGCACTTGCAATTCAAATGAATAAACTTAATAGTCAAAATTCTATCCTAAATATTTTTCATTTAGGATTTATCAGAAAATAAATTCTCATCTTCAGAAATACATTTTATGAGGTTATTCTAAAAAAGGAAAATCCCCATTTGAGATTTCTCTATTTCTTAAAGCCTAACACATTTCATATTTACAGGAATATAAATGAAATAACAACAACAACAACAACAACAACAACAATAACAACAACAATAATAATAATAATAATAATAATAATAATTATTATTATTTATTAGATTTGTGTGCCACCCCCTCTGTGGACTCGGAGCGGCTAGGAGTGAATCAAACAAAAAATGAAGTGTTTTAAGTAGGAAAAATTATGTGTGTTTTTTTTTAAAAAAGACCATTCCTAATTTTAGGTTTTGCAAATAATAATAATAATAATAATAATCATCATCATCATCATCATCACCATCCCATATTAGCTTCATTTTTTGCTAGTTTATGCTTCCTTAAAATGAAACAGCTATTATTCTTACCTTGCCAACTGAATAGACTTTTTTTTCACAGCTGCACTTTATTTAAAGGAATAAGGAAATATATTTTCCCCCTAACTTCATTCTTCTTTTGTTATTTTGTTCTAAGACTTATCTGTCAGTACAATGCTTGGTTTTCTAAATAACAGCATACTACATATGCAATATACAATGGTCACTGTTCTTCAGTTTCTTTTCTGATTATAGAAATTCACCACATTCATTGTAGCACATTACCATGGTAAGGTTTTTCTTCCTAAGAAAGTAATTGTAACATCAGAATTGAAAGGCCGGCATGCCTTAGCAGCTGGCCGACATTTGCCGAAAGGGTTGGATAAACAGGACACCAGTTATTCAGTGGAGGGGCGATTGCGATCATTTACACCAGCTTGGGCACCTCCCAGTTACCTCTACGGGGTCCCTCGTAAGCAATGTTTTGGCAGAGAATTCCGCCCACTTAGCGACCTCTGCAGGTCTTTATCATAATCAATCAAAACTGACCCAGCTCTGGTATCCGAGTGGTTATTTCGCCTCCTGGGCAATAAGCTACAGCTGAACCCAAATGCTGAAGAACATAATATGATTTGTCCACTTCTGCTCCAATCATCAATTGTGTCTAGAACCAATAGATTTACAGCAATAGCAAAAGCTCTTAGAGTTACATACCAATTTATAGTTCTTCACCACCCTCTCTAAGTGGTTTACAGAGTCAGCCATTTCCTCCCAATAATCTGGGTCCTCATTTTATCACCTGCAAAGGGTTTTTCATTATATTTATATATAGAAATATGCAAATATCTAAAGAAATAAAGTATAATATAATTATTACACATTATTCACTATATGATAAATCTTTATTAAGCATACAGAAAACATTCCTCAAATTAGAGAACATTCTTATATTCTCTAATGATATATAAAATTAACAACACACAGAATAATATATTATTAAATATTTATATAGCATATTATTTAATAATATATGACATTTGGTGTTTTTGTGCTAGTTTATATTTCATATTGAATTATGTTATAGTCATTTGTACATAAATTTTACTTTTCGATATAATTATCTGTAAGGATCTTTAATTAATCGAATTGTTTTTGATCCAGGAAAATCTCTATCCAAAAATAGTGACATGAACTAAAATTGCCTTCACATTTGAATTATTTTTAGAATGCTATGTTAAACAAAGGAACATATTAGTTGTAAACTAAACATTTATAGTGATCTGGGGGCAGCATTAGGAAGGGTCTCAGGCCAAAATGAGTCAGGGAGGGTGCATAGCATGTTGGTGCAGAATAGAAAGGATGTATGGGACTATATAGTACAATGATATTGAACCATTTTTGGTTCATGTGCCAAAAGCGGGGAGCATGTGGGGGGGTCGCATTCCCCACCCATAATTCCATATGGGCCTCCTGCGCATGCACGCATGCCCCCCCACTCCGGGCATGCCTGTTTTTCAATCTTCCCAGGTTTCAGAGCCTTCCTAGGAACCTAGGGAGGGTGAAAACAGCCAATCTATTCTCTGCCTCCTGAGTCCCAGCTGATCAAGAGGAAACAGAGATTTTGAGTAACCTTCCCAGGAGTGGGGAAGGAATTGCAGTATCCTTCCCCTAGCATGCCCACCAAGCCATGCCCACCAAGGCAAGGTCACAGAACTGGTTGGGGTTTTTTTTTGAACCCCACCACTTCTCCTAGGTTATGACCTTTGATTGTTTATTAACTTTTAAATGCTACTTTGTATTCAAACTTTCAAGAGGAGAGTGCAGATTTTGAACTTAAGAACCGACTCGTATTTTCATACATTTGCTTTAAAAAAAATAGTTAAGAGAGAAACCTGCATACTCTCATGCATCATGTATTAAGGTGCTGAGAAATAATCCTTTACTATTAAGTTCTGGAAATGACTCTGGAGGTAAAAATAGTCCAACCATTTCATAAATCCCCTGACTCATTGAGTTTACATTAAAAAAAAACCTCATTATCAGTGGTGGGGAAAAACATTGAGAAATCCAAGAGAGAAAGCAAAGTCACATGAAATGAAGGGCTCCAAAAATTTTACTACCACACTGTGAGCTGGGCTTATTGTGTGGGTGTGGCTTGATGGCTATGTGACAGGGTAGGAATGGCTTGCCAGCCATGTGACCAGGTGGGAGTGGCTTGACAATTGTGTGACTGGGGGTGGTGGCTTAAAGGTCATGTGACTGGGTGGGAGTGACTTACCGACCAAGATAAGTTTTCAAGTTGGTGCTTGGACTCTTTCCCAATTGATTAAGTCACATTATTTGAATAACCACATAAAGGACAAATGATAGACAGCATTATTTGTTGAGGAGCACAGTAACGTTTTAAGGTTTTGCACTTAACCCAGTATGATAACAGATTAGGCAAGTAGCTCAATTTTCTTTAATTGCTATAAAAGTTCAGTTGTAGATAATGATTAAAATGATTAAAGTGTTTATGGGTAAAACATACTATTTAATTATTTCCTATTTTAAAAGTAATTAAGGATCATACTAAGGTACTAGAGAAGGAAGGACAATTTTTTTTAAAAAACTATTAAGTATTCAATAAATTGTGTATCAACTTACTACCCCCACTGTGTCCCCCCATCACTGGTCACACAATTCCTGTTCTAATACCAGTAATATCCACAACTAAACTGACAAATAGACACTTTAGTCCTAGAGGGTCCAACTGGATTAAGAAGTGATTTTAAATTCCAAGAACTGGTTATATTTCACTTAGGTTTTATGGAAGTAAAATTAAGCATTATTAAATTCTGTTGCAATATTTCTTTTTTCAAGAATAAGATCTTATTCACAATACTCATTTAGGGTTACTAACATTTAATCATGATAGTATGAGCAAGCAAGTAGATCAAAGGCCAGAAATAAATGTTAATTTCCTTAAAAGATTAAACAATCACCGGTAACCACCACTTTTCTATAAACTAAGGAACAGTGGGATTTTAAGAGTTTTTTCTTCCACTGCTAAAAAATGTTACTTCCTAAAAGAGGTAAAATGTTAATGTCAAAAGTTTCACTCTTTCGGCCATCAGTTATTTGCTGAATTATAGCCATGCAGAGAGCCAAGTAAATAGTCTTAATTGATCACTAACAGTAAGATATTCAGGTCTTTTCATCCTGTGTTGCTGAAGGCCTTTATTCTCAACATTACCATATCTTTCTTAGTCAATAGCTCCCTCTTTAGCTTTTCTGCAGAGAATGCCATTACTTTTATCCAGTGAAAATATATTTAACCGATTGATACAACAAGGAACTAATTGATCAATCTTGTAGAGAATGTGTTTGAACAAGTTAAATTTAACTTCAACTTTTACTCAGTTTTTTTTCTGTAACAAACTTAGTTTAGAATCTTGGGAAATTATCCATCTCTTGCTATGTCATTTTATTTCATGTAGGCTTTTCATGAGACAGCATAACCTCTTTGATCTACATGATTATATGACAAAAGTGAAATAATTAAAATTGGAGATGATCACATATGAGATATTGTATAGATATCTTGTAAAACATTCCTAGCAATCAATTACAATTCAGAAGGACTAATACTTATAATAATGAACTGTAGAAAAGTAATACCCAAAGTATGGTAGGGAAACTTTATTAGTTATAAAAAATGATATATAAAAATCAGGTCCACCAATATTCATCTTTTGATCAGTAGAGTTCCTTTTAGTCTAAATTGGTAAAAGAGCATTAGTATGCAAACAATACTTCAATTTAAACATTTAGATGGAGGCATTAAACAAATTGCTTAATGAGTACAAGTTTAAGGTGAGCAGATTTTAATATTGGTGAAGTGGGACACCATTGACAAGGGGGATGTTCTTGATTAAAATTTTGGTCTATATTCGCCCTAGACCTATGCCACTCCCCCTTCTTCCATGGGCTCTCATCCCTCCCTCCCTGCTGCTCCTGCTCAGGCTACCCACGCCTGGCGGCCACCCTTGAGTCCAACCTCCACCCCTCTGACCTGCACTTCTGCCGCCCTCATTTCTTTCTTGTTGGCTGCCCCCACCGCTCTGCACCTGCCATTGGCTGCTTGGACCTGGAGCCGGCTCGGCCTTCTCTTCATTCTGCCTGCCATGTGTGATGCTGTTGGCCAGTGTACCTGTCCATCCAAGGAGCATTGGTGCAAAATGGAGAAGTGGGGGGAAAGGGAGGAGGGGTTTTTGTCACTGAACACCTCTTTCACACCCCTTCCTGACCGCCTTTGGGCCTGGTTTAAGCCCCACCTTTCACAATTGGTGTTGGGAGAGAACCCGTCACTCTGAAGCGAGGCACATTCATTCCGCTGGGGCTGAGGAGGGTAGAAAGAAGCTCCTGATTGGGTATGGCCAGGCTCTAAGTTTTGCCTCTTTCCAAAAATCAGGACTTTTTAAAAACACCATGGGACAAATTTTTAGAAATCAGGACTGTCCCACCAAAAGTGGGATGTCAGGTCAACTTATACTAGTTGGTACATATGGCCCTGTAAGGATTTAAAGGTCAGCTTTACTTTGGTGAGCTTCAGTGATTATTTTGATGTTTTGTCAATTGCCACAAGACACAGAAGCAGAAATATTAAAACAGATTCCAACAATCTGCATATTTATGAAACTCATTTACTATTAAGAACCTGCTACATTTGATATTAGTTCTGTTAGATTGCTTGGCTTTACATTCTGTTGGAAGTGTGTTGGGTTGACCGTAGTGTGAAATAAACTTCAACTTTATTAAGATGAATACTTGGATAGGTGTAAAGTACCAATGAATAGTAAAACTATTTTGATGCAAAAAAATTTCCTCTGCATGACAAAAGTTTGCTCTGCATGACAACTTATGACAGTCTACTAAAGAAAAGGATGGTACAATTATCTGTAGCATAACTATATTTAATCAGTAAGTCAAATAATGTAGAACCTGCAATTGATGTATTTTTTTTATTTATTATATGTTAACTAGATTTCAAAGATTGTTCAACTCAAATAATGTGACTCTGAAAAAACAAATGATCCACCAAATACTCTACACTATATCATGTTAAAACATGTACAACAGATAAATATAAAATTATATATATATACTGTGTGTGTGTATGCATATGTATAAATTTATATATGTGAGACAGCATCATAACATCCAAAGGAATGAAAAGATATTGGATATATCAGTTGGGTGATGAAGATGCTTGCCTTATATTCAGGAGGCTGAGGGTTCACTCCAAGACATTGACAGTTGTTTCTCTATCAAGGCACAAATAGTAAATATCTGCTACATAGGTATAAGGAAGAGCATCCAGTTAGTAAATGCTCAACTCCATTCAGTCTCCCCAACTCTGTTCTGTCTGGGCTGGGTCCAATCAGAATAAAAAGCACATACGGTGTTGTGATTCCGTCTGAGGCCCCTCAGGGAACGGCTGAACCTCTGCCGGCTCCATGCTCAGAGGGGGAGGATGAGGAACAGGAGGAGGAGGAGGAGGCCCAGGCAGAGGGGGAGGAGGAATATCAGGCCGAGGGAGAGGGAGAACAGCCTGAGTCCCCCGGGGTGGAGCTCTCCCCAGCAAGCAGCCTGGAGTCCTTGGATGAAAATGCACAAGCCATCATCGATCTCAGGCAGAGAAGAGCAGCACAACGAAGGGGACAATTAGCCAGGTATTTCCAGCCCTAAATAGGCAACAGCTGGGTTTGGGTGTGGTTCTCCCCAGAAAGGCTGAAAAGGCAGACCCACCCTTCCTGTATTGTGGAGTATTTATCTTTGGGAGTCCTGGGACCTGGCTGTGATCTTTGGCGTTTCTGACTCTGGCTTGTGGCTCTGAAGGCTGAAACCTTGGGGGGAAAGATGTGGGTCTTATTCTTTACAGTGGTGTGTGTGCCAGCAAGAAGTCTGCTGTATTGTCTGGCCGTCATGACTCTGCTGTGAAGCCTCATAGCCTGTCTGTTGGGAAGAACAGGTTTTTCTCTGTGTTTGTTTTTCCAACTATAAAGTGCCTTTGCTTTTACCAGCGTCTCTGGCTGCTTTTTTCAGTTGGTGTTGAAGTCTGGGGGCACCCAGACAGAACATACACGCACACACACACACACACAGAATCCATAATAAAACTACATTGCTATCAAAATATCCAGTATAAAACAGGTTAAAATTTAGTTCATGCTGGCAGTGTTTCTGGCTAAATTGTCCCTGAGATAAGGAAAGAGTCCTGGGCTGGAAGCCAAAATCAATTAGGCAAATTCCTTTGAAGTGCTTCTGTCATTCAGTACAAACTTACAGTTCTCCGTGGATTTTCTTCAGGCAATGGGATTACTTTACAATGAGTTTACATGAATTTGAAGAGTCTGCAAGCAAAGTATTCCTTGAACCACACAGCACATCCAGCCATTATTACAAACGTTATTCACCACTCCCACTTCCCCCTCAGACTGTCCCTTATATACTGACAAAGCGTGGCCAAATGTCCTATAGATCTATTAACACCAAGAACCCCTTATTTTCAGATACTCTTGTCTAGACCTAATCCTCCTGACCCTTGCATCTAACAGGGGGTTCTCCTCCTCTAATTCCCCATCGTCTTCAGACTCACTCAATCCCATAACTGATGGTGCTATAATCTCCGGTGTGTCCTCAGTCTATAATTCCCCCTCACTCTCACTCTCAGACTTGGGTGCCAAGAACAAGGGTTCTAGGATGCCAGTAGACATCCATCTCTTGGTCCTCGAAATCTGTGACCAGCTGACCCGGATGTGGACCACTTACAACAAACTCCACTCAAATAAAAAAGGATTACAGGGTTGTAAAAAGAAAAAAAATGAATATATAAGTTGGTTTGCGATATCATGACGCTTTTACGCTTAGGCAAATTTGGATGTCTTTTGTGTAATTTTATTTAAAAAACATTTTTGCAAAAAGGTCTTAAAATCAGGCCTAGGACATATTTTTAAATGAATATTTACTGTTTGAATTTCAAAAACTATTCGCATGAATGTAACATTCTAAAGGATAGCCAAGCTGCAGCAGTGGGAAAATCAACTTGAAAAAAGAAAAAAGGGACAAAATATATCTAGAGATAGAAACTGTATAGGGAAGAGTGAAAGTCTTGACATTTTGCTAGCTTAATATCAGGAGAGAGAAAAGGAGAGCTCCAGTGCCAAACTATATCTGGATCCAAACAGGATCCAGATATAGAAATAAAATAATATTTAGACTAGGATATGAAGGAAGAATACATTTTAATGTATTTATTCATTAATATATATGTCCATCTCTCCATCTATTTAATTATCAAAATGGCTGACAGAGTTAAAAAGATGCAAACTGCATAACAGTATAAAACTGGTTTAAAAACTATCTAAAAATTCAAATAAAGTTGAAACCTAAGTGAAAGAAGTATTTATTTGTGGCTTCTGATGTCTCTGAATGGTCCAGGGAAGAAGTCCTTTCCACAATATTTTTCCTCATGGTTCACTGGCACAAGGGAATTATTTACCTTCATTTTTAGAGTTTTTATTTGATTTTTGCCAAGTCAATATCAAAATAAATGACAGCGTATAGATCACATTTACAAAAGTAAACACTCTGGATAATTCATTAAGGGGTCCACTTTAAGCTTTTGAATAAAAAATAATCAAATACTGAAGTATGCACTTTGAATATTGCTTCTTTTATGAGTAGAATTTGGGACAATTCCCATTTCACAAGAGTGCTTCTTTTTTACTTGAGTTTGGCAGTGCTGTAAGGTGAAGGTGCTGTACAGTTTGGGAAATGACATATGGACTGTAAATAATTTTATAGAGAATAAAAGTTGAATGTCAGACATCATGAAGTATTAATGTTCTGAAAAACCTTTCAGACTAAGGAGAACTTACTTAAGCAAGTTAGTCCTTGACTTACTTACAACTACAATTGAGTCAACATTAATGTTGTTAAGTGAGACATTTGTTAAATGAGATTTGTCCCATTTTATGACCTTTTTTTGCCAAGTTTATTAAGTGAATAATTGCAGTTGTTAAATTAGTAACATGGTTGTTAACTGAATCTGGCTTCCCCATTTATTTTGCTTGTCAAAAGATTGTAAAAGTATGGAGTGTGGGAAGGAATATTGATCTGGTTCGATTCCAAGATAGAAGAAAGGCACTGGGATTATGTAGGCTGATGGTTTATTGATGAAGCAGAACCAGATGGGTTTGTGGTTCTGACCACAATGTGGTTCTGACAAAATGGAGTTAACGGTGTGTGTGTGTGTGTGTGTGTGTGTGTGTGTGTGCTTTATATCATCTTTTGGGCTTTGCACTTGAGCTTTCTGTTTCTGTGCAAGAACATATATTCTGTTGGCTGTTGTCAGATTCTTATGGGGTCATGTTGGGGTTATGTAAGGGTCATAGATGGCTCTATAGGCAAAAGAGGAAATGCAAATCCTAGGTGTTTGTCTGAGCTAATCTGGTCAGCCTCTGGCTTATTGTTTATCTGAGCTCCTCGGCTACTCTGGTGTTCTGTTACTGGGCTTTTGGAGTGAAATCACCGACTAAAACCCATTATTTCAATTGGAATACACAGTTGTATTGGAATACACAGCATTTAGCAAAGGACAGTTTGTTAAAGTATTCAGGGAGTATTTTTTTTTTTTGCTGAGAAGTAATCAGATTAAATTCCAGGAAAGGCACCAAACTTCGGCCTTATGGCATTCCAAGAGATAACAAAGAGAATGCACCAAAGAAGAGAAAAATACAGCTCACCAATTTTCTAACAGTCATTCAGTGTCTGGCAAAGAGTTTTTAACATGGCAGAAATCAGGTTTCGGAAGGGGCATCTTGGAGCACCCCAACTCTAACACAGCGTCCATGAAGTGATGTTCTAACCTGTTGTGATTCAGTCTGAGGCTCCTCAGGGAACGGCTGGAAATCTGCCAGCTCCATGCTCAGAGGGGGAGGATGAGGAACAGGAGGAGGAGGAGGACCAGGCAGACGGGGAAGAGGAATGCCAGGACGAAGAGGAGGGAGAACAGCCAGAGACCCCCAGGGGGCAGCTCTCCCCAGCGAGTAGCCTGGAATCCTTAGATGAGAATGCAGAAGCCATCATCGATATGAGGCAGAGAAGGGCCCCCCAACGAAGGGGACAATTAGCCAGGTATTTCCATCCCTAATAGGCAACAGCTGGGTTTGGGTGTGGTTCTCCTCAGAAAGGGTGAAAAGGCAGGCCCGCCCTTCCTGTATTGTGGAGAGTTATCTTTTGGGAGTTCTGTAACCTTGCTTCGATCCTTGGCATCTCTGATTCTGGTTTGGGGCCTCGAAGGCTGAAAACTTGGGGGAGGCGTGGGTTTTATTATCTACAGTGGTGTGTGTGCCAGCAAGAAGCCTGTTGTATTGTCTGGCTGTCGTGACTCTTCTGTGAAGCCTCATAGCATTCCAGTTTGTAAGAACAGTTTTTGTTCTCTGTGTTTGTTTTCAAAGATATAAAGTGACTTTGCTTTTTACCAGCGTGTCTGGCTGCTTTTTTCAGTTGGTGTTGAAGTCTGGGGGCACCCAGACAGAACATAACCCCACCCCGAATTACCCCAAATCCTTTGCTTTTATACTAGCTGGGAGTGGCCTCGAATCACCAAGAGGTAAAGCTGTAAGCTTATTTCCTTTTACCATACAAGTTTTGTTGTCTTCTGAGTAACCTCCTGTATCTCACATCTAAATGTGGGTCATCCCCTCTAATGTCTTCTTCATCTTCTGACTGGGACCACTCTCCAATTGGTCTCCCTTTGGTGGTTCCTCCAGGTCACTTTCTCCCTCACTCTCTCTCTCTGCATCAGCTGGCACCCCCATGTGCCCATGGTATCCAGAGAGGCCTGGCTCATCCTCCTCAGAATCTCACATTACCAGAGGTGGACAAGGAGCACGCACAAATCTGGGATGAGGATTGTTTTCTGAAAGGGTGATGAGCAATTCCTATTGTGCCTTAATGACATTCATTCTGTTTTGGATCTTGAGTAAGGAAGATGATTCTAATTCTACCATTCTACCTTAGTTCAGACTTTGTTGCAGGGAGTTTCAAAATGTTCTGTCTTGAACAGATTACCAAATCTGCATTTCTAAAAAAGTGTCTCCTCAGTTTCTGCTTGGGGACAGAGAGACTGGGGCTGCTTCCCACCTCTAAAAAAACATGCTTCTTCATTTTTCATCAAGAAAAACATAATATTCTGCCTTTTTAATATTTCTCAAAATATTTCATCATTCTAGGAGGGGTAGGCACCGACTTTCTACAGCACCAATTGGCAAGCATCTGAATGTTGATCCTGGGGATGCAACAAAGGTTGTGATATGCTCATAAATCACTTTTTCAATGCTATTGAACAGTCAGTAAACAAACTGTTGTAAATTGAGGATTACCTGTCCATTATTCCATTGATGTTTGCAGTAAAATGAAAGAGCCACTTTACTCTGTCAAAGAAAAAGGAATTCACTAGGTGCACTTGGATAAAACCAGTTTTTACTACCTCAATGACCTTTCATCAGTACTAATACTTTATTCAAATTGGAAGGCAGCTAAGCAAATTAATGAATGCAGTAGCACAAAGTAGAGATTAAAATGGGACGTCTAAAGAAAAGTCCAAATGTTTCAGATGAGCTAAAATGGATCTAAACTAATTCATACAATTTGGGGACTGATAGTATGTCAATAAGTATTGATTACATCTGTGGTAGATTGTAAAGCTCTGCACCTGCCTCTCAAGCTTATTGAACTGGAAAGGTCTGCTAGATATTACAGCTCTGGTTTTGCTAACACAATCCTTGTCAGATAAATCAAGATGCTTAACATGTCTGCATCAAACAGATGGATTTCAAATTCTTTTACAGGTAACTGTGAACTTTGCACTAGCAATAAATAAACAAATATTCAAGGAACATCACTGCTGACAATCCTTTGTCTCCTTCTGCTTTCCAACTCAGCCAGTGATTAATTGGTCGGGCTCAGCAATCCAACTTTTCAGCAAGGGAATGCCACGTACGATCCACTGTCACATCAACAATTCAGTTGGTGTTTGCTATGCCAAGATGAAATGGTGAGAGAAATTGGATGGGTAAACACACAAGCATGCAAGTGCCGTGACCTCAAGAATAGGCACCAGTTTTCAATAATCATAAGGGGAAAAAACAGTAGTTAATTATTTAAAAGTTTCATTTATATAACTGCCCATTTCAAATGCACAGCTCTTGGTGGTTTTCAATAGATAAAGTGTATTTTGGGAGTAGCGGTGTTTATATTAAACATAGTGTCTTTATATGAGCTCCTTTCCTTTTTACTTTCCATTCTCCTTTCTCCTTTCTCCTTTCCTTTCACCTTAACCCTTTCCTGAATTTTTGCCAGTTTCCCATTTACTTTGCTTGTGGGAAGCTTGCAAAGAGAAAGTCAGTGGAGAAGCAAGCAGGAAATTGTAAGCCCAAGGCCAGCAGGTGGGTAAATGTTGCATGGGTTGGAAAGGGTGCATGGGAGTTAAGGGATTGTGAAACTGGATGGGAAACTGTCACACACTATTGAAAAAGGAGAGCACATGACCACAGCACCAGCATAGCAACAAGCAGTAGCACTGAAGCAGCTTCAACCACCCCAAATTTCATTCTTTTGGGAGTCATGGGTACTGGCTTTTGGATGCATTCTGCCTTTAGCCCATTTGTAGCACCTTGGTTCAAAAGTCAATGACCTATGATGCAACATTTCACCCAGTTAAAGATTATGTCAACAAGAATTTTAGTAGTGTACATATTGTTTTTGTTCCAGTTGCTTTTCTCTTGAATTAGAAATATTTTTTTCCTTTATTCTACAAATACGATATTTTGAATATTTGTCTTTTGAACTCTTGTAAAAATACATCGGTGTTTTTTCTGTAGGTTACGAGATAACACAAAACAGTTCAAGAGAAAAGAGGGCTGTGGGGAGATTTACTAGATTATCACATAGTTTTCTGCTAGTGGGGCAAAGAAATGGAGTGCTAATGCTAATGGAGAAGAAACGGAGGTAGTGACAGATTTCCTGGGCTCCAAGATCATTGCAGATGGAAAATGCAGCTAAGAAATTAAAAAACACTAGCTCCTGGGGAGGAAAGTTATGGCAAATTTAAACAGCATGCTAAAAAGCAGAGCTATCACCCTTCCAACAAAAGTGCATATAGTCAAGGCCATAGCTTTCCCAGTTGCAATGTATGGCTGAGAAATTTGGACTATAAGAAAGTCTAAGGATCAAAATGATACTCTCATCATTGAGAATAGTTAGCACAATTAGGTTATCTGTCAATGATAAAACTAACCACTTGCTTAAAGTGACCAGATTTTAAGACTGGGAAAGAGGGACACAATTGAGTGGGGTGGATGGGGGGAGTTTAGCCAAAAAAAATTCTCTCTCTCTTCCTTTCTCTCCTTTTTTTCTCTCTCTCTTCCTTCCTCCCTTTCTCTCTTTCTTTCTCCCCCCTCTCTCTTTCTCTCTCTCTCTGTCTGTCTTGCTTTCTTTCTTTCTCTCTCTCTCTTGCCCCCCCTCTCTCACCCTTGCTCTCTCTCTTGCTTTCTCTCTCTCTCTCTCTTTCTCTCCCCCCTCTCTCTTTCTCTCTGTATCTTGCTCCCTCTCTCTCTTGCTTTCTCTCTCTCTCTCTCTTGCTGTCTTTCTCTCTCTTACTTTCTTCTCTCTCTCTCTCTGTCAGTGACGGGCTCCTACACTGGCTCTCTCACCTGCTTCTGAGGTGACGCCGACCCAGAGGCAGAAGAAGAGCATGCTCAATTGCTCAATTGGCAGCACCGGGGTGAACACCGGGCTGGGACAAAGTCACCTGTCTTCACCGGGCCAGCTGCTGCTGGTAAGGAGCGGATAGGTTTTTCTGCCCTGTGCAAATGCCGCTCCGCCCACCCACCTCCAAGCACAGTGGATGGGCTGTCGGAGGAGGAGGGGGGTGAATGTCTTGGCCACTCTTCCCTTTCCTTCCCCCACCATTGCTGTTGCGGCCAGAGAGCCCTCCTGCCTGGGTGGCTCAGCCCCACAGTGGTGCCCATGGGAAGGTGTGGAGCTGGGAGTGAGGAGTGAGCAAGAGTGGAAAAGGAAGAGGGCGGAAGCGAGCAAATAAAAAGAAAGAAAAAAATTAAAAGGGGGAGGAGAAAGGCGGGAAGGGGCGCCGGATGTGTTACTCAATGGGTGCAGGAGGCTGAGGGGGCAAAGAGCAAAAAGTTGTGAAACCAGAAGCTGAGCTTCCTTCTTCGTGGCTTGTTTCAAAAAATTGGGACTTTTTAAAAATGCCCCGGGACGCGGGACAAATTGCGAAAAAGCATGACTGTCCCGCGGAAAGCGGGATGCCTGGTCACTTTACACTTGCTGCTTTTTCTAATTGGCTATGTTAACTACTTCCAAGAGCAAAAATTACTGCTAAAGAGGAAAATAAGAAAATCACAAGAAAGTATCAGCATTAAATCACTAGTGTTTGGGTCATGTTAACTTTAGGAGCTTGAAGTCTACCAAACTTCAATATATGATATGTATCTGCCTGTTGCTGTTTATCAGGTCACATGTCCACGGAAAGAAGATTTTAAATATTCAGAGGTTGTTCAATTCTATTGAACCTTTTTACAAGTAAGAGGGAATAATCTGTTGATTTTCAATGGCAGCTATGAAGTTTTAGTGGTATGTGAGGAAGACCTTGAAAAATGGGGTGAAGTTTTTCAGGCTGTAAAGGAAATAGAGGGAGATTTGTACTTTAGAAATTGCAAAATAGATATCATCCTTCCCAGGTAGACCAGGCAAGAAACATGCTTAAATTGGTGAAATCTATTTTGTTGTAAGGTTATATAAACAAAATCTTGCAAGCCTGAAACTAGAAAGCTCCATCTCCTTTATAGCATAGGAACATAGAATGGTGATGCTGCTGAGCCTCTTTTTCCACACATTATCCAGTTGTGGACCATTCATTCATTCATTTTCTGTATAGCTGCCCATCTCGGTCAATGACTCAGGGGTGGTTTACAATTAAAAAATAAATTATCATTAAAAATACTAAAACATTTTAAAATAATTTTAAAAAGTAAAAATAATTCAGATTATTTCTTTATTATACTCTCTCTATACCCTCTCCTGTTTGACTTTTCCCTAGGTGGCATTTCTCTCAAGATCTTTCTCACATACCATTTCTGCAACTTTGCATTTGAACTGTGCAAAGCTTTGGATTTGAAGGCCGGGGGATTAATATAGCATCAATTTTCAACTTATTGAAGTGTCTGTTCCATTCCTGAGATTGCACAGATGCTCCTGAATCAAGATTTAGAGTTTGGCTACCAGGTCTATTCATACCAATTCGAGATGAACCAAGCCATTTTCTCAATCACTAAATGCAGGACTTAAAAACTGATTTTTATGATGGGAAATCTTAGTTTGTTAACTCATATTGAAGGAGTCTACTTAGGTGTTCTTTCTAAATTTTTGTCCATTAATAATAATCATAGATACCTTCTACTTCAAAATTTCTGTTTCATTCTGTAAGAATTTATTGTTTTGGAAATCAAGAAGATATTTTACTTTAGAGCTGTTGTATTGATTACATCAGTCAAAATATGGGGGTTTATATAGTATTGATGGGCGCCTGTGCTAATTGTACAGGTATCTGATGTGATTCTGCTTAGCTTCACCTGCTGCTTCCTGTTTGTTGGTCCATTTACAAGTGTGGCCAGGTACAACTAGCTGATTTAGTTTAATAAGAAGAAGACTAACTGGTAGTGATATTTAATGAAATTTATGACCTTAAATAAATGGGCACCTAATTAATTGGAACTCTAGGGGAGGCATTGTGGTTCAATGTTAAGATGTCTCTATATCAGTGTTTCTTAATCTTGGAAAATTTAAGATGGGTTGGCTTCAACTCCCAGAACTCTATTCATCTTAATGCTGCCAAAGTTGATAAATCTTGTGAGTTGATAACCAGGCAGTATCCAAAATAACATGATTAACCATATCAAGAATAAATTGTATTACCTAACAACCAGGTAGGGGTTGCTACTTCTACCACTATCGGTGCACTGTGTGCCAGCTCTGCATCTCTGGTGTGCATGCATCTGAGCAAGATTTTGCTTCTGCACATGCACAGGAAGCAAAATCTCACAAGGGGATGTGCGCGCATAAGAGATTTTGGCATGCGCAGAAGCAAAAAAATTGCCAAAATGTTGCATGGGTGCAGGTCCCCTCATGAGATTTGCTTCCTGCAAAATCTCACTTGGACATGTGCGCGAGCACACCAAAGATACATAGCTGCTCGCACAGATCAATTTTCACTATCAGTACCATGGCATCGGCCGTACCGGTAGGAACCTGCTACTGCGAACAGCCTTAGCTTTATCAGTGTTCAATTTTGCTATTTTGAAGTTAACTTTGTAGCTTAGCCTGAAGGATAATCCTAGGCCATTGATGGTGAACCTTTTTTCCCTCGGGTGCCAAAAAAGCATGCGCGCACACTATCGTGCATGCGCAAGTGCCCTCACCCTTAATTCAATGCTTGAGGAGGGTGAAAACAGCTTCCCCTACACTTCAGAGGCTTTCTGGAGGCCAGAAATTGCCTGTGTCCCAATTTCTGGTGGGCCAAGTAAGCTCAGGTTTTGCAATACACAGGCTCCAGAGGCTTCCCTGAAGCCAGGGGAGGGTAAAAACACCCTCCCCTGCCCCCCCAGAGGTTTTCTGGAAGCCAAAAATCATCCCACAGCCTCTGTGCCAGCCAAAAATTATCTGGCTAACACACATGTTGGAGCTGAGCTAGGGCAATAGTTCAAGTGCCATCAAGTATGGTTCCACATGCCATCTGTGGCACCCATGTCATAGGTTCGCCATCACTGTCCTAGGCTGTTTGAATATGATTCAAGATATTGATTCAGCTTAATTCAGTTTTCAAATTTAAAAAGTTGTGTGAACACAGCATCGATTAAAAAAAATTGTTACAGCTTATTTACCTGTCAGGCTTTGCCCAGAATGATACTTGATTTAAAAGGTTGTAGGCAGAGATTCCAGGTCATGGGCTTTGATGAGATAGTTTTATAAAGATATCTGAAAAGCCATGATTAGAGCAGAAAACCACAAACTGCAAATTGTCAACATTCCAAGGCTCAACTCTTACATTTATTTCAACCATGTCTGCATTGTAAAGGAATGACAGCCACTCATCTCTCTCTAGAAATAGCACTTTATACCTGTCTGTTGTCATGCTTAGGGACAATACTGTTTAGAGTCCTCCCATGTTTGAGCAATTACCTGGGTTCACTATTGCCACTGAATTCAAATCATTAGCCTGTTCTTTCAATTTTAACTCCCTTCACAGAGTAGAGCCAATAACAAATCATCTTTTTCTCTTTATAAAAAAGAGTGTATGATTTATATTGCTTATTATTAATGCTGTGTCTTTTTAAATTATTGTAACTCTCTTAGAGAGATATGATAGAAGAATTAAATATTAAATGAGAATTGATAAATGAAATCCATTTTTAGAGCTGCTGCCATTATAAGACTCTTTAAATGCTTTCCCATAAAACTCTTTTTGTTATATTTCCCATAACAAAATTTCTGGGGGTAAAATGTAAATATTTCCATCTTGCTCTTGACCACTGGGAAGTTTGTAAATTGGAAAGTTTTTAAAAAAAATAATGTTAATTGTTGGGAAATTGGGCTTACCACTGATTGCATAAATTCAGATCTATAAATAATACTTCATTATTATTATGATCGGTCCTTGGTTATTTGCTCAATTTTTCTGCATTATATTGGCAGAAACAATTTAGAAGTCTCTCTTTCTCTCTTCATTTATATTTTGAGTTATTTATTAAATGTGGGTTCTGGTAAGTATTCTGTCAGATTCATCAGTTGCTGAGCTATAAATTAAGACATTGAAAAAGACAAGGAAACCTTTAATATTTTTGAAGAGCTCTGGCATTGTCTCCTGAGAATGTCAGCTGTTGGCAAAGTAAACCTTTCACACATTGAGACAAATCCAATCAGTTTGGCACCCAAGCCTATTAAAGGGATTTCCCAAACATCTTCCCATTTATCTCATTTAAAGAATACTCTGACTCCTGTCATTTTCAGAAAAGGTCACCTGATGCTGGAAGCAGTTTTTTTTTTAATTCATTAAAACTTTAAAGGTCTGCTCAGGTACAATTTCCCCATTTTTCTTGGTGACTGAGGTTATTATCACTACATTTTTGCTTTCCTTCCTGGTCCATTTCTACTGTCTGAAGTAACAGGAAAAATGGGGGGGGGAGGATGTTATGGTATATAAGTCATCCTAATGTCTTAAAACAAAATCGGTGATTTTTGTTAAAAGAATGACTGATCTGTTACTCTAATATATAATATCTTATATACTATAAGCTTACAAAGTTAAAAATATTAGCACCACAATAGACTCAATATTTTGATATTTTTTCTTTTGATATTCAGGTAGTTAACCTGCAACATGAACTTGCCCATTACTCCCACAAACTGGTTTCAAAAGGTCATGGCCCAGTAGTGAGCTAAGCAGTGATGGACTATGAACCGGAACGCTAAATTGCGCTCGCTGCCGCGGCTCATAAGTTCTTGCGGGACCAGCGCGATTTTGCTGCTGCACCTGTGGAGGTAGCAAAATTGCGCCCGTGTTTTAGCGAGGTTTTACCTGCAGCTCCATGTGTGATTTTGCTACTTATAAATAAATTTTGCTATTTATAGATAAATAAATAAAGCTATTCTGATATTAGAACTCATCTATTTTCACTTTTAAACACTAAGGTGAAACTTTCTCTTTAAAAACTGAAATATTTTTTTCTAAATCCTCTTTTATGGTGACATAAAGGTAAGCAAAATAATTTCTTCAGGTCAATGTTTCTCTAGGTTTCAGATCTTTTGACATAAATAGAATCTCTCCGTGGAAACCATGTTCATCAAATATATCCAAGATTGTCTCCTAGTCATGCCTGGAGCTGTTTTCAACAAGGAGTAACAGATTTACCAATCCTACCTGTTTTCTTGTCTGTTCGATAAAGCACTGAACTCGCTAGCACTATTCACTCAACACAGAAGAGCTTTAGAAACAGATAAAAGCCAACAAATCACTTCTTTTGATTGGGACAAGCCAAATTATTATCAAGGCTGAAGGTTCATGGAGCAGGAAATTGTTCTGTTTTGGCTTAGCTTTTGACACTGTGTCTTGGAAAATGTAGAAAACACCTGTGATAATAAACAGCTATTCCTATTGCCTTTGACAAACAAGAAAAGAGAAAGTCAGCAGGCATCCACACTGAAAGGCAATGACTAAAGCATTTTAAAAATGTGGCAGTGTCAATTACTGAAGCAATTTGATTGACAAAATAATGGCTCTGCCTAAATTCCTGAAAGATTATGATGAAAATATAATAGTTTGATGAATTGATTTATTAAAATAATCTGTTTTTCTACTCAAATGAGTATTCAAAGTAGATGACAATGATAGAATTATTAAATGGAAAAATATAGAAACTCAAAACTAAAATAAATAATTAAAGGACAAGCAAAATGGATGCCAAACTCTTGTCAGTAGGTATTCCATGGCTTGGGAATGAAGCAGGAAAAAATTCATCTTCTGCATAATTAGTGAGTAAGCTTTTAACAAATTGGTCATCATCAGAAGGCCCCTCCAGGTGTGTGTGTGTGTGTGTGCATGTATGTATGTATATGTGTATACACACACACACACACACACACATGGTGGCCAGTGAAGGGCTAACAATTTTTTTACCACCACACTGTGGGCGTGGCTTATGCATTTTCTTTCAACATCTTTCAGTGAAAATTTGGCGCTCTGGGGTAGAGCTCCATTTTTGCTATCCCACTGCGTCCCCCCCATCCAGGCCGTAGCCCACCCCTGATGGTGGCTTACAACAATAAGTAATACAATGCAGTGTTAAAAATGTCAAATAAAAATAGTAAAAATGGTTTAGGAATTGATACCTCTCAGATAGTCATGCCTTGAGTTTAGAGTTGTGAAGTTTATTTGCAGTAAAAGTTGGCAGCCAATATACATATTTCCATATAGGCAATACTTGACTCTTGTACTTTGCCCATGGAAGTAACATCTGGAAATAGCTTGATGACTTTTATTTACACCAACTTCAACTTCCAGACATTTTTCATGGGCAACACCACATAAAGTGTATAATAATAGTAAAGTGTGTAATCCAGGTGTTACCAAATCCAACTGATTTAAGAATACCAATAAAAGAGAATGTGTGTAGCTCAGGGTTGAACTGTAGAATATTTGGTGTTCTCTGAGTTTAGTTGTAAAAGAACTCCATAATAGAAGAATAATCATGAATGTACATTACAGCTGCCAGCTTTGAATTTAGTATCTGTGGCTCTCCTGTTTAGAGGTTTACAACTGTCATGGAGAACAGGTTGAACTTTGATCTCCAAATCTAGTTTCCTAGTTGTCAACAGAATCTCAATCCTGCCTCAATTTCATTTTAGCTTGCTTTTACTCAATTATATTCTCCTGAGACTAGGTCATGTTGAAAAAAAATGGATAATTCCAATCTTAAAATCCAAATGACCTTAGCTTCACATACATCAGGCTTTAGATAGTAAGGATATCCCAATCATAATTGTGTGCTATTTATTACTAGGATATTAGCATTCTAAACCACAATTATTTATTTGGTCAACAGCCATTAATTTGCTGCAGCAATGCAGACTTTGCATTGTTGCTCTATAAAAATTAAGGTGCCAGTGGTGATTTTAGTTAATGAACTGCCTCAGTAGCTGCAGCTGAGACCCAATTTTTATTTAAAGAGAGAGCAGGATTTGCTAGCTTGTTTAATATATCCAGCCTTTCCCTTCCAAATATAAACTCCAAAAGGCTAATGAACAAACAAAAACAGCAGCAGAAGCAGCAACCTTATTGATAAAATGAGTTCCAAACAATGCCCAATAGTCTTGAAAACAAGATCCCAGGGATTTGAACAAGAAATTACCATTAAGAAATTGATCAGCAATCATTTCAAAAATAATCTATAAGAAAAAAAGATTTTCTGGTATGGTATGTGGCATACAGGCAAAGAAGGTTTTTATTCAAAGTTTCCTATGCTTTTTAACTTCATGGACTATTGACTTGTTCTTGTTCAATGAGAGCCACATCCCTTGATCTTAAAGCTATATTTAGTTTGCAATCCAGTTCATCCAATCCATTAATTTACATTCCCCATTTCTCTTCTATTGTATGTTCTGGATGGCAATTACATCAACTTATCGCAATGTGCTCATTTATCAATGTTCCTATCACCATCACAATTTTTTACTAATTTCTGTAGATTACAGTTCTGGTGTCATAATTATTCTTATCTTGGATACCTAGTCCTAGCCTAGAATACTGGATCGACTGTACTATAATTTAATATATAGAAGGAAAGGGTATGGCAGGATGAGACTGATTGGGTGTCAATTAACATAATTGTGTCTCAGAGTGAACCATGTGTTAAGTGACGGTGACTTCCTGTTTGATAAATCAAAAGTCCACTGAAATTATGTCAGTCAAAATGCTACATAAGAACCAAAATAACTCCCCAAGTGTGCTAGGTCTAATGAAACAAACTATTAGATGCATATTTATTTGGGGATGACCTTTTTCTAAAAGCAGCAAGGAAACCAGATTCAATAACATGGTGAATCTGGCTTGTTGACAGCTATAATCCAAATACGTCGACCTTTGTGAGCACAGTGGAATTATAGGCTTTTGAAAAATTTCAGTAAGAAAACAAGAAAACAAATGAAAGAGTACAGACGCTCTGCTTTCACAGAGAACAGCTGCCTATACTTTTCCTGTCTGTCCCCTCTTGTTTTTTGTTGGCTACTCTAAGTTTGTCAATATTAATATGACCAAATAGACAATTATTATATAATATAAAATTAGCATATATACATTAGGATTATTTAGCTAATAACAAAAGAGCAAACATACGTATATCAGTGATATAAATCAATTAACTCTTGAGTCTACTCTAAAGAAGCTGTAGGGGAGATTTTTTTAAATCACAGAATTAAACCAATAGTTTTGTTAGATTGATCTGTTAAATCTGATGAAAGAACATTGGCATGCATCAAAATTTCAACTTTACTAGTATATTTCCATTGGCAGCACACCAGACTAGAACATGCTATCTTAGTGCAACTGATATACTCAGCCAAGAAAGTAAAAGGTAACATATAAATCTAAACATAGAAGTCCAATTAATCAATAAATAAAATAAACAATCCTGCTTTTATTGAGCAAGCATAAACTAAGGACAAATCATATTGCAAGGTAATTTCCAGTTTATGGTTCTTTTAGTCAGTACACATGCTTTCTGCTTGTTCATGTATGGAATTTCATTATGAGAATTAAGTACACTGAATGGCTACAATAATTAATGATTTTGTGAAAATGTTGTTTGAATAAGTTCATATTGTTGCTATTTAAGCTTCAGGTCTGTCTTGAACAATGTTACATGAACAATCTTACTCAGTGGTGGGCTTCAATCTTACCCAGTGGTGGGCTTCAAATAATTTAGCAACCTGTTCACCCAGGGTCAGGTTGGCTGTCATGGTAGGTGGGGTGCAAACTGACCCTGGGTGAACCAGTTGATAAATTAACACCCCCCACCCTGCTATTAAGTGTATCCTGGGTGCTGTGCTGCACTGCAATGGAGAAATGGAATACACCATTTTGGTACTGAAAAATCAAAACCAGCTCTGGTTTTCCTGCGCACATGCTTGCCTAGTTAAACAATGGCTTCCCTTTCTCCCCACCTCTGGGTGATCATGTTGCCTAATTATGAGATGTCCTTTTGTTATGGAAACAGTTCACCTCCTTCTCAAGCACCTGCAGTAGTGGTCTTGATGGTTTTCAGGCTCTCATTATCTGTGCACAACTTCTCAGAACTGCATTCCACCCTTCCCTCCCCAAATTTTTTGGCAAATTGAATAGCGATAGCGTTTGAAAAAAGTAAAGCAGTTCAGTCTTTACCATGATGATGATGACGATGACGACAACAACAGCAGCAGCAGCTGCAGCAACAACAACAACAACAGAGTTGCTTAGGAAGGAAACCCTACACTACTTCAGACAAATGGTTATCCAACATCTTCTTAAAAACTTGCAGTGTTGGAGCATTCACAAGTTCTGGAAGCAAGCTGTAACACTGATTAATTGTTCTAACTGTCAGGAAATTTCTCCTTAGTTCTAAGTTACTTCTCTCTTTGTTAGGTTTCCACCCATTGCTTCTTGTTCTACCTTCAAATGCTTTGGAAAATAGGTTGATTCCTTATTCTTTGTGGCAACCTCTGAGATATTGGAACACTGCTATCATGTCTCCACTGGTCCTTCTTTTCATTAAACTAGCCATGCTCACTTCCTGCAACCGTTCTTCATATGTTTTAGCTTCCAGTCCCCTGATCATCTTTGTTTCTCTTCTCTGCACTCTTTCTAGGGTCTCAATGTCCTTTTTACATCATGAGGACCAAAACTGAATGCAGTATACCTAATAGTTCTATGTCAACAAGTATGGAATAAGCCTGCATAAGTTGTATCACTGATATACTGAATATTGGGAGAATAGATTATAGACACGATTGGGATCTCTTTGAAGGTATTTCAAATCATTGTTGAAGCCAGGATGTATAGAACCAGGATTAATGTGATGGCACTTCATTATCTAATGATAAAGTTAGCTTTGAACTTCCTTTTCCAATTGGTGGATTAATTATCATATAGTATTAACCATTTGTTTTCTAACTGTGCCAATTTAGCATGCAAAATTATCAGGAGTTATATCTATACTTTTGAGAATTTAGGAGTGAGATTTTTATGGAACGTCATCTAATTCTTATTACGGAAATTTCAACCATGGTGATTCACATCATTCACGAAAAAAATTTCACTGCAACACCCTTTCTAGAGGATGTCATTGACTCATCAAAATCCACTGAAAGGAAAAGTTGTAATCTCTGCTTCTCCACTTCTTTGCATTGGTAAGCATTTTCAGTAATAAGATTCCTGGTATTAAGGCACTGATGAAATTTTAACTCTCAAGAAAGCAGCCGATTTAAAATCATCAAATAATAGAGCTATACATTTCATTTTTAATCAAGAGCTGGATTGAAGCTTAGAGACTTGCCAAAGGTCACTGAGCTGCTCAATGAACAGGAAAAGCAATATTGCTGCACTGTATGAAGTGTCAGTATTTAGATGTGAATGTCTGGCAAGTGGCTTGCGCAAGACAACATTCTCCTTCTTACCACTGTTTATTTCATAAGAAATAAATAAAGAAGCTATACTACACTCTAGAGGTAGACTTAAAAAAAATGCTTTCACACAAGAGACATGCTTTAGGAATGATAAGAATTATGATAGAGCTTCAGTTTCAAGTTTATTTGCATATTAAATTTATATGTCTTCCATTTCACTGTCCAAAGTGACTTTGACAGTTTACAGTAAGTTCTCAAATATAAAAAGATTAAAATTAACAAAGATTAGGAACCAGCATGGAGGTGGGATTTCCTCCTTTATTCCACCTGCCACCTCCAGCATAATTCACCCCAGAATTGGGTTTTTGCCTCTTCTGGAGGCCAAGAGGTTGAGGAAAGAAAAGGCTCCCCTCCCTATATTGTGTTTATCCCATGCAATTTTTTAAAAAAATCTACAGGATCTTCTGACAATTGTAATCATAGTTTGGACGACTTGTTTCATTTGCTTAGAATCACCATGTAACCCACCTTCCTCTTCTTCCATACATTTCTTCCAGTCCTTTTTGTTATCAATTGTTGGAAGGAGAATCCATCCGGTTCAGTTCCAAGCTGGCAGAAAAATGCTGGAAACAACATGGAGGCTGATTGGAAAGATTAATGATGAAACAGAACAAGCAGGGTTTGTGGTTCTGGTGCAACTGACCAATTGGTACATGGATTTTTTAATAATAATAATAATAATTTATTGGATTTGTATGCCACCCCTCTCCGCAGACTCGGGGCGGCTAACAACAATAATAAACACAACATGTACAATCCAATAATAAAAAACAACTAAAAACCCCTATTATAAAACCAAACATATACACAAACATACCATGCATAACTTGTAATGGCCTAGGGGAAAGGGCTATCTCAACTCCCACATGCCTGGCAGTATAAATGAGTCTTGGGTAGTTTACAAAAGACAGGGAGGGTGGGGGAAGTTCTAATCTCCAGGGGGAGTTGGTTCCAGAGGGCCGGGGCCGCCACAGAGAAGGCTCTTCCCCTGGGGCCCGCCAAACGGCATTGTTTAGTCGACGGGACCCAGAGAAGGTCAACTCTGTGGGACCTTATCGGTCATATATTTTTATGTTATTTTTTAAAATTTCAAAACAACACAAACAAACACAAACACACATCCACATATAAACATAAACTCAATTTTTACAACAGTTTGGTTTCAGTATATAGCATGTTATTTGCATTTTACAACATTATACAACAGTGATTTGGTCTTATTCGAGAGAATGATGAAACCGTATATAGATAGGAGGTTGAACAACTAGCCTCATGCTATAACCGGAACAATGTGGAACTGAACACACTCAAAACCTTAGAATTGGTGATAGACTTTAGGAGAAACCCTCCCAATCTACCACCTATTACAATTCTAGACAACACAGTATCAACCTTAGAGACTTTCACATTTCTAGGTTCTATCATATCTCAAGATCTAAAAGAGTAACTTAACATCAAAAACATCATCAAAGAAGCACACAAAATAATGTTTTTCTGTGCCAACTCAGGAAGCTCAAAGGAGCTGCTGATACAGTTTTACAGAGGAATTATTGAGTCTGTCATTTGCGCCTCTAAAACTGTCTGATTTGGTTCTGCAACCTAACAAGACAGACTTCAGAGGATAATCAGAACTGCAGAAAGAAACAGTTACTGCAATCTGCCTTCCACCAAGGACCTATATATGTATGAGTCAAAAAGAGGGCCGTAAAAATATTTACTGACCCCTCGCATCTTGGACAACTAGATACAAGAACCTTTTTTCCCAAACGCCATCACTCTGCTAAACAAATAATTTCCTCACAGTCAAACTATTCACTAAGGCTGCATTTCTATTATTATTAGTCTTCTCATCTTTCCTGTCACCCCTCTCCTCCCACTTATGACTGTATGACTGTAATATATTGCTCATATCCTTATGATTTATATTAATATTGATTATTTCCTGATTACCTATTTGTACCCTATGACAATCATTAAGTGTTGTACCTCATGATTCTTGACAAATGTATCTTTTCTTCACTGACAACTTTTGTACCAATGACAAATTCCTTGTGTGTCCAATCACACTTGGCCAATAAAGAATTATATTCTATTCTTATCTTCCCCTTTTGTTCTTCTCTAATTTTTTTGTATTTATTTTGTACATGGATTTTTATAAGGTTCAGAGATTTTGCGGGGGTGGTGGTGGTGATTGTGTAATGTCTGAAATGCCCTAAGGAGATTGTGCAATCTGTGTTTTGGCTAAATGATAGTGTTTTAATCCTATTATGTCCTGAATGTCCTGTTCTTAGAATTTGGGTGGAAGAGAATGTAAATTTTTAATCCCATCATTGTCAGGAGATTTGGTGAAAGGGTGCAATTTTTAGGCTAATTAAACCCAAATTTACCTAATTGATATGATTTGTGTAATTATGTTACTGATGTTTTCACATCATTTGCTTTTTTTGTATAATTATGTGACATTTTAAATAAATTTACATTGATTTACATCATTTTCATAGTTACATACCTGTGCAATCAATTTACATGAAGAAGTTGCACAATTAAGAAAAATATCATCAGTGATATCAATGATGTAAATTACATGAATTATACAGACTGCTTAAGAAACAGTTGATTCCTTGGCGACAAAGTCTGTAATAAAATTTGTTCTTGTATCTAAGACACACTATATAGAAATTCAGAAAATTATAGTTGTACTGTAAGCTCAAAAACGTCACTGAAAAATAATAATAAAGAAGTAATTATATTATTTCTTTTTCCCTTGTTCCTTTGATTCTATTTTTTTTACTCATTAGTTTTTCTTTTTCTTTTCAAATCAAAATTGGTCTTGCTTTTATATTGTTGAAAACTTATTTAATAAAATTAGATATGTTAATGAATAAATATAATAACTTAACTGAGAATCCATGAATATTCCCAATCATCCAAGCCATGTCTTTTTCCAAAAGACAACTTGACTTTCTTTATTTTTTAAAATAAAACTTGAAAACATTCACTTCTTATTCAAGAAGCTTCCACACTTCTTTTCGAATAAAAGTGAGACATTTTCAAAAGAAAAAAAATCCAGCTGTCTTTGGAAAAGCACTTTGGGACAGCCTAACTGAGAGGATTCAACTAGAAACTCTCAAACATAGCCAATAAAAATGGTCTTTTTCATGTGAAATTTTTTTTTTTGAGAAATCACGAAAGAGATTTTGGCACAGTACATTCATTTCTACAACTCCCCTTCCTCCCTGCCATGTGTGTCTATGTGCATGTGAGTGTATTGTTTTGTTTTTGAAGCAAATAGTGAAGTCCAAGCTCAGAAAGTATTGTGTCAATCAAGGTTATACTTGAGATGGATTTCTGATTACTTTTATTGCTGTCTGTTGTTTTACTTCGGAGACTGAATGTCCAAAGAGTGTCCATTTGATCTGTGAAATATAATAGGGGCACTTAAAGATAATAATAGTTTATCTTCTATGCTTTTTTGAAACAGGCCTCTCTGTTTTTAAAAAAGTGCTTTTTAAAAGTCTGAACTAATGCAACGATATCAAAAAATATACTTATTTTACTTCCATTGACATTATAACATAATTCAATTTGTCTCTTCCTCTTCCTCTTCATGTCATTATATTGTAATCCATTTTGTCTCTTCATCTCTTGTGTTCTGGATCCATATACATAGATGGAAAGATTCTAGAACAAAAGGACAGTCCATGATCTACAAACCACTTGAGTCCCACTTCCATCCTGACCCCCAAACTAGCCTCCTGAAGTGTGGTGGCGAAATACATGAAATTTCAGTGGTGCTTTTATTAAAAATAAATCAAATTGAAACGAGGCCAATGATGCTTCTCTGATATTTTTCATTCCTGCCCTGATCACAAAAATGTAATTCCAGCCCAGTATATTTTTTCAATTGAGATTTGAGTGGAGGGAGTATAAAAGTGAGTAAAAAGCAATGGGTATCTCCAAGGTTTCCCTTAAGGTCCCCAAACTACTACTTTTGGTGGTGTCATTATATCCTCCATTAGTCTCTTGTGGTTCACAGAAAGATTAGATACCTTCCTTGCAACCAATGCTAGAACAAAACATATATCTGCAGGAAATTACTCAGAAAACAGAAAACTATTGAGATTCATAAGGTAATGAAAACAGTCCTTTATAAGTAACACTACCATTCCTTTGTAAAATGCAAAATTAGCAAGCAGCCCAAACATTTTTTAGAAATATATTTTTCTATTTAAAGTATCATTTTAGCCATAATCCATATGCTTTTGAATTTGAATTCTTGAACTGAGCATATTGCAATGTGTTTGATCCAGTTTTGCCTTTGTTCTGCTCTTTTCCGCATTCTATTCCAGAAGAATCATTGCAGATAAGCAAACTTACCAGAAAACATTATTGCTGAGATTGTTTCATTTTTTTACAGAATAACAAGTAGATGAAAATATAGTATTTTTTTATTATTTTTATGTAATTTTAAACTGAAAAGAACAAGTATTTGTTAAGAATCCATCTGTTTCTCTACTGCTGCAAAAACAATGCACGATTTTTTTTCTTGCGACTTGCAATTTTGATTCAATTAATTATACAGCATGTATTCAATCACGCATAATGGTTCTTTTTTTAATTCAGTGACAGAATTTGGAATTCATTCAAATTTTACTACTGTTTAAAAGAAAAAAAAATCACATGCAATTACAATAAGCATTGAAAGTAGAAAATAAAGGCAGCTGGCAGTTTAGGCAGAAAACTCAATCTCAATATATCAAGTGTGGCAAAATTAAACACTCAGCATTTTAGGTAGCTGTACTTAAGGGTTAATGTTGCCTAATCAACTATAAAGTGGGACAATTTCATAAATGTTCTACTTTATAAAGGTCAAACTACAGATTTGAACAGAAAATCAAACAATCATATCACACCCAAATGGCAAAAAGTATATTAAGATTAATATTTTTACCATATCTTCACCATTAAAGAGGACTGGTTCGCGATTTCTTTATGACTTCTAAGATAATACAGTAGTTGTTTTTTTTATTATATGCCATCTAACAATGTTTTTATTGAATTATTGAATTATTCTTCATGAGTCATAGCTACATCCCTTAGACAATCTGTGCTGCTGAGACCCAATTCCTGTGTATCTGAAAAGGAGTGTTGGATCATCCTGATATGCCCTTTCTCTTGGCATGAAGCTAGCCCCCAAGAATGGGAATGAGACCGACCATAGCCAATCAGAATTGAGTCTGAAAAACTATAAATTGGATCCCCACGCCTAGACACCCCTCTTTTGTGCGAAGGACTAAGACAAACTGAGCATGCTGCTCTAGAGAATATACAATTTACAAGCCTAATGCGAGGACAGCAAGCCAGTAAACAGTAAACAACAATGCAAAATAAGGGAGGGACTTGGAGGCTAGTTCCACCCTACGAGAAATGGTGTATCAATGCCCCTTCTCCTTAGAGGTGGAGCTAGATTCCAAGGATGGGACATACCAAAGTCTTTATCCCTAGGGAAAGTACTTATGGATTGCTGGACTGGTCCACACCTTATGAAGCACCTTATGACCAAATGATGCTTCAGCAGAAGCAAATTGATCTACTTTATAATGCCAGATAAACGGAGTGCGAGACGACTGGCATATCTCAGCAATTGAAGCATGTGCCAACCAGGCTGCAGTAGTTGCAGTGTTACAAGTAGAGTGAGCAGTCAGGGGAGATGGACAAGACTAAGACAGTTGTTCATAGGTGAATGAAATGGCCGCAAATCCAGCGTCCCACCGTAGCAGAGGAAGCCTTGTGGCCCGTTGTATTTATCATTTGGCCCTCTGCAAAGATACTACTACCACACTGTGGGCATGGCTTACTACTACCACACTGTGGGCATGGCCCTCTGCAAAGATACTACTACCACACTGTGGGCATGGCTTATGTAGGACACCCTGCATTTTCTTTCAACATCTTTCAGTGCGAATTGGTTACTCTGGGGTGGAGCTCCATTCCCCCCCCCAATCTGGGCAGCAGCCCACCCCTAGTCTTCCTCAATCATCAATCAATTCTTCAATATTTCCCTTATATGAAGAAACATTTTTATAATTCCTCTTAATTAAAAGATTGAGGAAGCAAAAAATTACTTAGGTTGAATAAATTATTTTAAGCTGATCTATAACCACACTATATAAACTTAAATTAAATGGAAGAAGATTTGTTTTGTATCTTCCCATTCTCTGTAAAAAAATAGCGCCGGCGGACTTACCCGCCGGCGGCGTTTGCGGGAAGGGCCAGGAAGACACCGGACCCCATGGCGGGTGCCATCTTGGTTCTCGGGCGAAGTCTCGCGAGGCGAGACTTCGCCCGAGATTTGGGCCTGTAGAGGCCCGGTGGCTGATTGGTCCGGGCGGGGCCTACTCGCCCTATTTAAGGGCGAGCAGGCCCGGGGCTCAGCCTGTTCGCCCGGACCATCGCCCCGAGCAGACACCCGCCCGCCCTCCCTATTTTACAGTGTGCTAAGGTGGGTCGCCCCTAGGGGGGCCGAATGGGAATTTTTTGCGGTTCTGCCTGTTCGCAGGGCCGTTTTTTTGCCCATTCCACACTGGGATGATGGATGTGCGGTTAGGGGGTGCTTGCAATTATTAGGCTGATTGGCTTACCTTTGGTCATTTGGGTAGGCAGGTTAGGGGCGGAAAACTGGGTGGTGGTCTAGCAACTGGTGTTCTCCCTTGGGCATCTTTGGGGATGATTGACAGGTTCTCTCCAAGCTTGTGGTGGAAGCGACCTGAGCAGTTGGGAGGAACCTGTCTTTGGGTCACGCACCTTTAAGTCCCCTGTTAGGGGTTAGCCGGCGTGACCCCCCTCATGCAAGGCATGGCAGGGTCTCAGGTGAGGGAGGGTCCCTCACCTGGACTAGCATCGAGCTACACCCATAAGTTGCCCAGGAAGTTTATGTGACGTAACTTTTCCGCCCCAGAAGCAATTGTTTGACCCTGCAGGTCCATTGTTTGGGTCATAGTTCGTTATGCAAATTTATGGTAATTTATGCTAATTTATTTTAATAAACTATGCTAATTTAATTTAATAAAAATGACCCAGTTAAATCCAGCTCTTGTGTCCGTGTCGTTACTCCGCCTCTCCTGCAAATTCACATAACCTCTACTCATTCATATCCGGAGATACTAGAAATTCTGGGGAATATAACCTGATATACCCATTTTAAGATAATCAATGGAAAAGGTCCTTGATGCTTTCTAAGCTTGCTTGTTTTCTTGCTACGTTTCATTAGCCAAACTAGGTAACATCATCACCAATCCATAGCACTGAAAAATGCAAAAAAACAAAACAAAAAAAATGCTCAGAGAGCACCAAGGACCCCTTACTTCAACCTTGAGCTACAAATATTTTCCTTAGTTACATAATGAGCAACAAAGTCAGAATGCATGTTGATAAATTGAACATGACCAAAAATCCACATGTGAAAGCTCGATATTAAGTGTCAACCTTCTGAAGATGTTTCTAAGTAATCTTGAACACTCTATCAACATAATAAAATCTAGAGTGATGTCTCTTAAATACAAGCTATTGCTATTTTAATGCTTTCAATTTTTTTTTGTATTAATCTAGCACAACACAGAACTAAAATTTAGTAGAGGGACAACTATTCCCTTTTAATTGTAATATTTTGTTCTTTTTGGTTCCCCCTGGTATTCAACCTTCAAAGTCCCATCTGATTGTTTCTTAAAAAAAAAAAACAGCGGCATTTTTCCACAAGACGTATTCTTGTAATTAATTTCAAAATCTGATTTAACACATATCTGGACCTTTAGTCCATTTGTAACTTTAGAAAATGTTCTAATCACCCTATTGCTATTTTTTAAAAAGAAAAAAATATTTATTTTAGGCCCTTAAACTTGTATTTAACATTTCTTTTGCAAAGGATTGAAGGAGTGCTGAAAAAATGTGTTGATCCAAAGGTCCCTAAGAGCTGAAAAACTGTTGTTAAATAATTTTTGAAAGTATTAGAAAATGATATACACAAATCCAATATTCTTCCAAAGGCACTGAGTGCAAATATTCTGTTCCCTTATTTTCCAAAGTTCTAAACTCATCAGAAACTGTTCCTTTGGTTTCCTTTTCAGGAGCAACAGTCTGGAACACTTATGAGCAATCACAAGTCCTCATTTTTTCCAGAAAGGAATCCCCCAAAAAACTTGTTAACTCCTCTTTCTGCTGTGGCTGTCAGCTCAACACTGAATAGAACTACAGTGTATTTTCATTTTTCTTTCTTCTCCAGAAGTTGCAAATTAGTGTGTCCTTTTGAGAGAACTTTTTTTTTGTTCCATTTGCTTTGAGCAAATAATTGCTAAGGGCAGTTTTGGTCTCAGTACTGATCACATTGGCTCAAACCTAATAATAAACTTTGGCCCAAATATTGACCAGTTTTAACAGGCAGCAAGACTACAAATGTTATAGCAGCAATGTCAGCCTCTTTTTCTTTGGCCTGCACTGTGTTATGACAACCCAGCTGGCTTTTGAGTTCAACAGTCCAACACAATGATGTGCATGCCATTTCTGATAAGCACCTTCTGCCTGTACTTGTTTTATGAAGCACATGCTTTTTGTTCTAAAAAGTTATATAGCACTACAAGCCACCTAGCAACTCTCAACATGCCAGCAATTGTGGTACCTACTGTATCTACAATGAGATACAGGGGTGGATATAAAAGTGGAAACACCTTGAATTAGTAATGAAGTGAAATTTCAGATTAGGAATCCTAATTGCTGTCACAGATTTTTTTTTTATGTTGGAGTAGGACATATTCTGTGTAGATTCAGCATTGTTGCTTTTATGCCAAATTGCTATGCTGTTCTTTTCAAATCTACTGTTATAGCTTTATAAAAGAGCTACAGAGGAAATTCTTTTAAAAATATTCCAATCTACTTTTCATGGTGTTATATGAATCCATACAGGGTTAGGTTCCTCTAAATGATCAGTCATCCCTCTTTTTATTCATTCTATGAAAACATGTAGCTGCTGCAGGCATTTTGATTTTTTGCCATTTTTGCCATTTTTAAATCCAATCTTGAGTCTCAAAACAGTTTGAAACAAATTGGTTCGCCTCAGAATTTTGAAGTGCAAAATTGAATTGAATGAAACCACCTCTGAATATTGAATTTCCAATTTAAATCAGGTTAGCCTTGATTCAGAGAGACCTAGTATTTATTCCTGTGACACAAAAGGGTTTCAATGTTGATTTTCAAAGGGAAGGTGTTCACTCTGGAGTTCAAATACCCCCCCCACTAAATTATTTATTCATGTTGCAAAAGTAACAATCAATTCATTAATCCCAACCTGATACTTGTTCTACATACGTAGGTTTAAATTAAAATAAACATGTATATAAAAAGTAATCTACAACAAAAAGAAAATATTGTAGCTCAGAATACAAATGTAACTTTGGAGTCCTTGGTACTTTCTGAGCTTGGTTATATTCTTGAAAACATTTCAGAGGTAGCAATGATGGGTTAACTAGTTGGGGAATAGAACAGAACAGAAGAGAAGAATTGGAAGACACCTTTGAGATTTTCAGTTCAACCCCCTGCTTAGGCAGGAAACCCTATACCAGTGATGGCAAACCTATGGCATGGGTGCCACAGGTGGCACACAGAGCAAATATCTGCTGGCACGCAAGCCATACCCCTAGCTCAGTTCCAACGTGTATGTGTGTGCCAGCCAGCTGATTTTTGGCCAACACAGAGGCTCTGGGAGGGCATTTTTGCCTTCCAGAGAACCTCCAGGGGGGTGGTGGGGGAAGGTGTTTTTACCCTCTTTCAGTTCCAGGGAAGCCTTTGGAGCCTGGGGAGGGCAAAACACAAGCCTACTGGCCCATCTGAAGTTGGGAAACAGGCTGTTTCCAGACTCCAAAAGTCCTCTGCGGGGGGGGGGGGAGCTATTTTCATTCTCCACAGGCATTGAATTAATTATGGGGGTGGGCACTTGCACATGCACGATAGCATGCATGCACACACTTTCGGCACCCGAGGGGAAAAAGGTTTACCATCACTGCCTACCATTTCAGACAAATGTTTATCCAATCTCTTAGATAATGGCAGCGCCGGACTTACCCGGCAGGCAGGCTTTGCTGGAGGGACCAGGAGACACGGTCCCTCATGGCGGCCGCCATTTTGGATACTGGGCGAAGTCTCGCGATGCGAGACTTCGCTCGGGAGATCAGGGCCTGATTGGCCAGGCTCCTGATTGGTCCGGGCGGGGCCTGCTTGCCCTATATAAGGGCGAGCAGGCCCGGGGCTCTCCCTTTTCGCCCGGACTGCAGAGCTGAGCAGACGTTCGTTCGTCTGCTCGCGGCGGCCATTTTGTTGACGACCTCGTGCGAGGCGCCATTTTGTGGCCTGCAGGACAGCGAGAAGCCTTTTCTGGTCACAGCGGAGCCAGCATCGGCTGGGCTCCGCTCCGGTTTGGAGCCACATTAGCATCGTTGGTGGTGGTGTGGTGTGCTGCCCTTGGGTGGCCTCGCGGGCCCGCGGGGGTCCTCCTGGGGGCTTGAGGCCTTGTCATAAAAGGCCTGGTGGTGGGGCCTTCCTGCCACAGTTTGGGAGGGGTTGGTGTTTTGGCCTCCTGGGAGGTGTGCGCTTCAAGGCCTGCTGGTTAGGGCAGGCCTTGTCTGGGGTGCAGGGCCTTCGGGGGGGATTTGTCACGCCCTCTTCTATTCTGTTACAAATAGACTATAAATTAGGGTCATGGCCCCTAAAAAGCGTCCAGCTCAGGGCCATCAGCCCCAACCAGTGGTGCGGCCCAGGAGGGCTGCCAGGCCGTCTGCCCGGGCTCGGGCGGTGGCAGAGGGGCCCCTGGGTGGGATCCCGGTAGGGGGGGGGTGGGATTCACGCCCACAGTCCCTCAACCCGAGATTTCCCCTTCTCTCTCCTGGGCCAGGGTCTTGGAGCGACTTGACGACTTGGAGAGGTGGCGGTCGGGTGCAGGCCCGGAGGGGCTTCCCTCGACTGCCACCGCAGCATGGGGCACTGACCCCGAAGTGGAGTCAACCCCAGAGGGGCAAGGGGCCCACAACCCGCAGACGGCCCACACCGGGCAGACGGCCCAGACCGGGCAGACGGCCCAGACCGGGCAGATGGCCCAGTCGGGGCAGTGGTCATCGTTCCAGGGCCCAACAAGGATGGGCCCACCGTGGATGGCTTCTACCCCCTACGGGACAGGTGAGGTCGCACCACATGTAGGCACATCACCGCTCCTTCCTGTGCGGGGTCCCGGGTTTATCCCACCGGCATTGGGGAGTGGCAACAGCTTCATGGGGGCTGCTGCGGGCACATGCGGGCAGGTCTGGTCTCCACCTGCCCTGCCAGTGGGGGCGCCAGGGGTGTCTTTCCCACCCGGGGCGGGGGTGTGGGGTTGGATGTCTCCTCCGCCTGCCATTATGCCACCGCCCCCTTTTGTGTATCCTTCAGGGCTTGGTGTGCTGGGGTCGGGGGCCACCACGGTGTGGGACCCGTTCGCCAGCATCAAGCCTGGGGCCATCCCTTGTGGGTTGCCCGCAACGCCTTTAGGGTATCATCTCCACCCGTCAGTGAAAGAAGCAATATGGCGGGGGGAGTATGTCGATCTTTTCTCCATTCTTAACAGGGAGGTCCCCAAGCAAGATAAGGAGGTGGTGCCTGGGGAGAAGGTTAAGAAAACAAAGGTCACAAAGTGCTTCAGCTCTTGGCTGTACGCCTTTTTGACCTTTGCATCGGTGGTAATTCAGAGGCAGCCGGGTAGGGCCGCTGCCTTGCTGAAGTACATCGACCTTATAGCGAGGGCCCACTTTGAATATGGGGGCACCATATGGAGGCATTACGACAAGGGGTTCAGGATGCGTATTGCTCATGACCCCTACTTGCCTTGGGATATGGTGGTTCCGGACCTGTGGTTCCAGGCCACGCATATGTCAGGGAAGGAGGGCTGTGATAGGACCGATAGCGGTCACTTTATGGAAGAGGAGCCCGTGACGCCCGCGCCGGCCAAGGCCGTGGCGGGTGCCGTTGGAAAAGGGGCCTCTTTGGTGTGTCACGAGTTCGCTGCAAAGGGGGCGTGTTTTTGTCCCATTTGCAGGTTTCGTCACGCCTGCGGGAGTTGTGGGGGGAACCATTCCACAGCCGTGTGCCCCCGCCCCAAGAAGGGGCCTGAAAAGAAAGGCCCGGGCCTCCCAAAGCCCCCCCGCCTGCTGGGGGAAAAGGGGCCCAGCCCAATTAATTTACGGGTGCTTGAGGGTTGGTTGGGTGACTACCACCCTCGCTCGAGAGCGGCCGCTCTCTTGCTAGGTTTTTCGGAGGGATTTAGGATCCCTTACATGGGGGTTAGGAGGGCCTTCATGTCTGACAATCTTAGGTCAGTTGTTGGACATGAAGACATTGTTAGGGAGAAGATTCGGAAGGAGGTGGCCGAGGGCAGGGTCATTGGGCCCTTCCCGGAACCGCCCTTCCCGAATCTTCGTGTATCTCCCTTGGGTGTGGTCCCCAAAAAGGCGAGTGGTGAATTTAGGTTGATTCACCATTTGTCTTTTCCAAAAGGGGAGTCAGTGAATGATTTCATTCCTGACGAGCTGTGTTCAGTCCGGTATGCATCCTTTGATGCAGCCGTGACGATGGTTAGGATGTGTGGGGTGGGAGCACTTATGGGTAAATGCGACATTAAGTCGGCATTCCGGCTCCTCCCCATACACCCAGCTGTTGGGCTTCCATTTCGAGGGGGGTTATTACGTGGACAGAGCTTTACCCATGGGTTGCTCTGTCTCGTGCTCTCTTTTCGAGAGTTTTAGCACCTTCTTGGAGTGGGCGCTCAGGAGGCAAAGTGGTCTGGGTACAGTCGTTCACTACCTTGATGATTTTCTGTTGGCGGGGCCTGCGCATTCGGAGCAATGTTTTGCTCTGATGCGGGACTTCGAAGCCCTTTGTGCTCAATTGGGGGTGCCTTTAGCCTCTGAGAAGACCGAAGGCCCCGCCACCAGGATTACCTTTCTGGGTATTGAATTAGACTCAGAGGAGCAATCTTCCAGATTGCCCCTAGAGAAGTTGGTCAAGATTAAGAGGAAGCTTGATGAGGTGCTGGGCTGCCGGAAGGTGACCCTACGGCAGCTTCAGGAATTGGCAGGCATTCTTAATTTTGCCTGTCGGGTAGTTGTTCCTGGTAGGGCTTATTCCAGGAGGTTGTATGATGCGATGAAGGGGCTCCGTTTGCCCCATCATCGTACCCGCCTCTGCGCTGGGGTCAGGGATGACCTCGGCGTGTGGCGGGATTTCTTGGTCAGGTTTAATGGTTTGTCTTTCTGGAGGCACGAGCTTCTTTTGGAAGCTGAGTTGCAGCTCTGCTCTGACGCTGCAGGGACTTGTGGTTTCGGGGTAGTGTTAGGTGACCAGTGGTGCTGGTCGGAATGGCCTCCGGAATGGAGCGCCTCTTCATTGGTTAAGGACCTGACGTTCTTGGAGCTCTTCCCCTTGATAGTGGCCTTAGAGCTTTGGGGGGAGCAGTTTAGGGACAAGACTGTGCACTTTTGGTGTGACAACCTAGCGGTTGTCCATGTGGTGAATGCCCTGTCCTCAAAGAGTGACAGGGTCATGTGGCTTGTCCGCCATTTCGTGCACAGGTCCTTGTCTCTAAACGCATTGTTTTTGGCTAAGCATGTCCCCGGGTTGGATAACGGGGTTGCTGATGCCTTGTCCCGTGGTCAGTTGTCCAGGTTTCGGACCCTGGCCCCGTGGGCCCGAGAGTTGTTAGAAGCGTTCCCCAGCCACCTCTGGAGTCTGGGGGGGATCCAGAGTGGTGGAGAGACGAGGCATCCCGGGCAATCTCCTTGGCTGTAGCGCCCGGCACCCTCAGGGCATACCAGCGTGCAGGTAAGGAGTTTTGGGAGTTCAGGCAGGGCAGGGGTTACCAGCTTAGTTGGCCTGTCCCTGTAGAGCACTTGGCCGAGTTTTGCGTCCAACTTAGGCAGCGTGGCCTGTCAGTTAGGACGATCCGGTCCCGGTTAGCCGGCCTCGCCTTTCTGTCCAAGGCGGGGGGGTTTGCAGATCTTTCGGGTGACTTTCGCATCCGGAAGATGCTGGAAGGCTGGCTCAGGGAGCAAGCGGGGGCCCCTGGTGACACTCGTCAGGCTCTGACGGTGGAGCAGCTGTCTTTAATCAACGTGGTTTTTGACAGTCTGTGTTCCTCATTGTACGAGGCCCGTCTTTTTAGGGCAGCGACTTGTGTCATGTTTTTTGGGGCCCTTCGGGTCAGCGAGGCCATGGCTTCATCTCAGGCTGACACTTCGCTCCGAGCCTTCCAGTATGCTGATCTGGCCTTTAGACAAGGGGGGGTGTCCCTTGTAGTAAGGCGGTCTAAGACGGATCAGCTGCGCAGAGGGGTTACCATCCAACTTAGTGCGGCCACCGACCAGTCGGTGTGTCCGGTGGCCGCCCTACAGCTTTATTGTCGTCTGCGGGGGTCAGGTCAGGGGTACCTGTTTAGGCATTGGGACGGCACCCCTCTGACCCGTTTCCAATTTTGGGCGCTGGTATCCAGGGCGATGGCCCAGGTGGGCATGGATCCCTCCGGTTACGGAACGCATTCGTTCCGTATCGGCGGCGCCACTAGCGCGGCACTTTCTGGTTTCCCGGCCCATCGGATTCGGGAGATCGGCCGCTGGCGGTCAGCGGCATATTTGGGTTATGTTAGGCCCACTGAGGATCCTAGGCAGGGCTTAGGCTAGGTAACCTCTCTGTGTGTGTGTCCTCTTGCAGGTCCCCAGGCTAACATGAAACCGACGGCGCTGCTGTGTGGCCACAGCATGATTTTTTGGGCCGGCCGCGCGGCAGCCAAGAGCGCCATCGGGACCCAGCTGTCCCTGGGGCAGTGGGTCAAGGTTACCTGGATGGGCCGGAGAGGTATGCGGTGGGAGGGTCTCCTTCCGGCGTTGCTGGGCAGTCAGCATTCTGTGGCTGCGCCCGGCAATATGGGGGGCGGCTCCTGGAGTCGTGCCCAAGGGGGTCTGGGTGGGCAGCGTCCTGTGGCCGCACCCAGGTGGCTGGTATTGCACTTAGGTGGCAATGACCTGTGCATACTGGGAGGCCTGGCGCTGATCATCCAGGCACGCGAAGACCTGCGAAGGCTTCGTGAGGTATGGCCCACCACGCAAGTGGTGTGGTCAGAAATATTACCTAGGCTTGTGTGGCGGGACGCCTCTTCCCTTAGGGCCATTCACCGGGCTAGGCGGCGGGTGAATAGGGCTATGGGTAAAACAGTTAGGGAATTAGGTGGAGTGGTAGTGCCCCATCCCCTTATCACAATAGACCGGCCATGGCTTTACCGGGCCGATGGCGTTCACCTGTCTGAGCGGGGGAACGCCATTTTCTTACAGGACCTGCAGCGGTCTCTGCGTGAGCTGGCGCAGCTAGAGGGGGAGTCGGGGGGCCAAGATAGAGATCTGACCCCCACTCCTGTGGCAGGTTAGGGGCGGAAAACTGGGGTGGTTTAGCAACCGCGCGTTCTCCCTTGGGCATCTTTGGGGATGATTGACAGGTTCTCCGCAAGCTCATGGAGGGAGTTTCTGCCTGAGCAGCTGGGGGGAACCTGTCTTTGGGTCCTGCACCTTTAATTCCCAGATTCCGGTTAGCCGGTGGGACCCCCCTCATGCACAGCATGGCAGGGTCGCAGGTGACGGCCTGGCCCTCACCTGGACTTGCATCGAGATACGCCCATGAGTTGCCCAGGAATGTTTTTTGGCATAACGTCATTTCCGCCCCGGAAGTAGTTGTTTGACCCTGCAGGTCCATTTCCGGGTCATAGTTGTTTATGCTAATTTATGCAAAGTATTGAATAAATTATGCAAATTTATGTTAATAAAAATGACCCAATTTAAATCCAGCTCTTGTGTCCGTGTCGTTACTCCGTCTCTCCAGCAATGGCAGCGCCGGACTTACCCGGCAGGCAGGCTTTGCTAGAGGGACCGGGAGACACGGTCCCTCATGGCGGCCGCCATTTTGGATACCGGGCGAAGTCTCGCGATGCGAGACTTCGCTCGGGAGATCAGGGCCTGATTGGCCAGGCTCCTGATTGGTCCGGGCAGGGCCTGCTTGCCCTATATAAGGGCGAGCAGGCCCGGGGCTCTCCCTTTTCGCCCGGACTGCAGAGCTGAGCAGACACCCGCCCGCCCTCCACTATTTCGCAGTGTGCTTAGGGGTCGCCCTTATGGGGCCGAATGGGAATTTTTTGCAGTTCTGCCTCTTAGCAGAGCTGTTTTTTCGCCCATTCCACACTGAGGTGATGGATGTGCGGTTAGGGGGTGCTTGCATTTATTAGGTTAATTGGCTTACCTTTGGTCATTTGGGTAGGCAGGTTAGGGGCGGAAAACTGGGGTGGTTTAGCAACCGCGCGTTCTCCCTTGGGCATCTTTGGGGATGATTGACAGGTTCTCCGCAAGCTCATGGAGGGAGTTTCTGCCTGAGCAGCTGGGGGGAACCTGTCTTTGGGTCCTGCACCTTTAATTCCTGGATTCCGGTTAGCCGGTGGGACCCCCCTCATGCACAGCATGGCAGGGTCGCAGGTGACGGCCTGGCCCTCACCTGGACTTGCATCGAGATACGCCCATGAGTTGCCCAGGAATGTTTTTTGGCATAACGTCATTTCCGCCCCGGAAGTAGTTGTTTGACCCTGCAGGTCCATTTCCGGGTCATAGTTGTTTATGCTAATTTATGCAAAGTATTGAATAAATTATGCAAATTTATGTTAATAAAAATGACCCAATTTAAATCCAGCTCTTGTGTCCGTGTCGTTACTCCGTCTCTCCAGCAAAACATCTACACCAAAGCAGCTTAGCTCAGAGATCATCAAAGACTCCAATGTAAGTTATATTGGTTTGTTTATCATATAGAAACTATGTTAAAAGGGCTGAACTTAGAAAACTCCTTGATAGACGAACAGTCCCAGTGTGTGTCAAAACAGAAGTTTGAAGATCATTTAAAAGCAATTTATTTATTATTAAGAAAGATCCCTGTCTGAAAAGAGAACCTATAGACCCATCTTACATTCTTTCTATAGTTAACTATAGAAAATGTAAGAGGAAAGTTGTTTGGACAGGATAAAGTAACCTCTCCTTCACATAGGAAATTAGTTACATGATGTAGTCAAACATGTTATACATTTGCATCCCATAATATCACACACCTTCATTAAAATGAGGTCTGACATCAGAAGGAGCCTAAATTGTAGGAGAAAAGTTTGTTTAGAATTCATGAAAGAGATAAACTAGACCCCAATTTGTAATAACATTTTTTTTTCTTATCTGGAGCTAGTCTCCAGCCAGTTTATTTTTTTAGTTTAGGAATGTTAACTCTATTCTTACATTCAAGTCTCTAATGAGCCTGAACATCACTTTAAAAGAGAGAACATAAGGTATTTAACCTTAGACTATCAATTGTCAACCCCACCCCATTCCTAAGAGGTTTGTAAGGGACATACATAAATGCACCATGGTGCTTACCATTCCTGTCTTACTATCCACTTCTTTGTATATGTTTATGTTTATACATATATTTGCTATTTTGTAACCTGTAGGTTACAAGTTACAAAATTCATGCCATGTGCCCCTAACATTGCTGACCTGAATCAGTCCTTATCATACAACTGGCCCTCCTAACCGAGGTTTAACTGAAGTGACCGAACTCAGGAAGGTTAACTCTTTTGTCATGCTACACTTCAATGTTGTTTTTAATTCAGATACTCTATCAGGGTGAAGAAATATATGTGCCATTTGCATGCAGTTCTGATAACATTTGGCAGTTGGTATTCCATGATGGTATTCCATCCTGTTTAAGACAAAATGGATATATTTTGAACAAAGAGAAACCAAACCCAATTCTTACCTACTTTTTTGGGGGGTAATTTTTTTTCTTCTCCAATCACGTGTACAGAAAAAAGAAGATACCATTAATTTCAAGTTATATTACTGTTGTGGTTGGCTCTGGCCCAGCTCTTGCCCCAAGGAATGTGGAGGTGGAGTTTTTTTCTGCTTTTCTGTTGATAAAGACTTTTGGTTTTCCTTCTATCGTGTGGTGTGTGTCTTTTTGGACTAATTACCCTGTAATTACGGGCGGTTGGGACACGCCGGCAGAACATATTACAATATAGCATTTTTGCAATTTTGGCATACATAGGTTAACCAATGCTACCTCCTTAACATTTGACATCTGAACAAAAATAATAATTCCTTATATGGTAAGAAAGAAAAAAAAAAAGACTGTTGGCCAATATACATTTTAGGCTGTTATTATTCTTAGTCACATCAAATTAATTAGATCATAATTTTTCAATTTTCTCAAAATCTCCTCCATATCAGTTTTCACGTACGGTATATTTTAAACCCTCTTCCATAATAAATGCCCTTTAGAATAAAATAGAAAAAGAAAAAAGACATTAAAAGAAAAGGAGCAAAAATTTCCAATTACCCCCAACATAGTATTTGAATTAAATTACTAAAAAATAGTTAAAATATATATAAAGGGGACAAAAAAAGAGAACCCACCAAATAGTATGTTCCAAATATCACCAAATTAATAAACCAAATTAAAAAAGAACCTAATTAAAAATAATTCCCTTTAATGAATAAAAATAAAAAATAGAGATTAAAGAAGATTAAAAAATAGCAAGGAAAGAAAATAATAAAGAAAATAAACAAGGAAGAATAAAAACAAAACTAAATACTCCATACATTCATCATACCCTACTCTGGTTGTAAGGCTTTCAATCCATAGCACTTTCAATCCAGTAGAATCATCCTACCCTATTCTAAAAGAAAAAAAAGTCACTGTAATTCCAGTGAAATCATCTTCCCTACTCTAATTATAACACTTTCAATCTATCATCATACCCTATTCTTTAAAAAGAAAAAGAAAATCACTGTATGCCCAGTGGAATCTTCTTCCGTGCTCTAATTAAAACACTTTCAATCCCATAGAATCATCATACCCTATTCTAAGAAAAAAGAAAAAAGCACTGAAAAGCCAGTAAAATCATCTGCCCTATTCTAATTATAACACTTTCAATCCATCATCATGCCCTATTCTGAAAAGAAAAAAAGTCACTGTATAGCCAGTGTAATCATCTTCCCTACTCTAATTATAACACTTTCAATCCAATAGAACCATCATACTCTATTCTATACCTACTTATTCTTACCTACTTATCTGCCATGGGAAGGACCATATTCCTAATGTCTGCCACTTCATTTAAAAGTGTGTCAGGGGAAGAAAATATCTTGCAGCCATCCTAATACAGCAGCACAAAAAAAGATTGATTAGTTTTACAACCCATGTTTTTGACAGTTAAGTACTCAAAGTTGTATCCATCAATTTAATTTCTTTCCATAATTGTTATTTTTTTAAAAAAAATCTTCAACCTTTTATGAAAACATTTACTAAATTTGTTAGTTTGCATATTAAACAAACAAGTTAAAATTCTCACCCATCTCCACATGTTTTATCAGACAATTCAAGAGATTCGACTTACGGTATGTAACTGTCATAGCCAGTTAAAGGGAGAACAGTTTTCTGTCTTTCTTATTAATCATTTAAACTGAAAGGAGACAATCAATGCTAATTAAGTGCACTATTAACAACAGCACATATTCATTTAATATTTGTTCTCAAGGAATCACAAAAAAAAAGCAACACTGAATCACAGGTAGAACCTAGAAGCAAAACCTACATCACTGATGTAGCATCATTGCTACATCACAGCTACATCACTGATGTGGCATGCATGCAACAATTGGCACATGGAGTCGTATCCGAGGGCACCTGAAACATTGCCTTATGTCAGCTCCAGTGCACATGCACATGCTGGCGAACTGATTTTTGGCCACCTATTTTTGGCCCCTTCGCTCTCCCAAGGCTTTCCTGAACCCTCGAGATGGCAAAAAATGGCCCAATGAGCCAATTGGAAGTTCAGAAATGAACTTCCGGTTGGGCCATTTCCCACCTTCTCCAGAGTTCAGGAAAGCCTCCTATCAGGCTTACTGGTGGGGGGGGGGGGGAGGAGGAGGAGGCAGCACAGACAGTTATGCACATTACATTATGGGTGTGGACTCAGGCATGTATGCAACCTTTTGGCACCCAAGCCAAAAAAAGATTCACCCTCACTCACCTGTACACTTACATATATTTTGGGTGGTTGCCATCTAAACCTGAGTGATCATGACACTGACACCTGACCAAATCTGAAGTATTTATTTTACATATAGGTAGGTCACAGTAACAGTGTGAAAAAGATACAGGACTCTTCAGCTTACAGCAGTTCACTTAGTGACTATTCAAGTTACAATAGCACTGTAAAATGACATATGGCCATTTTTCAGACTTATGACCGTTGCAGCATGCCCACGGTCATGTGATTTGTATTTGGATGCTTGACAGCTGACTCATATTTAAGACGGTTGCAGCATCCTGGGATCATGTGATCACCTTTTGCAAACTTCTGACAATCAAAGTCAATGGGGAAGCCAGATTCATTTAACCATGTTACTAATTTAACAATTGGTGTGATTCACTTAATAAATGTGGCAAGAAAAGTCATAAAGTGGGGCAAAACTCACTTAACTAATTTCTCACTTAGCAACATAAATTTGTGGCTTAGTTGTGTCTATAAATTGGGGATTACCTGTATTTCATAAATGCCAGTTAGGATGGAGATCTAAAAGTATGGTGCAGCCTCAGGATTGCTGGTGTCCTAAAGATACTCCCACTGCTTTAATCTCCTATCCTTTTGAATTTTGTATTTTTTTAAAAAACTTGGAAATAATCTTTAACCTGTTTTAATTCTGCTTATAATTTAGGGTAAAGAGGAGAGGGGCGGCATACAAATCCAATAAATTATTATTATTATTATTATTATTATTATTATTATTATTATTATACACAGTAATTTTTGTTTCTTTTGTCAAATGTTCATTACTTGTAACCAATCACATTCAACCTCAGGCATTTTACCAGTGTTGGTATGTCTTGAAATGTCTCCATTCCTTTTCACATTTTCATCTATATTTGTTCTGGTTTTCCATAACTTTTTTTTACAACTTGTAATATCTCACTCCAGTTTCCTCTAAAATACAGGAGGCATTGTATCTGAAAACACTATTTATCTAACAACAGAGACTTTGAGTGGCACACACGGTTTAAAACCCAACAATTGAAACAACTCATGATAGCCCAGGTAAATGGCACCTTCAAAATCTTATAAACACATCAGCAATAAGGTTGGCCTAACTGCCAGGCCTGTGGAAATCCTACTGTGAAAGTTTTATTGCTCATTGCATATCATCTTGAATTTATCAACCACTTATCACAAATTGTTCAGGTTCTTAACCCACAATCCACAACCTAGCATCATCAGCATGCAGAAATACTCACACTACTGATATCAGCACGGGAATAATTTCCACATTTACAGTATCTATAAATACATTCAGCAAACGAAAGGACATCATACTTACTTTATGCCCTGCTCATTACTGAAATATTTGCTAAGATTTATAAGGCTGCCTAATTATGCTTTTGTTGTGTTCAGCAACCAATCATCAACTCCATAACGCATTCCATAATTTCAGCTTAATTTCTTTATTATATGCCTTCTCTGAATCAACAAATGTACAATAAACATTCTCTTGTTCATAAATTTTTCCAATGATTTGCTGAAGAGCAAAACTTTCATATGCACATCTTCTGGCCAGTATAATGTGGGATTGCACTTTCCAAATATCTAGTTAGCTCTTTGACTTCTAAAACTGTCTGTCTACATGACCATTCTAGGCAGCTTACAACAATAGTAACACAATATAGCAACAGAGATTTAAAAAACAAACAAAGAAGAGATAAATCTCCAACTCTGTGTACATAGTCCTGCCTGAACACTGAATATGTTAATGGCTATATTGTCGTCCCTGTCCACCAAATAAAAAGTACATGTGGTATATTGTCATATATACAAATTTATCTTAGCATGTCTTTTGTAAATTTGCCATACTTTACACTGTTCTTTAATGTCACAACATGTGGTAAACAATAGCAGCTTCAGTACTGCCACTTTCAAGGTTATGAATGATCATGTACAGCAGTATGCCTTCATAAAACTTTTGTTTCTACTTCAAAATCCACATGAATAATTCACAATGCAAAAATGCTACTCTAGGAAAAGACAATCTGTTTCATCAGTCTTCTTACAGTGTGGTGATCAAAGTACAACCTTAGTTGATGTCATTGTTGTCATTTAAATATACAAAGTTGACAATAGGTTTGGTGATCAAGATATGTTTCTTGTTGTTGCTGTTTCCATTTAAGTATACAAAGTTGAGTTGCTCTTCCTTGCTTTGCAGGATAGGAGAGAGAGACTGGCTCAAAATCATCCATCTGGCTTTGTGGTAAGGAAGTACTAGAATTCCCAGTTTCCTGCTTTCAAGCCTGATGCCTTAAAATGCTACAACAAACTGACTATCCAGTATTAACTTAATGATTTCCAAAACATATTATAAAAATGACCACCTTGAGTATTGATATGTAAAGCAGGCTATAAATCAACCAAACATTTTCCTGCAACAAACGATGCAGTCTTACCACTATTTAAGATGCTTACCCAAGGATTGCTAAGTATGAGATCTAAAAGAATCTAACTGCATGGCTTTTAAAATTTGGAACTAGCTTATATTGGGGTTAATGAGAGAAAGGAAGAGTTCAACTTAGCAAAGAAGGAAATGTAGCCAAATATCCGTTCAGAAAGGATTTAAAGGATGCAAAGTCTCAATAAATGGCATGAAATGGACTTACTTCATCAAATATCAAAAATCAGTAATAGCCATAACTGTTATGATAGCCATAACAGACAACATTTATCTGTCCAGGAACCAGGAACACAAAGCAATTTGCCAATGATTAACACAATGCATGGCAGCACATTAAAATGTCCCAACAGCCAAATTATGTAAAAGAAATATATTACTTAATAATCTATATAGTGACAGCTGCCAGGATTTTATATGCATCAAAATGGAAGAATGATGATGAAATTATAAGGAAAATCTTCAATTGTGCTGAAATAGACAAGATGACAAAAGAATTACAGGATAAGGAAAAATCAGAATACTATCTAACCTGGAATAGATTATTTATTTTATTTATTTATTTATTACTAGAGTTGAAAGGAACCTTACAGGTCATCAAGTTCAACCCCCTGCTTGAGCAGGAAATCCTACATCACTCCAGCCAAATGGCAGTCCAATCTCCTCTTGAAAATGTCCAATGTTGGGGAGTTCACAACTTCCGCTGGCAGGCCGTTCCACTGGTTGATCGCTCTCACCGTCAGGAAATTCTTCCTTATCTCCAGGTTGAATCTTTCCTTGGTCAGCTTCCAACCGTTGTTTCTCGTCTGACTCTCTGGTGCCCTGGAAAATAGTGTGACCTCCTCCTCTCCGTGGCAACCCCTTAAGTACCTGTATACAGCTATCATGTCCCTCCTAGTCCTTCGTAACATAACCCTTCCCTGTACAAGCTGATACAGGAAGCGAGCCTGTAGGCTGGAGGCTAAGACCACTGCCTTACAAGGCAGAGTCCCAAAGAGGGTACACAGTTAATTAAAAATTAACAAAAACAGCAACCTTGGAATTTGATTAGCAAGAATTACTCTTCCCAAACACTAGAATCAAATGTGGAATTGTGCGCTACCTATCTTTATACAATGATACATTGATACATTTAAGATGTTCTGATGAATGTTTCCCTATGGAAAAAGGCATACGGCAGAAGTAAATCTCTCTGGAGGAAGTGATTATTATTAGTGAATACTAAGGGAATATTAATGAGAAAAGAACACTCTCAATGTACCTTAATAATGAAAAATAATTTATTAAATGTACATGTGGCTCAACTTCCAGCAACTCCAGGTAGCTCACAAATTATTAAAATATTTTAAAACAAAAAAACAATGCAAGAAACATAAAAACAACAAAAGATGAAGGATCAATGATGGCAGGGAATAATAGAAAGGAAGAAAGGGATACTGATCATCATCTCCAGAGACTGGATAAAATCCAGGCCTTTAAACTCTTCTAGTAGAGCTTTAAAGGCCAGTAGAGGTGGAGCACTTCAAATTTGGGAGCAGGATTTCATTCCAAAGAGCAGGCGCCTTTTTATGTTGCCTTCACTAATAAGTCAAGACAGAACATAAGAATGACCTTCAGTTCAAATCTACAAGAGTTCTTGATTAACTCATCTCTTTAATTACATTAGATATTAGAACAGCATATAATTATTCTAAATTAATTAAGAGTGGCCTTGGTCAACAGGTCTACCTATGAAAAGCTAGAGAAAATGTAATGTCACTAGCTGTTTACTGCTTCACGAATATACCCTAGACAAACACTTATTTATAGTGATCATTGGTGCTTGACAGAGTGGAAAAATGTCTTACATTTTGGAAGAAATGGGGCTAAAAATGGCTTTGGGATCCCAAAGGGGTGGCATACAAATCCAAGTAATAAAATAAAGTAAATAAATAAATAAATAAAATAAAAATAAATATATTGCTATAAAATCTATAAAAGTACAGTGTGAGTTCACTGCCATTTTTAGAGCAAATTGTGACCAATTTCAAGAGCCTCGGAGAGAGAGATTTAAACACTAAGGGTTATGTACTGATGTACAAAAGAAATTTGCATAGCCACCACTGATTGGCCAATATACCAGTGGCAGAAATAAACTGCTGTCACTGGCCAGCCAATTTCAGGGAAGCCCTTAAAAGCAGCTGAGGGACAATGAAGGACAGAGGTCAGCTGCCATGCCTGGAGGTTGGTTCCAGATATTTCTGCAAAGTGGAGGTGGAGCAGCAACAGACATATCCACTCTAGTTGAAGACTACTGATAAATTGAACCATGCAGACTCACAGTAGGACTATCAGGTGTCCTGTGTACTTATGGGACTATGGGACTTGCATTAGTCCCTGATTGGATGTTCCAGAAACTAAGAGAAGAGGGGTGTATGTACTAATGTATGGCGTAAATTTGCATAGCCATCACTGATTGGCTGATATAGCAGTAGCATAAATAAATTGCTGTCACTGCCCAGGGAAGCCCTTAAAAGCAGCTTCCCTTCAGCTTGCCAGCAGTCCGTTTTTAGTATGAGCTGGTTCTCAATAAAGTTGCTGAACTGTTCTATGTCTTGGGTCTTCATTCCTGCAGAAACATAACACTGGCAATGAGGGTAGTGAAAGAAGACAACAGGATAAATGCACCTCATGGCATCTGCAACCATCTTTATAAGCACAATTCGATCAGCTCCAGCCAAACCAAAGATGGCACATCAACAGTCTCCAGCTCCAGTCTTCTTCAATCCCAAAACAAAAGAATAGCAAACCTACATGTCTCAGTTCCAAATGTTCCTGGAAGCAAACAATTTCCAGAATCTACCTGACAACAGGATGAGGGCTCTCTTTCTAACCTATTGTGGGCCATAGACATATAAGATGGCACAAACCGTGGTCACACCAGCAGATATAGAGTTCATTTCATGGTCTACATTGGAAGAAATGATGAAAGACATGATCATCTTAGCATGAAAGACCTCAACTCCAAAAGAAATTACTCATTCAGTGGGGAGCTACTTGAAAGATGTGGTCAATGAAGTAAGAGTTGCCAAATCATCGGACACCTCTGCAGTCAACATCCGAAGAACCAGCAGACTCCATTTAACTGATCAGCAGAAGATGAGGAGGACTACGATTACAATGATGATCACATGCACTGAATCCAACATGAAAGAAGACTTTGACCAAAGGCAGCCCTGTTGTCCTGGATGCCTAGGGGCCATACCAGGGCAGCATTTTGAACATTTAAATGTTCCTGTGGCTATCCACTCAACACCCAGTTCAAAACTTTATAAAGCACCTTGTCTTTCACTGTGTGTTCCACAATGTCCCTCGATGTGATGGAACTGATTTGTTCTATGTCGACAGTAGGATCTCAATCACAGGTGCAAGATCCTTCATAAATTCAGGTGCTGGGTAAAAGCTGAGTGCATCTAGATGTCCATGGTGAGGTGAAGTGACCAAAGAGACATTGGTTAGAACGGGCCCGGAAGACTAGCAGGCATGGATTGACCAGTTTCTATTGGCACAACATATCACTCCATGTGCTGCCACCAACTGAAGCCCTGCAGAAATATTAATAGGAGGAAAGCTGAGGTCCCAGCTGGACAGACTCAACCTCATCTGTAATCCAGAGACATCTCTAGGTAACAAGGACACTAGCTGTCTGGGACTTGGTCTTTGGCCAGAATTTTGCAGGCGATCCCAAGTGGGTAAGTGGCATTGTAATTGAAGTCACTGGTCCCAAATCCTATCAGGTCAAGCTGGACAACGGTCCAGAGTGACAAAGGCATATTGACCAACTCAAGAGCCACTTGGAGAATTGTAGCTTTGCCAACCAGAAACAACAATGGAAACCACAGCAGAAAACCAGGAGACTCACAGGTCTCTGCCCCATAGGTATTCCAATGCAAGTCAACCAGACAACCATGACGAGAACCAGGCCCTAGCTGCAAGACACCAAGGGACCCTAATCTCAAGCCTGGAGAGGGAGCGCTAACTCCTACTTGCTTCCTCCAGAGCACTGCAAAGTCAGTCAGGACTGAGAGACAATGAAGCACATAGTTCAGCTGCCATGCCTGAAGGTCGGTTCCAGATATTTCTACAAAGTGGGGGAGGAGCAGCAACAGCATATCCACTCTAATCGAAGACTACCGATAAATTGAATCATGCAGGCCCACAGTAGGACTATCAGGTGTCCTGTGTACTTATGGGACTATGTGAGTTACACAAGTCCCTGATTGGATGTTCCAAAAACAAAGAGGAGAGGGGTGTACGTACTAACATATGGAATAAATTTGCATAGTCACCACTGATTGGCCGATATAGCAGTGGCAGAAATAAACTGCTGTCACTGGCCAGGGCAGCCCTTAAAAGCAGCTTCTCTTCAGCTTTCTAGCAGTCCGTTTCTAGTATGAGCTGATTCTCAATAAAGGTGCTGAACTGTTCTATGTCTTGACTCTTCATTCCCACACAAACTTAACACACAGCACTGCATTAAAGTATTAATAATGCATTTTGAAGATCATTGCATTACACAGAGCATGAATCTTTCATCAGACATGGTTGAGTCTCTTCCAGAAGGAAAAGTTTGGAAGGCAGACCCAAATGTCAATTCAACAGGCTTTAAGGTGACATTTCTATGGTATACTACTGATTATGGCAGCTCTCAGCAGACTAAATATTCCATGATTCTTGCTAATCCAATACCATTAGGAAGAAAGACCAATAAAAAGAAAGAACTGGCTGATTTCCTATAAGATGGAACACCTTTTGAGTGAAATATAATAAAAATGCAACAAATAAACACTTTCAGTCTCTTTCCATTAATTTAAACTAATGTTTTTTTTATAGTAAGTCATCTTAAGTACTGCTAAGTTTATTTCCTCACAAGGTAAATGTCAATTCATTTGATTACCCATTATTTCCTACTTTAAAATGAAATTAATGGGCCCATATTCTGTAAGCCGTAGAAAAATACATTTGGTACATTTGATCACTTAGCTAATTTGTAGCCTGTTACTTCCTTTCTGATTCAAGAAAATAGTAAAGCAAAATCTGAAAAAGATGATCTATATCTGAAGACGCATACTCACACTTTCCTTTTACATTCCATGGCCTTTAATGATGTATAAATATAAATAGGATAGTGTTTGTTTGTTTGTTTGTGTAATGTTTTATCAACAGGAAAAAAACACTATACTGTATATGTTTTATCAGGAAAAAATGGAAAACAGAAAAAAAAATACATCCAATAGTAACAACAACAACAACAAAATGTGTACAAAAAAAGGACCCAAACATCAAATAAGTCTACCATTGAACCTTTAAAAAAAAATCCACCTAGGCTTGATGCTAGAAAGAACATTTTAAAATCCCCCTCTCCCGTTATATAATGGGTTTACAAATAAGCTTTCTCATCCTTATTTAACTAGGAAAATTTTATTTATTTATTTATATATTTATTAGATTTGTATGCCGCCCCTCTCCGAAGACTCAGGGCTCACAGCAACAGAACAATACAAATCCAATAGTTAAAAACAAATCCAATAGTTAAAAACAATTTAAAACCCTTAAGATTAAAAACAATCATACGTCTCATACAAACCATACGTAAAGTGGGAATGGCCCAGGGGAATCAATTTCTCCATGCCTGACAGCAGAGGTGGGTTTTAAGGAGTTTGTGAAAGGCAAGGAGAGTGGGGCAATCCTAATCTCTGGGGGGAGATATTTCAGATGAGAGCTCTATCTAATAATAAAATCGACCCAACATCTAATCTTAATAAAAAATAAAAACCAAAAAAAGAAAAATCTTACACTAGAACATCATTCAATTAATTTCTCACAAGTAGATGCATTAAGCTTTCATCATAGCCAGCTCTATATAATCAAAAAGAGATTGTCTCTTGAGCTTATCTCAACCACTTGCTGTCAATATACTTTCCTAGTTCTTTACTTTCCTGCAGGGCAAGCAGAGAGAGAAATAATATATAAGCAAACAATTTATCAATATAGCCAGAAGCCAGAAGCTACAAGAAACAGAGGAAGAACTAAAGACCAGTTAGGAGGTGAGATTGAGCAATTGTCAGATAGGTCAGAAGAGAACAAAAGATAGAGTAGCAACCAATGTTCAGAGAACAACTGAATATTTTTCAGGCAAAACGTGATTGGATAAGGAAACATTCCTATACTTTTTGTTTTCCTGGAAGAATTGATAGGCATTCTCATTTCAGTAAAACGAGCCCAAAATTATGTAGATCCTGCAGTGTAAACTGAGATAGTTTGCCACATGTGATCAGATTATCATTTCTTTTCTAGCAATTCTTGACATCATCTAACCCTCCATAAACTTACTTTAGGCAGAAAAGACTAATATAGCAATAATAAAGGTAGTAGTATCCAGTTACTCCTTGCAGAGTGTCCTTTCCAACTGAGAAAGGAGCACTGAGATGTTAAGATGAGACGTTAAGAATCCTGGTAGTGCAGTGGTTAGACTGCAGTACAGTGTTCCCTCGATTTTTGCGGGTTCGAACTTCGCGAAAAGTCTATACCACGGTTTTTCAAAAATATTAATAAAAAATACTTTGCGGGTTTTTTCTCTATACCACGGTTTTTCCTGCCCGATGACATTATATGTCATCGCCAAACTTGCATCCGACTTTAATAAATATATATTTTTAATAAACGTTAATAAATAAACATGGTGAGTAATGATCTAAATGGTTGCTAAGGGAATGGGAAATTGCACTTTAGGGGTTTAAAGTGTTAAGGGAAGGCTTGTGATACTGTTCATAGCCAAAAATAGTGTATTTACTTCCGTATCTCTACTTCGCGGAAATTCGACTTTCGCGGGCAGTCTCGGAACGCATCCCCCGCGAAAATCGAGGGAACACTGTATTGCAGATTAACTATACCCACAACCTGGAGTTCGAGCCTGATGGACTCAAGACTGACTCATCCTTCCAAGGTCAGAATGTCAAATAAGGATTTAGACTGTTGGGAGCAATATGCTGACATTATAAAGCATAGCATCCAGAGGATGCTGTAAAGTGTCACAAGGTGATATAATAATAATAATAATAATAATAATAATAATAATAATAATAATAATAATAATAATAATAATAATAAATTTATTGGATTTGTATGCCGCCCCTCTCCTTAGACTCATGCTGTCTAAGTGCTGTTTTTGAGATATTCTCCATATACCCCATGTCTGTTCCTGGGATTCTCTAAGGAGATCCATCTTACTCCTCAGCTTTTTGGAAGAGCAAGGAAAAGGTAAAGGATTTGCTGCAATTACTTACAAGAGTTTTATACATTTTTATGGAGTTAAGTATAGAATTTCTTATGCATCCTTTTTTTCTTCCAAGTTTCCAAGGATTGTAAACAAACCATGAGTTGTTAAATAAGGCAGATGTACTACAGATTCCTCTGTCATTTGCTGATGATATAGTTTCCATGCGTCTAGAAGAACCCTGTGAGGTATCTTTGGAAACATTGGAAGATCTAGAGGAGGGAAAGAGTAATTTCACCTGAGGTTGAATTTACCTTATCAAAGGTTTGATTTACCCAACCATAGGGACAATACTTCTCCATATAAATATGAATAATGCTTGCCAATATAAAATGATTGATGTGACAAACTTTATGATACATATGGTAATTTATCTTCTTGATAAATCATTATACACCTATAAAATATACAAATACATTCTCTCTATGTATTATTTGTCCAATAACTGCAACTTTAAAATAATGTATTGTAAACATTTTTGTCCATATTGTTTTTCACTTATTAAATTTCTGCTACCTTTCCCCCCTTGTTTTCCTGACTAAAAACTAAAAACACTATCTGCATTCCCCCACCCGCCCCAATTTTATACTAGCAATAAGTTTGATACTCTTTATAATGGTGTTTTGGATTGGGACATAAAAGGCAGAGATGGTCTACATAAATGAATAAGGCTCATTTTTATGAATATGCAATCCCTGCAAGGGTGCTTGGCTCTTCATTAAAAAAAATGGAGGGATCCAAGGATGATAGCTTTTCATAAGTACTCCAGGTCATAGATGATAAAAATATTCTAGAAAAAATACTTTTCACCAGGCACTTGCACAATTTTTTTTCATATTTACTGAAGGAGATCTTTATTTTTTAACCTGGATGTATTACTGTAAATAATTTTAATTTTAACAATGGATTCTTTAAAGCAGCAGCACCATTTTTTCCCTCTCTGTTTGTGATAAATCTGGACAAAAGTTGGGGTTGCTTTAATGAATACCAGAAAATGCTGTGCTTGTGGAAAGTCTGAAGCCATTTTTGAAGTACATGCAACCCTTATTATTCATAAGTAACATGTCGTATACATTTATTATTTGTTTGGAAATGATGTAAAATTTCAGCAAATTCTTACTTGCATTTCTCTGTTTGAAAGTCTGTAGAGATTCTCAGTCATCCAGGTCATGGTTGTCTCAATGGTGCTTTTTTCCAGGAGGCAACTAGGCTTTCTTGTTTTTCTTCTTTTGAAGACATTTCGCTTCTCATACAAGCAGCTTCTTCAGCTCTGATAGGATAATGGGGAATGGAAGGATTTATTTTCCTTGCAGACTGCTGGTCCTTTACATCCTTTTATAAGGTCATTGAAGAACTTGGAGGTTTATTTGTGTCCTCAGATACAGTCTGTGTCCCCATTTCTGTTTGCTCAAATTATAGCACATACATAATATTATCCTTAAAAAAACCATCTACCCATCCATCCAGTTGATATATTTATTTTTGCTAAAAAAAACGAACTCCAAAAAATGGCCACACTTTCTGCATATAGAAATACCAAAATATTAGCCCAGTGTAGATCACTTTATAGTGTTTAAGTGGAACAATTACTCTTGTCAAACCAGATGACTAGCCCAGGCCGGTTGTTTACCATTATCACATTTAGAATTCACATGCAGAAGTTATGAATAAATAAATATGAGAAATTCAATTCCAGTTTCATTTCAAGTAGTAAAAGATCTAGGATGCATTTCCTCTTGTATAATTAAATGCCACGTAACATAATTAAGAACTCAAGGAGGAAAGCAGAAAACAATAAAAGATCTGGAATCATAGGATGGAAAAGGGAGGATGCCAAGTTTGCCTATAAAATTAAATTATTGAAGATGATAAAAAGCCAAATAGACTGCCAAGAAATGATGGGGGGCAGCAATTAAAACAATGAATTGACAATTCAATAATACAAAAAATAAAAGTTAAATTGCACTAATTTTAACAAAAGTATAGACTAATATTGTTATTTAAGCTGCAGGATATATATGTATATATATGGGTATGGCTAGCTGATGAGGCCAAAATAAGGCCGAAATAGATATATCCTAATCTCCCTTAATTTTAAAATTCAGCAAAAAAACATGTGACACATACAGATAGAATTGTCGGCTATCAATAAAATTAACTGCCTTGTAAATGGCCCTGGGTTGGGCTGAGAGGCAAATAAGGAGCTGTGATGTTCCTTCAATACACCAGGGTGATTCGACACAAAAATATGTAACCCTTCCCTGGTGCAGAGCTGAAGGGATTGGATACTGTAGCCTAGAGAATAATTCTCTGCCTTACAAGGCAAAGGTTGCAGGTTCAAGTCCCAGTGGGTATGGCTAGCTGATGAGGCAAAAATAAGGCCGAAATAGATCGATCATAGTCTCCCTTAATTTTCAAATTCAGCAAAAAAACATGTGACACATACAGATAGAATTGTCGGCTATCAATAAAATTAACTGCCTTGGAAATGGCCCTGGGTTGGGCCTAGAGGCAAATAAGGAGCTGTGATGTTCCTTCAATACACCAGGGTGATTCGACATAAAATTTGTAACCCTTCCCTGGTGCAGAGCTGAAGGGATTGGATACTGTAGCCTAGAGGATAATTCTCTGCCTTACAAGGCAAAGGTTGCAGGTTCAAGTCTCAGTGGGTATGGCTAGCTGATGAGGCCAAAATAAGGCTGAAATAGATCTATCCTAGTCTCCCTTAATTTTCAAATTCAGCAAAAAAACATGTGACATATATATATGACAGTCTTGGTATATTCGGGTTTCTTCCCATGTAGGATTTAGAAATATATATACACACCCCATACATATATTGTGTTTGCGCAAACACAACATCAAGACAGCCTTTGGTACAGATTAAAAAATAGCCAACATCCTAAGAAACCCCAAAGACAATATCCAGCTAGAAAACCAGGGAGTTTATCAAATACCATGTAAAATCTGCCCAGCCACATATATTGGACAAACTAACAGGAGAGTAAATGCACGTGTTGCAGAACATAAGAATGCATTAAGAAAAAATGAAAAAACTTCCTCCCTTTTCCAACACTTCAAGGATATGAAATTGATTTTGACAGAACTAAATTAATTTCCAAAACAGAACACTACAGCAAAAGAATAATCATGGAAGCCATCGAGATAGAAAAACATCCCCAAAATATGAACAAGCGTGATGATACCTCCCACCTACCAGACATCTGGAAACCAGCCCTCATTAACAAACGTATCCCAGCCATACAAACTGAAACCAGACTCAGAACACACATTGCAAAACAACTAAGTAGCCTGCAAGCTCCAACTACTCAGGATATCACCCCTAATCCAGAATCATTAACTAATCAGCATACCTCAGTTACATCAACCACCCCAGGTGTTACCCCACTGATTCACCAGGAAGTTTCTACACAGCAGGCAATTGCTGAGCCATCAAACCACACCCAGACACCAGTATTTATAGAGGGAAGGCAGCTCAGGTCTCGCTGTGTTCACCCTAGAACAAGGACAGAAGCACCAGCCTGAAGATGACGAGTGGGACCTCATCGAAACATGGGCAGAAATTTCTGAATCCTACATGGGAAGAAACCCAAATATGCCAAGACCGTCATACCTGTACCCTTGAAAATCTACGAATATATATACATCATTCATTCAGGTGTGACGTTCCTTCTATATACCAGGGTGATCCAACAGAAAAAAACATATAGCCCCTCCCTGCTACAGAGTTGAAGGGATTAGGTCTGGTGGCCTAGAGGTTAATTCTCTGCCTTACAAGGCAGAAGCTGCTGGATCAAATCCCAGTAAGGGTGTAGCTAGCTGATGAGGCCAGAACAAGGCCAAAATACTGCCATCCTAGTCTCCCTTAATTTTAAAATTTCAGCAAAAAACATGTGATACATACATACATACATACACATGCACACACACACACACACACACACACACATAAATATATATATAGGGGGGCAAGTGGGATCTTTTGATATGAGCTTGTATCATGCCTTTTTCTCCAGTCTTTGCTTTACCTTTGTTGCTTTCAGTTCTGATTTGGATAAAATCACTTTTGAAGTTCAAAATGGACTCTGAGTTTTATTTTTCCTAAATTCCAATTGAAGCAGCTTGACAGTTGTTACCTAATTAAAGTGACAGGTAGTCCTTGACTTACAACAGTTCACTTAGTGACCTTTCAATTTATTTATTGGATTTATATGCTGTCCCCTCTCTGAGATCTATCAATGTTAGATTGACATGATCATTTTTTCACACATGACCATTGCAGCATCCCCATGGTCACCTGATTTACATTTGGATACTTGACAACTGACTCACTTTTATGATGGTTGCAGTGTCCCAGGGTAATGTGATCAGTTTTTGCAACTTTCTGAAAAGCAAAACCAATGGGGAAACCAGATCAATTTAGCAACCATGTTACTAATTTACAATTGCCATTATTTACTCAACAAAAGTAGCAAGAGAAGTCATAAAATGGGACAACTCCCTTTACAAATTTCTCATTTAGCAGTATAACTTTAGGGTTCAATTGTGGTCATAAATTGAGGACTATCTCTATTGGATGGATTAAAATTTGGATGGGGTCATGCCATTCTCACTGCCATTTTCTCTGCCTAAGTTGCCAAGGTAAATAAAATCATGCATGGGATAGAAAAGATGGATAGAGAAAAATTATTTGAGCAATTTAGGGCTTCCATTCCATAGCAATAAGGTTCATCACAGATAATATCTATTCCCTAACACAAGGCAGGCCAAACCAGATATTTTTTTGCAGTAGTAACTTGAGAGGACAATTATCTGAGTGGAGAGACAGTAATCACTGAGTTACTAACTTTGAATTCACCAATTTTGAAGTTATTGCATATCTATTTCCATTTCATTACATTTAACTATAGCTATTAATATTATTAATCAGCAGTAATATATTTAATAATTGCCCTTCAATCTCAATGACAATTAAAAATTGATTAATTTTTTTTTTTAAATCTATAAAGTCACAGAAGATTGCCAATAAGGTATTATGTGGGGCAGGGGGCGAAGCATGTGCAGCTAAAGTTATAAAGTTCTCTTTTCCTTACATAACCATTTCTAAATGTTCTCTTGAAATAAACCTATTAAAGCAAAAATTTCACTTGTCCTTTGGAATGTTTAATATCTGATGGAAAGGTAAATTCCCATCTGTATCTTGATCCAGGTCAGAATGTACAAAAATCAACTCTCTCAAGCACTCCTGCTTTCACTGTGGATAGAACTATTTTGTGATCATATGTATTCTTTTCTCACTTTGCCTTAAAAAAAAATTCCACCACTTAACATCGTGGAATGATGGTATATTTCATGCATCATGGAGGAAATTTTAAAAATCCAATTGTTGCTGCTAACTTACTGATTGTATAAAATAATATCTGGGAAAGTAATCTCTACAATTAATGATGTTTCTTATTAGACCTTTTTTTCTCTCCTAGAAAAATATTATTTTAATCTTTAAAAAGATCATGGTAATAAATAAAGTGGAAAAATTTAGGAGGAATTTAGTTACCCATGACTCTTAGATTGTTGTGGAGGAAGGAATAACATTTTAAAAATAGAATAACAGAGTTGGAAGGAACCTTGGAGGTCTTCTAAAATGTGCAAAATAGGGCAACAAGAATGATCAAGGAAATGTTCAAAGGTGATCAAGGAATGATCACCTCACTTATGAAACCAGGTTGCAACGTTTTGGTCTCTTCAGCTTTGAATGATGGTGTTTAAGAGATGACTTGATCGAAGTATATAAAATCATGCATGGGATAGAAAAGGTGGATAGAGAAAAATTCTTTTCTCTATCACACAATACTAGGATGAAGGGGCACTCTCTAAAACTCATAGGTAAGAAAGTGAGGACAAATAAAGGTAAATATTTCTTCACCCAGAGGGTCATTGGTTTATGGAATTCACTTCCAGAAGAGGTCATGACAGCTGTCAGCCTGGATAGCTTCAAGGCAGAATTAGACAGATTCATGGATGCCAAATGTATAGATGGTTATTGAAATGGATGTCCAAGTGCAGTCTCTATGTTGGTTGAGACAGGCAGGATTCCCTTGGGTACCATTTGTTGGGGGCCAAGGGAAAGGGGGGGTTGCCTTCTCTTTCTGCTCAAGATCCCCTTGTACAATTGGTGGGCCACTGTGTGACACAATGCTGGACTTGATGGGCTTGGCCCAATTCAGCATGGCTCTTCTTATGTTCTTATGTAACTTCCTGCTCAAGTAGGAAACCCTGTACCATTTCAGACAAATAGTTTTCCAATATATTCCTAAAAACTTCTCATGTTTGAGCATCCACAACTTCTGGAGACCGGTCATTTCACTGATTAATTCTGTCTGGAAATAATTCCATAGTTCTAGGTGGTTCTCTCTTTGATTAGTTTCCATCCATTGCTTCTTGTACTAGCTTCAGGATCTTTGGACATACTTTGCATACTTACCCAATTCAAGATGTATGACATGTATGGTAGTTCAAAGCTGAGATGGGTTCCTCCTGGTTCAGACCAGATCGCCTGAATTGTTTGCAACCTGCTGGTGATGTGACAGTGGTGCCAAGGATCCAGTTTTGTTGATGCTGGTCCGTGGGCACCACCTCCTCTTTTTTTAGAATTTTTGGAGAATTTTTCCATCTTTGGATGGCTTTTCCTCTTCTTCCACTTGGAAAAAAAAAGTCCTCCCTTCTGCCTGCAGGTTAATCCTGAGCTTTATTTTCCACACACAAAGCACAGCTGACCAGCTCCACAGCTGTTTTTCGGGCTCTACTGAGCATGCACGGAAGCAGAAGTGCACGAGTGATGTAAACTGGTGGTAAAGCAGAACCCACCCCTGGTTCAAAGTTTTATACTCTGAGTTCTTTAAAGTTTCATATTGCACTTTCTGTATCTCTCAGGAGTGTCTGGGGAGGAAATGTAGATGTGTTCTGAATAAGATACAACAGACTGAAAATATCCGGCTTTTTCAAAGCCCAAATTTTGCTTCTCTAAAGAATGCCACTGCCAGGATTATTCTGAGCTGGAGAATTCTGGGGGTTGAAAGCTACACATTTCAATTTATCAATTGTTTCTATCTTTATCAATTATATATTGCGAGATGTGGGGAATTGTGGGATATGGGGGAGGGGGTGATATTTATTAACCTATTAAGTATTATTGTCTGTCTCATAAATTGTATATGGATTGTTGTTATGCCCTTTGGTAAAAGGGCATTATAAATAAATGGCATTACTATTATTATTATTTCCAAATTGCTGAATATGAGAAATATTGTAATAAAGCAAGAAGTTTACATACTTTTATATGAGCATTTTAGATATAAGCAAGCAACTCTACAAATGTCCACTTCGTGAATGAAAATAAGAAAACATTTGCCCTGGGTAGAATGTGCAATTCTTCTCCTTCCCAACTCAAGTAAAATCCTCATAGCATGGCGTCCTATAAACTTACTAGTACATATCCAAATGCATCTATCCTTTCCCCTCCAACTTGTAATGAAAGGATCATTCGTTGCAAACCTAGTCTTCCAAGAATCACACTCTATATAAAAACCACTGAAAATTATTGTATTGCTTTAAAGTTTATTATGTGGAGAAACATTTTTTAAAAAAATCCATATTTACAGTTTCTTGGTGCAGTCTCAGAAGAATAATTATGTGAGAGTTTTACTAAATGCTTAAATCCATTCTGTTCTCTATCTCCTCCCCACCCCCCAAAAAATAATAAGCTTGCATTGGACCACCACACATCTACTTTGATAAAGTATGCCATATAATCATTACCTGCCCTTTACCATCTCTCCTTGATATCAAATTTTGCCATTTATTTTATTAGAATTCTAACTAATTTTGACATGAAGGATGGCACTGCTGGATAGCTAAGAGGATTAACGGAAGTTTTTAAAAAAAGAAAATATTTGATTTATCTGCTGATTCATCACAACTTTGATCCAGTGTAAGGGCATTGGTTCTAAAGTAATGTTTTGACACAGAATAAAAGCTTCAGGCCAGGAAATGTACAGCTTCCACTTTGAAAAGCATAACTGTCTGAGATGAGGATGCTAAACCGGGGCGTTCTGATAAAGATGACCTTTTAGACTTTCTGCTGAATTTGACAAGCTGTTGCTTGTTTGTCACTTAGTTTCATGGAACAGCAATGGGGAAAAGAGTTGTTGACTTTCTGCATGCAATCTGTTTTCCTCCATAATTCCAGTGGATAATAGTTTGTAAAGCTATAAAAGAGTTAATATTTCAAGGAAAGATTTTGGGCACACATATTGCCCTCTCTTTACATTAAATGCATGTTTTCCCAATGTTGCACACTTGCATTTTTCCTCCTTTGAATTAAGGTGTTTGCTCCTTCTTTGTTTGTCTGCATAACAGGAGATCCACATTGTGTTTTTGACAATAGTGGGAAAGTGATTTGCCATGGCCTTCTTACAGGATTATTTTCTGAACTTTCAAGTCTACTTTACCACCTGGGGAAATTCTTTGTAAATTCTTACTCAAGTAGTAACTGGGTCAAACTCTACTTAGCTGCTTTGAAATTAGCCAAAGTCAGGCAGTTATTAAAAGTCAGATATAAGTCAGGAGCTGTGGTGGCACAGTGGTTAGAATCAGGGGTGGGCAGCAGACAGGACGGGGTGGAATGCAGTTGGAGGGTGGAAATTTATTTATTTATTTATTTATTGGATTTATATGCCACTCCTCTCCGAGGACTCAGGGCGGCTCACAACATAAATGAAGTTGTGTGCCCAGCTCCAGCTGACTATCCCACCCTCCCATCCTCCTCCTCCTCCTCCTCGGAAAGCGGCAGGGAGACCAGCACCGGCAAGAGTTGCAGGGGGGCCATTTCCTCCCCCCTCTTTTCTCAACAGCTGATCGTTCAAACCACTCCCACCTGGTTACATGGACGGCAAGCCACTCCTACCCAGTCACATGACCATCAAGCCACACCCACAAATAAGCCACACCCACAGCGTGGCAGTAAAAATTTTGGCTGCCCATTATTGGTTAGAATACTGTACTGCAAGCTACTTCTTCTAATGCTGATTGTCGTCTGCTTGCAATTTGGCAGTTTGAATCTCACCAGCTTCAACCACAACAACACAAGAGCACACAACAAATTCAAGCTTAATATTAACTGCTCCAAACTTGAATGTAAAAAATATGACTTTAGTAATCGGTTTGTCAAAGCATGTAACTCATTACCGGACTCTGTAGTATCATCCCCTAACCCCCAACATTTTCCCCTTAGACTATCCATGATTGACCTCTCCAGATTTCTAAGAGGTCAGTAAGGGGTGTACATCAGCGCACTAGAGTGCCTTCTTCCCCCTGTCCTATAGTCTCTCCTATATCTCGTATTTCTTCTCTACTATATCCTCTATAACCTTCATTGTGTATTATTGTGTATTGGACAAAATAAATAAATAAAAATAAAAGGTTGATTCAGTTCCAAGGTTGGTAAAATGAGGGCCCAGATTATTGGGGGCAATATGGTGACTCTGTAACCTGCTGTAAAGAAAGGGCTGTAAAGCACTGTGGGCAGTACATAAGTGCTATTGCTATTGAGATGTCTGAATTTCGGTCTAACAGCCCATTAGTACCAATACAAAGATAGTTTCCTCAAATCCACATCTGAGGAGCTATCCCTTAACGATGGCAATTTGATTAAAGATAATGTTAAGTTTAACTGTCCTCTTAAATAAATTGCATCATAAATATATAGGTTTATTCATACTTCTCTTTTTCAGAAGCAGGTGGTCCTGAAGGAGGTAGGGCAGAAAAAACTATTTCCAACAATGAGCGTGCATATTAAAGGACCTATATCAAGTGCTGGCTTTCTTGTGGTGGTCCATTCCTTCTTGTTCTCAATGTAGTTTAGTATATTTAGTATATTTTTAGTATATTTTTAAGTTTAGTATATTTTTAAAAATAAAATGATCTAAACACATAGTTTAATCACACATAATGTTCAATGTATGGAAAATAAAGAACAAATTTATAAGACAATATCACCAAAGGTGAGAACAGAATCTGCAAAATAATAAGCAAGAAGAGAGAAGGGGGAGGAAGGGAGAGAGAGTTAGAGCATCATTCTCTTCCAAATGATTTAAAGAATTGATTTGGAACTTGTTTAAGAAGATGCCAATTTTTTTTATTGGAGGAATCTTCAAATCTACAAGATTGGGTTTTTTTAAAAATTCCCAGCCAATGCCATTTCCACACTTAAATACCATTAAGACAACGAAAAAGAGATGATCATTTTCTAGTAGTTTGCTACAGTAAATTTGGTAGTTAGTTCAAAACAAAAGTTGAAAAACAAAAATCCTGGAGAAAATGGACAATAAACTAAGTCAACATTCATCAATAAAGATAATTCTGATTCCTGCACACTGCTGTTCCCTAAAACTTTCAGCCAAAGTGAGCAATTTAATAGACAATGCCAGCAAAGATGGAGCTTGCAACTAATTTCATTGTGGTTGTTTAATTGCAAATTCTCCAACACTTTGGAAAAAGTTCAGAGAAGAGCAAGTAACATTATCAAAGGCCTGGAGACTAAAACATATGAAGAACATCTGCAGGATTTGGGTTTGCCTAGTTTAAAGAAAAGAAGAATTAGAGGTGACATGATAGCTGTATCCCAGTATTTGAAGGGCTGCCATAAAGAAGAGGAATTCATATATTTCACTTCAGCTTTTATCTTTGGCCACCAAAACTGGTGCCAGGTTAAGTGGAGAGTCTTTAGAAAACCAAAGTGCCCCCCCCCCCACAACTATGTTCTTTTAAAATATTATAATGTGAATAAAACAAGCGTTGTAAATTGTATTGTTACATTACTGGTAGATAGCTCCTGGAATTCTTAAAGATCATTTTTTACCATAAAATTGCTGTTTCATTTTTTATAGTCTTAATTTTCAATAACTGTTCTTTTTCCCCCAAGCTTCCATTTCAGAGATAATTCAATGATAAGCATTTCTACTTTCTATTTAATATGTGCTACAATCATTCTTAACAGATGCATAACTCTTTGGGGAAATTACCTGTAGTAGTAAATTTACTTCTAGATACTGGCTACTATGTGAGCAATAGTTAGAAAAATATTGTGTATTCTGGCTTGAAAATAAAAAGCTCTTATGCACAGCTAACAACATGCCGTGATGCAGAAATTGACACAATATCCTGAAAGCTTTATCACAGATCATTGTACCGTTTCAAAATCTACTGCCAGGTACCCCCCAAAAGTATAAGAAATGTTAATTGAAGAACATCCTTGACACTTACTTGATTAAATTTCTGAAATGAAATATTGCTCTGAAATTCATAGGGAATGATTTAAAACTGCCATGCTCAGCTGCTGTATCTAAGCAGGACATTTCCCTGTTTAGCTAGTCTTGATGCGATTTAAAGCGAGGTATATATTCATGGAAAAAGCAAAAAATGTTCTCTTTTATGGGCCAATTAAAATGAAAATATGCAATATGTTCATTTTCATGTTTTTTAGCAGACGTGGAAAAATGAACTTTCATTTTATGAAAACCAGAAGATTATTATACAGATGTATTGAATAAGAGTAGTGGGTAGAATGCAGTACTGCAGGCTACTTCTGCTGCTTACCGGCTGCCTGCAATTTGGCAGTTCAAATCTCACTAGGCTAAAGGTTGACTCAGCCTTCCGAGTAGGTAAAATGAGGACCCAGATTGTTGGGGACAATATGCCGACTCTGTAAACTACTTAGAGGGGGCTGTAAAACATTGTGAAGTAGTATATAAGCCTAAATGCTATTGCTATGCTATTAAGGTGCTAGCCTAGAAATTCGCCTAGAAACCGTGAGCATCAATTCTGCCTAAGATATGAAAATGTGTGGGTAACTTAGGTCAATCATTCTTTTTCAGTCCAACCAACTTTACAAGGTGGTTGTTATGAAGAAAAAAAGAGGAGGTAGAGGAGGAGAAGGTAGGTTCTCTGCCTTGACCTATTTATAAAGTAGAAAAAGTGGAATAAAAATCTAATAAATAAATAATTATTCTACCTTATATATACAGTGGAACCCCGACATAAGAGCTGCTCTACTTAAGAGCAACTCGAGATAAGAGCTGGGAGGGGAGAGATATTTTTGTTCTACTTACAAGCCCAAATTCGAGATACAAGCGCCAAGGAGCTGTCTCCTGAAGCCAAACGCTAACTTCCGCGTTCGGCTTCAGGAAACAGCTGCGAAGCGGCGCGCGTGTTTTAAAAGGTTGCAGCTGACCTGGGGGGCTCGGGGGGGGCTTGCAGCTTTCTTTCTTGCTCTTTTTCTTTCTCTCTTTTACCTTCCCTTCCTCTATTTCTTCTTTTCTTTCTCCTTCCCACCTTCTTCCCTCCCTCCCTCCCTTCACTCATTCCTCTCTTACTCTCCCCTTTCATAAGTTTCCTTGCTTCCTTCCTCTGTTCCTGTCCCTTCCCTCTTTCCTTCCTTCCTTCCCACCCTCCGTCCATTCATTCACCCATTCCTCTCTTGATCGCTTAAAGCCGGTCCCTGGTGCAAAAAGGGTTGGGGACCTCTGTCCTACAGGATTGGGTGGCAGAGAAGTTGAACATATGTAAATTTAAAAGTTTAAGAAAGTTTACAAGTTAAGTGAAAGAAACTTCATTATTCATTTATATGTACATGTACATTTCTTCATTAAAAACATGTCTTTCTGCATAATTTAGACTAACTTTGTGAGTTTTTTGAGAGCTGGAACCAATTAAAATTATTTACATTAATTCCTATGGGGAAAAGTCGTTCGAGATAAGAGCTGCTCGACTTAAGAGCCCAGGTCCGGAACGAATTAAACTCGTATCTCGAGGTACCACTGTAATTCGTTTATATTTCTAGTTCTTTTCCCTCACATAGCAGGGGAATATACTGTAGATACATGTGGTGAGTAACACTTTTTAGAAATGTAAGACTTATGAATAGTTAATAAACTGATATTTTGAATCTGATGAAGGTTGTGCACTGCTAGAGTTTTACGACAGGCTCTTATACTTAGTGATTATTCCATAGATCTTGCTATAGATGTGTTGGTTCACATTTACTGATCCAAGTTTAAATTTATATGGACTATGTGGTAACAGCCAACTGCCATTGTTTTCATGGATCATTATAATATTACAAGTAGTTAATGTAGTATTAAACTACCACTATGTATTGTTTTTTTTTCTGAAGAAAGCTCAATAAAGAGAAAATGCTGACAATATAAGGACAATCTAAATTTTATGCCCAGTACCAAGATTATATTTAGGCCTCTTGAAAAAATGCTTCATTTTTATAGATTAAATATTGTGAGGTCATTTTTTTCTGTTTTGATAATTCAATTGTTTTATCTCCTAAAACCCCAATAATTATGAGAAAAAAGGGCCAATGTTAGTCCATAATCTCTGTATTTCAATTGTCAAGGTCCAGCATTTTACAATCTTTTTAATTTTCTTCTGAGATATTCAGCTGTCATTTTATGTAACAACATCAACAAGTAAAACTTGCTATTTCTTCTACTTTTGTGATGTCCATTATATTACGCTCTAGATGATACCCCAGCTAATTTTGGAAGCCCATAACATATTTACATGGCCATTGTGGAACACTTTTTTCTGCCTTATGGCCATATTAATGATTTGAAGCATCAAATGCACACTTTTTACATAAATTCCAACAAAATATTTCATTTAAAGATGATGCAGCATATACTAATACAGTGGTACCTCTACTTAAGGGGTGATTTGGTTTGTTCAACCATTTTGCCATATCATTTATATAAAAGTTGAAAAGTAAGGGGGCCAGGATGCATCCCTGTTTAACCCCTCTTTCAGTTTTAACTGGCTTTGAGAGGGACCCTTGCTCTGGGCACTTGGAGAGGGAATAAACTTCTGCCAGCGCCCAGAGAAAAGAAATGCTCTCTTCGCTCTGGGCAGCCATGGAGTCACCACAGCGAAGGAAAGGCACCAGCTACAAAGTGAGCAAGCGAGAGGAGAGGGGAACCCTTCAGCATGGGAAGGAAGAGGCAGCAGGTAGCAGCAGCAGGAGCCAGTGTATGGGAGGCAATGTATGGGAAGCAGCCTCACCCTGGGTGTATTGGAGGCGCGTGCTCCTCCTCGCCACCTTAGAGTCCCTCTTTTTTTTTAAAGCCTTAAAGTTTTGGATTTTTTTGATTCCCCTCACCTCACCTTCTTCCTTTGGCAGCGACTCTCCTCCTCTTCTTACTCCTCCTCCTCCTCCCACTCAAATTCCGAGCTTTTATTTCTTTCCTAATGGGTTTGCAAGCATTATTTGCTTTTACATTGATTCCTATGGGAAAAATTGCTTCTACTTACAAACTTTTCTACTTAAGAACCTGGTCATGGAACAAATTAAGTTCTTAAGTAGAGGTACCACTGTACATGAAAAGAGATAGACGGCTTTATTTCTGGCAAGTTTCTCCATTTTTTAACTGTGTCATGGATGTGGATAAAACCATGTGTTTGACCCAAAGTCACCTGTTAAGGTTACATATCTGACTTGTGTTAAGCTATCCAACTCCAACATGTTAACATGGAAGCAACCCTTACATTGCAGTTGGAAGCACTCAGTGTAATAGATGCAGTGAAGGACTACCAAAAGTTTTACTACCACACTGTGGGCGTGGCTTATTTTGTGGGTGTAGTTTGATGGTCATGTGACCAGGTGGGATTGGCTTGACAATCATGTAACTTGACCAAGGATTTTCCAAGAACCTCAAAACAATACCCATATCAATGGACTCAAAACAAGCAGGTCATCAAATTCACCCACATTGGAAAGGAGGGGGAGGCAGAAACCCAGATCACATAGAATTAATTCCAGATCATATCTCCTTATACTTTTCCTAGACACTTTTGTTTGTAGCAAAAACAAATAGCGGCATACAAATCTAATAAATAAGTAAATAAGTAAATAAGTAAATAAGTAAATAGGTAAATAGGTAAATAGGTAAATAGGTAAATAGGTAAATAAGTAAATAAGTAAGTAAGTAAGTAAGTAAGTAAGTAAGTAAATAAATAAATAAATAAATTTCCATCTTTGGGGGTTTTAAATGCTTTTGGTAAGAATACAAAGGTGCTCAAAGAAGATGCTCTGAATTTTCTTTCAACATCTTTCAGTGTAAATTGGATGCTCTGGGGTGCAACTCCACTTTCGCTACCCCACTGCGTTTCCCCGCATCCAGGCAGGATCACGAGATAGGCAGAGGATACTTCTCTTTAGTGACAGCAATGTGAACCATTCTATGTAATATTTCTGGCGAGCATATTATCAAATTTGGATAGTAATTAGATTATATGTGTAAATTTAATGCAATCTGATTAATTTAACATTAAAATAAATAATAGCAGGGCTTTTGTGACTGTTCTTATTACTGATTCAAAGATAACTGCTATGGTTTTGTATAATTATATCCAGCCTCTGAGCTTTATCAATTTCAATAAATCAGATGCTTAAGAACAAGTTATATAATGCAATGCAGTGCACATCAAAGCTCCTTAGCATCAGAGTAATGAAGATGAAGAGACAAAATAGGAAGCAAAATGGCTGAATCTTAGCAATATCTGATACCACATCCCATTTTCATTGATTGGTGATGATAACACAGAGATGAATGATTAAAAATGTGTCCTTGAATTCAGAAGAAGCAAGGTAGCTGGCAGACAGTAGTATTTCTGACTGTCAAGCCCATTACTCCCAATCTGGCTTCTGAACTTAATTTAAGCCCTGATCTTCCTCCATTATTGAAACAGTATTTCTTTTTATTTAATCCGCACTTCACCTTTGATCACCATACAATCATGAATGGAGAATCCCAAAATAACTCTCAAAGTGCTCAAAGATGAATCTTGTCAGAAATGAACTCCGCTCTGAAATGAGCTCAGTAAGGAAGATAAATAGAGCCACCTAACTCAGCGATTCAAACTCAAGATAGGACCATTTCACAATTTATGGGATAATAAAACGCTCAAAGCTTGAATAATATAAAAGAACTCATATGGCTGAAAAGAATTAGATTACCTGCTACAACAGCTTTCCAAAAAATGAAGCCACTCAGGTGTTCAGCTGTATCAATAATCTTAATTAATACTCCTATGAGTAGATAGATACACATGTACATGGGGTACCTATCACACTATTTCCTTCTTGGATGAGAATCATATTAGAGCACTGAAAGAAAGGAGGAAATACTAAGCCACATAGATTAAATGCACTGAGTCGTGTTTTTGTTTTTAAATAAAGTCAAATGTCAAAATATGAAGGTGGATGTCAATAGGAACCATATTGACATGGATAAATATGGATATCAATATTAATATACAGAAAGAAGGAGAGCTACAGGGAACTATATGCCCTATAGATTTAGCTGCATTTCTTTTTAACTCCCTTCTCTGTCTAAGAATTTAACTGCCTCCATCTAATAATACATTTCTTGATGTATACTTTTCTTGACTTATCACTTTTCCTTTATTTATTTTGCCACTCAATCCTCATTCCTTCTATCTATGTGACCAAACATCTCAGAATACTTTTTTCTATATTGATTAATACTTTATATTCCTTACCCCATTAGGTAAGATGCCATACATATGCCATACATTCGCACTTTCTTATGGCTGTCAGCCCTGAAGCTATGTTGGAGCATCTTCCATGACCAACACAGTGAGGTTGATTGTCAGTTGTGAGAATGGAAGGGGGAAATAGAGATAGCTGGGGACTTGTAGCCCATATATATTCCTATAAGGTGCTGGGGAGGCATGGACTGAAGCCACTGGAGTTGGGATGGTGACCTGATTTGACCATGTGATTGATGTGTGTATGGAGGGGAAAGAACTTTGGGTTTTGATTTGGATGGGGAAAATCTCATGTCTTTCAGAGTCGGGTTTTCACCAGCTGGTGCCAATATGACAGGCCTAAGAAATTCATACTTTGAGGAAACCCCAGGCCTTGGCGTTTTGACTGGTTTGGGTTTGTTACTTAGAATCCTGATGACAACATTTAACTTACATTCATATTGTCCCTGCCCTAAGCATTTCTGCCTTCTACATAAGCATGTTCTTTGCCACAGTTATTTTCACTTACTTTGGCAAACATTTATTCCTGACAAAAGACCACATGTACTTGTAACTTTTCTACAGTTTTTGCATATCTTGAAATTTCAACCCCTATTTTCTTAAGATAAACTAATTCTTCTACATGCTCTTTCTTTCCCTCTCTGTTGCCATTTGTATAAAAAAGACAGATATTAAAACAGATACAAAATGTTAATTCTACTTTTTTCTCCTGGAAATAAAACAATATTGACTGTCCATCCTTGGTTCTGGGGAGAGAGAAATTGCCCCCCTCAGAATGGGTTTGCAATCCTAGACTCACTGCTAAGATTAGACCAACATTTGACAGCTGTAACTAGGGGGACCTTTGCACAGGTTCACCTAATGCACCAATTGTGACTCCACTTGGATCAGGAGGCTCTTCTCACAGTCACTCATGCCCAGCGTTCCCTGTAAGCTGCGCGCGCCGCCCAAAATACCCCCTGCGCACCCTTTTCCATGGGCGCGCGCTCCCCATCCCCCTGCCAGCCCGCAGGGGGATGGAGCGGGGAGGTGCGGCAGTAGGAGGAAAGGGAGCCGCGGCCGCCCCTGCCACCCCACAATGCCTCCGGCCAAACGCGCCCCTGATTTCTCGGCCCTGCCCTGCTGCCCACCCGATCCACCCCCTCTCCTCCTCCGCTGCCTCCTGCCTTGGGGGGCGACTTCTGCCGTGGCAGTGGTGGCTGCAGGACGAAAGCGCTCCCAGGTAGGGGGCTGCGAGAGAGTTCCCAAAGCGTTCAGAGAAAGCGCTCTCGCAGCCCCCTCGTCGTCGGTGCCTCCATTCCGGAGCTCCGCCTCACAGCTGATCACCCTGCCGCCGCCCCACGGCTACTGCCCAATGTCGCTGCTGAGAGAGAGAAAGGGGGGGGAGAGAAAGATAGCAAGAGAGAGAAGAGAAAGAAAGCAATAGAGAGGGAGAAAGAAAACAAGAGAGA